>NC_086329.1:88047416-89443666 GCF_036172605.1 Pelobates fuscus
TCTCATACCATTACTTAACCCTACCTCTTCCCATTCACCACCTCTATTGCTCCCTATTTCTCTCCCATGTTGTTGTCACCATCCCTACACCACATTCTTTCAACCCATCCTTCCTCTTATTCTCACTTTTCTCTCTCATCTGATCTCTATTCCTCATTCTTCACTTCTCTTTACCTAGCTCTCCAAACTACTCAACAATCTTGCTCCCTATTTCTCAGCTCTTTGCTGTCCATGTATTGCATATTTCTGTGCTTTCTGTTTTCAATTAATTTTTAGACTTCCTTGACCCAATCACTACCTCTCCTTCGTCACCCAATTCTCCCCCTCCCTTCCTGAAAACAGATTCTTGGTCCTAGTATCAGCTCTTTGCCAGATGCCTCCATCCTCCTCCCAGCCTGGGGGAGAGCTGTAAAAAATGTATCCAGGTTTCTTAGAGATACAGAGACCCCCAGCGGGCAGGAGCAGTCTAATTAGAAGAAGGGTGGGAGAGGGGCTTCCTGCCAATCACACATTTTATAAATGGTAACATTAGGCTTTGTTTGCTGTGTTCCTCAGTTAGGTGTTTGTATATTTTACGTCCATATTGTTAATATTGCATATTTTACATAATAATAAGAGATGTGTGTAGGTATCTAAACTCCCTGTAGAGCTTACATTTTATTAATATCACAGTAACATTTTGAGGTCAGGAGAGATCTAAAATTAATAGCCCCAAACCATAGGCATGTACGTGATGTGTTTTTTTTTTTTATTTAAATAACCGTCTGTTATTCCAAGCAAACTGCTAGGTAACTCATTGAATAAATTAAACCTGGATATATTGAAATCTGTATTTTTTTTTTTTTTATTTCTCCATTGGAACGTCGTGACACAGCTGCGTGTGTTCATGGTGATTATTCACTATGTGAGAGAATCCCAATGTACAGTCACGGTTGTTAGAATGGCGAGGCTTCGCCTGTGTTTCCAAGACACACTTTAATCTCCAAGCTCCACAGCTGCTTTAAATTTCCTGCCTCCCATTGCTTGGTGTTCAGCTCTCCCTGTCCTCTATACTTCCCCATCTCTACACTCTGTGACAGACGATAAGAACAGATTGTCCCCACCCAGCTTGCCCTCCCCTAACCCACCAGAGTCCCTTACAACCCATTGCTTTGTTAAATTCCAGATGAATTCAAGGTTTTGTCTTCCGTCTTTCCCCAACAGATTATAATTCAATACTATGAAGCTCTGTGCCACAGATAAGATTATAGTTCAGAAACAAAGAAAAAGAATCTCAACAATCCATTATTTGTGTCCTTCAGAAGATGGCAGCTTTCTTGGAAATGAGTAAAAAAACAAACAAACAATCCTTAAAGGAACGCCGTTGGAACTATAACCATTTCATCTCATTGAATTGGTTATAGTGCCGGAAGTCCTCTACTGTACTCTCTCCATTCAGTATTATACCATTTTATAGCAGTGAATAGTGTCCCACAGTCGGGCCCTACTGGAGGTATGGGTAAGGCAGAGATTACACACTTTTTTCATGCCATACTAATTCATACCAGCAATGGGTGCGGTGATAGGCTGGAAAGCAGTCCGCTAACACTCTAAGCCAATCACAGCCATTCTTTGCTGCTAAGGCTAATTGTTCTTCATTAACCCAATCAGCTCAGTGGGGATGTTCTGCTAGGGACTCTCGTTTAGGACTGAAACATTAAAAATGGTTTAACCCAACCGTGGGACCATGCATGTCCACTCCTTTGTTGATTACAATAGTCAGAAATTTTTAAAGATTGCAGAGCTCGGGAAATGTTTCCCAGATCTTTTACTTCCATGGTTTGCTTATTTTCAAATATGCCATTATTACCATACTATCACACAGTCTTTTACAGCTACTGACTGAGAGAACCCTTATGATACTATGTTGTGCACCTCTTTACATGTTAATATGATAAACATAGAGACAGGTATAGGGAAATGGAAACACACACTTCCCACACATAAATACTGAAGAGATACTTCTAGCATTCGTTACTCAAAGTCAAGCTTTGCCAATGTTTCTTCCCACAATGTAAAAAAAAAAAGGAATTACTGTTTAGTAGATATACCCCCAATTAATACATGCATGCATTCATTGGGGGTATATCTTAAAATAGCTTGCAGAGACTTGCAGTCTCTTCACAGGAAACTAACCAATCGGAGGCTTCTCATTCAAGCTTCTGATTGAATATCACTGTCTGCGCTTCGATCCAATCATTTTTGCCTGAGGTGAAGCTTTATTTAGAAAATAGGAATATGCCCGATTTGCCACTTTCCCCTGAGTTTTTGCTGTTGGGACCAATGCTGTGTCAACTCTTAACCAACAAGCAGTTCAATCGTATTATAGCAGCTGTTGGACGCAAAGCCATTCTCCAAGTCTGGAACCAGCCGAGTGCTCCGACTCTACAATTTTTTTTTATCCAGACTTCAGTTTATATTTAAATTGGATTGACTACATACATTGACCAGCAAAGAACTCCTAGCCAGAACATTTCTCTTGACTTGGAAATGATATATTTTGTTATGGATCATTCCTTTCGATACAAGGTGAAAAACACTTTGGAGAACACGGCATGGCTTTGGGGGGTAGTGGTGGTGTGTCATGACCCCTTATGAAGCATTCCTTGTTAGAAATCTATGATTTGGTATTTAAGGCAGTTCTCTGATGTGAGTTGGAGGATAGTGGGGTTGGGCGATAAACCGGCACTTAGTTCAGTTTATTTTAGTTTCGTTTTTTAATTTGTCTAGTCTTTCTAGTTCTTAGGTATATTGGATTTTAAAAGGTAGTATGTGCGCTCTAAAAATATCAACGGTATATTAGTGTTTTTTTAAGATATCTATTGTTTACGCTTGGTGCAATTTTTGTATATTTCTTTTTTTTCTGTACGTTTAATATAGTTCTCACTTCTAGAGGGATATACACCTAGTATCTATCATTGCTTGCTACTAGTATTTTATATTATTTTTTCTGCAAGAAGATCTCAGAGATTTGCAACATTTAGTTGTCCAAGCTTCCCATTTTGGGCTGCAACATGCTGCTTCTATATTAATTGATACTGTTGCAGTTTTCCCCATTTGGGAAGCTTATGTTACTACCTTTGTTAGCAATCAATACTTTTGTGTGTTTTATACCCCATACCTAGAGGTTGTATTATATTTGTTTAGGAAAATAGTTTCAGTTGTGATCCTTCATTAAAGGTATTTTAAATTTTTTATCTATAGAAACATCTCCTGTCATTTTTTTCATTATTTTTGGAGCGCGCATACTACCTTTTAAAATCCAATATACCTATCAGTTCAAAGCCGCTTACTTGTATGTAGCTGCCCATTTCATTATTCAGACTGGTTACCACAAATGTTTTCCTTAATTATCCTAGTCTCTAAGGTCACTTGTTTTAATAGTGGCTTCACATACCTTTAATCAGGGTTGCTTACTCTGCTCTGCCTTAACTTAATCATTGTTGTAGAAATGACACGATAATCATTTCAATGAGGTTAAACCTTTATTTAACGCCAGACAGGTTGAAATATTTCTTTAGTTATATATTGTTCAGATGTACTGACCCTAGAAAACCAATAATGTGGTCCTGTAGTGAAGTGAAAGCTATCCATGGCAACCAATATGTGTGTATATATGATGCACAGCAACTCTAGGTTAAGTGAGCATCAAGTTTGTCTGACCCGCTTGAAGTCACAATTGACAAATTAATTTAGTGATGGAAAAAACAATGTAAATGGAGAACAAAGATGCATGTCCCAAAAACACACAGAGGCCTGGGCTTACCAAATTTCGGACAGTATTACCATGCTGCTCAAAATGCGCAGATTCAACATTGGCCCGCCCCAACCGGTGAAAACCGCTGGGTCATTCTAGAACACTACATCTTTGGCTGGGAATTTTCCTCATGTCCTCCAGATACATAGGTCACTCCCTCCGCCAACCTCATTGGCAATCACCAACACCCTCACTCTTTAGGACAAATTTAAGACAAAATTTGAGTTTTTGTCCTTTCTGTCTCCCTTGAGACCAATATATCAAAACAAACTGTTCCCACATGGAATTACACCAAACCTTTTCCACAGATGTTTATGCATCGTTGTTGGCAGTACCCAAAACTCAAAGTCCTCACAAAGGCCATCATGGCAGATCCTTGGACACAGCTTCTGTCCAAGCCAGCAGACTCTCTTACCAGGAATGAAAACAGACTTACACCAAGACTTGAATTTGCAACACATAGAGCACTAGCTGAACTCTGCAAAGAAATACCTCAATATCGACTGTGAAACGTAAAATCAGAGACATTTTTGACATGGACCAACTGACATCACAGGTACACAATACTCCCAAATCATTCCACAAGGTATGGGACCCATGGATCAGTTCTTCATGAGGCCAGCATTGAGACACTAATACACATCTTTACCCATGAAGATATACCACACCAGAAATGCTCTGACCAACAACATTTCCGTAATATACAAAACACAATCATAACTTTTTTTCTTTTTTTTTTTCTTCTACCAACTTCTCCTCTTTACCCTCCCTCCCCATGCGGGGTCGCGACAAGGCACAGGGGAGCCTGACCTACTTTCCTACTAAACAGTGTCGACCTCAGCCAGACAACCATTGCTTTAAAATCAATCCCTCCTTTTCTGTAAACTTGTAGTTTCCTGCTGTATAAAGTTCTGCCCACTCCTTCCCTTAAACACACACCTAGTTCTACCTTAGCTGGAGTACATCTGAATAATTCCACATTTTCCCCTCATGCTCTCAAATCGAACATAGATACAAACTGTACTAAGAGAGTGTCCCCTCAAGCCATGCCCACAGGATATTGATACCCTCCCTTAAGCTCACCGGACATGTCACCCATTGAGCATGTTTGGGATGCTCTGGATCCGGTGTATACAACAGCGTGTTCCAGGTCCGGCCAATATCCAGCAAATTAACACAGCCATTGAAGAGGAGTGGACCAACATTCCACAGGCCACAATCAACAACCTGATCAACTCTATGCAAAGGAGATGTGTTGCACTGCTTGAGACAGACGGTGGTCACACCAGATACTGACTGGTTTTCGAACCCCCCTAATACAGTAAAACTGCACATTTTAAAGTGGCCTTTTATTGTGGCCAGCCTAAGGCACACCTTTGCAATAATCATGTGTGTAAGCAGCATCTTAATATGCCACACCTGTGAGGTGGATGGATTATCTCGGCAAAGGAGAAGTGCTCACTAACACAGATTTAGACAGATTTGTGAACAATATTTGAGAGAAATAGGCGTTTTGTGTACAACGAAAAAGTCTTAGATCTTTGAGTTCAGCTCATGAAAAATGGGGGCAAAAACAATAGTGTTGCATTTATAATTTTGTTCAGTGTATATATGTATGTTTTAGAATTTTTTTAAAATGAATCATCTGTATAATGCATTAAAAAGGGTCAGTTGTGGGGGGTGCTAACTCTTGAATCACAGCGGCTGCATAGCCGCGACGCTCCGTCAGTAAAAAATAAACTTGAGTGCCGAATACCAGGCATATTTAACACTGCAAGAGGTGGGGGCACTCACCAACTGATGGGTCAGAAATCTAAGAAACTGAGGCAGGATCGACCTGGGTTTTCTGCCAATAATGGGGAGTTATTCAAGAGGCTGCATGGCATGAGTAGGCCAGAAATGGCAGCGGATTTGGATGACTTCTCTGACGCATCTGTCAATTTCCCACTACATAGACCAGAAGACTTGGGTCGTCAGGGACCCTCCAAGCCCACTCAACAGGCTGAAGGAAACCTGGTTAACACAGCCATCCTCATTATCCTCCGGGCTCACCTCCAACAGAACCGTGGGCTGTCAGGGGGACCTCACCTCTGCACAACTCACGTTAGATCACCAGATGGTGGAAACACCTGAAGATTAGAGACATATCTGAGGGCATTACTATGGCAGAGATTACACTTTTTCTTCGATGGCACACCATCGCCCTCCTTCCTGCAAAGCTTCAGTGAACTTCCCAGTGTTCTCTGTATCACACAGGTACAGGAATACTTTCTCACTGGCAAAGTCAAGCAAGTGTCATACCGATTCAGGAGCTCCTCCTCGATGCTCCAGGAATACTTTGGTTGCCGCACACTACTCGTGTGTATCTATTCATGCGTGGTCGAATTTCAGTGGCACGTCTCAGTGCGCCTATTCGGTGCGCACGAATGGCATAGCAGGTGAAGTGAAATTGGCAAGCCACCGGTCTCGCATCTTCTGGCACTCCCCTATGACATGTCCCAAGCCAAATAATGTTGCAAGTATTTAAATCCTGTCCTTTCTGATCCCAGTCACCTTGTTGTGGTTCTTGTTTAGCCCAGTAGAGTGTTTGTAATATTTCTGATTTCCTGTTACTAACCTTGGCTTGGTTATTGTTTATTCTCTTCTCTGTATCCCTGAATTTCTCCTACCTTAGACTTTGGCTATCTCTCTCACCATTCTTATGTTAAGCCTGGCCACTCTAAGGTCTGGTAATACAGATTAATCGGCAATAAATCAAACTTACTGTCAGGCTTCAGGCATCTTATTTCCTCTTATTCCAGGTTCCTGGTTTCGTCTCAGGAGATGTCACTAGGCGTCAAGGCTGCCCTTCAGTTCTGTGCCCATTCTGACAGCCTGCAAGCCTATAGACTAGAAAGGAGCCCTACTGCCAGGTGAGTCAGGGGAGAGGCAAATACAGGTCAAATGTCACTAAGTTTTATTTTAACCCCTTAAGGACCAAACTTCTGGAATAAAAGGGAATCATGACATGTCACACATGTCATGTGTCCTTAAAGGGGTTAATCCACTTGGGACAATCATGAAACCTGGTGGTGAACACATTAAAACAATACATCTGACATGTAAACTCATGTGAAGTAACAGTGTCTTTCACCCTGTATGGAATTATTATTCACAAAATTAGTAGAGAATTCGGGGTTAAGGGGAATTGAACATTTTGTACCAAAACAGTTGATTTGGAAGAAATATCTAGCTTAGCTAATTCCTGGTTATATTGCTAAAATGTTAAATTCCCTTGCAATTCCCTTTTATCCACTAGTCAGTGAATTGGGATCAGTTTAAAATAAACTGCAATATTCAGGCTAAAGTGGTCAAACTGAAACATTTGCAGACTTGGAGAAATCTTGCAGGTTTAGGTATTTTATCCTAAAGTCTGCGATGCGATTTTATAATTGCCATTTACTGAATAAACCCCTCTGTATTATTACAAGCAGTACTGAAATCTAGTGCATAATTACCATAAGGTGCTTATTTATTCAAACAAAGAATCACCATATGTAACCTGTGATGAATATTTTAGCTATTTTTAAATTGTGCATTTATCCTAGCTGGGTAACGCAAGGAAATCAGGATTCCTAGCAAATACCTATTAGGCTGCTCTGCACAGTTAGTCACACTTTATACTGAGTGACACACACTGCACTGTACAGTGAATCTATCTGTATACTGAGTGACACACGCTGCTCTGCACAGTGATATCTGTATACTGAGTGACACACACTGCTCTGCACAGTGATATCTGTATACTGAGTGACCCACACTGCTCTGCACAGTGATATCTGTATACTGAGTGACACACGCTGCTCTGCACAGTGATATCTGTATACTGAGTGACACACGCTGCTCTGCACAGTGATATCTGTATACTGAGTGACACACGCTGCTCTGCACAGTGATATCTGTATACTGAGTGACACACACTGCTCTGCACAGTGATATCTGTATACTGAGTGACACACACTGCTCTGCACATTGATATCTGTATACTGAGTGACACACACTTCTCTGCACAGTGATATCTGTATACTGAGTGACACACTGCTCTGCACAGTGATATCTGTATACTGAATGACACACACTGCTCTGCACAGTGATATCTGTATACTGAATGACACACACTGCTCTGCACAGTGATATCTGTATACTGAATGACACACACTGCTCTGCACAGTGATATCTGTATACTGAATGACACACACTGCTCTGCACAGTGATATCTGTATACTGAGTGACACACTGCTCTGCACAGTGATATCTTTATACTGAGTGACACACACTGCTCTGCACAGTGATATCTGTATACTGAATGACACACACTGCTCTGCACAGTGATATCTGTATACTGAATGACACACACTGCTCTACACAGTGATATGTGTATACTGAGTGACACACACTGCTCTGCACAGTGAATCTATCTGTATACTGAGTGACACACACTGCTCTGCACAGTGAATCTATCTGTATACTGAGTGACACACACTGCTCTGCACAGTGAATCTATCTGTATACTGAGTGACACACTGCTCTGCACAGTGATATCTGTATACTGAATGACACACTGCTCTGCACAGTGATATCTGTATACTGAGTGACACACACTGCTCTGCACATTGATATCTGTATACTGAGTGACACACACTGCTCTGCACAGTGATATCTGTATACTAAATGACACACTGCTCTGCACAGTGATATCTGTATACTGAGTAACACACACTGCTCTGCACAGTGATATCTGTATACTGAATGGCACACTGCTCTGCACAGTGATATCTTTATACTGAGTGACACACACTGCTCTGCACAGTGATATCTGTATACTGAGTGACACACACTGCTCTGCACAGTGATATCTGTATACTGAATGACACACACTGCTCTGCACAGTGATATCTTTATACTGAGTGACACACACTGCTCTGCACAGTGATATCTGTATACTGAATGAAACACACTGCTCTGCACAGTGATATCTGTATACTGAGTGACACACACTGCTCTGCACAGTGATATCTGTATACTGTGTGACACACACTGCTCTGCACAGTGATATCTGTATACTGAGTGACACACACTGCTCTGCACAGTGATATCTGTATACTGTGTGACACACACTGCTCTGCACAGTGATATCTGTATACTGAATGACACACACTGCTCTGCACAGTGATATCTGTATACTGAATGACACACTGCTCTGCACAGTGATATCTGTATACTGAGTGACACACACTGCTCTGCACAGTGATATCTGTATACTGAGTGACACACGCTGCTCTGCACAGTGATATCTGTATACTGAGTGACACACACTGCTCTGCACAGTGAATCTATCTGTATACTGAGTGACTTACACTGCTCTGCACAGTGATATATGTATACTGAGTGACACACACTGCTCTGCACAGTGATATCTGTATACTGAGTGACACACACTGCTCTGCACAGTGATATCTGTATACTGAGTGACACACACTGCTCTGCACAGTGATATCTTTATACTGAGTGACACACTGCTCTGCACAGTGATATCTGTATACCGAGTGACACACACTGCTCTGCACAGTGATATCTTTATACTGAGTGACACACTGCTCTGCACAGTGATATATTTATACTGAGTGACACACACTGCTCTGCACAGTGATATCTGTATACTGAATGACACACACTGCTCTGCACAGTGATATCTGTATACTGAATGACACACTGCTCTGCACAGTGATATCTTTATACTGAGTGACACACACTGCTCTGCACAGTGATATCTGTATACTGAGTGACACACACTGCTCTGCACAGTGATATCTGTATACTGAATGACACACACTGCTCTGCACAGTGATATCTGTATACTGAATGACACACACTGCTCTGCACAGTGATATCTGTATACTGAATGACACACACTGCTCTGCACAGTGATATCTGTATACTGAATGACACACACTGCTCTGCACAGTGATATCTGTATACTGAATGACACACACTGCTCTGCACAGTGATATCTGTATACTGAATGACACACACTGCTCTGCACAGTGAATCTATCTGTATACTGAGTGACACACACTGCTCTGCACAGTGATATCTGTATACTGAGTGACCCACACTGCTCTGCACAGTGATATCTGTATACTGAGTGACACACGCTGCTCTGCACAGTGATATCTGTATACTGAGTGACACACGCTGCTCTGCACAGTGATATCTGTATACTGAGTGACACACGCTGCTCTGCACAGTGATATCTGTATACTGAGTGACACACTGCTCTGCACAGTGATATCTGTATACTGAATGACACACACTGCTCTGCACAGTGATATCTGTATACTGAATGACACACACTGCTCTGCACAGTGATATCTGTATACTGAATGACACACACTGCTCTGCACAGTGATATCTGTATACTGAATGACACACACTGCTCTGCACAGTGATATCTGTATACTGAGTGACACACTGCTCTGCACAGTGATATCTTTATACTGAGTGACACACACTGCTCTGCACAGTGATATCTGTATACTGAATGACACACACTGCTCTGCACAGTGATATCTGTATACTGAATGACACACACTGCTCTACACAGTGATATGTGTATACTGAGTGACACACACTGCTCTGCACAGTGAATCTATCTGTATACTGAGTGACACACACTGCTCTGCACAGTGAATCTATCTGTATACTGAGTGACACACTGCTCTGCACAGTGATATCTGTATACTGAATGACACACTGCTCTGCACAGTGATATCTGTATACTGAGTGACACACACTGCTCTGCACATTGATATCTGTATACTGAGTGACACACACTGCTCTGCACAGTGATATCTGTATACTAAATGACACACTGCTCTGCACAGTGATATCTGTATACTGAGTAACACACACTGCTCTGCACAGTGATATCTGTATACTGAATGACACACTGCTCTGCACAGTGATATCTTTATACTGAGTGACACACACTGCTCTGCACAGTGATATCTGTATACTGAGTGACACACACTGCTCTGCACAGTGATATCTGTATACTGAATGACACACACTGCTCTGCACAGTGATATCTTTATACTGAGTGACACACACTGCTCTGCACAGTGATATCTGTATACTGAATGAAACACACTGCTCTGCACAGTGATATCTGTATACTGAGTGACACACACTGCTCTGCACAGTGATATCTGTATACTGTGTGACACACACTGCTCTGCACAGTGATATCTGTATACTGAGTGACACACACTGCTCTGCACAGTGATATCTGTATACTGTGTGACACACACTGCTCTGCACAGTGATATCTGTATACTGAATGACACACACTGCTCTGCACAGTGATATCTGTATACTGAATGACACACTGCTCTGCACAGTGATATCTGTATACTGAGTGACACACACTGCTCTGCACAGTGATATCTGTATACTGAGTGACACACGCTGCTCTGCACAGTGATATATGTATACTGAGTGACACACACTGCTCTGCACAGTGATATCTGTATACTGAGTGACACACACTGCTCTGCACAGTGATATCTGTATACTGAGTGACACACACTGCTCTGCACAGTGATATCTTTATACTGAGTGACACACTGCTCTGCACAGTGATATCTGTATACCGAGTGACACACACTGCTCTGCACAGTGATATCTTTATACTGAGTGACACACTGCTCTGCACAGTGATATATTTATACTGAGTGACACACACTGCTCTGCACAGTGATATCTGTATACTGAATGACACACACTGCTCTGCACAGTGATATCTGTATACTGAATGACACACTGCTCTGCACAGTGATATCTTTATACTGAGTGACACACACTGCTCTGCACAGTGATATCTGTATACTGAGTGACACACACTGCTCTGCACAGTGATATCTGTATACTGAATGACACACACTGCTCTGCACAGTGATATCTGTATACTGAATGACACACACTGCTCTGCACAGTGATATCTGTATACTGAATGACACACACTGCTCTGCACAGTGATATCTGTATACTGAATGACACACACTGCTCTGCACAGTGATATCTGTATACTGAATGACACACACTGCTCTGCACAGTGATATCTGTATACTGAATGACACACACTGCTCTGCACAGTGAATCTATCTGTATACTGAGTGACACACACTGCTCTGCACAGTGATATCTGTATACTGAATGACACACACTGCTCTGCACAGTGATATCTGTATACTGAATGACACACTGCTCTGCACAGTGATATATTTATACTGAATGACACACACTGCTCTGCACAGTGATATCTGTATACTGAATGACACACTGCTCTGCACAGTGATATCTGTATACTGAGTGACTTACACTGCTCTGCACAGTGAATCCCGCTATATACTGAGTGACACACACTGCTCTGCACAGTGATATCTTTATACTGAGTGACACACTGCTCTGCACAGTGATATCTGTATACCGAGTGACACACACTGCTCTGCACAGTGATATATTTATACTGAGTGACACACACTGCTCTGCACAGTGATATCTGTATACTGAATGACACACTGCTCTGCACAGTGATATTTTTATACTGAGTGACACACACTGCTCTGCACAGTGATATCTGTATACTGAATGACACAAACTGCTCTGCACAGTGATATCTGTATACTGAGTGACACACACTGCTCTGCACAGTGATATCTGTATACTGAATGACACACACTGCTCTGCACAGTGATATCTGTATACTGAGTGACACACACTGCTCTGCACAGTGATATCTGTATACTGAATGACACACACTGCTCTGCACAGTGATATCTGTATACTGAATGACACACACTGCTCTGCACAGTGATATCTGTATACTGAATGACACACTGCTCTGCACAGTGATATATTTATACTGAATGACACACACTGCTCTGCACAGTGATATCTGTATACTGAATGACACACTGCTCTGCACAGTGATATCTGTATACTGAGTGACACACACTGCTCTGCACATTGATATCTGTATACTGAGTGACACACACTGCTCTGCACAGTGATATCTGTATACTGAGTGACACACACTGCTCTGCACAGTGATATCTATATACTGAATGACACACTGCTCTGCACAGTGATATCTGTATACTGAATGACACACTGCTCTGCACAGTGATATCTGTATACTGAATGACACACTGCTCTGCACAGTGATATCTTTATACTGAGTGACACACACTGCTCGGCACAGTGATATCTGTATACTGAGTGACACACACTGCTCTGCACAGTGATATCTGTATACTGAGTGACACACACTGCTCTGCACAGTGATATCTGTATACTGAGTGACACACACTGCTCTGCACAGTGATATCTGTATACTGAGTGACACACACTGCTCTGCACAGTGAATCCCGCTATATACTGAGTGACAAACACTGCTCTGCACAGTGATATCTGTATACTGAATGACACACACTGCTCTGCACAGTGATATCTGTATACTGAATGACACACACTGCTCTGCACAGTGATATCTGTATACTGAGTGACACACACTGCTCTGCACAGTGATATCTGTATACTGAATGACACACTGCTCTGCACAGTGATATCTGTATACTGAATGACACACTGCTCTGCACGGTGATATCTTTATACTGAGTGACACACACTGCTCTGCACAGTGATATCTGTATACTGAGTGACACACACTGCTCTGCACAGTGATATCTGTATACTGAGTGACACACACTGCTCTGCACAGTGATATCTGTATACTGAGTGACACACACTGCTCTGCACAGTGAATCCCGCTATATACTGAGTGACACACACTGCTCTGCACAGTGATATCTTTATACTGAGTGACACACACTGCTCTGCACAGTGATATCTGTATACTGAGTGACACACACTGCTCTGCACAGTGAATCTATCTGTTTACTGAATGACACACTGCTCTGCACAGTGAATCTATCTGTATACTGAGTGACACACACTGCTCTGCACAGTGAATCTATCTGTATACTGAGTGACACACACTGCTCTGCACAGTGATATCTGTATACTGAATGACACACTGCTCTGCACAGTGATATCTGTATACTGAGTGACACACACTGCTCTGCACAGTGATATCTGTATACTGAGTGACACACACTGCTCTGCACAGTGATATCTGTATACTGAATGACACACTGCTCTGCACAGTGATATCTGTATACTGAGTGACACACACTGCTCTGCACATTGATATCTGTATACTGAGTGACACACACTGCTCTGCACAGTGATATCTGTATACCGAGTGACACACACTGCTCTGCACAGTGATATCTGTATACTGAATGACACACACTGCTCTGCACAGTGATATCTGTATACTGAGTGACACACACTGCTCTGCACATTGATATCTGTATACTGACACACACTGCTCTGCACAGTGATATCTGTATACTGAGTGACACACACTGCTCTGCACAGTGAATCTATCTGTATACTGAGTGACACACACTGCTCTGCACAGTGATATCTGTATACTGAATGACACACACTGCTCTGCACAGTGATATCTGTATACTGAGTGACACACACTGCTCTGCACAGTGATATCTGTATACTGAGTGACACACACTTCTCTGCACAGTGATATCTGTATACTGAGTGACACACACTGCTCTGCACAGTGATATCTGTATACTGAATGACACACACTGCTCTGCACAGTGATATCTGTATACTGAATGACACACACTGCTCTGCACAGTGATATCTGTATACTGAGTGACACACACTGCTCTGCACATTGATATCTGTATACTGAGTGACACACACTGCTCTGCACAGTGATATCTGTATACTGAGTGACACACACTGCTCTGCACAGTGATATCTGTATACTGAATAACACACACTGCTCTGCACAGTGATATCTGTATACTGAATGACACACTGCTCTGCACAGTGATATCTGTATACTGAGTGACACACACTGCTCTGCACAGTGAATCTATCTGTATACTGAATGACACACTGCTCTGCACAGTGAATCTATCTGTATACTGAGTGACACACACTGCTCTGCACAGTGATATCTGTATACTGAATGACACACACTGCTCTGCACAGTGATATCTGTATACTGAATGACACACACTGCTCTGCACATTGATATCTGTATACTGAGTGACACACACTGCTCTGCACAGTGAATCTATCTGTATACTGAGTGACACACACTGCTCTGCACAGTGATATCTGTATACTGAATGACACACACTGCTCTGCACAGTGATATCTGTATACTGAGTGACACACACTGCTCTGCACAGTGAATCCCGCTATATACTGAGTGACACACACTGCTCTGCACAGTGATATCTTTATACTGAGTGACACACACTGCTCTGCACAGTGATATCTGTATACTGAGTGACACACACTGCTCTGCACAGTGAATCTATCTGTTTACTGAATGACACACTGCTCTGCACAGTGAATCTATCTGTATACTGAGTGACACACACTGCTCTGCACAGTGAATCTATCTGTATACTGAGTGACACACACTGCTCTGCACAGTGATATCTGTATACTGAATGACACACTGCTCTGCACAGTGATATCTGTATACTGAGTGACACACACTGCTCTGCACAGTGATATCTGTATACTGAGTGACACACACTGCTCTGCACAGTGATATCTGTATACTGAATGACACACTGCTCTGCACAGTGATATCTGTATACTGAGTGACACACACTGCTCTGCACATTGATATCTGTATACTGAGTGACACACACTGCTCTGCACAGTGATATCTGTATACTGAGTGACACACACTGCTCTGCACAGTGATATCTGTATACTGAATAACACACACTGCTCTGCACAGTGATATCTGTATACTGAATGACACACTGCTCTGCACAGTGATATCTGTATACTGAGTGACACACACTGCTCTGCACAGTGAATCTATCTGTATACTGAATGACACACTGCTCTGCACAGTGAATCTATCTGTATACTGAGTGACACACACTGCTCTGCACAGTGATATCTGTATACTGAATGACACACACTGCTCTGCACAGTGATATCTGTATACTGAATGACACACACTGCTCTGCACATTGATATCTGTATACTGAGTGACACACACTGCTCTGCACAGTGAATCTATCTGTATACTGAGTGACACACACTGCTCTGCACAGTGATATCTGTATACTGAATGACACACACTGCTCTGCACAGTGATATCTGTATACTGAGTGACACACACTGCTCTGCACAGTGAATCCCGCTATATACTGAGTGACACACACTGCTCTGCACAGTGATATCTTTATACTGAGTGACACACACTGCTCTGCACAGTGATATCTGTATACTGAGTGACACACACTGCTCTGCACAGTGAATCTATCTGTTTACTGAATGACACACTGCTCTGCACAGTGAATCTATCTGTATACTGAGTGACACACACTGCTCTGCACAGTGAATCTATCTGTATACTGAGTGACACACACTGCTCTGCACAGTGATATCTGTATACTGAATGACACACTGCTCTGCACAGTGATATCTGTATACTGAGTGACACACACTGCTCTGCACAGTGATATCTGTATACTGAGTGACACACACTGCTCTGCACAGTGATATCTGTATACTGAATGACACACTGCTCTGCACAGTGATATCTGTATACTGAGTGACACACACTGCTCTGCACATTGATATCTGTATACTGAGTGACACACACTGCTCTGCACAGTGATATCTGTATACCGAGTGACACACACTGCTCTGCACAGTGATATCTGTATACTGAATGACACACACTGCTCTGCACAGTGATATCTGTATACTGAGTGACACACACTGCTCTGCACATTGATATCTGTATACTGACACACACTGCTCTGCACAGTGATATCTGTATACTGAGTGACACACACTGCTCTGCACAGTGAATCTATCTGTATACTGAGTGACACACACTGCTCTGCACAGTGATATCTGTATACTGAATGACACACACTGCTCTGCACAGTGATATCTGTATACTGAGTGACACACACTGCTCTGCACAGTGATATCTGTATACTGAGTGACACACACTTCTCTGCACAGTGATATCTGTATACTGAGTGACACACACTGCTCTGCACAGTGATATCTGTATACTGAATGACACACACTGCTCTGCACAGTGATATCTGTATACTGAATGACACACACTGCTCTGCACAGTGATATCTGTATACTGAGTGACACACACTGCTCTGCACATTGATATCTGTATACTGAGTGACACACACTGCTCTGCACAGTGATATCTGTATACTGAGTGACACACACTGCTCTGCACAGTGATATCTGTATACTGAATAACACACACTGCTCTGCACAGTGATATCTGTATACTGAATGACACACTGCTCTGCACAGTGATATCTGTATACTGAGTGACACACACTGCTCTGCACAGTGAATCTATCTGTATACTGAATGACACACTGCTCTGCACAGTGAATCTATCTGTATACTGAGTGACACACACTGCTCTGCACAGTGATATCTGTATACTGAATGACACACACTGCTCTGCACAGTGATATCTGTATACTGAATGACACACACTGCTCTGCACATTGATATCTGTATACTGAGTGACACACACTGCTCTGCACAGTGAATCTATCTGTATACTGAGTGACACACACTGCTCTGCACAGTGATATCTGTATACTGAATGACACACACTGCTCTGCACAGTGATATCTGTATACTGAGTGACACACACTGCTCTGCACAGTGAATCCCGCTATATACTGAGTGACACACACTGCTCTGCACAGTGATATCTTTATACTGAGTGACACACACTGCTCTGCACAGTGATATCTGTATACTGAGTGACACACACTGCTCTGCACAGTGAATCTATCTGTTTACTGAATGACACACTGCTCTGCACAGTGAATCTATCTGTATACTGAGTGACACACACTGCTCTGCACAGTGAATCTATCTGTATACTGAGTGACACACACTGCTCTGCACAGTGATATCTGTATACTGAATGACACACTGCTCTGCACAGTGATATCTGTATACTGAGTGACACACACTGCTCTGCACAGTGATATCTGTATACTGAGTGACACACACTGCTCTGCACAGTGATATCTGTATACTGAATGACACACTGCTCTGCACAGTGATATCTGTATACTGAGTGACACACACTGCTCTGCACATTGATATCTGTATACTGAGTGACACACACTGCTCTGCACAGTGATATCTGTATACCGAGTGACACACACTGCTCTGCACAGTGATATCTGTATACTGAATGACACACACTGCTCTGCACAGTGATATCTGTATACTGAGTGACACACACTGCTCTGCACATTGATATCTGTATACTGACACACACTGCTCTGCACAGTGATATCTGTATACTGAGTGACACACACTGCTCTGCACAGTGAATCTATCTGTATACTGAGTGACACACACTGCTCTGCACAGTGATATCTGTATACTGAATGACACACACTGCTCTGCACAGTGATATCTGTATACTGAGTGACACACACTGCTCTGCACAGTGATATCTGTATACTGAGTGACACACACTTCTCTGCACAGTGATATCTGTATACTGAGTGACACACACTGCTCTGCACAGTGATATCTGTATACTGAATGACACACACTGCTCTGCACAGTGATATCTGTATACTGAATGACACACACTGCTCTGCACAGTGATATCTGTATACTGAGTGACACACACTGCTCTGCACATTGATATCTGTATACTGAGTGACACACACTGCTCTGCACAGTGATATCTGTATACTGAGTGACACACACTGCTCTGCACAGTGATATCTGTATACTGAATAACACACACTGCTCTGCACAGTGATATCTGTATACTGAATGACACACTGCTCTGCACAGTGATATCTGTATACTGAGTGACACACACTGCTCTGCACAGTGAATCTATCTGTATACTGAATGACACACTGCTCTGCACAGTGAATCTATCTGTATACTGAGTGACACACACTGCTCTGCACAGTGATATCTGTATACTGAATGACACACACTGCTCTGCACAGTGATATCTGTATACTGAATGACACACACTGCTCTGCACATTGATATCTGTATACTGAGTGACACACACTGCTCTGCACAGTGAATCTATCTGTATACTGAGTGACACACACTGCTCTGCACAGTGATATCTGTATACTGAATGACACACACTGCTCTGCACAGTGATATCTGTATACTGAGTGACACACACTGCTCTGCACAGTGATATCTGTATACTGAGTGACACACACTTCTCTGCACAGTGATATCTGTATACTGAGTGACACACACTGCTCTGCACAGTGATATCTGTATACTGAATGACACACACTGCTCTGCACAGTGATATCTGTATACTGAATGACACACACTGCTCTGCACAGTGATATCTGTATACTGAATGACACACACTGCTCTGCACAGTGATATCTGTATACTGAGTGACACACACTGCTCTGCACATTGATATCTGTATACTGAGTGACACACACTGCTCTGCACAGTGATATCTGTATACTGAGTGACACACACTGCTCTGCACAGTGATATCTGTATACTGAATAACACACACTGCTCTGCACAGTGATATCTGTATACTGAATGACACACTGCTCTGCACAGTGATATCTGTATACTGAGTGACACACACTGCTCTGCACAGTGAATCTATCTGTATACTGAATGACACACTGCTCTGCACAGTGAATCTATCTCTATACTGAGTGACACACACTGCTCTGCACAGTGATATCTGTATACTGAATGACACACACTGCTCTGCACAGTGATATCTGTATACTGAATGACACACACTGCTCTGCACATTGATATCTGTATACTGAGTGACACACACTGCTCTGCACATTGATATCTGTATACTGAGTGACACACACTGCTCTGCACAGTGATATCTGTATACTGAGTGACACACACTGCTCTGCACAGTGAATCTATCTGTATACTGAGTGACACACACTGCTCTGCACAGTGATATCTGTATACTGAATGACACACACTGCTCTGCACAGTGATATCTGTATACTGAGTGACACACACTGCTCTGCACAGTGATATCTGTATACTGAATGACACACTGCTCTGCACAGTGATATCTGTATACTGAATGACACACACTGCTCTGCACATTGATATCTGTATACTGAGTGACACACACTGCTCTGCACAGTGATATCTGTATACTGAATAACACACACTGCTCTGCACAGTGATATCTGTATACTGAATGACACACTGCTCTGCACAGTGATATCTGTATACTGAGTGACACACACTGCTCTGCACAGTGAATCTATCTGTATACTGAATGACACACTGCTCTGCACAGTGAATCTATCTGTATACTGAGTGACACACACTGCTCTGCACAGTGATATCTGTATACTGAATGACACACACTGCTCTGCACAGTGATATCTGTATACTGAATGACACACACTGCTCTACACAGTGATATCTTTATACTGAGTGACACACACTGCTCTGCACAGTGAATCTATCTGTATACTGAGTGACACACACTGCTCTGCACAGTGATATCTGTATACTGAATGACACACACTGCTCTGCACAGTGATATCTGTATACTGAGTGACACACACTGCTCTGCACAGTGATATCTGTATACTGAATGACACACTGCTCTGCACAGTGATATCTGTATACTGAATGACACACACTGCTCTGCACAGTGATATCTGTATACTGAGTGACACACACTGCTCTGCACATTGATATATGTATACTGAGTGACACACACTGCTCTGCACAGTGATATCTGTATACTGAGTGACACACACTGCTCTGCACAGTGATATCTGTATACTGAATAACACACACTGCTCTGCACAGTGATATCTGTATACTGAATGACACACTGCTCTGCACAGTGATATCTGTATACTGAGTGACACACACTACTCTGCACAGTGAATCTATCTGTATACTGAGTGACTTACACTGCTCTGCACAGTGAATCCCGCTATATACTGAGTGACACACACTGCTCTGCACAGTGATATCTGTATACTGAATGACACACACTGTTCTGCACGGTGAATCTATCTGTATACTGAGTGACACACACACACTGATCTGCAAGGTGAATCTATCTGTATACTGAGTGATACACACTTCTCTGCACAGTGAATCAATCTATATATTTAGTGACACACTGCTCTGCATAGTGAATTTATCTGTATACTGAGTGACACACACTTCTCTGCACATTGAGTTCCTATGTACATTAAGTGACGCATACTGCTCTCTACAGTGAATTCTTCTGTATTCTCTATACATAATATATAATGTGTAAAAGTGTATATGTGTGTGAGTGTATATATATACACACATAGATATACACTGCTCAAAAAAATAAAGGGAACACAAAAATAACATCCTAGATCTGAATGAATTAAATATTCTTCTGAAATACTTTGTTCTTTACAGAGTTGAATGTGCTGACAACAAAATCACACAAAAATAAAAAATGGAAATCACATTTTTCAACCCATAGAGGTCTGTATTTGGAGTCACACTCAAAATTAAAGAGGAAAAACACACTACAGGCTGATCCAACTTTGATGTAATGTCCTTAAAACAAATCAAAATGAGGCTCAGTAGTGTGTGTGGCCTCCACGTGCCTGTATGACCTCCCTACAACACTTGTACATGCTCCTGATGAGGTGGCGGATGGTCTCCTGAGGGATCTCCTCCCAGACCTGGACTAAAGCATCTGCCAACTCCTGGACAGTCTGTGGTGCAACGTGACGTTGGTGGATGGAGCGAGACATGATGTCCCACATGTGCTCAATTGGATTCAGGTCTGGGAAACGGGCGGGCCAGTCCACAGCATCAATGCCTTCGTTTTGCAGGAACTGCTGACACACTCCAGCCACATGAGGTCTAGCATTGTCTTGCATTAGGAGGAACCCAGGGCCAACCGCACCAGCATATGGTCTCACAGGGGGTCTTAGGATCTCATCTCGGTACCTAATGGCAGTCAGGCTACCTCTGGCAAGCACATGGAGGGCTGTGCGGCCCCCCAAAGAAATGTCACCCCACACCATTGCAGACCCACTGCCAAACCGGTCATGCTGGAGGATGTTGCAGGCAGCAGAACGTTCTCCACGGCATCTCCAGACTCTGTCACGTCTGTCACGTCTGTCACATGTGCTCAGTGTGAACCTGCTTTCATCTGTGAAGAGCACAGGGAGCCAGTGGCACAAGACACAAAACTTTTAACTTTAAAATAAGTTGCCAGTAAACAATGATCCTCAGCGTGGTTTTGGAAGATACAGACATTTTGGCCTTGATTTAGTATTGTTGGATAAGCTTTCCAATTAAGTTATTATTCTTGGATAAACTAAATGATTTTTTTCAACATATTAAAATATAATTTTTCTTATATTGCAACATTAAAATATTTTTCATAATACTAAATCATTTTAAAAGTTTATCCAAAGATGTTAAACCAAACGGACCAGGAGATCTAGCTTCACTGGCTCCAATGACTGGCAGCGAGGTAAACACGCCTTGGATCCAAACTGCTGTTGCTGGATGACATAAAGATGAACTGTGTAACCAAACCCTGTGGATCTCACACCTACAAACCTTACTGTCAGAAAAATACTGTGGCGGGAGCTTCTTGGAGTTGGGACAGATGGGGTGGGCAAACCATTCCCCCCCCCATCCTTTTTTTTTCTCTCTCTCTTTTCTCCTTCCCTTCTCCATCCTTTACTTGACCACTACTGATCTATATCCCTCGCTCCTTCGCTACTGCACTTTTTCACTAATTGGACATACCTACCATGATACACCCATTAGTGGAAACATTTTATTCCCAATACCAACCTACCTATGAACAAATATCCCACTTGAAAATTGGACTGGTTCTTTAGCAATTCTTATAATACCCTGTCACATTCATAAATGTGCTAATTCGTCTCATACTGTTTGATTTTTCTTACAGCCAATGCTCAAGAGATGTCCCATGTACGGAATATGTACCTTTATTTTGACTCATGTCACTGTGTTTAACAATCTTGTGCCAATAAACATCATCTTTGAATAAAAAAATAAAATAAATAAAGTTTATCCAAAGATATTAAATCAATTGAAAAACGTATCTGTGACGGACCGCCTGGCACCACGACCGGGTACCTCCGTCAATCGCTGCTTCCTAGTACTTGCGAGCTACATAAGCACTTCACTGGAACACCATAACAATAGTTTACCCCACGAACCGCCACAGCTTAGTTGGGATCTCGCCGTCCTCCACCCACCCTGGACCCAAGATCCAGCTTCCAGTGGGTAGACCTCTCCTAGTCCAGAGAGCGTAGCAGGAACAGCTCTTATAAGAGTCAGTGATCATACTCAGGGGAGTATTGTGATTATAGCAATTCAGAGTGTGAATAGACTTCATGAAGGGTAAAACAAGTGTGTTTAATGGAAGCCACAGCTGGCCTTTTATTCAAGTCCCCAAGCAAGGTGTACGCCCACATGGACCTTGTTGGGGACAGGGACACAAACTTATACACCAATAATAACAGAGTTACAGTGCATGACACTCCCACATACAATACAATAAGCCTTCTCCTTTACTTAGGAGATAATTAAGTCAAGCACTATACTAAACTCAATTATCTACAAACACAAAAAACACACAGTTTTACAAATCCTCCAAAATACCTTAAAATACAAAAAAAAAAAAAAATCCCCATAGAAGTTACATCCCCTGATACCCCTGATCTGGGTGGCCAACATATCCAAACTTCACCCAGATCAGTTCAGGGGTTCAGAAATTGTATACCTTTTTGATTATTTTGATAAAATGACTTTATGACAGTAACATCATGCCCCTGAGTAGCGCAGCATATACAGAATTCATACCCTGATCTTCACTTCCTCTTTCTATATTTAGAGACAGTATATTCAAAATGATCAATTTCTTAAATTAACATACACTCTATAAACTCTTAAAATACTTTTACTGCCAGTTGACCAAAAATTTTCTTAACACTCAATATATATTAAATTGTGTAGACTTTTGTTACTAGCTGTATTAATCGCTGCATATTGTACAAACTGCTTTCTTATTCCAATGTGAAAGGTTATAGTGTAAATTCCTTAGCAAGTCATGCCATTGATTGACTATCTACAACCAATAGATTTACCAACTCACCCACAGATTCTGTGTTTGCATCCCCTATCTCATTTCAAATCCTCCTAAACACCCAAACCGTTCTTCCCAGCCACAATCTTTCTAATTCCCCTACTCAAGCCGGTTACGCAAGCTTGAAAATTAATTAGGATCAGATTAAAACTCCTTTTATTCAGCTGCCTTTTTTTTTTTTTTTAAAGACAGACAACCTATTTGCCTCTTCACGTGGTAGGCAAAGGAGGGTAGAACTGCATTTAATCTTTTCCTAGAGCACACAGAACAGCAGTTTACATTCTAGTTACCATTGAATAGACCTCTCCACATTTTACAATCCCACATTTTGAATTTTGCTAACTATGTTGTATGCTCTCTTCTTCAAACTCTCATCCGCAAGGGATGTTGCAGACTATCCAAAGTGTACTACTGGGAAAACCTCCTTCACTGTATCCATTCTCTAGTGTTGCATTCCCTCACTTCATTCCTCTCTCTGCAGGTTGCAGTCCTATGACCATTTTGTCCTGTTTTGTCTTTTTATAATTTTTCTTTTGCATAAAATTATAAACTAAGAAGTTGATCACTTGTTTACAGCTTTCTTTACTTTACTTTGTACACTGCCTGTGCATATGTTCCATATAATGATTTGGTCCACTTAATAAAATGTTTGAGAGAAACTAAATCAAATCAAATTTTAAAAATGGGGGGGGGGGAGGATGGAAGTGCTGACCGCCTAGCAAGCGGGAGACAGATCGAGAAAGCTCCTCAATCTTGCAGAGATTTAGTACTCCCAAACAAGACATATTTTATAATCTCGCTGCTGACAGGCTTCTAAAATATGACGTGTACCTGGTCACCCCTACGACCAAAGCTTCTGAGTCTTGGGGCACATCACACGGATGACAGCCAGGTGGGAGAAGCGGCCGATCCCTGCTCTGCCGGCGACTCAATTGTGGTCCTTGCCTTGTTCCCCCCCTCTGCCCGGGACTGGTGGGGGTCATCCTGGTTTCCCCTGAACGGTGCCGCTGAAGTCTTTTGTCCCAAGGAGGATTACTCACAAAATTGTTCCTGGTGAGGAGTGGAGGCATCTAAGATAGCGGACACTCTTGCTCCTGTAACACTTGCTCCTGACACCAAGCCGACTTGACAAGCCTGCATCGCCAAACTATGGCTAACCTGGAGACGGTATGCAACCTCTTTTGGGCAACTCTGAAGGAGTGCTTGAAGTTGGCGACCGCAGAAAATCCAACAATGGAGGGGGAGTGGTGGCATCGCGGATAGAGGTCCCTCATGGGCTACTTGCTTCCAAAAACTACTGTCACTCCTACCTTTGGCCTACTTGGTTTAAAGGCTGCTTGTTAGACCCCAATATACTGGTCACACAAGCGGGGTACCACAAGACGCAAGCGTCGATCTACACCCAAACATGGAGCCTTTTCCTAAATGGGAAGAACGTGGACTCAGAGTCACAAAGTTTGTGGTAAGGAGGTTCTGGCTCTTCAACTGACTTGGGGCTGGAGGTATTCCCTACATTGGTACCGCTGTACAACTTACATCAGTAAACTGTCTACCCTCTGAGGCGTATGCCCTTTTTTAAAATTCTTTATTTATATATTGTTTTGCAAAAAAAATTAAATAAGTTTTTAAAAGGTAAAGTCATGTTACCGTAGCAAAAACATCAATGTATACATACTACTTTGCGGTAAAGAATTCAAGCCAAAGTGTGTATATTTTTAGTGCTGACATTCAATAGGTGGGTATCATGATGTGTTATAACAATGGAACTTTAAAACATGAACAGATGAAGGAATGTTTAAACAACCAGTTTGGATGATAATCGAAGAATCTAATAATACGCCAGTGCATGAGTGCTTCCCTCGTACCCCAAGGAGGGAAGATCATGTATACAGTCGTGTACTGTGTATTTATTTGGTGTAACCTGACCAAGTGGTATCACAAAAGGTCTTACCTTCTTTCTTATATGCATAAGAAATAAAATGTGCTGGGGTAATACAGCATGTAACATGATAACTATTAACCTAACCTACACTATGTCTATTATAACTATTATTGTGTATCTTGGTTTTGACAAATCGTCTTCCCAATGCATATACTACTGTTACCCACATTATCTGTAACTGCACAACGTAAATAAAAATTACAAATAAAAATGGATGCAGGTTCTCATCTGCCTGTCACCCCACATCCCTTTATTCTACACTGTACTGCTTTATGGCCCATGTTATCAAGAGACACCAGGGCATTAAATCAAGATGATCATTGTTCACAGTCTCCAGAGACCATTTTCAGTGTTCAATCCCCCCCCACCAATGCTCTGCGATTACATTATTCACCATGCACCCCCCTCTGTGATACTCACCAAATTACAGGCCAGCCAGGACTTCATTAAAAAAACTGGCACAGGTCATAAAATGAGACTCACCCTTGTGGCCCTGAGTATAAGAAGAGCCAACAGGATGTGCCCTGCATATGATGCTTAGCTTGAGCCAAATAAATAAAGAATAGAGGCATGATAGCAGCATTGAAAACTGTTAAAGGATTTCACAAAATTCAGCAGGGAGGCATTATTTAAATAATGATTTGAAGCTGAAAGCTGGGTGCTACAGGGGTAAAATATTTATTTTCAAGGTTAGTAGATATATGGAATAGCCCTCCCAGTAACAGCACTCGGGCTCCCAATATCTGCAATATAAATTAAGCTTTTTATTAAATCTATTAGTTTATCTAGTGTATGCAATTTTCAAAATGGCCTAATTACATGGGATAGTTCTGATTTCCACACCAGAGCCCGTTTCCATTAATTAATATTGCATAGAACCTGTTATATATATAAAGCTGAAATATCTAGACTATACTTAAAAACATGAAGGTACAGACATAAGTTACATTAGATGAGCATGTTTGGGGTAAAATAGTGCGTAGGGGTACAGTGTAGCATTGTAGGCAGGGCCGGATTAACATGATGGAGCTCCAGGCCCAGGCCCATGGAATAGGCCCATTTTTTACCCGCTACTCTTAGCTTTGCCACCTGACTGGTATTTTACCAGCACAGCTGGTATTTGAGGCTGTCTGGCCGTGCTGGTATGGCAGTAATACCAGCAATACAAATGCAGATATATTTCTCAGTATAAACAGAGATTACTCTGCAATACCAGCACCCGCCAGTCACTGGGTCACTGTGTGTGGAGAGAGGCAGGGAGGGATATGATGTAACTTCCTATCCCTGCCTCTCTCCACACACAGTGACCCTCTCTCTACTCACTAATCCGCAGGGGAGCAGCTACATAGCACAGCGAGTTCAGAAAGCAACTCCCAGCCTGCAGAGACAGACTACAGCTCAGGGAAGTGAGGGATGAGGGGAAAGGTAGAAGGGAAACATGGGGACACTGAGAAAACAAAGGGACACTGAGATATTAATGGACACTGAGACACTTGGGCACACTGGGAAACCTGGAGACACAAACACTAGGGGACACCACTGGGAAACCTGGGGACAGTGAGACACTTGGGGACACTGGGAAACAAGGGGACACTTAGACACTAGGGGACACTGTGAGACATGGGGACGCTGTGAGACATAGGGACATTGTGATACACATTGGGACACAGAGACACTAAGGACACAGTGTCTCATTGTCTCCCAGTGTCCCTAGTTTCTCAGTGTCCCCTAGTCTCCCAGTGTCTGTGTCCCCATGTCTCTCAGTGTCCCTAGTGTCTGTGTCCCCATGTCTCCCAGTGCCCAAAATGTCTGTGTCCCTATGTCTCCCAGTGTCCACATGTCTCCCAGCCAGTGTCCCTAGTGTCTCAGTGTCCCCATGTCTCCCAGTGTCCCTATGTCTCCCAGCCAGTGTCCCTAGTGTCTCTGTGTCCCCATGTCTGCGTCCCCATGTCTCCTAGTGTCCCCCATGTCTCCCCAAATGTCTCAGTGTCCCCATGTCTCCCAGTGCTCCCATGTCTATGTCCACAAGTGCCCCGTGTCTCCCAGTGTCCCCAAGTGCCTCAGTGTCCCCATGCCTCCCAGCCAGTGTCCCTAGTGTCTGTGTCCCCATGTCTCCCAGTGTCCCCTAGTCTCCCAGTGTCTTTGTTCCCATGTCTCTGTATCCCCAGTGTCTTAGTGTCCCCAAATGTCTCAGTGTCCCATGTCTGTGTCCCTAGTGTCTGTGTCCCCATTTCTCCCAGTGTCCCCAAATGTCTGTGTCCACATGTCTCCCAGTGTCTCCAATGTCTCCCAGTGTCCCCATGTCTGTATCCACAAGAGCCCCCATGTCTCCCAGTGACCCCAAGTGTCTCAGTGCCCCCATGTGTCTCATTGTCCCCGGGTCTCTGTGTCCCCATGTCTCTCAGTGTCCACTAGTATCTAGTGACACACGACACACTGGGACATGGGGACACTGGTAAAAAATGGGGACACTGAGACCCCTGGAAGACTAAGGGACTTGCCGACATGGGGACACTGACACTGTGATACATAGGGACACTGATACCAGGCTGGCCTACCAATTCTTTGGACAGACATGCCCCCTTTTAGGGCATGTTCACCCCTTTTGGCAGTTCTGATCACGTGATTCGCGTCAGTGGCCCACCCTTTTACCCTGTGGGGATATTTATGGGATGGTAATATTAAACAGTCGAGAATTGCCCACTATTTCAATTCTCTTAGATCTGAGAAGATCGTTATCATGTAAGTGAAATGTATTCCATACAAATAAAATCACAATTTGTTATAAAAATAGATATAATTTATTGTGACAAATAACAATAATATATTAGGCAGCATGCATGATATTAATCAATGAATATTTAGTATAACATGAGTATGCAATACAATGGCATGGCTATACACGTTCAATGGCTAACACAGTATCAATTGTCAAGACAAGATTTATGAGGGGCTTCACAGAGAAAGAAAAACTTTCACACAGCGCAACGAAAGGCCATAAAACTATGGCTAGCAGGTAACTAATAACCCTTTAAATGCTGGCTAGATCCTCCTAGGCATATAATACCTATTCTCGTGTAATTTTAGTTAAAATAACATCTAGACCAGCTCATTAATCATTTCCTGGAACCATCCAATAAGAGTAATCTACCAGGTCTTAATTAGAGCAAATCAATACACCTGGATAAAAATAACGGTATGCTAACATGTGATAATATCACATTAATATATAATTATTCTTAATTCCACCTACAGAACGGAATATTTATAACTATATATTCTTTAGTTAACTAAGATTTCTAAATATTGAAATCTATCCGTGATTTATCCAGTCATATATCATGCTATTAGAAAGATTTTAATTAATTTTGATTAATTAAATAAAACCAGCATAATTACCAGTTAAATAGATGTTTTCATCAGATGCTTTTAGATAGTCCCAGGAACTTGAATGCGTGTATGATTGATTGCATGGAAGTATGCAAGTGTTGCTTGAGTGTTAGTTCCAGGAGTATTTGTCTGTCATAGATCTTTCTGCATGTCCGAATCTGGAAGCCCAAACTCCAACTTCAACTCAACTTCTACTACCTCTCTTCCCTTTGTCCTAACTTTTAAAGGGCCAGACTCTCTATACGTCATCAGTTGATAAGGCCAATAGGAAACTGAAGGTGTGGTCAACCTGCAGATTGCAATTCAGGTATTTGGTCCATAGAGGGCAGTCTCGCCTCACTAAACCTTCCTATGCAGGAAACAGTAACTTTTCCTGATGATGATTTTGACGTCATTTGGCTTATCTATAGGACTACCTATAACTTACATTTTCTGTCAGTTCAAAGCATTTGCCTCAGTCTTTGTGTCGGCATTTCTGTCGTAATTTCTAAAACTGACAGTTTAAACTTAATTTCAACCTTTACTTTACAATGGGATCTTGTAAAATCTAGAAAGTAAAATTAATTACTAAGTCTTATCTGTCACTAATGTCTGCGTTTAGAATTATTTCTATTCCATTAACACTTAGACATAGCATTCCATCCCCCTGCCTCATTGCATATCGCTTGGCTTGTTTATATAATGCATTCCTTAGCTCATGCTAGTGTTTAGTTACAAAAAGGCAGTTATGTGTCTCTTTGTTAGCCTGAAATCCAAAATGGAGTCTGCTCTGTTCTGAGTGACTCTGACAATATACACTTTTAATTTCTATTTTAGCACAAAATGTCTGCTGATAGAAATATCCTGACAACCCCACCCATTGACTTCCTGCTTCACTGGACACTGCTATTAGGGCATATGGATTTACTTGAAAGATCCTTTGAGTTTCCCTCCAACTGATACATGACGCTTGAGAGGTATGATTGTTTTAGTGTTTTTGGTCGATACGATTCTGTAATTAGGCCCCATCATAATTGTCAGCACCAGGCCCACTCAGAAATAAAACTCACTAAGGAAGAAGATAGATCATTTGTAACTTGCAGGTTTTGTGGGAATGTGATGTCCTCATTTTAAATTTTTTAATTCGAAGCTCACCTTGATTTTAATATGTTTGTGAATTCACAATACGGGAATGCTATTTCATAAAGAGCCCACAAAGATGCCCATTTTACACCTTCTGTCCTAATTGTCGAAGTAATTAGTGCTAAAGGCCTCTTGTTACCATTAGCCAGCCATTTCAATTAGAGTTTTATTCTGTAAGCATACAATATTTTTGAGTTACTGCTGAACATCTTAATTAAAGGCTATGAACTAAAAAAATATTGTTCATATATGTATGACGACTTTTTAAAATTTTTAAAGTGACAATGTAGCAGTTCTGTACAAGCTGTCCATCTCTAAATGCAAATACTAAACAATGCAACAAAGGGATTTTGTGATGCAAACGGGGTGAAACGCTCACTTAAGCATGCATTGAATATACATTAAAAATAGATCAACATTTTAGCCCCACTCTGGGCTTTCTTCAGGATCAAAAAAACTAACATGTAATGTAAACTGCCACACCACCTTATATACCATAAGGGAGGATAAATGATTGAAAAACTCAACCCAGCTGATGTGAATGCCCGGCCGGTGTCCTGCTAGTTGCTGTACGCATGTGCACTGGTATCCAATCTGTACTGCGTCATGACGTAACACGCGTTTCCATGGCAATGTAGTAACATTGCCGCGGTTCCATGGCAACGAGCGGATGCCGTTCGGGCTGAATGACAACAAACCGATCGAGACTTGCGATCAGAGTAGTGAAGTTGTGTAAAGTGAAGGGACAGATGTAATAGTTTATCTACGATAAACCAAACTGTTAATACAAAAAGAAGTGCTGATACAGATATAGTGCAAATATCGTGCAAATATATTATAGCACATGCAATTCTATTATGAAACATTTAAAGTGATACAGTGATATACCATAACAAATACATTTGGTAAAAGGGACCTGGCTGAATACAGCTAGTGTATAATCTATCCGTTTAAAGTGCTAAGAAAGTGCAATATACTGATATATATATATATATATATATATATTTGACGCAAATAAGCCAATTTTAATAGTTTTCATAACTATGGATGTGGCGAGCCTATACACCGTCATCCCCCATGAAGAGGGTGTTGATGCGATGAGAGCCGTGCTTACACAAGCCAAGTACTACCAAGGTCCATCCATTGAATTTGTGATATAGATTGTTTAGGGTCTTTTTACACTTGTAAATCACTCTTCTCCATTTTCTATGCAAAGAGAGAGAGAACAACTGTCCTTATTGGAAAACCTGATAGAGGGATATTGGTATCAAAAGAAATATAGAGTAGGTGTCATATCCTGTCCCAAAAGGTATAACAATATCATGCTTTAATAGGGTAGATAATCGCCAGTTCTGAGTAGTAGTAGGTACTGGTTTGCCTCTAGGCTGGCAGCCAGACCTACTATCTAAAGGTAGAACGGGGCGTGAGGGTAAGGGGATTGGTATTGTTTTAGTATGTACTAAAAAACCAATAATACCAAACTCAAAAGAATTAACAAATAACAAATAGAGAGTAGACAAACAATAATAAAACCACCCTATCCTGGCTCAAAAGTTAGTCCAAAAACATGGTCAGTGGCAGTAGGATAGGGGGGGCGAGTGTGAAGTAGGGGGAGAGGGGAAAGGGGAAAGTGAAATGAGGCTAATCAGATTGGAGTGCCTCAGGGAGCAAACTATTATTACAGTGTCCTAATAGCGTACTATGGTGATTGACCACTCGGGGTCGCTCCAGAGTAGGTATCAAATCTGGCAAGCCCTCCGGGTTAACACGAACACGTAATCAGTGTAAGTGTGTACATCGGTAACGGCTCAAACCAGTAGCTGTCAAACACAAGTCGGATATATCGAATCTGTCCGTATGGTATTAAGCCTTATGTTAACTTGAAAACCAGTGCTGTGGTCAATGGCCACTAGGGGTCGCTCCAGAGTAGGTATCGAGTCTGGTAAGCTTGCCTGGTTGATACAATAGTATCAAAAGTAAATAAGTATACAACTGACGGCTTGAACGGACAGGACCCAAGTAGAGTGTGACGAGTTTGTCACCTCAGTGGTATGAACTCTTGATCATGATTTTAGTGCGCTGTTAATCCTCTGAGGCATCTGATAGTGCTTGTAATTCAACAGGATATTGACAGCGGTTCTATTAGCGGGTCTACTTTACTGACACAGCAGTGTCCAATGTTGGCGTGTATATAGGTATATGCATAGACTAGTGTCCGTCAGACCACAGTGAAGTGTAGTGGGTCTGTCGTTATGGCACTTAGCCTAATGCTATCCCGATGCCCAACATAGGAAAATGAAACAAGACTGTAGTGTGAGCTCTTGCAATTTGCCTGAGTTCAACGTCTGTCCTGTGTGACCTCCAGCTGTGCTCACGATTTGTCAGGATCCTTGCTACAATTGGACTAACAGGTCTGGTTCACATACTAGACAGTAAATGTTAGGAAAAAACCGGAAAAGAAATAGTGCCTTCATGGGCACCGGTTATAGTAAAGAGAGTGCCAGGGAGACGGCACAATAGTTAGTAAATGATAAAGAGTTATGTACACTGTAAAATAGTTTGCATGAATATATACCCAAGTCGGTATATAGTTGTCTTTCCGATTAAATAATATCAAAATATTTGGTCCCCACAGTGAATATTTAAATAGTATCCTCTTTTGGCGAGATCTATCTATTTAACTGACTATGCTGCCGCAGGGTAATGGAGCCCAGTGTGGTAGATTGCAGTGTGACAGGTTCTAGGAGCCGATCGTCAGGTATCTAGAGGAGTGAAATCAAGGTCGCTCGGGATAGCGTGAAGACGTCACGTATCGAGCGTCATGTCAGAAAAAGAAGCGGATCCCCCTGACGAGCCGCTAAACACGGCGAAATGCGCGTCGGGTTTACACCGACATTATCCTCAGACCGTTACTAGCTTTCCGTCACCCCTAGTGAAAAGATTTCACTCCTCTAGATACCTGACGATCGGCTCCTAGAACCTGTCACACTGCAATCTACCACACTGGGCTCCATTACCCTGCGGCAGCATAGTCAGTTAAATAGACAGTTAAACTGTCCGATCTCGCCAAAAGAGGATACTATTTAAATTGAGTTTGGTATTATTGGTTTTTTAGTACATACTAAAACAATACCAATCCCCTTACCCTCACGCCCCGTTCTACCTTTAGATAGTAGGTCTGGCTGCCAGCCTAGAGGCAAACCAGTACCTACTACTACTCAGAACTGGCGATTATCTACCCTATTAAAGCATGATATTGTTATACCTTTTGGGACAGGATATGACACCTACTCTATATTTCTTTTGATACCAATATCCCTCTATCAGGTTTTCCAATAAGGACAGTTGTTCTCTCTCTCTTTGCACCTTATACTTTGAGGGTTACCCCCTCCCTGTCCGGTCACACTTGACAATACTATGGGCCAACCCATCTCTCTATCCCATTTTCTATGCAGTTTCACACTTCTTGCACATTTACACTAGATCTTGGTCTTAATCATAGGACCTAGGGCAGTTATATAGATACTCTTCTATTGTGGGTTTATTTTTATTTGATATCTTATCTGGTTTCACATTTCCATAAGATCTCTAGTTCGTCTATCCCATTGTTAATTATTAGCTTCCTCCTTGTAACACGCATGTCACGGAGGTGTATCCATGGTAATGGTTGTTTATACACATTAGGTTTTTTGGGACGCGCTATGATCACGTCATCACGCACTGATACACGTCCCTACGCATGCGCACTGGCACGGAATACGGAAGTAGATAGAAACCTTTTCACACAGATGGGGTAAGTTACACATTTATGATTATTGTATATATTTGCATTGTTTGACACTATCATTATCTTGATAAAGACCCAGAAGGGTCGAAACGTTGATGTAGAGGTGGTGATTTTTTGAAATATATTTTTGAAATCCCAGAGAGTGCTCCTGTCTTCAATTTTTGTTTATATGTTTGCTGGGACGCACCCGGGTATAAGTCACTGGATTATAAGTATGTTTGAGGTTGAGTGCCAGAGGTTGGATCTTTATATATATATATATATATATATATATATATATATAGATATAAAAAAGTGTACAGTACCTTGCACTCAGGCTGCCAGTGGATTCCAAAATTGTCCAAAAAACCGGGTGCAATACCAGGGCTGTTTATCCATATATCAAAAAGATGTGGCTGCACTCACGGATGTTTCTTTAAAACTTAGCTTTTATTCAATCCATAAAACCGATCGACGTTTCAGTCCAACATGTGGACTTTCATCAAGATCATATGAACATTAATACAGATATCACATATATATGAATGCATTAATTAATTGACTCACCCCAGGTGCTGTAAATGTGTGCTACCGGCGTCCTCCCCGGCTGTGTGCGCATGTGCCGCGATCTCCCCGCCCCTTAATGTGACGTCATGACGCTCGTATGCCGTCGTTGCTATGGGGACGTGGTTACACAAAAGTGTAACCATAACATTACCGAGCGCTCAGCAACCACCCGTGTGATAGAGCATACTGAACTAGCTGCTGCTAATGCAGTAGTTATACTTGTCATCTGGACTTGATAACAAAATAAGAAAATATATAGTGTAGCATCAGGGGCATATTTGCCGCGAGGCAAACAAGGCATTTGCCTTGGGCGGCATTTTCCAGGGGGCGGCAAAAAAAGCCGCCCCCAAACGCCCAGGGCAAATGCCTTGTTAGCCTTGCGGCCAACAGACATCCTGGGCTGGTTGCTGGGCGGGCGGGCGGCTGGCGAGGGAGCACTTCCTCTGAGCTGTCTGCTCAGCTCCCTCGCGCGCCGCAGAGTGAGGCTGGGAGCCGGAATATGACGTCATATTCCGGCTCCGCCTCCCAGCCTCACTCTGCGGCGCGCAAGGGAGCTGAGCAGACAGCTCAGAGGAAGTGCTCCCTCGCCAGCCGCCCGCCCAGCAACCAGCCCAGCAGCCCGACCGGCAGCCCCACTAGACCCCAGGGAGAGAGAGAACCCCCCCAGCATTCCCAAAGGTAAGGAGGCTGGGGGGGTAAATTAAAAAAAAAATGAGTTAATGTGAGTGAGTGTGTCTGTTAGTGTGTGTCTGTTAGTGAGTGTGTCTGTTAGTGTGTGTGAGTGTGTCTGACTGTGTGTGTGTCTGTTAGTGTGTGTGAGTGTGTCTGTTAGTGAGTGTGTGTGTGTCTGACTGTGTGTCTGTTAGAGTGTGTGTGTGTGTCTGACTGTGTGTGTCTGTTAGTGTGTGTATGTCAGTGTGTGTGAGTGTGTATGTTAGTGAGTGTGTGAGTGTGTCTGTTAGCAGCTAACAGACACACTCACACACTCACTAACAGACACTCACACACACTGACATACACTCACTAACAGACACACTCACTAACAGACACACTCACACTCACTAACAGACACACTCACACACTCACACACACACACTGACAGATACGCATCCATTAGCTAACAGTTAGCTAATGGATGCGTATCTGTCAGTGTGTGTGTATTTAGAAGGCGGGGGAAGGGTTGGGTGGGGGAGGCGGGGGGGGGGGTGGGGGTGAGGGGGGCGCCTGAGTTTTGTCCTGCCTAGGGCAGCACAAAACCAGGATACACCCCTGTGTAGCATCAATTACCATTCTATGCTGTCATTAAAGTGACTAGTGCATAAATACCAAGTAGTGTGGTGAATATAATAAAGCAACACATTAACGTTGCTATTAAAGTGACAAGTGTCACCTAATCATATAGTGTCATATCGTAATGTGGTGAATGTTGTAGGGCAACATAAGTTGCAGTTAAAGTGACAGGTGCATATTCTAGAGTGTGCATTACACTTCACTGTGTCTTAAAGTGTCAAAGTGAAAAAACTAAATAAAAATAAAGATAAAGTGCAAGGTGCCAAAAAGGTGCAAACAATTCAACATTCTATATATGCATATTAATAACTACATATTAAAAATTCACTAAACATATTGCATATTGTAGAGGATCTGAAACGGTCTATATATATTTTATACTTTTTACTAAATCAGACTATAAAGTCCAGTTTCAGTGAGAAAAAACTGTAAGATCTTAAAAAGTGATGAAACACTTTCAAGTGAATTTAAAACAACACCATTGGTTTGCTATAGAAGAAATACAAACCTTAAGGATCTTTTGGTCCACACGGATCCTATAGCTAGCTACCAGAAGATCACAAAAGCACAAATTAGGGGATCAGTTAGATGCTTGGGATGCGTCACGTGTAGCCACATGATTCCGGCGAAGACATTTAACAACCCGCATAACAACAAGGTTTACCCGATTAACCCCTTAAGGACCGGCCTGTTTTTGCGATGTTTGTACGTTAAGGACCAGAGCAGTTGTAACACTTTTGTGGTGTTTGTGTTTAGCTGTAATTTTCCGCTCTCTCATTTACGGTTTCCATACAAGTTATATATTGTTTTTTTCACGACGAGAAGGGCTTTCTTTACATACCATTATTTGTATTATGTCATATATTGTATTAAAAAATAAATAAAAAAATATGGTGAAAAATTAAAAAAAAAACATGTTTTTGGACTTTTACTTGAAAAATCTTTTACTTATCTACAAAAGCTAATGAAAAAAACTGCTAAATTGATTCAAAATTTTGTCCCGAGTTTAAAAACACCCAGTGTTTACATGCTTTATTGCTTTTTTTGCAAGTTATAGGCCTATAAATACAAGTAGGAAATTGCGGTTTCAATATATATATATTTTAAATGTATCAATAGTGACATTGTAACACCGTTATCTGTCATAAATGCCCGAAACACACCTAACATGTACATATTTTTTTAAAGTAGACAACCCATGTCCAGTCTTTTTTAGTAGCCACCTAGTCACAAACACTGGCCAAAGTTAGCATTTATATTTGTTTGTGTGTTAAAAATGCAAAAAACGCTAACTTTGGCCAGTGTTTGTGACTAGGTGGCTACTAAAAAAGGCTGAACATACCCCATTTGCAATACCTTGGGTTGTCTTCTTTTGCAAATGGTATGCCATCATGGGGCTAATTCTCATTCCTTGGCTACCATACGCTCTCAAAGGCAACCTAACCAATCTGACAAATTTCAATAAAAAAAAAAAAGTTAAATCAAGCCTTATATTTGACCCTGTAACTTTCACAAACACTATAAAACATCTACATGTGGGGTACTGTTATACTCAGGAGACTTCGCTGAACACAAATATGAGTGTATCAGAACAGTAAAATATATCACAGCAATAATATCCTCAGTGAAAGAGCTGTTTGTGTGTGAAAAATGCAAAAAACTTCACTTTCACTGACAATATCATCGCTGTGATATGTTTTACTGTTTTGAAACACTAATATTTGTGTTCAGCGAAGTCTCCCGAGTAAAACAGTACCCCCCATGTACAGGATTTAGGGTGTCATAGAAAGTTACAGGGTTAAACACAGTGCTAGCAAATTAAATTATCTGGACTTTCGGCCTGGGTTGGCAGGCAGGTCCCTCAAATTGCAATCATTAAAATTACTTAATTAGGTAAAAATATTACATAAATATGCACGTATAATTTTAATATATATACATATTCATATATTTGACGTCTACGTGTATATTTCTGAAATTATTTATGTAATTATGTATGTGGACATATGTATATTTCGTATTATTTTTATTTATTTATACATAGAAATATATATCATTACATTCTAAGTGTATTTTGATATAAATATATATATATCAATATCAAAATACTGTTAGAATAAAATTGCATATATATATATAATTTTTTTTTTAATTATTAAAAAATATTTTAATTTTTTGTTATTTATTTTTATTAACATATTATTTGTATTTTATAATAATATATATATACCATATATATAGTTATTATATATATTGTATATATTCGTGTGTAATTTAAATATAAGTGTATTTTTATATTAATATACGTATATATAAATATAAAAATACACTTAGTATGACATTATATATATGATATATATACATATATTATAAATAGGTGTATATATAGATATAAAACTGATTGTTTTTTTTTTTAACTTTATTTTATGATTTTTTACTTGCAGGGAGACTGCCTGTCAGCACAGACAGTCCCCCTGCAGGCAGATACACAGACACCTATTGCGGTCATGTGATCGAGTGATCACATGGCCGTGGGGTCCTGATCTGCCGAGGGGGGACTGCCCGGGCAGACAGGCAGTCCCCCTGGACCGGGAGGAGCACTGATCGCCGCCGTGGGACCGACGGCGATCAGGTAAGTTGCCCAAAACCGTTATGACGGTTCAGGACCGTCAGCGGTCCAAACGCACGTTTTACCGCTGACGGTCCTGAACCGTCAGCAGGTCCTTAAGGGGTTAAGTTCACTATAACATGCAAAACCACACATGTAATATACAAACTGAGCTGTCCATGTGGTCTTTGCTACATAGGTAAAACCGAAACAGCTATATGTGAGCGCATCAGAGGACACAGGTCCAGCATCCGGTTGGCGTATAGGGATGGCCACTCGGACAAACCGGTAGCTAATCACTTTTTAAAATTGAAACACACCTTGGCCACGCTAAAATTTGTGGCGATTGACCATATCCCACTGTCAAGGAGAGGAGGTGACCGGGGGAAGATGCTTCTAAATAAAGAAGCATTCTGGATATATGAACTAGATACTGTCTCCCCAAGAGGCCTCAATGAATCACTATCCCTTCATTCTTTTTTGTGAATTTTGAAAGCCCGACTTGTACTATAATTTTAGTGTATATAGTGTAAGATTAAGTTGTGTATAGAATATTTTATATAATTGCAGGATAGTATAGAGTATGAATCATATTGAAATGGAATAAGATATATAGGGGTATGAAATACCCAACAACAGGACTTACCTCTATGATATTGAACTGGACTTTATAGTCTGATTTAGTAAAAAGTATAAAATATATATAGACCGTTTCAGATCCTCTACAATATGCAATATGTTTAGTGAATTTTTAATATGTAGTTATTAATATGCATATATAGAATGTTGAATTGTTTGCACCTTTTTGGCACCTTGCACTTTATCTTTATTTTTATTTAGTTTTTTCACTTTGACACTTTAAGACACAGTGAAGTGTAATGCACACTCTAGAATATGCACCTGTCACTTTAACTGCAACTTATGTTGCCCTACAACATTCACCACATTACGATATGACACTATATGATTAGGTGACACTTGTCACTTTAATAGCAACGTTAATGTGTTGCTTTATTATATTCACCACACTACTTGGTATTTATGCACTAGTCACTTTAATGACAGCATAGAATGGTAATTGATGCTACACTATATATTTTCTTATTTTGTTATCAAGTCCAGATGACAAGTATAACTACTGCATTAGCAGCAGCTAGTTCAGTATGCTCTATCACACGGGTGGTTGCTGAGCGCTCGGTAATGTTATGGTTACACTTTTGTGTAACCCCGTCCCCATAGCAACGACGGCATACGAGCGTCATGACGTCACATTAAGGGGCGGGGAGATCGCGGCACAGGCGCACACAGCCGGGGAGGACGCCGGTAGCACACATTTACAGCACCTGGGGTGAGTCAATTAATTAATGCATTCATATATATGTGATATCTGTATTAATGTTCATATGATCCTGATGAAAGTCCACATGTTGGACTGAAACGTCGATCGGTTTTATGGATTGAATAAAAGCTAAGTTTTAAAGAAACATCCGTGAGTGCAGCCACATCTTTTCGATATATATATATATATATATATATATATATATATATATATATTAATTCTTTATTTTATACAGGTGGTACAAAACAACTGAGATAAGAAAGAAGACACATGTAATGAACATTGCAAATATACATGGATTGATAGCGTCTAGTTGAGAAGTGACCCATTTTTCCTTTTTATATATCTAGGTTTTAGCTATTTCGGCATAGGAGTAAGAGGCTAGTAGGACTCTTAGGTCATTTGTCTCCATCAGCAATTTATCGATGGCATGAGCTTTTAGTGTCGGGGCAGATGTAGAGTAGGACTCCTATGTGTGTGACTGTAAACCCCTAACCTATGGGGCAATGGAGGGGGAGCGGGGGGGGGGGAGAAATTAGACTTGGTGATCTTGTAAATACATGTCAGCTTGCCGTATAAATGGGATCAATATCTGTCTGCTAGAGCTATGCTTTAGTCGGCAAGGTGTGATATTCCTCCTAGAAGCATTACTATTAGGCATAAGGCATAAAGAACAAATTAAGAAAACAGAATGAAAAATAATGGAAAAACAAAGACTGAATTCCAGTACACATTCAGGTTACTGAGTCACTGATTCCCCTACGCACGAAAGGGTTGACTATGGAGACGTCCCAGGTATGGCTTGTGCCCGGTGTGTCGATCTGCTCTTGCAGGTCTAGTGCCTGGAGGAAGGCCGGTACCTCTGAGGGTCCTAGGGCTTTGAAAGTTTTTCCGTTTTGGATGACCGTGATAGGTCTGGGGAAGGACCACCAGTAAGGGAGTCCAGCAGCTTGTAGGGTTTTTGTTATTGGCTGCATAGAGTTTCACCACAGTAAAGTGGCTCTGCTTAAGTCCTGGAAGAACGTGAGTGTTTGCGATTTAAATTGTAGTGGAGTCTTCCCCTTCAGGGCACTGAGGAGCCTTTGCTTCTCAGCAAGGGTTTGGCAACACAGGATGATGTCGCGGGGGGAGCCTTATTAGGTGCTTGTGAGGATTTGGCTATTCGGTATACTCCTTTAAAGGCAAATTTTTTTGCAGGTAAGACAGAGGAGGCTAGGCGTCTGACGAGGTGGGGAAGTTTTCTCGGGTGGGAGTGAGTCCACCACTCCACGGATCTTAATATTTCTATTCCGCTCTCTGTCCTCCAACTGTGCCATCCAGATACCTTGGTGTGATTGTGTGGTTTAAAGTAGTTGCACTGTCTCACTCATGGAAGTCAGTCCCTGCTTCAGATCGTGGAGGTCTGCCTCAATTGCTTGGACCCTGTTTGTTACTGTTTGCACCTCTGTTTGTATGGCCCTTATCTCAGCCGAGAACATTTTTTATATAGTGATGTAGACAAGGGGTTGTCTTGGACAATAATAAAAAACACACCTAACATTATGAATATTAACGATCTAATATGGAGAATGTCTGTGTTCTGCCTGCAGAACGTCTTCAGTCCAACTTGAAATGAGTCCTGAGTTATTTGTAATGGGATAGTGCATTCCACATTTTCATCAACCTATTGTTCATGTCAAAATCTGAAATAGTTTGTCTCATTTGTTGTTAAATCCCATCTTTATAATGTTGTAAAACACTGCGGTATAAGTTGTCGCTATATAAATGCCAAAAATAATAAAGGGTGTTTAGGTGACAAAATTCATATTTCTTGTTTTACAATATCTATACAGAGGACATTCGACATGCTTCTAGTCACCAGTAAACCACTCTTGAATGTGTTAGTAGTGTGTTATAATGCATTATCATACTAAATTAACTTCATGTAGGTTCAGTGGTTGCACCATAGCGTACACTCAGTCCTGTAAAATAGTGTTACATTTCTTGTCTTAGGAGCAATCGTCAGGTCTAATGACATGAGATAGCTGTCTGTAACATTACTGACCCTCTGCCATGCTTAACAGCTGTGAACATTCATTGAGGGTTGAAGTCATCCTTTTTTCTTTTCCCAAATGTAAACTGTCCAGATAATGGTAAATTTCATACTTACCAATATTTTCCTTTTCCAGTAATGGGCTATGGCATCTACTACTCTACTATAAATGCCACTCACTGATTAAAATGGCCCCAGTTTGTTAAAGAGCCATGGATCAGTAATGGGAATGGAAAATATCGATAAGTATCAGTTAATTTAGCAATGCCCATGACCTCCCCCAGGGAGGGTAATAAAATCACAGGACACCAAATGCTGCAAAGAATCATTTATATTCAACATCAAAGAAACTCATTGAATGGAAGATACGCCTTCTCAAAGCATGCCTCATTAGCCAATCTCACATCTACGCTCCTGAGGACCAGGTGGCTGCCCTGAACTTGTGCTGCTGCTGCCCAGGAGGTGGAGAGAGCTCTGGTCAAGTGCAATTTAAGACCATGTGGAACCAGAATCTGCTTGACCTTGAAAGTCTTCACAATTGCAGTCACAATTTTGTTTTCTCTCATCTCTGGTGCAGTATCCTGGGTAATCTCTGCTGCTTGTATCTAGAAGCCCTGTGCCCTTTATCTAAATGCCCTGGTTCTCCCTATTTAGTTAGTATTAGAATTTAGGTAAAGGGACACTATAGGGACTCTGACCACTTTAGCTCATTAAAATGGTCTGGGACTGGGTGCATTATCCCTGTCCCTCTTAGTCCTGCAATGTAAAACATTGACGTTTTTGAGATACCGCGATGCTTATATTGAACAGCCACTAGAGGTATTTCGCACTTCCTGGATTCTAGCGGACTCTTAAAGTCCCTCTTTAAGTTCCTTAAACTATGCTGGACGTCCTCACATTCTGCATAAGGACATCTAGTGTCAGTGAAATCCCCATAGGAAAGCATAGATTCATTACTTTCCTATGGGGAGGGCCTAATGCGCATTAGGTCCCCCCATCAGATGATGTTGGTAGAGGCAGAGCACCGACCCAGTGCAGAGGGACATCAGCTCTTGGACCGGGTAAGTGAATAGAGGGTTATTTAACCCTTTATGTGCCAGAGAGGGGTCCAGAGGGCACTCTAGTGTTAGGAATTCAACTTGTATTCCTAACACTATAGATTTCCTATAAGACTCACCACTTTTTGTTTGCCAGTTCAATAATGTTGTTTTTGGTCTGGTCCCTGTATCCTGCTACCCTCAGTGTTCCAGCGCTTGCTACTATCCAGAGACCCTGCTCCCTTTTCATATATTGAGTTATCTGTTTTGTATTTTGTTATTATGCTGTGTTTCTTGTTTATTATTATACACTTGGTTTTTTATTTGATGTATTCTGGTTTTCTTGCTTATTTGGGTTGCACTCTATAGTGGTTGCTGCTTTGGTCACCACCTCTTCCAGACCAGGGCATGATAATTGCAAACATAATCGAATGAGCAATGGTTTTCACAGAAGCTCTATCTACTTTACAAGAACCTGACAGAATTACAAAGAGATTAATTAATTTCCGCTCCATACTTGTTCACCTTATGTAAGCTTCCAGGCATCGCACCACATCCAGGTTGTGTAGTGAAACTTCCTCTTCTGATGATGGAGAAGGAATCAAGGTAGTTACAATAATCTCCTGGTTCAGATGGAAGCTGGAGACTACCTGAAGTCATCAAAACCCAAATAAAAGAGATGTTTTCCCATCGCTCAAAAGCGATAGATTGAAGAACTGAGAGAGCCAAAGGCAAATGCCTTAGTGGCAAGATAGATTTGACAGGAAGTCGGATATGTTGGATTCCTTTGAGGAATCTAGCGATGTCTGTATCCAGGTGGCTGCCTACTCCGGAAAGAGTATTTATACTCAGGCCCTTGTCAAACCATTCCTTCATTCATGCTGTACCCATTGAGTGATCTTTTCATGTTTACTCCATATATCTGTAAATGTGTAAATGTTATATGCACCTTCGTCCAAATAGTTCTTGTGTCAAGGTAGACAGTAGTAGACAGAGCCCAGAATGCCCTAGATTCCTAGAATAAGGCATTCGCCTGGGGAACGAACTGTCAGGGATGCCCACCCGGAAGTTTCACTGGGAAAGCGTCTCTTTAGCCACCCCACAGCACAGCCATTTCATGTGCTGGGCTCCCTCGATGTTGCCGCCGATGATCTGCTTTACTGTAACCCAGTTACCACGGCAATGCTCTGATTTGGTCTCGCGAGATCCATGGTCTGCAGCTCTGTGGAGCTGCAGACCAGAAATGATGGCCACCGGACCACCAGGCAGCCCCCACTGGACCACCAGGGATTTAAGGTAATTTTTTAGTCCCCCCTGCATCACCCCCCCTCCCTCTCACAATCAACCCCTCACAATCACCCCCCCCCCTGAGCTCCCTCTCACTTCACCCCCCACACCATCACCAGCCCCCCTCCCTCTCACAATCACCCCCCATCCCTCTCAAAATCACCCCCTCCCTCTCATCCTCACCCCCCTCCCTGAGCTCCCTCTCACTTCACCCTCACCATCACCCCTTCCCTCACACCATTATCCACTATACAAGCACACACACTGCATTCACTATACAAACACACACAGACACACACTTATACATGTGTGTCTGTGTATCTGTATGTGTCAGTGTGTGTATGTTTGTGTGTTTGTGTATCTGTTTGTGTGTGTGTTTGTATCAATGTGTCTGTATGTGTGTGTCTCTATCTGTATGTGTGTCTGTGCCTGTGTGTCTCTCTCTGTGTCCGTATGTGTGTGTGTTTTTATCTATATGTGTGTTTGTATCTGTGTGTCTATCTGTATGTGCCAGTGTTTGTCTGTGTATGACTGTTTCTATGTAACTGCATGTGTGTAAATGTTATATGCAGACCTATGTGTCTGTGTATGTGTGCCAGTGTGTGTATATGTAAGTATATGTATGTATGTATATGTGCATACAGCTCAGCATTTCGCCTACACTACACACAAATACAACCCTGCATCCAAATGTCAACAATACAAAAAAAACACCACCATATTAAAAAACCACACTACAGAAAAATGCATTCTTGCATTCAAATGCCAATACGTGCAAACACACCTGTACATTCACTCACACATACTCCATACAAAAACATGCTTACATTCAAACACACAAACAGTGCTTGGTCCTAAATACATAAAAATAAAAACACTGCTCAGTGCTAAAGACATTAAAAAATGTGCGGGTGTTTTTTTTGTACATTTTTAAAGGGGGGTGGGGGAGGTGCCAAATATAGGATCCGCTCCGGGTGCCAAATGCTCCAGGTACGCCCCTGTGTGTATGTCCCATTCCCCCTCCCACCATAGCCCAAGTCCCCCACAATGCTTCCCTACCCCCCACAATACTGTCCCTATCCCCCTCCCACCATAACTCCAGTCCCCCACAATACTGCCTCTACTCCCCACAATACTGTTTCTATCCCCCCACCATAACCCTAGTCCCCCACCATAGCCCCAGTCCCCCACCATAGCCCCAATCCCCCACAATACTGCTTCTACTCCCCACAATACTGTTTCTACCCCCCCCCACCTTAGCCCCAGTCTCCCACAATACTGCCTCTGCTCCCCACAATACTGTTTCTGTCCCCCCAGCATAACCCCAGTTCCCCACAATACTGCCTCTACTCCCCACAATACTGTTTCCATCCCCCCACCATAGCCCCAGTCCCCCACAATGCTGTCCTGACCCAATACTGTTCCTATCCTCCCACCATAGCCCCAGTCCCCCACAATACTGCCCTTGTCCCCCACTAAAGCCCCAACCCCCAATACTGTTCCTATCGTCCCACCATAGCCCCAACCACCACAATACTATTCCTATCGTCCCACCATAGCCCCAACCCCAACAATACTGTTCCTATCCCCCCCACCATAACCCCAATCCCCCACAATACCATTCCTATCTCCTCACAAATGCCCCAATACCTCACTATTCTGCCCCTATCCCACCACACTAAAGCCCCATTTCCCACAATACTGTTCCTAACCCTACCACTAACGCCCCTATCCCCTCATACTAAAGAATCAACCCCCCACAATACTGCCCCTATCCCCACACTAAAGCCCCTATTCCCCACAATACCATTCCTATCCCCTCACTAATGCCCCAATCCCCACAATACTGCCCCTATCCCCTCACTAATGCCCCAAGCCCCCACAATACTGCCACTATCCCCTCAGTAATGCCCCATTCCCCTACAATACTGCCCCTATCCCACCACCCAAAAGTCCCATTCCCCACAATACTGTTCTTAACCTTACCACTAACGCCCCAAACCCCAAAATACAGCTCCTATCCCCCATACTAAAGAATCAATCCCACACAATACAGTCCCTGCCACCCCACATTAAATAATCAATCCTCCACAATACGGCCCCTGTCCCCACACTAAATAATCAATCCACCACAATACAGCCCCTGTCCCCACATTAAATAATCAATCCGCCACAATAGGGCCCTTGTTACCATCACAATAAAGTCCCAATCCCCCACAATACTACCTCATTTCCCCCCCACCCCCCCACTAAAGCCCTATTGCGCAGCACTACAGAATTTGTCGGCGCTATACAAATAATAATAATAAAGTTCCTATCCCTCACACCAAAGCACGGTGACACAGAAAGGGGCTGGTGGGGAGGTAAGAGACAATGGGGTGTAACACACATTCCCTTTAGTGTATTTTATCCTCCCTTAGTGTAACACACAAACAAAGGGGCAAAAGTGGTTCACATTCAAGAGGGGATATTGTTACACAATGCCTTTTGTAACTGTCTCTTTAAGTGACAAATTGTCCTGCTTCCCTGTATTATGGAGAAGCCTTATCACCAGCCTCTTTCCTCATGACTATGGCCCTGGTGTGTATGGCCCTTTAAGAACAGTTTGTGAGCATATTGGGGCTTATGGACTTTTATGGGACTGGTGCTGGCCTTTTAAGCACATTTTTGGTACATTGGGAAAATTGGGACAATGCCCCTCTAAGACAGTGTCCCCAGACTTGTTTGGGACACTGCCCCTTTAAGCCTGTGTCCCCAGACTTGGTTAAAATCCTTTGTTCATTGCTATTTTCCACTTGGTTCAGTAAATGGGGCTTACTGAACCAAGTACCACACAGGCAGACCACCCAGAAGTGGAAGTGTGCAGGCAATTTACCTCCCAGCCCCGACCGCTGGGTGGCTGCAGTTCGTGCAAACCAACACGTGGCGGCGGCCATCTTTGTTCATTCGAACGAGGTCAGCGGTATGTGTAGCCAAATTCATGGAACTGAAATCGGCTACACATTTAGACGAACACCGCTGACCCCCACCTTCTCCTACACTAAGTTTGAAGCCGCAGAGACTAAGTCCCGTTCGACAGTTTGAACTCACTGCTATACTAAGCTAAATGCACGAACGGCCTCGTTCGTGCATTCGAATGGGACTTAGTCATTTTTCTGCATAAAATTGACCGGCCGCACAGCCCAAATCTATGGAACTGTTTTGGGCAGGAAAATGTGTTTGCGGTCGGTCATAGGACTTCTGTCTAACATTTTATCCACTGGAGGGATTTGTATGATTTTTGGTTATGTTTATATTTAAAGTATGCTGATTCTAATTGGACGTATATTTTTAAAGTTACAGTGTATGTATAAAAAGTGTATTTTTCCTGCCTGTGATAATTACTTTAACCCATTGTGTTCAGTAATTATATCACAGGCAGAGGGGAGGATTCGTGTGTTATTGATGGGTGTGTTTTTACTGTATGTTACGTGTTTATTGATTGTTCTGCAAAACCCTGTGGGTGGTCCTGTATGTGTAAGACCTCCATAAAAGAAGGCCCTCTGGTGCCAATTAAACAGAACTACTTGACCCTCTAACATGCGAAATGCATCTTCGCCTGTGTAGTCAAAAATCCTTGCACCGGCCCTGGATGTATGTAATAGGCACTGTGTGTTTGGTTGATTGTTTTTATTAGGGAGCGTGAGTGTATAGATGTATGTATCAGGGAGTGTGTGTATGTGTGTGTGTATGTATGGATGCATGTATAGGGCAGTGTGTGTGTGTAAATGCATGTAATGCATGTGTTTTTTTTATATTAGGCTGTCTCTTTCTTTCACTAAATGTTTGCTCACTGTGTCTCTCCTAAAATGTCTCCCAGTTTGTCTCTGTTTCCTAAAACTCAACAATCTCTCTATCCATTAACCTAATTTTCTTTCCGGTCTTTTTCCTATCCCTAAATTTCTGCCTTCCCTAAATGTCTCTCTCTGGTCCAACTCCTTTACCTAAATGTCTCTATGCTGTATGAACGGCGCTTCGCAGCCCAGGAAGACGCAAGACGGAGACTCAATATAAAGGTCAGGGGAATCCCAGAGGGGTTGCCGGAGGCTGACCTACCACACACGATCAAATGCCTGCTTACCACCATACTGCCCACAGACCAAGCCAAGGCCGTCATGCCCACGGATCTCTTCCGGATCCCAAAGCCCGCTGGGGCCCCAGACGTGGCCACAAGGGACACTATACTTACCTTTAAAAACGGGACTGACAAATCGACGGTCCTCACAGCCGTCCGGGGTAAAGCCCCCATCCAGTTTGAAAATGCTAAATTAACCTTCTACGCCGACCTGTCCAGCGGCCCTCTGGCGTGGCGCAGGTCACTGCGGCCTCTCACCTTCACACTCCAGCGCAACAACATACTGTACCGCTGGCGGTCCTCACACTTGCTCCTGGTACAACATGGTGAAACAACACACCAAATATACAGCATACAAGATGCAGCGGCCCTTCTGCGAACCCTAGGTCTATCTCAGGATTCACTCCCACAAGCCGGACCCGATGCCCCCACCACCCCGACCCACAGCTGGGATCCAGCAAACAGTGCCCCATTCAGACCGCGGAGCACCACACCTACGCCTCAGTGACCACATAAATGGAGCCAAAGGGCGCACTCTCCAAGCTCAGCAACATCACGACCTGCCTATACGGAACTACCGAGAAAGAGAGCACCGCGCTGGGGCGCCACCAATGCCCCGCAAGGCATCGGCTGATGATATCAATCATCAGGTCCTTGAGGACTATTATCTCATCTCCTTTTTATCTCTCATTATGTACGCCAGCACTTGAAACAGGACTCTTGCCTGGAGAACCCCGGGGGACCTTGTCGCTCTGTTTAGCATGTTTGGGTTTGCTCACCTGCAGTATTACGCACATAGCCACTGTTTGTTTAATGATCATTTAATCTACCAATACTTACCGTATATACTCGAGTATAAGCCGAGTTTTTCAGCACATTTTTTGTGCTGAAAAACCCCAACTCGGCTTATACTCGAGTCAATGTCTGTATTATGGCAATTTACATTGCCATAATACAGACAATGGGGCTGTGGGGGCTGCAGAGAGTTTACTTACCTTTCCTGCAGCTCCTGTCAGCTCCCTACTCCTCTGTGCCGGTCCGTTCAGCACCTCTGTCAGCTCCCAGTGTAAGTCTCGCGAGAGCCGCGGGGTCATACAGGAGCTGCAGGAAAGGTAAGTAAACTCTCTGCCAGCCCCCCCCCCCCCCCCACTGAACTGCCAATGCCACTGGACCACCAGGGAAGGAGAGCCCCCCTCCCTGCCATGCATCAAGTAGGGAGGGGGGACGAAAAAAAAACAAAAAACATTTAAATATAAATACAATTAAAATAAAATAATATTTTAATAATAAGAAGAAGAAGAAGAAGAAAAAAAATTATTAAAATAATTTAAAATAAAAAATAATAATAAAAATGCCAACCCCCCACCAAGGCTCTGCAACACACACACACACACTGCATCACACACACTCACACTGCATCACACACACTCACACTGCATCACACACACTCACACTGCACTCATACACACATACACTGCACTCATACACACACACACTGCACTCATACACACACTGCATTCATACACACACACTGCATTCATACACACACACTGCACTCATACACACATACTGCATTCATTATATACACACGCTGTAAATAAATATTAAATTAATATAATTTTTTTAGGATCTAATTTTATTTAGAAATTTACCAGTAGCTGCTGCATTTCCCACCCTAGTCTTATACTCGAGTAAATAAGTTTTCCCAGTTTTTGTGGTCGGCTATCGATACACTATGATGCGTACTAACGCAGTATACCTATACTAGCAAAGCCGATCTAGCGGGGTTAGGCACCGAGCATCTTTATTTTATTTTATTTTATTTGATCTAAACCCCACTCTGACAAACTATCTGCTTAGCTACACTTGCGAACTATAAAAACTGGGAGAAGCATCATGCCACTGTTTAATGCTGGTGAAAACCTTGCTTACGTATTGAATACTCACCTTGGCTAATCATTCATATGCTGTCAGTCAGAGTACTTAAAGCTTAGCCTGTTGTCTCATTGTTGTTTAAAAGCCATCTGACACATGCATCCAGTGGTGTATCCTGGTTTTGTGCTGCCCTAGGCAGGACAAAACTCAGGCGCCCCCCGCGCGTCACCCCCACCCAACCTTTACCCCACCCCGCATTCTAAATACACACACACACACATTCACTGACAGATACGCATACACACACACTAACAGACACACTCACACTCAGTAACAGACAAACACACTCACTAACAGACACACACTAACAGACACACACTCACTCACTAGCAGACACAAACTAGCAGACACACACACTCACTAACACACACACACACTCACAGGCAAACACACACACTAACAGAGACACACAGTCAGACACACACACACTCACTAACAGACACACACACTCACAGACAAACACACTAACAGACACACACTAACAGACACACACACACACACACTAACAGACACACACACACACTAACAGACACAGACACACACACACTAACAGACACACACTAACAGACACACACACACACACACACTAACAGACACACACACTAACAGACACAGTCACACACTAACAGACACACACTAACAGACACACACACTCACCCACATTAACACATTTTTTAAAATGTATTTAACCCCCCCCCCCCCCAGCCTCCTTACCTTTGGGAATGCTGGGGGGGTGTCTCTTCCTCCCTGGTGGTCCAGTGGCTGCTGGGCGAGCGGCACTGGCTGGCGGGTGGGCGGCTGGCGAGGGAGCACTTCCTCTGAGCTGTCTGCTCAGCTCCCTCGCGCGCCTCAGAGTGAGACTGGGAACCGGAATATGACGTCATATTCCGGCTCCCAGCCTCACTCTGCGGCGCGCGAGGGAGCTGAGCAGACAGCTCAGAGGAAGTGCTCCCTCGCCAGCCGCCCACCAGCGCCGCCCGACCGCCCAGCAGCCCGCCGGCAGCCCAGCATGTCTGTTAGCTGTGGTTATTCAGGGACAATCACCACTATCTACTTTCTCAAGCATAATGTTAGGCACACAGCTTGTTTATTCAATGGCAAAACGTGATATCTAATGTGTTCCTTTATTATATTTGCCCTCTAAAGAAAGTGCGCTTAGATAACCAGCTGGTTTTATTAACCCTTGTTAGCCATACATGTTTCCTAGCATCATTTTTATTCTACCCCCTAATCACAACTCAGCGAGCACAGTATTTCTTGGTTCAGCCTGTAGTTAACTTAGCTGTCCCAGCACTTCAAACGCTGCAGTAGTGTACAGCAAAGCCACTTAATTTACACACAAGCAAAACTACATTGCAGTAACATTTCACCATGGATAAGACTGTTATATTGATCTTGCTTATTTGTTTTTCAAAAAAAATGTGCACATACTCTTGCCACTGTTATGCTTGTATAGAAATACATAAGTACGCTGTTGTGGCGTTGGATACTGATATGTACCTACCTGCACAATGAAAATAAAGAATTACGAAAAAAAGTCAATTTTAATATTAATAGCTCAAGCAGATTTCAGGATTTAGGTACACTACCAAATGTATTTAGAGACCACTCTCTGATATACTTTGCTAAATAGGGCCTACAATTATTGTTACCGGATCATTTAGGAAATGTATACTAAAATCTTCCTAAATGGTTTAAATAATTACCCATGGTACAGGTTATACTACCTTAACTGGAGGCAGCAGCAGACTATTCCAGGTGTGCTTAGCCCCTGTCCAAGTATATAAAGTTAGATCTGGGGTGCCCACCAACCTTGCATGTCTTTTGAGTTCCTTGATTTTTACTTTTTAAAGGTATGGCTTACCATTACATTATAAGCTAAACTGATCTTGGCATGACCTGGCTGCTAATAGACAACTTTAAATACCTACACAAAGCAAACAACCTAAATCCCAACATTTGTCAGACAAATGAACACTCACAAATCTATTCTGGTTGTTAATCAGAATTTTAAAAAGTGAGCTGTGCGCTAGAAGTCTTTATAATACTCACGTGCAAATGTAGAATCACTCCAAAAAAGTTCTTAAAAAGCTCAAATACATAAAAGAAAAATGTAAATACAAAATAACAGTACAAGAACATCTTTGACTAAATAAAATACATAATATCAAAGACTACTTTGACCTTCAGTCAACCTGCACAAAGTGTAAAGGGACACTATAGACACCAGAACAACTACAGCTTAAAGGACCACTCTAGGCACCCAGACCACTTCAGCTTAATAAAGTGGTCTGGGTGCCAGGTCCAGCTAGGGCTAACCCATTTTTTTTATAAACATAGCAGTTTCAGAGAAACTGCTATGTTTATAAATTGGTTAAGCCTTCCCCCTAATCCTCTAGTGGCTGTCTCACTGACAGCCGCTAGAGGCGCTTGCGTGATTCTCACTGTGAAAATCACAGTGAGAGCACGCAAGCGTCCATAGGAAAGCATTGTAAATTTTTACTCAGTCACTCACCGCGCGTGCGCATTCAGCCGACGGGGAGGAGAGGAGGCGGAGAGGAGGAGGAGAGCTCCCCGCCCAGCGTTGGAAAAAGGTGCGTTTTACCCCTTTTCCCCTTTCCAGAGCCGGGCGGGAGGGGGTCCCTGAGGGTGGGGGCACCCTCAGGGCACTCTAGTGCCAGGAAAACGAGTATGTTTTTCTGGCACTAGAGTGGTCCTTTAATGTAGTTGTTCTGGTGAGTATAGTCTGTCCCTGCAGGCTTTTTAATGTAAAACAATCTTTTTAGAGAAAAGGCAGTGTTTACATTACTGCCTAGTAACACCTTCAGTGGCAGTCACTCAGACAGCCACTAGCGGTGCTTTCTGGGTAAGTGCTGCACAACGTAGAGCCCTGACGTTCAGCATCTACACGCTCTGCATGGAGACACTTTTCTCATAGAGATGCATGGATTCAATGCATCTCTATGAGAAGAAGCTGATTGACACAGAGTGATGTTTTGCCGCGGATACGCGATATCCTCCCAATACTTTCCTGTGGAAAAGCATTGTATTGGCAGAGATCATCAAGTCTGATGATCTCAGCCAAAGGAGCAGAGCATGGCGGCGATGGAAAAAGATGGGTGAATAACCTTTTTAACCGGAGGTAACAGGGAGCCAGGGGTCTAAACAGCTTTTAGACATATAGTGTCAGGAATACACATTTGTACACTATAGTGTTCCTTTAAGAATGACAACCCCAGTGTCCATGCGCACATAATTGCTGAATATCATTTAATTTTTTTAATTTTCAAAATGTCTATTATCCCCAAAACAAACCCACAATCATAAAAGCTAAACCTGTAAATATCCTATAACCATACCCCCCAAATATAACAGCTACTTTGAGCTTGTTTCCATGCTAGTTGCAATAATTTAGCGAGAAGTCATTAATCGCTAAAATGGTTGTCACTATTTCTAGCGTTTGCCGGTAATTTCCATGCTACAAATTGTTATTGTGACAGGTAATTAATGGCTGCTGAATCTTTTAATGTCTCCCATAGAGATTAATAGGACACTAAATAGTACCTTAGTTTCCATGCAAAAGGGTGAAACGTACCACCTGCTCCTGACTAAAAACACCTGCGAATTGCTGCAAAATATCTATATAGCCTATATTAAAAAAATTATCATCCTACATTAAAGCTTTGAAACCTATCCATAAGGATAGCGTATTTAGTTTTTTAAAGTTTGTTAAAGGACCACTCCAATGTCAATAACTACTAGTGCCTGCTGTAGTGGTTATGGTACCATGATGGCCCTGGCGCTGATCTCATTGTAATTTTTCAAACCATTTAAGTACAGTTTGACAAGTTGCCTGGGTCCACCAAATCTTTAGTCCTACATTTTTTTTTCTCCAGCAGGAGAAGCAGGCTATATCTATTTCCACTAGCATTGCCGACACAGGCCCATTCTCATTGGCTGAGAGTACTCATGTAATACTCTCAATGAGCACGATCGTGCATGGCCTTACTTAGCATAATAGAAATTCGAGTTGATCGGATTCTCCTAAGGAGAAGACCAGAAGTAGGGTATGTGGTTAAGTTGTCATGCCATAGGGTTATGTTTTACAACAACCTTAAGGTCCATGTGGAATTTTGTTGTCGGGCCCTTCTGTATTCCGATTTCTTTAATGATCTACTGATGTCTCGCAACACCCCAGGTTGTTGTACATTATGTGCTGCATTGTCTCTGAAAACAAATCAATGTAAAAAAGTCTCGGGTTTCTAAGAGTTGTATTTTCTGTTGTTGACGACATTCTTTCTTTCCTTTATTGAGGCAAATGATTTACAGTGTACAGAAAAAACAAATATGAGTTGTGGAGTAGATATACATTTTTTTTAAATAATAGTACAGCAACATCAGTTTGTCAGTGGTTGGGTGGACAAGAGTAGGGATTGAAATAGGCTGGTTAAACTGACAATGTGAGTAGTCAAAATAGTAGGATTAAGAATAACAAGCATTCGCTGACAGGGAACGCTTGTCTGGAGTGAAAGGAGGTGCTGTAGGTCAGAGACATGAAAGGCTAGTGTAGTTTGTGGGTCAGGTTAAAACATGAGTACTTACAATAGAGGTGCCAGTGCACTTCTAGCATCACAACCACTACAGCTCACTGTAGTGTTTGTGGTGTTTGGAGGGTTCCTCCAATTAATGTGTAACAAATACTGTATTCACTGTAAACTCCACCATTGAGTTCTCTCTTCAAACTAGTATGTTTTCTTAACTCTGCCATGATATTATATACCAATATATAGCTTGTACCCACTGTTGTGGCGCTATGAGCCTGTTTGTAAACATATGCACAAGAAAAATAAAGAATTAAAAAAAAACTAGTATGTTTTCACAATAAAAAATATTTTCCTTCTAGCTGGCCCTACTTATTTACAAGATGTTCTTTTGGCGCCCTCCAGAGATAGATTTATATATTGCCATTCACACTGCCTCATCTTTAACATTTCTAGTTCTGGGGCTGCAGGTCCCACCATTTCCACAAAGTATAGAAGTATAGAAGGTAAAATTTAAGCAACTGTCTTTTATAATGGAATTTACTGTTGTGCATTTTCAACGTACCCCAAGATCATGATTCCAAAATTCACAGTGGAGCTGCCACCTGGTAGTGTAACTCCCACTAATCTCACCAAGACGTGTGTGTAGCAGAATAAAGGACCCAAATACACCTTTATTCCCTTTGTTCCACTGTCCGTACCCCAGTTCGTTTACCGAACCCCCACCTGTGTGGTCCCCTTCTTCGCACCTTTTAACAATCGACCACTCCTGGTTGTTAACCACAAATTGTTCATTAAGGAAGTGTTCCCCTGTGTGGTCGTCGTTCATATAACCACATGCATGTGTTCAAACAATTGGCGGCCATTTTGTCTCCCGAACACGGGCAGCGGTACATGGTCGTTGACGGAATGGAACTGTTTTCGGCTCTGCGACCCCCTGAACAGCCAGGGGGAGCATTCATCTGTATTTGTGCGAGAACCCCCAAAAGATGACCGGTCGTTGCCTTGTTTTCTCTGAAACTGTTTTGGGGCATCACCTCGTGGCCGACTGATCAAAACCTCATTCTAATGGCGTTCACGAACCGAAGGGATCTGAGTAAGATTTTGGCAAAGTGTGCGCTCAGACCCAAGCTATTCGATGATGTAAATTTTGTGCGGTTCTGAAGTTATTAAAATGTATTTTTGGGGTGTTTTAAAATATTGTAGATTTTTCTGTACTTGAGATAATTGAGTTATAGCTTTTCTCACACAATTATCTCTCAGGCACAGAGGATCTTGGGAAGAAAAGCCCTGTATTTTTTTGTTGCATAGGAGACTATGTACGGGTCTGTGCATAAAAGCCGTGTGTGGCCAAAATAAAATCAGTTGACTCCCAGACTTATGTGTCGTCAAGTTGCTAGGTGGGAAAGAGTTTTGGAGTATTACACTGTTTATTTTAGCTACGAGGACCGAACAGTGGAGATACCTATGCTAGGTATTGGAGCTCCGCTACAACAGAGTGGCGTGGACAATGTCCAGTTGTTGCACTGGAGTTTGGCGTTACAACCGCATGACTTTACTACTACTGCCCCAGAAAACCGAATGGCAATGCCGACGGGTTATCTCAACAAACTGAACTGGAAAAGTGATCCATGAGTACTCACCGGACATCCCCAAGCCGATCTATTAATCCGACTTTGATCCCCATAATCCGTTACGCATTTACAACTGCCAAAAAACACCCGTGCTAAATAGTTTCTACATTTTGTCCTGAGTTTAGAAATACCCAATGTTAACATGTTCTTAGCTTTTTTGCAAGTTATAGGGCTATAAGTACAAGTAGGACATTGCTGTTTTAAATATATATTTTTAAAATTTACCAATAGTGACATTGTAACACTGTTATCTGTCATAAATCTCTGAATCACACCTGGAAAATGAAGCCTTATATTTGACCCTGTAACTTTTAAAAACACTAAAACACTTTGCTGAACACAAATATAAAAACAGTAAAATGAATCACAACAATGATATCATAAGTGAAAGTGCCGTTCGTGTGTGAAAAATGCAAAAAACTTCACTTTCACTGACAGTATCATGGCTGTGAGATGTTTTATTGTTTTGAAACAATAATATTTGTGTTCAGCGAAGTCTACCGAGTAAAACAGTACCCCCCATGTACAGGTTTTAGGGTGTCTTGGAAAGTTACAGTGCTAGCAAATTAAATTCTCTTTTAGACTTTTAGACTTTCGGTTGTCAGGAAGGGCCCTCAAATTGCAATCAGTAAAATTACTTAATTATGTAAAATTATTACATAAATATGCACGTAAAATGTTCATATTTATATATTTGAAGTCTACGTGTATATTTATGTAATTATGTATGTGGACATATGTATAGTTCATATTATTTTTTATTTATTTATATATACATATTTATATATATATATATATATATATGAAACATGGGGGATGCTTGTTTATTGTATATATATATATATATATATATATATATATAAAAAATATACAAACCAGTGCACTCGCTTATTAACTAAACAGAGATTTCAAATCCTAAATAGTACCATTTAAAAACACCTCACCTAGGTAGAAAATAATGGGGGTTTGGTTACATTATATGATCATACATTGCATAAGCCTGCCAACTGCATCAATGAACCCCATTCTTGGCAGGTCCTACTCTAGCAGCCTAATGCTTGCTCTTATGAGATTAATCCACTTACTTGGGAAATGCTTCCTTACTGGGACTCTCTGCAAGTCAAGGCTAAATAGGGTCCTGGAATGAGACACCTGTGACAGGGAGGGGTGCAAAACCCAGGGGTTGGCCTAGACCCCCACAATTATAAACAAAGTCAGGAGGGCTGCACTCGCCTAAACATGCATATATTACAGGGTGCTACTGGGACCAAAATACAAAAAATATACAAACCAGTGCTGAGCCTATCCTGCTCGGCGGCTAGCCGGGAACCGCTCCTTCACGTTGCCCCGGCAAATCAAAGATGGCGCCAACCATGCGGTCGCGTCCATCAATGGCTCCACCCCCCATAATTCGACCGTGCTCGTGACGTCACAACGTCAACGCATGTGCACGTTCTGGGGTCAGAGGTCACCCTCTGACCAATTAGAGCCTAGAGAGGGATATTAAAATCCCTGATTCACCCCAGAACCTTACCCTGTCGTGGTTTCCTGTTCCTGGTTCCCGAGAGTGCGTTTATCCTTGTGATTCTGATATTCTGGTATTTTGGCCTCGGCTATTCCTTGTTATTTCCGATTTTCTGGTTCCCTTGACTTGGCTTGTTTAAACGGTATTTGAGTATTTCTGGCTTCCTGGACCTCGGCTTTCCTTTGACCATTCTCTGTCTCTTACGTATTAGTCCGGCCATTCTAAGGACCGGTTTACGTTCTGTCCTTTATATTTCCTTTTTTATTTCTATGTATATGTTTACATAGTTTCTGCGTGTTGGACCACACTAGCAGTCGTGACATTACAACATATGATAGACTGTGAGGGCAGGGTGGAGGATATGGGCCACAGGTTAGATCAGTTTGCCCAAGTGTTCCAGACCTTGCTCCAGAGAATTGCTTATCTGGAGGCACCTCCGGTACCACCTGTAGCTCCGCCACCTGTACCTACACCTGTGGCATACAAACCTCCATCCATAACCCTTTCACCTCCTCCTCGTTTTGGAGGTGATTCTAAGGATTTCAGGGGTTTTCTATACCAGATTGAATATAATTTTGAAGCTTCCCCCGGTTCCTTCCCTACAGATAGATCAAAGATTGGCTATCTTATGAACCAATTAACGGGGAAGGCTTTAACCTGGGCTAATCCCTTATGGGAGAGTGGGAATCCAGTTGCTCGGGATTATAATGTATTCTTAACAGCTTTAGAAGCTACCTTTCAGCCTAAGGGGAGAGAGAAAAGCCTTAATGAGAATAAAGCAAGGCACCCGCTCTGTAGCTGATTACTCCATAGAGTTCAGGACATTAGCATCTGAGGTGGACTGGACTTACAGTGGTCTGGTGGCTGCTTTTTCTGAAGGGTTGGCTGAAAATATACAGGATGAGACCGCAGCCAGAGACCTTCTGGTAAATCTTAACGATTATATTGCATATATGATTAATATTGACAACAGACTCAGAGAAAGGGAGAAAAGTAAACAGCGTACTAGACGTACCAATTTGTCTATAGCTCCCCGTTTCACTAACCCAGTGATTGTTAATCATGCTCCACCTTCAGAAGTTGAGCCCATGCAATTGGGCATTGCTAAACTCACTGAGGCAGAAAATACAATACAGACGCAATGAGGGGTTGTGTCTATATTGCGGTAAGAGGGGACATCTAAGGCTCGCATGTCCAGTTCGGCCGGAAAAGCTGCGCACCTAAGGCACGTTCGGGGACCGACCTTAGGTGTGATGTATATGTCCCCTAAATTGACTAAGAACCGCTTCCTTATAATAATTACTCTGTCTTGTAAGAGAACTACTGTTCAGTGTGAGGCCATGATTGACTCTGGGGCAGTGGGGAATTTCCTTGATAAGGAATTCTCTGCCAAACATCTCCTGCCTTTAAGGCAGAATGATAGACCCATAGCAGTAGAGGCTATCGATGGGAGACCTCTTACGCAGCCTGTCATCAAGCACGAAACCCTGCCGATCACTGTCTCAGTAGGCATCTTACATTCAGAGGAGATGATTTTCCAGATTATATCTTCCCCTACATGTCATATAATACTTGGTTTTCCTTGCCTCCAGAAACACAATCCACGTTTAGATTGGGTTGAAGGAGAGATCGTGAGTTGGGGAGAGCGTTGCAGAGGTCATTGTTTACAACAAATGCCACAACGAGTTGGTACCATCAATGTACCTACAGCGCCTCCCTTAACCACAGAAATCCCACCGCAGTATTTGGACTTAAAGGGAAACTCCAGTGCCAGGAAAACAATCTGTTTTCCTGGCACTGGAGGTTCCCTCTCCCTCCCACCCACCAATTCCCAGTTACTGAAGGGGTGAAAACCCCTTCAGTCACTTACCTGAGGCAGCGGCGATGTCCCTCGTCACTGCCTCCTCCTCCGCGCCGCTCGTCCCTGTGATTCTGTCGGCCGGTGGGCGAGACTGATCCCGCCCACCGGCCGAGTAGACCTAATGCGCATGCGCGGGAATGCCGCGCATGCGCATTAGCGCTCCCCATAGGAAAGCATTGAAAACGAATTTCAATGCTTTCCTATGGGGATTTAGCGACGCTGGAGGTCCTCACACAGCGTGAGGATGTCCAGCGACGCTCTAGCAAGGAAAATCCTTGCTACAAACCAGGAAGTGACCTCTAGTGGCTGTCTAGTAGACAGCGACTAGAGGTGGAGTTAACCCTGCAAGGTAATTATTGCAGTTTATAAAAAACTGCAATAATTACACTTGCAGGGTTAGGAGTAGTGGGAGTTGGCACCCAGACCACTCCAATGAGCAGAAGTGGTCTGGGTGCCTGGAGTGTCCCTTTAAAGGAAGTATTCAACAAGGTTCAGTCTGAGGTATTACCACCGCATAGACTATATGACTGTGCCATAAATTTGTTACCAGGCACTATGCCTCCTAAAGGAGGAGTTTATGCACTGTCTCCTCAAGAAACTCTCTGGTTAGAGGAGTACATTAAAGATGCTCTAAGAAAGGGTCACATACGAAGATCCTCTTCACCTGCTGGGGCTGGGTTCTTTTTCGTCTCCAAAAAAGAAGGAGACCTACGCCCCTGCATCGATTATAGGGGTCCGAATAAAATAATGATTAAAAACACCTACCCCACTCCCCTTATTTCTGAGCTATTTGACAGGTTGAAAGGTGCCCGAGTATTCTCTAAACTCGACCTAAGGAGTGCATACAACCTAGTTAGAATTAAGGAAGGACATGAGTGGATGGCAGCGTTTAATACGAGAATGGGACATTATGAATACCTGGTTATGCCGTTTGGCTTGCGCAACGCCCCAGCGGTATTTCAGGATTTTATAAACGATGTCCTTAGAGATTACCTCCACATATTCGTACTAGTGTATCTAGATGACATTCTTATCTATTCCCCAGACCTAGAAACACATCACGAACATATGAGAATCGTATTAAAGATCTTGTTAGAGAACGGCTTATATTGTAAGCTTGAAAAATGCCAATTTGACCAGACTGAGATACAGGTCCTTGGATATGTTATATCCCCTTCTGGCTTCAAAATGGATCCACGCAAACTGGAGGCAGTATTGCAATGGCCTGTTACCTAAGGGTCTTAAAGCTATACAACGCTTTGTAGGATTTGCTAATTATTACTGCAAATTCATTAAGGGTTTCTCATCAGTAATCGCTCCTATTACCAACCTTACCAAAAAAGGAGCAAATTGCAATTCATGGCCCAAGGAGCAAAAGAAGCATTCGAGAAATTAAAATCTTTATTTGCTTTAGCACCCGTCCTGACGCACCCTGATCCGACCAAACCTTTTTACCTTAGAAGTAGATGCATCAGAAACGGGAGTAGGAGCCATTCTGTCTCAAAGAGAAAGTCCTGATGCGCCTTTACATCCCTGTGGGTTTTTCTCTTGAAAACTAGCTCCTGCAGAGAAAAATTATGACATTGGGAGTAGGGAATTACTGCCCATTGTACTTGCCCTTAAATAATGGAGGCATCTCTTAGAAAGTTCCAAAGAGCCTCTTTTGATTTTCAACGATCACAAGAACTTGGCTTATATCGGGGACGCTAAGAGACTGTCCTCCCGACAGGCTAGATGGTCATTATTCCTCTCCCGAATTAATTTTGTCATTACTTACAGGCCCGGGACCAAGAACACCAAGGCAGATGCGCTGTCTAGACAGTTTGAGACAGATGAGGTTCCTGTACAAGAGATATTCCCAATCGTACCTCCAGAATGTCTTATTGCTACTACGGTTTCCGAAGTGTCTTCTCCACTTTTCTGTGCCATAATAGCAGAGCAAACTCAGGCACCCTTGGAGAAACCTCTGGACCAGCTGTACGTCACACCATCATTAAGGAAAAAAGTACTTGGGTTATTCTATGATAATCTGACAGCAGGTAATCCTGGAGTTCATAAAACTCTCTCTGCTATATCCAGGAAATTTTGGTGGCCTACACTTAGAGGCGACGTTAAAGACTATGTTGGGGCATGTCAAATATGTGCTGTTTCAAAAGCATCCCACAAATCTCCTCCTGGGTTGCTACAGCCACTCCCAATACCTAATGCTCCATGGACCCATTTAGTTCAAATGGGTATAATACCATCCTTATGGTTGTAGATAGATTCTCTAAGATGGCACATTTTATACCTCTTAAAAAAATATTCATGAAAAAGATCTTTTGATTACATGGAGTACCAAGAAACATTGTTTCTGACAGAGGTACCCAATTTATTTCTAGGTTCTGGCGTGCTTTCTGTAAACAATTGGGCATAGAACTTTCATTCTCCTCTGCATATCATCCTCAGACTAATGGTGCTGCAGAGAGGGCCAATCAATCTTTAGAATTGTATTTACGTTGCTTTATCGATGCCAATCAGTACAACTGGTACGAACTCTTACCCATGGCTGAATTTGCCAGAAATAATGCGACTCATGAATCCTCTAATCATAGTCCATTTTTTGTAAATCAAGGTTATCACCCCACTGTTTTACCTTCTGAATTGTCAGGCACTGATATTCCTGCTTTGAACACCTGTTTGACTTCTATTCATGACACTTGGGATTTTGTTCATTCAGCACTACAGAATGCCTCAAAACGTGCTAAAGTCCAAGCTGACAAGAAACGGGGTGCTAATCCTGTCTATCAAGTGGAGGACAGGGTTTGGTTATCCACACGTCATGTCAAAGGTTCCTTCCATGAAACTTGCTCCTCGATACATAGGTCCATTTCGTGTCCTCCGTCGTATAAAGCCTGTGACTTATTCCTTGGCACTCCCTGCAGATATGAGGATTGCCAATTCATTCCATGTGTCATTGCTTAAACCCCTCACTTGCAATCGATACACAAAAATGATTGTTCCTCCTCCGCCCTTGGTAGTAGGAGATCAAGAGGAGTACGAAGTCCGATCTATATTAGACTGCAAGATCTCTAGAGGTGTTATGTCTTATCTAGTTGACTGGAAGGGATATGGCCCGGAGGAACGTAGTTGGGTTCCTGCTGACCGGGTTCATGCTCCCCGTCTTGTCCGGTCGTTTCACAACCGTTTTCCTCACAAGCCGGCTCCTTCCCGCCTGGTGAGCGGTCTTCGAGTGGGGGGTACTGTCACAGCTCGCCGCGATGCGCGTCGGTGCCCGACCGGCACGACAGTGCCAACATGCTGAGCCTACCTGCTCGGCTCGGCTACCTGCTCGAGCCGGGAACCACTCCTCCACGTTGCCCTGGCAAATCAAAGATGGTGCCGACCACACGGTCGCGTCCATGGATGACTCTGTTTTTTGTGGCCTTCAACATACCTTGTATTTTTAGAATTAGAAGAACCAATACTCACACATACATACACAGACACACAGGCACATTAACACACTTACTGACAGACATACGCACTCATAAATTATTATGATTTGATTTATTTAATTTACATCCAACCATCCTCCCTACCTTTCCATGGGGTCTAGTGTGGTTGCAGGGTAACGACATGTCCCGTCGCCCAGAATCACAGCAGGGCGTGCAAGCAGAGCAGGAAGATTACAGCTCCCTTCTGCACAACTGACTGCCTCGAGTGGCACTAAGGCGGCCAGTGCTGAAAGGACTGACAAACACTCAGGTGCTAGGACAAAATTCATGGTTGCTATGGCATCTGGGATTTATCGAGCCCTGCCCCAATGCATTAAGTGCTTGAACCCAATCATTGCCCAATATATTCTCTCTTCCCTCTGCCTCCCATTGCAGCAGACATTCGTGTTATTGGGAGCGAAATGCCCTTGGATGGTATGATAACACTGCGATAGTATTTTAGGTTTAGCAGGAGTATTCCAGCAGCAAAACAAGAGTTTGGGCCAATAAGCCATAAGCATGCCTGGCACCATGTAGACATATATAATTAATATGCTCTTCAGTTGGAGATAATGGAAAACATATCTAGAGTCCAACAAGTTGACTTTCTTCAGATCGCCAAAGGGTGGATTTCCACATATTTTTTGCCATTTCATCATATTTTGATTTGTAAGATAGCGGAGTTTAATAGAAGTATATTAAAAGTGCAAGACTTATAACATAGAAGTGAAGTGCTGTCAGGGCTTGAGTCCTGCAGGAACGCGTGGGAATGGCGTTCCTGCACTTTTTTCACAGGAGGAACGCCGTTCCCCCTGCAGGCACTCAGGCTCCAAATGCCCTGTGTTCCCTGATGCCCCCCCCCCCGGCGGGCAGCGCTCTCCCTGTCACAGCGGCGAAGAAGCTGTGTCCTCTCTGCTCCCTCTCGCCGCGCGCTGTTTTCTGATGGAGGGAGCCGGAATATGACGTCATATTACGGCTCCCTGCATCAGCAGACAACCCACGTGGTGAGAGGGAGCAGAGAGGACACAGCTTCCTCGCCGCTGTGAAAGGGAGAGCGCTGCTCGCCTCACTGCGACCCCAGGGACCCATCCATGCCAGCTTTCCTAAAAGGTAGGGAGGCTGGGTGGGTGGGCAATGTTAATTTTAAGAATATTAATAATTTGTATATGTGTATGTCTGTGTGTATGTCTGTAGTGTATATGTGTGTGTATGTCTGTTAGTGTATGTCTGTTAGTGTATGTGTGTGTGTATGTCTGTTAGTGTATGTCTGTTAGTGTGTGTGTGTGTATGTCTGTAGTGTATGTCTGTTAGTGTATGTGTGTGTATGTCTGTTAGTGTATGTGTGTGTGTGTATGTCTGTAAGTGTGTGTGTGTGTATGTCTGTTAGTGTGTGTGTGTATGTCTGTTAGTGTATGTGTGTGTTTGTGTCAGTGTGTGTGTATGAGTGTATTTACGTCTGTTAGCGTATGTACGTGTGTGTGTATGTGCTTCTGTTAGTGTATGCATGTATGAGTGTGTTATTGTATGCATGTATGAGTGTATGTGCTTCTGTTAGTATATGCATGTGTATGTTTCCGTGTATGTGCTTCTGTTAGTGTATGCGCGTGTGTGTGCGTATGAGTGTATGTGCTTCTGTTAGTGTATGCACGTGTGTGTGTATGTGCTTCTGTTAGTGCATGTTTGCGTGTATGTGCTTCTGTTAGTGTATGTTTGTAAGTGTCTGTCAAATCAGTGAGAGTCTGTTTGTCATTTAGTGTGTTTGTGTCAGTGTGTTTGTGTGTGTCTCTCTGTAAATGAATGAGTGTGTGTCAGTGAATGTGTGTGTGTCAAATCCGTGACGTCTGTGTGTTTGTCATTGAGTGTGTGTGTTACTGTCAGTGTGTATGTGCCAGTGTGGGTGTCTGTCAGAGAGTGTGCTTAAAGGGACACTATAGGCACCCAGACAACTTCAGCTCATTGAAGTGGTCTGGATGCAGTGTCCCAGTACCCTTAAACCTGCAAGTGTAATTATTGCGGTTTCTCAGAAACTGCAATAATTACCTTGAGGGGTAACTCCACCTCTAGTGGCTGTCTACCAGACAGCCACTAGAGGGACTTTCAGGTGGTTAGGTGACCAAAAGTTGCCTAACTGATGCTAGACGTCCTCACCCTGTGTATGAGGACATCCAGCATCTGCTAAATACCCAAAGGATTTTAGCCCCTTCAGTGTTGAGTGGGGGAGGTGAGGACATGAGGGAGGGGGGCACTATAGGTAATTATAGTGCCAGGAAAACAGCTTTGTTTTCCTGGCACTACAGTATTTCTTTAAAAGGAGCAGGAAAAGGTGGAGTCTAAAGAGGAAGGGGTGGGTTCTTAATCAGGAAAAGGTGTGCCCTTGACAGGAAGGGGTGGTAAATTTAGATTAGGGGCTGCTCAGGTATAGTCATGCCTAGGACAGCACAAAATTAAAATACACCACTGTGTGAGTGTCTGAGTATGTGTGTGCGTCTGTGAGTGTATGTGTGTGCACGCGTTTATATATGCATACAAGTGTTTTTTTTGGGGGGGCGGGGGAGTTGTTCCCACACTTCTTTCCCCAGCACTTGACCCCTTAGTGCTGTATAAATAAATATGACTTAAAGGAACACTATAGTCACCTAAATTACTTTAGCTAAATAAAGCAGTTTTAGTGTATAGATCATTCCCCTGCAATTCCACTGCTCAAATCACTGCCATTTAGGAATTAAATCACTTTGTTTCAGTTTATGCAGCCTTAGCCACACCTCCCCTGGCTATGATTGACAGAGCCTACAAAAAAAAAAATGGTTTCATTTTCAATCAGATGTCATTTATCTTAAATAATTGCATGATTTTGCTATTACATGACGAAAAGTCATGATTTTATTAAAGACACGGAGGCGAGTATTGCATAACCCTTTCTTTACTGTCCACCAATAGCAGCAAAGAATACAAACATAATGAAAAAATGAAGAACATACATTAACATAGGCCCCTCCCCGCTCAGGTCCCGGTATATTAGGCAGCACTTCCCTTCCATATCCCTCTTTCTGAAGATGCGACCTTGTAACAATGTCCGAACAAGAACAAGAACAGGGTCCAATAGTCCACATTAGGGAATCTCACAACAGGGAAGCAGGACCAGATGAGCTGTAGGACCAGAGATTTTCAGCGGGAAGAGTCCTTTCATTTTGGATAACAACATGCCATCTTATTGGATCAGGCTGTGAAAACATAAAGAAAACAGGAGCCGAGAGGTTAAGATCAATAATTGCAACTATTGTCAGGTACCAACTGAGGAGAAAAAATTCCAAATGAATACAAACCCACATCCTAGGGTGATTAGTAAACCTATCATAACATAAACCAAACCTTGAGACATGGTTCCACTTACCGTACCAAGATTATTCGATGTGACTTGTTGCAACATACAAAAAGGGTGGGGAAAACCTGAATAATAAACGTGGGCGGGACAATACTCGCCTCCGTGTCTTTAATAAAATCATGACTTTTCGTCATGTAATAGCAAAATCATGCAATTTTATAACAAGACACGGAGGCTCATATTGCAAGTTTAAAGCTGATTAACTACTGCCGTAAAGGTATGTGGGGCCAGGCGAAAGTAAAATTCACGGAAAGTAGATTCCCTGGACCAGTCGGCCGTCCTCATAATATCTTCCAGCCGAGCCCCTGCGGTCATCATCGAGGATGCTGAGGCCCCCCGGACCGAATGGGCGCTGAAGATCGTGGTATCGATGCCCGCCTGATCCAATAACCATCGCACCCAGCGTGACAAGGTGGTGCTAGAGACCGGTCGGAAGGGTGGCCGAAAGGACAGGAACAGCTGTGGGGATACATGTGAGCGATGAAGTTTGGTACGATCTTCGTATTCGCGGAGGCAAGCCACGGGACATAATGCTGGAGAGGCAGGAAAAACTGGATAGGACACCGACTTGATAGAGGTTTTTGTCCGGCGACTGATGTTGAACGTGACCCCGTCCGGGGTGTATGACTTGGCATCGAAGTCCAGGGCTCTAACGTCCGAGACCCTCTTGCAAGATACGAGGCAGAGCAGGCAAACCAGTTTGGCAGAAAGTTGCTTCAGAGAGAGCGCTGAGTTAGCGGGCCACGAAGAGATAAAGGATAGTACAACGGACACATCCCATGACGTGGAGTAGCGAGGCCTGGGTGGTCGGGAGAATCGCGAGCCCCGGAGGAGCCGGCACACTAAGTGATGTTGACCCGCCGGGCATCCATCGAAACCTTGATGAATTGCAGAGATGGCTGACCTGTAAAGGTTGATAGTCCTGTAAGCCTTCCCCGCCTCGAAGAGGGACGTCAAAAATTGCAGGACCATGGTTACAGGGGCCGAAACGGGATCCGCGTCCCTAGCCATGCACCAGCTAGTCCAAGCTCGCCAAGCTGACCCATAAGCTCGTCTAGTGCCTGGGGCCCATGCTTCCGCCAACAGGCGTCTAGTCGTGTCCGAAACTCCTTGGATTTCCCAGGGTCCCCGGAGATCCGCCATGCCAGGAGTGGTAGGGAGCCGTCCAACCGGAGCGGGTGACACCGTCCCATCGGGTCTAGCAGTAGATTGTGGCGTGACGGTAGGAGTCGTGGGTAGTCCATCGTCATCTCGAGAATTTGGGGGAACCAAGACTGGGTTTCCCAGAATGGGGTCACCATGACTAATTCTGCCCTGTGTCTGCGGGTCTGGAGGAGGGAGCGTGGAATCATGGAAAACGGTGGAAAGGCATATAGGAGGTCCCCGCTCCAGTCTTGCAAGAAGGCGTCTACTGCCTCCACCATCGGGTCTGGTCTCCAGCTGAAGAATCGAGATAGCTGGGTGTTGAGACGGGAAGCGAAGAGGTCGATAGAAAAGGGACCCCAGAGAGACGATAAACTGGAGAACGCCTCCGTGTCCAACTTCCAGTCGCTGGAGTCTGAAAGATAACGTGACCCCCAGTCCGCTTGGACGTTGTGAAGACCAGGTAGATACTCCGCGTGGATCATCAGGTTCCGTTCCAGGCAGAATTCCCAAAAGTCCTTCGCCAGGGTGGCCAACACTGCTGACTGCGTACCCCCCAGGTGGTTGACATATCTCACCGCTGAGACGTTGTCCATGCGCAGACGGATGCAAGTTAGGGCTCTGTCCCTCGCGAAGCTGCGGATGGCGAAGGAGCCTGCCAGAAGTTCCAGTGCGTTGATGTGTAGCCGTGATTCGGCTGCCGACCAACGGCCTCCTGTAGAAATCCCGTCGCAATGGGCCCCCATCCATGGAGGCTTGCATCGGAGTCGATTGTGAATTACGGTTGCGGGCCGAAGATCGCCTTGCCGTTCCATGCGGACAGGTTGAGAATCCACCAACGCAGTTCGTCTTTCGTTTCGGTGTCCAGTGACACCTGGTCTGCGTAGGATGCACCGTCTCTCAGGTGTGCGATCTTCAGTCGTTGCAGTGCCCGGTAGTGTAGTGGGCCCGGGAACACTGCCTGTATAGATGAGGCCAGTAGGCCAATGAGCCGTGCCAGCTGTCGCAGGGTGAGTTGGGGCCGTACCAGTGCTCTGCGTAACTCCTTGCGTATGGCGAGTATTTTGGACCTTGGCAGGCTTAGAGTCGCCTCCCCTGAGTCCACGAGGAATCCTAGGAATTCCATCCGCGTGGCGGGGGTTAGGCATGACTTTTCCCAATTGATAACGAAGCCCAAGCGGGAAAGGAGGTTTATGGCCAGTCGGAGGTGGGCAAGGAGAGTGGAGCGATCTTGAGCCATAAGGAGTATGTCGTCTAAGTATACGATTAGACGAACTCCCCGGCTGCGTAGCCATGCCATCACAGGGCTGAGGAGAGGCCGAAGGGTAGGCATGTAAACCGCCAAGTCTCGTGTTGCCATTGGAAGCGTAGGAGGTCTCGGGAGTCCGAGGCAATCGGCACCGTCAGGTATGCATCCCTGAGGTCTAGCTTTGCCAGCCAGTCTCCATGGAGAAGGTCCCGTAGTAGGTGAATACCTTCCATTTTGAAATGGCGGTATCGGACTATGGCATTGAGGGGGCGCAGATTTATGACGGGCCTCAACTGTCCGCCTTTCTGTTCCACCAGGAAAATATTGCTTACGACCCCTGAGGGTTCGGGAGGTGCTTTTTCTATAGCCCCTTTGGTAAGAAGGGTGGAAAGCTCCATGTCGATCCGTCTGCGATCCTGGAGTGAAAAGCAGATCGGTCGAGGAGGGGGAATGTGTACGAAGTTGTCTATCAGTTCTATGTGAAACCCTCGAATGGTAGTCAGTACCCAGGGGTCTGAGGTAATTTATGACCAAGCTGGCAAAAAATGTTGGAGTCTGCCCCCTACACAAACATGAGAAAAAACATGAGGCTTGAGGTAACTCACCGTAGGGTCGTCTCGAACCAGATTGTCCTCGGAAGCCTCTAGATCGCCACGGGCGTCCTCGAGATGGGAAGAAGGAGGGGCGGGTGTTAGCCTCCTGGTATTGGGAGCGTTGGTGAAAGGAGCCTCGTCCCGTGCCACAGGATTGGAAATAGTTCCGGCCGGCCAGACGGCTCCTGGATCTGCCGGCCCTGGTAGAGACCCGTCCCTGGAAAACTCGCCTCATAGAGGATTGAGCCTTATCCAGGGCAGTAAATGCCCCAACAAATCGACCCAGGTCTTTTATAAAGGAATCGCCGAAGAGGAGGCCTTGGGCTTCTGTTAGGGCGAGGTTAGCCAATTTGGGATCTATCTTAAATAAGATAGCCTTACGTCTCTCAATTGATAATGAGGTGTTAACATTCCCTGCAATACAGATTGCTCTCTGGACCCAACCACGGAGGTCTTCAGGGTCAACCATGCGGTTTTCCGCTCTGGCGTCTTCCGCCAAATCAAATAATTTAGCCAATGGGCCAAATATGTCCAGGTGCTTATCCTGGCAGGATTTTAAGGCGGATTCGAGACCTTTACGGGGATTCCAGCCTAGCTTGGTAAGGAATTGGGTCATCTTGGGGTCTACCTCTGGCGTGTCGCAAACTTTGTTAGGCACAATAGGCCTTGGACACTCTGCCCTCAATTTGTTGTGTGCCGCTTTACTAAGTGGGTGTCGCACCCACTTCTCCAAATATGTGGCAACATGGTCGGCCGGGAGCCACTCTGCCGATCTCGGATGGTGTAAATCATGCGTGTCGAATAGTGGAACACCCGACGGATCCACAAGGGCGGACTCCGCGGCCGCGGAGTGCCTAGTCCCTGGTTCGCCCCCGGACGTCTCTGCTTGGGCAGAGGGAAGGAGGTCAAAACCTGTATGAGCGGCATCCGCTTCAGAGTCGCTGTCCGACTCAATCTTAGCCTCCTCACTTGACCCGATTTCTGAGTCGGAGTCGCTCTCTACCTGTGCTCTGGCACATTTCCATAGCCGCGCCCGTTCTGCCTGGCGCGGAAAGGCTCTCTTGCGTGGTTGTGACACGCTTTCAGGGGCGCCAGTCATGGTGTTTCTGGAGGCAGAGGGACATCTAGATTTGTGGGTAGCTTTCCTGGGTAAATCTCCCGGTGGGTCCACAGGAGGACGCGGCTGAGGCGTCGTGGAGCCCGCGTAGCGCTCGTCCAAAGGACGTGGCAGGAGGGCCTGGGAAATGGTGTGGGAGAGAGTAGAGGACATGGACCCCATGGCTGCCATAATGGCGTCTGTCACTGAGCGCTGTAGCGCTAAGAACTGAGTCCCATCTGAGTGGGTAGTTCTGTCGGAGCGAGCAGGTGAATTACCTGAGGTGACAGGGGCTTCTCCACTGCTGAGTGGGGCATCAGACTCCCCAGAGGGAGGTGAAACAGAATTTAGTCTGGGTTTAGGCATTTTAGATAGAGTGAGTATAGTTATGGGAATCTGTCACGTCTACATTAATTGATGAGGAACACAACTGCAGATTTCTTAGGACTTCGTTATTTTATTAAGACACTTAGAAGGTACTGAGACTTCAGTTCCAGAATTACAGGTACTGTATCTTTAAATAATAAACGGTTGCATTCAGTTTGCAGTGAGCAGGTTCTGAATCAATTAGAGTCTGTTATATTAGTTAACAGGTTAAATGGAAAGCAGTTATAAGAGATTGTTCAATTCGAAGTTATCAGTAGTAAGACAGGTGCAGCTGAACTTGAATAATAATATGAATTGAGGAACGCTGTAACTGGATTGGTTGATAACTTGATAGCAGACTTTGGTAAAAGAAATAAAGGCTTAAGAGATGGTAACTCTTATCACAGAGGCTATATGATACTTAGCTTCCAGAAGTAGGAAAACAGGTTCCCAAGCTCTCCTCCGAGGAGTTTGTTTCCTGAGAGAGGTTGAAGAGAGTTCAGGCACTAGTCGTGGACGAGGAGAGATGAAGGAGATTTGAATAGTCTTCCAGTCCGGTCCGGTAACATATGGTGTTCGCAGAGAAGTCTTGAGCCGGTTAGTAAGTGCGGTACGCAGTTCAATAATCCAGCGTCTATCAGCTGGTGCGGTCGCATTAAATAGGAAGACCGCGTCAACAGGGGGTGTGGCTAAGCTCCGTCAAACCCGGAAGTACGAGGAGATACCGGGAGGGTTTAAGGCATGACAGAATTAATACTAAGTCTCAGGAAAACTGACAGGGAACAGATTTGGGTTAGTCACCCAAAGTATTAACAAGCAAAGAAAAAACGATCTCACCAGGGCCCAGACCAGTGCACACTCTGACAGGGAATAGAGAAGAAGACAGGAAGTTAGAAAATGGCCGCCGAGAATCTCGCGAGATTCGCGGCAAAAATTAAGTAAGGTGAATAAAGAGAAAAAACTGAACGTTCGGTTAAAAGAGGAGAATTAAATGAATACAAGGTGAGTATAGGACAAAATACAAAACTGACGAACGGGCCGTTCGCAAGAAACAGGCGAACGCGGCAAACAGCCAAATGGCCCTAACTGCCGAACGGTGAGCGGTGTGTGTGCATATGAAAAAGACAGCTTGAGAAAAAACGTGCGCAAAATGGCGCCGATGCGGGAAAAAGCAATGAAGTAAATGAAACGGAGAGTAAGAGAAAATAAAGGGGGTCTGAACCCTGGGCACAATAGCAACTACCAAGTATGCAGAGAGGAAAAACAATTAAGGCAAGAAGCAATAAGGTAAATCAGGAGAGAATAATGAAAATACAATATTAATAAAATATTAATAAAATATTAATAAAATACTAATAAAATTAATAACAATAATAAGAATATAGTAACAATAGCTAAAGGTTATACAGAGTAAACAACTAATAATACTGAGAATAAATTTAAAACGGTATTGAAAGAAATAGTTATAAAGACAAAGTGACATGTACTTATCTTTGATCGGAGCAGCAAAGAAAGAGGGATATGGAAGGGAAGTGCTGCCTATTATACCGGGACCTGAGCGGGGAGGGGCCTATGTTAATGTATGTTCTTCATTTTTTCATTATGTTTGTATTCTTTGCTGCTATTGGTGGACAGTAAAGAAAGGGTTATGCAATATGAGCCTCCGTGTCTTGTTATAAAATTGTATCTCAATCTCTAAATTGAACTTTAATCACATACAGGAGGCTCTTGCAGGGGATAAGAAAATCTTAATTAATTAATAAAAGTGTCAAGTTGTGGATATAATGTAACCAGTGTTGGTATATATGAGTAAAATATCGGATAGCAGCAAAAAATAACAGTTACTCATATACCACCATTACAGGTATATAGTAATAGGATCTCTAAATGATCCGCAAATAATAGTAAAAAGCTGAAAATGCTTTTTTTAAAAAAACTTTACATTTATCGAGAATAAAATTAAAATTAGAACACACTCACAAAAATGAAGTGTAGTATGCCAGCAAATGAGTCTTATCGGGTAAGCAAAATCGGGTGATGGTCAGCAAACTGTGGAAGAACTTTCTCCGGACGGTGAGATGATCTTGCTTTGCTGGGAGAGGTGAAACACCTCTCGCGTGCGTTTCACTTGGTGCGCCTGATTTGCGTTCCACGGTTGCTCGGTAGCTGGATCAATGTACGGCAATTGCCGAAAATGCCTTACGCGTTTCGTGACAATTCACAGTCACTTCTTCAGAGGCGGATGAACTTCTGAGGCTGCTTCTCCGTTTAATATAGTGATCGCTGGCAGCTCTGTTAATTGACAGCTGCTCATACATTGCAATATAAAGTCAGTTTAGAAATAAATAAATAATGAATACCAGATAATAAATACCCACATTCAAAATTGTTCACAAACACCAATTATCAATTAAAACATACCATATTTGCTACTTAAAATTAATTGTATAATCATATGAGACCTTACAAGGATATTGACTCTGGCTGGAACTGAAATAGTTAAATCGTGAGTACCACTGATGTGTCTGTTTTCTATTTGGTACTCCGTATATCAACCTTTAATCAGTAATTAGAAAAAGATCGTATAGATCAAAAGATGGAAACAAAATAAACCGGTATGCTGTGCAAAAATACATCTTATAAAAACTGCCATATAAGGGGCGGAGATGGCCGGACGCGTCTCATGTCGGCTCCTGCCTAATCAAGCTAAATATAGGCTATTACTGACCGATACTACAGAGATCAAAGCCCTAAATGAACAGCAAACGGGCACCGTGAGAGGGGGCACCGCGAGCGCACTCGAATATAAGGGCTCCACCGAGCACAAGCGACACCTGATAGCGCGGCCTACGAAGCCTGATGGCCCAGTGAGTGGGGGATGCGGCCAGTCTCCCACCGCTGGACTCACATCGAACGCACAGCTCTGCACCCCCCCCTGGACCGGCGGAGGTTATCCCGGTCCCCGCAGGAGGAACCACCCTCCGTGCACAAGCAGAGTCTTACAGCGACCTAAACGCACAAGCACCGCGTGGCAATCCCAAGATGGCTGCCGCGGTGCGGGCGACACTGCCTCCTGAAGCTTCAGAGAGCCAGTGCTCGCAGGCACGCTTCAATGCCCGTTTTGAGAGGATATGCCAAGAATTATGGGCTCGCATCCAGGGCCGAACCCGTGTCCCTGTGCTACCAGCACCACAGGAGGAACAGGCAGCGGAGCTAGACCACCAACCCAGCAGGGGTCTGAGGACACAACAGCCCCAGCAGGGGATGGAGAGGCCGCAAAGCAACGACAAGTGGTGGAGTTCGCCTCACAGCATCGCATACCCAAAGGACGGCAATAGATGGAAGCCGCGAAAATCTCCTGCTGGTAAGATGCACAAGGGGAAGAAACCCACCTCAAGCTTGCCCCTCACGACCCATATTGTCTCACACCCGCTACTACCCTTCTGAGATGGGGGCCCAGAGGGAGATTACCCAGATGCCCTTCCCACACCCTCAGAGGGAACAACACAGACCTCAAGACCACGCTCGTGGAGCAACGAGCGAACGGAGCAACGAGAACTGTGCACGGGCACGGGTTGGGGCATGGAGCCAGCTCTGGAGGGGCCCTAACGCTGAGCTCCAGTTACACACATACAGAATGGGCATAGGATGACCATCGAGACCTACCGCAAAGACTAGCCAAGCTCTCCAGTGCACGGAAGCAGGCTCATACCACTTCGCCCGCAGATGACTTCCTTAACCCATATTATAGTCTATTTTATCGCCTGAGCATCAACAGTCTCCCGCAGACCACCAGCAAGCGCCGACAGTCTCACACCAGCAGGCACCAGATAAGAGAGACATTATCTCGAGCCCACAAGGCTCTCATCATACTGCTAATGTACAGTTAAGTCAGTTATAACGGTCAGGTTAGCCAGCATGAGTAATAAGACAAGAAATACCAAGGTCTGGGGAGTAGAATGTCTTAGCCATTTCTCCAGGCGTAAAGTCACTGCTTTAGCACTGTTTTAAAATGATTGCCTCACTGCGGCTCCAGGCTACAGTGATACACAAGCCTGAGATTAGCTTGCCTAGTTCTACTAAGCGACAGAAAAAGTATATGTTACTGTGGGGTATTGGGCTAATGAACCAAGCATGTTAGACTCTGGTCTTCTACTTAATATATCTTGTGAAGCTACTATATATGCCAAGTCATGTCACACTAATCTATGTGCATGCATCTCTTGCTATAGATACTCGTATTTACTAAACTTGCGACTCCCTCAGCAATACCTTCACCTAAAAAATGTGCAGCTTTAATCGTATGTCACAGTTTGTCAGTTTTGAAAAGTCTGTAAATGCTGTTGTGGCACTGCAGATATGCTTGTACCTTCTTTTGCACGATAAAAATAAAGAAGAAAAAAAAAAAAAAGACTGTTAAAAAACAAAACAAAAACCTGCCATATAGTCGGCAGAAAGTTAATTTTGAGAACTCTCGTTAGAGTCTACGACTAAGTGTGTTAAGAATCTACACAGTTGGGGGGCGGGGCCGGGCCGCCGAGCTGAGCGGTCGCAGGAAAGATTAGCTCCCGCAAATGATGACCCATTAAGCATGAAAATCGTGTTTTTAGGGGGAATAGACGGTCACCATCCACGACCCTCGATGCACACAGGCTACCGGAGCTGAGGAGAGGCTTGCTCCTGGAGTTCTAGTCCCTCGGAGGAGAGGTCCCTGCTGTATCAGGCGGGGGGCCTACCTGGCGGTGAGTGGAGTGGACGGCCGCCGCTCCACTATCCTGCCCAACGGAGCCTGACAAGAGCATGGCACACGGCGGACCCGGTCCCGGTCCCCCCCCCCCTTTGGGCCGGGGGGGTGATCCCGGTCCATGCCCCAGAGCTGCACCCGGAGACACCGCCGGACCATTGGGCCTACACCCAAGATGGCGGCGGCTGAGCCTGCTGCGACAGCAACAAGCCCTCTGGAGACCTTTGAGGGACGACTAAAGGCTCACTTCGGCGAAGTCTGGCAGAGACTGATATGTAAGGGGGCAAAAGCTACAGGAGAACAGCGGAGAGAAGACAGGCAGTCTGACCTACCTCCCGACCACGAGTACCTGATGGCTGACAAGCACCGGAGCCCACCAGCGCCTTCTAATCTTCGCTGCCGTCTGGGTGCAATGGGAGGCCCGCATGCAACATCCACCGCCAGTGTCTTCACCCAACTACCTATCTCGGGTACCGACATGGAAGGCTAAGCGGAGGAAGGCAGAACCTCACCCCTTCACTGCACACCAGCATGTAACCAGCTCCAGCAAGGGGCCTTCAGGGGGTCATGCCGACAGAGCCTAGTTGAAAGCAGAGGCAGACCTAAGCCAGCCCGGTAGGGAGGTTGAGGAAAGCGCACAGCACCGCATCCGCACAGACGCTGGCCCAGGACAAGCTCAGCCCTTGGCCCTTAGGATGCAGGGGGATGTATCCCCAAGCAAGGCTACCAATCCCGGGTACTCACCACTCAGCGATGCAGATAACTGCAGGCAGAAAAGTCCCGAGACCCAGAGCAGAATGTCGGGAGCGGATGACCAATGCACAAAGCCATTTTGGGGGACAATATCATACCTGCTGCTGGCATGGCTAAGTGACTCTGGAGATCTTTGACTGTCTTACTCTTTTCTCATTGTTTTTCTTTAAGTTACCTTTATGTGTGATCTCTGCTAGGCTCATAGCCCATAAGCCTCCTCATGTACAATGCCTCAATTAGTTCATCTGTTTAGCATGATAGACTAAGGGCAAGTTAAGTTAAATGCTACACATAAGCTGAGGGTAAGAATTGATACCTATATACACATCGTGCGCATGCGATGCGCAGTGTCACTCTACAGCCATTAATACACTGTTATAATACTCTGACAAGACGCTCGGAACCATTCTGTCATTCACTCACTAAATAAACTTTTAAAGAACCGTCTTGAAACAAGCAGGGATAGTGCACACAAACAAGAATTATACTCCAGGGAGTACTTAACACCACATGACTATTCCACACGTAACCCGTATGTGAAACCGCTAGACAGCTTAGATATAGATGTATGTATAACAAAGCCTGCAACCTGACTGTCTATAACACTGTAATTAAGTTTGATATACACACAAAAAAACTACAAAATGTGCATATTCTCATGCCACTGTTTAACTTTTTGATATTCCTGAATAACGCTGTTGTGGCATATGATTGAAAACCTGTAACCACCTGCACAACTAAAAATAAAGAATTAAAAAAAAAAAAAAAGAATTTACACAGTTTATTCGAAATGTGAAATAATCATAAATAATAATAAATGGTAGAAAATAAAAAATACAGAAGAAGAAAAAGAACGATAAAATTTGAAAGTCAGCCGCAACAGGTCTTTCTGTGCGGACTTAAATTTAGCATAGTAGGACATGATATAATCAGAAAAAAGTGCTGGTTTTATACACCATAAATAGATACATAAGTACTTTCAGTACGGGACCATCATCTTGCCATTAAAGAATTGAAGAGTGCTCACAAGCAAAGTAATCGTATTGAAAGTAGTAGGTTTACCTTGAACAAGAACCAAACAACCCCTAAAAGGAGAGGAGCAGGATGCATATAAAAATAGCACCCCTAGTGGCAATGATAACAAAAGTGGCAAATCTCGCTATAAAGAACACAGGAACATACATAGTAAGGTTTAAAAAATATATATATATATATATATAAATAACAAATATGATGGAACCAAAAAAACTTAAAAACATATGGGTCATTTATAGAAATTACATGGCTTAAAATAAGCCATGCCACAGTAAGCCTAAACAATGCTTCTATATAGAAAATATATAAAACACCATATAAATTTTGCCATGTGGTAAAACAGAAAACTCATCTTCACAAAAATACATTTAGCATAGACACAGGGTACCAAACCAGAATATAGATAGTAAATAAAAAATAATACATTTTAAATAATAAAAAATAAATAAAAATGAAAATAAACAAAAACAAAACCAGATACATAGATTAACCAGTGAATAGTAGGACTGGTAGTAGCAGAGACAGAATATAGAATATAATACATAAAATAAGAAATGATAAGATGAAATCGGAAACAGTAGGTACAAAGCAGATTATAAAAGAGTGATTATAAAAAGATAATACAAGGATAATTATAAAAAGGCATTACGTTCAAAATCTATGTTTAAGCCTTTGGGTTCAAGTGTATCTAAGTTAAAAATCCATTTGGCCTCTATTTTGTCCAGTTCCTTTTCAAGGTCTCCTCCTCTCCAATGGGTCTCTACTTTCTCAATGGCCATAAACGCCAGGCCAGTGGGGTCATTGGCGTGTTTATCACTGAAGTGGCGTGAGAGGTTATGGTTCTGAAATTCTCTTTTAATATTTCTTACATGTTCACTAAGCCGAATCTTAAATTTACTTTTTGTCCTACCTATATATTGTTTTCCGCATGGACACCATAATAAATAAATAACTCCTGTGGAGTCACAATTGAGTACTTCCTAATCTTGAAAGTCTCTTTTGTTTCTTTGTGTTTGAATTCCTTTACTATATTTTTCTGTGTCCCATTTAGTTTGCATCCCATACATTTCCCACATTGGGTAAATCCACAAGTAAGACCTTTGTTTATTTTCTTTCTGTTTGGAACCATTGGAGCTAGTAGAGACTTGAGGCTTGGAGCTTTAGAATAAATTATCCTTGGTTGTTCTCCCAGGATCTTCTCTAATGTTGGGTCACCTTTCAGAATCTTCCAATTATTAATTTGGGCGGCCTGATTGCTGTAAGTCGTTATGAATGATAAATCCACAGGGGCATTAGTGGTGTCCTTTATTTTCGTCTCAAGGGTAACTTCCCAAGGTAAATCAAGAGCTTGTTGAGATGCCTTATCTAACAAATCTTTGGAGTAGCCTTTAGTTAGAAATCTCTTCGTCATTTCCTCCATCTGGATCGCTGCTATTTCAGGTTCCGAACAGTTTCTCCTGATTCTTCTGTACAGATTATAAGGTATATTATCTAACCAGGTTTTCCTGTGGTAGCCACTTGACGGAATAAAGCTATTGCAGTCAACTGTTTTCTTAAAAGTCTTTGTGTGGATCGTATCATCCTTGATGTAGATGTCCAAATATAGGAATTCTACATGTTCCTAGGATTGATTAAATGTAAATCGGAGATTATAGGGGTTGTGGTTAAGATATAATTTAAAAGCGTCCAACATAGCATCCTCGCCCTTCCCATTTCCCCATAAAAAGATTAGCATAGCTAGGCGCAAATCTGGTCCCCATGGCTGTCCCTTCAGGCTGAAGATAAAAATTTTAATTTGCCCCCCAAAAATTGTGGCTTATAATTAACCCGACACATCTGACCAAAAAATCTATCTCGTCATTTTGAAGCTCTGTATATGAGGCTAATGAATATTGTACTGCTTTGCACCCTTGCAAGTGTTCAATCACTGTATACAGTGATGTTACATCTGCTGTAACAAGGATATAACTTTGCTGCCATTGTATTTGTGAAAGGATCTTTATTATCTGCGTGGTGTCTCTCAGATATGACTTTAGCTTTTTAACAGGTTCTTGTAGAAATTGGTCAATGTATTCTGACAGGTTAGATGTTAGAGAACCAATCCCCAAAATTATAGGTCTTCCCGGAAGTTTGATGAGTGTTTTGTGAATTTTGGGGAGATGGTGGAACACTGCCAACATTGGATATTCGCATCTAACATGTTGGAACTCCCTACTATTTAGAATTCCTTTGCATTTCCCATCCTCTAAAAGAGTAAACAATTATTTTTGGTAATCTTCACAGGGATTACTTGGCAGAATGGTATAAGTATCAGTATCACTCAAAAGCCTCTCTCTTTCTAATATGTAGTCGCACAAATTCATAATCACTAGACCTCCTCCTTGGTCTGCTGGTCTAACGATAATTTCATTGTCTTCCATCAATTCTTTCAAAGCCGATCTTTCTTTCTTTGTCAAATTGTCTCTGACAGTAGGTTTCTCTTTGATGGATCTCAAATCTCTTACCATTTGTTTTTCAAAGACTTCAATACAATCATTTTTCACTTGTTGCGGATAGAAGTCCAGTGTGTAAATAGGACGTAAGTTGATCCTTCATCTGATAGGTATTCTCTTCGAAGAATTTCTTAATTGTGAGTTTTCTCACAAATTTATGCAAATCTATAAATATATTGAACTTCGAATTGTTGGAATTAGGAGCAAATTTGAGTCCTTTCTGTAACAGCTTTAATTCGTCTTTCGTCAGGATCCGGTTTGATAGGTTAAAAATACCTATAGGTTCCGTTTCACTATGTTGTGAGTTCTTTCTGTGGGTTCTTCTTCTTGTTCTCTTTGTAACATTTTCTTTTATACGGGAGATCGGTTCGGATCTTTCTTCTCCTGCCATGCCCGTTTGGGGGAGAATAGCCTCTCCCTTCGTAGTCCTAAAAAATCTGTTAAAATAGGGTGATGTGAGACATTTGTGTGTGTAGTGGGATGGGCCGTATCAATTCTTGGTGTGGGAATTTTCTTCTGAGGATCTCTACTATCTTTGGGTCTTCTTGGAGATGCATATCTTTTAGTAGGTACATCACTAGGTATTGTGTTGTGTCTCCTTATTTAGGGTCTGGAGTCTTCATAGTTTCTTCTTGGAGGGCGTTCACAGCGTGTTCTATATGTCCGGTATTGAGACTGAGATGGGAATCTTTGGAGTCTAGATAGATAGCCCTCTCTATTATAGTGGTATTCCTTCTTCTGCAGTCTATGATGATGCTCGCCGGATTGGTTCCAATTCTTTTGGCTTCCTTTCTCATAATCTTCTTTGTCTCGTAGTAATTTCTTTTTCTTGATTTCCCTAACTCTAATTTCCAGATCTTTAATCCTCCTCTCTACTGAGTCTAAAAGTTCAGAGAAGGAACCTTCTTCGACCAAGGGGAGTATAGTGTCTCTCCATTCTTTGATTTCCTTTCCTAGCTATTCTAGATCTTTCTTTTTCTCATTGATAATGAATATCATTAGTAAGAGGGAGCCTTTATCTAAAAGTTGATCCCACTTAGCATGAATATTGTGATCCCCTTTTTTGTAGGTGAGTGGTTTATATAGTCTTAAACCTCTTGGAACTAAATTGTTAGATACGTAAAATTCAAAGCTCGCTATGTCCCACCAAATATGAACCCCTCTTTCCATTAATTTACCTAATTTGTGCTCTGGTGTCCAAAACTGTAGGTATCTCTGTAGTAGTGGTAAGTTGGGGTTTATCTGGTGGAGTTCAGTTAAAATTTGGTCGAAAAATGTCCTTCTATTAGATCTAATAAAATCTTAATCCCTATTCAATGCCATAGTCTCCAATAATGGGTATCTGAAAGAATATAGGTGGTGGGCAGAATACACTGACCTTTACATTTATTGAGAATAAAATTAAAATTAGAACACACTCACAAAAATGAAGTGTAGTATGCCAGCAAATGAGTCTTATCGGGTAAGCAAAATCGGGTGATGGTCAGCAAACTGTGAAAGAACTTTCTCCGGCCGGTGAGATGATCTTGTTTTGCTGGGAGAGGTGAAACACCTCTCGCGTGCGTTCCACTTAGTGCGCCCGATTTGCGTTCCACGGTTGCTCGGTAGCTGGATCAATGTACGGCATACTACACTTCATTTTTGTGAGTGTGTTCTAATTTGAATTTTATTCTCAATAAATGTAAAGTTTTTTTTAAAAGCATTTTGAGCTTTTTACTATTATTTGCTGATCATTTAGAGATCCTATTACTATATACCTGTAATGGTGGTATATGAGTAACTGTTATTTTTTGATGCTATCCGATATTTTACTGATATATACCAACACTGGTTACATCATATCCACAACCAGGGGCGGACTGACCACTCGGGCATATCGGTCATGGACCGAGGGCCCGAGGCAGCCAGGGGCCCGGCCGCACAGCCATGCTCCAGCTGGAGAGATCAGAGATCTCTCCAACTGGAACGGCAAAATGTAAACATTTTTTAGTTTATTAATAGGTTGCTGGGGACCCTGATAGAGCTCGGGGCCCCAGCAAACTACCGCTCTGCACATTACCTCCCTCCCACTGAATGAGACCTGGCAGCATTACCAGCTCTCTCTGCCAGGTCTCCTGCTTCCTGTCCCACGCGGCTCTGTGTGATGGGAGAGGCGGGGCCAGGAAGTGACATCACTTCCGGTTTACTCCTCACACAGAGCCCTCGCACAGCCACCAGGGGAAGGAGCAGCAGCAGCCTTGGAGAGAGCAGACAGAGCAAAGAGAAAGGTAGGCACTACTCACCCCCCCCCCCTCTCACTAGTCACCCCCCTCTCTGTAACTAGTCACCCCCCTCTCTGTCACTAGTCACCCCCCCTCTCTGTCACTAGTCACCCCCCCTCTCTGTCACTAGTCACCCCCCCTCTCTGTCACTAGTCACCCCCCCTCTCTGTCACTAGTCACCCCCCCTCTCTGTCACTAGTCACCCCGCTCTGTCACTAGTCACCCCGCTCTCTGTCACTAGTCACCCCGCTCTCTGTCACTAGTCACCCCCCCTCTCTGTCACTAGTCACCCCCCCTCTCTGTCACTAGTCACCCCCCCTCTCTGTCACTAGTCACCCCCCCTCTCTGTCACTAGTCACCCCCCCTCTCTGTCACTAGTCACCCCCCTCTCTGTCACTAGTCACCCCCCTCTCTGTCACTAGTCACCCCGCTCTCTGTCACGAGTCACCCCGCTCTCTGTCACTAGTCACCCCGCTCTCTGTCACTAGTCACCCCGCTCTCTGTCACTAGTCACCCCCCCTGTCACTAGTCACCCCCTCTCTGTCACTAGTCACCCCCTCTCTGTCACTAGTCACCCCCCTCTCTGTCACTAGTCACCCCCCTCTCTGTCACTAGTCACCCCCCTCTCTGTCACTAGTCACCCCCCCTCTCTGTCACTAGTCACCCCCCCTCTCTGTCACTAGTCACCCCCCTCTCTGTCACTAGTCACCCCGCTCTCTGTCACTAGTCACCCCGCTCTCTGTCACTAGTCACCCCGCTCTCTGTCACTAGTCACCCCGCTCTCTGTCACTAGTCACCCCGCTCTCTGTCACTAGTCGCCCCCTCCCTCTCTCTGTCACTAGTTGCCCCCTCCCTCTCTCTGTCACTAGTCGCCCCCTCCCTCTCTCTGTCACTAGTCGCCCCCTCCCTCTCTCTGTCACTAGTCGCCCCCTCCCACTCTCTGTCACTAGTCACCCCCTCCCACTCTCTGTCACTAGTCGCCCCCTCCCACTCTCTGTCACTAGTCGCCCCCTCCCACTCTCTGTCACTAGTCGCCCCCTCCCACTCTCTGTCACTAGTCGCCCCCTCCCTCTCTCTGTCATTAGTCACCCCTTCCCTCCCTCCCTCTGTCACTAGTCACCCCTTCCCTGCCTCCCTCTGTCACTGTGTCACCCCCTCCCTCACTCTGTCACTAGTCACCCCCTCACTCTAGTGACATAGGGAGGAAGGGGGCGACTAGTGACAGGGAGGGAGGGGGCGACTAGTGACAGGGAGGGAGGGGGCGACTAGTGACAGGGAGGGAGGAGGCGACTAGTGACAGTTTCTCCCTCCCTCTGTCACCAGTCATCCCCTCAATCTGTCACTAGTCATCCCTTCCCTCCCTCACTCTGCCACTAGTCACGCCTTCCCTCCCTCTGTCACTAGTCACTTCCTCCCCTCCCTCTATCACTAGTCACCCCCCTCACTGTGTCTACCCCTCACGCTGCCACCATTCACCCCCTCCCTCCCTCACTCTGCCACCAGGTACCCCCTCACTCTGCCACCTGTCACCACCTCCCACACTCTTCCACCTGTCACCACCTCCCTCACACACTCTGTCACATATGCATTCACACTGACCCTATATACAAAAAAGCACATGTAGTCATCCAGACATGCACAAGTGCATTCACACCGACTCAAATACAAACATGCATTGATACACAGGTCTTCACAATATACACATCCAAAGGAATGCCGTATTAAATGAGTTATATTTAAAGGGACACTATAGTCACCCAGACCACTTCAGCTCAATGAAGTGGTCTGGGTGCCAGGTCCCTCAGGTTTTAACCCTTCAGATGTAAACATAGCAGTTTCAGAGAAACTGCTATGTTTACTTAGCAGGGTTAATCCAACCTCTAGTGACCGCTAGAGGCGCATCTGTGACGCTGGATGCAAAATTCTCATCCAACGTGCAGAACGTCTATAGGAAGTCATTGAGAAATGCTTTTCTATGGACTGTTTGAATGCGCCCGCTGCACTTGCCGTGTATGCGCATTCTGCTCTACTCTGGAGCGGACGTCGGCGGGGGAGGAGAGGTCACCAGCGCCGAGGGAGCCCGGTGCTGGATAAAGGTAAGTTGCTGAAGGGGTCTTAACCCCTTCAGCACCACGGGATGGGGACCCTAAAGCTGGGGGCACCCTTAGGGCACTATAGTGTTAGGACAACCACTTTGTTTTCCTGACACTATAGTGATCCTTTAACATTTATTTAATGCACATATATTTGGCCTTCAAAGGGCCTGGGATATAATTTTGCCCTGGGGCCCCAAAGGCTCTCAGTCCACCCCTGTCCACAACTTGACACTTTACTGCTACTGTTTTTTATTGAGCAGAAGCACACTGTGTGGGATGTGATATTGGTACTTTTGCACTATAAGAACTTTGTCTGTTAAAGACTCTATTGGATAATATTTCACTTTTCCATTGTTCTGGATTTTATTGGACTATCAAGTTGTTTTGGACAATCTACTTTTATATTTTTATAATTGCAGTCACTGTGATAATACCTACTAATCCTAAGGTTTTTTTTCCAATTTTTAATATATTAAGATTTTTCGTTGTTTAGTGGAAGATTCCCTCTATACTAAAGATTTTTCTTTTGATACAAGGCTGCCACCTAGTGAATTAATTTATATCACAATCACTGTTTTTGTATTCCAAGATTTTTTGTATTTTATTATTCCATCAATTTATGTGTGTATAAGTGGTTCCTATTGTACATTTTAGAGTTTTTAACGCTCTATTTAGATTATCTTTTATATGATTACTCTCAACAGTTTGTGGCATCTAATAAGAAATCTCCTAGTACGTGTAGGCTTTTCCACCTACTATTATTCATATATATATATATATATATATATATATATATATACATATATATACCCACTGCTCAAAAAAAATTATGGAACATTTAAACAACACAATGTAACTCCAAGTCAATCACACTTCTGTGAAACCAAACTGTCCACTTAGGAAGCAACACTGAGTAACAATCAATTCCACATGCTGTTGTGCAAATGGGATAGACAACAGGTGGAAATTATAGGCAATTAACAAGACACCCCCAATAAAGGAGTGGTTCTGCAAGTGGTGACCACAGACCACTTCTCAGTTCCTATGCTTTCTGGCTGATGTTTTGGTCACTTTTGAATGCTGGCGGTACTTTCACTCTAGTGGTAGCATGAGACGGAGTCTACAACCCACACAAGTGGCTCAGGTAGTGCAGTTTATCCAGGATGCCACATCAATGAGAGCTGTGGCAAGAAGGTTTGCTGTGTCTGTCAGCGTAGTGTCCAGAGCATGCAGGTGCTACCAGGAGACAGGCCAGTACATCAGGAGACGTGGAGGAGGCTGTAGGAGGGCAACAACCCAGCAGCAGGACCGCTACCTCCGCCTTTGTGCAAGGAGGAACAGGAGGAGCCCTGCAAAATGACCTCCAGCAGGCCACAAATGTGCATGTGTCTGCTCAAATGGTCAGAAACAGAGTCTATGAGGGTGGTATGAGGGCCCGACGTCCACAGGTGGGGGTTGTGCTTACAGCCCAACACCGTGCAGGACATTTGGTATTTGCCAGAGAACACCAAGATTGGCAAATTCGCCACTGGCGCCCTGTGCTCTTCACAGATGAAAGCAAGTTCACACTGAGCACATGTGACAGAGTCTGGAGACGCCGCGGATAATGTTCTGCTGCCTGCAACATCCTCCAGCATGACCGGTTTGGCAGTGGGTCAGTAATGGTGTGGGGTGGCATTTCTTTGGGGGGCCGCACAGCCCTACATGTGCTCACCAGAGGTAGCCTGACTGCCATTAGGTACCGAGATGAGATCCTCAGACCCCTTGTGAGACCATATGCTGGTGCGGTTGGCCCTGGGTTCCTCTCAATGCAAGACCTCATGTGGCTGGGGTGTGTCAGCAGTTCCTGCAAGACAAAGGCATTGATGCTATGGACTGGCCCGCCTGTTCCCCAGACCTGAATCCAATTGAGCACATCTGGGACATCATGTCTCGCTCCATCCACCAACGTCACGTTGCACCACAGACCACAGTGCAGATGGACAATGACCCGAAGCATACTGACCAAAGAGTTTTTTTTAAGGGAAAGAAGTGGAATGTTATGCAATGGCCAAGTCAATCACCTGACCTGAATCCGATTGAGCATGCATTTCACTTGATTAAGACAAAACTGAAGGGAAAATGCCCCAAGAACAAGCAGGAACTGAAGACAGTTGCAGTAGAGGCCTGGCAGAGCATCAGCAGGGATGAAACCCAGCGTCTGGTGAAGTCTATGCGTTCCAGACTTCAGGCTGTAATTGACTGCAAAGGATTTGCAACCATGTATTAAAAAGTGAAAGTTTGATTTATGACTGTTAATCTGTCCCATTACTTTTGGTCCCTTAAAAAGTGGGAGGCACATATACAAACTGTTGTAATTCCTACACACTTCACCTGATTTGGATGTAAATACCCTCAAATTAAAGCTGAAAGTCTGCAGTTAAAGCACATCTTGTTTGTTTCATTTCAAACCCATTGTGTTGGTGTATAGAGCCAAAAAGATTAGAATTGTGTCGATGTCCCAATATTTATGGACCTGACTTTATATATATATATATATATATATATATATATATATATATATATATATATGTATTAAGGCCTTTTGGCCTGTAATTGTGGGAGGGGCGTATGACACACCTCTTCCCTACTTAAGGGACACCCCTTACCTGGCTCCATATCGTTCGAGGTCAGCGCTGCATCATTTCCACTTCCGGGTCATCCAGACGCCATTTTACCTGATTACTCCATGAGGTTTTTTAAGCAGAGCTGTGTCAGGAATCCAGCCACAGGCTTTTCCGGCCTACCACCTTCTTTCTTCAATCCATCGCCGTGGATGGTGTCCAAGTGACTCACAAACTGTAAGTCAACCTACCCGTTATGCCAGGCATCAGTCCCACGGCACCATGCACGGGTCAGGTCCTCACTTTACGGCTGCATTTTGTCTAAGTCTGTTCTAAAACCATTGCATGTTCATGCATATCATTCGTTTAAACCCCCTACCGGTCTTTGGGTGTACTACAGGCTTCTTAGACATTATCGCATTTCATGTACAAACCAACGAACCACTGCATTTTCGCCTACACACTGACCCCTACCGGTCATTCGGTGTACTACAGGCTTCTCAGACATTATTGCATTTCATGTACAAACCATCGAACCACTGCATTTTCGCCTACACACTGACCCCTACCGGTCATTCAGTGTACTACAGGCTTCTCAGACATTATTGCATTTCATGTAAAAACCAACCTTGCTTCATTTAAACGATTGTCATTTCGGTTTGTGTTTTCTGGTCGGCACTTATTCATAGTATATTCTATGTACGATTGTTGTTCGCATTAAAATGCATACGGTTAAGCTATTCATGCTAACTTCTGTTTCCCTTCATACTAAGATTCGGTTATTCTGCTATGTATTCACATAGATCTTTTTCGTGAGTTACATTTCATCATTTCATGTATTTACATTTGGTTAAAAAGTTGCTTGGTTAAATAGACAGACCATTTTCATGCTATTTTTATGGTATCACTTATTACATCAAGGGTATAAAACCAGCTAACATTTCTGTATAGACATTGGACTCCCATGCTTACTGGAGTTTTTTTTTTATAATTATCCATTTCATTACAATTAAATCAGCCTACGTTACAGGCCTCATTTCTTTGTTGTTAACCATGACACGAGGATTTAATTCCTTTTCATGCATACTCGGGTTGAATCACACGTACTGATCCAACCAATCATACGTTTCCTGCACAGTAATCGGTTAAACTTTCAAATACTTATTTTACACGATCTTAGGTTGTCTATTTTGTTTCAGTTTGCTTATTATATATATATGGTTGTAATAATAATAGTTATTTTATTTTACAATGCAGATATTACATGTATATTACTGTTATGGTTAGCCTACATTACGGCTCCTTTTTCTGTCATGCTCGTACGACATACCACGAGTTCAAGGACACGGTCCTATTTTCAAAGAGTATAATGGAGATCTGATGTTTTTACAACCATGTACATTACGATTACATGGCACTAACTATTCAGGCCATTTCTTATCATACTCATACGATATACCACGAGTATATAAGAACACGGTCCTACCTTCCACAGAGGGTTTCGGGTTGAATCACACGCATTGGTTCAACCACTCATACGTCACGTTACAACATTTTCTGCATAGATTGTCATTTCACATAATTTCACATGGCATTTACAAACTCAGGCCTTTTCTTGACACACTCAGACGACGTAACACGAGTATTCAAGAACACGGCATATACGTCTCACAAGACTTTCGGTTTTTGAATCACACGTTCTGGTTCATACATTCATACGTCACTTTACAGCAACATTTATGATTCTGCATATTGTCACTTCACATTAAAAAGTCCCTTGCATTCCCAGATCAGTTTAGTGACATGCATATCATCTGATCACCTTCCATATATACACATTACACGGCCAATCCCCTGCTGCCAGGTATCGGACTCAGCGTAACGCTTGTCACCAAGCATGGGCAGTCATGTCACTATCATACTCATAGATTTTACACCTCCCACACATACTGCTAGAAGCCCTAATCCCAGCCTATACAGATTACACAGGTCTCACAGGATCCATTCTCACTCTATCCCTTTTTAGGTTTATCCAGGTTTTCATACCTGTCGAATCTCAAAACTTCATACATACTACCAGGTACGTAAGCCTGCTCACGTTGTAGTTCACATACGTTTCATTCTTCTAGGCCATAGAGTACTGGCAAGTTAGGGGTATAGGCCCAAATAGGTACCTCCCTTCTTGGCATTTCTGCCAATCGTTTAGTGGTCCGTGAGGCCAACACCCCGCCTCAACGTTTCGGAGGCAAACGCCATCGGGCCACACGTGAGTTAGCCGCCTCGCAATATTATAGAGAGGGCCTCACCTGTCACTCCCTCCCCCTGTTTTCTTTTACTATCACCGAGAGGCCTATGATTCCTGCCACTACGACGGGTGGCCTCAATATCCCCTCGCGCCAACTCATAGACAGAGCCTCTCATAGCCACTTGGCAACTAGCAGGGCCTCACCTGTCACAAAACAAGATTCATTTTTCGCCTTTCAGGCCTAGTTAGCCTGCCAGTATCACCCCTGGGGAATCGGTCACTACACCCCTTATCATGGCTGGGTCGGCCGCTGCGACCCCTCCAGCACTGGTTGAGTTGCAATCACTTTCTCCAGCCATCTGTTTCAGGGCACATGCTAAATCTGTGTCCAAATAAAATGTATCCCAAACTATACTTAACATCAATAAACATTTCTGTACTTACGACATTACTGCCACATCATCCATCTAGACATTTGGTGGAATTCATTATCTCGGGTCTATCAGAAGGATTCACACAGGCCTCATACACATGCCTTCCGGAATCCTGGAATGTCCTAATTTACAATCCGCACACAAACCCTACAACGGTGGAGACACTCATAGCCAGGAAGTGGCAGAGGACTTCCTATGGGGGCCCTTCCAGTCCCCTCCGTTCACCACATGGCGGACAAACCCCATCGGTATTGTCACGGGGAAATCTTCTCACAAACAGAGACTTATCATTGATCTATCAACACCTCACACCTCTGCCACTCCTAGTCTGAACTCCCTCATACCCTCTGAGGAATTTTCACTGCAATATTCCACCATAGATCACGCCGTTACGGCTATCATGCAGGCAGGGGCCGGAGCATGGCTCAGTAAGACTGATATCACAATGCTTTCAAGTTACTGCCTATCCACCCTACACTGTGTCACCTGCATGGTATCAAGTGGGCAGGGAACTACTATTTTGCTCACGTTTAACATTTAGGTTCCAAAGTAGTCCGGCCATTTTCGACGTATTCGCCGAAACCCTATGCTGGTTTTATTAAATATAGCCAGATGCCCTACAGTTATATATTATCTGGATGATTTCTTACTGGTCGAGGAGAATATTTCCCCTCCCAGTAGCCTAAAAGAAACCATCAGTCTATTCGAACAGGTGGGTGTCCCAGTCTCCTCCACCAAGACTGAAGGACCAGATACCTTCATCACATTCCTGGGTATCATACTAGACTCAGCCACCATGCAAGCTAGCCTGCCACACCCAAGGTAGAAAACATTCTGATCAACATAATCTCTACATACAACTCGGTACTTGCAACCGCAAGAATTACAGTCTCTGCTTGGGTCACTGAATTTTGCCATTCGCATCATACCTCAAGGCCGGGCTTTCATCTCACAACATGTTTACATGTTTACCACTTTTAGACATGATGGACACAGGTCACCCCTGGGTACCCAAGCCACGGCAGGCGTAATTATGTGGAGAAATTTTTTAACCACCTTGAATGGTAAAAGCATGTTCCTTCCAAAATTGTCTGACTCCTCACCTACCATTTGGTCAGACGCGGCGTCTACCACAGGTTTTGCAGCAATTTTTCAGGAATGAATGGCTTTGGGGCAGCTGGCCTTCAGAAGTTCAGGACCTGGAGGGTTTTTCCACTACCTCAGCTCTGTTTGAGATATACCCATCGTGACGGTTGCCGTGGCATGGGTGCATTTATGGGCAGGTTCGTCTGTACGTTGCTACTCAGACAACCAAGTAACTTGTCACATTATAAACAAGGCCGATCCAAATCACTGACTATTATGAGATTCTTGAGGAAACTCACTTGGCTGGCTGCATGTCATAATTTTCTCTTGTTTTGTATTCATGTTCCAGGTGTATGTAACACTGCTGCTGACAATTTGTCTCGCTTTAATTTCCAGGCTTTTCGTCAAATACTCCCGTCAGCTGCACTCACAGCCACGAACACCCCACTATTCCACCATCTAGTAATGGACTAGATGCTATTATGCAACATAGCAGAACATTGTCCCAATTAGCACTGTCTACTAATACCCGGGAAACTTACGATAGAGCTTTCATTTGATTTAAAGATTCCTTTCTGAACACAACATCTTACAACCTTTCATCGTGACATCCTGGTTGGGCTTTGCTTCTTTTTGCCACCTCAAACTCAAACTATCATACAACACAATCAAACCATATCTGACAGGCATCCAACATCACATGCTAACTTTACAACCAGACAAATCAAGTGTCCTCCTACCAATTAAGAACATCCTTAGGGGTATTCAGAGATCCGAACACCCACGTACGGCCCAGAGGCTACCCATAGATTTCCATATTTTTAAAGACTTATACAATTCACTAGATTTAAACCCTTTGCCAACAACACAAACCTCATCGTTAAAACCGCCATATACGTAGCCTTGTTTATGGTTTCTTGAGACCAAGAGAATTTACCGCCATCAGCACAACACAGTCCACTCACATCCTACTTCATTCACACTTAACAAAACACATGGACTATTATATCTTGACTCTGCCTCACTCCAAAACCAGTCAACATGCACTTTCAGTAGAGGTTAAGTACTATCCTACTCACAACAGGTGGAGCCCCGTCAAACCACTGGACTCATATACCCAGCATAACAACGAACCACCATCTCAACCACTTTCAGTCTACAAGGTTCGGTACTCACTACCACCACCTTTATGACACACGTCAGGTCTTTACTTACACAGCTGGGCCTCAAATCAGCTAACTATTCGGGCCACTCCTTCCGCATAGGAGCGGCCTCCACAGCATCCAGTGCAAACATTCCAGTTCATGTTATCAAGTCACTAGGGCGCTGGAAATCATCGGCTTACTCTAGATACATACCTAACCCGGTACAAGAAGTAAGAAATGCCTTTCAAAACATGTCTGGTTAAAGTATGTATATTGCTGGTATGTAATAAATTTGATTTTCTACTTTTGCCCTCTTTATTTACAGGCCTACCTCATCGTCGGTTCCGGCACACCACAACCGACTTGCTCTTTTAATACCATCCTACACTTATCAGTGTTTGTATCTTCTGTACTATCATGAGCCCTTAACACAAATATATATATATATAGTGATATCAAAATACATGTAGAATGGAATTACAGTATATATTTTTCACACAAAAACTGCTGTTTTGGGGCGGGGCCGAACCGCAGAGCTGAGCGGCAGCAATTCTTAACAACTCCTGCGAGCAGCATTAAAAAAAAAGCGTGATACCCCTACTGAAACGGCACCCAAACGCCAGATAAGAGCCACCAAGCGATGGGGGACGTCGGGACACACAAAACGATACACTCCAAGCGACAACCGACCTCCGCCGTACACACCGGTGAGGCCTACTGGCATGGCGGACGTGGGAGAGGCGGCCGCTCTCCTGCTGCCAGGATCAGAGGGGAGACAGACTCAGAGCCCATGCTCCCCCCCCTTTGGACCGGCGGGGGATATCCCGGTCCAACCCCCCAAGCTTAACCGGTCACACAAGACCCAAGCGACAGGACCACAGAGTCCGGAGGCTGCATACGAGGGCGGCAAAATGGCAGCCGGCCCACGCTCCACTGTCACATATCTGATCAGGCAGGAAACTGAGCGCCGGTACGACCTTATATTCAAGGCACTATGGAAAAAAATGGAAACCCTCCTGCAGTCCCCGCAAGCGGAAGCCTCACCTGGCGTTATACTACAGAGGCCAAAACGAAGGAGCAACGAGATGGATGGGACACCACTCACTCTTAAAATTGCCACTCATAAGAAAGGGCCTGGCCCAACTGCACCTGAAAGAAGCAAAGCTGTGACCAGACCCAGACTGCACAAAGCCCGCAAAGCTAAGCGGACCCTTAAGATTCCACATCAAAGGCAACCTCGCTGAAAAGCTGCAGCCCATCACGGACTCAAGAGGAGCACAGCTCGCCCAGACGGACCGAGGGGAGGGCAGACGGTCAAGCCCACATTAGCAGAAACCATTACAATGCCACATCGAGCCGGCAACAGCAAACAACCGCACCGAATTGCGCAATCCACTACCGGGACCTTAAGACACTCACCAGGCGAACCTGTGACCCTCACCGCCACTCCTCTGCACACTCGGAACGTGGAACGAGAGCCTCCAGCGCAGGGCGCAGGCTTGCACTCTGCCCACACGAGGCATCGGCTGAACGGTAACGCGGGAGGGGGACTCTCCCTAGGGTAAATGTGAAGCCAGATACCCACACCTGATTGCACACTAGCCTGCTTGACTGTGCAGCTTCCCCATAGGAGACTCACATAGGCTGGCAAGACTGCCGTTTTTCACTGACCACCCAAACCCCTTGATAAGCATTTCACACCATCCGTCTTAACTAAAGGCCCAAACCGGCCCACTTCTGTCGAGCAGATGACCCTCTTTACTTTGCTAACCTGGTATTACTCAAGACTTCCACGGATGGACTCTGAGCCACCTCAGCGGGGTAATGGTTACCCTTCCATGACCAGCATCATGCCACTACTCCAACTGTTACTGTGGGATGAACATTTATGTTTTATAGTTATGTTTCTGTTTACATATTCTCTCATGTGGGGGATGTTTTTAGCTTACCAGGGGGCCCCCTGGGAGCTTTATCACACTTAAAGCCACTGTGTGAGCCAGCGACTTCTCATTTACAGTATACATCCTGCTTGCAAACCTATAGTGATTAACCTTAAACATTGCTAGCGAAGGCTATGCGTTTTTCAGGGAAATATGGGATAGATGTCAACTTGCCGCCCCAGGTTGAGGGTGCGACCAGCGCCATGCATTCCTATTGCTCCACCACTAACGAAATGCAGACAAACACATCACACCAGACACAAGGCGCACATACAGTAACTATCTTGGCACAGAACCACAAAAGGGGGAAACTGATTGTGCCATGACATGGTCTTACTACCTATGCAAGCGAATTAGTTAACAGTTTATTATAGTTCAGACATGTCGGCCTAGCTTATCATTATGTTTTGTTTTTGTGTTTTTCATAACAAAAATGTGCAAACTCTCTATGCCACTGTATCACCTATCTATGCTCAGTTATTAATGCACGCTGTTGTGGCGTATGAATATGCTATGTACCCACCTGCACAACAAAAATAAAGAATTAAAAAAAAAAAAAAACTGCTGTTTTACGAAAGTGCCGTTTTTGTGTGAAAATTTAAAAACAAACAAATATGAACTCTAACTTTGGTCAGGGTTTGCAACTAAGTGGCTGCTATTGAGACATCACTGAATGTAAATATGAGCGTTTTAGAGCAGTAAAATGTATAATGTTGATTATATCATTGGTGATTAGGCAGTTTTTTTGTTAAAAATGCATAAATCAAATATAAACTCTTAACTTTGGCCAGGATTTGCGACTAAGTGGCTACTAAGAAAGACTGGATGTACCACATTTTCAATACATTGAGTTGTACTTTTGCAAATGGTATGCAGTGATAGGGGTAACTCTCATTCCTGGGCTGCCATACGGTCTCAAAGGCAATATAGGCCCAACAAACCAATCTGGCAAATTTCATTGTAAAAAATCTGAAAAGGGGAAAGCCCTATATTAAACCCTGTAACTTTCCAAAACCTTTACCGTTGTACTCATGACACTTTGCTGAATACAAATATGTGTGTTTTATTGCAGTAAAAGCCAACAGTGTTATCTTGACTACTCTTACAGTGACCTTGTATAGACAATACCCAGGGGAGGGCTGGCAGCCTGAGGCCTGGGGGGCAAAACCAGTCAAGTGGCCCATTGCGCCACCAAATCAGTTCACCATCCATGCCCACCCTTTTCTGGCTTTATAACGGATATTGATGTTATGCTAATCAGTAGCTCTTTGCCATACCCGCTCGTTCACGGCTCTGACTTTCAATGTTGTCAGAGCACAGGCTGAGAATCTCTGAGCCTGTGCTCTGACTCACTAACTGAGCGCTGGAACCACGAGGGAGAGGATATGATCTGACTGCACCTACTGCTGGTGCGCACCAGTGGACCACCAGCGAATCGTTTAAATTAAATATGCTGGTGTACCCAACTTGTGAGCTGTGTTGGCCGCCGGGTGCCTCTGTTGTCATGGCACCCTGCGTGACCGCACAGCTTGCCCACCCCAACGGCTGGCCCTGCTGACACACACTGACGTTACTACTTAGACATCCCTCAATATTAATAAAGACATCAGACACCAATAAACTGTGGAAACAGAGCTGATCCCCCCAAATTTATAAAGGTTTGCTTAGAGGATTTATTGTAAGATTAAATCATGCCTCCTCCTCTCTCTCCCCCATGCGCTGCTCTGTAGGCTGGGAGGAAGTGAAGAGTAATCACAGTCTCCCAGCACAACGCCACCTGTGGCTGCATGGGGAACAGCTGTTTAATGTAATGCTTGCAGGACGGCCAGCTGCCGCAGAACCTCTTTGTTTCCGTCTCTGCAAAGGGCTCCAGGCACTGCTTGTTGTGAGTGTGAGCCACTGTAAATTAGGGGCAGAGGGCAGAGGGCACTTGCACTGCGGTCAAGACGGGTCTGGGCAGGAGGAGAGTGCAGTGCAATCAGTGAACTCCCCTCCTGTGGGTCACCAGTAGACTGGTGCACCTGCCCAGGATCAGAGCCGGTGCAAGGATTTTTGAAGCCCTAGACAAAATATAAATTTGCCGCCCCCCCATGTGACATCACAATGCCCCACCCATATGATCTGCCATATGAACTAACGCCAGTGCTGCACACAGTGTGTGTTTACATTAAAAAGCCGGCAGGGACCAGCTTTAGACACCACAACCACTTCATTAAGCTATAGTGTCCCTTTAATGTGAGGTAAATTATAGATTAGTGTCACTAATAATATACTAGATTGCCTACTTACAATTAGATGAGGATGATGATGAGCTGCAGTTTGGCTCCACTGGTCTGGTGTAGAACAGGATCTCTGGAGGCTGTTTGCAACTGTGGTCACAAAATTCAATGTTCTGGGAGAATTAGAAGCAGCTCCATTTTTGGGGGGCCTCTTACACAGCTCAAGGTCTGGGCCCCAGGGCCTGACGGTGAGTATGCCCATAAGGCCCACTCATAAGTCCACTTATATGTTCCACCCACCCATGAGTTCGCTCACAGGGAGTGGAGTGTGTAGGGGATGTGTTATGAGTTATTGTAGAGGATCTAATATGTGTGCGTATGGTATGTAGTTTATAGGGATACCAGTTTGTGCAGGTGATGCAGTGTGTTTGTGTGTAGTGGAAGCAGTGTGTATTTGTGTATAAGGGATGTATTATGTGTTTCTGGTTGTGTGTAAGGGATGCATTGTGTGAATCTGTGTTTGTATGCATAAGGGATGCAAGGTGTGTGTCTGTATGTGTGTGCATTGAGTGTAAGAGATGCATTGTGTTTCTGTGTGTATGTAAGAAAAGCAGTGTGTGTGTGTTTGCATTGTCTGTTTCTGTGTATGTGTGCAAAGGATGCATTGTCTTTGTGTGGGGGTTGCATTGTGTGTGTGTGTGTAATGGATGCATTGTGTGTTTCTCTGTGTGTAAGGGAAGCATGTTGTGTTTCTGTGTATGTATAGGGATGCATTGTGTGTTTCTGTGTATGTATAGGGATGCATTGTGTGTGTGTGTGTGTGTGTGCGCATAGTGTGAAAGAGCTCCCTGTCTTGCCCCCTGTCCTATAGAGCTGTCCCTTCGAGCTTCTTAACCCTCCTACTTCTACTTACTCCCCCTTCTTCTTCTTCTTACACCCCCCCCCTTCTTCTTACCACCTTCTTCTTCTTACTCCCCCTTCTTCTTACCCCCCTCTTCTTCTTACTCCCTCTTCTTCTTCTTCTTATCTCCCCTCCTTCTTACTCCCCCCTTCCCCCCTCTTTTTCTTATCTCCCCTCCTTCTTACTCCCCCCTCTTCTTACTCCCCTTCCCCCTCTTCTTCTTACTTCCCCTTCTTCTTCTTACCCCCCTCTTTTTCTTATCTCCCCTCCTTCTTACTCCCCCTCTTCTTACTCCCCCCTCCCCCTCTTCTTATTCCCCCTCCCCCTCTTCTTATTCCCCCTCCCCCTCTTTTCTTATCTCCCCTCCTTCTTACTCCCCCCTCCCCTCTCCCTACTCCCCTCCCTCTCTTCTTACTCCCCCTCTCTTCTTCTTCCTCCCCCTCCCTCTCTTCTTACTCCCCCTCTCTTCTTCTTACTCCCCCTCCCTCTCTTCTTACTCCCCCTCTCTTCTTCTTACTCCCCCTCCCCCTCTTCTTCTTACTTCCCCTTCTTCTTCTTACCCCCCTCTTTTTCTTATCTCCCCTCCTTCTTACTCCCCCTCTTCTTACTCCCCCCCCTTCTTTTTCGTATCTCCCCTCCTTCTTACTCCCCCCTCCCCCTCTTCTTATTCCCCCTCCCCTCTTATTCCCCCTTTTCTTATCTCCCCTCCTTCTTACTGCCCCCTTTCCTTACTCCCCCCTCCCCCTCTCCCTACTCCCCCTTCTTCTTCTTACCCCCCTCTTTTTCTTATCTCCCCTCCTTCTTACTCCCCCTCTTCTTACTCCCCCCCCTTCTTTTTCGTATCTCCCCTCCTTCTTACTCCCCCCTCCCCCTCTTCTTATTCCCCCTCCCCTCTTATTCCCCCTTTTCTTATCTCCCCTCCTTCTTACTGCCCCCTTTCCTTACTCCCCCCTCCCCCTCTCCCTACTCCCCCTTCCTCTCTTCTTACCCCCCTCCCTCTCTTCTTCTTACTCCCCCCTCCCTCTCTTCTTACCCCCTCCCCTCTTACTACCCCCTTTCCTTACTCCCCCCTCCCCCTCTCTTCTTCTTACTCCCCCCTCCCTCTCTTCTTACCCCCTCCCCTCTTACTCCCCCCTCCCTCTCCTTACTTCCCTCTCCCTCTCCTTACTTCCCTCTCCTTACTTCCCCCTCCCCTCCTCTTACTCCCCCCTCCCCTCCTCTTACTCCCCCCTCCCCTCTTACTCCCCCCCTCTTCTTACTCTTCCCCCTCCCCTCTTCTTACTCCCCCCTCTTCTTATTCCCCCCTCCCCTCTTCTTATTCCCCCCTCCCCTCTTCTTACTCCCCCCACCCTCTCCCCTCTTCTTACTCCCCCCACCCTCTCCCCTCTTCTTACTCCCCCCACCCTCTCCCCTCTTCTTACTCCCCCCACCCTCTCCCCTCTTCTTATTCCCCCCACCCTCTCCCCTCTTCTTACTCCCCCCACCCTCTCCCCTCTTCTTACTCCCCCCACCCTCTCCCCTCTTCTTATTCCCCCCACCCTCTCCCCTCTTCTTATTCCCCCCACCCTCTCCCCTCTTCTTATTCCCCCCACCCTCTCCCCTCTTCTTATTCCCCCCACCCTCTCCCCTCTTCTTATTCACCCCCTCCCTCCCCTCTTCTTACCCCCTCCCCTGTAGCGTGGCCGAGCTGCTTTCCGGTCCATGGTCCCGGCCGGAGTGATGGGAAGGTGCACGCTCAGTGTGCACTTCCTGTCAGTCTGGCCGGTTACAGGAAACAGAAACTCTGCGCGGAACAGGAGTTTCTGTTTCCTGTAACCGGCCGGACTGACAGGAAGTGCACACTCAGTGTGCACCTTCCCATCACTCCGGCCAGGACCACGGACCGGAAAGCAGCTCGGCCACGCTACAGGGGAGGGGAGGGAGGGGAGAAGCTGCTGCAGCCGTCTGAGCGCTCTGCTCAGGCGGCTGCAGCATTTAAAGGGCCGGCCCACCGCGGCCGGTCCTAAAAGAATTTCAGGCGGCCTGGGGGGCAATTGCCTCCCTGCCCCCCGGCCCAGCCCGCCCCTGACAATACCCTTTAATCTTGTTAGCTATGTCTCAGTGCAGTCACTTGTCCTTTTTCTCATGTTATGGCTTACACTGATGTTGTCGCAACTGTACTAATGTCATACATACTAATGTCATAATGTCACACATGTTCAATCTATGCCACAATAAAAACAAAGATTGACAAAAAAAAAAGCTAACAGTATTATGACATTCAAAGTTAAATGCCAGAGAGAACTTGGAAAATAACATTTCTTAATTTCTCAAACTTTTTTAGATTTTTTTCATATTAAATTATGTTTCATTTATAAATATTTGATTGGAAATGAAAGTCCTGTTTCTCCTGGACAAAATTATATGTAATAGGTGCACTTCATATGAAACAGGTAAATTATGATTGAACAGACATATAGCTCCAACTCTAGGGTTTGTGCACATTTTGGTTCGATCAGATCGTGTACAATTGCCTCCGTCCTCAAGGGTTTAATCACAAGGCAAGGAAGCATTGCGTTGATGTAGAATTATTAAAAAATCTTGTTGAACTTGTATTGAATTATTGCACTAACTCCATTTTAACTTCATACTGTGACAAATCCTCCATTTTGTCCTCATAACCTGACTTCTTCATTTTAAAACTACATTACATGACAGAATTTCCCAGCACATCTAACACAATGGACAAAGACTGTATTTTCTATAAAGACATGACTAACTCAGGAACTGCTGAATTTCCCCTAACTCGCAACAAAGTATAACCAAGGCCATGAGAACACTGTACTAATGAAATGTTCTATTCATAAGAGAACCTTGCACCTGACCACAAGACCTGACATCACTGACTGTGTAAAATGACGCTCAAGCCCCCCTTTCCACCGAGTAAGCCTTATGCTAGGAAAGATGGCGCTTGAGCCCCCTGTCCCCACCCGTGTCCAGAACAATACCACCTATTGGTGGGTGGACACCTAGCTAACCACTTAGTTTTTGAGCCAATTAATTACATTTATAGGTGGACACTAATCCAGACACTTAACAATTAATCCAATTAATGATGTTTATTTGTTATTATCTGATATTCAATGATGACGTAAAATGCCTCTTAAAAGGGCCTGCGAGCCCGCTCTGACGGCACTTGCCAATAAATTTCCTCGAAGTTATTTTAACCTGAACTCCGTGTGTCAGACTGAATTACTTCAGCGTATATACGCAATTCAATTTTCTTAATTTGGACAGGAACAGATAGACATTTAAACATTTTGGTTTACTGCTAAAAAGTACCATAACAGCGTTTTATTAGTAAAAAGCTGCCACTCATTAGTTTGAGGTTTCCATGATGCAATGAGAAGCCAATCTTGACTAGTCTCTGGCATTTTAACAACTTAAATTGAAACACACTCCACAATTGGTGCTTTAAAAAAAGAACAAAACACAAATATTGCCTTTTTTTTTTTTAAAGGTAAATTTAATTAGAGAATAAACATACAGTTAACATATGTAAATTGAACAAAAAGAAATTTAAAAAAAATGTTTCAGATTGCAACCAACAGATATAGTTTGCTAATGGTAAAATCTCAGGCTGATTTTTTTTTTGTGCTTATTTCCTTTTTTGACCATGTTCTTCTCCTCCTCTTGTGCCTGGTAACATTATTTTTGTATGTTAGTTAAATATTATTATTGCTCCATTGTATAACTATGAGGCACTGCAGAAATTGTTGATGCTTTCTACTATTTATAATAATAACAACAGTGACTTATAACATAACAACAATAATAACAACAGTGACTTTACACACATCCCAAGCATTATTGAATTATCATTAAATGTTTTTACTGTGTTCGCTTTAAACACTTTCATTAATATCTACTAATTATCATCAACTACCTTTTATGTATCACTGTTAGCCTTTTATACATCCACGACAATACTATTCTAGGTATCTACTACCTTTTCTAAATCACTGTTAGCTTTCCATTGGTTGTAGTAAAGACTAAAGTGTATCTACTAGTAGTAGACTTCTACCCTTTTTATATCACCATAACACTGTGCTGCCACTATATAACTAACCACGTTCACTAGTCTGTGTCAGAATTTTAAGTTGTAATTTTTACCCAAGCATTATCCCAGACACAAATTGCTGCATGAAGAGGTTCGGTGAAGGTATATACTGTTGTATATATTTTTCTGATAGGGTCACACAGCTCATAGAATGACAGCTTCCCAGCCTCATAATCCAGGTACATCGCTAATTTCTGACAGGTAGAGGCAATACGTAGGCTGGATACTTTACTATTACGAATAAATGAATATTCATTATTATAGCAACGCAATTGCCAGGAAACGTTATCACCAAAGTAGGAGTCTATGCCATAATTTGGATTAGGGAGTGCTTTGTAATATGAATAATTTACATTGGTTAATGTGTTTTGATGTGCATAGTATGATTGGTTTCCCTTCCTAACTACTCTCTGATAGCACATCCCTATAATCCACCCATCCTTACTGGTCTTCACTTCCCAGTAATGTCGTCCTGATTTAAAACTCCTCCTGCTTAAAACCTGAGGATAAGGCTGAAATCTTTCCGGTGTGTCTCTGCGATTTTGATTAGTGTTTGTCCAAGATACTTTTTTTAAGTCCTTTGATAGAATTACATTATTGTTAGCTGTGTTTTTATCCAGTGATATGTCTGAAGACATGTTTATATCTAGTAACGTGTTTGAAATCACCATGATCTTATGTTTATTCTTTAAACCAGTTATTATATTACCTAAGCCAGAATGTAATGTACTCAGGATCACATCTACATCCAGATCTCCTAGAACTTCTCCTCCTCCCATCTTAACAGCATAAAACCCAGCACCAAGTGACTCCTTTTCTTGTAGAACAGTTAATGGGTCAGTTATGTTTAACAGCTCCTCAGTGTAAGCTATCTTCTTGGACAGCTGCTCCATCTTTAATTCCAGTTGCTGGGTAAGATTTGAGACTTGAAGAGAAACCTGCTTTTCCTGCTTCGAGATCTCACCAAGGACTTGGTTCTCTAAGGCTTGTAGCTGTTTCCTGATTTCCCTGATCACAGCAGTAACTTTCTCCGTTTCAACAACTGCCTTTTCTTTCACATCTGTCCTGTGCTTTTGCAGACTTGCAACTCTTTCTTCAGCTCCCACCCTCTGTGACTTCAGTACCTTCAAATTGTCTCTCAGGTTGTTCTTCTTGTTTTCAGAGGCTTCATTTAATATCTTCACTTGGTGCCCCTTGTGATCTCCAATCACGTTGCAGTACACACAGATACAGGTAGCATCAAAAGTGCAATAATATTCCAGTGCCTTTTTGTGCACTGAGCATTTCCTGTTTTCCAAGAAAGTAGTGGGCTCAGTTATGACATGTTCTGCTGACTTGCTGTGGACCTTCAGGTGGGTTTCACACAGAGAAGCTTCACAAAGCAGACATGATTTAGCAGCACATACAAGAGTGTGCACACAGTAAGTACAGGCGATCCCCGTATCTTCCTCCATTTGCTGGGGAGATCGAAAATGATCTGCGATGTTACTCAGAGTTGTGTTTCTCTGCAGTGCTGGACGATCCTGTGACTCTGCTCTGCACTCAGGACAGGTATAAACTCCAGATTCCTGCTGTGTATCCAGCACATTCCCAATGCAGAGCAGGCAGAAGTTGTGTCCACAAGTTAGAGTTACTGGATCGGTATAAATATTCAGGCAGATGGAGCAGTTTAATTCTTCTCTCAGGTCAGCAGATGCCATCATTGTGAGCGGGAACAAGAAATGAAACTTAAAAGTTCTTTCCTGTCAAAATAAGTGAACAATTGGGTGTGTCATTATTTTCTTCTTGTAAACCCTCAGGGTTATTCACTAAAGTAAGACCTCCCCCACCTGGCCCGACCGAGCAAAACTTTCCTGCTTGCACAAATTAAACCTTGGGCTCAAACTCCCACTATTCCTGGGCGGCTGCAATTTCTATAATATTCATATGCCCGAATACATAAAGCAAAATCAAGAAAAGGGTACCTGCTTGATACCCAAATCTCTATGCACATTGAAATAACCTGCTCTGTCAAGGTGAGTCTGACACTAACAATTCATCCTGCTGGTTTCAGGTAAAATCTGTAATGAGATAGAAAGGAGTGATCTTATGTTCTATTAACTCCTTAAGGACAGAGGCAATTGTAAGAGCTCTGACCAAAACAAAACCAGGAATTTGACTGTATATTTGTTTTTTTAATTCTTTATTTTGAAGGTGCATGTCAATATTTCCTGCGTTACAATGACAGGAGTAATAGAAGTAACATAGCATAAAACTGGTTTAAAGAGATTACATAGCGTGTCAAGTGAAGCTGCACACAATTTTAGAATTTTTTTAACATGTTGCGTTACAAGCACTTGTCATATTCCAAAACTGACATGTAAGACTTTTTCATTTATTACTGCCCCTTTAATTTCACTTCCTTATCTTCACCTCTAGCCTCCCAAGGCACTCATCTGGAGAGACTTCAATCAACTCAGCTATAAAAGGCCACACCATATGATACAAGGGGCCTTGACATTGAAGTAAGTGTTCCAACTAAGTACTTATGATCCTGGCTCATGTAATCATCCTCTATTGCCTTATAGTGGAAGCTACTTAATTACTTCAACTCTGCATGTTCCTGTAAGCAACCTGTATTGCCTTATACTGGTAGATACTTACCTGCTTCAACTACTTCAACTCTGCATGTTCCTGTAAGCAACCTGTGTTGCGTTATACTGAAAGGTATTTACCTGCATCAACTACTTCAACTCTCATCATCCAGTAATTACTTGTATTGTATAATACCTGAAAGAACTTACCTGCCTTATTACTTCAACCCTGAATCATCCTGAACCTGGCGGCAGTGGGGACATAATGGTTAAGCCCTCGTTGCACTTGAACCCCTTAAGGACACATGACATGTCATGATTCCATTTTATTCCAGAAGTTTGGTCCTTAAGGGGTTAAGGTGCCGTGGGTTAACGATATGATCCGTAGGTATACAAGTTGAGGTTCTGCTAGTGGGACTGTGAGTCCCCTCGGTAGCTCTGTAAAGCTTGGGGAAATATGGGGCATTCTATAGTTGTGCGGTACAAGTTATCAAAGCCTTGGGAGCTGACTCTAACACTAATGAGGCTCTTATGCCAATGAGGCTGTAAATAGCTATGGGCCGCTGCGCTTAGTGAAATATATCACGTTTAACTGAAAGTATGCTGCATGTTTGGTGGGTGCCCCTAACCAATGGGTTGGGGGGGGGGGGGGTTGGGGGGGGGTGGGGTGGGGGGGGGGAGAGGGAGGGAGTCTTGATGTACTCCACTCTAATGTGGTTCCATGCCACCTCCACTCAGACCGGTCATGGCTCCTGTTTAGGTAGGGTGGAGGGCTGTGTGTCCTCATACAACACGAGAGACTATAGTTATATTGAGAATCCTAACTAAACTTTGTCATTTATATGATAAATCGTCTCCTAACTTTATGGAGTAAACCAATAAAAAATCATGACATCGTAACAATTCACAAGTCTGCTGGGACTGCGTGCACTTTGGCAAAGCGTATGCGAACAACAGTGCAGTCGCCGTCAGGGGGTTGTATTTGTGCTTCCCAGGGAATGAGGGGTGAATGTGTCCGCTGTGGCAGGGTCTACCTTCTGGGATGGGCTAGTCTGACCCTGGTCTTGGGTATTTCCGGGAGAATTGCTGGTATATCTGCCTCCGATGTGGCTCTGTAGGTAGTCCTATTGTGGGTGAGCGTCAGGACCCTGGGCGCCCCCAGTGATATTGTATTCCTGCCGTTCTCAGACGGCTGGTGAGGTGGTACATCATTTTCCGCCAGTGCAGCGTTGCCCTTGTTAGGTCCTGGAAGAAGAGGAATTGTGCATTTTCAAATGCCAGGGGAGTCTTGCCTCTCACCGCCATCATTATGGTGTTTTTTTCGTGCGATGTGGCACATCTCGAGCTTCTGTGGGTGGTGAATTGGGCCCTGCTGGCAATCGGTATGTGTTCTCCAGTGAAATTTTGCAGGCAGCTGTAGGAGAACGTATGGTGTTCATGAGTCTCCTGAGGAATCGAGGCAGTTCAGCTGGTGTGATCGCTGTGGGCACCCCACGGAGCCTGATGTGGTTGCGCCGCAGGCGGTCCCCTTGGGAGGATACCTGCTCCGCTAACGCCTGGTGGGCTGCATGTAATGTGTTCAGAGCGTCTGTGAGATGAGACACACCGTTGTTTATTTGAAGAATGTTCTCCTCCACGACGTTTACCCTGTCCGTGGTTTGGCAAACCTCCGCCTTTAGGGTGCCTATATCTGTGGCTATTAAGTCTTGGAGCCTTATGTTGGAGGTCTTGTTTCGTGGCAAGGGTGTGATCCCTTGTTTCTTTAAGGGCTGGAAGCATGTTGTTTTGTTCCCCTTCTGCCCGCGATGCAGGTGAAAGGGCTGGTGGTGTAGGCCGCGTTGGAGCAGTGGAGGCCTCTGCAGCCGCCATCTTAGGTGGCGCCTGTCGTTTCAGCAGTACTCCAATATCGGGCTGTTCGGTTGGCGAGCTCTGCTGTACTTTTTGTGTACGGCGCTTTATTGTTGCGGGGGTACCGTTGGGCGTCGAGGTGCCCTCTCCCTCAGCTTCTGGGTCGCCGTACACCCGATAGCCTCCGAGAAATGTCTCCAGATTGTGGAGGACCGTCGGGTAGTAGGCCCTGTTTTTGCGCTTGGCCTTCCCGGTCTTTGGGGGTTGGAAGAAGGGCATCTATTGGTTCCTCTCGGTGCCCCGAGTCGTTGTGTGGTCTTAGTTTGACCGGATGGTAAATAGGTTTCGGGATTTCTGCGGGTTATGTGTATCCCGGTTGGGAGCCAACATAGATGGCGTCCGGTCAGTTTCAGTCACAAACCCCGCCCCCGACTATATATTTGTTCAACCATCATTTACCTCCTTTCATATTAAGTGCACCCACACTTATTATATATTATTTTGTTCAGGAGACATATACCGTATATACTCGAGTATAAGCCGAGTTTTTCAGCACATTTTTTGTGCTGAAAAACCCCAACTCGGCTTATACTCGAGCAGGGGTGGACTGAGAGCCTTTGGGGCCCCAGGGCAAAATTATATCCCAGGCCCTTTGAAGGCCAAATATATGTGCATTAAATAAATGTTAAAGGATCACTATAGTGTCAGGAAAACAAAGTGGTTGTCCTAACACTATAGTGCCCTAAGGGTGCCCCCAGCTTTAGGGTCCCCATCCCGTGGTGCTGAAGGGGTTAAGACCCCTTCAGCAACTTACCTTTATCCAGCACCGGGCTGCCTCGGCGCTGGTGACCTCTCCTCCCCCGCCGACGTCCGCTCCCGAGTAGAGCAGAATGCGCATGCACGGCAAGTGCCGCGGGCGCATTCAAACAGTCCATAGAAAAGCATTTCTCAATCATTTCCTATAGACGTTCTGCACGTTGGATGAGAATTTTGCATCCAGCGTCACAGATGCGCCTCTAGCGGCTGTCAGGAAGACAGTCACTAGAGGTTGGATTAACCCTGCTAAGTAAACATAGCAGTTTCTCTGAAACTGCTATGTTTACATCTGAAGGGTTAAAACCTGAGGGACCTGGCACCCAGACCACTTCATTGAGCTGAAGTGGTCTGGGTGACTATAGTGTCCCTTTAAATATAACTCATTTAATATGGCATTCCTGTGGATGTGTATATTGTGAAGACCTGTGTATCAATGCATGTTTGTATTTGAGTCGGTGTGAATGCACTTGTGCATGTCTGGATGACTACATGTGCTTTTTTGTATATAGGGTCAGTGTGAATGCATATGTGACAGAGTGTGTGAGGGAGGTGGTGACAGGTGGAAGAGTGTGGGAGGTGGTGACAGGTGGCAGAGTGAGGGAGGGAGGGGGTGAATGGTGGCAGCGTGAGGGGTAGACACAGTGAGGGGGGGTGACTAGTGATAGAGGGAGGGGAGGAAGTGACTAGTGACAGAGGGAGGGAAGGCGTGACTAGTGGCAGAGTGAGGGAGGGAAGGGATGACTAGTGACAGATTGAGGGGTGTCAGGATCGGGACAGGGATCCAACACGCAGAGTACAAACAGTAGCCAGATACGTATACCGGACCTTAGAATGGCCGGACTAACGTAAGTAGTACCGTATAGAATGGTCAAAGACAAGCCGAGGTCGAGGGTAACAGAAGACAGGTAAGCGAGAGACAAGCCGAATCAAGGGTAACAGAGATAAGCAGAGTAAGGTAAACAAGCCGGGTCAAAACCAAAAGGGATAATAGAATACACAAGCACTGAGTGACTAGAGCAAGCTAGAACCACGACAGGGCAATGAGCTAATGAAGGAAGCTCTGTTAAATACCCTGTTCAGAGCAGTAACCAGGGGTCAAGTCCTGGGGAAAAAAGTGTGGGAACTCACCCAAGATCCATCGCCCCCCCAAATCTTTTTTGGGGGAATGCATTTATATATATTGCAGAAAATTCAGTGCGACATTTACTGTAAAGTGCCAGTTTACACAAACAACTGCAAAATTCACATGCAATAAACAAACCTTAGGGTGCTGGCCTCGGGGAGGGTGCTGGCTGGCCTCAGGGAGGGTGCTGGCTGGCCTCGGGGTGCTGACAAGGCCTCAGGGAGGGTGCTGGCTGGCCATAGGGTTCTGACTGGCCTCAGGGAGGGTGCTGTATTAGGGTGCTGACCTGGCCTTAGGGTGCTGACCTGGCTTAGGGAGGGTGCTGGCTGGCTTTAGGCTGCTGGCTGGCCTTAGGGTGCTGACCTGGCATCAGGGTGCTGGCCTCAGGGAGGGTGCTGGCTGGCCATAGGGTTCTGACTGGCCTCAGGGAGGGTGCTGTATTAGGGTTCTGACCTGGCCTTAGGGTGCTGACCTGGCATCAGGGTGCTGGCTGGCCATAGGGTTCTGACTGGCCTCAGGGAGGGTGCTGTATTAGGGTGCTGACCTGGCCTTAGGGTGCTGACCTGGCTTAGGGAGGGTGCTGGCCGGCCTTAGGGTGCTGACCTGGCCTCAGGGTGCTGGCTGGCCTCAGTGAGGGTGCTGGCTGGCCTCAGGGAGGGTGCTGGCTGGCCTTAGGGTGCTTACCTGGCTTAGGGAGGGTGCAGGTCTGGCCTCAGGGTGCTGGCTGGGCTGGGCTGGCCTCAGATGTGCTGACAAGGCCTCAGGGAAGGTGCTGGCTGGCCTTAGGGTGCTTACCTGGCTTAGGGAGGGTGCAGATCTGGCCTCAGGGTGCTGGCTGGGCTGGGCTGGCCTCAGATGTGCTGTGGTCTCAGGCAGGGTGCTGGCTGGCCGGGCAGAAGGAGTGTGGGGACCGTGTGTGAGACTGAGGCCTTTTTTCTTCATTCTATCTTCAGTCTCACGTCACGGTCTCACCCTAGCGTTGCCGACGCGACGCTGTGACTCCGCCTCCGCGTGACGTCACGGCACTCGCGTAGTCGCTTACACAAAGGGCAGGGAAGGTCGGAGGAGGAGCAACCGGGGAGGTTGGAGCAGGAGCAACCAGGATCAAGTAAGTCCTCCTGAGTCCTGACTCCTTCACTATGCGGCGATGCCGCTTGCAAAGTGAAGGATCGGATCAGGAGGAGCACCAGCCGGGCTCAAGAGGCAGCTGCCCTGATCCTGCAGGAGCAAAGGGAACGGCGTTCCTGCTATGAAAAAAGTGCAGGAACGCCGTTCCCACGCGTTCCTGCAGGACTCGAGCCCTGGCAGTAACCACACCTCCGAGACGTCCTGATTGGTCCTGCAGCAATTGACTGACAGGTCGATCCGGGGGAGTGTCCTGATGATGACTTCCTGCCTAGATGGTGTAAAAGGCAGTCACTCCCTCGCGGCCGGCCTTGCATGACCGGATAGACCGCGGGGAAGGGAGTCATCAGACCGTCTGGAAGGTGGAACAGCTAAGTCTCTACCTCTTTTGGAGGTAGAGACCACAGGTACCCTGACAGTACCCCCCCTCTCAGATACGCCCACCGGGCGGAATGAACCGGGACGAGATGGGAAGCGAGAGTGAAACGCCCTGCGGAGACGGGGAGCATGAACATCCTCCTGAGGTACCCAACTCCTCTCCTCAGGACCATATCCCTTCCAATCAACCAGATATTGTACTCTCCCCCGGGAGATTCGAGAATCAATAATAGAGTTGACCTCATACTCCTCCTGACCCTCCACCTGAACGGAGCGAGGAGGGGCTATTGTGGAGGAAAATCTGTTACATATGAGTGGTTTCAGCAATGAAATGTGAAACGAGTTCGGAATGCGTAAGGTATTAGGAAGAGCTAAACGATACGCAACCGGATTGATACGGGTCAGCACCCTGTAGGGTCCAATATAACGAGGAGCGAACTTCATGGAGGGCACTTTTAAACGGATGTTCCTCGTGCTCAGCCATACCCTATCACCTGGAACAAAGACCGGAGCCGCCCTTCTACGTTTATCAGCGTGTTTCTTGACCAACATAGAGTTGTGCACAAGGATTTGTCGAGTTTGATCCCACAACTTCCTCAAATTGGCAACATGAACATCAACCGACGGCACCCCCTGGGAAGGAGAATCCGAAGGAAGAATAGACGGATGAAAACCATAATTCATGAAGAAGGGGCTTGAATGAGTAGAATCGCAAACGAGATTGTTGTGTGCAAACTCCGCCCAAGGAATCAAACCGACCCAATCATCCTGGTGTTCAGAAACAAAGCATCGTAAATATTGTTCAATTTTCTGGTTGGTACGTTCAGCAGCTCCGTTAGACTGAGGATAATAGGCAGAAGAAAAGTTTAATTTAATACCAAGTTGAGAGCAGAAGGACCTCCAAAAGCGGGAAACAAATTGGGAGCCTCTGTCCGATACAATCTGAGAGGGTATCCCATGTAGGCGAAAAATCTCCTTGGCGAATACCAATTCGGGAGAAGACGGAAGTTTAGGCAGGGGAATGAAGTGTGCCATCCTAGTAAACCTGTCAACCACGGTGAGGATAACAGTCTGTCTTTTAGAGATAGGTAGATCGACAATAAAGTCCATGGCCAAACAGGACCATGGTTTCTCTGGAACCTCCAAGGGTTGCAGGAGTCCACATGGAAGCGTATGGGGTTGTTTGGTTTTAGTACAAACTTCACATGCAGCGATGAACTCCTCAACATCCCTCCGTAAAGTAGACCACCAGAAGTCCTTAGAGATCAAGGCGTAAGTTTTGCGAATACCAGGATGTCCCGCCATCTTGCTATTATGTAAACACTGTAAAAGTTCCAGTTGAAAAGCAGGAGGAACGAAATGACGACCCGCAGGGGTCTGTTTAGGTGCGAGATGTTGCAACTTAATGATCTCGGCCAGTAATGGAGAATGAATCCTGAGATTCGTATTAGCAATGATATTGCACTTCGGAACTATAGAAGAAAGAACTGGTTCAGGTACAGTAGAAGGTTCATATTGGCGAGATAATGCATCGGCTTTAGAGTTTTTAGAACCAGGTCTGTAAGTCAGTACATAATTGAAGTGAGTCAGGAATAAGGACCAACGAGCTTGTCTAGAGGATAAGCGCTTAGCCTCCCCAATATATGACAAGTTTTTGTGGTCTGTCAAAATCGTAATAGGGTGTAGGGTCCCCTCCAACAAATGTCTCCACTCCTTTAAGGCTTTAATGACTGCTAACAGTTCCCTGTCTCCGATGTCATATCTGCTCTCAGCCCCAGAAAGTTTCCTGGAAAAAAAAACCACACGGGTGTAATGGTTTATCTACCGCTAATCTTTGTGACAGAACCGCACCTACTCCTGTCTCAGAGGCATCGACCTCGAGTAGAAACGGCAAAGTCGTATCAGGATGGACTAATATTGGAGCAGAAGCAAAAAGTTCTTTGAGCCTTTTGAAAGCAGCGAGAGCTTCAGGAGACCACGTCTTAGTTTCTGCCCCCTGTTTGGTCATATTGGTAATGGGCGCAATAATAGACGAGTAACCCTTAATGAAGCGCCTATAATAATTGGAGAAACCAATAAACCTCTGAATAGCCTTGAGTCCCTTAGGTAATGGCCAATCTAAAATAGACTGGAGTTTGTCAGGGTCCATCTTAAAACCTTCCCCAGAAATCACGTAACCAAGAAAATCTATCTGAGACTGATCAAAGCTGCATTTTTCCAATTTACAGTATAGACCATGTTGCAGAAGTTTCTGTAATACCGCTCTGACCTGTCTATGGTGAGTTTCAATCTCCCTAGAGTGTATCAGTATGTCGTCTAGGTAGACAATGACACAATCATGTTGAAACTCCCTAAGTACCTCATTAATCAGATCCTGAAATACTGCAGGAGCATTGCAAAGTCCAAACGGCATAACTGTGTATTCATAGTGACCGTACCGAGTATTGAACGCCGTCATCCACTCGTGTCCCTGCTGGACTCTCACCAAATTATATGCCCCTCTGAGATCTAACTTGGTGAAGATTTTGGAGCCCTTAAGACGATCAAATAACTCGGTAATAAGTGGAATAGGATAGGCATTTCTGACAGTTATTTTATTCAAGCCTCTGTAATCGATACAAGGTCTCAGCGTGCCATCCTTTTTCTTAACGAAAAAGAACCCAGCCCCGGCCGGGGAAGAAGACCTCCTAATGAATCCCTTTTCTAAATTCTCCCGAATATACTCCTCTAGAACCAAGTTTTCCTGAACAGACAAAGGATATACATGGCCCCTCGGAGGCATAGTCCCAGGTAGAAGCTTAATTTTACAATCAAATGGCCTGTGTGGCGGCAAAGAATCGGCATTCTTCTTGTCAAATACTGCCTTTAAGTCTAGGTAAAGGTCTGGTATCTGTCTTTCTGTGGACTGAATAGAAGTCTCAGGTATGTTAACATTAGCTAATGGAGAAACCTTGCATAAACACCTATCCTGGCAACCCTGGCCCCACGAGAGTATCTCCCCTAACTCCCAATCGATAATAGGGTTATGTTTCTTCAACCATGGGTACCCCAGAACTATGGGAACGGAAGGGGATGAAATGAGCAAAAGAGATAAATTCTCCACGTGTAGGATACCAACATTTAAACTAATGGGTATGGTTTCACGAAAGATAACAGGGTCTAGTAGTGGTCTACCATCTATGGCCTCAACGGCCAAGGGTGTCTCCCTTAGCTGGGATGGGAAATTGTTCTTAATAGCAAAGGCTTGGTCGATAAAATTCTCAGCAGCACCGGAATCTATCAATGCCATAGCCCTTACTACTTCCTTCTCCCAAGTTAAGGAAACTGGTAGCAGAAGCCTGTGATCTTTATAATTAGGAGTAGAGGACAAAATAGAAACACCCAAGGCTTGTCCTCTAGAGAGACTTAGGTGCGAGCGTTTCCCGGACGGTTAGGACAGTTCGAGAGTAAATGACCCTTGGCTCCACAATACATACACAAACCCTCTCTTCTCCTGTACTGTCTTTCCTCCTCAGAGAGGCGGGTATAACCTATCTGCATAGGTTCAGGAAGCAAAGATACCGTGGAGTCAGAACTTTGAAAAGCGGGGGCTAACCTAAAAGAAGGTCTCCGGTTCCTCTCTCGAGTGTTCTGTCTCTCTCTTAAACGTTCATCTATACGAGAGATGAACGAAATTAAATCTTCTAAATTCTCAGGGAGTTCTCTGGTAGCAACCTCATCAAGGATTACTTCAGATAGGCCATTCAAAAATACATCCATATACGCCTGCTCATTCCACTTGACTTCTGACGCCAGAGACCTGAACTCTAGTGCATAATCCACCAGTGTTCGGTTCTCCTGTCTCAGGCGCAACAGTAATCTGGCTGCATTAACCTTTCTACCTGGAGGATCAAATGTTCTTCTAAAAGCAGCTACAAATGCGTTATAGTTATACACTAATGGGTTATCGTTCTCCCATAGTGGGTTGGCCCATCTCAGAGCTTTCTCAATAAGTAGGGTGATAATAAATCCTACCTTTGCCCTATCTGTAGGATAAGAGCGGGGTTGCAATTCAAAGTGGATACTAATTTGGTTTAAAAAACCACGACACTTCTCAGGAGCCCCACCATAGCGTACTGGGGGGGTAATGCGAGAAGGAGCACCCACTGTGGCTACCTCTAAACCTAAACTGACAGGAGAAACAGGGGTATTGCGTATCTCCTCTGGTGGGTTATTGGCATGAGATAATAGAGCCTGTAGCGCAAGCGCCATCTGATCCATTCTGTGATCCATGGCTTCAAACCTAGGATCAGGAGAAGCCAGCTGACTGTTTGTACTTGCAGGATCCATTGGCCCTGTCGTAATGTCAGGATCGGGACAGGGATCCAACACGCAGAGTACAAACAGTAGCCAGATACGTATACCGGACCTTAGAATGGCCGGACTAACGTAAGTAGTACCGTATAGAATGGTCAAAGACAAGCCGAGGTCGAGGGTAACAGAAGACAGGTAAGCGAGAGACAAGCCGAATCAAGGGTAACAGAGATAAGCAGAGTAAGGTAAACAAGCCGGGTCAAAACCAAAAGGGATAATAGAATACACAAGCACTGAGTGACTAGAGCAAGCTAGAACCACGACAGGGCAATGAGCTAATGAAGGAAGCTCTGTTAAATACCCTGTTCAGAGCAGTAACCACACCTCCGAGACGTCCTGATTGGTCCTGCAGCAATTGACTGACAGGTCGATCCGGGGGAGTGTCCTGATGATGACTTCCTGCCTAGATGGTGTAAAAGGCAGTCACTCCCTCGCGGCCGGCCTTGCATGACCGGATAGACCGCGGGGAAGGGAGTCATCAGACCGTCTGGAAGGTGGAACAGCTAAGTCTCTACCTCTTTTGGAGGTAGAGACCACAGGTACCCTGACAAGGGGATGACAGGTGACAGAGTGAGGGAGGGGGTGACTAGTGACAGAGGGAGGGGGTGACTAGTGACAGAGGGAGGGGGTGACTAGTGATAGAGGGGGGGTGACTAGTGATAGAGGGGGGGTGACTAGTGATAGAGGGGGGGTGACTAGTGATAGAGGGGGGAAGGGTAACTAGTGACAGAGTGATGGAGGGGGTGACACAGTGACGGAGGGATGGGGTGACTAGTGACAGGGGGGGGAGGGGGTGCCACAGTGACAGAGGGAGGAGGTGCCTAGTGACAGAGGGAGGGAGGAGGTGACTAGTGACAGAGGGGGTGACTAGTGACAGAGGGGGGAGGGGACACAGTGACAGAGGGAGGGGGTGACTAGTGACAGAGGGGGGGACTAGTGACAGAGGAAGGGAGGGGCGACTAGTGACAGAGGGAGGCGGTGACTAGTGACAGAGGGAGGGGGTGACTAGTGACAGAGGGAGGGGGTGACTAGTGACAGAGGGAGGGGGTGACTAGTGACAGAGGGAGGGGGTGACTAGTGACAGAAGGAGGATGACTAGTGACAGAAGGAGGATGACTAGTGACAGAAGGAGGATGACTAGTGACAGAGGGAGGGAGGGGGTGACTAGTGACAGAGGGAGGGGGTGACTAGTGACAGAGGGAGGGGGTGACTAGTGACAGAGGGAGAGAGGGGGTGACTAGTGACAGAGGGGGGTGACTAGTGACAGAGGGAGAGAGGGGGTGACTAGTGACAGAGGGGGGGTGACTAGTGACAGAGGGGGGGTGACTAGTGACAGAGGGGGGGTGACTAGTGACAGAGGGGGGGTGACTAGTGACGGGGGGGTGACTGGTGACAGAGGGAGGGGGTGACTAGTGACAGAGGGGGGGTGACTAGTGACAGAGGGGGGGTGACTGGTGACAGAGGGGGGTGACTGGTGACAGAGGGGGGTGACTGGTGACAGAGGGAGGGGTTGACTAGTGACAGAGGGAGGGGGTGACTAGTAACAGAGGGAGGGGGTGACTAGTGACAGAGGGAGGGGGGTGACTAGTGACAGAGGGAGGGGGTGACTAGTGACAGAGGGAGGGGGTGACTAGTGACAGAGGGAGGGGGTGACTAGTGACAGAGGGGGGTGACGTGACAGAGGGAGGGGGGTGACTAGTGACAGAGGGAGGGGGGTGACTAGTGACAGAGGGAGGGGGGTGACTAGTGACAGAGGGAGGGGGTGACTAGTGACAGAGTGAGGGGGTGACTAGTGACAGAAGGAGGATGACTAGTGACAGAAGGAGGATGACTAGTGACAGAGGGAGGGAGGGGGTGACTAGTGACAGAGGGAGGATGACTAGTGACAGAGGGAGGGGGTGACTAGTGACAGAGGGAGAGAGGGGGTGACTAGTGACAGAGGGGGGTGACTAGTGACAGAGTGGGGGGTGACTAGTGACAGAGGGGGGGGTGACTAGTGACAGAGGGGGGTGACTAGTGACAGAGGGGGGGTGACTAGTGACAGAGGGGGGTGACTAGTGACAGAGGGGGGGTGACTAGTGACAGAGGGGGGGGTGACTAGTGACAGATGGGGGTGACTGGTGACAGAGGGGGGTGACTAGTGACAGAGGGAGGGGGGTGACTAGTGACAGAGGGAGGGGGGTGACTAGTGACAGAGGGAGGGGGGTGACTAGTGACAGAGGGAGGGGGGTGACTAGTGACAGAGGGAGGGGGTGACTAGTGACAGAGGTGGCGTGACTAGTGACAGGGGGGGGTGACTAGTGATAGAGGGGGAGGGTGACTAGGGACAGAGAGGGGGGTGACTAGTGACAGAGGGGGGTGACTAGTGACAGAGGGAGGGGGTGACTAGTGACAGAGGGAGGGGGTGACTAGTGACAGAGGGAGGGGGTGACTAGTGACAGAGGGAGGGGGTGACTAGTGATAGAGGGGGGGTGACTAGTGACAGAGGGGGTGACTAGTGACAGAGGGGGGTGACTAGTGACAGAGGGGGGTGACTAGTGATAGAGGGGGGTGACTAGTGATAGAGGGGGGGTGACTAGTGACAGAGGGAGGGGGTGACTAGTGACAGAGGGAGGGGGTGACTAGTGACAGAGGGAGGGGGTGACTAGTGACAGAGGGAGGTGACTAGTGACAGTGAGGGAGAGATGGGGTGACTAGAGACAGAGGGGGGGTGACTAGTGACAGAGAGGGGGGTGACTAGAGACAGAGGGGGGGTGACTAGTGACAGAGAGGGGGGTGACTAGTGACAGAGAGGGGGGTGACTAGTGACAGAGAGGGGGGTGACTAGTGACAGAGAGGGGGGTGACTAGTGACAGAGGGGGGTGACTAGTGACAGAGGGGGGTGACTAGTGACAGTGAGGGAGAGATGGGGTGACTAGTGACAGAGAGGGGGTGACTAGTGACAGAGGGAGAGGGTGACTAGTGACAGAGGGAGAGGGTGACTAGTGACAGTGAGGGAGAGATGGAGTGACTAGTGACAGAGGGGGGTGACTAGTGACAGAGAGGGGGGTGACTAGTGACAGAGGGGGTGACTAGTGACAGAGGGGGGTGACTAGTGACAGTGAGGGAGAGATGGGGTGACTAGTGACGGGGGGGGTGACTAGTGACAGAGAGGGGGGTGACTAGTGACAGAGAGGGGGTGACTAGTGACAGAGAGGGGGGTGACTAGTGACAGAGGGAGAGGGTGACTAGTGACAGAGGGGGTGACTAGTGACAGTGAGGGAGAGATGGAGTGACTAGTGACAGAGGGGGGTGACTAGTGACAGAGGGGGGTGACTAGTGACAGAGGAAGGGGGTGACTAGTGATAGAGGGGGGTGACTAGTGACAGAGAGGGGGGTGACTAGTGACAGAGAGGGGGGTGACTAGTGACAGAGAGGGGGGTGACTAGAGACAGAGGGGGGGGACTAGTGACAGAGAGCGGGGTGACTAGTGACAGAGAGTGGGGTGACTAGTGACAGAGAGCGGGGTGACTAGTGACAGAGAGCGGGGTGACTAGTGACAGAGAGCGGGGTGACTAGTGACAGAGGGCGGGGTGACTAGTAACAGAGGGGGGGTGACTAGTGACAGAGAGGGGGGGTGACTAGTGACAGAGAGGGGGGTGACTAGTGACAGAGAGGGGGGTGACTAGTGACAGAGAGGGGGGGTGACTAGTGACAGAGAGGGGGGTGACTAGTGACAGAGAGGGGGGGGGTGACTAGTGACAGAGAGGGGGGGTGACTAGTGACAGAGAGGGGGGGTGACTAGTGACAGAGAGGGGGGGTGACTAGTGACAGAGAGGGGGGGTGACTAGTGACAGAGAGGGGGGTGACTAGTGAGAGGGGGGGGGGGGTGAGTAGTGCCTACCTTTCTCTTTGCTCTGTCTGCTCTCTCCAAGGCTGCTGCTGCTCCTTCCCCTGGTGGCTGTGCGAGGGCTCTGTGTGAGGAGTAAACCGGAAGTGATGTCACTTCCTGGCCCCGCCTCTCCCATCACACAGAGCCGCGTGGGACAGGAAGCAGGAGACCTGGCAGAGAGAGCTGGTAATGCTGCCAGGTCTCATTCAGTGGGAGGGAGGAGGGGGGTAATGTGCAGAGCGGTAGTTTGCTGGGGCCCCGAGCTCTATCAGGGTCCCCAGCAACCTATTAATAAACTACAAAATGTTTACATTTTGCCGTTCCAGTTGGAGAGATCTCTGATCTCTCCAGCTGGAGCATGGCTGTGCGGCCGGTCCATGACCGATATGCCCGAGTGGTCAGTCCGCCCCTGTACTCGAGTCACTCAGAGGAACTCCATTTATCTGCCAGCAGACCGATAAAATCAAGCTGCTAACGCCGTACTTTCCAGTTTCCAGTCTAGCACCAAAAACTCTTTGCAATACTGTGAGTTTTTAAGGAACTGCAATAATTAACTTTTGAGGGTTAACACCACCGCTAGTGGCCATCTAAAACATAGTTACTAAAGGAACTTCTGAGTCGTTAGACTACTTTTGGTCATCTAACTCAGTGCCCCTCAACCCTCTCCTTAAGGCACACCTAACAGTCCAGGATTTAGGGATGGGGGGGAAACTACCGGGAGCTATAGTGCCAGAATATTTTTTTACTATAGTTTCCCTTTAATTACACACTTTCTCTGTGTTTGCTGGTGACATTGCAAACAGGGCCGCCCATACACGTAGCCTCCAAACATATATGGAAGTTACTTGTGGGGTTGCTGCTTGTGATGTCTGCATGTGGTATTGCAATAGTGGGGATGCTGCTTGCGGGTTTGCGTATGTGGATGTTTTCAGTGTATGTGATGGGAGAGTTCTGTTGCTAGTTCTGTTGCTGAGTGCGGGTGCAGCGGGGCTGTTGTATGTGTGTGATAGAGGCTGTAGTAGGTGTCTGGGGATACTGGGGCTGTAGTGGGCATTGGTATGGTTAATAGAGGCTCTATTACAGGGGTAGGCAACCTTTTAGCAGCACTGTGCCGATATAGGATTGTGATGTCCCGTGGCATGCCAGTCCTATTTTTTTAAATTAAGGTGTGTATGCTGCCAGATTCTGCTTGTGTTATTTACTGTATACTGCAGTTACTTCGGATTGTTGTATTTGTATGTATATGAGCTATTATATTGTATATATTCATGAGTAGTTTGTGGTATTGTGTATGATACATATGAATGTGGGCTGTGTATGGGGGCTGCTTGGGGTATTGTGTGTGTGTGGATGGATATGTCACATTGTGTGTTTGGTAGTGGGTGCTGTTTGGGGGTATTGCATGTGAGAGGCTGCATGTGGGGTTGTGTGCATGTATGTGGATTGTTAGCAGGTTACGTTTGTGCGGATTGTATGTATGTTTGCTTGTGGGTTGTTCGTATTATTTGCATGAGGGGAGGGTTATTGTGCATTTCTGTGTATATCTAGCAGTGTGGGTGGCTTCCCTGGGTTCCAGTGGAGACCAGGCTGGCCAGGTACAGGTCAAGGACAGGAGCTGCTACAGCAGCTGCAGGCTGCTCTACTTCAGTGTGGATTTCCATTCACAAGTGCTGGGAGGAAGTGATCTGAGATCACTTACTCTATGTGCTGCAATACATAAATTGAGGATTGTCCTTCACCACCTTTTCGTATTAGCAGATATCTGAAGTTTCACTGGGACTCCTGATAGGCCAGAGCCTGTTTGGCTGTAGCAGCCTTGAGTGCCGTGCAAAGACACCTCGAGTGCCGTGCATGGCACTAGTGTCGTAGATTGCCTACCCCTGCTCTATTATGTGTGGGAGATATAGAGACTGCAGTGTGTTTGGGGGAGGGGGTGACATGTGCTGTTGTGGGTGCAGGAGTGATATGGGCTGTACCAGGTGCTGGCAGGTATAGGGGGCGTAAAGGCTGCAGAGGGAGACATAGGCACAGGGAGGTACAGGGAGGCGTAGAGGCTGAAGTATATATTTACAAGAACCATACAAACCTGCTTAGTGATGTCTCTGCCAGGCTGCTCCTTATCTTCAAACTGCACAGATTGTGCAGGAGAGGCTGGGGCAGGAAGTGATATCACTTCCTATACCCAAGCTCTGCCTTTTCCCCTCATACAGCGCATGGAGGAGACCTGGCAATAAGAGCAGGATCACTGCCAGGTCTCGCTGAGAAGCTGAGGGCATATCTTACAGTGTGATAGAAGGCAGGCGCCCTATAGCTGGAATATTTGAGGAATTATGGCTTTCTGGCTGGGGACATCTCTGATCTCCGGGACCCTGACTGCCTCAGGCTCCTCGGTCCATGACAGATCTTTCTGAGTTGTCCGTCTACCTCTTCTAGGGCTGCAACAATTCTTGACATCACATAAGAATGACATAGGAGGAAAAATAGATTTGTAAGAGGAAAGTTCCATAAATCACTAAGAAACTGCTTACAATTTCATTTTGCTGCACAGAGGGATTGCAGTGCAGTTTGGGGAGATTGGAACTACTCTCTGGTGCTCATTCAATGAAAGCAACATCAGGCTGTCTGTCACAGCCCTGCATGTGTAATATCCAAAATATATATGTACTAATACAAAGGGGGATTATTCACTAAAAATGTAATGAATTACAATACGCTTTGAAAAATGTACATTAAACTAGCCAAGCCGTGCCTATGCTGAACTGGAGATTTTTACTAAATAAGCTATTTTTGCCTATTTTGTGCAATTATTTCAATCCACTACATTACACAGTTTAGTGAAAAACCCTCTGTGGTTTATTCCTTATCCTAAAGAATTAAATGTAACAAATTAGGGGCGGGGCCTGGCAGCCAAAATGGACGGAGGTGCTTTCTGTGGGCTCCTGCACTAACAGACATGAAAACAACTCTCACGACCACCAAAACTGTGCCAGATACGCAAGAAGCATATAAACAGAACCAGGACCGCACGGGGAACAGAACAATACCCGTTCAACGATCAAACACGACGCAAGCACCTGAACCGACCATGCGGCCTACACTAGAGCAGAGCCTGAGGCCTGGGGGAAGCGGCCGATACCCCGGCACAGAACCTCCTCACAAGCAATCAAACACTGCCCTGCTGCCCCCCCCTCTGGACCGGCGGGGGTTATCCCGGTCCTTGCGGGGGCCGACCACCCCCACAAACCAACTCGCACAAGCGGACAAACTTACAGCCAAACGGGACTATGAGGGCCCAAGCAAGATGGCGGCGCAGACACGACCGGTAACAAACAGAACCCTCACCACACCGCCTGCTCACACTCTGGAGTTTTTCGACCGACTCTATGCCAACCTACGGATAAAACTCCGCACCACGAGTCAGCAACTTCACCAGGTCGTGAAGGAAATGGCGGCATGGATACGCCCGGTCACCCGGCGCCACCTCTGCTACTACCCACTCCGAGCCCCCAAAACAGCCTCCAGCCGGGGGAAAAGCGGGAGACCAGAGGGCCAGGAAACACCAAAATACCCCACTCACCTTCGCACACAGCAGAGTAAGTCCACCAAGCCTGATCGATCCACTCGCCACCAGGCGGCACCGGAATTCTCCGCCCAACGCAACGAGCCTCTGCATACAAGGACTGACACCGCAAACCGCGCGTCGCACCCCATGACCGCACAGCTCCTCACCAGTGATAGACACGGGCGGAGAACACCTCCGGACCCTGCAGGTGGAGACGCATGGCTGCGGCACCACACCATCCGTTGCAGCTGGCCCGCTCACCAAGTCCCCAGAACTGGCAAGGGGTAATCAAGAGAACAAGCACTGGTGGCAGATTAGGCCCCCTACAGGCCCATAAGCGGGGACAATACATAACCTCACCAAACCGGCTATACCTGAGACACTGTATCCTGGACTACCCTTAAACGTTAAACTGCATAACTTGACTTAGCAAGTGACATAACAAATAGCATAAGCAGATAGTATGTATGATATGTTTCTCAAAGTTTACCTTAATCAGCACCATAGGTTACACAGTTTACAATTCCTCTAAACATATGGCTATTTCCCACTACCAGCATGACACTAAGCATGATCAGCATAGTTATATATTTTGACTAGGCTTGTCTATTTTGATGGTAATCGATATCAGTGCCTACGAAATGCAATTTTTTTTTATTATTTATTTATTTTTCTATTTTTTTTTTTTTTTTTTTTATTATTATTATTATTATTGTTTTGTTTTTTTTTTCATTTAAAAATTTCACTGTGTGCTTGTTAACTGACCTATGCACAAATGCACAAGCAAATAGTGTCCCACCAACAGAAAATACTGTATTTTTTGCTTTCCCTATTGTACGAGGTATCGTAATGTTTGGTCCCTGAAAAAACCCACGTTGGACCTCTGTTTAGATAGATTTTATCCTTCCTGGAATTCTTACTTAAGGAGCTCAGCTGAATATAGCTGTGTCTGCTAAAAGTGACCCTGCTAGTTGAAATCTTTATGTATGCCTATATTAACCCTTCTGCTCCTAAGGAACGCTACATGTCTTAATGTTCTAAGCCTGTAACTAACCAGCTTGTATTTAGCTTCTATACACCTTTAAAAAATTGTGCGACACTCAGAATGCCATGTAACTGTTAACTAATAATGGTTTACAAATTGCATGTGATTACTATTGTGGCATTGCTAACATGCATATGTTCTTTCGTGCACAACAAAAATAAAGAATATAAAAAAAAAAAAAAAAAAAAAATGTAACAAATTAGAAACCACACTACAAAAGGTAAGGCCAAAGTAGCTGACCTGTAAAATTGTCCCATTCCGCTATAGTTCCAGACTTATCGCTTAAATTTAGCTTTTTTTTTTTTTTATTACGTTGCTTAGCCACCCCCACCAGTATCTCTTATGTTACACCCATCTTTGTGTCTCCTCCTGTTCCTCCCCATCAGTGTCTCTCCTTCTATGCTACCCAGGACCGGTGCTAGGATTTTTAGTTACACAGGCGAAGATGCATTTTGGTGCCCCCCACCCTCGTTTAAAATAAGGTTCATACAAACACAGAAATAATCGTACAGAGACATACAGACACAGACAGACATACATGCAGGCATATAGACATACATACAGAGGCATACCGTCATACAGACACATACATACAGAAACATACATACAGAGACATCCAGGCATACAGACACATACATACATACAGGCATACAAAGACATACACGCATACAGAAACATACCGTCATACAGACACATACATATATACAGGTATACAGAGACATACAGGCATACAGACACATACGTACAAAGACATACAGGCATACAGACACATACATTTGTACATACGGACACATACATTTGTACATACAGACACATACAGGCATACAGAAACATACAGACACATACATGCATACAGAAACATGCATACAAAGACATACATGCATACAGAGACCTACATACATACATACATACATACAGAGACATACACAATTACATACTAGTTCAATCTTGTCCCCTGGATGCCTGCTGTCTGGCTCCTTGGAGTCCTGTCCTGCAGCCCAGCCCCATCACAGGGCGCCAGCCGCGCTGTGTGGTACACAGGGAGCAGGGATATGATGTCATTCATATCCTCGCCCCCTCCAACACATGGCGGCGGGCACCTGGTCGCAGGGGTTGCAGGGCTGTGACCCCTGCGACCGCGGTATGTACGCCAGTGCATGCAGATGCACACACAATTAAAGGACCACTACAGACACCCAGATCACATCAGCTCAATGAAGTGGTCTGGGTGTCAGGTCCCTCTAGTTTTAACCCTGCAGCTGAAAACATAACAGTTTCAGTGAAACTGCTATGTTTCACCGAGGGTTAATCCAGCCTCTAGTGGATGTCTCACTGACAGCCACTAGAGGAGCTTCCGCTATTCTAAGACACTGAACGTCCATAGGAAAGCATTGAGTAATGCTTTCCTATGGGCGGTTTGAATGCGTGCGCGGCAAGAGCATTCGGAGCTGAGAGGCGGAGGGATCCCCAGCGCCAAGGGAGTCCGGCGCTAGAGAAAGGTAAGTGCTGAAGACACACACACACTCTCACGAACAGATGCATACACACCAGCTAACAGACACACACATTTACTGACAGACACACTCAGCGACAGACAGACATACACTCTCACTGACAAACACACACTCACTAACAGACATCAAACAGACTCACTAATACACAAACAAACACACTCAGTAAGAGACACACAGTAACACACTTACTGACACTCACTAGCAGACACACTCACTGACACTCACTAGCAGACACACACACTGACACTCACTAGCAAACACACACACTGACACTCACTAGCAGACACACTCACTGACACTAGCAGACACACTCACTGACACTAGCAGACACACTCACTGACACTAGCAGACACACTCACTGACACTAGCAGACACACTCACTGACACTCACTAGCAGACACACTCACTGACACTCACTAGCAAACACACACACTGACACTCACTAGCAGACACACACACTGACACTCACTAGCAGACACACACTCACACTAACACATGTTTTTTTTTTTAATTTAATCCCTCAGCCTCCTTACCTTTTTGGAGTGCTGAAGGGATTCCCTGGGGTCCAGTGGTGCTGCTGGGCTCCTTGGCTGGCTGGCTCCCTCCCTGGCTGGCTGGCTCCCTCCCTGGCTGGCTGGCTGGCTGGCTCCCGGGCGGGCGCGAGGGAGCACTCTCCCATGTGTGCTTCCTCTTCAGCTCCCTCGCGCACCGCGTAGGGATGCCGGTGCCGGAAGATGACGTCATCTTCCGGCTCCGGTATGCGGCGCGCGAGGGAGCTGAAGAGGAAGCACACATGGGAGAGTGCTCCCTCGCGCCCGCCCGCAGAACCGGGCGCTCGGCCACGCTACAACAGGTCGTCGGTTGGAGGGGAGCGCAGTGCGCTTCCCTCCTTCCGGTCAGCCCGATTTTGCGCCCCCAGGGCCGGTGCGCCCTAAGGCGGCCGCCTGGGCCGCCTTATGGTAGCGCCGGCCCTGATGCTACCCCATCTGTATATCTCCTACGCCACCACAAACGAATCAGTGAAGCTTCTTATTCCGCTGTTTGGATTTTCTTTTTTGTCAACCGCCAAAGTTTGTAGCACCCCTAGTACGACCAAATTGTATCACATTTAAAGGGACTTTCCAGTGCCAGGAAAACATATTTGTGTAGTCCCCATCCCAAGTTGCTGAAGGGGTTAAAACGTCAGCCGGCGGGGGAGACCTAATGCGCATTTGCGGCAATGGCTGTAATGCTTTCCTATGGGGATTTTGGCGACACTGAAGTCTCTATGATAGACAGCCACTAGAGGAGGACTTAACCCTGCAAGCAGTGGCGTACTAAGGGGGGGGGCGGTCCGCCCCGGGTGCCATCCAGTAGGGGGGTGCCACACTCTGTACCTCCTGCTGGTCGTCCTCTCCCTCGCGGCTCAGGCGCTCAGTGAGTGAGTCAGAACACAGCGAATTGCGCAATCCACTACCGGGACCTTAAGACACTCACCAGGCGAACCTGTGACCCTCACCGCCACTCCACTCCTCTGCACACTCGGAACGCGGAACGAGAGCCTCCAGCGCAGGGCGCAGGCTTGCACTCTGCCCACACGAGGCATCGGCTGAACGGTAACGCGGGAGGGGGACTCTCCCTAGGATAAATGTGAAGCCAGATACCCACACCTGATTGCACACTAGCCTGCTTGACTGTGCAGCTTCCCCATAGGAGACTCACATAGGCTGGCAAGACTGCCGTTTTTCACTGACCACCCAAACCCCTTGATAAGCATTTCACACCATCCGTCTTAACTAAAGGCCCAAACCGGCCCACTTCTGTCGAGCAGATGACCCTCCGAACGGACCCTCTTTACTTTGCTAACCTGGTATTACTCAAGACTTCCACGGATGGACTCTGAGCCACCTCAGCGGGGTAATGGTTACCCTTCCATGACCAGCATCATGCCACTACTCCAACTGTTACTGTGGGGTGAACATTTATGTTTTATAGTTATGTTTCTGTTTACATATTCTCTCAGAGTGATGGAGGGGGTGACACAGTGACGGAGGGATGGGGTGACTAGTGACAGGGGGGGGAGGGGGTGCCACAGTGACAGAGGGAGGAGGTGCCTAGTGACAGAGGGAGGGAGGAGGTGACTAGTGACAGAGGGGGGAGGGGGTGACTAGTGACAGAGGGGGGAGGGGACACAGTGACAGAGGGAGGGGGTGACTAGTGACAGAGGGGGGGACTAGTGACAGAGGAAGGGAGGGGCGACTAGTGACAGAGGGAGGCGGTGACTAGTGACAGAGGGAGGGGGTGACTAGTGACAGAGGGAGGGGGTGACTAGTGACAGAGGGAGGGGGTGACTAGTGACAGAGGGAGGGGGTGACTAGTGACAGAAGGAGGATGACTAGTGACAGAAGGAGGATGACTAGTGACAGAAGGAGGATGACTAGTGACAGAAGGAGGATGACTAGTGACAGAGGGAGGGAGGGGGTGACTAGTGACAGAGGGAGGGGGTGACTAGTGACAGAGGGAGGGGGTGACTAGTGACAGAGGGAGGGGGTGACTAGTGACAGAGGGAGAGAGGGGGTGACTAGTGACAGAGGGGGGTGACTAGTGACAGAGGGAGAGAGGGGGTGACTAGTGACAGAGGGGGGGTGACTAGTGACAGAGGGGGGGTGACTAGTGACAGAGGGGGGGTGACTAGTGACGGGGGGGGTGACTGGTGACAGAGGGAGGGGGTGACTAGTGACAGAGGGGGGGTGACTAGTGACAGAGGGGGGGTGACTGGTGACAGAGGGGGGTGACTGGTGACAGAGGGGGGTGACTGGTGACAGAGGGAGGGGTTGACTAGTGACAGAGGGAGGGGGTGACTAGTAACAGAGGGAGGGGGTGACTAGTGACAGAGGGAGGGGGGTGACTAGTGACAGAGGGAGGGGGTGACTAGTGACAGAGGGAGGGGGTGACTAGTGACAGAGGGAGGGGGTGACTAGTGACAGAGGGGGGTGACGTGACAGAGGGAGGGGGGTGACTAGTGACAGAGGGAGGGGGGTGACTAGTGACAGAGGGAGGGGGGTGACTAGTGACAGAGGGAGGGGGTGACTAGTGACAGAGTGAGGGGGTGACTAGTGACAGAAGGAGGATGACTAGTGACAGAAGGAGGATGACTAGTGACAGAGGGAGGGAGGGGGTGACTAGTGACAGAGGGAGGATGACTAGTGACAGAGGGAGGGGGTGACTAGTGACAGAGGGAGAGAGGGGGTGACTAGTGACAGAGGGGGGTGACTAGTGACAGAGTGGGGGGTGACTAGTGACAGAGGGGGGGGTGACTAGTGACAGAGGGGGGTGACTAGTGACAGAGGGGGGGTGACTAGTGACAGAGGGGGGTGACTAGTGACAGAGGGGGGGTGACTAGTGACAGAGGGGGGGGTGACTAGTGACAGATGGGGGTGACTGGTGACAGAGGGGGGTGACTAGTGACAGAGGGAGGGGGGTGACTAGTGACAGAGGGAGGGGGGTGACTAGTGACAGAGGGAGGGGGGTGACTAGTGACAGAGGGAGGGGGGTGACTAGTGACAGAGGGAGGGGGTGACTAGTGACAGAGGTGGCGTGACTAGTGACAGGGGGGGGTGACTAGTGATAGAGGGGGAGGGTGACTAGGGACAGAGAGGGGGGTGACTAGTGACAGAGGGGGGTGACTAGTGACAGAGGGAGGGGGTGACTAGTGACAGAGGGAGGGGGTGACTAGTGACAGAGGGAGGGGGTGACTAGTGACAGAGGGAGGGGGTGACTAGTGATAGAGGGGGGGTGACTAGTGACAGAGGGGGTGACTAGTGACAGAGGGGGGTGACTAGTGACAGAGGGGGGTGACTAGTGATAGAGGGGGGTGACTAGTGATAGAGGGGGGGTGACTAGTGATAGAGGGGGGGTGACTAGTGACAGAGGGAGGGGGTGACTAGTGACAGAGGGAGGGGGTGACTAGTGACAGAGGGAGGGGGTGACTAGTGACAGAGGGAGGTGACTAGTGACAGTGAGGGAGAGATGGGGTGACTAGAGACAGAGGGGGGGTGACTAGTGACAGAGAGGGGGGTGACTAGAGACAGAGGGGGGGTGACTAGTGACAGAGAGGGGGGTGACTAGTGACAGAGAGGGGGGTGACTAGTGACAGAGAGGGGGGTGACTAGTGACAGAGAGGGGGGTGACTAGTGACAGAGGGGGGTGACTAGTGACAGAGGGGGGTGACTAGTGACAGTGAGGGAGAGATGGGGTGACTAGTGACAGAGAGGGGGTGACTAGTGACAGAGGGAGAGGGTGACTAGTGACAGAGGGAGAGGGTGACTAGTGACAGTGAGGGAGAGATGGAGTGACTAGTGACAGAGGGGGGTGACTAGTGACAGAGAGGGGGGTGACTAGTGACAGAGGGGGTGACTAGTGACAGAGGGGGGTGACTAGTGACAGTGAGGGAGAGATGGGGTGACTAGTGACGGGGGGGGTGACTAGTGACAGAGAGGGGGGTGACTAGTGACAGAGAGGGGGTGACTAGTGACAGAGAGGGGGGTGACTAGTGACAGAGGGAGAGGGTGACTAGTGACAGAGGGGGTGACTAGTGACAGTGAGGGAGAGATGGAGTGACTAGTGACAGAGGGGGGTGACTAGTGACAGAGGGGGGTGACTAGTGACAGAGGAAGGGGGTGACTAGTGATAGAGGGGGGTGACTAGTGACAGAGAGGGGGGTGACTAGTGACAGAGAGGGGGGTGACTAGTGACAGAGAGGGGGGTGACTAGAGACAGAGGGGGGGGACTAGTGACAGAGAGCGGGGTGACTAGTGACAGAGAGTGGGGTGACTAGTGACAGAGAGCGGGGTGACTAGTGACAGAGAGCGGGGTGACTAGTGACAGAGGGCGGGGTGACTAGTAACAGAGGGGGGGTGACTAGTGACAGAGAGGGGGGGTGACTAGTGACAGAGAGGGGGGTGGCTAGTGACAGAGAGGGGGGTGACTAGTGACAGAGAGGGGGGGTGACTAGTGACAGAGAGGGGGGTGACTAGTGACAGAGAGGGGGGGGTGACTAGTGACAGAGAGGGGGGGTGACTAGTGACAGAGAGGGGGGGTGACTAGTGACAGAGAGGGGGGGTGACTAGTGACAGAGAGGGGGGGTGACTAGTGACAGAGAGGGGGGGTGACTAGTGACAGAGAGGGGGGTGACTAGTGAGAGGGGGGGGGGGTGAGTAGTGCCTACCTTTCTCTTTGCTCTGTCTGCTCTCTCCAAGGCTGCTGCTGCTCCTTCCCCTGGTGGCTGTGCGAGGGCTCTGTGTGAGGAGTAAACCGGAAGTGATGTCACTTCCTGGCCCCGCCTCTCCCATCACACAGAGCCGCGTGGGACAGGAAGCAGGAGACCTGGCAGAGAGAGCTGGTAATGCTGCCAGGTCTCATTCAGTGGGAGGGAGGAGGGGGGTAATGTGCAGAGCGGTAGTTTGCTGGGGCCCCGAGCTCTATCAGGGTCCCCAGCAACCTATTAATAAACTAAAAAATGTTTACATTTTGCCGTTCCAGTTGGAGAGATCTCTGATCTCTCCAGCTGGAGCATGGCTGTGCGGCCGGTCCATGACCGATATGCCCGAGTGGTCAGTCCGCCCCTGTACTCGAGTCACTCAGAGGAACTCCATTTATCTGCCAGCAGACCGATAAAATCAAGCTGCTAACGCCGTACTTTCCAGTTTCCAGTCTAGCACCAAAAACTCTTTGCAATACTGTGAGTTTTTAAGGAACTGCAATAATTAACTTTTGAGGGTTAACACCACCGCTAGTGGCCATCTAAAACATAGTTACTAAAGGAACTTCTGAGTCGTTAGACTACTTTTGGTCATCTAACTCAGTGCCCCTCAACCCTCTCCTTAAGGCACACCTAACAGTCCAGGATTTAGGGATGGGGGGGAAACTACCGGGAGCTATAGTGCCAGAATATTTTTTTACTATAGTTTCCCTTTAATTACACACTTTCTCTGTGTTTGCTGGTGACATTGCAAACAGGGCCGCCCATACACGTAGCCTCCAAACATATATGGAAGTTACTTGTGGGGTTGCTGCTTGTGATGTCTGCATGTGGTATTGCAATAGTGGGGATGCTGCTTGCGGGTTTGCGTATGTGGATGTTTTCAGTGTATGTGATGGGAGAGTTCTGTTGCTAGTTCTGTTGCTGAGTGCGGGTGCAGCGGGGCTGTTGTATGTGTGTGATAGAGGCTGTAGTAGGTGTCTGGGGATACTGGGGCTGTAGTGGGCATTGGTATGGTTAATAGAGGCTCTATTACAGGGGTAGGCAACCTTTTAGCAGCACTGTGCCGATATAGGATTGTGATGTCCCGTGGCATGCCAGTCCTATTTTTTTAAATTAAGGTGTGTATGCTGCCAGATTCTGCTTGTGTTATTTACTGTATACTGCAGTTACTTCGGATTGTTGTATTTGTATGTATATGAGCTATTATATTGTATATATTCATGAGTAGTTTGTGGTATTGTGTATGATACATATGAATGTGGGCTGTGTATGGGGGCTGCTTGGGGTATTGTGTGTGTGTGGATGGATATGTCACATTGTGTGTTTGGTAGTGGGTGCTGTTTGGGGGTATTGCATGTGAGAGGCTGCATGTGGGGTTGTGTGCATGTATGTGGATTGTTAGCAGGTTACGTTTGTGCGGATTGTATGTATGTTTGCTTGTGGGTTGTTCGTATTATTTGCATGAGGGGAGGGTTATTGTGCATTTCTGTGTATATCTAGCAGTGTGGGTGGCTTCCCTGGGTTCCAGTGGAGACCAGGCTGGCCAGGTACAGGTCAAGGACAGGAGCTGCTACAGCAGCTGCAGGCTGCTCTACTTCAGTGTGGATTTCCATTCACAAGTGCTGGGAGGAAGTGATCTGAGATCACTTACTCTATGTGCTGCAATACATAAATTGAGGATTGTCCTTCACCACCTTTTCGTATTAGCAGATATCTGAAGTTTCACTGGGACTCCTGATAGGCCAGAGCCTGTTTGGCTGTAGCAGCCTTGAGTGCCGTGCAAAGACACCTCGAGTGCCGTGCATGGCACTAGTGTCGTAGATTGCCTACCCCTGCTCTATTATGTGTGGGAGATATAGAGACTGCAGTGTGTTTGGGGGAGGGGGTGACATGTGCTGTTGTGGGTGCAGGAGTGATATGGGCTGTACCAGGTGCTGGCAGGTATAGGGGGCGTAAAGGCTGCAGAGGGAGACATAGGCACAGGGAGGTACAGGGAGGCGTAGAGGCTGAAGTATATATTTACAAGAACCATACAAACCTGCTTAGTGATGTCTCTGCCAGGCTGCTCCTTATCTTCAAACTGCACAGATTGTGCAGGAGAGGCTGGGGCAGGAAGTGATATCACTTCCTATACCCAAGCTCTGCCTTTTCCCCTCATACAGCGCATGGAGGAGACCTGGCAATAAGAGCAGGATCACTGCCAGGTCTCGCTGAGAAGCTGAGGGCATATCTTACAGTGTGATAGAAGGCAGGCGCCCTATAGCTGGAATATTTGAGGAATTATGGCTTTCTGGCTGGGGACATCTCTGATCTCCGGGACCCTGACTGCCTCAGGCTCCTCGGTCCATGACAGATCTTTCTGAGTTGTCCGTCTACCTCTTCTAGGGCTGCAACAATTCTTGACATCACATAAGAATGACATAGGAGGAAAAATAGATTTGTAAGAGGAAAGTTCCATAAATCACTAAGAAACTGCTTACAATTTCATTTTGCTGCACAGAGGGATTGCAGTGCAGTTTGGGGAGATTGGAACTACTCTCTGGTGCTCATTCAATGAAAGCAACATCAGGCTGTCTGTCACAGCCCTGCATGTGTAATATCCAAAATATATATGTACTAATACAAAGGGGGATTATTCACTAAAAATGTAATGAATTACAATACGCTTTGAAAAATGTACATTAAACTAGCCAAGCCGTGCCTATGCTGAACTGGAGATTTTTACTAAATAAGCTATTTTTGCCTATTTTGTGCAATTATTTCAATCCACTACATTACACAGTTTAGTGAAAAACCCTCTGTGGTTTATTCCTTATCCTAAAGAATTAAATGTAACAAATTAGAAACCACACTACAAAAGGTAAGGCCAAAGTAGCTGACCTGTAAAATTGTCCCATTCCGCTATAGTTCCAGACTTATCGCTTAAATTTAGCTTTTTTTTTTTTTTATTACGTTGCTTAGCCACCCCCACCAGTATCTCTTATGTTACACCCATCTTTGTGTCTCCTCCTGTTCCTCCCCATCAGTGTCTCTCCTTCTATGCTACCCAGGACCGGTGCTAGGATTTTTAGTTACACAGGCGAAGATGCATTTTGGTGCCCCCCACCCTCGTTTAAAATAAGGTTCATACAAACACAGAAATAATCGTACAGAGACATACAGACACAGACAGACATACATGCAGGCATATAGACATACATACAGAGGCATACCGTCATACAGACACATACATACAGAAACATACATACAGAGACATCCAGGCATACAGACACATACATACATACAGGCATACAAAGACATACACGCATACAGAAACATACCGTCATACAGACACATACATATATACAGGTATACAGAGACATACAGGCATACAGACACATACGTACAAAGACATACAGGCATACAGACACATACATTTGTACATACGGACACATACATTTGTACATACAGACACATACAGGCATACAGAAACATACAGACACATACATGCATACAGAAACATGCATACAAAGACATACATGCATACAGAGACCTACATACATACATACATACATACAGAGACATACACAATTACATACTAGTTCAATCTTGTCCCCTGGATGCCTGCTGTCTGGCTCCTTGGAGTCCTGTCCTGCAGCCCAGCCCCATCACAGGGCGCCAGCCGCGCTGTGTGGTACACAGGGAGCAGGGATATGATGTCATTCATATCCTCGCCCCCTCCAACACATGGCGGCGGGCACCTGGTCGCAGGGGTTGCAGGGCTGTGACCCCTGCGACCGCGGTATGTACGCCAGTGCATGCAGATGCACACACAATTAAAGGACCACTACAGACACCCAGATCACATCAGCTCAATGAAGTGGTCTGGGTGTCAGGTCCCTCTAGTTTTAACCCTGCAGCTGAAAACATAACAGTTTCAGTGAAACTGCTATGTTTCACCGAGGGTTAATCCAGCCTCTAGTGGATGTCTCACTGACAGCCACTAGAGGAGCTTCCGCTATTCTAAGACACTGAACGTCCATAGGAAAGCATTGAGTAATGCTTTCCTATGGGCGGTTTGAATGCGTGCGCGGCAAGAGCATTCGGAGCTGAGAGGCGGAGGGATCCCCAGCGCCAAGGGAGTCCGGCGCTAGAGAAAGGTAAGTGCTGAAGACACACACACACTCTCACGAACAGATGCATACACACCAGCTAACAGACACACACATTTACTGACAGACACACTCAGCGACAGACAGACATACACTCTCACTGACAAACACACACTCACTAACAGACATCAAACAGACTCACTAATACACAAACAAACACACTCAGTAAGAGACACACAGTAACACACTTACTGACACTCACTAGCAGACACACTCACTGACACTCACTAGCAGACACACACACTGACACTCACTAGCAAACACACACACTGACACTCACTAGCAGACACACTCACTGACACTAGCAGACACACTCACTGACACTAGCAGACACACTCACTGACACTAGCAGACACACTCACTGACACTAGCAGACACACTCACTGACACTCACTAGCAGACACACTCACTGACACTCACTAGCAAACACACACACTGACACTCACTAGCAGACACACACACTGACACTCACTAGCAGACACACACTCACACTAACACATGTTTTTTTTTTTAATTTAATCCCTCAGCCTCCTTACCTTTTTGGAGTGCTGAAGGGATTCCCTGGGGTCCAGTGGTGCTGCTGGGCTCCTTGGCTGGCTGGCTCCCTCCCTGGCTGGCTGGCTCCCTCCCTGGCTGGCTGGCTGGCTGGCTCCCGGGCGGGCGCGAGGGAGCACTCTCCCATGTGTGCTTCCTCTTCAGCTCCCTCGCGCACCGCGTAGGGATGCCGGTGCCGGAAGATGACGTCATCTTCCGGCTCCGGTATCAGTATGCGGCGCGCGAGGGAGCTGAAGAGGAAGCACACATGGGAGAGTGCTCCCTCGCGCCCGCCCGCAGAACCGGGCGCTCGGCCACGCTACAACAGGTCGTCGGTTGGAGGGGAGCGCAGTGCGCTTCCCTCCTTCCGGTCAGCCCGATTTTGCGCCCCCAGGGCCGGTGCGCCCTAAGGCGGCCGCCTGGGCCGCCTTATGGTAGCGCCGGCCCTGATGCTACCCCATCTGTATATCTCCTACGCCACCACAAACGAATCAGTGAAGCTTCTTATTCCGCTGTTTGGATTTTCTTTTTTGTCAACCGCCAAAGTTTGTAGCACCCCTAGTACGACCAAATTGTATCACATTTAAAGGGACTTTCCAGTGCCAGGAAAACATATTTGTGTAGTCCCCATCCCAAGTTGCTGAAGGGGTTAAAACGTCAGCCGGCGGGGGAGACCTAATGCGCATTTGCGGCAATGGCTGTAATGCTTTCCTATGGGGATTTTGGCGACACTGAAGTCTCTATGATAGACAGCCACTAGAGGAGGACTTAACCCTGCAAGCAGTGGCGTACTAAGGGGGGGGGCGGTCCGCCCCGGGTGCCATCCAGTAGGGGGGTGCCACACTCTGTACCTCCTGCTGGTCGTCCTCTCCCTCGCGGCTCAGGCGCTCAGTGAGTGAGTCAGAACACAGCGAATTGCGCAATCCACTACCGGGACCTTAAGACACTCACCAGGCGAACCTGTGACCCTCACCGCCACTCCACTCCTCTGCACACTCGGAACGCGGAACGAGAGCCTCCAGCGCAGGGCGCAGGCTTGCACTCTGCCCACACGAGGCATCGGCTGAACGGTAACGCGGGAGGGGGACTCTCCCTAGGATAAATGTGAAGCCAGATACCCACACCTGATTGCACACTAGCCTGCTTGACTGTGCAGCTTCCCCATAGGAGACTCACATAGGCTGGCAAGACTGCCGTTTTTCACTGACCACCCAAACCCCTTGATAAGCATTTCACACCATCCGTCTTAACTAAAGGCCCAAACCGGCCCACTTCTGTCGAGCAGATGACCCTCCGAACGGACCCTCTTTACTTTGCTAACCTGGTATTACTCAAGACTTCCACGGATGGACTCTGAGCCACCTCAGCGGGGTAATGGTTACCCTTCCATGACCAGCATCATGCCACTACTCCAACTGTTACTGTGGGGTGAACATTTATGTTTTATAGTTATGTTTCTGTTTACATATTCTCTCATGTGGGGGATGTTTTTAGCTTACCAGGGGGCCCCCTGGGAGCTTTATCACACTTAAAGCCACTGTGTGAGCCAGCGACTTCTCATTTACAGTATACATCCTGCTTGCAAACCTATAGTGATTAACTTTAAACATTGCTAGCGAAGGCTATGCGTTTTTCAGGGGAATATGGGATAGATGTCAACTTGCCGCCCCAGGTTGAGGGTGCGACCAGCGCCATGCATTCCTATTGCTCCACCACTAACGAAATGCAGACAAACACATCACACCAGACACAAGGCGCACATACAGTAACTATCTTGGCACAGAACCACAAAAGGGGGAAACTGATTGTGCCATGACATGGTCTTACTACCTATGCAAGCGAATTAGTTAACAGTTTATTATAGTTCAGACATGTCGGCCTAGCTTATCATTATGTTTTGTTTTTGTGTTTTTCATAACAAAAATGTGCAAACTCTCTATGCCACTGTATCACCTATCTATGCTCAGTTATTAATGCACGCTGTTGTGGCTTATGAATATGCTATGTACCCAAACAAATATGAACTCTAACTTTGGTCAGGGTTTGCAACTAAGTGGCTGCTAATGAGACATCACTGAATGTAAATATGAGCGTTTTAGAGCAGTAAAATGTATAATGTTGATTATATCATTGGTGATTAGGCAGTTTTTTTGTTAAAAATGCATAAATCAAATATAAACTCTTAACTTTGGCCAGGATTTGCGACTAAGTGGCTACTAAGAAAGACTGGATGTACGACATTTTCAATACATTGAGTTGTACTTTTGCAAATGGTATGCAGTGATAGGGGTAATTCTCATTCCTGGGCTGCCATACGGTCTCAAAGGCAATATAGGCCCAACAAACCAATCTGGCAAATTTCATTGTAAAAAATCTGAAAAGGGGAAAGCTCTATATTAAACCCTGTAACTTTCCAAAACCTTTACCGTTGTACTCATGACACTTTGCTGAATACAAATATGTGTGTTTTATTGCAGTTAAAGCCAACAGTGTTATCTTGACTACTCTTACAGTGACCTTGTATAGACAATACCCTTTAATCTTGTTAGCTATGTCTCAGTGCAGTCACTTGTCCTTTTTCTCATGTTCTCATGTTATGGCTTACACTGATGTTGTTGCAACTGTACTAATGTCATACATACTAATATCATAATGTCACACATGTTCAATCTATGCCACAATAAAAACAAAGATTGACAAAAAAAAAGCTAACAGTATTATGACATTCAAAGTTAAAATGCCAGAGAGAACTTGGAAAATAACATTTATTAATTTCTCAAACTTTTTTAGATTTTTTTCATATTAAATTATGTTTCATTTATAAATATTTGATTGGAAATGAAAGTCCTGTTTCTCCTGAACAAAATTATATATAATAGGTGTAGGTGCACTTCATATGAAACAGGTAAATTATGATTGAACAGACATATAGCTCCAACTCTAGGGTTTGTGCACATTTTGGTTCGATCAGATCGTGTACAATTGCCTCCGTCCTCAAGGGTTTAATCACAAGGCAAGGAAGCATTGCGTTTTATTAGTAAAAAGCTGCCACTCATTAGTTTGAGGTTTCCATGATGCAATGAGAAGCCAATCTTGACTAGTCTCTGGCATTTTAACAACTTAAATTGAAACACACTCCACAATTGGTGCTTTAAAAAAAGAACAAAACACAAATATTGCCTTTTTTTTTTTAAAGGTAAATTTAATTAGAGAATAAACATACAGTTAACATATGTAAATTGAACAAAAAGAAATTTAAAAAAAATGTTTCAGATTGCAACCAACAGATATAGTTTGCTAATGGTAAAATCTCAGGCTGATTTTTTTTTTTTTGTGCTTATTTCCTTTTTTTTTTTTTGTTTTTTTTGTTTTTTTTTTAAATTCTTTATTTTTCTTAGTGCATAGAGTGACATTATTGCTTGTGATGCCACGACAGCATGACAAACATATGGCAAAATCACAGGTAAATACAGTGTCGTAACATATGAAGAACTGCACATTTTTATAGTTTAAGTATACAGGCTGAAACCTAAGTTTGAGTTGAGGACCTGAGAGACTACAAGAGGAAACATAGATACCTTAACATATGATAAACAAGCTTAACTAGGGTATTAACTATATGGTAGTTGGTTTTAAGGCTAAACAAAGTGGGTGCCAATATTAGTAGTAACTATTGCTTGTGTTACGGTGCATGGAGTCAGAGTAAATTACCCAGATGAGTATATTTGGCGGTTGTGAGTATGCAAGCTTAACAATATAAGTTTGGCTGGTCTGTATTTGCTAGGCAGTATCAACTGTGAGTTAAAACAAGCCCATCCGTCTAATGTGCCGTGTTAGTAGCGACTATAATCGGTGAATACTGTGGGTAGGCAATCTAGGCGTAACGACAGTGTGTGCAGAAGAACTGTGGGGCAACAATGTGGGGACAGCAGGTTAGGAACCGTGGAAATAAAGTGGATGGCACATTAAGTTACTTGTTCCGTGTGCTCTGTGGCACAGCAGGTAAAGTTGATAAGTCTGTCAGCCAATGCCTATAGAAGGGCAGTTCCGTTTGCCAGTGCTTACTCCAATGGGGGCTTTCTCACGAACCCTGGCCTCCCAGTCGTTTGGCCCAGGCTTCTCTAGGCTCACCTTCCAGCTCATGTCTTGGGTGATGGCGTTGGTGGCCCCCTCATCGATGATCCCAGGCTGAGATGTCGCTCCAGCAGTGCTCCGCCTGGTGTACCTGTGGGCAGCATCGTGGCTTGCAGCTTGAGTGGGGGTCGGTAGGGTGGTGCTTCGCTGATCGCAGGCTTTTGGGACAGGTGAGTTGCTTGTTTGCAGTGCTTGCTCGAGGAACCGGCTCCTGCGCGTGTGGGAGAGAGTGAGTGCGCCCGAGTGTCTCGGCGCTGTTTCCCGCCATTTAGATTTTTGGCGTCTACGTTGCCGGATGGCTGCTCTGGAGGCTAGAGGTAAGAAGGCGTATTGGCGGCGGCGAGTTGTGGGGCGTATACATGTAGCCACCGCTTTTACCGCTAAATGGTAGGCCATTCCACGTCCGCAAAGCACTGTCCAAAAGCCCCTACAGATCCGGTCAAAAGCCTCCAGGGGAAGCGTTGGGCTCTGCGTCTTGGGCCTTTTCCGAGGCGCCATCTTGACCGCGCTCAGCGGTGCATTGCCTCTGCAGACGGTGTAGCCTGTTAGTTCGTCCCCAGGCCTGGTCAGTTCACCCATTTGGGACCGGGATATCCCCCACCGGTCCAAAGGGGGGGGGGTCGGATGTTAGCGTATCCGTTTGGGGGCACCGGTGTCGGGAAGAGCGGCCGCCTCTCCCCGACTCCAGCCCGAGTAGGCCGCACTTGGCGTTCCGCTCTCCCGGCCCCGACGGGTTTCGGAGTTGTTCCATTCGATTCCGGGGTGCACCCCCGACATGGGTGGTGCACCCTGGTGGGTTCTTGGGCTTTGTAGCCATCGCTTTGACCCCGAATTTTGCCCGCCAGGCAGGAGCTCGTGGCGTCCACGTCTTTACAGCTAGGCTGTCAGGCTCCGCCCCCGCTTTTTTCCTTTTTTGACCATGTTCTTCTCCTCCTCTTGTGCCTGGTAACATTGTTTTTGTATGTTAGTTAAATATTATTATTGCTCGATTGCATAACTATGAGGCACTGCAGAAATTGTTGATGCTTTCTACATGCTATTTATAATAATAACAACAGTGACTTTACACACATCCCAAGCATTATTTAATTATCATTAAATGTTTTTACTGTGTTCGCCTTAAATACTTTCATTAATATCTACTAATTATCATCTACTACCTTTTATGTATCACTGTTAGCCTTTTATACATCCACGACAATACTATTCTAGGTATCTACTACCTTTTCTAAATCACTGTTAGCTTTCCATTGGTTGTAGTAAAGACTAAAGTGTATCTACTAGTAGTAGACTTCTACCCTTTTTATATCACCATAACACTGTGCTGCCACTATATAACTAACCACGTTCACTAGTCTGTGTCAGAATTTTAAGTTGTGATTTTTACCCAAGCATCATCCCAGACACAAATTGCTGCATGAAGAGGTTCGGTGAAGGTATATACTGTTGTATATATTTTTCTGATAGGGTCACACAGCTCATAGAATGACAGCTTCCCAGCCTCATAATCCAGGTACATCGCTAATTTCTGACAGGTAGAGGCAATACGTAGGCTGGATACTTGACTATTACAAATAAATGAATATTCATTATTATAGCAACGCAATTGCCAGGAAACGTTATCACCAAAGTAGGAGTCTATGCCATAATTTTGATTAGGGAGTGCTTTGTAATGTAAATATTTTTTTCTAAGTGCATAGTATGATTGGTTTCTGTTCCTAACTACTCTCTGATAGCACATCCCTATAATCCACCCATCCTTACTGGTCTCCACTTCCCAGTAATGTCGTCCTGAGTTAAAACTCCTCCTGCTTAAAACCTGAGGATAAGGCTGAAATCTTTCCGGTGTGTCTCTGCAATTTTGATTAGTGTTTGTCCAAGATACTTTTTTTAAGTCCTTTGATAGAATTACATTATTGTTAGCTGTGTTTTTATCCAGTGATATGTCTGAAGACATGTTTATATCTAGTAACGTGTTTGAAATCACCATGATCTTATGTTTATTCTTTAAACCAGTTATTATATTACCTAAGCCAGAATGTAATGTACTCAAGATCACATCTACATCCAGATCTCGTAGAACTTCTTCTCCTCCCATCTGAACAGCATAAAACCCAGCACTGAGTGACTCCTTTTCTTGTAGAACAGTCAATGGGTCAGTTATGTTTAACAGCTCCTCAGTGTAAGCTATCTTCTTGGACAGCTGCTCCATCTTTAATTCCAGTTGCTGGGTAAGATTTGAGACTTGAAGTGAAACCTGCTCTTCCTGGTTAGAGATCTCACCAAGGACTTGGTTCTCTAAGGCTTGTAGCTGTTTCCTGATTTCCCTGATCACAGCAGTAACTCTCTCCGTTTCAACAACTGCCTTTTCTTTCACATCTGTCCTGTGCTTTTGCAGACTTGCAACTCTTTCCTCAGCTCCCACCCTCTGTGACGTCAGTACCTTTAAATTGTCTCTCAGGTTGTTGTTCTTATTTTCAGAGGCTTCATTTAATATCTTCACTTGGTGCCCCTTGTGATCTCCAATCACGTTGCAGTACACACAGATACAGGTAGCATCAAAAGTGCAATAATATTCCAGTGCCTTTTTGTGCACTGAGCATTTCCTGTTTTCCAAGAAAGTAGTGGGCTCAGTTATGACATGTTCTGCTGACTTGCTGTGGACCTTCAGGTGGGTTTCACACAGAGAAGCTTCACAAAGCAGACATGTTTTAGCAGCAGGTACAAGAATGTGCAAACAGTAAGTACAGGCGATCCCCGTATCTTCCTCCATTTGCTGGGGAGATCGAAAACGATCTGTGATGTTACTCAGAGTTGTGTTTCTCTGCAGTGCTGGACGATCCTGTGACTCTGCTCTGCACTCAGGACAGGTATAAACTCCAGATTCCTGCTGTGTATCCAGCACATTCCCAATGCAGAGCAGGCAGAAGTTGTGTCCACAAGTTAGAGTTACTGGATCGGTATAAATATTCAGGCAGATGGAGCAGTTTAGCTCATCTCTCAGGTCTGCAGACGCCATCATTGTGAGCGGGAACAAGAAATGAAACTTAAAATTTCTTTCCTGTCAAAATAAGTGAACAATTGGGTGTGTCATTATTTTCTTCTTGTAAACCCTCAGGGTTATTCACTAAAGTAAGACCTCCCCCACCTGGCCCGACCGAGCAAAACTTTCCTGCTTGCACAAATTAAACCTCCTTAAATAGCCTTGATATGATGTACATATTGACTTCAGCAAAATGCAATAATGATACAAGAAGAATGTTGATACTCAATTACCACCTTACTCACATTATACATGGGTGAATCTATTGGAGTATAATTGTAGCAATTATGATCGGTGAAATAAGAGAATATAAGTGAGTGTGTGGTAAAAATTTATTTAAATCTTAAAATAGAACGGGTTAGATAATGTTATAGTTCCAAAATGTAGGTGCTGATTAGAGTTGCAAGGGTTAATGAAGTCAGTGAGAGGGTAATATAGTCAGATGTTGAGATCTAAAAGTATGTATACAGAGAAAAAAGTGTTTAGGTGGAATAAATATATAGCGTGAATAATTTGAACAAAAAGTTATTATAAATATAAGCATAAGTATGGGAGTTATTTGTCCACGCTCTTTTATACGAGAATATATTAACTTAGGACAGAAAAAATTCATAGTTTTTGTGGAAATTCTGCAGATTATAAAAATTGCTTGTAAAGTGCTGATATAGATAGGGCATTAACTAGAAGTAATACTGTAACGGATCACCTGGCACCCCGACTTGGTACCTCCGTCAATGGATGCTCCTAGTGCTTCCTGAGGACTCCAAGCACTCTGGCAGACACCATAATCACCGAATCCGAGAAACCTTTAAATTCTCCCAAGCGTATGAATGCTGTAGACCATTGAATAGGAACCATACGAATAGGCTTGTACTCCTAGCAGTCAACTGGAACAGCATACAATAAATCCTTCCCCCAATAATGAGACGACACATCACTTTGAGGGTAAAACAGGAACTCTGGACTGTCTCATCCAGCCTGGCTTTTATTACAATAATACACATACAGGCCACACCCAGGGGGAGGCATAACATAACCAATCACATACATGGTTCAGCCCACACATCCCCTCCCCTCAGATAACATTAAACCCAATTATCCGGTACACTTTTTCAGCCAAGTTCTGGATGTACCCCAAAACCCGGGGGTACACCTTTAAATCCAGCATCGCTGGATAGCCCTTATTCAGGGGGACAACATATCCAAAATTCAAGTAATTCGGATGAATGGTTCGGGAGATATGGGGTTCCAAAGATTTGACCGACCGCATGGGTAAAGTATCCGAAAACAGTTCCATGCATTTTGGCCCTGCGGTCGGTCACAAACAAGGGAATGAAAACAGACGAATTGCCTGTGTTATAGAGCCTGGAGAGGGTTTGAATGAATTCCCTTGTTTGTGGGGTTCTTTCTACCGAACGGCGGGTCATTCGGTAGTTTCCATACGAATTTCTGGAAGTATGGAGGTCTCAGCGGTGTTTGCCTAGTCAAGTGTCCGATTTTAGTTCCAGACACTCAACGGCAAAACACCGCTGTTCGGTAGTTTAAGATGGCCGCCGCCACGTGTTTGTTTCCCGAATGGCGGCCACCCAGAGGACAAAGAATACATTACACTGATTGCCAATTACCCGTTTGCAACATTGTTGCAAACTGTAATTGGAGGCACACTTAGTCCTGGGTGGTCTGGTTGTTCGGTAGTTTCACTCAATATAATGAATGGAGTGATTCTACCGAACAATCAGGTGAATGCTGCATACATATCCCAGGTTAAACTCAACACATAAATACATATGTAATATTAAAGGCAGTATACTGGAATATGTATCACAGTCTTAAAGGGACAGTAGTCCCAAAAGTCCCAATATATCCATTGCTGATTTTAAAGGGCCAGTAGCAGTAATATAAAGTACAATATGCCCCAAATAACCCAGGGGCCATAGTCAGCAGGTAGGAGGCTAGCAAACAGGCTTCTCCAGGGCCCAGTGGCGAGGTTGGTTTCGCCACAAATACTAAATCAGAAATATAGATAAAAGACATATAAGGAGTGAGCATAGAAAAGGTATACATTTATAAATGAGGTTAGAATTCTAAAATGCGTACAAATGCATAATATATAACATGAGTCCATGTATAGAAGTCAAAATAATATAAAATTAATTAATAAAAAATCAAGATGATACTTAAAACCTCAATCTAAAAGAGTAATATAATCAAATCATAGGGTATGATAAGAGAACCCATGCATAACAAATAACATGTAAAAATAAGGGTAAGAATATGTGGAATAGAGGTGAAAATTCGAAGGAATAGAAGTAAAAGGTTCATTAACTATATAGAAAGCATTTAATTCAAAATCCACTTTAAGACATTTTGGTACTAGAGTATTAAGGGTGAATATCCACTTGGCCTCTGTTTGGTCTAAATTCCTTTCTAGATCTCCTCCTCTCCAATTTATATTCACTTTTTCTATTGGTAAGAAATCCAGACCAGTTGGATTTCCTTAAAGTGTTTAGATAAATTTATGTGTGGGTAGACCTCTTCTCATGTTGCGGATATGTTCTGCAATCCTTATCTTGAGAGGTCTTTTGGTTCTTCCCACATATTGCTTGGGGCATGGATACGTGATGAGGTAGATTACACCTGAGGTATTGCAATACATGTTATATGTCAATTTATACTCTTTGTGATCATCCAAAGATATGAATTTCATACTTTCTGTTTCTTCGCATTAGGTCCCCCCTTATTATGATTTAGGGCCCCCACCCGCCGTTCAGGGGTGGGGGGCAGGAGGGGGCATTAGGTCCCCCCTTTATGTTAGGAGGGGGAGGGGGGACTTTTTTTTTTTTTAAAGTGAGCAGCCACAGGCTGCTCGCTGTTTAATAGACATGCCCCTAATCGTGGTATAGCGAGTAGGGGCATAATTTACTAATACTAAGTAATCTTTACTTAGTATTAGTAAATTTGGCTGAAAGACCAATTTAGGTCTTTCAGCCTTTTAGTAGATAACTCCCTAATTTCCACGGTATTAGGGAGCTATCTACTTATTCATACCTGTCATTACATTGACTGGCTAAGTAACTTACACTTTATATGAATGTATGTTACTTGATTGTTGTAAGTGTTGCAAATGCTTACAGCTGAATTCTGGCTATGTTTGTATATTTATTTATTTAAAATTGTATACAGTGTAACCTTCTTCCACTGGATAAGTATATAAGTACTTGGGCAATACTGTGCTTTGGAACTTCGGCAATTCGGTAATTTCGAGAATTCGGCACTCTCTGACATTTGGAAGTACCCGCATGTCCGAATTGCGGTTACGAAACATGCAGTTAAGAAAGTGCTGGGAGCTTAATGAGAAAAAAAAAAACTGTTTCCCCACCAGGTCCAAAAATCAATATAATGAATAAACCCAACGCACACCAGGAGTAGTTGCATATAGATAATATTTTATTCATATAAAGATACAGTAAAACCATGCAGACTGTGGGGATTTTTATGGGATAATAATAGTAAACAGTTGAGAATTGCCCACTATTTCAATTCTCAGATCCCAAAGATCGTTATCGTGTAAGTGAAATGTATTCCATATAAATAAAATCACAATTTGTTATAAAAATAGATACAATTTATTGTGACAATTTAAATAATAATAATATGTAACATGTGTGATAATAATCAATGAATATTTAGTATAACATGGTATGCAATACAATGGCAATACACATTCCAATGGTTAACATTGGTCAAGACAATGATTTATGATGGGCTTCACAGAGACACTTTCTTTCACACAGCTTGCAGCATAAGGCCATAAAAACTTTAGCTAACAGTTAGAATAACCCTTTCAATGCTGGCTAGACCTCCTAGGTAATTAAGATCTATTCTCATGTAATTTTAAATAAAATAAAATTTAAACCAGCTCATTAGTCATTTCCTGGAACCATCTAATAGGAGTAATCTACCATGTTCTATAAGCAGAATTTTAACTTGCCTAAACAGATATTTTATCTTATTTTAGAGCAAATCAATACACCTGGATAAATATCACGATATGCTAACATGTGATAAATCACATAAATACATAATTATTCTAATTCCATCTGCAGAATGGAATGGTTATAATTATATACTTCTTAGTTAACTAAGATTTCTAAATATCGAAATCTGATCGTGATTTATCCAGTCATATCATGCTATTAGAAAAATTTTAATTAATTTAGATTAATTAAATGAAACCAGTATAATTACCAGTTGAGTAGACATTCTCATCAGATGTTCTCGGGTAGCTAAGTGTCAAGGAATGTTTCTTTCTCGCTCTGACTCTGCTTTTCTACTTCTTGCTTTGTCCCCGACTGCTCACCCCTTTGCTTCCTTTGCTTCTCTCCCTTATCTTCCCTTTGTCTTAACTTTTAAAGGGAAAAATTCTCTGTTCGTCACTAGGTGATAGACCAATAGAAAACTGGAGGTGTGGTTACCTTCCAGATAGCAATTTAAGTATTTGGTCTATAAAGGGCAGTCTCGTCCCACTAAACATTCCTATCCAGGAAAGAGTTAACTTTTCCTGGTGGCAATTTTGATGTCATTTAGCTTATCTTTATGGTTATCTATAACTTAAGTTTTCTGTCAGTTCAAAGAGTTTCTTTGAATTTTCTTCAGACAGTGTGTCTCCAATTCCTGCTGTAATTTCTAATATGACAGTTCGTAAACTAAGTTTCACCTTTCTCTTACAATGGGACCTTATACAATATCGAAAGTAAAATTAAATTATTTAATCTTCTCTGTCACAAATGTCTGGGTTTAGAATTATTCTATTCCATTAGCATTTAGACAGTCTGTCCATCCCCCGTTCTCATTTCTTATCACTTGATTTGTATATACAAACATTCCTAAGCTCCCAGCTCAGTAGTTAGTGTTACAGAAAGGATAGAAATCGTGTGTCTTTTGTTAGCTTGAAAATAACAAAATGGAGTCTGCTCTGTTCAGAGTGACTCTGACAATATACATTTTAATTTCTATCATAGCACAAAATGTCTGCCGATATAAATACCCTGACAAGACAAAGTATACAAGTGCAAGTATACAGTACAGGCATGCAAACAGTATGAAACATACATATAACCACATGAACCTCTATATAAAGTGCTCATAATATGAAACCATATATAAATGTAACCACAGGTGTACTGACCTAGAGCAGGAGATAAGACCCATGACATTTTGGCACACAGCCTTCCTCAGGGGGGATCTCCCTTGAGGAAGGCTGTGTGACTAAACCTTAGGGTACTTGTCTCCTTCTCTAGGTAAAACCAGATCACCCTTTATGCAAATTGGATTTAGGATGTGGCGGGTGAGTTTAGGCAGAAATAGACAAGCAACTCTATCCACGACCTTTGGTATGAGATGACATCTTGTAGAAGGTTTAGGAAGAGGTATTCTGTGAGCTGGCAAGGCCAGAGTTCTCCATACTCTGGTCCTCCTGATGTTGCTGAACTACAACTCCCATGATTCTTTAAATGAAACAGCCAAAGAATCATGAATTGTAGTTCTACAGCATTTGGAGAGCAAGAGTTTGGAGAACTCTGCACTAGGCAAATCTTTGTCAACGTAAAATATTCCAGACCCCAAATTAAATCTACAAAACAAACTGCCCACACATTTCACCTACTCCTGTCTCCCAGTAGATTTCCCGTGTGGCTTATCACAGGTACTATTCTAGACCTGACAGATGTACTGATCATTAATACTGCCAATGATTCTCACCCTGCCTTGATCCCAGACACAGATGGCAGCAAGAAGAGGCTTTGAAGGTGTGCAAGTGTGTGATAGTCACGCATCTCGTAAAATGACAGCAGCCCCAACTCATAGTCCAAGTATATCCCTAGTCTATGGCAGAATGGTCTGCAATTTAAGGTACTTACCATCCTGTCAGAAAACACTGAATAATTAGTCCTGTATGCTCGTAATCTCCAGGATTTGCAAACTCCAACAAAAGACTCTATTTTACCAGTGTAGCTACGATCATATGACAGACGTCCCTTTCTGTCTATGCTGGGATAGGCCCTCCCTATAATCCACCCATCCTTACTGGTCTCCACTTCCCAGTAGTGTCGTCCAAAGGTAATTACTCTGTTGCTTAAAACCTGAGGATAAAACTGAAATCTCATTGGTGTGTGTGGACGACTCTGGCTGTAGCATACTGCGTAGGTACTTTGCAAGCATTTCGATAAACTTACTAGATTACTGGCTGTGTTTTCATCTAGAAATATGTCTGTAGTTATTTTTACATCCAGCAATGTCTTTAAAACCATTATAATAGCACATAAAGAACAGGCCTATAAAACCATCTTCCGCTGGTACCTGACACCGCAAAAACTACACCACATGGGACAGAAACCCACCGACGAATGCTGGAAACTATGCAGAGAAAAGGGCACCTACCTCCACTGTTGGTGGACATGCCCCAAACTAAAAAAGATCTGGACGGAAACACAGGGCCTCATAGCACAGGTGATAGGGAAACCCATCCCAATACAGCCATGGACAATGCTACTAAACAAACCACTGGACATCCTCACCAGACAGGAAAACAAGTTGATGGCCCGCATAACCCTAGCCACACGCAGGGCAATCGCAGAACTATGGGCAGACCAGCGGACACCCAAACTGGGGACAGTCATCCGTAAAATCAGAGAAACGAGAGACTTAGATGAACTTACCGCGAAAATCCACGACTCCTACAAGGCCTTCCACCGGACATGGGACCTCTGGGACATGAACTACTAAGCCACGGGTACAATTCCTGCATAACAACACCCACAAGAACCATTAGCTCCTCCCGAGAAGCCCACCCAGACTCACCCTTCCAGCGATCCCAGCAAAAAGACGAACCGCAGCCCAGAAAGCCACCCACAACCGAACGCCATCGAAACAGGACCAAGAGGCGACCCGGCACATGACCGCCACGCTATAGACAGACAGGCCCGACCCCAACGGCCACTGCTCATACGAACCCCAAGACATAACCCTGCTGCCCCCCCCTAAGCCCACCAATTCCAACTCCCACCGACAGAGACTGACAATAGCCAGCCCAGAGAGCCCTGACGGCCCTCAGCGGACCAGGGGCACGGTCGGTGTGGACGCGCAGACACGGGGCGGGACCCACCAACCACGCACCCCACTCTCAGGCCACTAATAGAGAGATAGAGGAACGAGCGAGGGCACTGAGAGGAGGAAACACCACCACACCCGCACCAGCACAACCACGAGACAAAACCTACACAATACACCACGCGACCACACGAACCTCCCACCCTGGGCCAAAACGGTCAACCCCAACCAGAAGGAAGACACCAAGATCATCAACAGATCAGTGTAAGAGTGGGGACAGGACAGGAACCAGGCCCACAGGGGGCACAATCCCCAGACCCACACAACACACCAAACACCATCCACCTTACCCCCACAACCCTCGACCCATTACCCCTAGACGAACCCACCCAGCTCCAAACAGAAAACACGCGAGGCCGTTAAACCACTGATGCAACAAAACTAACAATGGAATACCGTAGTCCCTAGCACCAAACAAAGAACACTAGACAAGGCTACCTAACCAAAGGAGTCACCCGACAATATGCTAACAGGCACTCCCAAAAACCAGGGGTACCTCACATAACCAAAGCCTTGAGGACAGGCCCTACCGGAACCAACAAGACCTGACCACAAATTGACCTTAGAACCAGGCACACAAAGAAGCAGTAGGGCAAGGGTCAGCGCAGGTAGCAGCCAACCCACGTCCAAACCTGACCTCGGCTCCGAGTAAACGAGCCCGACCTGAGACGCAGGGATTACAAACTGTGATTGCATTATGTTACCCCTACCCACCCCTTTCCCTTCTTTTTCTTCTGTACCCCCCCTACCCACACATTACTGAAAACGAAAAATAAAGAATTTATAAAAAAAAAAAACCATTATAATAGTATGCCTTTTCTTTAAATCTTGTATTAAAACAGCTAAGTTCATCTGAAATACTTGTGCAATACCCGGGATATCTAGATCTCCTTCTTTCTTTGGAGTGTCACAAAATCCATTCCTGAGAGATTGCTTTTCTTGTAAAACATTTAATGGATCAGGTGTTTTTAATAATTCCGTAGTGTGACTTATCTTCTTGGAGAGTTCATTCATCCTTTTTTCCTGCTTCTGCATTAGATGTGAGCAGTCAAGAAGGATTAAATCTTGTCTTGAGATCTCATTCAGGACACTCTTCTCTAGAAGCTCAAAATGTTCCTTTATATCCATAATCCCTGAAGTCACTTGTTTTCTTAAACCAGCTCCTTTTTCTTTCACAATTGCCATGTTTCTGCATGTACTGATTTCTCTTCTCCACGTTATATTTTTGTAAGTTTAGTTCCACTAATTTATCAGTTTCTCCTTTTTCTTCTTATTGGCATGATTAAGAGTGTCAACCTGCACCATCACTGCAATACTCTTAGGTGAGCATTATACTAATAATGCCCCTTGTTGGTTTCAGGTAAAATATGTGAGACAGAAAGGGGTATTCTTAGGAAACCCAATTTGGGTTCTATTTAGGGTAAATACCCTTTTCTTTCTTATTAGAGATTTTGACTTTCATTTGAAAGAAGCAAGGTGAATTGTTGGTGTAGGACTCATCTAAAAGAATTTCCTTGATTGGGCAGGTGAGTTTACACTTTAATGACCAATCGAGTGGTACTAAACATCTTGTTAAACCTCCTGTACTATTGGGATGTATTGAGACTTTTTTCGCATCTGGACAGTTTCCCAAATGCTACTTGGGTAAATCTCCCTTACTGCTGGTGAGAGGTCACTTCATTAATATATCCCATCACAATGCTCAGGTTTGGAATATTGAGCAGCCATAGTATGTTCACTGAAATAAGAAGATAAGGTCCAAATTTGGACCTTAATATAAGAGTATAAAATACGGCTAAAGGAAAAACCTCTCAACTGAAAAAAGGACTCCACTAAAAAGTCCCTTTAAGTGCAATGAAAAAAGAAAATATCAGATAAAATCCAATACATTTTCAGGAGTGGTATACCTTTAAATTGAAGGAGTATTATGCAGTGCTAAACAGACAATGTATAGCTTGTAAAAACAGGTTATGAACAATATTAATCTGTGCAGATGTATACCTTAATGTTATAAAACATAATGTAATTACTAAGTAAAGTATAAAAACATATATAACTTAGTGATATAAAATGTCTCTATATGGATACAATAGTATCTTTCAAATGAAAGTTCACGACAGTCCGTGATATGCGAGCTATTGCAGCTATTTCCAGTTATAGTCAAACTGGGATTATTGAGCTGGATAAGCTGAATTGATATTGAACAAAATTATATATATAAGCAGTATATTTAATATTAATAATAATGTACCTGGTATATAACTTAATATAATAACGAACAGATCATAGTTAATGGTCTGTAGTTTAGTAGATAAGTTATTTTTGTCTTGCGGAAAGTGAATAAAAAATACAAGGTGCTTAGTGCATTAAAATCCGTTTATTAAATAGAATAAAAAAGGAGGAATATGCACTCACAGTATTGCAAAGAGCTTTTGGTGCTAGACTGGAAACTGGAAAGTCCGGCGTTAGCAGCTTGATCTTATCGGTCTGCCGGCAGATGAATGGACCTGTTGATAGCCGCGTGTGTGTCACCGATCTCCCTGCGTTCCAAGTGAAGCCCGGTCTTCTTTGCGATGGGTGCCAGAAAGTGATAGAGTCCTTACGCGTTTCGTGAGTCTAGTGCTCACTTCATCAGAGGAACTCCATTCATCTGCCGGCAGACCGATAAGATCAAGCTGCTAACGCCGTACTTTCCAGTTTCCAGTCTAGCACCAAAAACTCTTTGCAATACTGTGAGTTTTTAAGGAACTGCAATAATTAACTTTTGAGGGTTAACTCCACCGCTAGTGGCCATCTAACACATAGTTACTAAAGGAACTTCTGAGTCGTTAGACTACTTTTGGTCATCTAACTCAGTGCCCCTCAACCCTCTCCTTAAGGCACACCTAACAGTCCAGGATTTAGGAATGGGGGGGAAACTACCGGGAGCTATAGTGCCAGAAAAAATACTTTACTATAGTTTCCCTTTAATTACACACTTTCTCTGTGTTTGCTGGTGACATTGCAAACAGGGCCGCCCATGTGTGAAACCATACACGTAGCCTCCAAACATATATGGAAGTTACTTGTGCGGTTGCTGCTTGTGATGTCTGCATGTGGTATTGCAATAGTGGGGATGCTGCTTGCGGGTTGGCGTATGTGGATGTTTGCAGTGTATGTGATGGGAGAGGGCTAGTTCTGTTGCTGAGTGCGGGTGCAGCGGGCAGGGGCGGGCTGGGCAGGGAGGCAATTGCCCCCCAGGCCGCCCGTAATTCTTTTAGGACCGGCCGCGGTCGGCCAGCCCTTTAAATGCTGCAGCCGCCTGAGCGCTCTGTAAAGAGCTTCAGGCGGCTGCAACTGCTTTTCCCTCCCTCCTTTCCCCTGTAGCGTGGCCTAGCTGTTCTCCGGTCCGCGGTGCCCGGCCGGAGTGATAGGAAGGTGCACAGCACACTGAGTGTGCACTTCCTGTCAGTCCGGCCGGTTACAGGAAACAGAAATTCCTGTTCCGCGCTGAGTTTCTGTTTCCTGTAACCGGCCGGACTGACAGGAAGTGCACACTGAGCGTGCACTTTCCCATCACTCCGGCCGGGCATCGCGGACCGTAGAGCAGCTCGGCCACACTACAGGGTAGGGGGTAAGAAGAGGGGAGGGGGGGAGAGTAAGAAGAGGGGAGGGGGGAAGAGTAAGAAGAGGGGAGGGGGGGGAAAGCAGGGGAGGGCTGGCAGCCTTAGGCCTGGGGGGCAAAACCAGTCAAGTGGCCCATTGCGCCACCAAATCAGTTCACCATCCATGCCCACCTTTTCCTGGTTTTATAACGGATATTGATGTTATGCTAATCAGTAGCTCTTTGCCATACCCGCTCCTTCACGGCTCTGACTTTCAATGTTGTCAGAGCTTCTTCTTCTTTTTTTTATTTTTTTTTTTGACAATCTTTATTTTGGATGTCATAGCAAGAGGTATTATAACAATAACAAGCAAAAACATGACATGAGTACAATTCACCAAGCTTATAACAGGTGTACATAGGATAATCTGGGGTAGAGAATTTTAGTTAATAGGATACTGCATAAGATATTGAATGCGCGATATATTCACAACTGCTATACATATTTTGTTAACCCCCAGTACAGTCGGGGTGGTAGGACGTTGTAGAACTCTCGTTTAAGACCACTGTAAGACATATCAGGCTATCTGGATTTCTGTGCAATGTTTAGTGTTACAAAGTTATACTGTTACGGAGCTACATGTAACTTTCATCCTATCTCACTCCGAGTCGATTTCTCGTCTCACCCCTTTAGTTCCCCCCAGTAACATGTGGGACTTTCCGTGTGTCTGTAGTAATACTACGTGCCATCTTCGCAGGGTTACAGGGCCACCGCTAAGTAGATCGTCAATGGGGTATCCATGACAGGTCCATGTGATCTAGAATAGGACACTCGATGTTAGAAAGTCATGTCGGTGGAGGGGAGAGTGTCGACCCTCTGACGGATCTGTGAGTTCGTCACTCGGAACGGTCGAGAGCGGCTTTAGGCCGTACCCAATACGGTACTTTACATTGTGGAAATCAGGGGGGGTATCTCTACTGAGGAGTTAAGGAGTCTGTCTGTCGGGACTAAGGGAAGGGGGGGAAGGAAAGAGGGGGGGCGAGGGTGGGGTGGGTCAGGTTGCCTGTCTCCCGCCCCCCACCCCGGCGGCCGATATGTGCCACAGCCATGGCATCCAGACACGGGTAAATTTTTCTTGTCTATCCTGCAGGGCCGCTGTAAGGGATTCCATAGTATATATATCCCCCACCCTGTCCATCCACTGCTGGAGTGTAGGCGCATCCCGCTGCTTCCACATCGTGGGGATCAGTGATGTGGCTGCCGTCAGCAAGTGTTTTATCAGGGATTTTTTATAGGCTGCAAGCGACATGTCTGTGTGGTGTATGAGCATGGAGAGGGGTTGGAGCGGCAGATTAACATCCGTGATCTGTTGAATGGAGTCTCTGACCGATGTCCAAAAGGGAGTAATCTCGGGGCAGCTCCACCAGATGTGCAGGTAGGAGCCGTCTGAGGCTCCACACCTCCAACAATTTCCAGTTATCTCCGCGTCCATACGGTGCAGAGTGTCCGGTGTCCTGTACCAGTGCGTAAGGATCTTAAAGTTCGTCTCTTGGAATTTGGAGCTGATGGAGCATTTATGGGACAGTATGAAAATCTTTTCCCACTCCTGGTCTGTGAGTGTGGTCCCCGTGTCCCTTTCCCACCTGGAAACATATCTCGGATGTGACCGGTGTTCGCTAGCGACAAGATGTGCATATAGCCTAGAGACCCCCTTATCCGGGTGAGACCTGGCTGTGCAGAGAGTTTCAAACTGTGTGGCGGCTCTGTGTAAGCATTGTTTGGCTGGGAAAGTCTTGTAGTATGATTGAATTTGTAGGTAATGGAAGGTGTCTAGTCCCGTGGATACCTTGTCCCCTAAGATGTCCGCCAGGGGTTTAAGTCGGTTACCTTGTGTGAGATGATGAATGCTGAGCCAGTCGGTGTCGGTGTATGTGCTGAGGTCTGCAGGTGTTAGTCCCCCACCCACCCCCGGGTTGTGCGTTATGGGCGTGAGAGGGCTGTCCGTAGTCGTAAGTTGGTGTGAGTATCGCAGTGTGCACCAGATTTGCAGTGTGGCGTCGATCAGAGGGTTGCCAGTTCGCAGGGATCCTAGCGTTAGAGTGCTTAACCAGAGGCGTGAGGGCAGAACGCCACCCGCCTGCGCGAGTTCCATGGGGACCCACAGCTTGTTGGTTGGGCGAGCGTGCCAGTCCACTAGCCTGAGTAGGTGGGCTGCTTGATAATATCTCAGGAATGACGGGAGCCCTGCGCCCCCTCTTGTTTTTTGGCGTTCTAGTATCGCCTTGCTTACCCTACTCTTTTTCCCGTTCCACACGAAGTCTCGCACCGCCGCGGAGATCGTTTGGAAAAAGGTTCTTGGCAGTGTAACGGGGACCGCTTGGAACAAAAATAGCAGGCGAGGTAGCATTCATTTTAACAACGTTTATCCGGCCGAACCAGGAGACATAGAGGCCCCTCCAGCGCCGGAGGTCATTCTGTAAGACCGAAAGGATGGGGAGGAAGTTTAACTGGTACAGTAGGGTCAAATTAGCAGGTAGCCATATCCCGAGGTATTTGAGCTTATCGGTGCACCATGAAAAGCGGAATTGTGAGTGTAGGTGTGCGATCCCCTCCGCTGTGAGTGAAATCGGTAGGGCCTCCGATTTAGTCATGTTCAGCTTGAGATTGGAGATGTCTCCAAACTCCCTGAAGGCCCGAAGCAGGTTGGGGAACGACACTATGGGGTTGTCTATGAAAAACAGCATGTCGTCGGCATAAGCCGCCACCTTATGCTCCACGTGGTGCAAGTTGTACCCCGTAATACCCCCGTCCCGTCTGACCGCCTCCAGGAAGGGCTCCAGGGTGAGGGCGAACAGGGGACAGCCCTGCCTGGTGCCGTTGCGTATGTTGAACGGGGCCGAGAGCGCTCCGTTGATCCGGATACGTGCCGTGGGGTTAGTATACAAAGCTAGATCCATGAGCGGATGTTGGGTCCGAACTGCATATGACGCAGGGTTGCTTCTAGGTACTTCCAATCCACCCGGTCGAAGGCCTTTTCTGCGTCCGTGGAGACCAGCACCACATTTTTGTTGGTCGACCGGTGTCAGGATCGGGACAGGGATCCAACACGCAGAGTACAAACAGTAGCCAGATACGTATACCGGACCTTAGAATGGCCGGACTAACGTAAGTAGTACAGTATAGAATGGTCAAAGACAAGCCGAGGTCGAGGGTAACAGAAGACAGGTAAGCGAGAGACAAGCCGAATCAAAGGTAACAGAGATAAGCAGAGTAAGGTAAACAAGCCGGGTCAAAACCAAAAGGGATAATAGAATACACAAGCACTGAGTGACTAGAACAAGCTAGAACCACGACAGGGCAATGAGCTAATGAAAGAAGCTCTGTTAAATACCCTGTTCAGAGCAGTAACCACGCCTCCGAGGCGTCTTGATTGGTCCTGCAGCAATTGACTGACAGGTCGTTCCGGGGGAGTGTCCTGATGACTACTTCCTGCCTAGATGCTGTAAAAGGCAGTCACTCCCTCGCGGCCGGCCTAGCATGACCGGATAGACCGCGGGGAAGGGAGCCATCAGACCGTCTGGATGGAGGAACAGCTAAGTCTCGGAGGTAGAGACCACAGGTACCCTGACAGTACCCCCCCTCTCAGATACGCCCACCGGGCGGAATGAACCGGGACGAGATGGGAAGCGAGAGTGATACGCCCTGCAGAGACGGGGAGCATGAACATCCTCCTGAGGTACCCAACTCCTCTCCTCAGGACCATATCCCTTCCAATCAACCAGATATTGTACTCTCCCCCGGGAGATTCGAGAATCAATAATAGAGTTAACCTCATACTCCTCCTGACCCTCCACCTGAACGGAGCGAGGAGGGGCTATTGTGGAGGAAAATCTGTTACATATGAGTGGTTTCAGCAATGAAACGTGAAACGAGTTCGGGATGCGTAAGGTATTAGGAAGAGCTAAACGATACGCAACAGGATTGATACGGGTCAGCACCCTGTAGGGTCCAATATAACGAGGAGCGAACTTCATGGATGGCACTTTTAAACGGATGTTCCTCGTGCTCAGCCATACCCTATCACCTGGAACAAAGACCGGAGCCGCCCTTCTACGTTTATCAGCGTGTTTCTTAACCAACATAGAGTTGTGCACAAGGATTTGTCGAGTTTGATCCCACAACTTCCTCAAATTGGCAACATGAACATCAACCGACGGCACCCCCTGGGAAGGAGAATCCGAAGGAAGAATAGACGGATGAAAACCATAATTCATGAAGAAGGGGCTTGAATGAGTAGAATCGCAAACGAGATTGTTGTGTGCAAACTCCGCCCAAGGAATCAAACCGACCCAATCATCCTGGTGTTCAGAAACAAAGCATCGTAAATATTGTTCAATTTTCTGGTTGGTACGTTCAGCAGCTCCGTTAGACTGAGGATGATAGGCAGAAGAAAAGTTTAATTTAATACCAAGTTGAGAGCAGAAGGACCTCCAAAAGCGGGAAACAAATTGGGAGCCTCTGTCCGATACAATTTGAGAGGGTATCCCATGTAGGCGAAAAATCTCCTTAGCGAATATCTCTGCCAATTCGGGAGAAGACGGGAGTTTAGGCAGGGGAATGAAGTGTGCCATCTTAGTAAACCTGTCAACCACGGTGAGGATAACAGTCTGTCTTTTAGAGATAGGTAGATCGACAATAAAGTCCATGGCCAAACAGGACCATGGTTTTTCTGGAACCTCCAAGGGGTGCAGGAATCCACATGGAAGCGTATGGGGTTGTTTGGTTTTAGTACAAACTTCACATGCAGCGATGAACTCCTCAATATCCCTCCGTAAAGCAGGCCACCAGAAGTCCTTAGAGATCAACGCGTAAGTTTTGCGAATACCAGGATGTCCCGCCATCTTGCTATTATGTAAACACTGTAAAAGTTCCAGTTGAAGAGCAGGAGGAACGAAATGACGACCCGCAGGAGTCTGTTTAGGTGCTAGATGTTGCAACTTAATGATCTCGGCCAGTAATGGAGAATGAATCCTGAGATTCGTATTAGCAATGATATTGCATTTCGGAACTATAGAAGAAAGAACTGGTTCAGGTACAGTAGAAGGTTCATATTGGCGAGATAATGCATCGGCTTTAGAGTTTTTAGAACCAGGTCTGTAAGTCAGTACATAATTGAAGTGAGTCAGGAATAAGGACCAACGAGCTTGTCTAGAGGATAAGCGCTTAGCCTCCCCAATATAGGACAAGTTTTTGTGGTCCGTCAAAATCGTAATAGGGTGTAGGGTCCCCTCCAACAAATGTCTCCACTCCTTTAAGGCTTTAATGACTGCTAACAGTTCCCTTTCCCCGATGTCATATCTGCTCTCGGGCCCAGAAAATTTCTTAGAGAAGAAACCACAAGGGTGTAACGGTTTATCCACCCCTAACCTTTGAGACAGAACAGCCCCAACTGCTGTCTCAGAGGCATCGACCTCAAGCAAGAAAGGCAGAGTCGTATCAGGATGGACTAGAATGGGAGCCGAGGCAAAAAGTTCCTTGAGAGTCTTGAAAGCACCAAGAGCTTCCTTAGACCAGAACTTAGTATCAGCCCCTTGTTTGGTCATATTGGTAATAGGCGCAATGATAGAGGAGTATCCTTTAATGAAGCACCTATAGTAGTTGGAAAAACCAATAAACCTTTGGATAGCTTTGAGTCCTTTGGGCAAGGGCCAGTCTAAAATAGATTGGAGTTTTACAGAATCCATTTTAAAACCTTCCCCAGAAATCACGTATCCAAGAAAGTCTACCTGAGACTGATCAAAACTGCACTTTTCCAATTTGCAATATAGACCATGTTGCAGCAGCTTGTGTAATACCTTTCTGACCTGTCTATGGTGAGTCTCAATCTCCTTAGAGTGTATTAGTATGTCGTCCAGGTAAACAATAACACAATCATGCTGAAACTCCCTAAGTACCTCATTAATCAAATCTTGAAATACTGCAGGCGCATTGCATAGTCCAAATGGCATCAGTGTATTCGTAATGGCCATACCGGGTATTGAATGCCGTCATCCACTCGTGACCTTGCTGGATTCTCACCAAATTGTAAGCCCCTCTGAGATCTAACTAGGTGAAGATTTTGGAGCCCTTAAGACGATCAAATAACTCGGTAATCAGTGGGATAGGATAGGCATTTCTGACAGTTATTTTATTCAAGCCTCGGTAATCGATACATGGTCTCAGCGTGCCATCCTTCTTCTTAATGAAAAAGAACCCAGCCCCGGCCGGAGAAGAAGACCTCCTGATGAATCCCTTTTCTAAATTCTCCCGAATATACTCCTCTAGAACCGAGTTTTCCTGAACAGACAAAGGATATACATGGCCCCTCGGAGGCATAGTGCCGGGTAGAAGCTTAATCTTACAGTCAAATGACCTGTGTGGAGGCAAAGAATCGGCATTCTTCTTGTCAAACACTGCCCTTAAGTCTAGGTAAAGGTCTGGTATTTGTCTTTTTGTGGACTGAGTAGGATTCTCCGGTATGTTAATATTAGCTAATGGAGAAACCTTGCACAAACACCGATCCTGGCAGCCCTGTCCCCATGAGAGTATCTCTCCTAACTCCCAATCGATAATAGGGTTATGTTTTTTCAACCATGGGTACCCCAGAACTATGGGAACGGAAGGAGACGAAATGAGCATAAGAGATAAATTCTCCACGTGTAGGATACCAACATTTAAATCAATGGGTATGGTCTCACGAAAGATAACAGGGTCTAGTAGTGGTCTACCATCTATGGCCTCAACGGCCAAAGGTGTCTCCGTTAGCTGGGATGGGAAATTGTTCTTACTAGCAAAGGCTTGGTCGATAAAATTCTCAGCAGCACCGGAATCTATCAATGCCATAGCCCTTACTACTTCCTTCCCCCAAGTTAAGGAAACTGGTAGCAGAAGCCTGTGATCTTTATAATTAGGAGTAGAGGACAAAATAGAAACACCCAAGGCCTGTCCTCTAGAGAGACTTAGGTGCGAGCGTTTCCCGGGCGGTTAGAACAGTTCGAGAGTAAATGACCCTTGGCCCCACAATACATACACAAACCCTCTCTTCTCCTGTGCTGTCTTTCCTCCTCAGAGAGGCGGGTATACCCTATCTGCATAGGTTCAGTAAGCAAAGATATCGTGGAGTCAGGACTTGGAAAAGCGGGAGCTAACCTAAAAGAAGGTCTCTGGTTCCTCTCTCGAGTGTTCTGTCTCTCTCTTAGACGTTCATCTATACGAGAGATTAACGAAATTAAATCCTCTAAATTCTCAGGGAGTTCTCTGGTAGCAACCTCATCAAGGATTACATCAGATAGGCCATTCAAAAATACATCCATATACGCCTGCTCATTCCACTTGATTTCTGCCGCCAGAGACCTGAACTCTAGTGCATAATCCACCAGTGTTCGGTTCTCCTGTCTCAGGCGCAACAGTAATCTGGCTGCATTAACCTTTCTACCTGGAGGGTCAAATGTTCTTCTAAAAGCAGCTACAAATGCGTTATAGTTATAAACTAATGGGTTATCGTTCTCCCATAATGGGTTGGCCCATCTCAGAGCTTTCTCAATGAGTAGGGTGATAATAAATCCTACTTTTGCCCTATCTGTAGGATAAGAGCGAGGTTGCAATTCAAAGTGGATACTAATTTGGTTTAAAAAACCACGACACTTCTCAGGAGCCCCACCATAGCGTACTGGGGGGGTAATGTTAGAAGAAGCACCCACTGTGGCTACCTCTAGACCTGAACCGACAGGAGAAACAGGGGTATTACGTATCTCCTCTGGTGGGTTATTGGCACAAGCTAATAGAGCCTGTAGCGCAAGTGCCATCTGATCCATTCTGTGATCCATGGCTTCAAACCTAGGATCAGGAGCAGCCAGCTTACTGTTTGTACTTGCAGGATCCATTGGCCCTGTCGTAATGTCTGGATCGGGACAGGGATCCAACACGCAGAGTACAAACAGTAGCCAGATACGTATACCGGACCTTAGAATGGCCGGACTAACGTAAGTAGTACAGTATAGAATGGTCAAAGACAAGCCGAGGTCGAGGGTAACAGAAGACAGGTAAGCGAGAGACAAGCCGAATCAAAGGTAACAGAGATAAGCAGAGTAAGGTAAACAAGCCGGGTCAAAACCAAAAGGGATAATAGAATACACAAGCACTGAGTGACTAGAACAAGCTAGAACCACGACAGGGCAATGAGCTAATGAAAGAAGCTCTGTTAAATACCCTGTTCAGAGCAGTAACCACGCCTCCGAGGCGTCTTGATTGGTCCTGCAGCAATTGACTGACAGGTCGTTCCGGGGGAGTGTCCTGATGACTACTTCCTGCCTAGATGCTGTAAAAGGCAGTCACTCCCTCGCGGCCGGCCTAGCATGACCGGATAGACCGCGGGGAAGGGAGCCATCAGACCGTCTGGATGGAGGAACAGCTAAGTCTCTACCTCTTTTGGAGGTAGAGACCACAGGTACCCTGACAACCGGGCGGAGTGGATCAGATTGAGGGCTCGGATAGTATTGTCCCGTGTCTCTCTGCCAGGGACAAAACCCACCTGGTCCGGGTGGATCAACGCGGGGAGTATGCGGGAGAGTCTCAGGGCCATGGTCTTGGCGAATAATTTTAAATCTGCATTGAGTAGCAATATTGGTCTATAACTCCCGCAGTCAGAGGGGTCCTTACCATCCTTGGGTATTACCGTCACCGTCGCGTGTAATGTGTCTACAGGGAACCTGCCACCTTCCAACAGGGAGTTGAGGCCCTGCAGCAAATGTGGCAGCAGTATATTTTTGAATTTGTGCAGGTACGTGGTCGGTAGGCCATCGGGGCCTGGGGCTTTGTTGGACTTAGATTGTTTAAGGGCTGCGGCAAGTTCCTCCTCAGTAATCGGGCGGTCCAAGTCCTCGGCTACGTCCACTGGGACCTTGCGCCCCAAGTACTCAGAGAGGAACGCCTCTATCTTATGCTGGTGTAGGGAGGTGTCCGTACGGTGTGAGGTAGCGTCAATATTGTACAGATCTGCGTAAAAGTGCCTAAAAGCTTGTAAGATGTCCGGAGGGGCCCGTTTCACCGTCCCATCCCTGCCCCCTATCTGATGTACATGTTGCTGTCTATGCCTCTGTGTCAGGGAGCGGGCCAACATTTTCCCGCATTTGTTGGAGAATTCGTAAAAATGTCTATTGGACTTTCGGATAGTGTGTAACAGATTCTGTGAAAGTAAATCCCTGAGCTGTCTACGTTGGTCTTGTTTATGTTGCGTCTCCAAGTCCGCTATTGTCCGTGTCAGTGTCTGGATCTGTGTGGCGTGGTCTTTCTTGCGTTGGGTGCAAAGTTTGATAAAATGTCCCCTGATCACACATTTATGTGCCTCCCAAACCGTGAGGGGGGCCACGTCGGTGCCGTCGTTGTCAGCAAAATAATGCGTCAATGTCTGTGCTATTTGGGTGGTGAAGGTAGTGTCCCCCAATACACTTTCATTGAGTTTCCAATGACGTTCTCGAGGTTTGAAGAGCGGAGATTTAAGTGTGATGAGTACTAGGGCATGGTCCGAGTCATGTTGTATCCCAATGTTGGATGTGAGGAGGAAGGGGAGGTATTCTTGGGCAAGGAAGACGTAGTCTATCCGGCTATATCTATTGTGTACTGCGGAATAGCATGTGTAGTCTTTAGCGTCGGGATGCGCCACCCTCCAACAGTCGACCAGACCCGATTTTCCCAAAGGTTGTTTGGCTTGCCTTAAGCAATGTGCGGGGATGGTACTGGTGCCCACGGATGTGTCCATCCGGGGATCCAGCGGGATATTAAGATCGCCGGTTAGTATCAGGGTTCCCTCTCGGAACCTCTCCAGTTGTGTCAAGGTTTTCGTCAGGAATCGATGTTGTCCCTTGTTGGGGCAATAGATCGTGGCAAATGTGTACTTATGCGCTGCAATTACGCCCTTTACAAATAAAAACCTCCCCTGTGGGTCTGCTTGCGAAGCAGTGTTCTCGATTGGGATCGTATTGGCGAAAATAATAGCCACGCCTGAGCGTTTGGACTCCGGGTTGTTGGCGTAAAATCCCAGTGGGTACCGTCTATCCCGTATCTGGGGGGCCTCGTTGTCTTGCAGAAACGCTATCGAGGCTCTGTGTGACCACACGGTTCTCAATAGTTGTCGCCGTTTTTCGGGGGCATTAAGACCTCGAATATTATGCGAGAATAGGGTCAGAGATGCGGGGGTGAAAGTGGTCGCCATGGCTGTTCGGGGTGGAGGGGGGTGAAGGAGGGGAGCTGGGGAGGGAGAGGTAAGGGTACTATTGTATGTGGGTCCAGGCCCGTCAAGGGCTTCAGGGGGTTAGGCAACTAAGACCCTAGGTCGTGAGAGGGTGACCTGATCTACAGGTTGTCACGACAGTGACCCCTTCTCGCAGAGTGTAACCTAACTATAGAACGTATACCGGACCTTAGAATGGCCGGACTCACGTTAGAGTAGTCAAATGGGATAGCCAGAGGTCAAGGGATAACAGAAGACGGGATAACGATAAGCAAGCCAAAGTACAGGGAACCAGAGAGTAGAGTAGTCGAATAGGGAAGCCAAAAGTCAAATACCAGGGTAGAATACAAATATCACAGAAACTAGCACTAGGGGAACCAGCAAGAACCACACTAGGGCGTCTTACTGCTGTCAGGGCAGCCCTTTTATAGTGTGGTGTGTGTAGCCTTAAAACCAAAAGGTCCGGGGGCGTGGCCGCGTCAGGACCTTGTCGGCTTCAAGCCGACGGCAGTGGCGCACATGCGCCGAACCTAGAAATTCCGAGCTGATCGAGCGGCCGGCGTCAGAAGTGCCGTGCCGCTCAGTGAAGGAGGGCGCTGTGCTGCGTGGGTCAGAGGAAGTCAGGTAAGGTATCGTGACACAGGTGGGTCGGTTGCGGGGGGGTGAGAAAGTCCGGTAGGAGAAGTTCGTCCAGAGAGAACGGTGCCCGCTCTCCCTCGACCCACGTTGTGGGTTGGGGCGTCTGGGTACTGGCTGTGATAGTGCTGCCACCTCACGCCATCAGCATACCCCGTTAACATTAGGCAGTTTGCATACATCTCAACAGTGCTTATTAAGGTGATCGGCCCCGGGGTCCCTCCGCTGAGCCATACCCCGCCCACCTAAAAATTCCGTTCAAGGATGGCGTTTGAGGCATGGAGCCCCGTGCAGCGTCAAGGCCTATAAATCTGCTTGTTTGGTTGATGGGGGGGGCCATATAGTGGCTCCATACTGTTGGTGCCATGCCCCGAGAGGCCCGAAAAGGGGCGATATCTCCACCTAGTGTGAGGATCTACTGGTGTCCGACTCGCAACCGCGGGTCGGGGGAGTTGATAATTTGATACTTAACTTTGCAGGCCGCGAGGAGACCCCGAGGCCGTAGTAAGAGGTCAGGTTGAACCCCGCCAGTCCCGCCCCACCAGTGCAGATCTAAAATTCAGTTATCAAAGTTAACCATAACGGAATAAAACAACAAAGGACCAAACATAACTGTTGTCTTACATCATAACAGTTGACATACATTAACCTTTAAGAGCCTCATGGGTTGGGGAGGAGCGTCCCCGGAGCCGCAGTCCGAACCACCCGCCACGGCATTATAGAGACACCTCTCACAGTATAGTTGGGGGGACAGCACGTGGCGCGAGCGATTCAGCGCGGCCCACGGGCCGCACCCGCCGTAATAGACAGACAGCCAGACCAGGTCGTCATTCCGCCAGACCGCAGGCGCCGACCAAACGGCCCACCGCCTGCCGTGGGGCAGCATGTGCATATAGGTCGGATAGGGTGACACACCATGGTATAGTACGAGCCCCCGCCCCGAGCATTATTCATAAACAGCCCAAATACAATTACAGAACGTCTCTTCTGCCCCGTGGATGCCCCCTTGCAAAGTGTGTGCCAAAAGTTCAGGCTGGTAGGCCTTCGTGGGCAGCGTGTGAAGCTGGTCCTTAAACTGCTGCCGTAAGTTAAGTTGGCCGCTCCCCAGGCGGAGGAGTACTACCGTTCAAACTGAGCCTGCCCGCAGGGGGTGGTAGGGAGTATGGACTCTCAAATGTCCCAAGAAAGAAGGTGTTGGCATTTACCCGTTCCCCACCCAAAATCGGCAAGGGCCTAGATGTAGCTTTGGAAAAGCCGCTACTGTTCACACTGCAACAAATATGTAGGGAGGCCCTGCCGGCGGACTGTCCCGGTTCCCACCCATGTTATAAGCTAAGTGTTCTAATGTAAATATAAACGTGGCAACTTATCTGTTATCAACGTCGCCTGGGGAGGCCTCCTCAGGTCGGCTCCTGCTGCTGTGGGACCAAGACGACGTGATGCTTAACCGGAGGCCAGTTGTTATTCTTCTGGGCCCGCAGGGCCCCCCCAGCGAGCGGGTTGCGCATCTCTCCTAGGTTGATTGCGGAGAGCCTCGGGGACCTCGGGGTGGGATGGTCGCGGTGGAGGCTGGTCCAGGATCCAATTGCGGACAGTGACTGGCGGTAGATCGAGGGCTCTCAGAAAGCCGGGTATATCGTTAGGCCAACGCAGGGAGCACCACATGTTGCCCTTCTTAGCCTGAAGGCTAAAGGGGAAGCCCCACTTGTATGGGATGCGCTTTTCCTGAAGGATGCCTGTCAAAGGGCGTAGGGCTCTCCGCGCATCTAAAGTGAGGGCTGAGAGGTCCTGGTACAAGGAAATCGGGGCGTCCTGATAGGTGACTGTCTGCGTGCGAGCTGCCTTCATAATGGCTTCTTTGAGCTGAAAGGAGAGGAGGCAGCAGATCACATCTCGGGGCAGGCCATCCCTCCTCGGGGGCCGCAAGGCCCTGTGTGCTCGTTCGATGTGGTAGTCATCCTGAGCTCTGTCGCCCAGTATACGAGTAAAAAGCTGTGTGAGGGCAGTACCCAGGTCTTCAGTTTCAGCTTCGGGCATGCCTCTGATCCTGATATTATTCCGCCTGCCCCTGTTGTCCAAGTCCTCCACCTGTCTGCGGAGCTCTAGGAGCACTGAGCCCTGTCTGGCAGTGGCATGGTCAGCTGCCTGGGAGTGTTGTATAGCTTGTAAGTTTTCATGCTCCAGCTCTGTGACACGCTCCTCTAAGGCCGTGAGGTCCCTGCGCACCTCCAGAATCTCCTCACGGATCGCCGCTCTCAGTTCCGCTACCATGGCAGTTTTATCTTGCTTGGTGAGCATATTAGCCGATATGGCTGTCAGTTCTGCCGTGATTTGCGTTAGTGTTTCCCCTCTTGCTGAGCTAGGCTCCGAGCCTGCTCCGCTCTCAGCACCCAGGGATGCCGCCGCCATTTTGTCTGCCTGCCTCGTGGCACGGTAAGCGTCGGGTGTGGAGAGAAAATCATCCATCGGGCCGGCCTGTTTTCTCGACGGGCTAGTGCCCGATGGTCCTGGGGTGCCCTGTCGCCTAGTTTTCCCCATTTCACCTGCGTGGTTTCGCTAATAATAGGGCCTATGTGGGTCGAGATCGCGGAGCTCCGGAAAGCACGTCTCACTCCATGCGCCGGCAAGCCACGTCCCCCAGCTTCTTCTTCTTACTCCCCCCCTCTTCTTCTTACTCCCCCTTCTTCTTCTTACTCCCCCTTCTTCTTCTTACTTCCCCCTCTTCTTCTTACTCCCCCTTCTTCTTCTTACTTCCCCCTCTTCTTCTTACTCCCCCCTCTTCTTCTTACTCCCCCTTCTTCTTCTTACTCCCCCTTCTTCTTCTTACCCCCTTCTTCTAATTACTCCCCACTCTTGTTCTTCTTACTCCTCACTCTTTTTCTTACTCCCCCCTTCTTCTTCTTACCCACCTCTTTTTCTTATCTCCCCTCCTTCTTACTCCCCCCTCTTCTTACTCCCCCCTTCTTCTTCTTACTCTCCACTCTTCTTCTTCTTACTCCCCCCTCTTTTTCTTACTCCCTCCTCTTCTTCTTCTTACTCCCCCCTCTTTTTCTTACTCCCTCCTCTTCTTCTTCTTCCTCCCCCCTCTTTTTCTTACTCCCTCCTCTTCTTCTTCTTACTCCCCCCTCTTTTTCTTACTCCCTCCTTCTTCTTCTTACCCCCCTCTTTTTCTTACTCCCTCCTTCTTCTTCTTACCCCCCTCTTTTTCTTATCTCCCCTCCTTCTTACTCCCCCTCCCCCTCTTCTTACTCCCCTCCCCCTCTTCTTCCCCCCTTCTTTTTCTTTTCTCCCCTCCTTCTTACACTCCCCCTCCCCTCTTCTTACTCCCTCTCCCCTCTTCTTACTCCCCCCTCCTCTTACTCCGCCCCTCCCCCTCTTCTTCCTCCCTATTTTTCTTATCTCCCCTCCTTCTTACACTCCCCCTCCCCTCTTCTTACTCCCCCTCCACTCTTCTTACTCCCCCCTCCTCTTACTCCACCCCTCCCCTCTTACTCCCCCCTCTTATCCCCCCTGCCCTCTTCTTACTCCCTCCCCTCTTCTTACTCCCCCTTCTTCTTACTCTCCCCCCTCGCCTCTTCTTACTCCCCACCTCTTCTTACTTCCCCCTCCTCTTACTCCCCCCTTCCCTCTTACTCCCCCCTCTTCTTACTCCCTCTCCCCTCTTCTTACTCCCCCTCCTCTTACTCCCCCCTCTTCTTACTCCCCCCTCCCCTCTTCCTACTCCCCCCTCCCCTCTTCCTACTCCCCCCCCTCTTCTTACTCTACCCCCTCCCCTCTTCTTACTCTACCCCCCACCCCTCTTCTTACTCTCCCCCACCCCTCTTCTTACTCTCCCCCCCCTCTTCTTACTCTCCCCCCTCTTCTTACTCTCCCCCCTCTTCTTACTCCCCCCTTCCCCTCTTCTTACTCCCCCCCTTCCCTCTTCTTACTCCCCCCTCCCCTCTTCTTACTCCCCCCGCCCCTCTTCTTACTCTCCCCCCTCCCCTCTTCTTACTCCCCCTCCCCTCTTCTTACTCCCCTCTCCTCCCCTCTTCTTATTCCCCTCCCCTCTTCTTATTCCCCTCCCCTCTTCTTACTCCCCCTCCTCTTACTCCCCCCCTCTTCTTACTCCCCTCTTACCCCCCTCCCCTCTTCTTACTCTCCCCCCTCCCCTCTTCTTACTCCCCCCCTCCCCTCTTCTTAGAGGAGCTCGGCCATGCTACAGGGTAGGGGGTAAGAAGAGGGGAGGGGGGGAGAGTAAAAAGAGGGGAGGGGGGGCGAGTAAGAAGAGGGGAGGGGGGAGTAAGAAGAAGGGAGGGGGGAGTAAGACGAGGGGAGGGGGTAGAGTAAGAAGAGGGGAGGGGGGAGTAGGAAGAGGGGAGGGGGGAGTAGGAAGAGGGGAGGGGGGAGTAGGAAGAGGGGAGGGGGGAGTAGGAAGAGGGGAGGGGGGAGTAAGAAGAGGGGAGGGGGAGTAAGAAGAGGGGAGGGGGAGTAAGAGGGGAGAGGGGAGTAAGAAGAGGGGGGGAGTAAGAGGAGGGGGAGTAAGAAGAGGGGGGAGTAAGAGGAGGGGGAAGTAAGAAGAGGGGGGGAGTAAGAAGAGGCGAGGGGGGAGAGTAAGAAGAAGGGGGGAGTAAGAAGAGGGGAGGGAGGGAGTTAGAAGAGGGCAGGGGGATAAGAGGGGGGAGTAAGGGGAGGGGCGGAGTAAGAGGAGGGGGGAGTAAGAAGAGGGGAGGGGGGAGTGTAAGAAGGAGGGGAGAAAAGAAAAATAGGGAGGAAGAAGAGGGGGAGGGGCGGAGTAAGAGGAGGGGGGAGTAAGAAGAGGGGAGGGGGAGTAAGAAGAGGGGAGGGGGGAGTGTACGAAGGAGGGGAGAAAAGAAAAAGAGGGGGGAAGAAGAGGGGGAGGGGAGTAAGAAGAGGGAGAGGGGGGAGTAAGAAGGAGGGGAGATAAGAAAAAGAGGGGGTTAAGAAGAAGAAGGGGGGAGTAAGAAGAAGAAGAGGAGGGAGTAAGAAAAAGAGGGGGGAGTAAGAAGAAGAAAAGTGGAGAGTAAGACGAAGAAGGGGTAAGAAGAAGAAGGGGGGAGTAAGAAAAAGAGTGGGTGTCACGTCTAAACATTTGTTATGAAGGAACACAACTGCAGATTTCTTATAGTTTGAATATTTATTATAAAAAGTAAAAGGTATTGACGTTAAGTCCAATTTACAGGTACTGTAGCTTTAATTAGTAAACGATAACTGAAGTCCACAATTACAGGCACTGTAGCTTTAAGTAGTAAACGATAACTGAAGTCCACAATTACAGGCACTGTAGCTTTAAGTAGTAAACGATAACTGAAGTCCACAATTACAGGCACTGTAGCTTTAAGTAGTAAACGATAACTGAAGTCCACAATTACAGGCACTGTAGCTCTAAGTAGTAAACGATAACTGAAGTCCACAATTACAGGCACTGTAGCTTTAAGTAGTAAACGATAACTGAAGTCCACAATTACAGGCACTGTAGCTTTAAGTAGTAAACGATAACTGAAGTCCACAATTACAGGCACTGTAGCTTTAAGTAGTAAACGATAACTGAAGTCCACAATTACAGGCACTGTAGCTTTAAGTAGTAAACGGTAGTAATTAGCAGACACTGAATCAGAAAGAGTCTCTTAGTAGTATTAATGAATTAGGTGATAAGGAGTTACAATAGCTGTTCCATAGCATTTAACTGAAGCAAGACAGATGCAGCTAACTTATATAGAGTATGAGTTGAAGTTAGCTGTAACTGGTTTGTTTTATCGAAGGACCTTGGAGACAGGAAATAACGGCTTTGAGATGTAACGCTTATCACAGAGGTTTTACTTAGCTTCCGGCACATAGAACACTGGTTCCCGAGATCTCCTCAGAGGCGGTTATCATGAGTGAAGAGAGTTCAGCTTTAGTCGTGGATGAGGAGAGGTGAAGGGAACTTGAAGTCTTCCAGTCCGGTCCGGTAACAGAGGGCTTTCACAACGAAGTTGTAGCCGGTTCGTGAGTACGGAACATAGTTCAATAATCCAGCGTCGATCAGCTGGTGCGGTCGGATTAAATAAGGAGACCGTGTCATAAAGGGGTGTGGCTAGGATACCATAGTTAAGGCATGACAGTACCCTCTCCTTAATGAGCAACCTCTGGGTGCTATTGACTTGGTTTAGAAGGGTAACGCTTGTGAAATTTGGAAATCAATTTGTCAGCATGAACGACAGAGGAGTTTTCCCATGTATCTTCATCAATTCCATATCCTTTCCATCTGATGAGGTATTGTAAAGAGCCACGATGGATTCTTGAATCCAGTATACTTTGAATTTCGTATTCTTCTTCACCCTGGACCAATATGGGATCAGGAGAAGTAGTGACATTTCTTTGGAAAGGGTCAGGATGATGAGGTTTTAGCAAGGACACATGAAAAACAGGATGTAGTTTCAAAGTAGGTGGAAGTTTCAATTTAACAACATTACGGTTGATAACCGATATTATTGGAAAAGGACCAAGAAAAAGGGAACTTAACTTCTTTGATGGATGGTTTGTAGAGATGTTCTTTGAGGAAAGCCAGATTTCATAAGAGGGTGAAGGTTGTCTTTTTGTATCAAAAAACTTCTTTTGATTGGAGGAGGCCAATTCTAGATTCTCATGCAATTTCTTGAATAAAGAGGACATATGAGAGATTTGATTCGAATCGGAGAGGTTAGATGAAGAAACTGTCTGAGCAGGAAATGAGGAGGGATGAAATCCATAATTGGATAAAAATGGAGTCATTTTGCTGCTGGTATGAAAAGAGTTATTGTATGCGAATTCTGCCATGGGTAACCATGTTATCCAATCGTCTTGTAAGTGAGAACAATAACATCGTAGATATTGCTCTAAGCATTGGTTGACTCTTTCAGTTTGTCCATCTGTTTGAGGATGATATGCAGATGATAGTTTACGTTGGATATGAAGAGTAGCACATAATGCATTCCAGAATTTGGAGGTAAACTGAGTTCCTCGGTCTGAAATGATTTCGTCTGGCAGTCTATGAAGTTTAACTATGTTGTCAAGGAATATTTTTGAAAGTTCAGAGGATGAGGGTAACTTCTTTAAAGGAATAAAATGAGACATTTTCGTGAAGCGGTCTACTACCACTAAAATGGTGGTATGATGGTGAGAAGGAGGTAGTTCCACCAAGAAGTCCATAGAAATGGATTGCCAAGGTCGTTCAGGAATCGGTAAATTCAATAATTGACCGAATGGTTGATGATGGACATGTTTGGATCTTTGGCATATAGAACAAGATTTGACATAAGATTCAATAGTTTGGTCTTGACGAGGCCACCAATAGTATCTTTTAGACAATTCAAGGGTCTTTTTTATACCTGGATGACCTGCCAGAGGAGAATCATGAATAAATTCAAGTACTTTAATTCTGAAAGAGGGAGGTACATAAATCCGGTCTTTGAAATAGTAGAGACCGTTTTTCTTGGATAATTTAATTGATTTAGGAAGTTCAAGAGCATCTTCATTGAGATCTTTAATGTCGTCAATAAGAGAAGATAAGATTCCAATGACTGTAGGCGGAGGAGGTTCAAATATAGTGTCTTTATGGATCCTGGAAAGGGCATCTGCCTTTTTGTTTCTAGACCCAGGTCTAAAGACGATTTGGAAATTGAACCGGGAAAAAAAAAGATTCCATCTTACTTGTCGAGCAGACAGTGTTTTATTGGAGTGAAGATATTCGAGATTTTTATGGTCAGTATATACGATTAAAGGGGTCTGAGCCCCTTCAAGAAGGTGTCTCCAGGTTTCTAAAGCCACTTTGATACTTAATAATTCTTTTTCCCCTGTAGGATAATTCTTTTCGGCAGGAGATAATGATTGTGAGAAGAAGGCGACAGGATGAAGAGGTTCCTGAGGAGTTTTATGTTGAGAAAGGACAGCTCCAATTGCAATTTCCAAAGCATCCGTTTCAAGGACATAAAGATATGAAGGATTTGGAAGTTGAAGAACAGGAGCTGTTATAAACTTTCTCTTTAATTCATTGAAGGCAGTTTGAGCCTTCTCGTTCCAATTGAAGGGATGTTTTTTACTGTTAAGTTGATTGAGTGGGTGAGCTATCTCAGAGTAGTTTTTAATAAATTTTCTGTAGAAGTTGGCGAACCCTAGAAATCGCTGTAATTCTTTTACTGTAGAGGGAACAGGCCAGTTGATGATACAATCGACTTTTGAATTATCCATACTTATTGAATGAGGGGAAATAACATAACCTAAGAAGGTTATTTCATTGACGTGAAAAATACATTTTTCGGGTTTAGCGAATAGTTTGTGAGTTCTGAGTCTGGATAACACCCATCTGACATGTTTTCTATGTTCATCAGGAGTGTTGGAGTATATGAGAATATCATCTAAATAAATGATAACACAGACGTCCAATAGGTCTCTAAAGATATCATTTATGAAATGTTGAAAAGTTGCAGGGGCGTTGCAGAGGCCAAAAGGCATCACCAGATATTCGAAGAGGCCATATCTTGTTCGGAAAGCAGTTTTCCATTCATCATTAGCCTTTATCCTGATGAGGTTATATGCCCCGCGAAGGTCAAGCTTAGTGTAGATGGTAGCAGTTTTTAATCGTTCAACCAGTTCATTGATGAGGGGAAGAGGATAACGATTTTTAACTGTTATTTTGTTTAAAGCTCTGTAATCAATGATAGGACGTATAGTCTGGTCTTTGTTTCTCACAAAAAACATACTTGAGGCAGCAGGTGAACTAGAGGGTCTAATGAACCCTTTCCGTAGGTTTTCATCCAGATATTCTTTGAGAATTTGCAATTCAGCCTCAGAGAGAGGGTAGATGTGCCCAAAAGGTACTGGGGCACCAGGTATGAGGTCTATAGGACAATCGTAGGAACGATGAGGTGGGAGAGTTTCAGCTTATTTTTGACTGAATACGTCTGAAAAGTCTGAATAACAAGAAGGTATAGTTGGTTCTTTGGAGATCTGAAGAATGGGAATTTGTTGTAAACATGTTTCGTTACAATAATGGGAGTTAAAGGTGAGAGAGAAAGGAGACCAAGAAATTTGAGGGTTGTGGTTCCTTAACCAGTTGATCCCTATTATAACGGGATAGAGAGGTGATGGAATAACATCAAATACTAGAAATTCAGTATGAATATGATTGGTGGTTACCTTTAGAGGGATGGTTTCATGAAGAATCGGTCCCGAGGAGATAAGGGAGCCGTCAATCACTCTAATAGGAACAGAAGTGTTTTTTCGAACACAAGGAATTTTATTCTTTGTTACAAAGGTTGAATCGATGAATACTCCATTTGCACCAGAATCGATGATAGCTTCAGTCATAATTCTCACCTTATCCCACTGTAGTATGAGAGATATAGGAGTGAACTGAGTGGTTGGTGTAGAAGGGAGTGCACTTAAGATAGCAGAGGCATAGGCTTGCCTACCGGCCTTTGTCCGTTTCAATAAGAGACAATCAGGAACCAAATGATCTTGAGAAGCACAATACATGCATAGGTTTAATTGACGTCTTCGGTTCTTCTCTTCAGGAGTGAGAGGACTTCTTATTACCCCTATTTCCATAGGTTCGCTTGGTAAGGAAGTCTTTTCAGGAGCTTTTGAGGGAGTGAAAGGTTTTCGGTCTTTAGAATGTAAAAGGGCTTTTTCGGCCTTTCTTTCTCTTAATCTTCTGTCAATGCTGATTGATAGGTGAATTAGAGCGTTCAAAGTAGTAGGGAGTTCTGTTCTAGATAGTTCATCTTGTACAGCTTCAGATAAACCAATTCGAAATTGGTTGCGCAATGTGATGTCATTCCATTGCGTTTCTACTGCCCATCTTTTAAATTCAGCAATGTAATCTTCAACGGGTCTATGTCTTTGCTGTAGAGTTCTGATTGTTAAATCAGCTGTTGCTTGTTTGTTAGGATCTTCATAGAGAAGAGACATGGCTTCAAAAAATTCATCCAGTGAGTCTAAGATGGGGTCATCGTTTTCCAGAAAGGAATGGGCCCATGACATAGGTTCACCTCTTAGAAAGGAAATAACCGAACAAACCTTAGTTCTTTCTGTAGGATAAGATCTAGGTTTCAAAGCAATTAATAGTTTGCAAGAGTTAAGGAACTCCCTGTATTTAGAACGATCTCCAGAGAACTTTTCAGGGTTACATACAGCAGGATCGCTAGCCGAGTGCAGAATAGTATGAGGAGTATGAGTTTGTAAATCTCTGACATAAGTGAGAATTCTTTCGTTAGTAACTTGCAGGTCTTGCACACCTTGGGCTAGTGTATCAACTCTTTGATTCAGCGTAGTTATCGTAGAATCGAAATCTGCTGGATCCATTACAAGGGCTGGATTATTCTGTCACGTCTAAACATTTGTTATGAAGGAACACAACTGCAGATTTCTTATAGTTTGAATATTTATTATAAAAAGTAAAAGGTATTGACGTTAAGTCCAATTTACAGGTACTGTAGCTTTAATTAGTAAACGATAACTGAAGTCCACAATTACAGGCACTGTAGCTTTAAGTAGTAAACGATAACTGAAGTCCACAATTACAGGCACTGTAGCTTTAAGTAGTAAACGATAACTGAAGTCCACAATTACAGGCACTGTAGCTTTAAGTAGTAAACGATAACTGAAGTCCACAATTACAGGCACTGTAGCTTTAACTAGTAAACGATAACTGAAGTCCACAATTACAGGCACTGTAGCTTTAACTAGTAAACGATAACTGAAGTCCACAATTACAGGCACTGTAGCTTTAAGTAGTAAACGATAACTGAAGTCCACAATTACAGGCACTGTAGCTTTAAGTAGTAAACGATAACTGAAGTCCACAATTACAGGCACTGTAGCTTTAAGTAGTAAACGGTAGTAATTAGCAGACACTGAATCAGAAAGAGTCTCTTAGTAGTATTAATGAATTAGGTGATAAGAAGTTACAATAGCTGTTCCATAGCATTTAACTGAAGCAAGACAGATGCAGCTAACTTATATAGAGTATGAGTTGAAGTTAGCTGTAACTGGTTTGTTTTATCAAAGGACCTTGGAGACAGGAAATAACGGCTTTGAGATGTAACGCTTATCACAGAGGTTTTACTTAGCTTCCGGCACATAGAACACTGGTTCCCGAGATCTCCTCAGAGGCGGTTATCATGAGTGAAGAGAGTTCAGCTTTAGTCGTGGATGAGGAGAGGTGAAGGGAACTTGAAGTCTTCCAGTCCGGTCCGGTAACAGAGGGCTTTCACAACGAAGTTGTAGCCGGTTCGTGAGTACGGAACGTAGTTCAATAATCCAGCGTCGATCAGCTGGTGCGGTCGGATTAAATAAGGAGACCGTGTCATAAAGGGGTGTGGCTAGGCTCCGTGGAACCAGGAAGTAAGAGGATACCATAGTTAAGGCATGACAGTGGGGAGTAAGAAGAACAAGATTGGGGAGTGATAAGAAGAAGAGGGGGGTAAGAAGAAGAAGGGGGAGTAAGAAGAAGAGGGGGAAGTAAAAGAAGAAGGGGGAGTAAGAAGAAGAGGGGGGAGTAAGAAGAAGAAGGGGGGTAAGAAGAAGAAGGGGGCTAAGAAGAAGAATGGGGTAAGAAGAAGAATGGGGTAAGAAGAAGAAGGGGCTAAGAAGAAGAAGGGGCTAAGAAGAAGAAGTGGGGGTAAGAAGAGGGGGTAAGAAGAAGAAGGGGGAGTAAGAAGAAGTAGGAGGGTTAAGAAGAAGAAGAAGGGGGGAGTAAGAAGAAGAAGAGGGGGTAAGAAGAAGGGGGAGTAATAAGAAGGGGGTAAGAAGAACAAGGGGGGTAAGTAAGAAGAACACAGGGAGGAGGGGGGTAAGAAGAACACAGGGGGTTGAGGAGAACACACAGAGGGAGGAGTGAGAAGAACACAGGGAGGGTGGAGGGGGGATGAGAAGAGTACAGGGAGGGTGGGTGAGTGTGAGAAGAGACCGCTAGGGGAGGGTGGGGGAGAGGAGAGACCACTAAGGGGTAGGGGAGAGCTCTAAGGGACAGAAGGGATAGCTCTATAGGACAGGGGGCAAGACAGGGAGCTCTTTCACACTACGCGCACACACACACACACACAATGCATCCCTATACATACACAGAAACACACAATGCATCCCTATACATACACAGAAACACAACATGCTTCCCTTACACACAGAGAAACACACAATGCATCCATTACACACACACACACACACACACAATGCTACCCTTACACACAAAGACAATGCATCATTTGCACACATACACAGAAACAGACAATGCAAACCCTTACACACACATGCAAACACACACACTGTTTTTCTTACATACACACAGAAACACAATGCATCTCTTACACTCAATGCACACACATACAGACACACACCTTGCATCCCTTATGCATACAAACACAGATTCACACAATGCATCCCTTACACACAACCAGAAACACATAATACATCCCTTATACACAAATACACACTGCTTCCTCTACACACAAACACAGTGCATCACCTGCACAAACTGGTATCCCTATACACTACATACCATAAGCACACATATTAGATCCTCTACAATAACACATAACACATCCCCTACACACTCCACTCCCTGTGAGCGAACTCATGGGTGGGTGGAACATATAAGTGGACTTATGAGTGGGCCTTATGGGCATACTCAATGTCAGGCCCTGGGGCCCAGACCTTGAGCTGTGTAAGAGGCCCCCAAAAAATGGAGCTGCTTCCAATTCTCCCAGAACATTGAATTTTGTGACCACAGTTGCAAACAGCCTCCAGAGATCCTGTTGTACACCAGACAAGTGGAGCCAAACTGCAGCCCATCATCATCCTCATCTAATTGTAAGTAGGCAATCTAGTATATTATTAGTGACACTAATCTATAATTTACCTCACATTAAAGGGACACTATAGCTTAATGAAGTGGTTCTGGTGTCTATAGCTGGTCCCTGCAGGCTTTTAATGTAAACACACACTGTGTGCAGCACTGGCGTTAGTTCATATGGCAGATCATATGGGGGGGCATTGTGACGTCACATGGGGGGGCGGCAAATTTATATTTTGTCTAGGGCGGCAAAAATCCTTGCACCGGCTCTGATCCTGGGCAGGTGCACCAGTCTACTGGTGACCCACAGGAGGGGAGTGCACTGCACTCTCTTCCTGCCCAGACCCATCTTGACCGCAGTGCAAGTGCCCTCTGCCCCTAATTTACAGTGGCTCACACTCACAACAAGCAGTGCCTGGAGCCTTTTGCAGAGACGGAAACAAAGAGGTTCTGCGGCAGCTGGCCGTCCTGCAAGCATTACATTAAACAGCTGTTCCCCATGCAGCCACAGGTGGCGCTGTGCTGGGAGAATGTGATTACTCTTCACTTCCTCCCAGCCTACAGAGCAGCGCATGGGGGAGAGAGAGGAGGAGGCATGATTTAATCTTACAATAAATCCTCTAAGCAAACCTTTATAAATTTGGGGGGATCAGCTCTGTTTCCACAGTTTATTGGTGTTTACTCTGATGTCTGTATTAATATTGAGAGATGTCTAAGTAGTAACGTCAGTGTGTGTCAGCAGGGCCAGCCGTTGGGGTGGGCAAGCTGTGCGGTCACGCAGGGTGCCATGACAACAGAGGCACCCGGCGGCCAACACAGCTCACAAGTTGGGTACACCAGCATATTTAACTTAAACGATTCGCTGGTGGTCCACTGGTGCGCACCAGCAGTAGGTGCAGTCAGATCATATCCTCTCCCTCGTGGTTCCGGCGCTCAGTTAGTGAGTCAGAGCACAGGCTCAGAGATTCTCAGCCTGCGCTCTGACAACATTGAAAGTCAGAGCCGTGAAGGAGCGGGTATGGCAAAGAGCTGCTGATTAGCATAACATCAATATCCGTTATAAAACCAGGAAAAGGTGGGCATGGATGGTGAACTGATTTGGTGGCGCAATGGGCCACTTGACTGGTTTTGCCCCCCAGGCCTAAGGCTGCCAGCCCTCCCCTGGCAGCGGGGCTGTTGTATGTGTGTGATAGAGGCTGTAGTAGGTGTCTGGGGATACTGGGGCTGTAGTGGGCATTTGTATGGTTAATAGAGGCTCTACTATGTGTGGGAGATATAGAGACTGCAGTGTGTTTGGGGGAGGGGGTGACATGTTCTGTTGTGGGTGCAGGAGTGATATGGGCTGTACCAGGTGCTGGCAGGTATAGGGGGCGTTATGGCTGCAGAGGGAGACATAGGTACAGGGAGGTACCGGGAGGCGTAGAGGCTGAAGAAAATATTTACAAGAACCATACAAACCTGCTTAGTGATGTCTCTGCCAGGCTGCTCCTTATCTTCAAACTGCACAGATTGTGCAGGAGAGGCTGGGGCAGGAAGTGATATCACTTCCTATACCCAAGCTCTGCCTTTTCCCCTCATACAGCGCATGGAGGAGACCTGGCAATAAGAGCAGGATCACTGCCAGGTCTCGCTGAGAAGCTGAGGGCATATCTTACAGTGTGATAGAAGGCAGGCGCCCTATAGCTGGAATATTTGAGGAATTATGGCTTTCTGGCTGGGGACATCTCTGATCTCCGGGACCCTGACTGCCTCAGGCTCCTCGGTCCATGACAGATCTTTCTGAGTTGTCCGTCTACCTCTTCTAGGGCTGCAACAATTCTTGGGGGGGGGGGGGGGGACATGCTAATTTGACATAGGAGGAAAAATAGATTTGTAAGAGGAAAAGTTCCATAAATCACTAAGAAACTGCTTACAATTTCATTTTGCTGCACAGAGGGATTGCAGTGCAGTTTGGGGAGATTGGAACTACTCTCTGGTGCTCATTCAATGAAAGCAACATCAGGCTGTCTGTCACAGCCCTGCATGTGTCATATCCAAAATATATATGTACTAATACAAAGGGGGATTATTCACTAAAAATGTAATGAATTACAATACGCTTTGAAAAATGTACATTAAACTAGCCAAGCCGTGCCTATGCTGAACTGGAGATTTTTTACTAAATAAGCTATTTTTGCCTATTTTGTGCAATTATTTCAATCCACTACATTACACAGTTTAGTGAAAAACCCTCTGTGGTTTATTCCTTATCCTAAAGAATTAAATGTAACAAATTAGAAACCACACTACAAAGGTAAGGCCAAAGTAGCTGACCTGTAAAATTGTCCCATTCCGCTATAGTTCCAGATTTATCGCTTAAATTTAGCTCTTTTTTTTTATTACATTGCTTAGCCACCCCCACCAGTATCTCTCTTATGTTACACCCATCTTTGTGTCTCCTCCTGTTCCTCCCCATCAGTGTCTCTCCTTCTATGCTACCCCATCTGTATATCTCCTACGCCACCACAAACGAATCAGTGAAGCTTCTTATTCCGCTGTTTGGATTTTCTTTTTTGTCAACCGCCAAAGTTTGTAGCACCCCTAGTACGACCAAATTGTATCACATTTAAAGGGACTTTCCAGTGCCAGGAAAACATATTCGTGTAGTCCTCTTCTCTCTTCCACCCCCCCATCCCAAGTTGCTGAAGGGGTTAAAACGTCAGCCGGCGGGGGAGACCTAATGCGCATTTGCGGCAATGGCTGTGCATGCGCATTAGACCTCCCCATAGGAAAGCATTATTCAATGCTTTCCTATGGGGATTTTGGCGACACTGAAGTCTCTATGATAGACAGCCACTAGAGGAGGACTTAACCCTGCAAGCAGTGGCGTACTAAGGGGGGGGCGGTCCGCCCCGGGTGCCATCCAGTAGGGGGGTGCCACACTCTGTACCTCCTGCTGGTCGTCCTCTCCCTCGCGGCTCAGGCGCTCAGTGAGTGAGTCAGAACACAGGGAGGGGATTCCCAGCCTGTGTTCTGAGTCATCACTGAGCACCAGGGAGGTTGTTATGGAGGGTGCCAGCAGGGGGCGCAGAGCGTGCATTCTGCCAGGTTTCTCCCCTGCGGCCACTCTGCCTGCACCTCCTGCACTGCCTGGGCTGGGATGGAGAGAGACAGCCCCTGAATCATGGTAAGATAATATTATTGTAAATTCACCCTCACCCCCTCCCTCAGTCACCCTCTCACCCCCCCCCCCTCAGTCACCCTCTCACCCCCCCCCCTCAGTCACCCTCTCACCCCCCACTCAGTCACCCTGTCACCCCCCTCAGTCACCCTGTCATCCCCCCTCAGTCACCCTCTCACCCCCTCCCTCAGTCACCCTCTCACCCCCTCCCTCAGTCACCCTCTCACCCCGACACTTAGTCACCCTGTCACCAGTCACCCCCCTCAGTCACCCTGTCACCCCCTCCCTCAGTCACCCTGTCACCCCCCCCCACTCAGTCACCCTGTCACCCCCTCAGTCACCCTGTCAACAGTCACCCCCCCCCTCAGTCACCCTGTCACCAGTCACCCCCCCCTCAGTCACCCTGTCACCAGTCACCCCCCCTCAGTCACCCTGTCACCCCCTTCCTTCAGTCACCCTGTCACCCCCTCCCTCAGTCACCCTGTCACCCCCCCCACTCAGTCACCCTGTCACCCCCTCAGTCACCCTGTCACCAGTCACCCCCCCTCAGTCACCCTGTCACCAGTCACCCCCCCCTCAGTCACCCTGTCACCAGTCACCCCCCCTCAGTCACCCTGTCACCCCCTCCCTCAGTCACCCTGTCACCCCCTCCCTCAATCACCCTCTCACCCCCTCCCTCAGTCACCCTGTCACCCCCCTCAGTCACCTTGTCACCCCCCCTCAGTCACCCTGTCATCCCCTCCCTCAGTCACTCTGTCACCCCCCTCAGTCACCCTGTCACCCCCTTCCTTCAGTCACCCTGTCACCCCCTCCCTCAGTCACCCTGTCACCCCCCCCACTCAGTCACCCTGTCACCCCCTCAGTCACCCTGTCACCAGTCACCCCCCCTCAGTCACCCTGTCACCAGTCACCCCCCCCTCAGTCACCCTGTCACCAGTCACCCCCCCTCAGTCACCCTGTCACCCCCTCCCTCAGTCACCCTGTCACCCCCTCCCTCAATCACCCTCTCACCCCCTCCCTCAGTCACCCAGTCACCCTGTCACCCCCCTCAGTCACCTTGTCACCCCCCCTCAGTCACCCTGTCATCCCCTCCCTCAGTCACTCTGTCACCCCCCTCAGTCACTCTGTCACCCCCCTCAGTCACCCTGTCACCCCCCTCACCCTGTCACCCCCCTCAGTCACCCTGTCACCAGTCACCCCCCCTCAGTCACCCTGTCACCCCCTCCCTCAGTCACCCTGTCACCCCCCCCCACTCAGTCACCCTGTCACCCCCCCTCAGTCACCCTGTCACCAGTCACCCCCCCTCAGTCACCCTGTCACCAGTCACCCCCCCCTCAGTCACCCTGTCACCAGTCACCCCCCCTCAGTCACCCTGTCACCCCTCCCTCAGTCACCCTGTCACCCCCTCCCTCAATCACCCTCTCACCCCCTCCCTCAGTCACCCAGTCACCCTATCACCCACCTTGTCACCCCCCCTCAGTCACCCCCCTTAGTCACCCTGTCACTCCCTCCCTCAGTCACCCTGTCATCCCCTCACTCAGTCACTCTGTCACCCCCTCAGTCACCCTGTCACCCCCTCACCCTGTCACCCCCCTCAGTCACCCTGTCACCAGTCACCCTGTCACCCCCCAGTCACCCTGTCACCCCCCTCAGTCACCCTGTCACCAGTCACCCCCCAGTCACCCTGTCACCAGTCACCCTGTCACCCCCCCTCAGTCACCCTGTCACCCCCTCCCTCAGTCACCCTCTCACCCCCTCCCTCAGTCACCTTGTCACCCCCCCTCAGTCACCCTTTCACCCCCCTCAGTCACCCTGTCACCCCCCCTCAGTCACCCTGTCACCCCCTCCCTCAGTCACCCTGTCACCCCCTCCCTCAGTCACCCTGTCACCAGTCACCCCCCTCAGTCACCCTGTCACCGCCTACGTCAGTCACTCTGTCACCCCCCTCAGTCACCCTGTCACCAGTCACCCCCCCCAGTGACCCTGTCACCCCCCAGTCACCCTGTCACCCCCCTCAGTCACCCTGTCACCAGTCACCCCCCTAGTCACCCTGTCACCCCCCCTCAGTCACCCTGTTACCAGTCACCTCCCCAGTCACCCTGTCACCCCCCTCAGTCACCCTCTCACCCCCCCCCCCTCAGTCACTCTGTCACCAGTCACCCCCACTCACTCTGTCACCCCCTCCCTCAGTCACCCTGCCATCCCCCCTCAGCCACTCAGTCACCCTGTCACCCCCTCAGTCACCCTGTCACCCCCCTCAGTCACTCTGTCACCAGTCACCCCCTCCCCAGTCACCATGTCACCAGTCACCAGTCACCCCCTCCCTCAGTCACCCTGTCACCAGTCACCCCCCGTCACCAGTCACCCCCTCCCTCAGTCACCCCCCCTCAGTCACCCTGTCACCCCCCTCAGTCACTCTGTCACCAGTCACCCCCTCCCCAGTCACCATGTCACCAGTCACCAGTCACCCCCTCCCTCAGTCACCCTGTCACCCTGTCACCAGTCACCCCCCGTCACCAGTCAACCCCTCCCTCAGTCACCCCTGTCACCCCCTTCCTCAGTCACTCTGTCACCAGTCACCCCCTCCCTCAGTCACCCTGTCACCCAGTCACCCCCTCCCTCAGTCACTCTGTTACCCCCTCACTCTGCCACCAGTCACCCCCTCCCTCTGCCACCAGTCACCCCCTCCCTCAGTCACCAGTCACCCCCCTCAGTCAATCTGTCAGTCACCCCCTCCCTCAGTCACTGTCACCCTGTCACCCCCTCCTTCAGTCACTCTGTCACTAACCACCCCCTCACTCTGCGACCTGTCATCCCCTCACTCTGCCACCTGTCATCCCCTCACTCTGTCATCCCCTCCCTCAGTCACTCTGTCATCCCCTCCCTCAGTCACTCTGTCACCCCCTCACCCTGTCACCCCCCTCAGTCACCCTGTCACCAGTCACCCCCCCTCAGTCACCCTGTCACCAGTCACCCCCCCTCAGTCACCCTGTCACCCCCTCCCTCAGTCACCCTGTCACCAGTCACCCCCCTCAGTCACCCTGTCACCAGTCACCCCCCCCCAGTCACCCTGTCACCAGTCACCCCCCCTCAGTCACCCTGTCACCCCTCCCTCAGTCACCCTGTCACCCCCTCCCTCAATCACCCTCTCACTCCCTCCCTCAGTCACCCAGTCACCCTGTCACCCCCCTCAGTCACCTTGTCACCCCCCCTCAGTCACCCCCCTCAGTCACCCTGTCACTCCCTCCCTCAGTCACCCTGTCATCCCCTCCCTCAGTCACTCTGTCACCCCCCTCAGTCACCCTGTCACCCCCCTCACCCTGTCACCCCCCTCAGTCACCCTGTCACCAGTCATCCTGTCACCCCCCAGTCACCCTGTCACCCCCCTCAGTCACCCCCCAGTCACCCTGTCACCCCCCTCAGTCACCCTGTCACCAGTCACCCCCCAGTCACCCTGTCACCAGTCACCTTGTCACCCCCCCTCAGTCACCCTTTCACCCCCCTCAGTCACCCTGTCACCCCCCCTCAGTCACCCTGTCACCCCCTCCCTCAGTCACCCTGTCACCCCCTCCCTCAGTCACCCTGTCACCAGTCACCCCCCTCAGTCACCCTGTCACCGCCTACGTCAGTCACTCTGTCACCCCCCTCAGTCACCCTGTCACCCCCCTCACCCTGTCACCCCCTCCCTCAGTCACTCAGTCACCCTGTCACCCCCTCCTTCAGTCACTCTGTCACTAACCACCCCCTCACTCTGCCACCTGTCATCCCCTCACTCTGTCATCCCCTCCCTCAGTCACTCTGTCATCCCCTCCCTCAGTCACTCTGTCACCCCCCTCAGTCACCCTGTCACCCCCCTCACCCTGTCACCCCCCTCAGTCACCCTGTCACCAGTCACCCCCCCTCAGTCACCCTGTCACCCCCTCCTTCAGTCATCCTGTCACCCCCCCCCCATACTCAGTCACCCTGTCACCCCCCCCACTCAGTCACCCTGTCACCCCCCTCAGTCACCCTGTCACCAGTCACCCCCCCTCAGTCACCCTGTCACCAGTCACCCCCCCCTCAGTCACCCTGTCACCAGTCACCCCCCTCAGTCACCCTGTCACCCCTCCCTCAGTCACCCTGTCACCCCCTCCCTCAATCACCCTCTCACCCCCTCCCTCAGTCACCCAGTCACCCTGTCACCCCCCTCAGTCACCTTGTCACCCCCCTCAGTCACCCCCCTCAGTCACCCTGTCACTCCCTCCCTCAGTCACCCTGTCATCCCCTCCCTCAGTCACTCTGTCACCCCCCTCAGTCACCCTGTCACCCCCCTCACCCTGTCACCCTCCTCAGTCACCCTGTCACCTGTCACCCCCCAGTCACCCTGTCACCCCCCTCAGTCACCCTGTCACCAGTCACCCCCCCAGTCACCCTGTCACCAGTCACCCTGTCACCCCCCCTCAGTCACCCTGTCACCCCCTCCCTCAGTCACCCTCTCACCCCCTCCCTCAGTCACCCTCTCACCCCCTCCCTCAGTCACCTTGTCACCCCCCCTCAGTCACCCTTTCACCCCCCTCAGTCACCCTGTCACCCCCCCTCAGTCACCCTGTCACCCCCTCCCTCAGTCACCCTGTCACCCCCTCCCTCAGTCACCCTGTCACCAGTCACCCCCCTCAGTCACCCTGTCACCGCCTACGTCAGTCACTCTGTCACCCCCCTCAGTCACCCCCCTCACCCTGTCACCCCCTCAGTCACCCTGTCACCAGTCACCCCCCCCCAGTGACCCTGTCACCCCCAGTCACCCTGTCACCCCCCTCAGTCACCCTGTCACCAGTCACCCCCCTAGTCACCCTGTCACCCCCCTCAGTCACCCTGTTACCAGTCACCTCCCCAGTCACCCTGTCACCCCCCTCAGTCACCCTCTCACCCCCCCCTCAGTCACTCTGTCACCAGTCACCCCCACTCACTCTGTCACCCCCTCCCTCAGTCACCCTGCCATCCCCCCTCAGCCACTCAGTCACCCCCTCAGTCACCCTGTCACCCCCCTCAGTCACTCTGTCACCCCCTCCCCAGTCACCATGTCACCAGTCACCCCCTCCCTCAGTCACCCTGTCACCAGTCACCCCCCGTCACCAGTCACCCCCTCCCTCAGTCACCCCCCCTCAGTCACTCTGTCACCAGTCACCCCCTCCCTCAGTCAACCCCTCCCTCAGTCACCCTGTCACCCCCTTCCTCAGTCACCAGTCACCCCCTCCCTCAGTCACCCTGTCACCCAGTCACCCCCTCCCTCAGTCACTCTGTTACCCCCTCACTCTGCCACCAGTCACCCCCTCCCTCTGCCACCAGTCACCCCCTCCCTCTGCCACCAGTCACCCCCTCCCTCTGCCACCAGTCACCCCCTCCCTCAGTCACCAGTCACCCCCCTCAGTCAATCTGTCCGTCACCCCCTCCCTCAGTCACCCTGTCACCCCCTCCCTCAGTCACTCAGTCACCCTGTCACCCCCTCCTTCAGTCACTCTGTCACTAACCACCCCCTCACTCTGCGACCTGTCATCCCCTCACTCTGCCACCTGTCATCCCCTCACTCTGCCACCCCCTCACTCTGCCACCTGTCACTCCCTCTTTCCCTCACTCTGCTACCTGTCACTTCCTCCCACGCTCTGTCAGCCCCTCCCTCCTACGCTCTGCCACCTGTCCCCTCCTCACTCTGCCATCCCTATCCCACAGCACACTATGTGCCTTACAATGCCCTACACACACTACATCCCTATCCCACCCCCACACTATGTGTCTTACCCATACTACATCCCTATCACCCCTACACCAGGTCTGTCTCCTAAATTACTATCAATAAAGATTTGTATCAGGACAAGTAGATTGTCACGGCAGACAAGTAGATTGGGCAAACACTTTAGTCCCTGGACAAGTAGTTTTTTTTTTTTTTTATTTCAACACCCCTGCCCTCTCTGCCATATACACCCCTGCCTTGTCATAATATCCTCCCTGCTATAAACCCACTACCTTGTCATAATTCCCACCCTGGCATATACCCCTTTAACATGTCATATAATACCCACACTGCCATAATCCCCTCCCTGCTATATACCTCCACCGTATCATAATACACACCCTGCCATACACCCTGGCCCTGCCTCTTCCATTTAACACCCAATCCCATTGTTCCCACCCGTGACATAAAACACCATAAACTCACCACCTCACCTGCAGTCACCTCCTTCAATCCACTGTGTGCAATGGCACACACTGTCATAGTATCCACCACACTGTCCCACCCTGCCATATACCTTTCTCCTGATAGTATGGGAGTGTCCCCACTTACATATACATCCACGTTGTCACATTCCCCCAGACACATAGGACAGATATATACTGGAAGGCAGTGAGATTAAACATTTTTATGGACGATATAGGAGTTTGTGTACGCCCTGCAGTAAGCCGGCAGCCGGGGTATGACGTCATCCTGGCATCGGCATCACTACTGGTCGTGCAAGTGAGCTGTGAAGGAAGAGCACAGAGTCCCAGCCCAGCAGCAACCGCTTGTCACTCCCAGAGTAAGGTAGGGAGGTTGGTTGGACCTCTTAATAACTAAATGCGTGTGTATATCTGTGGTTTTGTATATGTTTAGTAGATAGCTCTCTAATTTGGAGTCCTTAAATATGTCAATCCCACATAAGGATAACAAATAAGTGCGTTATCTACTAAACAACCTAAAGATTAAAATTAAGAAAAAGGCTTTTTTAAAATTTTGATCTTTTAGCTGTTTAGTAGAAAATTCCCTAAATGGGTGCCCTTATGTGAGATTCCATATGTAAAGATACCAAATTAGGGTGCTGTTTAGCAGATAGCTCCATTATTTGGTGTCCTTAAATATGGCAATCCCACATAAGGATAAGAAATAGGGGAGTTATCCGCTAAACAAAAGATCAAAGTTAAGAGGTGTCAGCCATCCTAGAAATCTAGGTGGCTAATGTGAATTCTATGCAAATGTGTTGTCTGATGCCAGCATGCACAACATGCTGTCGTCAGACAGCCAATGGCAGCACATTACCCCATTACCTAGTGAAAATTATTAATGCTTCCAGCCCCCACTGTTGTGTGCTGTGGTGCTTTAATGGTGCGACCAGGCTTCTGTAATAATATAATGGCAGCCCTGGGGGAAGTGAAATTCAGTCACTTTCTCCCAGCTAACACTGAGACACGCAGGATGGAGGGCGGCACTGATTGGGAGAGAACTAGAGCCCAACTCCCAACAGCCTCAGCCAGCAGGTACTAAACAGGAGGATGGCATGGTGTCTGTGTAGTTGCATGTGTGTCAGTGTGTGTACATATCTGCATACATCTCAGCATCTTGCCAACACTACACACAAACACATCCCTGCATTCCAGTGCAAACACTACATACAAACACACCTCTGTATTAAAACATCACCATTATATATAACCACACCACTGCATCTCGCCAACACTACACACAAAAGCATGCCTGCATTAAAATGCCAACACTACATACAAACACACCCATTCATTCACTCACACTTACTCCATACAAAAGCATGCTTACATTGAAACATGCAAGCACTGCTCAATGCTACATATATTAAAAAATTGTGGGTGTTTTGTACATTTTAAAGTGCAGGGGGAGGGGGGTGCCAAAACTAGGACCCGCCCCGGGTGCCATTTGCTCTAGGTACGCCCCTGCCTGCAAGGCTATTATTGCAGTTTGTGAAAACTGCAATAATTACACTTGCAGGTTAAGGGCAGTGGGTGTTGGCACCCAGACCACTCCAATGGGCAGAAGTGGTCCGGGTCCCTGGAGTGTCCCCTTAGGGGATTTGTTATGTACCATAACAACTGTGATTTTGTTGTGCACTAATTGTGTGTAGTGAATGCAGTTTCTGTGTAGTGTTGGTTAAATGCTGGGGGGGGGGGGGGGGAGGAAGTGAGCAGCAGTTTAGATTAAATTGGGCTTATCCCCTCCTCCCTGCCTTTTACCTGTGGGCTGGAAGGGGGGCAGTGTGTAGGAAGGTGACAATATAGTGAGAACAGTGTGTAGGAAGGTGACAGTATGGGGGCATGGTGTTGTGGTGACAGTGTGGAGGCAAAAGGAAAGCAAAGAAGCCACCCGTGAGAAGTCTTGCAGGCGTAAGTTTGCAGTAAGGACTCTTGATGGAGGCTAAATGTAGACTCCTGTTTGAGTTTGGGAGCTGTTGCAGGACTTCCTCTGTGTAGATCCCACACCTTCCATACGGATTCTATTAGTGGAGAGGGTGGGGGCATCCTATAACTTTTAATGCCAGCCTCTATCCACAAACCGCAAAATCACCAACGAGTCTTCCTACCACGACCCGGCCTGAAAACATTACACACCCTGGTGGTCAGTACCAGTATTGCAGAACATTCTCCTATCAGAGCAAAATACTGGCATTTGCAATACTGGCACCTGCCATACAGCCTTTGCAATACCGGCCAGGTGGCAATCCTACGTCATGACTGTGTGGTTAATGCTATTCTGGGGTCAAGAAGGATTTTTCCTAGTTTCTTGCAAAATTGGAAGTGCTTCAAACCTGTTTTTTTGGCCTGGTTTTGGATCAACAGCAAAAAATAGATGTGAGGAAGGCTAAACTTGATGGACATATGTCTCGTTTCAGCCTATGTCACTATCAATCATTTACATACACTGATCAGCCACAACATTAAAACCTCCTGCCTAATATTGTGTAGGCCCCCCTAGTCTGCCAAAACAGCTGTGATGGGTTAAGGTATGGACTCTACAAAACTCTGAATATGTTGTGGTATCTGGCTCCAAGACATTCGTATACAAGGTTATAGTAAGTGCTCAGCTGATATGGGTGTTTGGTGAAACATGCAGTTAAGAAAGTGCTGGGAGCTTAATGAGAAAAAAACCTGCTTCCCCACCAGGTCCAAAAATCAATATAATGAATACCCCAAAGCCCACCAGGAGTAGTTGCATATAAAAAATATTTTATTCATATAAAGATACAGTAAAACCATGCAGACAAAGTATACAAGTGCAAGTATACAGTACAGGCATGCAAACAGTATGGAACATACATATAACCACATGAACCTCAATATAAAGTTCTCATAATATGAAACCATATATAAATGTAACCACAGGCGTACTGACCTAGAGCAGGAGATAAGTACCCCGACGTTTCGGCACACAGCCTTCCTCGAGGGAAATCTACCTTGAGGAAGGCTGTATGATGAAACGTTGGGGTATTTATCTCCTGCTCTAGGTCTAAGTAGGCAGAAATAGACCAGTAACTCTATCCACGACTTTTGGTGTGAGATGGCAGTTTAGGAAGAGGTGTTCTGTGAGCTAGCAAGGCACTAGGGCTAAGCCATGGTTCTCAATACTCTGGTCCTCCTGATGTTGCTGAACCACAACTCTCATAATTCTTTGAATTAAATAGATAGCCAGGGAATCATGGGAATTGTAGTTCTACAACATTTGGAGACCAAGAGATTGGAGAACCCTGCACTAGGCAAATCTTTGTCAACGTAAAATATTCCAGACCCCATATTAAATCTACAAAACACACTTCCCACACATTTCACCTACTTCTGTCTCTCAGTAGATTTATCGCAGGGAGTGCTATCCTAGACCTGACAGATGTTCAGATCATTAATACTGCCAATGATCCTCACCCTGCCTTGATCCCAAACACAGATGGCAGCAAGAAGAGGCTCTGTGAAGGTGGCATTGAAGGTGTGTAAGTGTGTGATGGAGTCACCCATCTCGTAAAATGACAACAGCCCCAACTCATAGTCCAAGTATATCCCTAATCTCTGGCAGGATGGTCTGCAATTTAAAGTACTTACCATCCTGTCAGAAAGCACTGAATAATTGTTCCTGTAGGCTCGTAATCTCCAGGATTTGCAATCTCCAACAAAAGACTCTATTTTACCAGAGTAGCTATGATCGTATGACAGACGTCCCTTTCTGTCTATGCTGGGATAGGCCATCCCTATAATCCACCCATCCTTACTGGTCTCCACTTCCCAGTAGTGTCGTCCAAAGGTAATTACTCTGTTGCTTAAAACCTGAGGATAATACTGAAATCTCATCGGGGTGTCTGGACGACTCTGGCTGTAGCATACTGCGTAGGTACTTTGCAAGCATTTCGATACACTTACTAGATTACTGGCTGTGTTTTCATCTAGAAATATGTCTGTTGTTATTTTTACATCCAGCAACGTCTTTGAAACCATTATAATATTATGCCTTTTCTTTAAGTCTTGTATTAAAACCGCTAAGTTCATCTGAAATACTTGTGCAATACCCGGGATATCTAGATCCTTTTCTCCTTCTTTCTTTGGAGCGTCACAAAATCCATTCCTGAGAGATTGCTTTTCTTGCAAAACATTTAATGGATCAGGTGTTTTTAATAATTCCGTAGTGTGACTTATCTTCTTGGAGAGTTCATTCATCCTTTTTTCCTCCTTCTGCATTAGATGTGAGCAGTCAAGTAGGATTAAATCTTCTTGTCTTGAGATCTCATTCAGGACACTCTTCTCTAGAAGCTCCAAATGTTTCTTTATATCCAAAATCTCTTTAGTCACTAGTTTTCTTAAACCAGCTGCTTTTCCTTTCACAATTGCCATGTGTTTCTCCAGGTGCTGATTTCTTTTCTCTGCGTTCTCTTTTTGCAGGTTTAGCTCTGCTAGAATTTGTATCAGTTTCTCCTTTTTCTTCTTATTGGCATGATTTAGAGTGTCAAAATGGTGTCCTTTGTGGCTACCAGCCAGGCTGCAGGAAACACAGATACAGGTGCAATCCTCGGTGCAGTAATATTTTAGGATTTCGTTGTGGACGGAGCATTTCCTATTCCGCGGGGAGTGGGTGGGTTCTATTAGAATGTGTTCTGCTGACTTACTGTGGACCTTCAGGTGGGTTCCACACAGAGAAGCTTCACAATGCAGACATGTTTTAGCAGCAGGTACAGAAGCATGGAGACAGTAAGTACAAGGAATCCCTGTAACTTCCTTTACTGGCTGTACTGGCTGTCCTGGCTGAGCAGATTGGAGGCGTTCCACGATGTTACACAGAGTTGTGTTTCTCTGCAGTGCTGGACGATCCTGTGACTCTGCTCTGCACTCAGGACAGGTATAAACTCCAGATTCCTGCTGTGTATCCAGCACATTCCCAATGCAGAGCAGGCAGAAGTTGTGTCCACAAGTTAGAGTTACTGGATCGGTATAAATATTCAGGCAGATGGAGCAGTTTAATTCTTCTCTCAGGTCAGCAGATGCCATCATTGTGAGCGGGAACAAGAAATGAAACTCCAATGCTGTGTAGTGCACATGTTTGGAAGAGATTTTGTTTCAGTTAGCCTATCAGACCGACCTTCCTGTTAACCCCGCCTGTTCCTGACTGCACATTCCAGAGCCTGTAAGAGTAATCTAAGGATTGTGTGGTTTCATACTAGAGTTGTGTACTCTGTAAACCAGAAGATTTTGTTTAGCTCTTAAATTGCCCCCCTTCCTCCTCCCCCCCCCCCCCTCCCATGGTCCCATAACAAAAGCTGACTGTGCAAGTATTGACTTATCTACTAAGACCTTGATTTGAGGCTGCACTGTGGGAGGTTGAGGAGATACTCTATTCATTGTAAACTTTGACTAACTATATGCAAACGCTTGGTGGGAGGAATTGCAGGAGCCATTGGGAGTTGTCAGTTGTATATGGAGGGGAGAATCTAGTACACTTGTATTGCTATACAAAGGGACAGCAGGAGCACCATAAAACAGGCATGCATAACTTTATTCCACATTGTCACAGTCATCAGCTGCAGGGGAAAAGTTTCTGCTAAACCCACTGCATAGCTAATTAAGCAAAACAAATGGTGGTTATTAGTTAAACCCCCATCACTGATTTCTATTCACTTCTGTCTTCTATTGGGATTCTGATCCTCAGACTGTCCTTAGGAATGTCTCCCCCTCACACGGTTTTCCTGTTTTCTCTGCTCACCAGCTCTTTTGTTTGATATTTGCCATAGTTAACCCTTTCACTACAGAGACAATTGTACAAATTCTGATGAAAAACAAAACCTAGAATTTGAGCTATGTCTGTTCAACCATAACTTGACTCTCTGTTTATATTACTATACTTTTATTATTATATTATACTCATTATTATTATTATTATATTAAGTGCACCAACTTTTATTGTATGTAATTTTTGTCATTTTTTTTAAAGAAGAAATAGGGCTTTCATTTCACACCAAATATTTGTATATGGAACACAATTTCCGACAAAGGGGACCTGAGCACAACTCTTGGTGCACATACCGACCCCCGTCCTACCGGCGATGCTGATTACTGGGCTGCTGGGATTGCGGCCCCTCATAAGGCTCTGGCGGGAGATGCGGCTGGTCTCCCGTGCTTAGTCCGGAGGGACCTCTCGCACGCCTACTGAGGGCCCCTTTCTCCCCCCTCCCCCCGTGGGCCTGGGGGGTTATCCCAGACCCCACTGGGGAAGCAGTGACCGCCCATGACGCTTGAGCGGCAAACCGATCGACTAGGGACCGCATGGCGAAACCCAAGATGGCCGCCGCGTCCCTCACTAGCTGGAGAATGGAGGCGGCAGCAATAGAGCAACTGCTGGGCACTGTTTGGAAACCGATGCGGACTCTTAGGAGGGCACATTCAGCATGTAAGCACAGCTTATGCATTATCTGAGGCAACATCTCACAAGCTTACCGGGAGATCTGTGGAGACTCACTTGGGACTATATCCCTGAATGAGCACAGAAGTGCAACGGACATGAGACACAAGCCTCTTTTTCATACCTGAGGCTGAAGCTAGCAGACACAGGAGACCAAACGTACTCCTGGCCAACAAGTGCCTGGGCACTCAAGCAACCAGCGGGAAACACCAGGGACACAAGGGACTTGATTACAGCCAGGACGCCAGCCGACCCCGCACAGCTGTATAATCAAAAGTCCAGCAGAGCGCTTTCTGTCCTCTATTTTAGTTTTTATTCATACTGGTATGTCTAGAATTATTGCAGCTGACCCTATTCAGCACACCCACATGTAACTCATTTAAAAATAATTAAGCCTACATGTCAGTTTATCCAGCAAACTCAGAGGCTCGCTGCCCCCTGGTGGTTAAATCCAAGCAGTGTAGAAAAATCTATACCTGTCGTTAACTTGCATAGCCTGTAACTTAAGAACCATATCAACACTGCTCAACTAAGCATGCATAGACTAGCTAGCTATAAAAGTTCTATCCACTTGTACCAAACCTACTATATCTCAAAAATGTAAATGTGCTGTTTACTCTGCCATGACACTGTATGATATTGAATAGCTTGTACATGCCATCGTGGCGCTGCAAGCATGTTGTAACCACAAGCACAAGAAAAATAAAGAATTTAAAAAAATAAATGGGGTATGTCCAGTCTATTTTAGTACACAGTCACAAATTCTAGCTAAAGTTAGTGTTCATATATTATTTTTTTTTGATGATGATATCATTGTCACTATAGGTTTTACTTCCCTAAAATACAAATATTTGTGTTCAGTCATGTCTTACAAGTACAACAGTATCCCCCCCATGTACTGGGTTTATGGAGTTTGGAAAGTTAAATGGCCAAATATGGCGCTTGCCCATGTCATCTTTTACACGTTGAAATTTGACACATTGGTTTCCTGGGTCGCACCCTTCATCTTTCCAACCTCGTGTTTAAGAGCTTTTCTGGGAAACTCCCACCCTACCTGAACACAATGCTTTCCCCGGCTGTTCCCACTTCCTATAACCTCCGATCCGGTACCAACACTTTACTTAGTCTACCCCAATACAAAAAGAAAGCAGCCCGATCCTCCTTCTCCTACAGAGCGCCGCAATTGTGGAACGACCTCCCGCACAATTTAAAATCTTCCCTAAGCCTAAAGTCCTTTAAGAGATCCCTCTCTACATACCTCAAAACAGAATGCACCTGTCATGGTTGATTATATATTTTCTACCTGTTCTATGTTAAATTTTGTATTTATTGTGTATTAATATTGTTTTTGTATTTTATTGTACCCTAATTGTAACAATGCAATGATTTGTTGACCCAGGACATACTTGAAAACGAGAGAAATCTCAATGTATCTTTCCTGGTAAAATATTTTATAAATAATAATAATATGGCCTTTGAGACCATATTGCAGCCAAGGAATGAAACTATTTGCAAAAGTAAACAACCCATGGTATTCAAAATGAGATATTACAAGTCTTTTTTATTTTTATTTTTTTAGTAGCCACGTATTTTTAACACAAAAACTGCCCTTTTACTGATGATATTATTATTATTATACGATTTTCTGCTCCAACATGCATAACATTATTCCACATTGTTGCAGACACAGTCATCAGCTGCAGGGAAAAAGTTAAAGGTTCAACATCTCTGATTTTCTGCTAAAGCCACAGCATAGCTAATTAAGCAAACAAATGGTGGTTATCAGTTAAACCCCATCACTGATTTCTTTTTACCTCTGTCTTCTTTTGTGATTCTGATCCTCAGACTGTCCTTAGGAATGTCTCCCCCTCCCACAGTTTTCCTTTTTTTAAATTTTCTTAACTTTTTTTTTCTTTACATAAAAACTGCACTTTCACTGATATCATTGTCATTATACATTTTACTGTTCTGTGATAACTCAAAAGTACAATGTTAACCCCCATTTATATGTATTATGAGGCTTTGGAAAGTTGCAGGGTCAAATATAGGGCTTGTCTATTTAAAAATAAAAAAAATAAAAAAATTTTACATTCTTTATTTTTAGCGTGCAAGGTAAATAAACAGGCTGGGTATGCCACAACGGTATAAACAAGTTTTGATGTAGATTCACATGGTCACATTTTCATGGCATGTAAGAAAAACTGCACATTTTATATTTAGGGTAAGCAAGCTAAACAAAGCATTTTTTTTCTATTTTTTGGGTAATAAACATGCTAAGACAAATAATGTCGTTGGCGATGAGCCAGAAAGATTATAGAGAGCATCTCATACAGGCTGACATTAATGTTTCCAAGCTGGGGAGATAATAGAGCATTCTAGACTAAAGGTGGTGCTAATTTTGGGGCTTGGTAGCCGCTGGGTACGTACGTTTACGGCATCAGGAGGTAGCCCCTGAAGAGCCAAAACATGGTACCTGACTCGTATAGGGAGTTATCTGGCCTAGAGGCTTATTGCCAGTTGTAATGGGTATCTCTGAGTAGCTGGTCGGGCAGGGGGAGTGGTGAGGGTAAGCTGTGTCTTAGGCGGTCTAGAACCGTTTCTTGAGTCCGCTCAACCTATGCCCACTAGTGGCTGCTTGCCAAACCTGGGAAACCATAGTCCTTTGTGCTGCAGGGGAGGGTTCCTACGGTCCCAAGTGCTTGTGTGGTCTTCTAGCTTTTTGTGGGGGACCCACCAGTCCCGGGTTCTTGATGTCAGGTCTGCACCCCCATTACACCTGAGGTCAGCGAGTGAAGCACGGGGTAGTGCTGCAACAATTGGGGCCCACCGGTTATTCTGTGAAGCTGTCTGTGTCCAGCGCAAGGGAGGGCATCGTGGTTTCCGCGGCTGCTTGGCTCGACCCGGTTGGTTGCTGGGTGTGTGGAGGGTTTGTGGCACTCAGCTTCTTGGCTCTGGTGCGTGATTCCCTCTTGTGCCTTTGCTTGTGAAAGTGTGCTTGTTTCTAGTGAGCTTCAGTACAGGCTTTGGACGTGAGCTGGTCATGCGTGAGTTTGGCAGCGATTTGCGGTGGAGGAGACCAGTTGTCGGATTCTCGTGCCCAGTGATATTGTGTGCTGCTGGGGGAAGCCGTCTTCGTTGGCACCATCTTGTGGCTTTTTTCGTTTGCGGGACTGCGGGTCTACGGCTTTAGTGCCCGGGCAGCACCTGACTTGAGTACTCATCTAGAGTCTGGGCAGTCATCTGTTTGCCAGTTTTGTCCAGAAGGCTTCGAATATGGCATACAGTTGTCTCAGGATATATCGGGCCTTTCTCCTCTGTTCTGGGGACTGCACGTGGCGTCCACCATATTGCAGGCCTCTGCTGCCGCCATCTGCTCGCGTGGTCTCACTGTCATGCCTTAAATCTGGTATCCTCTTACTTCCGGGTTCCACGGAGCTTAGCCACACCCCCTTATGACACGGTCTCCTTACTTAATGCGACCGCACCAGCTGATAGACGCTGGATTATTGAACTACGTACCGTACTCACGAACCGGCTACAACCTTCTCTGTGAAAGCCATCTGTTACCGGACCGGACTGGAAGACTACTCACGTCCCCTTCACCTCTCCTCATCCTCGACTAAAGCCTGAACTCTCTACATACATATCATTGGATACAACCGCCTCTGAGGAGAACTTGGGAACCTGTTTTCTCTTTACCGGAAGCTAAGTAACATTAACCTCTGTGATAAGAGTTACATATCTAAAGCCTCTATTGCCTGTTACCAAAGTATTATTATCAACCAAACCAGCTACAGCTATCTTCAACCTATCCACTATTCAAGTTAGCTGCACCTGTCTTGCTTCAGAGAAATGCTAATGGAACAAACTATTGTAATTACTTATCACCTAACTTGTTAACTCAACTAACAGACTCTAAATGATTCAGAACCTGCTAATTGCAACCGTTTATTAATTAAAGCTACAGTGCCTGTAATTCTGGACTTAAGCAACCGTTTATTATTTAAAGCTACAGTGCCTGTAATTCTGGACTTAAGCAATCGTTTATTATTTAAAGCTACAGTGCCTGTAATTCTGAACTTAAAGTCACAATATCTTCTAATTGTTCTAATAAATATTCAAGCTCTAAGAAATCTGCAGTTGTGTTCCTTCATAACAAATGTTAAACGTGACAGAATAATCCAGCCCTTGTAATGGATCCAGCAGATTTCGATTCTACGATAACTACGCTGAATCAACGAGTCGATACACTAGCCCAAGGTGTGCAAGACCTGCAAGTTACTAATGAAAGAATTCTCACTTATGTCAAAGACTTACAGACACATCCTCCTCATACTGTTCTGCACTCACTTAGCGATCCTGCTGTATGTAACCCTGAAAAATTCTATGGTGATCGTTCCAAATATAAGGAGTTTTTTTATTCCTGCAAATTATTGATTGCTTTAAAACCTAGATCTTATCCCACAGAAAACTTCACATGCCCCGATGAATTCTTTAATATCCTTGCGTAAGTCAGGCCACCAAAAATCTTTAGAGACCAGCGCATAGGTCTTGCGGATACCAGGATGCCCAGCCACCTTGCTGTTATGGAGACAGCGTAGCACCTCCAGTTGGAGAGCGGCAGGAACGAAGTGTTGATCCCCAGGAGTCTGTTTGGGTGCCAAATGCTGAAACTTCATGATCTCAGAAAGCAATGGAGAGTGAATCCTGAGATTCGTGTTCGCGATGATATTCCCCTTAGGAACTATGGATGACAGAAGTGGTTCAGTTATAGTGTATGGTTCATATTGACGAGACAAAGCATCGGCTTTAGAGTTCTTAGAACCAGGTCTATACGTAAGTACATAATTAAAGTGAGTGAGGAACAAAGCCCAGCGAGCCTGCCTGGCGGACAAGCGCTTAGCCTCCCCAATATAAGACAAGTTCTTATGATCCGTTAGGATAGTAACCGGGTGTAGTGTCCCTTCCAGTAAATGTCTCCACTCCTTTAAAGCCTTAATGACCGCTAACAGTTCCCTCTCCCCGATGTCATATCTGCTCTCAGGCCCAGAAAATTTTTTAGAGAAGAAACCACAAGGGTGTAACGGTTTATCCACCCCTAACCTTTGAGACAGAACAGCCCCAACTCCTGTCTCAGAAGCATCGACCTCGAGCAGGAAAGGCAGAGTCGTATCAGGATGAACTAGAATGGGAGCTGAGGCAAAAAGTTCCTTGAGAGTCTTAAAAGCACAAAGAGCTTCCTCAGACCAGAACTTAGTATCAGCCCCTTGTTTCGTCATATTGGTAATAGGCGCAATGATAGAGGAGTAACCCTTAATGAAGCGCCTATAGTAGTTGGAAAAAACAATAAACCTTTGGATAGCCTTGAGTCCTTTGGGCAAAGGCCAGTCTAAAATAGATTGGAGTTTACCAGGATCCATTTTAAAACCTTCCCCAGAAATCACGTACCCAAGAAAGTCTACCTGAGACTGATCAAAACTGCACTTCTCCAATTTGCAGTATAGACCATGTTGCAGAAGTTTGTGTAACACCTTTCTGACCTGTCTATGGTGAGTCTCAATCTCCTTAGAGTGTATTAGTATGTCGTCCAGGTAAACAATAACACAATCATGCTGAAACTCCCTAAGTACCTCATTAATCAACTCTTGAAATACTGCAGGAGCATTGCATAGTCCAAATGGCATAACAGTGTACTCGTAATGGCCATACCGGGTATTGAATGCCGTCATCCACTCGTGACCTTGCTGGATTCTCACCAAATTGTAAGCCCCTCTGAGATCTAACTTGGTGAAGATTTTGGAGCCCTTAAGACGATCAAATAACTCGGTAATCAGTGGGATGGGATAGGCATTTCTGACAGTTATTTTATTTAAGCCTCGGTAATCGATACAAGGTCTCAGCGTGCCATCTTTCTTTTTAATGAAAAAGAACCCCGCCCCGGCCGGAGAAGAAGACCTCCTGATGAATCCCTTTTCTAAATTCTCCTGAATATACTCCTCTAGAACCGAGTTCTCCTGAACAGACAAAGGATATACATGGCCCCTGGGAGGCATAGTCCCGGGTAGAAGCTTAATTTTACAGTCAAATGACCTGTGTGGCGGCAAAGAATCGGCATTCTTCTTGTCAAACACTGCCCTTAAGTCTAGGTAAAGGTCTGGTATTTGTCTTTCTGTGGACTGAGTAGGATTCTCCTGTATGTTAATATTAGCTAATGGAGAAACCTTGCACAAACACCGATCCTGGCAGCCCTGGCCCCACGAGAGTATCTCCCCTAACTCCCAATCAATAATAGGGTTATGTTCCTTCAACCATGGGTACCCCAGAACTATGGGAACAGAAGGAGACGAAATGAGCAGAAGAGATACATTCTCCACGTGTAGGATGCCAACATTTAACTCAATGGGTATGGTTTCACGAAAGATAACAGGGTCTAGTAGTGGTCTACCATCTATGGCCTCAACGGCCAAGGGTGTCTCCCTTAGCTGGGATGGGAAATTGTTTTTACTGGCAAAGGCTTGGTCGATAAAATTCTCAGCAGCACCGGAATCTATCAAAGCCATAGCCCTTACTACTTCCCTCCCGCAAGTTAAGGAAACTGGTAGCAGAAGCCTGTGATCTTTATACTTAGGATTAGAGGACAAAATAGAAACACCCAAGGCCTGTCCTCTAGAGAGACTTAGGTGCGAGCGTTTCCCGGGCGGTTAGAACAGTTTGAGAGTAAATGACCCTTAGCTCCACAATACATACACAAACCCTCTCTTCTCCTGTACTGTCTTTCCTCCTCAGAGAGGCGGGTATACCCTATCTGCATAGGTTCAGGAAGCAAAGATACCGTGGAGTCAGGACTTGGAAAAGCGGGGGCTAACCTAATAGAAGGTCTCCGGTTTTTCTCTCGAGTGTTCTGTCTCTCTCTTAAACGTTCATCTATACGAGAGATGAACAAAATTAAATCCTCTAAATTCTCAGGGAGTTCTCTGGTAGCAACCTCATCAAGGATTACTTCAGATAAGCCATTCAAAAATACATCCATATACGCCTGCTCATTCCACTTGACCTCTGACGCCAGAGACCTGAACTCTAGTGCATAATCCACCAGTGTTCGGTTCTCCTGTCTCAGACGCAACAGTAGTCTGGCTGCATTAACCTTTCTACCTGGAGGGTCAAATGTTCTTCTAAAAGCAGCTACAAAGGCGTTATAGTTATAAACTAATGGGTTATCGTTCTCCCATAATGGGTTGGCCCATCTCAGAGCTTTCTCAATAAGTAGGGTGATAATAAATCCTACCTTTGCCCTCTCTGTAGGATAAGAGCGAGGCTGCAATTCAAAATGGATACTAATTTGGTTTAAGAAACCACAACACTTCTCAGGAGCCCCACCATAGCGTACTGGGGGGGTAATGTGAGAAGAAGCACCCACTGTGACCACCTCTAGACCTGAACCGGCAGGAGAAACAGGGGTATTACGTATCTCCTCTGGTGGGTTATTGGCACGAGATAATAGAGCCTGTAGCGCAAGCGCCATCTGATCCATTCTGTGATCCATGGCTTCAAACCTAGGATCAGGAGAGGCAAGCTGACTGTTTGTACTCGCAGGATCCATTGGCCCTGTCGTAATGTCAGGATCGGGACAGGGATCCAACACGCAGAGTACAAACAGTAGCCAGATACGTATACCGGACCTTAGAATGGCCGGACTAACGTAAGTAGCACAGTATAGAATGGTCAAAGACAAGCCGAGGTCGAGGGTAACAGAAGACAGGTAAGCGAGAGACAAGCCGAATCAAGGGTAACAGAGATAAGCAGAGTAAGGTAAACAAGCCGGGTCAAAACCAAAAGGGATAATAGAATACACAAGCACTGAGTGACTAGAACAAGCTAGAACCACGACAGGGCAATGAGCTAATGAAAGAAGCTCTGTTAAATACCCTGTTCAGAGCAGTAACCACGCCTCCGAGGCGTCTTGATTGGTCCTGCAGCAATTGACTGACAGGTCGTTCCGGGGGAGTGTCCTGATGACTACTTCCTGCCTAGATGCTGTAAAAGGCAGTCACTCCCTCGCGGCCGGCCTAGCATGACCGGATAGACCGCGGGGAAGGGAGCCATCAGACCGTCTGGATGGAGGAACAGCTAAGTCTCTACCTCTTTCGGAGGTAGAGACCACAGGTACCCTGACACTGAGTAAGGGGATAGGGCTGGGGAAGGGGGACAGGGGCTAAGAGAGAGGGGGCTGAGGAAGAGGGACAGGGGCTGAGTAAGGGGATAGGGCTGGGGAAGAGGGACAAGGGCTAAGTAAGAGGACCGGCTGAGTAAGAGGGACAGGGGCTGAGTAAGAGGGACAGGGGCTGAGTAAGGGGACAGGGGCTGGGTAAGGGGGCAGGGGCTGGGGAATGGGGGCAGTGCTGAGGAAGGGGACAGGGTCTGTGGAAGAGAGGCAGTAATGAGGAGGGGCGGGACAGTGCTGGGGAAGCGGGACGGGGCTGTGGAAGGGGGACGGGGGCTGAGGAAGGGGGACTTGAGGTAATCTGAGGTATAGAGAAGGACAAAAAAAAGGTAATATTTGTTTGATTTAAATTACTCACCTCATTAAAATGGCACTTAGTTCAGTGTAATAGTTGTTATGCATTTGTTTCACGTTCCACTTTTTGGAGATTTAGATGCTGTGTAGTACCTAGATAGTTCTCTATATTATGGCAGGAGATTGTATTTTTGAAGTCTGAGATTTGTAAATTATCCGGTAAACAAACCGTTGGAAGTGTTGCAAAGCCACTGCCGCAGAGATGTACTAGGAAGGACAAATGGATTACTGTAGGATCTGGTAGACTTAGAGTTGTGGATAAAGGGCATATTGCACAGTCTGTTGCTCTTCATAATTCATTTTCAGCACTTTCACAGTGTAATGGTGTTATGGAGACAGGCTCAGTCACCAAGCGACTTGCCATGAGGTTTTAGAGGTAAAGGGGGGGGGGGCAATAATGGCAACTGATAATGTAGATTTAGTCGATGTTACTGAGATATTGTATAATGAGAAAAATGACTGGGACATAGCAATGCCAGGGTACTCTTTATATAGAAAAGACAGGGAAGACAAGAAAGGGGAGGGGTGGCCCTGTATGTGAAGGATACTCACAGCTAAATCCAAAGGCCACTACTCCATACTAATTCTTCTTGACCTCTCTGCTGCCTTTGACACTGTTGATCATACTCTCCTTCTTCAAACTCTTCAATCACTTGGTCTCTGTGACTCTGTCCTCTCCTGGTTTTCCTCTTATCTCTCCCAACACTCATTCAGCGTCTCCTTTTCTAATAACACCTCCTCCCCTCGTCCTGTCTTGGTTGGAGTCTCCCAATACACTGTCCTTGGTCCCCTTCTATTTTCTCTTTATACAGCCTCTCTTGGCAAACGTATTACCTTTTTTGGATTCCACTTCCTCCTGTATACCCAGAAATATCTCTCCTCCCTGGACCTCTCCCCTGCCGTCCTGCAATGTGTCACTGCTAGCCTATCTTCTATCTCTGACTGGATGTCCTCCCAATTTCTGAAACGCAATCTCTCTAAAACTGAGACGCTTGTCTTTCCTCCTCCTAATACTGATCCCCCCTCTCTTGCTCTCCCTTCAAATTAGTGGTATCCACATAAGTCCATCCTTGCAAGCGTGCTGTCTTGACGTCATACTTGACTCTGGCCTCACCTTCGAGCCTCACATCCATTATGTTGCCAAATCCTGTAGATTTCATCTTAAAAACATAGCCCCGCATCCGGACCTTTCTTAAGCAAGATGCTACCAAGGAGCTTGTCCATGCTCTAGTAATTTCCCGCATGGATTATTGTAACCCTCTCCTAATTGGTCTTCCCAAAAGCCGTGTTGCCCCTCTACAGTCTGTAATGAATGCTGCCGCCAGACGGATTTTTCTCTCTAGTCGGTCCTCTCACACCTCAACCCTCTGTCAGCCCTTACATTGGCTTCCTGTATCCTATAGGGGTCAATTCAAAGTGCTAACCCATACCTATAAAGCACTGAACAATTCTAGCCCCTCTTATATTTCATCACAGATCCATAGGTATGCCCCTTCTCGGTCTCTCGGCTCTGCCTGTGACATTCTCCTGTCCGCTGCTCGCACCCGTACGGTCAACTCGCACTTGCAGGACTTCTCGCGGGCGGCTCCCTTCCTATGGAATAGCCTGCCTTTCGCCATCAGACTCTCCCCTAGTCTTCAATCGTTTAAGAAGTGCCTTAAAACTCATTTCTTTAGGAAAGCCTATGGCCTCCCAGACTAATCTCTACCTCACATACCTGTCTCTTGCTCTCAACTAAAGGACAGCACTCTACTCTCTCCTCCAGCTCTGCTTCACTCCCACCTTATTTGATTGCTATTTCCTGTCCTAATGTGTTTTATACCCTACCTCTTATAGACTGTAAGCTCGTTTGAGCAGGGCCCTCTTCAACCTATCGTTCCTGTACGTTATCTTGTAATTGTCCTGTTTATATTTAAATCCCCCCTCTAATAATATTGTAAAGCGCTACAGAATCTGTTGGCGCTATATAAATGTCGATAATAAGAATAAGGAAGGGGTGACTTTAATCTTCCTAATGTGAACTGGAAAACCAAAATAACCTCTTGTGCCCCACATATTCTAAACTCCCTACTGGGATTGTCTCTAAAACAAGTTGAACTCGTAAAGAGGCCATACTAGATTTAGTGTTAACAAATGGAGATTTGGTATCAGATATTACTGTAGGTGAAAGTTTAGGATTCAGTGATCATCAGTCAGTGTGGTTTGATATGAGTCACACCACACAAAAACAAAAGTTTAGACTTTAGAAAAACAGACCTTTTTAAAAATTAGAATATGTGTAAAGGAGTCATTATCAGACTGGAGCAATTTAATTGGAGTCCAAGAGAAATTGGATTATTTAAAAGTTGCACTACTGAAGACAACAGAAAATTGCTTTAGGCTTGTCAGTAAAAGCAAAAAAATTAAGAAACCACTGTGGTACTCCGCATATGTGGCCAAAATAGTAAAAAACAAAAAAGTTAGCATTTAGTAATTATAAAAAAAAAAACAGAGTGAGGAAGACAGAATGATCTATAAGATTAGGCAGAAAGAGGCTAAGCAAGTTATAAGAGCTTTAACATCACAGACAGAAGAGAAAATAGCACAGTCAGTAAAAACAAGGGGACATAATAGAGAGAAGGAAAGTAAAAATTGATTAGTTCGATAAAAGAAAGAAGGTATGTAGAAGAGGATAAAGGTCTAGGTGACTGCCTCAATTAATATTTTTGTTCAGTATTTACAGATGAAAATAAAGGAAAGGGGCCTCAGTTAGGAAAAAGAACAAATTAGTCATTTGTTACATGTAAGTTTACAGAGAAAGAGGTTGTATTTCAACTGTCAAAAGTAAAAGCAAATTAGTCAGTGGGACCTGATGGAATACACTTAAAGTTATTAAAAGAGCTTAGTGGTGTACTAACAAAACCATTAACAGAATTTTTTATCCAATCATTGTTAACAGGAGTAGTCCCAGAAGATTGGAAGTTAGCGAATGTTGTGCCCATTCACAGGGCCGGTGCAAGGATTTTCTGGGTACACAGGCGAAGATGATTTTGGTGCCCCCCACCCACCCAAAAGCATCTTCACCTGTGTGCCCCTTAGCCCACCTTTTATTTCTTATCCCCTTTTTTAAATGTCTTACCCCCTTTAGTGGATCTTATCCCCTATGTTTCCCCATTGTGTGTCTTACATCTCCCTTGTGTATCTCTTAAAGCCTGTGTGTTTCTCTTTCACCACCAGCCCGTCTATCTCCCTTTGTATTTCCACACCTAGGCCCTTCTGTGTGGCGCTTACACCCCCAGGCCCATCTGTGTGTCTTTGCCCCCCTCTTGTCCCTCTGTGTGTCTTTCTCCCCACTCAGCCCCCCTTGTGTTCCTCTCTCCTCCCCTCCATGTCCATTAGTGTTCATCTCCTCCCCCCCCCCCGTTTACCTGTCTCTTAGTGCCCCCCATTCCCCTTAATGTTCCTCTCCCTTCTCTTTTAGTGGCCGCCCCATACCCCAGTGTTCCTTTTTCCTTCCCTCCCCTGTACCTTAGTGCCCCCCTTAATATTCCTCTCTCTCCCCCCCAGTGTTCCTCTCACCTCCCTCTTTTTTAGTGTTCTTTCCCCCTCTCCCCATAGTGTTCTTTGCCAACCCATCCCATTGTGTTCTTTTCCCCCTCCCTCATAGTGTTCTCCCCCCCGTCCCATAGTGTTCTTCCCCGTCCCATAGTGTTCTTCCCCATCCCATAGTGTTCTTCCATCCCCCTCATCTGTCCCATAGTGTTCCTTACCATCCCCCTCCTCTGTCCCATAGTGTTCCTTACCACCCCCCTCCCCTATCCCAAAGTGTTCCTTAACACCCCCCCGTCCCATACTGTTCGTTTCCCCCATTCCCCATCCCATAGTGTTTCTGCTAGCAGAATGCTTGGTTGTATAGGGAGAGCAGTATAGGGAGAGCAGTAGAAAGAGGTAAGTGCCATTATACAGAACACTGGTGAGACCTCACTGGAAACCACAACCACCGCAGACTCCACCCCCTCTCCTGTCCCCTGGTGTTCCTTACCACTCCTCCCCCTGTCCCTTAGTGCCCCTCTCTCTCCCCCCGCTTGGTCCCCGGTAAGTCTCCTACCTTTATTGTAGCGTGGCTGAGCGGAGCCGACCGCAGTACAGGAACTTCAGTTTCCTGTACCCAGCCAGACTGACAGGAAGTGCTCGCTCAGTGAGCACTTCATTTTAGTCCAGCCAGGTACAGGACACAGAGGATCCTGTACCGCAGTGCGCACTGCTCCACTCGGCCATGCTACACAGAGTGACTGGCAGGAGGGAGTGCTGTGCGCCCACCTCCTGCCAGTCACTCTGTGCCGCCTTATGGACGTGCCAGCCCTGCCCATTCACAAGAAAGGTAGTAGGGAGTCGGACAACTATAGGCCAGTAAACCTTACTTCAGTAGTGGGGAAAGTAATGGAAACCATGTTAAAGGATAGAATTGCTCAACATCTAAAATCATATGGATTTCAAGATCAGAGACAACATGGGTTTACTTCAGGGAGATCATGCTAAACTAATCGTATTGGTTTTTTTGATTGGGTAACTAAAATAATAGATCAGGGTGGTGCAGTAGGCATTGCTTACCTAGATTTTCAGTAAGTGCAGGGTTGATTCTTCGTATTGTTGTAGCTGTGGGATGTATCCTCATTGAAATAAAAAGATAAAAGAAACGTATATGGTGTAGTATGTTGGGCTATGGAGCAAGAGTAGGTATAGATAAAAATGTGCATGTTATGGAGCCGTAGATATGGCTGCAAGGATAGCATGTGAAGTGGTATGATCCCCACTCAAGGATCTGGTGCAAATAGTTATTCTCCGTGGATATAGATATAGGAGGAAACAAATAAAACCACAATATGTTGGATGCCAATATTGTTGAATGGGTTGGGCAGTGGCTGAGTGACAGGCAACAGAGGCTTGTAGTCAATGGATTATATTCAAAGCATGGTCTTGTCACTAGTGGGGTACCTCTGGGATCTGTACTTGGACCCATTCTCTTTAATATTTTTATTAGTGATAATGCAGAATATTCATCCTAACCTCAACATCTGGGAAAAGGGATTTAGAATTAATTATTTCAGATGACTTAAAGGTAGGCAGGCAGTGTAATGGAGCAGCAGGAAATGCTAGCAGAATGCTTGGTTGTATAGGGAGAGCAGTAGAAAGAGGTAAGTGCCATTATACAGAACACTGGTGAGACCTCACTGGAAACCACAACCACCGCAGACTCCACAACCTTCGTAGCTTAACTGGAATCTTGCCATCTTCCTTCCACCCTGGATCAACCTCTGACATCCAGGACCGTGTGGGAAAGACCTCTCCTCCAGGAGAGCGTAACAGGTACAGCTCTCAAAAGAGCTAAGTGATTAGAGCCCAGAGGAGTATACAAAGTATAGCAATCCCTAGTGTGAATATAGCAGTTCCCTACAAACACGAGACAAGGCTACATATTGAGGGTTAAGCAGATCCTAGAGTTTAATGTGCCAGGCTGGCGTTTTATGCAACGTTTCCCACAAGGTTACCACCCATGTGGACCTTGTGGGGCACCAATAAAAATAGATTCAACAGCCAATAGTGTACAGTCACATAGTTAAACACTCTCATTTATTTACAGTAAATTCCTCCCCTCTGTTTGGGAGATAATTGAGTTAATTAACGAAGACAATGGACTAACTCAATTAACTCTTAGCAGAAAAAAAACATAAATTTTTACAAACCCCAAAAAGTACCCTAAAATACAACCTAACCTAACTAGTTCCTTCTTAAAGAATGTTGTAGTATAGCTGGGGGGAAGAAATCAAAGGGACTTGTGTAAAGACAGAACTCTCTGGAAAATGGGGACTGGATTAACTACTTTTTGGGAGGTGAAAGGGGTTGTGTTATATGTAGTTAAGAACTGCAAGAATCAGACTTTTAAGAAGGCAACAGTCTTCTTACTTTTGGGGAGCACAGCGCAGGTTCAACTGAGAGAGACTGTCCCAGACTACTCAAGATGAAGGCACAAGGGGGAAGATCTTCATTTAACCCCTTAAGGACCAAACTTATGGAATAAAAGGGAATCGTGACATGTCACACATGTCATGTGTCCTTAAGGGGTTAAAGTATTGCCCTTTTTCTATGCATCTATTGGTTATGGACTGGAAATGTTTACAATGTGTACTGTGTATATTTCTTTAATATCTGTAACAGTAACCTAAATCAATATTAAAATACATTTTATTATACACTTGTATTTGTGTCTTATTTGTCACACATTCCCTGAACGAAGAACCTTGTAAGAGGGTAATAATTTCTTTCAGCGCCACTGTTGTAGTATGTGATTTCTGCCGCTGGCGTAATGGGGCCCTCATCACATGTCCCACTGCTGTATCCCGATGGGTATCAGGAGCCGGTCAGCTTTGGAGTGAGGCTTTTGGTTGCGGTGAGACAGTTTCACGCTTCCTGCTTTCTAGTCTCTAGCTTTCTAGTCTTTCTAGCCAAAAGTCTTGGAAGATCTTGTCCAGCCTTGACTCTAAATCTAGTGGTACAGCACAGGGGTTAGGAAGACATATTCAGTGAGTTGCAGGCGAGTCTGTCAGCTTTGATGGCCATACCCCGCGTGTCTGCAAGTTTTGGGTAGCCTCCCAAGAGTGGACCAGGATCACCCCTGCGGCATAGAATGGCGTAACGGCTTTGAGCCCTGGAGCGCCCGGGTTACTTACCTTCCCGGCGCTCCGCTTCGGGAGGACTGCCTCACAGCCCAGGCAGCCCCCCCCACGGCAAAAGAAGCCCCCGGGGGCCATGTGATCGCTCTCAAAGAGCGATCACATGGCCCCCTATAGCTGGCTGTGGATCTGCCAGCAGGGGGACTGTCTAAAATATCAGACAGTCCCCCTGCTGGTGGGAAGTAATAAAAAAAATCATTAAAACATGTGTAAAATAAAATAAATATATTTATATATATATATAATATATATATATTATATATAATATATTATATATATGTAACGTCATACAAAGTGTATTTTAATACTAATATAAGCACATATATTAGTATTAAAATACACTTAGAATGACGTTACATATATATTATATATTATATATAATTGATATATACACATATATTATATATATATAATTACGTATAATTACAATAATAAATTAAATAATAAAATTAATAAATAAAATATTGAAACAAAATTTAATATAAATTATATATTCATATGTAATTTCATTCTAACTGTATTTTGTTATTAATATATATATATATATTGGTAACAAAATACACTTAGAATGCCATTCTATATATATCTATCTATATATATAATGCAAATAACCGCAAATATATATATATATAGATAAATACATATAATTACATAAAAGATTATATTAGTATACACGTATAATTTAAATACCTATAAATGCATATATATTAAAATTCTACATGTATATTTAAGTAATCTTTTAACATAATTAGGTGATTTGATTAATTAAAATTTGATTGACATGCCTGACAACACAGGGAGAAAGTGCAGAGAATTTAATTCGCAAGCACTATATTTGACCCTGTAACTCTCCAAGACACCATAAAACCTGTACATGGGGGGTACTGTTTTACTCGGGAGACTTCGCTGAACTCAAATATTAGTGTTTCAAACTGGTAAATTGTATTACAACGATGATATTTTAAGTAAAAGTTAATTTTTTGCATTTTTTACAAACAAACTGCACTTTTATGGACTATATTATTGTTGTAATATGTTTTACTGTTTTAAAACACTAATATTTGCATTTAGTGAAGTCTCCCGAGAATAACAGTACCCCCCATGTTCAGGTTTCATGGTGTTTTGGAAAGTTAGAGAGCGTATGGTAGCCCAGGAATGAGAATTACCCCCATGATGGCATACCATTTGCAAAAGTAGACAACCCAAGATATTGCAAGTGGGGTATGTCCAGTCTTTCTTAGTAGCCACTTAGTCACTTACTTTTTCAAATGGTATGCCATTATGGGGGTAATTCCTGGGCAACCACACCGTCTCAAAGGTAACATTACTAATCTGGCAAATTTAAATTTGAAAATGGAACGTTCTATATTTGACCCTGTAACTTTCCAAAACACCATAAAACCTGTTAATGGAGGGTACTGTTGTACTCCTGAGACATCGCTGATTACAAATATGTGCATTTTTTTGCAGTAAAACCCAACAGTATTATGTCATTCACAGCTAAAATGTCAGACGGAAATACAAATTTTAAAAAATCGTATTTTCTCACTTTTTAAAAATTTTTATTCATAATAAATTATGTTCCATATATGAATAGTTAATGATAAATTAAAGCCCTGTTTCTCCTGAACAAAATGATATATAATAAGTGTGGGTGCATATAATATGAAAGAGGGGAACTACGGGTGAACAGACATATAGCGCAAATTCCAGTTTTTGTTTAAGTTTTGTTTTGATCAGAACGTGCACTATTGACTCCGTCCTAAAGGATTTAATAGCCTTCTAAGCCCCATAGGAGCATCATGTGTGTGATTAAAGTTCAATTTACAGAGCAGAGGATATAACATCTAGAGGTTAACATCTGACTAAAAATTAAACATTTTTACCATGCAGGCTGTATCAGTCACAGCCAGGGGTGATGTGGCTAGGGTTACATGAACAGAAACAAAAGTTATTTAACGGCTAAATTGCCGTGTCTGTACACCAAAACTGCTTCATTACCCCTTAACACATTGGGCCTTCCTATGCTGTCCTACATAACGTGAGCTTAAAGCCTGTAGGGTAGCATAGAGAACCCTGCATATCTGGTGTGAATAGGGTTAAATCCGTATTCACACCAGAAAGCCCCAGCTATCAATGGTTACCTGAGGCCCCTTCAGTCTGCTGGGGCCATTTCAGTGCATACAGAAGATGGTGGTATGTTGCCACCATCTACTGGCCATATTTAGAATAACACAGGTAGACAGTCACTGGAGGCAGTCATAACATTGTAATGTTTTTCATTACAGGGCTAAGAGGGCAGGGACACTGCACCCAGAAGACTTTAATGAGATGATGTGGTCTGGGTGCCTATAGTGTCCTTTTAACAAAGTCATACAAAGTATGTGTGGTGGTGTGGTACTTTGTAGGTACATGGTAGTTATTCGACTGTGTGCCTCTGTACATTGTGGTCTTTTGACCATCCCACGTGTTAAAAAGCTTCTGGCTATTACTGTCATAGCAACTGCAAATACCGAGCCATTTCTTGGGGCAAATAACCAGACTTGGTCATTTCATGGCTATAATCTGTGATGGGTGTATTGAGGGTTTACACCATGTCCACATAAGCGATATATGTTTAGCTCACGGCTACTATAGGATTTGACCTTATTGACATTACTGTTCGGACTCGCGTGTCCACTATGCTTGAGGTATTTTTCACGAATGTATTTGCTCATTTTTGCTGTACTCAATAAAACGCTTTATTAACTAATAAAAAAAAAAAAAAGCTTCTGACTAAAAAAAATATTTTTTAAACCAGGGATAACCCAAGTGAATAAAGGAAAAACCACAACTTAAAGAAAAAAAAGCTGCATTATTATTGAGGGGAACTATGGGAAAGAAAAAATGAAGGCTTTTCACAAGATGATTTTGTCTGTGGGAATTTGTGCCCATCAAGCCAAAAGAGCAATAGTGAAGTCTGGCACCTATGTTTTGATAAGAAGGGCTTAATTCACCCTAAAGGTGTTCAGTGGTGTTTAGGGCAGAGCTCTGTGCACATCACCTGTGTCCTTCCATACCAAACTCGGCAAACTGTGTCTTCATTGACTTTGCTTTGTGTAAAAGGGTACGGTCATGCTGGAATAGAACAGGTTCTTTCCCAAATTGTTCCTGCAATGCTGGAAGCTACTAAAATATCTTTGCATCCTGTAGCATTAAGATGAGCCTTCGATGGTACTAAGAGGTCTAAACTAAACAGCCTCGCACCATTACCCCTGCTCCACCAAATGTACAGTATGCACTGTCCATACTGATAGTTCGTGTTCTACTGTCAACTCCCAACATGTGGCATTGCGCATGTTGATATGAGGCTTCTGTACAACTGCTCAGTCATGAAAGGTAATTTCATAACGCTTCCAACACACAGTACTAGAGGCTTTTGGGAACTTTGTTGTAGTGATGCAACAGATGATAGGCGATTTATTACCACACTTTTTACTTCGGCACTCAGCGCTCTTACTCTGTGATCATTTGTGGTCTATCACTTCGTACCTAGGCTACTGTTACCCCTAGATGTTTCCACTTCACAACAGTAGCAAATTCCCACTGCTGGAGTTTTAACCTGCACCACTTTCTCAGAAAGGTAAGATTCTATATATATATATATATATATATATATATATATATACACACATATATATTTTAATTAGATTTACCCATTATTCATTTATACGGTTAATTTGCAAACAAATGAAAGTGTGTTGGTTTATTTTAAATGCCCAAATGCGGAACACAGTGCATGATCTCAAGGGAAATAGGAACCTCACTCAAGGAAGCTCATTCCCACGCTGATTTTAAACATTCAATAGCTATGACATCTGTGCAGCTTTTTATATAAACTACAAAAAAATCAATTCCTTCCATTGCAAAAAATAGAAAATGCAGTGCAGGGAGGAGTGTTTAATGTGTGTGGGAGAAATCTCTCAGATGAACCTGGCATTTTTCACACCTTGTTTATTCATTTCTCACGTGTCATTGTGAAAAATTCTTCTTTTTTTTCTCACACAAATCCAATCGCTTTAAAGATTACATTAACCCGTTGCTAGTTTGAAACCAAAAAGGTATGCAAATTGTCGCAGACCAAGTATATCATATAATAGCCGTCACAAAAAAATTATACATTCCTCATGTTTTTCAAAGAAACACTCTATTGTGTTATAAATACAAACATTGAGATGAAGTGATCTGGGGCACAGTCTGGGGTCCTTTAAATGAAAAGTGAAAAATTACACTTTTGGAGAATATGTTTTTGTGTGGGTGGGTATGTTGTTTTTTTGGTGTGTTGTGTGGGTTGTGTGATATTTGATAAAGTGTCTCTGTGACATGAAACGTGTTAACATCATCTGGTGCTGTCTTATCCTACTGTGTCGCTGTATTTAATGAATAAATAAAGGTATTTTTTAGAATATTCATAATTGCTGCATAGACATAATTTTATTTCCGGTTTGTATGCATTGAGGATTTATTGCACATAGAAGGCTTATCAATAAACAGCAATCTTTAAGTTTGGATCCCAATATTGTTGAATGGGTGAGGCAGTGGCTGAGTGACAGGCAACAGCGGGTTGTAGTCAATGGAGTATATTCGAAGCATGGGCTTGTCACCAGTGGGGTACCTCAGGGATCTGTACTTGGACCCATTCTCTTTAATATTTTTATTAGTGATATTGCAGAAGGTCTTGATGGTAAGGTATGTCTTTTGGCTGATGATACCAAGATATGTAACATGGTTGATGTTCCAGGGGGATAAGCCAAATGGCTAATGATTTAGGTAAACTAGAAAAATGGTCAGAGTTGTGGCAACTGACATTTAATGTGGATAAGTGCAAGATAATGCATCTTAGACGTAAAAACCCAAGGGCAGAGTACAGAATATTTGAGGAAAGGGATTTAGGGGTGATTATTTCTGATGTCTTAAAGGTAGGCAGACAATGTAATAGAGCAGCAGGAAATGCTAGCAGAATGCTTGGTTGTATAGGGAGAGGTATTAGCAGTAGAAAAAGAAAAGTGCTAATGCCATTGTACCGGTGAAACCTCACTTGGAGTATTGTACGCAGTACTGGAGGCCGTATCTCCAGAAGGATATTGATACTTTAGAGAGAGTTCAGAGAAGGGCTACTAAACTGGTACATGGATTGCAGGATAAAACTTACAAGGAAAGGTTAAAGGATCTTAACACGTATACATAGTTACATAGCTGAAAAGAGACTTGCGTCCATCAAGTTCAGCCTTCCTCACATTTGTTTTTTGCTGTTGATCCAAACGAAGGCAAAAAACCCAGTTTGAAGCACAATTTTGCAACAAGCTAGGAAAAAATTCCTTCTTGACCCCAGAATGGCAGTCAGATTTATTCTTGGATCAAGCAGTTATTACCCTACATTGAAAGATTATATCCTTGAATATTCTGTTTTTGCAAGTATGCATCCAGTAGCTGTTTGAACATCTATATGGACTCTGATAAAACCACCTCTTCAGGCAGAGAATTCCACATCCTGATTGTTCTTACAGTAAAAAAACCTTTCCTTTGCCTTAGACGAAATCTTCTTTCTTCCAGTCTAAACGCATGGCCTCGTGTCCTATGTAAAGTCCGGTTTGTGAATAGATTTCCACACAATGGTTTGTATTGGCCCCGAATATATTTGTATAATGTTATCATATCCCCTCTCAGTCGACGTTTTTCTAAACTAAATAGGTTTAAATTTGTTAACCTTTCTTCATAGCTGATATGTTCCATTCCTTTTATTAATTTTGTAGCCCGCCTCTGCACTTTTTCTAGTGCCATAATATCCTTCTTTAGAACAGGTGCCCAAAATTGCACAGCATATTCAATATGTGGTCTTACCAGTGATTTATAAAGCGGCAAAATGATATTCTCGTCCAAGAATGAATGCCCTTTTTCATGCATGACAATACCTTACTGGCCTTGGCCACTGCTGATTGACATTGCACATTGTTGTATAGTTTGTTGTCTATAACAATTCCCAAGTCCTTTTCGTGTGTTGTTATCCCTAATTTTATAACATGACAGGAGGCTTCCTATTTCTCATTAACTCTCTTTACTAAAGCAGTAAAGAAAAACATAAAGAGTAACATTAAATCACTGAGCAGCATAGTGTATATATATAAGGGTCATGCTGCCTGTACACTTCCTTTTTCTTTACTGCTCCATCGCAGACAAGTCAGACTATTTGGCTCCTCCAGAGCCTTATTTATTTATTATTATTAGTCTGTTTAGTTTAATTTCTCCATTATATATATTTGTATTCTTGTAATTTTTCCTTGTTTTTTTGTTTATCATTCTACCTTATTACTCTGGGCAGTGGGATTGGGTTAGCCCTTTAGGGTTCTCTCCTCTCCTTCTTTGCCCCTCTACCGGCCCTGGGACTCCATGGGCTTCCCCCTTGGGCTTCCCTCAGGTCCCCCCCCCCGGTCCTACTACCTTGGAGTGCCCTACTGGGCCTCAAATTTAGTCCCCGGCTTGCGGCCTACACTCGCGGCTGCCATTTTGGATTTCGGATACCGCGAGATTCACGAGGCCATCTTGTTTTACCACGTGGTTCTCATTGGAGACTCGGTGGTTGCAGTCTTAGCTGTCTACCAACAAAAACAACAATATATGTGAAACACAACCCCAGTGAGAAATGTATAAATTTTAGAGCAAACCGGGACTTCCCCTGAATTTTGGATGAGGTGTCCTGGATTAGCTGTCTACCACCTGCATTCTTCTGGATTTAACCCCTAGTGTGATTTTCATCCCTGTGAGTGCCAAGGAGTATCTACTCAGCCTTTCACAAGACCTCCTACTGTACTCTACACTGCATTCCTGTACCTCTGTCTACTCCAGCCAAGCTACAGACTCCTATAATCTGTGGCTGGGTCAGTCAGGTCAGTGCTGCTGCCTGTTTAATATTGTGACCTGCACTTAAGGGTACCAACCCTGTGCAACCGGGGTGAGCCCCCACTATAAGTACTTTAGTACCACGCTGCTTATTGGGAGACTAGCTGTTGCAGTTCTCTCTAACTGGGTGAGCCCCAGTTTTATAAGGTCACCAACTATACCCTGCTGGGGTTTATAACTGGGTGGTGTTGTTACCCACCACAACTACCATGTTAACTGACCCTACGCCTATACTTAAGACCTGGGTGCCCCCCATTTAATATTGTGCCTATTAGTGACGTGTATCATAGCCTACCCTTGTCATGGAAGACTCAAAGAACGTCCCTGTGGACTTCCAAGCCATGATCAATGCATGCCGTCGCTGCCTCTGTGGAGAAGGCACTCTCCAAGGTACGGGCCACAGCTTCAGATGTACCCAAGCCTACCCGCAGGCGACCACTCCACGAGTCGGATTCTGATATGTCCGACTATCAGACCAGGGATCACTCCCGCCCTAAGAATCGCCACGAGAAAGGCGAAGACTATGCACCCAAGCCACTCAAGGGTAAGGTATCTGCCAAACGCAAATCTGCCAAAGCGAGTACGCCGGCCCCGCATCAGGATTACTCTTCGGCGAAGAGCAAGGTCCTTCCCATTCCATGTCAGTGCTAGACGAATGGCAAGCTGACGTTTCTGACTCAGACTACGACGCTTGGGGTTCGGATGAGAAATCTGTCTCCACTTTCATGCGGGAGACCCTCCTGGGTGCGGCCCAGACAGGGGGTACTGAGGACACTGCGGACGCAGAGCCTCCTCTTGACTCGGACACCATTTTAGACCCTTCGGGTCAGGCGATGTTCATTCCCCGCAACATACAACACCCCAGATCGGGAGACTGGTCACCCCCAGAACACCTCTCCAGGTTCATGCACCTCTGGCTCCGCAAGCCCCTAGAGAAAGAGGTCCGCAGCCGGCTTAGATCAGAATGCCCACGCCCTTCCCTGCCGGATAAAGTGGCTCAGACTCCTGAGTTTGACAAGGTTATGACAACCTTCATGATGCGCAGTGGAAGAGACCCTCGACGAGGGGTAGAGAAAGGCCTATTTGGCGCTCAGGATAACCTGCTGCATTCCGTTGGCCCCCTGGCCCACGTCATGTACCTGGCAGATGACGCCTATGCCAAAGCCGATTCCTTCTCTGCCGAAGACATCAGGGAATGGGCACACGATGTTCGCAAGTGGGCACAACGTTGTTTTTCTTTCATTGGAAACACAAATGTTACGCTCTCTTCGGAGAGACGGAAAGCAGCGTTATACCGTATTAACGGTAAATTGGCAGAGCTTGGCACAAAGGAGATTGGGCCCCAGGCACAAGGGAAACTGTTTGGTTGTCAGGGTACCTGTGGTCTCTACCTCCAAAAGAGGTAGAGACTTAGCTGTTCCACCATTCAGACGGTCTGATGACTCCCTTCCCCGCGGTCTATCCGGTCATGCAAGGCCGGCCGCGAGGGAGTGACTGCCTTTTACACCATCTAGGCAGGAAGTCATCATCAGGACACTCCCCCGGATCGACCTGTCAGTCAATTGCTGCAGGACCAATCAGGACGTCTCGGAGGTGTGGTTACTGCTCTGAACAGGGTATTTAACAGAGCTTCCTTCATTAGCTCATTGCCCTGTCGTGGTTCTAGCTTGTTCTAGTCACTCAGTGCTTGTGTATTCTATTATCCCTTTTGGTTTTGACCCGGCTTGTTTATCCTTACTCTGCTTATCTCTGTTACCCTTGATTCGGCTTGTCTCTCGCTTACCTGTCTTCTGTTACCCTCGACCTCGGCTTGTCTTTGACCATTCCATACGGTACTACTTACGTTAGTCCGGCCATTCTAAGGTCCGGTATACGTATCTGGCTACTGTTTGTACTCTGCGTGTTGGATCCCTGTCCCGATCCTGACATTACGACAGGGCCAATGGATCCTGCAAGTACAAACAGTCAGCTGGCTTCTCCTGATCCTAGGTTTGAAGCCATGGATCACAGAATGGATCAGATGGCGCTTGCGCTACAGGCTCTATTATCTCATGCCAATAACCCACCAGAGGAGATACGTAATACCCCTGTTTCTCCTGTCAGTTTAGGTCTAGAGGTAGCCACAGTGGGTGCTTCTTCTCGCATTACCCCCCCAGTACGCTTTGCGTGTGTGATCCCTGTCCCGATCCTGACATTGGTGAACCGTTCCTCAAGGAACTTAACAAACACGTGAACGTGTTCACTTCACTTAATAAAGTGCAGTCCTCGGGGCGGGGCCTGACCGCCGGCGGGATCAGACGTGCTCTGTCTGAGCTCCCGCTTCAGGGCCTGAAGAATCGGAGCCAACTAGGAGCCAAAAGCAACTACAGCTCCATACTGGTACCCACCGGGACCTCCAGCTGATGGGGCACACGGGGATACCTCATAACCTTGACTGGCATCCAAAGTACTCCGACGAGGCCCGAAGCTCGCTGGAGCTTGAGCCGGGCAGAGACGGCCGCTCTCCCGGGTCTCCGGCCGGCGTCTCGCCTTCCCCCCCCCGGACCGGGGGGGTTATCCCGGTCTCCATGGGCTGCTACAGAAATGCTGACCTGGGCCCAAACAACCGCCCTACTGCAGAAGACTTACAGGGCAGGGCCCCTCAAGATGGCCGCCGCACGTCAACCATGTGCGCGACCAGCAGGCACGAACAAGCCGAACGCAGGAGAGACCACCCAACACCACCCGACCAGCTTTGCTACAGGTAAGCACCCGTATTCCTCCGTTGTTACTATGCACCCGCTCTGCGGGGCATATTTCCCTTTCTTTCCAGAATTGGGCCGCCCTGTCTTCAGACACGTGGATCCTACAAACAGTACAGGGATATATCATAGACCTAGTGGGGACCCCCATTCAGACACAACCTCCTCGCCCCACCCACATGTCGTCTTCCGACCACTACCTCGTTAACGCGGAACTACGCAAGCTTTGGGACAAAGGGGCTATCCATCCGGCCCACGACTGGGGAGGTTACTTCAGCAATATCTTACTGGTTCGGAAAAAGATGGGAGAATACCGTCCCGTCATCAATCTACGCAACCTCAACGCGTATGTGGTGTACCGCCACTTCAAGATGGAGGGCATCCACCTTCTGCGAGACCTCCTGCGAAGCAACGACTGGTTCACCAGGCTCGATCTAAAAGATGCATACCTGTCGGTCCCAGTGCATCCGGACTGTCGAACCCTCCTACGTTTCCTCTGGCACAACCGTCCTTGGCAATTCACCTGCCTCCCTTTTGGGCTCAGCTCGGCCCCATGGTGTTTCACCAAACTCCTGAAACCAGTAGTGGCCCACCTGAGATCCAAGGGCATCCGATGCATCATCTACCTGGACAACCTTCTCCTCTTTTGCTCCGACGAACGCAGACTGCGTCATCACACTCATCTCGCAGTGACACTACTGGAATCTCTGGGCTTTGTGGCAAACCAACAGAAATCGGAATTGGCCCCGTCCCAGACGATACAATTCCTGGGCTTCGAGATCGACTCGACAACATGCAGTCTGAGGCTACCAGCCTCAAAGATCTCGTCTATTCGCAAGGAGATTTGTAGAGTTCTCCATCCCACTGCGCAATCTGGCCAGGATCGTAGGACTCCTCTTCGCCTCCATTCAAGCCATATTTTTGGGTCCCCTCCACTACAGAGCCATGCAACGCCTTAAGGCAAGATACCTACGCCGCAGGCCCACGTACGATCAACCCGTCCCGGTGACGGCGGAGGTTCGCGAGGAACTATCATGGTGGCTGGACAGCATGCAAGCCTGGAACGGCAGGGCCATATTCGGAGATACCCCAGACTTCATACTGGAGTCAGACGCCAGCTTGTGGGGCTGGGGTGCCACCAACGGAACCATCTCCACGGGGGGAACATGGACAGCACAGGAGCTCACCATGCACATAAATTGCCTAGAACTCCTGGCGGGGTGTTTCGCGATCTGCAGCCTGGCCCGGGAAAGATCCAACTGCTGCATCCTCCTACGCATGGACAACGTCTCCGCAGTCCGGTATATCAATCGCCTGGGGGGCGCACGCTCACGCCTGCTGTCGGACATCACGAGAGACATTTTCGACTATTGCCTACCCCGCAACATCGCACTTCAGGCCGAATACCTACCCGGAGAGGTCAACCTCACGGCCGACTGGTTCTCTAGCCACTGGAGGGACGTCAGCGACTGGAGGCTGAACACGAGAGTCTTCAGGGCCCTGGGGACCCGGAGGGGTCCCTTTCACCTGGATCTGTTCGCTTCCCGCAACAATCACCAGACCCCGGAGTTCTTCAGCTGGCTCCCGGACCCGGAGAGCAAGGCGATGGATGCATTTCTCCAACAATGGCCAACAACCAGGGCCTACGCTTTTCCCCCATTCGCCATGATTGCAAGAACATTACACCAGATACGGACGCAACAGGTTACACTGGTTCTCATAACGCCCTTGTGGCAGAGCCAACCATGGTTCACGGATCTCCTGGCCGCTTCTTGCAAGGACCCTCTACTCCTACCATCCTTTCCGGACCTGCTCACGGATCCCAAAGGGAATCTTCACCCACTTCTCTTGGAAGACCGCCTACCCCTGGTGGCTTGGACTCTTTCCTGGGTTCCTGGCAAGTCAGCGGACTATCGCAGGCTACTAGGGACCTCTTATGGGATTCCTGGGCCCCTGGATCTAGATGCTGTTACCTTTCAGCTTGGGCCTACTTGGTGCGTGGAACGGGACTCCGATCCATTTACAGCACCTATTCCCATGATTCTCAATTTTCTTTCATCCTTGTTTTCGTCGGGTCGCTCCTACCGTTCAGTTAACGTCGTTCACTCCGCGATTTCGGCGGCCCACACCCCCGTCGGGGACCTTCCGGTCGGCAAAGACCCTCTCGTCTGCCGCCTGCTCTGTGGTATGCGGCTCTGCCGCCCTCCAGCCCCCAGGTACCCTCACCTTTGGGATGTTGGACTGGTTCTTCGTTTTTCCAGGGATTGGCTTCCTAACGACCGTCTCTCCTTGCACCAATTATCAGCTTTTATGCGCCTTTCTTCTTTGTCTCGTGTCCATTTGACGGGTATCGGACGTTCGAGCCTTCGACGTCGACGCCTTCGAGGTTGCCCCTGAGGGGGTCACATTCCACATTTCCCGTCGCACTAAGTCGGGTTCGACTTCGGTCTTCTACCCCTTTTTCCCCGACGACCCGCAGCTCTGTGTCGTGTCCACCCTTCGCAGATACGTTTCGGTTACCTCCTCACTCCGTAACTCGGCGTCAGGTCAACTCCTAGTCTCCTATGTTCGCCCCCATGCTCCGGTCTCGGCCACCATGCTGGCCCGATGGATTTGCTGGATCCTCTCTCTCGCCGGTATAGACACCGCTTTCGGCGCCCACTCCGTTCGCGGAGCGGCAGGTTCCTCAGCCTTCCTAGCGGGGGCGTCCCTGTAAGACATTTTCCGAGCGGCGGATTGGTCTAGGGAATCTACTTTCTGTACCTTTTATTTTCGCACTCCACCTTCTGCTGGGACATCTCTACTTCAGCGTTAAAATTGCAAAATAGGAAGCCTCATGTCATATTATAAAATTGAAGATTATGCTAGCTTTAGTGTACTAATAATCTTAATTTTAATAAGGACAGGAGGCAGGTATTTTCCCTCCCTTCTGTTCCCTGCCCTGACTCCTCGGGGGAGTGGATCTCAAGGTGACAGATGTTTCGTTTTTACTAGTTAGTGGTTTCTCCTTTTCTTTGGGGTGTATGCTGTTTCTATCCCGACTCTCATTGCAGAAACACTGTCTTATGCAACCAGGTTTACGTTGTATCACATGCTTGCATTTTACATTACGCACGCTAATCATGTATCTAATCATTTATGTTAACACACTCTGGTAGGGCTCACCTGCGTGACCAGTTACGGTTCAGTACCTAACCTATTTCATACTCTCCTTTCAGTGTACAGGCAGCATGACCCTTATATATACTATGCTGCTCAGTGATTTAATGTTACTCTTTATGTTTTTCTTTACAGCTGTAGTTTAGTAAAGAGAGTTAATGCAAAATAGGAAGCCTCCTGACCTTATTAAAATTAAGATTATTAGTACACTAAAGCTAGCATAATCTTCAATTCACTTCCATTAAGGGTATACGTTGCTTATGTATTCTTTACGCCGAAGTGCATAACTTTGCATTTTTCAATATTAAATTTCATCTGCCATTTGAGTGCCCAGTCCCCCATTCTATCTAAATCCCTCTGCAGCAAAGTAATATCTTGCTCACATTGTTTTATTTTACAAAGTTTTGTGTCATCTGCAAACACTGAAACATGACTTTCAATGCTGTCTTCAAGATCATTTATAAACATGTTAAATAGAAGGGGTCCCAGAACAGACCCCTGAGGGACACCACTTGTCACCTCTGTCCAGCTTGACATTGCCATTACCATTAATGACAACTCTTTGTACTCTTTTTTTTTTTTTTTTTTTTTTAATTCTTTATTTTTGAAGTGCATATAGGAATCATACGTATTACATATCAGTAAGAATTTCAACAAGGATATCAATTGACAGTTATTAGCATAAGTATTATATCACTGCACTTTTTTTTTTTTTTAACAGAATAAGACTGCGACATCTTGCGCAAACAAGCTTTGTAAAAATACTAGTTTAAACTGTGCCTGCCAAGTCAGGCTTGCATCACATAAGAGTTGAGTGGAGTGTGGGTAAATGTCAGACATTTAGTGGCACTAACACCACCAGTCATGAGGGTATGCCAATTACGTAGTAAGGGCTGTATTATAAGGCTAGGCTGCGAGAGTTACCGCTGGGTAGTGATACTCACAACAAATGACAGCCCGTTTGGCAGGGCGGGGAAGTGACAATCAAATACATTAATGCTAATTCAACAGGATGAGACTATAATAAAATTACTAGGTCGCTGCAGCCATAACCGTGGGTTCGCACGTCCACGGTAGGCTGTTGCGATTAGACAGGGAGCCAGTCAGCCTCCTCCCTGTCTGGGCAGTATGCCACCTGTTGGTGGGCCAGGTATTTAACCGTCAAGTAGCACTCCCGGCTAGCATGACCCGTGTGTTGCATGGAATGTGAGATTGCGTGGAAAAAAAATATTGGCTGCCTGCCTGGGTCAGTTAGATCTCTCAGGCCTTGTAACATGAAGGTAGGTGCCAGGTCGGGGTGTGAGGGTTGGGGATAGTGCTTCCCATAGGTTGGTATATTACTCCAGTGAAGCTGCGGTGCAGCGGGGTAGTGTATGGTTCTTATTGCATGAGTGTGCCCCAAGTGGGGGACATTAAAGCTATGTGGTGTAGCCAAAGAGGTGGGGGGGATGAGCTCTGTCGTGATGGTAAACTGGGTAGCGAGCCATCTAAGGTGGTGTCCCCATAACGTATCTGGTGGGTATGGGCTGCTTTTGGTTAGTGGGTAATCGCAACGCTGTTTGGGTGACCCCTTAGTCTAAGAGGCATTGTGGTAGTGGGAAAATTTGTACTAGACATCATATCATTGTGAAAAAAAAAAAAAAAAGGGAGAGGTGTTTAACTAAAACGTTTGCCTTGGGAAAACAGTCCATGGCCGTATGTGGGCCTCTGGTGTTCATCGTTGTCGCTGACCCAGCTTTCAGGTCTCAGCTCTGCCGGACAGGGTGGTCTGTGCCTTCCTAGGGACGAACTCACGGATTTCTGCCGGATCCAAGGTAACCAGGCTAGGAACCCCATTCGCAGCCGTCGGCATAATACCCTGGGCTCTCATGAGATCCTCCAGCTCCCGATATGTTCCCGCACGGTGTGTAGCACCTTTAAGGGTGAGCTGGATGGTGCGTGGTAGGCTCCACCTGTATTGGATGTCCCGGGTCCGGAGCACCTGTAAGAGGGGTTTCAGGGACCGTCGCCAGCTCAGTGTGTTTCTTGTTAGATCCGGGAAGACCAGCAGCGTCGCTCCCTCAAAAGTTATCGGGGCCTTCCCCCTGATAGCCGCCAGAAGTGAGGACCTGTCCTGTAGGGATTGGAATCGGAGGATGAGGTCAGGTGTCATGTCCTGCGGGGCCCCTGCTGGCCTGGGGAGGCGGAACATGCCGTCCAGTTTCATGGCTTTGGCCTGTTTAGGCGGGAGGAAGGCTTCCATGAACCGCCGTATGAAATGAGGTAAGTCTGTAATCCCCTGTGATTCTGGTACTCCCCTTATCTTGAGGTTGTATCGCCTCCGGTGCTCTTCCAGTGTATTAATTCTGCTGTCGGTCTGCTGTAGTTTGTGTTGTAGGTTTTCCAGACTCTGTTCTACTGCAGTCAGCCTGGTGGTGTGATCGTTGTTGGAGATTTCTAGCTGGGTGAGCCTCGAGGTGTTGCTCTCGATCGCCTTTCTGAAAAGGGCCATGTCTCCCTGTAGGTTTGCTCGGAGTTCTGCGAGCATCGCCTTTAGTTGTGGTGCAGTAACCGGTTCCCTGTCCCCCGATGTTGGGGGGGTAGGTCCCGTTTTTTTGCTGGAAGTGGCCCCTTCTCTCAGTCCTGGGGAGGATTCCTCCGAGGAGCACGATGAGCCCTCATCCAGGAGCGCCATCTTATCCCACGCGGCCTTCTGCGAGCATCGGAATAACTCGCCAATGTCATGGCTTGTCGGGCTTTTATCAGCCTTTGGTCGTTTGGTTTTGCGTCCCATGCTGTCAGGCGTATAACAGTGGGGTTGATTCCCCCTGTTTTTTTACAAAATTTCGAGTTTTAGGGCAATAGTTTGCAGAGCACGGGGAGAATGCGACTGCTCTGGTTCGCTGCTTGACTCCGCCCCTGTACTCTGTTTTTAAGCCAATGTTCTACCCAAGAACAAGCATTTTCATCTAGACCGATTTCCTTGAGTTTGAACACTAATCTATTGTATGGAACTGTATCAAATGCCTTGGCAAAATCCAAATAGATCACATCCACTGCAACACCCTGATCTATACTTCTACTTACTTCTTCGTAGAACGCAATCAAGTTAGTTTGACATGACCTGTGCTTCATAAAACCGTGATGATTTTTGCTGATAACCATGTTCTTCTCAAGGAATTCTTGAATATTATCCCTTCATAACCTTTCAAATATTTTACCAGCCACAGAAGTTAAGCTCACAGGTCTATAATTTCCAGGCAAGGATTTTGAACCCTTTTTTAATATAGGAACCACATCTGCCTTCCTCCAATCCTCCGGAACACTTCCTGAAAGAAAGGAGGAAAGACGAGACAGTGGGGATATGATAGAAACATTTAAATATATAAAGAAAATCAACACAGTAAAGGAGGAGACTATATTTAAAAGAAGAAAAACTACCACAACAAGAGGACATAGTCTTAAATTAGAGGGTCAAATGTTTAAAAATAATATCAGGAAGTATTACTTTACTCAGAGGGTAGTGGATGCATGGAAAAGCCTTCCAGCTAAAGTGGTAGAGGTTACCACAGTGAGAAAGTTTAAGTATGTGTGGGATAGGCATAAGGCTATCCTAGATATAAGATAAGGCCAGGGACTAATGAAAGTATTTAGAAAATTGGGCAGACTAGATGTGCCGAATGGTTCTTATCTGCCGTCACATTCTATGTTTCTATCCAGGATCAGAACCAGTGGTTGTGTCCAAGCACATATAGGTTGCTCCAATAATGCTGCTTTAATATTGTATATTAGAAAACTGGCCATTTTTTCTTCTTGATTTGTTTGTTATGTATGTGTGTGGTTGTGTTTGTGTGTGGACACCAGGTAAAAAGTCAAACTGTTTTAATACGGTTTGACTAGTTACACTGGCAATGCGCCAGGGAACTCCTTGCACCGTAACTACTACATTAACTACTACAGTGAAAATTTAATGACAGCTGTCCTTTTGTTTTTCATTCCATCTACAAAAGTGGATGAGTAGAAATCTTTGCATTCCCAAATTAAGTTGCTATTGGGTAATTAAAATGGGAAGAGAAAAAATCAGCGCTAGATTGCCACACAAGAAAATAATAGTAAGGCTGCAATCCTTAAAGGGGAGTTCCCTATAATCCCCTAATAGTAAGAAATTATGCAAAATAGAACAAAAAAATGTTGCGCCTAAAATATACAGTAAAACATATAATGTGTATATAATGAATAATATAAAATAATACAATTTAATATTAAATATTAAATGAAATATAAATGGATAATTGGCAATAGTCCAAAACACTTATCATAAGTCCATAATGGTAAATGCCATGTATAAGAACAGGGATCCTGAGGCGTAAAATGGTGTGTGTCTTCACAAAGGTGTCCTTGAAATCCAGTGAAGTAATATGTGGAGAAAAAAACAAGAGGAACTCCAATGGCACAGTATATAGATGAATAAAATGGTAAATAAAATAAAAGTAGTCTTACTCACACTTTTCAGAGCTAGAACCTAGCTCTGATATAACGCACATGAAGTGGAATAATCCCCACTCAAGGATATGCGGAGTAATATTGATGGGCGAGTATCTGGCTCAGATTCAACGTCCAAGTTGGTATTATTCGACCCAGGGAGGAAAAATAAAGTATATAGTGCTCTCTGTATAGTAATTAAAAGGTATAAAAAGAGAATACATATACTACTCACAGTATATAGAGCAGGCTTGTACTGCTCAATGCTCAATGTAGGCGCTTGGGTGGTATCATCCCCACCTAAGGATTCTTTAGGCTTCTCGTCAGGTAGATAGTATATGTATAGTCTGTCCCTCTTTTTTACTATTATCTACTTGAAGAAGCCCTTGCGGCGAAATGCGTTTAGATATTAATTTTATTACTTTACAATAAAGAAAATACTTTGGCATAAAACATTTTATAGCCATTTTGATTTCTTTTTCACCTGACTATACATATACTATCTACCTGACGAGAAGCCTAAAGAATCCTTAGGTGGGGATGATACTGTCAGGGTACCTGTAGTCTCTACCCCTGTGAGGGGTAGAGACTTAGACGTTTTTCCATCCAGACGGCAAGATTCTCCCGTTCCTCGCGGTTCCCTCGCGCATGTAAACGCCGGCCGCGAGAGAGCTATGCCTTTTTGTAACGTGACGCTCAATAGTCGACGTCATGACGCTATTCTAGCCCGACCTGTCAGTCAAATCCCGGACACGAATCAGGTCTCGGCGGAGGCGTGATTAGTCTCTAGAACCAGGGTATTTAAGGGAGCTCTCAGCATTTACTCATTGCCCTGTCGTGGTTCTAGCCAGTCTAGTCGCACAGTGCTCTTGTTTTCTCTTGTCTTTTGGTTCTGACCCGGCTTTGTTATTACTTACCTGTTCTCTCTGTTATCCTTGACCCGGCTTGTCTCTCGCTTACCTGTCTTCTCGTTCTCTCGACCTCGGCTTGTCCCTGACCATTCTATACGTAGTTCTTACGTTAAGTCCGGCCATTCTAAGGTCCGGTATACGTATCTGCTACTCTTTGTACTCTGCGTGTTGGATCCCTGCCCCGATCCTGACATTACGACAGGGCCAATGGATCCTGCAGGTACAAACTGTCAGCTTGGTTCTCCTGATCCTAGGTTTGACGCCATGGAGCATAGAATGGATCAGATGGCATTAGCACTACAGGCGTTACTATCACGTCCTAATAATCCACCTGAGGAGATGCGTAATAGAAGTTCCTCCTGTGAGTTCAGGGCTAGAGGTAGCCACTGTAGGTGCTTCTACCCGAGTTACCCCACCTGTACATTATGCTGGTTCTCCTGAAAGGTGTCGTGGCTTTTTGAACCAGATCAGTATCCATTTCGAGCTACAACCCCGTTCCTACCCTACTGATAGGGCAAAGGTGGGATTTATTATCACCTTACTCATTGAGAAGGCTCTGAGATGGGCTAATCCGTTGTGGGAAAATGATAATCCATTAGTCTATAACTATAATGCCTTTGTAGCTGCTTTTAAAAGAACTTTTGACCCCCCTGGCAGAAAGGTCAATGCAGCTAGATTACTGTTGCGCCTTAGACAAGAGAACCGAACACTTGTGGATTACGCACTAGAGTTCAGGTCTTTGGCGGCAGAGGTTAAGTGGAATGAACAGGCTTATATAGACGTATTTTTAAACGGATTATCCGATGTAATACTTGACGAGGTAGCGACGAGAGAGCTTCCCGAGAATTTGGAGGACTTAATTTCCTTTATCTCTCGCATTGACGAACGTCTAAGAGAGAGGCAGAACACTCGAGATAGAACCGGTAGACCTTCCTTTAGACTAGCTCCATCATTTCAAAGCCCTGAAACCAAAACTCCACGGTTTCCAGAACCTATGCAGATAGGCCTTACTCGCCTCTCAGAAGAGGAGAGACAGTACAGGAGAAGGGAGGGACTGTGTATGTATTGTGGAGTCAGAGGTCACTTACGTTTGAATTGTCCCAATCGCCCGGGAAACGCTCGCACGTTTCTCTAGAGGACAGGCCTTGGGTGTTTCTATTTTGTCCTCTACTCATAACTACAAAGAACACAGGCTTCTATTACCCGTCTCTTTAACTTGGGAGAAGGGAACTTTAGAGACTATGGCATTGATAGACTCCGGAGCTGCTGAGAGCTTTATCGACCAAGTTTTTCTCACCAAACACGCTATCCCATCCCAGTTAAGGAAGACACCCTTGGCTGTTGAGGCCATAGATGGTAGACCTTTAGTTGAGCCTGTGATTTTCCGGGAAACCACACCTCTTAACTTAACTACTGGTATTCTACACAAGGAGGAGATATCTCTACTACTCATTTCATCTCCTTCTGTTCCCATAGTCCTGGGATACTCCTGGCTGAAGAGACATAACCCCATTATAGATTGGAAATCAGGGGAAATAGTCTCATGGGGTCAGGGTTGTCAAGAGAGATGTCTAAAGAGAGTGTCACCCCTTTGTATTGTTAACACACTTAATAACTCTACCGACTCTACTAAAGTACAGATACCGTCCTTGTACCTAGATTTAAAGGCGGTATTTGACAAAAGAAAGGCTGATACTTTACCCCCACACAGGCCTTTTGATTGCAAAATTAATTTACTTCCTGGTACTATGCCTCCCAGGGGTCATGTATACCCTTTGTCTACGAATGAGAACTTAGTCTTAGAGGAGTATATTCGTGAAAACCTAGACAAGGGTTCATTAGGAGATCCTCCTCCCCTGCTGGGGCTGGATTTTTTTTTGTTAAAAAGAAGGATGGTTCTTTAAGATCTTGCATTGACTACCGAGGTTTGAACAAGATAACCATTAGAAATGCCTATCCGATCCCCTTGATCACCGAGCTTTTTTTTTTTTTTTTTTTATTGGCAATTTATAAAGAAATTTTACATTCTCAATACAGGGTAACCGGTTACAACCATGCATGGATCACAAAGGTTACAATACTGATTCCATATTGCTTATCAGTTAACATATTCATCTTTCACGACAAGAGCTATACATATTATCACTTAAAGCAGTATTACATGGGGTAATATAGAGCAATATAATTCTCATAAGTCCTTCTAATCACTATATACCTACAAGCATTGTTTATAAAATATTCTGTCTCCTGGTGACAGGAGAAAGGTTCTCAGTTGTGGGTAACCTGTATTTCCCTAGTACATAAGAATTACTGACTTAGGGGTATAACAACTTGGATGTAATAGAGAAAGGGTAACGGGAGGTAAAGGAGGAGAGGGAGGGGGGGTGGAGGGAAAATAGTCCTTTATTTTGGTCTGCTTTGTAGGCCACACCACGGCCTCAAGTTTTGCTCCTGTGGATCTTAACCAGTTAGTGTTGGGTATCTTCGTATTGTAGTCAGATTCGTACTTTGCAAATAGGTTTACCTAAGAAATACCTTCTAGAGGCACAGCGCTTGGTCAATGCCTTTGTTTGGTCCAATAAGAAACCTAGAATAGCAGCAAAAACTATGTATCTCTCATATAAAGGTGGGGGCATGGGATTGCCAAACATAATCACATACTACAGATCAGCCATTCTTGCTCCACTGATTAACGAGTTGCAACAACACGACCGCCCAACCACTTGGGTAACAATAGAAGCAGAATACACCGGGGGCCAACACATAACGCACTTAGCCTGGACGCCACCACACCTTCGGAAAAAATACAAAGACATATCACCACTCACAGCGACAACCCTACGGGAATGGGATAGATACCACAGGGAAAAAGGACTCAGCGGGACTCTTTCTCCCGCTTTACTTCTAGACTCCTTTTACGGCCTAATACCCTCATTAAACATGTCATCCTGGGAGGGTAAGGGACTAAAACATTTACACCAATTGTTCGATCAAGGAGAGGTAGTCCCATTCCAACAACTGCAACACACCTATCATTTACCTCATGCAACAGGATTTGCACACAGACAAATTTGCTCTTGGTTACAAAAAAATAAAACCATAATACCGACAGGCGACAGATGGGGGAATTTAACGGTACTGGAACACCTCAGTACACAGACAAACAAACCAGCCAGGCTTATATCCACATTGTACAGTCACCACCACCGGCAGCAAGACCCACGAACACTACAATTTGTGAAAGCATGGGAATTGGACTTAGGTAGACAACTAACAAATGAGCAATGGTCATACATCATGTCTGCCAATAGGAAACTTACACTCAACACAGCCCATCTAGAACTGGCAAGGAAAATGTTATATCGCTGGTACCTTGTACCGACACGCCTACAACACATTAAACCCCAACACACAGGGATGTGCTGGAGGTGCAACTCAGCTAGGGGTACTATGCTACATGTATGGTGGGAATGTGATGCCCTGAGCCCGCTGTGGACAGCCACACAGTCCCTAATTAAAGACACCACAGGAGTAACTCTCGCAAATGCCCCGGAGCACTACCTCCTACAATATATGCCACTCGACCTTGCGAAATCTTCAAGATATCTAATATATCACATAATTTTAGCAGTTTTACTGCACATCAGCAGACACTGGCAAAAACAAACCGTTCCCCACATTCAAAGTTGCATAGCACAAGTTGAAGACACAAAAAAGTTTGAGAAGATGGCTAGATCCAATAACCCACCGCAAAAATTTTGGATAGAGGCGTGGGAAACATGGGATAGGTATCAACAGCGCCAAAGAACAGCCCGTTCACCCCCTCCTTGATCACATTCCATTGAATAAAGCTTAAGGAATAGTAAGGGCGTACCTCCCCTGTGATCACCGAGCTTTTTGATCGATTAAAGGGTTCAAGATTTTCACTAAGTTAGACCTCAGAGGTGCTTATAACTTGGTGAGAATTCAGCAGGGACACGAGTGGATGACTGCGTTCAATACTCGTTATGGGCACTATGAGTATACAGTAATGCCTTTTGGTCTCTGTAATGCCCCGGCGGTATTTCAGGATCTAATTAATGAAGTTCTTAGGGAGTTTCAACATGACTGTGTTATTGTATACCTCGATGATATACTTATACATTCCAGGGATATTGAGACTCACCACGGACAGGTCAGAAGGGTTTTGCACAAACTTCTTCAACACGGCTTGTACTGCAAATTAGAGAAATGTAGCTTTGACCAATCCCAGACTAACTTTCTTGGTTACGTGATTTCTGGAGAGGGGTTTGAAATGGATCCGGAGAAACTCCAATCCATTTTAGATTGGCCTTTACCTAAGGGTCTCAAGGCCATTCAGAGATTTATTGGTTTCTCTAATTATTACAGACGTTTCATTAAGGGATACTCCTCTATTATTGCTCCTATCACCAATATGACCAGACAAGGGGCTGACACTAAGAATTGGTCTACTGAAGCACTTCTGGCTTTTAAGACTCTCAAGGAGCTGTTTGCTTCCGCACCAATTTTAGTTCACCCTGATACTACTCTGCCTTTCCTACTCGAAGTTGACGCTTCTGAGACGGGTATAGGTGCTATCCTGTCCCAAAGGTTGGGTGTGGATAAACCATTACATCCATGTGGGTATTTTTCCAAAAAATTATCGGGTACTGAGAGCAGATATGACATTGGTGACAGGGAACTCCTAGCGGTTATCATGGCTTTAAAGGAGTGGAGACATCTATTGGAGGGGACTTTGCATCCTGTTACCATTTTGACGGATCATAAAAACTTATCCTATATTGGGGAGGCTAAACGATTATCATCAAGACAGGCCCGTTGGTCTATATTCCTCACTCACTTCAATTACATACTCACATATAGGCCTGGTTCTAAGAATTCTAAAGCTGATGCCTTGTCTCGCCAATATGAACCTTCTGCCATATCTGAGCCGGTTTTATCCTCTATAGTACCTAAGTGTAATATTATCGCTAACACAACTCTCAAAATCCATTCTCCGCTTCTTGATCAGATCAGGAGGTTGCAGCATCTGGCACCTAGACTGACTCCTGCGTCTAGACACTTCTTTCCTCCTGAACTCCAACTGGAGCTCTTACAGTGCCTTCACGAGAGTAAGGTGGCTGGCCATCCGGGCGTTCGCAAAACATATTCCTTGATCTCTAAGGATTTCTGGTGGCCTTCTTTACGGAGGGATATTAAGGATTTTATCGGAGCCTGTGAGGTTTGTACTAAGACTAAACTACCTCATTCGCTTCCTTGTGGTCTCTTACATCCCCTGGAAGTTCCAGAGAAACCTTGGTCCTGTTTGGCGATGGATTTTATTGTGGATTTGCCTGTTTCGAAAAAGCACACTGTTATTCTCACAGTGGTGGATAGGTTTACCAAGATGGCTCATTTCGTGCCTTTACCTAAACTTCCGACTTCACCTGAATTAGCGGAGATTTTTGCTAAAGAGATCTTTCGCTTACATGGGGTACCTTCCGAGATTACTTCTGATAGAGGTTCCCAGTTTGTTTCACGTTTCTGGAGATCATTCTGTTCTCAACTAGGCATCAAATTGAATTTTTCTTCTGCTTATCACCCTCAGTCTAACGGAGCCGCTGAACGTACCAATCAAAAGATTGAACAATATCTGCGTTGTTTTGTTTCTGAACACCAGGACGATTGGGTCGGTCTGATTCCTTGGGCAGAGTTCGCACACAATAATCTTGTTTGCGATTCAACTCGCTCTAGCCCCTTTTTCATGAATTATGGTTTTCATCCTTCCATTCTTCCCTCGGTTTCTTCTTCCCAGGGGGTACCGTCGGTTGATACTCATGTTGCCAATCTGAAGAAGTTGTGGGATCAGACTCGACAAATTCTCCTACATAATTCTATACTGTATAAAAAACACGCTGACAAACACAGAAGGCCGGCTCCTAGTTTTGTACCTGGTGATAGGGTATGGTTGAGTACTAGAAACATTCGTTTGAAAGTACCGTCTATGAAATTCGCTCCTCGCTACATTGGATCCTATAGGATTCTGAATCGAATTAATCCTGTTGCGTATCGCCTAGCGCTCCCCTCTGCCTTACGTATTCCTAATTCCTTTCATGTTTCCTTGCTGAAACCCCTGATCTGTAACAGATTCTCCTCCAAGGTCCCCTCTCCTCACTCTGTTCAGGTTGAGGGTCAGGAGGAGTACGAAATCAACTCCATCATCGATTCTCGAATCTCCCGGGGGAAAATCCAATACCTGGTTGACTGGAAGGGATATGGTCCAGAAGAGAGGACCTGGGTACCACAGGAGGATGTCCATGTGTGAAGAAAAGAGACCCCAGCTACCTTTTTCTTCTATGTTTTGTGTTTAATTCCCTTTTTCTGCCAACAATAGCTTATCCGTTCGGCAGTTTGCATCACCGACAATTGAGTGTTCCCTGGGTGGCCGTTGTTTGTATAGCCGCCCGCCACGAGGAAAAGAAAACGGCGGCCATCTTGTCCGCACGAGGCGAGTCAGCGGGACTTGGTCGTCGAGTGTCCGGAACTAAAATCGGACACTCGACCGTGCGAGGTACCGCTGAAAACTACCGGACGGCCGGTTCTCCAACTTGCCGAACACCCAGAAGAGCGGCATTCGGTAGTTATCCCCGTATGGACCAGGGGAACAATCGCTCCTATGAGCCAGGAGAGTATTTTCGGGACTTTTGACAGTTTGCGCCCTTTTTCCCAAGCGACCGACCCCACACACGGAATTCGTGGAACCATTTTGGGCAGGAGCCTCGTGTGTGGTCGGTAAACTAAGACTTCCACACTTTTTAAAAACCCCTGAACCGATCTGGGCGAAATTTGGATATGTTTGCCTCCCAGATCGGGGCTATCAGGGGATATGTATTTTGTGGGGATACCTTGTGGGGAAAGGGGTGTTCCAATGTTGGGGTAAAATGTGTGCCCTCTGCCTGGAGATAATTGATTTAACCTTTAACTTATCTCACTATCTTCCAGGCAGAGGAAGGGGCGTGTAGTAAGAAAATACTGTACAGTGATTGGTAATATGTTTGTTTGTTTTGGGAGGTCCTCTTGCATGAGGACCCCCATAAAAGCCAGCCTGTTTCAATAAAGCTTTAGTTCTGTTACACCCTTCATGAAGTCTTGGCTCATGTTTGGGGAAAGGATACTCTAACTACTGGGAAGGATTGTCGTGAAGCTGTATTCATCTCTACCCCCTGCTGGAGTTATGGTCACTTATACTCAGCAGCTGGAAAAGGAACAAGGGACTGCAGTAACATCTCCCCTGCAGGTCCTAACAACTGGTGGCAAGCGACGGGATTGAATGGAACGCAGAAAGACAACTGATGAATGGCCCAGCAGTACGAGAAACTAAAAAAGACGACGCTACAAGATCTACTGGAAGCCCGAGGCCAGGTGGCAAGCAACAAAAGAAAAGCTACCCTCATAGCCGAACTAATGGAGGGCGACCAAACCAGCAGCGTGACGGACGTCAGCCGAGAGGAAGCGGAGTTCCAGCGGAAGGTGATGTGGAGGCTAAATTTATATGGGCCGAACCCACCACCGGAGGCGATAACGCAAATCCTGGCACAGGTGAATGCAGAACGCAGTGCCCTACAGGCCAGCTTGATCCAAGCAGACAATGCATCACTAACAGGATCTATAAATGGAGGACAGCGAAAGAAAATTAACTATGCTGCATTTAAAAGCTTTGCGGACGGAGAAACAGAGATTGACGCATATCTGCAGGATTTCGAACGTCAATGCGCTTTGGAGGGTCTGGAATCAGAGCAATGGGCATCGATCCTAAGCAGCAAGCTCACGGGCCGTGCAGCCGAGGCCTACAGAGCAGTTCCTGACACAGCCATACATGACTATGCCAAGGTAAAGGAAATTCTGCTTGCTAGATATGCTGTGACCCCAGAGACTTACAGAAAGAAATTTCGGGCCTTACGGAAAGGTGGCCGAGACTCCTACACTGAGTGGGCTTTTAGGCTATATCGAGCGGCCCAAAACTGGATACAAGGCTGCCTAGCCACCACATTGGAAGAGGTACTACAGCTCTTCTTACTTGAACATTTTTTCGAGCACACCCCGGCAGACACCAGGGATTGGGTCAGAGACCGAAAGCCGGCTACCATCGAAGCCGCAGCCAAGCTGGCGGACGAGCATCACGAAGGCCGAAAGGGGGAAGCTAGTGGGAACCGTCCTCTGGTAAGGTCCAGTGCTCCACCACCAGGACCTGTGACCAACCCCAGACCACCCACACCCCAACCTGGTTTTGTACGAAAACCTCCACCGGTATGTCACCAGTGCAATCAGCCCGGGCACTTCAAGATCCACTGTCCTCAGCGGAGCCGAACCAGCTGGGAACGGCCCCCACAAACTCCGAGGGCGGCCGCTCACCACTATCAGCACACCCCGGTGGGCGAGCCAACACCCGACTCCGAACAGTGGACTGTCCTACATGAGGTAGACCTAGCCCAAGCTGAAATAGACAATCGAGTCCACCACCGACAGTTGGTCACCGTAGACGGTCAAGAAGCCGAGGGGCTCCGAGACACGGGCGCCACCCTTACGCTGGTACAGCCGCATACCGTAGCTGCCAAGGCTCGCACCAACAAGACTGTAGCAGTACGGGTGGCCGGGGGTGCCATCCACAAGATACCCACTGCTCGGGTACAGCTGAATTGGGGACATGGTGACAGGCCGATGGAAGTAGGCATTATGGCGGGACTACCAGCCGACGTTTTGTTGGGGAATGATTTAGGCTGCCTAACTTCAAAGCTGATACAATCCGAACCTGCCGGAGCCTGCGCAGTGACCACTAGGGCGCAAGCCCGCCGAGCTGGACCAACACACTCCGAGGAACCACAGGTAGGAACTGAAAACCCCCTAGTCGCCCCTAACCCTATCCCCTTCTGGGGTACCCCCCAAGATTTTGGCCAAACCCAACAAACAGACCCCACCTTAGCCGGTTACAGGAAGGCAGTAGGGACACCCAGAGAAGGGAATAACCACGAGGGATTCCAATGGGATAAGGGGTTGCTGTACAGGGTTACCGGGGGAGTGGGGAGGGGGGCAGCACAAGTGATAAAGAGGCAGCTGGTAGTACCCCGGAAATACAGGGCGGAGCTTCTAAGGCTCAGCCATGATATCCCGCTAGCCGGACATCTGGGTATCAAGAAAACTAAGGACCGCCTTACCCAGACGTTCTTCTGGCCAGGAATATCCACCGATGTGCAGTCTTACTGTAGAACCTGTGATACCTGTCAACGAGTAGGAAAAAGGGGGGATCACCCTAGGGCCAAATTAAGACCCCTACCTATCATTGACGAGCCATTCTACCGGGTAGCAGTAGACCTGGTGGGGCCTCTCAACAAACCCAGCTCCTCCGGAAAACGCTACATACTCACGGTGGTGGACTATGCCACCAGATACCCTGAGGCGGTGGCGCTCTCCAACATTGAGGCGGAGACGGTGGCAGAGGCCCTAGTTAAGATCTTTTCCCGAGTAGGGTTTCCCCGGGAAATACTTTCCGACCAAGGGACCCAGTTCACGGCAACTGTAACGCAACAGTTGTGGCAGAGCTGTGGGGTTAAACCTTTATTCAGCTCCCCCTATCACCCACAGACCAATGGCCTCTGTGAACGATTTAACGGCACGCTTAAGCAAATGCTCACGGCGTTCACAGAGTCCTACGGTCAATGGGAGAAGTTTCTACCTCACCTCCTGTTTGCCTACCGGGAAGTGCCTCAGGCGTCCACTGGGTTCTCCCCCTTCGAACTCCTCTACGGGAGAAAAGTCCGGGGACCCCTGAACCTCATACGAGAGCACTGGGAGGGCAACACAGGAGAGGAGGGAGTCCCAGTCCTGCCATACGTGCTGGAGTTTCGGGACCGCCTACAAGCTCTCACCGAGTCCGTTCGGGAGAACTTGCGGGCGGCCCAGAAACGCCAGAAACAATGGTATGACCACGGGGCCAGAGATAGGAACCTGGACATAGGGCAAAGGGTGTTAGCCCTCAGACCATCCAAAAAGAACAAGCTCCAGGCAGCCTGGCAAGGGCTATTTAAAATAGTCGAGCGGATTAGTGACACCACGTATATCGTGGCCAAATGTTCAGATGAAAGAGTAAGACGGGCCTTTCATGTCAACATGTTGAAGCCCTATCACGGACGCTCGGAAGATGTGGCTGCCATATGCGCCCCATCTACAGACGATAGTGAGGGACTCCCCTTACCAGACCTACTAGCGGCTAACCCCGGGACGGTAGAACAAGTGGGATTAGGAGACAAGCTAGACCCCCCTCAACAGGCCGACGCTAAGCACCTGCTCCAGGAATACGGTGGGCTGTTCTCCTCTCTACCCGGATACACGTCCGCCGCAGTACACCGAGTAGAGACCCAGGGGGAAAACCCCTTGAGACAACAGCCCTATCGTATACCAGCAGCAGTACGCACGAGCATGTGGAAGGAACTCCAGGAAATGCTCGAACTAGGGGTTATTGAGGCTTCCCAGAGCCCCTGGGCGTCTCCGGTAGTGTTAGTACCGAAGCGAGACGGCACCACTCGCTTCTGTATTGACTATCGGAAACTAAATGACAGGACAACCACAGATGCCTACCCTATGCCGCGGATCGACGAATTGCTCGATCGCATGGCTAGTGGACACTTCCTGACTACTTTAGATCTGTGTAAAGGCTATTGGCAAATTCCCCTAGACCCGGCTGCCATCCCTAAGTCAGCCTTCGTCACCCCATTCGGGCTATACCAATTTAAGGTTATGCCGTTTGGGATGAAGAATGCCCCGGCTACATTTCAGCGGATGGCGGACCGACTTCTGGAAGGAATGCAGGACTTCGCATGTGCTTACTTGGATGACATCGCCATCTACAGCGGCACATGGGAAGCTCACCTGGGGCACTTGGCTTTGGTATTCCACAAATTACAGGAAGCCGGCCTTACCCTGAAACCCGAGAAGTGCCATGTGGGCATGGCAGAAGTCCAGTATTTGGGGCATCGGGTAGGTTCGGGTAAACAGAGGCCCGAGCCCGCCAAAATAGAGGCCATAGCAAATTGGCCCCAACCCCGCACTAAGACTCAGGTCCTAGCTTTCTTAGGCACAGCAGGGTACTATCGCAAGTTTGTCCCCGAGTATAGCACCCTAGCCAAGCCCCTCACCGATCTAACCAAAAAAGCCCTACCCAAGCAGGTATCGTGGTCCCCGGAGTGTGCAGCAGCGTTTCAAAGTCTCAAAGCAGCTCTGAGCAAAGCTCCAGTATTGGCGGCCCCAGACCCTAATAAGACCTTTCTCGTTCACACAGATGCCTCCATGTTTGGGCTGGGAGCCGTGCTGAGCCAGGTGGGGGAAGATGGCATGGAACACCCGGTGGCATACCTCAGTCGGAAGTTACTACCTCGGGAGGTTAGCTATGCCACCGTAGAAAAGGAATGCTTGGCGTTGGTATGGGCCTTAAAGAAGCTTCAACCCTACCTCTACGGCCGAGCTTTTACGCTACTAACTGATCACAACCCTCTTATTTGGCTCAACCGAGTCTCGGGAGACAATCCCCGGTTGTTACGCTGGAGTTTAGCGTTGCAACCATACAATTTTACACTGCAGTACCGTCCGGGCAAACAGAACGGTAATGCGGATGGACTTTCCCGTCAGACAGACTCGGACTCTTAATGCTACCACCCGGACATCCCCTAGCCAACCCGGCAGGGTCTAGGCGGGTATGCCGACCCATGGAACTAAGGGGGAGTAATGTGAAGAAAAGAGACCCCAGCTACCTTTTTCTTCTATGTTTTGTGTTTAATTCCCTTTTTCTGCCAACAATAGCTTATCCGTTCGGCAGTTTGCATCACCGACAATTGAGTGTTCCCTGGGTGGCCGTTGTTTGTATAGCCGCCCGCCACGAGGAAAAGAAAACGGCGGCCATCTTGTCCGCACGAGGCGAGTCAGCGGGACTTGGTCGTCGAGTGTCCGGAACTAAAATCGGACACTCGACCGTGCGAGGTACCGCTGAAAACTACCGGACGGCCGGTTCTCCAACTTGCCGAACACCCAGAAGAGCGGCATTCGGTAGTTATCCCCGTATGGACCAGGGGAACAATCGCTCCTATGAGCCAGGAGAGTATTTTCGGGACTTTTGACAGTTTGCGCCCTTTTTCCCAAGCGACCGACCCCACACACGGAATTCGTGGAACCATTTTGGGCAGGAGCCTCGTGTGTGGTCGGTAAACTAAGACTTCCACACTTTTTAAAAACCCCTGAACCGATCTGGGCGAAATTTGGATATGTTTGCCTCCCAGATCGGGGCTATCAGGGGATATGTATTTTGTGGGGATACCTTGTGGGGAAAGGGGTGTTCCAATGTTGGGGTAAAATGTGTGCCCTCTGCCTGGAGATAATTGATTTAACCTTTAACTTATCTCACTATCTTCCAGGCAGAGGAAGGGGCGTGTAGTAAGAAAATACTGTACAGTGATTGGTAATATGTTTGTTTGTTTTGGGAGGTCCTCTTGCATGAGGACCCCCATAAAAGCCAGCCTGTTTCAATAAAGCTTTAGTTCTGTTACACCCTTCATGAAGTCTTGGCTCATGTTTGGGGAAAGGATACTCTAACTACTGGGAAGGATTGTCGTGAAGCTGTATTCATCTCTACCCCCTGCTGGAGTTATGGTCACTTATACTCAGCAGCTGGAAAAGGAACAAGGGACTGCAGTAACATCTCCCCTGCAGGTCCTAACACCATGCTCCTCGTCTTCGCAGGGCTTTTCATTCCCGCTTTCCATCTCGTCCCGGTTCCTTCCGCCCGGTGGGCGTTTCTGAGAGGGGGGGTACTGTCAGGGTACCTGTAGTCTCTACCCCTGTGAGGGGTAGAGACTTAGACGTTTTTCCATCCAGACGGCATGATTCTCCCGTTCCTCGCGGTTCCCTCGCGCATGTAAACGCCGGCCGCGAGAGAGCTATGCCTTTTTGTAACGTGACGCTCAATAGTCGACGTCATGACGCTATTCTAGCCCGACCTGTCAGTCAAATCCCGGACACGAATCAGGTCTCGGCGGAGGCGTGATTAGTCTCTAGAACCAGGGTATTTAAGGGAGCTCTCAGCATTTACTCATTGCCCTGTCGTGGTTCTAGCCAGTCTAGTCGCACAGTGCTCTTGTTTTCTCTTGTCTTTTGGTTCTGACCCGGCTTTGTTATTACTTACCTGTTCTCTCTGTTATCCTTGACCCGGCTTGTCTCTCGCTTACCTGTCTTCTCGTTCTCTCGACCTCGGCTTGTCCCTGACCATTCTATACGTAGTTCTTACGTTAAGTCCGGCCATTCTAAGGTCCGGTATACGTATCTGCTACTCTTTGTACTCTGCGTGTTGGATCCCTGCCCCGATCCTGACAGATACCACCCAAGCGCCTACATTGAGCAGTACAAGTCTGCTCTATATACTGTGAGTAGTATATTTATTTTCTTTTTATACCTTTTAATTACTATACAGAGAGCACTATATACTTTATTTTTCCTCCCTGGGTCGAATAATACCAACTTGGACGTTGAATCTGAGCCAGATACTCGCCCATCAATATTACTCTGCATATCCTTGAGTGGGGATTATTCCACTTCACGTGCGTTATATCAGAGCTAGGTTCTAGCTCTGAAAAGTGTGAGTAAGACTACTTTTATTTTATTTACCATTTTATTCATCTATATACTGTGCCATTGGAGTTCCTCTTGTTTTTTTCTCCACATATTACTTCACTGGATTTCAAGGACACCTTTGTGAAGACACACCCCATTTTACGCCTCAGGATCCCTGTTCTTATACATGGCATCTACCATTATGGACTTATGATAAGTGTTTTGGACTATTGCCAATTATCCATTTATATTTCATTTAATATTTAATATTAAATTGTATTATTTTATATTATTTATTATATACACTCTTATATGTTTTACTGTATATTTTAGGCGCAACCTTTTTTTGTTCTATTTTGCTATTGGGTAATTATCCTGTTTATTGAAATTTCATGGTCTGGTCATCAATCAAAGATTATGACAGTTGCAGGCGCTGTGTACAATACTGTAAAAATTAAATTTTCTCTTATTTTTTTCTGCTCGTACTGTCCAGTTATGTCAGTGCTGATATTTTTAATGCCTTTTTCCAAGTTACTCATATTAAATGTTTTGCAAATCTCAAATATAGGTTCCAAGCTGTACTTAAAGGGTCACTATAATTTCTCTGGAATTTTCACCACTGAAATAAAACTTGGAAAAATTACAGAAAATTTAGATAGAAAATGACTTAAAAAATGATTGATAAAGACCCGGGTACAGGTCGAAACGTTGCGGATCCAATAAACCTGCTTTGAATATATCACATTGAGTGCCTGAGACTTTTTTCTCTTAAATATAGAAAATGATCTAAATTCAGACATGGCAAAACCAGGGCAGACAATGCAGATTGCCAGATACAGAGGACAGATCTTATAGCAGTGACTGACAGGGAGCCAAGATGGAGGTTCCCAATTGAAGAATATTAATTTCTCTCAATTCTTTAGGCTATTTTTCAAAGACAGTATGGGTTGTTCACTAAACTTTGAATTTTGGCAAATTAAATTACAAATGACAAAATTGAGGCTGAAATAGCGGAATTGAAATAATTCTCCAACTCAGGGACAGTCACAGTTTAGTTATGTTTTGCCTTATTTTGCTCTGAACTGGAAAAATCCCTGAATTCGATTCTGGAAAGTGATGCAATTACCATGGAAACAAATAAAAGTAAACAGTGATTGCTTATGCGCTCTACTGCAGAATTGCTGTTTACATTAAACCTCAAAATTATTTTATTTGAATATTTACAAATTTCTAATTGCAAAACTGATGCAAAAGAGCTAGGCAGTGAGTATAACTGATTTAATCATTTATTTTTCCCCCTCAGGTTTACCATTCGGAGTTCATTGCAACAGACATCACAATGTGCAAGATGCATTTCAGGGAGGTGGCTTCACCAGCCACTGCGCCCCTCCACCAACAAACACAGCCACTAAACGTGTATGAAAACCTTGACACACAGATACACACACTGGTATATACACATACACTAAAATGCATGCACTAACATATAAATACACACAGATAAGCACACTGACACACACACACAGATAAACTCACTGAACACACACACACACACACACACACAGATATACAAACACTGACACATACGCTCAGATACACACACCGGCACATACACACTCACACAGATACCTACACTCAGATACACACTGACACACACACTGACTTTCAGATACACACTGGCACATAGACACACACACACAGATTCACACTGACACAAATACTTGTACATACAGACACTGGCATACACACAGATGCACACATACATAATCTGACACACATACACACATACTTGTCATACTTTATATATTTGCGCCCACCTTCCTGTTAGCTTGACAAAGGCCGTAAGGGGTCGAAACTTTGTTTTTTAATGCTTGGGTCCAATAAAATTGCCTATTTGTTGGAATACCTTGGAGTGCCTGGATTATTTTCAACATTTGGTCCCTTTGGTACTGGGGCTTATCCAGTTTCTATTGCACCCAGGATTCCTGGACAAGGTTTTAAGTGCATTTCCATTACCTATACATGGATAGCTTATCTTTTATGTCCAGGAGGGTGGCTTGCTTGGGGTCCTGGTACTGGCTGAGGCTGATGGGAGTGAGCATGCAGTAGCAGCTCATTTCAGCCTCTCCTCTGCCTCCATGCTCCTGTACCGCCGCTGCCAGCCTCCTCCTCCTCCATTTCTCCTGCACGGCACTCTGTGAAGCTGGGAGGAAGTAACAGGCTGTCACTTCCTCCCTGTCTCCTGCTATTAAAGGCACCTGACCGGGCCCCTGTTTAGTAAGTATTATCGGGTGGCTGCCAATCATATACAATATCCTAGAAATCACACACACAATCTCATATACATTGTTTGTCTGATTTTGTGTGTGATTTCCAGGGTTTTGTATATAATTTGCGGGAGACTCCCAGAACCTCCGGGAGACTTGGGATGTATGTTGTAAAAATTAATAGTTTAGTGATTACGTTTTAAAGATGTCTGCTATGTTTATTACAAGTTTATTTAGTTTAGAGTTTAGGCTTGAAAGGTTTGGAAATATTCTCGAACTCAACCATCTTGTAAGCTTTATTATTTATATATAGGCTGAATTTTAGCTTTCATTTCCCTAAAATGTACTGTTTGGTGAATATTTGGCCCAAAGTGCCGAGATTTTCAGCAAATATGGAAACTGAGTAATCTAAAATCAAAATAAAAAACAGGAATTAATTTTGTTTTAATTTAGCCAAACACTTTATAACACGCAGGAGTCAGCACCGCCAAGTGCTTGAGAATAAATATCACTTTATTTCACATTAATTGCATTCCCAAACGTCTTGGTTTTATATTATTAACCAGATACTTTGTAAGACGTTTGGGCTGCGAGCTGTATGGAATAATACGTTGTTTTTTGCCTGATACACTTTGGTTTCTTGGACACATATCACTTATGAGTGACGTACAAGTGAAATAAAAATATCAATGTGAATACGAATGTGGCGGAACCAGCCCCGCCACTTGTGCCTGGAGAAGACTGCTTGCCAGCCTCTTGCCATGTGATTATGGTCCCTGGGAGGTTTGGCCCTTGAAATAACAGATTTGGGCATAATGGATTTTTGTTGTGCTGCTGCTGGCCCTTTAATGCCCAGAGAAAGGATTTGTACTTTTAAATTGGCACTTCGGATGCAGTCGAAGTGGCCGCCATTCGAAAACCGAACACCTGGCGGCGGACATTTTAATTAAGTCGAACGCGGTCAGCGGTGCGTGCCACTGAATCTATGGAACTAAAATCGGCTACCCATTTGCACGAACACCGCTGACCGTTACCTTCTCAGGAACTTCGATGCTTCGACTGGAATCGAAGTGCGTTCGACAATGCGAACGCACTGTTAGACTGGGCTATTTGCACGAACGGCCCCGTTCGTGCATTCGAATGGGACTTAGACATTGACTGTTCAGAAATTGACTGACCGCACAGCTCAAATCTATGGAACTGTTTTGGGCATGAAAATGTGCTTGCGGTTGGTCAAAAGGGGACCTCCAGCTAACTTTTTAACTCCTGGATGGAATTGGCTGAATTTTGACTATGTTTATAATTAAAGTGTGCTGACTTCGAATGTGTGATTTTTATGTTTGTGGCGTGTATATTTTGGAAGTTATTAATATTTTGTAAAAACTGTATTTCTCTGCCTGTGATAATTATATTATCCATTGTGTTCAGTAATCATATCACAGGCAGAGGGGAGGATTTTGTGTGGGAGTGTCTGTGTGTATTGTACGGATTGATTGGTTGTATTTCAAAACTCTGTGGGCAGTACTAGGTTTGTGGATTGGGAATAAAATAGGCTGTATGTGCCAGTACAGTCAGTTCTACTTCACCCTCAATTTGGAGTGCCGTCTCTTATTGGGGGAATCTGCTACAGATATTGCTATGCTAGTCATACTCCCTTGCTAAATCACTACTAAGCTCTTGTAAGAGCTTGTTCCTGTCCTGCTCTCTGAAGGAGTCCACGGTGGTTATGGTGTCGGCTGGAGTGCTTGGAGCCCTCAGGAAGTGCTAGGAGCATCCTTCAACGGAGGTACCCAGTCGGGGTGTCAGGTGATCTGTTACAACAAAGTGCTGCCAGTTTGATCAGCGTGTCTTCCAACAACCCAAAACCAAACAGTGAAAAGTGTCTCAGGAGCAAAATTCAGCAATCAAGTGCCGTGTCTTAAATGTGCAGACATGAAGTGCATGTAATAAATAGAAATTAAGTTTAATCTTCCAAGTAATTATCAAATATACTATTAAAGGAAGAATGATAAGAGCATACATAATATATTTATTTATATATATATGCCAGTAAAACACAAACAAGAACAAATGAAAACCCACTCACAAATAGTAGGATCTTCCTAGTGCAAAGCTCAGTGCTATCCATAGGCGTGTGCAGACTAGAGCACAAGCACACGCTGCGTGTATATGTATGTATGTATATATATATATATATGTATACACATATATATATACACTGCTGTGTGTGTGTGCGCTGTGTGAGGGTGCTGTTAGTGTCGTGTGTGTGAGGGTGCAGGTAGTGTGCTGTGAGGGTGTTTGTGTGTTTGTGAGGGTGCTGTTAGTGTACTGTGTGTGAGGGTGCTGTGTGTGTGTTTGTTAGGGTCCTGTTAGTGTGCTGTGTGTGGGTGTCGTGTGCTGTGTGAGGGTGCTGTTTGTGTACTGTGTGTGGGTATTGTGTATTTGTGAGGGTACTGTTAGTGTGATGTTTGTGTGTTTGTGAGTGTGCTGTGTGTGAGAATGCTGTGTGTTTGTGAGGGTGCTGTTAGTGTACTGTGTGTGTGAGGGAGGTGTATGTGAGGGTGCTGTGTGTGTGTGGGTGCTCTGTGTGTGTGGGTGCTCTGTGTGTGAGGGTGCTGTATGTGTGTGGGTGCTGTGTGTGTGTGCTGTATGTTTGGGTGATTCGTGGGGGTGGAGGTGGGGGCAGATTAGTTAATAAATATCCCCCCTCCCTTCTTACCTTTTGTAGGGAGGGGGGACCGTTCTGCTGCCTTCCCTGGTGGTCCAGTGGAGGTGGGGGCAGATTACTTAATATCCCCCCTCCCTTCTTACCTTATGTAGGGAAGGGGGATCCTTGTTGCTACTGCTTTCCCTGGTGGTCCAGTGGAGAGTGAACTCTAGCCACGGCAACGCTCAGGTCTCGCAAGGGGAACCTGGCGGAGCTGCTGGCTGGAGCTCCCCGGATCCTCTACTGCCTCCCTCCATGCTGCTGTGGGCCGGTGAGCAGGGCCGCCATCAGGGGGTGACAACCGTGACGGTTGTCACGGGCCCGGCGGTCCTGGGGGGCCCGGACTGCTTTGGCAGTCCAGGGCCCCACAATTACACTCTGCACATATATATAGCGATCATCGCTATATATATGTGCAGCCGCGGGCCCCCCGGCTCCCTGTATTTGCAGAGGGGGCCCAGCGGACTGCAGGAGCACTTTTCAGCATTTGCCTGTCTCTAACTCCCGCGAGATGTGCGGTCAGTAGAGCGTTGCCATGGGTTACCATGGCAACGCTCCGCGCAAACCACGTCTCGCGGGAGTTAGAGACAGGCAAATGCTGGAAAGTGCTCCTGCAGTCCGCTGGGCCCCCTCTGCAAATACAGGGAGCCGGGGGGCCCCAGAATGCCATCGGACCACCAGGGATCAAAGGATCTTCCCCCCTCCCTGAACCAGGTAAGAAACAGGGAGGGGGGAATAACTTTCATTACATTCATACATGCACTACTAAACACACTAACACACACTGCATCCACTACACTAACACACACACACTGCATCCACTACACTAACACACACACACTGCATCCACTACACTAACACACACACTGCATCCACTGCACTAACACACACTGCATCCACTACACTAACACACACACTGCATCCACTACACTAACACACACACTGCATCCACTGCACTAACACACACACTGCATCCACTGCACTAACACACACACACTGCATCCACTGCACTAAAACACACTGCATCCACTGCACTAACACACACTGCATCCACTACACTAACACACACACACTGCATCCACTGCACTAACACACACACTGCATCCACTGCACTAACACATACTGCATCCACTACACTAACACACACACTGCATCCACTACACTAACACACACACTGCATCCACTGCACTAACACACACACTGCATCCACTGCACTAACACACACACTGCATCCACTGCACTAACACACACACTGCATCCACTGCACTAACACACACTGCATCCACTACACTAACACACACACACTGCATCCACTACACTAACACACACACTGCATCCACTGCACTAACACACACTGCATCCACTGCACTAACACACACTGCATCCACTACACTAACACACACACACTGCATCCACTACACTAACACACACACTGCATCCACTGCACTAACACACACACAGCATCCACTACACAAACATCCTGTATTCACAGTACACGCACTACATCCACCACACATTTAACATTAAACCACATTCTGCATTCACTATACAGAGACACTGCGTCTAAAACATACACTACATCCACTAAACACATTGCATCTAGTACACACAAAAACTACATCCACTACACAAACACACTACATCCACTACACACACTGCATCTGCTACACAAACACACACTCTGCATTCACTGCACAAACAGTATCTAATACACACAAACACTACATCCATTACACACATTCTAATTCACTTCCACTATACACACCACATTCAGTCCTGCATCATTGTCTGCGGACTAGGTAAGAGTCCTGTGGGCGGGCCTGGGGGGATGGGGCGGGGGGGCCCAGACCTTGTGCTTTGTCAGGGGCCCCAAAATTTCTGGTGGCAGCCCTGCCGGTGAGGGAGATCTTTTAAAGCAAAGCCGGCGATCGAATAGCGCCGGCTCTGCATGAGCCGACATGGGAGAGATCTCCCCTGCCGGTCTCAATCCATAGGCGTGCCGCGGGGATTAGGGTGTGCCCAGGCACACCCCATGCGCACACCTATGGTGCTATCCCAGCTCCTCCGGTGTCTGTGTGTGAGTCTGGACAGGAAGTGGAAGGGATCACTTCCCATCTGCTGACTAATAGCCTCTCATTTAGGAAATGCATTGCAGGAGGAGCAGGGACAGCACTAAATTATACATGACTGCTGATCCATCTCCATCTCCCACCGTTATCCAATAACACAATGGACACCTTTTTAGTGAATACGGGCAACTGCCATAGCTTTATTAACCATCACATAACATTATAAATCCTGTCAGCTGTTGGGTGAGAGCCCAATAGACAAGAGCCCAGCACAGCCTTCACTAGCCATCAGCCCTGTGTGAACTGTATTCTTCCCAGGTGCCACTTTTCCATACTTTTCCCACCACCGCGATGCCACCCTACCGCGCACTATGCTCCCCGGAATCCTGCCCCCCCGCTGCCGACATTGCAACATCTATGCCAGACTGCAACCCAACGTTAAAAACATCCAAACCAATTGGTGTTAAATGAACCCCATCTCTTCTCATAACTTTAGAGTCATCACCTTCCAATACAAAGTGTCTAACTACCACCCCACCCCAGACTCCTGACAAATCGGGATATGGTCATTTTGATTTTACGCCTGCAGCACTCCAAGGCCTTAATCTCCATACCGGTCGAGGGACAATTTCCGACCAAATTAGTGTGAGGTCTCGAAAAACAGTGCAAAGCAGCGCGCTATATCATGCCTTATGGCATGAATGAGATCAACCGACCGCCATCGGCCGATGTCATTCACGCCCACATGCAGCTCTAAGGTCACTGGGCCTGAAACACAGCGACTGAGCATGGCGCATTCTGCATACAGCTGGTCCTCAACCCCCGCCAACGTACTCTAACTGATTAGTACGGGAACCCCAAATTCTGGCCACAGGCTCTATCCTCCACCCTCTTGGCAGCCCAGTATATATATATATGAATGCCCCACCATCCAAACATAACGTGGAACACCTCCTACAAAACAAACAACACGGTTAGAACATCCAAATATCCATACAGCACATTACAGCAAATGCGGGCGCACATAGAGCTGAAAACGCCCTAATTCCCAATGCCCTAGCCATTTTAACTCTATGGTCGGAAGTCCTAGTAGACTGGCCTGTGTATCTGCACCTATCTTAAACGAATGTGATGTATATTGCCTGGGGTCACCACCTGTCCCGACAATACACTTTCAAAGGATACTGGGTCAAGGGCAAGCCATTCCGATGAACTTACAGCGAACCTTCCCTGCCTCCGTGGACCAACAGATATTCTCGTAGCAACCGATCTTGACAGAATGGCCCTCCTGTAAAGCCAATACGAACCTGAGCACCCCTACCTGCCTGATCTGTCTTGTAAGGGCGGATACCCAACAGCACCCTTTGTGTGGATAACGAGACACCCAAGAGAAGCGATGCAGCTGGAGCATTGGCCCTCGGCGCTACCAGTTCCCCTATGCGAAGGGGCACAGTGAACGTCACCTGAAACAATAACACTTAGTAATCTGAAATGCAAACCTGTGGCAAGAACTCTAGCATCTGATTCAGGAGAGCCCCCAAGATCCACCCAGCCTAGAAAACGGAACAGAAAAGAGAGAGCAGACAACGATCGCTCAGCCACCGCCGCAGATTTACCTTCGGCACACAAAGATTCCAAGAATGCAAGGGTCATCGACAATTTATGCCTGAAATGTTTAAATAGTACATTTATTTGTATTTTTCTTTTCTATCATCGGGAGGTTTTTGTTTGTTTTTAGGAGCACGGGGTGCCTACCTGCATCTGACGTGTAAATCAGGCCCTGCAATATGCAGCATTCATGTGCTGCAGTAGGGTTAATAATTATTCAAACAAGGAGGAATTTTGCAGGAACTGCCATTTTTAGTTAACTGGATTACCTCCTGTAACATGATTCTCACACAGAGGTCAAGAGTGCTTTTTACCCCTTGGCTGATTTCCAGGCATAACTCACTACTTCCAGTGTATGTTTGTTCTTTTCCAACATAGTGCTAAGTTTGGGTGATATCAGGAAAAAAAAAAAAAGTTTACAAAGATGTGCTCTCCCAGACCCCAATATTAAAGTAACAATACATGCAGTGGTTTTAGTTGCAGCATTGCTCTGCCCCCTCCCAAATTAATTTGTGAAGTTTTAAAATTTACTTGTGTCCCCTGCCACAGGATAGCTGGATGTCTTCACTGAAACCTGGTCGATTCATGACTGCGCCGCACTGACGCTCTCAGCCAATGAGCATGGTTCTGCATGGCTCTGCTTCATTCAGTAGAGCTAAAAGAATTCTCCTGCAAGGAGAATCCAGATGAAAGGGCTGCAGGCAAGGAGCTAGTGAAACCCAGGTAAGTTGTCAAACTGTTCTATAATGGTTTGATAGATTAATTGTCGGACTGCTCCAGAGTCCTCCTGTCACCATAACCACTGCAGCAGGCTGTAGTAGTTATGGTCATTGGAGTATTCCTTTTAACCAGCGAGAGTCTGTCAAATCGCCTTTACACATAGGATGTAGGGAGTTCTAAACCAGGTAGATATGCAGCATAATAACCTTATCCTGTCCCCTTTCCCAATCCCTAATAATATGTAGCGGTTGTGATGACCCAAATGTAGTAAGGTGGGGGGAATAAAATATGTTATAGGGGCCTGGCAATAAAGTCTCTTCCCCTTCTCCCTCCCTTTTTCACCTGGGACCACCGTGGTGTTTGACAGACAGCTATTGGAAGTTTACGATTATTATGTTGGATAGACTCACCTACTGTGATCTTTCTAAGTAAACGATGTTAACCCTTTCATACCAGATTTATAGAAATAGTACTGAAGAAAATAGGCTAAGTGCACAGGGGGAGTGAGGAAGAGTAGAAGAGAATAATGAGGAATCAAATGTGGATATGTATTAGTGCTAATGAAGAATACATTAGTGTTATAAACAAATAGAGTGGGGGGTGGGGGGACAAAAAAGGGGAGTGTGTAAGACAATTACAATGGAGGACGTAAATGCAGAGGAGGGTAAATTTTATTAAAATACATTTAGTGGATAGAGCAAGCAAAGGATATTCGGGGAAAGAAGACAGGGGGTGCCTGCAGACAGGAAAGAGGAGATATGATGAAAAGTAAGCGTGTATGCCTAGAGGGGAAGGGATGAAGGGAAGCAAGGGATAAAAAGGAATGCATTGGGAGAGATAGATGAACAGAGGGATGTAATAATGCATAGAGACTGAGAGCCATGCAGGGGGGGTGGGGGGTGGGGGGGGGGAACTATGCAGACTGAAATGGTGCTCATATCACAAAGAGCTTCAGAAAGGGAAAAGAGATACTGACTTACAGAAAAGAGTGACACAGACTGAGTACAGGTACAGAAGGGATGGGATAGAAAGGTGCATTTCAGAGAGATGTACAGAGGAGGTGGAATTCACATGAAGTAGAATCCTGATAATGGTACAGAAAGGTATATAGACGCAGTCAGCCTGCACAGAGGAGAGAGGTGAACAGATTGCAAAGATCTGCTATTTGTGTGTATCTAGGATGGGGAGAGAAGGCATCCTTGACGTCAGGAATAATGATTGCTCTCATCCGGGTCCCCTCTCCTGGTGTTGTTTGGTCTCACAGACAGACAGGGGCTGGCTCTGCTCTGCTGATACTTTCTGACTTGCTCTTCGCATAGATAGCTTTATTAATCCCAGAGCCAGTCCTGCATTGCTCCCCCCTCTCTGTGCCTGGGATCTGGGACATGCTGCACAATGAATGGGAAAAACAGCAGCCGCAGCTTTAGCTGGCTAAGAGGGAGGATGGGGGCACTGCCATGGCACTCAGCACAACCAGCAGGAGGGATCTGCCTCAAATCCCCAGGGCACCATCTTGGCTGAACGATTGCAGCCAAGGGAGAGGAGGGGAAGACAGTGGGGGAAGCTGCCAGCAGCGACCACAGCAACAGCAGCAATATCTGCCACTAGGGACCAGCTGAGAAGGAGGAGGTGGAGGTGTGGGCGACTGCTTGCACAGCAGCGACATGATCATGAGCCATCCTAATAGTAACATCAAGGACTGTGACATCCAGCTGGATGAAGAGGACCTCCATGCCCACCCTCACCATCACCCAGAGGAAGACGAGGAGTCCCATCACCACTGTGACATGGGCACATTGGACCATGACCGCAACCACAGGGTCATCATCAACATTGCTGGCCTGAGGTTTGAGACACAGCTGTCTACTCTCAACCAGTTCCCAGATACTTTGCTAGGAGACCCGGAAAAAAGAATGAGGTTTTTTGACCCCCTGCGGAATGAATATTTTTTTGATCGTAACAGACCTAGTTTTGATGGCATCCTTTACTTCTACCAGTCTGGTGGTAAGATCAGACGGCCAGTAAATGTCTCCATCGACGTCTTTGCGGATGAGATCCGTTTCTATGAGTTGGGGGAGGAGGCCATGGAGAGGTTTAGGGAAGATGAGGGGTTCCTGAAGGAGGATGAAAAACCTCTTCCCAAGAATGAGTTTCAACGCCAGGTTTGGCTGATCTTTGAGTATCCAGAGAGCTCTAGCTCTGCCCGAGGTATTGCCATAGTCTCTGTGCTTGTTATCCTCATCTCTATAATCACCTTCTGTCTGGAGACCCTGCCAGAATTCAGGGATGAAAATGAGTTGCCTCCACCGCTGTCCAGGGTGCTGAATGATACCCAGCCCCCTCCTCCTCCTCTTAGCGGCCTCACAGACCCCTTCTTTATAATTGAGACTACCTGTGTCATCTGGTTCACATTTGAACTCCTGGTCAGGTTCTTCGCCTGCCCCAGCAAGTCTCATTTCTCTAAAAACATAATGAACATCATTGACATTGTGGCTATAATCCCTTATTTTATCACTCTAGGGACAGAATTGGCAGAACAGCAGACCAATAATGGGCAACAGGCCATGTCTCTGGCCATCCTGAGGGTAATCCGACTGGTGCGGGTCTTCAGGATTTTTAAACTGTCCAGGCACTCTAAGGGTCTCCAGATACTTGGACAGACTCTGAAAGCCAGTATGAGGGAGCTCGGCCTCTTAATCTTCTTCCTTTTTATTGGTGTCATCCTCTTTTCCAGTGCAGTGTACTTTGCAGAAGCCGATGACCCAGATTCCCATTTTTCAAGCATCCCTGATGCCTTTTGGTGGGCTGTGGTCACTATGACAACTGTAGGCTATGGGGACATGAGGCCAGTAACCGTTGGAGGTAAAATCGTAGGGTCTTTGTGTGCCATAGCCGGAGTGCTGACTATTGCATTGCCAGTACCTGTCATTGTGTCCAACTTTAATTATTTCTACCATCGAGAAACCGACCATGATGAACAGGTGATCCTGAAAGGAGAGCCAGACAGTGGACAGGGGAGCTGTGTGGAGGACCTTAAAGGAAGTCCCAGCAAATCCTCTCTCACCAAGTCTGGGGTACACTTAGAGAACCTAGAAGGCATGAACAATGGAGGTGGCACCTTAGAAAAATCCAACATTAAAGCAAAGAGCAACATGGATCTTAAGAAGTCTCTGTATGCTCTGTGTTTGGACACCAGCAGGGAAACAGATCTGTAGGAGCTAACAACATAAATCAGATAAGAACTATCAAAGGAACCCCGACCGTTCAGCCTCTGAGCAGTGCTTTCTGCCTGAGATCATCTCGTTACTAATCCTTACAGTATTTCAAGTCATGCGTATATATTTTATAACTAGTAACTGTGACGTGTCTTGGAGTGAAACTTTACCCCACTCCTCCATTTGAAATAAAAGATAATATATTTTTTAAAGTTCAGCATAAATGTAGCTAAGAACAGGGACCAAAATATACCCGATTTAATGTTTGTACAATGAGCTTTCAAACCATCATTCCAGTCTCGAAATATATAGTTGATAGTAAAAACAGTAAATATAATTTTGTACTCTATTTTAATATATATATGTCAAATACTTAAACATCAAGACAAAATCTTTTATGTAAAGTAAGATGAATTTCTCAGATCTTTAATATTAAATTGTGACCACGTTTACAGTAAATTTAGTTATGTGCTGTGGAACAAGTGCTTCTGCGTCTATAAGGAAGCATTTTTATTTTGTATGTTTATATATGTGAGCCTTAATTTATTAATCCATGTAAATAGATTTATCTACAGAATATTTTATTAAAATGTTGTGTTACCATCGGGACTGAGCGCTCCTGTCTGAGAATCAGAATTTAATATTTTTTCTCTCAGCCTCTCTTGTCTCTGCTTAATATTTTAAGCAGTTTACAGTACATTCCATTAGTGGCCAGTGACCAAAGTTTTTTTTTGTTTTTTTTTAAAAGGACCATACTCAGCAATTTTTGAAACCATCCTTATGTACCATCGCTGGTTCTATTTTTTTTTTATTGTGTAAGGTGAATTGCCTTTAACATTCCATTTCTAGTCTGACAGATTTATGGTTGATATAAAAACATCACAATAGATTCTTCATTTTCCTATTTTTTTCCCCCCTCACGTTAACTTTTCCAGTTTTTCTTCATAAGTTCAGCTCTGTATGAACACAAAAGATTTCACCTGGATTTAAAGGAAATATAAAGAATGAAACACTGCTACAGTGATATAGTTGATTTACCATAACAATGGAATACTAATTTTGTCTACAATTCCAAGAAGAATCATCTAAAATGATGCATTTTCCTATTAAACAGAAAATGGAAGCCAAGTGTATACAAAAAGATTGGAAGGAGGAGGAGCTCACTGCCATTGCAAAAGGTTTGTATTGTTAATTTACTTATAACACTTGTTCAGTAGGATGAGCTGATGTCTCCTTTAAGGGGAGGAGGATATGTGTATTCGAAAAGGCTTCTGTTAAAGTGACACTGTAGTCACCAAAACAACTTTAGCTTAACTAAGCATTTTGGGTGTATAGATCATGCCCCTGCAGTCTTACTGCTCAATCCTCTGCCATTTAGGAGTTAAACCACGTTTGGTTCTGTCCATGCAGCCCTATCCACACCTGCCATGGCTGTAACTGACATAGCCTGCATAAAAACAAAATGGTTTCATTTTCAATCAGATGTAACTTACTTTAAATTATTGCCTGCTCTGTAAATTGAACTTTAATCACTTTAATCAGGGTTTAGCAAGCTATTAATAGAGTGGGAGATAATACATTCTAAATGAAATTAGTGTGCAATAAAGGAAGTGTAAACATTAGACGACTCTTGACAGGAAGTGTTTAGTAAGGCTGCGTGCATCATTTGCAGGGAGATGTAGCTAGGGCTGTATAAACAAAGTGATTTAACTTCTAAATGGCAGATAATTGAGCAATGAGGCTGCAGGGGCATGATCTACGCACCAAAATTGCTTCATTAAACAAAAGTTGTTTTGGTGTCCTTTTAAAATCAATGCTGCCCAGTATACGTTTTACAAATGTCATCCTTTTAAAAGGGAAACCATTTTATCTTACCCTGCAGAAAAGCCTGCATGTATAACATGTGTATAAGATGTTGGTTATCTTAAACAGTGTGGAAACAGCAATTTAGGTAATTTCATTGTGCACAACAATCCATTGTGTATCAGTTGCTTTGTGTTTTTCTATTTGTGTTTTTTGTTTAGATTGTTTTATATGCCACAATGAAGATACAATTTTACAAATGATCTTACATGTGCAATTTATTTCACTGCATGAACTGTCAGCCTGCTATGTTGATAAAGAGTCTCCAATTGTACATCAAGCTTATACCTTCTATATAGTTAATAGTGCGACAGAGAAGTTAATTCTGTAGACAATAAGCTTTGGGTTTTTTTTGTTTGTTTTATTGGCGATGTAGTGCTGCTTAGTTTAAAGAAAACATGGCTGGTCAAAGAAAATGATTCATAGTGTAGTAGGGACATAGGACAGAAAAACTATGTGATTATCATTTTAATTCCCCTCTAAATCAGCCATGCTTTTAGTTTGACTACTCTGACCTTAAAATTGGAATTCACTTTAAATTCTCAGTTTAGTAAATAGCCACAAATTTGCTCACAGACAAGAGGGCAAGAAACAGTCAACCGCCTACAAGAGGCACAGTGTTAATGAATAAGCTGTATATACTATACTCCTCTCCCTACCTCGTTATATTCAGTTTGTTGCTCAGAATTCGTCCTATTAAAGAGTCCCACCTATCATTCTAATATCCACAACATTCACAGGATTATTTCACATTCACGAGGTCAATATAGCTTAAAGTTAAAGAGTTTCTAAACCTGATTAAGCCACATTAAAGCCACAATCTAATAACACCTAATGTGTCTGATTTTGAAATTGAGCCCACGGGGATGAAAGCCTGATTAGCTGTTCACTTTTTCCTGTTTCCCTTTGGTCTGCCATTAGCCTTATATCTACTAGCATATAGACTTATCGCATACCTTAAGCTGGTGGAACGGGGCATTAATTATTAGAGAGTAAGAGATGAGAAAGGCTTGATTTGAAATCAGACAGAGACAGAGAGGGGTATTTAGTGTCTGTTTAAACAATTATACTCTTTATTGGAGAAAAAAATGGATAGGATACAAATAGAACAGAGAATAATAAAAAACAAAGAGGAGGAGGCAAGAACGAGAGTCTCCCTCGGGATAAACTGTTGGAGTCCCTGGAGAAAAATGCAGAGTATATTTTCATAATCTTTACTGGCGATAACCACAAGCACTGGAAAAAAATAGGTTTCTTTCAAATGCTACTGTAATTGTTTTTAAACTTTTTTGTTAAAAAGCGCACTATTAAGCAGAGTGTCTGAGTTTTTGTAATGTGGATAGGAATTTGTTCGAGAATTACCGCTCTAAAACAGCTGCTTCTAAACACCTTCCAAAATAAAAATCAAGCCGCATATGGTGTAAGAAGATTTATTTATCAAACATCTCTTACCAACTGGCTCTGAAATCTTGATGCACACAGTATCCATGTAGCCATTTCAAACAAAAATATAATTCAGACGTTAGAGAAACGTGTCTCCTCTGTTACAGTAGGAGAACTCCCCTGGGCTCCCAACAGCCCCACGTATGGCGGGGCAGTCCCTATATTGGGGTTCTTTCCCAACATCCAATTTATTTCCCTGGTGGCACTTATCCAGGGGACATGATTAGTTGTGCTTGTACTATGCACTAGAATCATGGACAGAGCTCTTCAGCAGCACTCTATGCATAATCCTGTATGTTGGGGGTCGTCTGGGAGGCTGGCAGTCAATGTCCTTGGCAGGCCTATCCATTATGGGCATTACTAGTGACGCAAGTTGCCCACTTACCACAATTCCATACCGCCCAACCAGTGTTGGGACATATGTCTCCTCAATGCTGTAAATGCTATGGGCACAATAGGGCTGGGTTTTTGACAGACAGTATGTTTTAGGGCCTACTGTCTGACAAAAAATCCCAGACCGGTTGGGCCCATAATGAATATGTTAAAAAAAATTGCCATCCTGGCGGTTCATTTTCCCTGTACTTTTAATTCTAGCTCTTCTTATTCTCCTCCCCCCCCCCACCCCCACCCCTTTTTGGATTTTTGGTAAAACAAAACATTCTATTATATAATAGTTAATATATGGGGTTAGATATTAATTTCTACAGCCTTCACTATAATATGTAACAGTTTGTTGATCCAAGGATAAATCTGTCATTATAAAGTCAAGAAGGATTTTTCAAATATTGTGGCAAAAAAACAAAACAAAAAAACAATCCTTTTTTACCCCTTTTTTTTATTTATTTAAAGTCTTTATTTTTTTCGTGCTCAAAAAAATAAATAAAGAGAGGTAAGTAATGCCACAACAGCTATTGCCCGCTCGTCAGTCAACAGTTAGGAACAAGTATTTGGCATATCAGAACATGGCACATTTTATAGTATATTGTAGATAAAAGTGATAACAACATATCAGCTATTAGATAAGGCCTACGTGCCCTTAAGTCATGATAACCATATGGACTTTTTTATACTGGGGTCTCAAGCTGATCTGAAACAGATCTTGTCTAATGTACAACAACAAGGTTAAACGCTCTGCAGAAGTTGCATAATTTGCAATAATAATTATAAACATAAAGTAAACAGGTGTTTTGTTTTTAAATTAAATGGAGGAGGTTTGCAGCGATGAGGTCATATGGTGTTACATCTCGTATTATGTTTAGAGTACGAGAGGGAATAACGACATAATAACACTAAGCTATTGCTGTACAGTAAGTAGATATTTAAGACCTTTGCGTGGTGTCATTTTGTAGTGCATATTTGAGAAGGGCCTGCATAGCAACAGGAGCAGGTGTTAGCCAATTTAGATCTACAACATTTAAAGGACCACTATAGTGCCCTGAGGGTGCCCCCACCCGCCGGGCTGAAGTTGGAGGAAGGGGTTAAACACTCACCTTTCTCCTCCTCCTTTGGACGTCATCGGCTGAATGCACATGCGCGGCAAGAGCCGCGCGCGCATTCAGTCAGTCCATAGGAAAGCATTCTTAATGCTTTCCTATGGACACTGGTGTCTTCTCACTGTGAAAATCACAGTGAGAAGCGTGGAAGCGCCTCTAGCGGCTGTCAATGAGACGGCCACTAGAGGCTGGATTAACCCTATTGTAAACATAGCAGTTTCTCTGAAACTGCTTTGTTTCCAGCAGGTAGGGTTAACCCTAGAGGGACCTGGCACCCAGACCACTTCATTAACCCCTTAAGGACCAAACTTCTGGAATAAAAGGGAATCATGACGTGTCACACATTTCATGTGTCCTTAAGGGGTTAAGCTGAAGTGGTCTGGGTGCCTATAGTGGTCCTTTAACAACGATATGGCAATAAAAGAAAAGCACAATTCTTAATTATGTATAGGGCCATAGGTATGCACTTGAGTTTGACATACGGCTTCAGAAAGAGTCCACACTTTTTTACCCCTTTTAATTCTTCTTCTTCTTGAGCCTTTTTTCTGAATGCTGTAAAAATTCCGATATCAACGTATTTGGTAACTTATGCAAAGTCATATTTCTATCCTGTATACTGGGGAAATGGTGGTCCCATCTTCCAAGTTATTTAAAACAACAAAGAAAGATGCAGCACCTTCCTCTCCTAATTATTCCTGGACCATGTTTCACGCATCTTTGATTTTTTTTAAAAAAATTCTTTATTTTTCCTTGTGCATAGATTAACAACAAGCGTACATAGCCACGACAGCGTTTGCAAGCATTTTCATAACATTTCAAAGTGTGGCATTTTAGACAGCACATTTGTATATAACATGAAGATAACTGGCTAGTAGACATCAGTATTTTATAGTATAACATGCTAGGCTAGGTATACATATAACAATGCTATTTGCGCTTAAGATTATAGGTGTGTTGCGGTGCATTGTTGAGGAAGGGAGCTTTTATGCTTAACCCCTTAAGGACACATGACATGTGTGACATGTCATGATTCCCTTTTATTCCAGAAGTTTGGTCCTTAAGGGGTTAAGGCACTGATTGTACGTTTTTAAGTGTAGGATTAAGCCAACCATTTTACCGCAAGTGTTAAACAAGCCTAGGTTGCCACTTTAGATAGGACTAGCTAGTAAAATGATGCATGAGCGTTTGATGTAAGCAACAAGGGATGAAATGGTGGCAGCTTAAAGGTTGGTACACTATGTTTAGTAAGTATGCAGGGAGCAGTTCTTGTGTAAAGAGGCATGGTGGGAAAGTCCAGCTATAACGAGATGTGCCTGACAGACTCTGATGTACAGCCTGTGCTCATCCGATCCCTTCTGGGTGCCAAGCGCAGACCTCAAGAAGTCTTGTCGTCTGGAGTGTCAGGAGCTTGTGTTTGGCTAAGTGCCAGGCATCCGGCATGTGACGGCATATCCCGCGGTTGTGCAGGTCGGTGAGGTATTTCAAGCCTGCGGACTCCAGTCTTGGCATGTGGGGCTGGTCAGTCCCAAGGGTAGTTGTTGCTGGGAGTACCGGGGGTCTGCGGCGATGTGCAGAAGTAGGTCTCATGTGTGTCAGGCTTTGCTTGTGCTTCTGCTTGTGCTGGGGTGATGCGTGGGGCCTGATCCTCCTTCTCCATGTGTACCTCTTCCCTACGGGAGCCGCGGGTACTTTCTGTGTGCGTGGGAGGTGCCGTTTAGGTAACGGGCTACTTGACTGCGGTGTGGCATGTTGCAGTGCCCACCTTTCCAGCTTTAACCAGAATGCTGCAAGGACAGCCTCTAGCTTGGTCTGTAGCGTGGTCTCAGTGCTGAGGGAGGCAAGACGTGTCCGCCATTAGGAGTGAGTCGGCAGTTGAGTTAGTCGCTTGTCTGCAGGCCCTCACTTCTCCCTCTCCCCTGTGGAGTGTAGCTCTCCCGAGTTGGACCGTGATAACCCCCAACGGTCCCAGGGGGGGAGAAATGGGATGCCTGCCCCACCAGAGCAGTCGCTGGGTAGCCCCTGAGCGGGAGAGCGGCCGCCTCCCCCGCCCGGTGCACACAAGGCCGCATGTGGTCATACGTGTGGTTGCTCGGCTTTCAACGGGTCACCAACCCCTACAACCGGGCCCAGTAATGTCAGGCGTCGGAGTGGGCTCCAGGTGGTCCCGAAATCAGGCTTAATGGGGCTGTGTATCGCTTTTGATGCCAAGATTGTGGAGGAGCTCCTGTGAAACAGCCCCCCATCTTTGATTTTGAGAAGTTTTGCAATGCAGTTAGAATGTTTTATTCAAAACCTTGCACCTTTATTCCATCGCTTACAATTCTTCATCATTCTTACCTGATCCGGTGCTTATTCCCTTCCTTTCTCCATGACATCAGTGTTACACGTTATCCTCATACTGAACAATGGGAAGAATAAACCCATAGGAACCTCTTTTCCTTAGAAGCATAAACCAACATTCCCTTAGCAAAAAAAAAAGGTATTGAATGATTAAAGGTCTTTTATATGGCTGTAGTTTAAAGAATGGTTACCAGGGGCTAAAAGAGAGTAACTGAAAACTAACCAAGGTCAGTGTACCAAAAACAGTAATTGCAAAACAAGCCAAAGGTCAATATGAACAGCCAGCAAGGAACGATCACATAAGGATGCCAGTTTCAGATTGTCTATAAAGGCACTGAATGGCTGTTGTGTATTTGGAGCACTTAATATCACTCTGGTGGGTGATACAAGTGATGCTTCATTGATTTGGCGCACGTGTGAAAATTACATTCCGTTTGGAGGGACAAAAACACTAAATAAATATGAAAGATATTAGAGAGGGGGTAAATGTGCCCCTTATCTAGCCCCCTCTATAAACACAATAAAACACTGGCCGGGTATGGTAAATATGCAGAGGGATCGGGTTTTACCTATTTACATATTTTAGCAAGTTTTTGTATTGAAAAACAGTGCATCGAAAAATATATGCGAGAACCTGTTTTGAATGCAGTTGTTTTCTTGTTAATGCTATGTTTTACTGTACATTACTGTACACACTATAAATATCTTATTTTTATTCGTCAATAAAATCCAAAGACAAAAATAAATAAAATGCAGAGGGATGTTATGACTCACAGGCCCTGGCCCCAAAGCTGATCATTTCTTACGTTTTAATAGAGAGGCTTGTGGCCAATGTGTCTGCATAGCTTTGCACTACAAACAACAGTAAAAATGTGTATTTATTATGCACAATGTTAATGGGGAAAACGTGATGGGAAAAACGACCAATGATATACCATGTCTGCCATGACATAATGGAATTTATCTAACTCCTTGGCATGAAGGAGACAGCGTCTTATACCCTGTACATTTTACACACACTGGTGATGGCAGGCAGCTATTTAAATTTTTTTACGCAGTATCTAAGATTTTTTAGAAATATAACAATATTGGGGTTAAGAGTTTTCAAACCCGCAGCTTGTTGTGTCCTCTACAGGTCAACAGGTTAGGCCAAGCTATTAAATGACAATGCATTGTATTGTGCTGGTCCAGTAATCCGATATGGTATTCACAATAAAGCAAAGGAATTTGAAGACAAACACGTCAATAGCTTAGCCTGCTCTTCAGCAGTCTGCTTCGGATAACACCATGACATGATAAATATACAATTTGAATTATTCAGTCCTAAAATTTACTTTCTAAGATTATTTTGCAAAACACTTTTTAAAAAAATGATTTTCTCTTATTTCTTTCCAAGTGTTTTAGTTAAAAATGAGTCATTGTTCTAATTCAGTTTCCCGATGATTATTCCACAAAGATTTCCTTTCCTAAGTAGATTACGTGCAGTAAAAGACAAGCCACATTTCCTCTTGCATAAATCAGATCCAACAGGGTCTGATTTATACAAGCTTGTTTTTATTTTGTATATTAGTGTGAGGTTTAAATTATAGAGATAAAATGTTTGTTTTTTGTTATATTTTTATTATTTGGAAAAACTGCCTATTTCCCAATTTAGGGAATTTTTCTTCAAAAGAAATGTAAAAAAAAAAAAATGGAAGGGAAATTTTGAAGACATTTGGGAGGCTGCTTTAAATGTACTTACCTTCACATTTGGTGGACATGCCAGTTTTTTGAACATTTTCATGACTGTCTGATTAATATTTTCCATAGACCAATTATATTGGACCCATGATCTTTTTATTATTATATCTAGAGGGTTTTTGATATACTGATCAGCAATTATTAAATAAGCATTGGCTTATAGTTGGTTACAGGATTCCTCTGTGATTTTGCTCAAATTAAACCATAAAACATTTGATGATGGCCAAAGTCAGAAACACCATGTTATGGGGGTCTTTAACTCTTCTCTTGCCATGGGGAAGGGTGCTTTCCCAGTCCCGCAGTTCAGATTCCCCTCTTTATGTCTATCTTTCTTATTTTGGTGCTTCACCCTTTTGTTTTTGACTGATAATCTTTTCTGAATTTTTGGTTTCGGCTGCTGTCTTACTCACAAATCGTGTATTGCATCTGCTTGTTTCTGTACCAATTTCTGGCCTTAAATAACAAATTTAAAAAAAAAAAACAAGCAAATAAACAAAAAAAAAAAGCATCTTGTATTCCAGAAATTGATGTGTGTTGAGGGTACATGGCAGACTGTTTTGCATTGCTAAGCTGAGAACATGTCAACACATTTCCAAATCATTGGTTTTGGCATGAAGCTAACAATGATTCTGTGGATTATTTTTTTGTCCATGCATATTTTTCCCAACACTAAAACAAGAGAGGGGGTTATTTCCTTATACAATGAAGATTTCAATATAGAATTATACAGCCCCCAAATCCATCCTGGATGTAGCCTTTGGAGGAGCTTCTACAGTAAAGAGTGGAAGCGAACTTGGCAGACAGGCCTTGCCTCTTTTGTTTCAATTCTGGTGTTAAATATTAGATTGTTTTGCTTTCATGTTTTCTTGTGAGTGAGCTGGCTTAAAGAACAAATGTCATTTGTGGAGTTTTAACATTCTTATTCTGGTTTGATGTTTTTCTTGAGTAATTATTGCAGTTTCTCAATAACAGCAGGGTTAAGAGGACTGGAGTAGTCTGGGTGTGTAGAAAGGCGTACAGCGGTATAATACCCTCTTATGGGATATATGAAGAAAGTGCACTTTCCTTATATATCCCATAAGCAGTGATTTTACAGCTGTACGCCCTTCACACCAGAGCTGGCCATAGCTCTTTTAAATACGAGTTTTGTACCTCCTACTATTTTATTGCACTTTGGATTTTCGACTTATTGCACTATTGTCTGCCTCTGTTTCTCTTTTTTCCATATAACGAACAAACACCCTGAGACATTCTGACACACCTATTTCCACTGAAGAGTCTACTCATCTACATTTTATTAAGTATCCCATACTGTTATATGCTCTAGTGAGATTTTTTGGGACTATTTTATTTTATGTTGGCGCAGCCCTACTCCATCTTTTCGTATTGCTTTCTCTATTTGTTGAAGGATTTGAGGGGTTTCCTTTGTTTGGGTTGCTCCCCATTTACATATTTACAGCCCTTCATGTGTCCTATTAGCCCTCTTTTCCAGCCCTCTGTGTCCCACTATTCCCCCCCTCCCAGCCCTTCATATGCTCCTATACCCCCCCTCCAGCCCTTCATGTGTCCCTATAGCCCCCCAGCCCTCCATGTGTCCCTGTACCCCCTCCGAGCCCTTCATATGTCCTTATAGCCCCATGTGTCCCTATAGCCCCCTCCCCAGCCCCCATGTGTCCCATTATAGCCCCCATGTGTCCCTGTAGCCCCCCCACATGTCCCATTATAGGCCCCTCCCCAGCCTCCATCTGTCCCTGTAGCCCCCCCAGCCCCATGGGTCCCATTATAGCCCCAGCCCCCATGTGTCCCATTATAGCCCCCTCTCCAGCCCCCATATGTCCCATTATAGCCCCCCACCCCCCATGTGTCCTATTATAGCCCCCTCTCCAGCCCCCATATGTCCCATTATAGCCCCCCACCCCCCATGTGTCCCATTATAGCCCCCTCTCAAGCCCTCATATGTCCCATTATAGCCCCCCCCAGCGCCCATGTGTCCCATTATGCCTCCTCCCCAGCCCACATGTGTCCCATTATTATTTTATTATGTATATAGCGCCAACAAATTCCGTAGCGCTGTACAATGGGTGGACTAACAGACACATAATTGAGATCAGACCACTGGACGTACAGGAACAGAGGGGGTTGAGGGCCCTGCTAGCCCCCTCCCCTTCCTGTACCTTGCTGTAGCGTGGCTGAGCAGGCAGACCGCCGTAGAGGAGTTTCTTTCCCCCTGCCCAGTCTGACAGGAAGCAGTCATGTGCTCTCTGTGAGCATTTCCTGTTAGACCAGGTAGGGTAACAGAATCTCGTCTACCTCGGTCTGCCTGCTCGGCCATGCTACACTCTCTGACCGGCAGGAGGGGAGCGCATCCCCTCCTGCTGGTTGCTGTCTAATTACGCTGTGCGACCCACAGGCCGGTGCGCACTAGGTGGTCGCACACCAGCCCGATAGTATGTCGACCTACCAGGAAATTTCCCAGTATCCCGATGGGCCAGTCCGGCCCTGGCTGGTCCTCACAAAGGCGTGGGAATTGGGGGGCACCCAGTTCCGGAGCAGAGTCTACCCAGGTAGCACACCAGCGTTGCCACTTATGGGAGTTAACTCACATTGCTTTATGGACTTCCACTTGCACCAATATCTTGTTTGATGATAACAACCAAAATTTTTATTGTTTCTACACATGACAATTCAATTTAATTCATTTTACTTTTGTGTTTTCTATTGTTATTGTGGTAATGTTTTCCAAAGATATATCTACCTTCAGAAGTTATATTCCCAGGTTATCAGCTAGCGTGATATCGAACGCCTAGGCTTAGAGCTTATTGTATAATTGCGTGCAATTTACATAGTCTACTGTTTGATCAATAATTAGACCTGACACCCTCGTTAGCAATTGTTACTCAGCATATCTTTTATTTTCTTTGCTATGTAATTTTACAAAGAGCCTGATTTATTCAGGAGTTTATTTGTCTATCATAATTGTTGTATTACTGCATGTGTTTATATGCCATGACTCCTTCTTATATGTCATGTATCAATCCAAAGCCTCAATAAAAGAAAGAATGACAAAAAAAACCAAAAAACACACACAAAAAAAAAAACCTAGCTCCTGAGCAGCCATTTACCTAATGTTCTCCGCTGGCTTAACTCATTGTCGGAGGGCGGGAGCCCTAATAAAAAATATTCAGGGAGGTAGACCTAGCATTTTAGCCGCATGGCAGTATTCAGAGATTGATTTACAAAATATGAACATTGTTACATATTGTCAATAATGTCAGGATCTTGCAAGCCAAATGGCCCCATATGCAACTAGATGGTTTTGCCCCAGTCAAACTTATCGAACAGCCCGATAGTCTCTCTTGTAGATCTTGTAAATGTATAAAGCAGACATCCCAACATGCAAAAATGCATTTCAGTGAGGTGGCTTCACAAGATACTGCTGCCCCCCTCCCTTCCCCACAAGCTCAACAGCCCCAACACACACACACAGACAGCTAAACGTACTGGCACATACACACACTCCAGCCCATAGACACTGAAACACAGATACACACACTGGCACATACACACAGATACGCACACTGAAACACACACACTTACACAGGGCCGGCCTTAGCGGTGTGCGAGCTGTGCGGCCGCACAGGGTGCCATGGAGCAGGGGGCACCCTGACAGCCGACACAGCCCGCACATGGCCGGTGTCAGGGACTATTTAAAAAATAAAATAAATTGCGGCAGAGGGGGCGGGGGTTACCGAGCTGCGGGGGCGGGGCTTATCGCGAGGCAGAGGCAGGGCTAATACCTCCGAAGCCCCTGCTGCACAGGAAGAGGGAAGGAGTCCCTGCTTCCCCATCAGCCAACTGTATCCACTAGATAGAGGTAAGTGTGACTGTTTGCCTGTTTGTGTGACTGTGTGTGTGTGACTGTCTGTCTGTGTGACTGCCTGTGTGTGACTGCCTGCCTGTGTATGACTGTCTGTCTGTGTGTGTGTGACTGTCTGTCTGTGTGTGTGACTGCCTGTCTGTGTGTGTGACTGCCTGTGTGTGTGACTGTGTGTGACTGTCTGTCTGTGTGACTGCCTGTGTGTGTGACTGTGTGTGACTGCCTGTCTGTGTGTGTGTGTGTGTGACTGCCTGTGTGTGTGTGTGACTGCCTGTGTGACTGTGTGTGTGTGTGACTGCCTGTGTGTATGTGACTGCCTGTGTGTGTGTGATTGCCTGTGTGTGACTGTCTGCCTGCCTGTGTGTGTGACTGTCTGCCTGCCTGTGAGACTGTCTGTCTGCCTGTGTGTGTCTGTCTGTTTGTAACTGTCTGTGTGTGACTGCCTGCCTGTGTGTGTGTATAACTGTCTGTGTGTGTGTGACTGTCTGTGTGTGTGTGACTGCCTGTGTGTGTGTGTGACTGCCTGTGTGACTGTGTGTGTGTGTGACTGCCTGCGTGTGTGACTGCCTGTGTGTATGTGACTGCCTGTGTGTGTGTGTGATTGCCTGTGTGTGACTGTCTGCCTGCCTGTGTGTGTGACTGTCTGCCTGCCTGTGAGACTGTCTGCCTGCCTGTGTGTGTCTGTCTGTTTGTAACTGTCTGTGTGTGACTGCCTGCCTGTGTGTGTGTATAACTGTCTGTGTGTGTGTGACTGTCTGTGTGTGACTGTATGTGTGACTGCCTTTAACTGAGTGTGTGTGACTGTCTGTGTGTGACTCTAATTGTGTGTGTCGCTGTAGCTGTGCCATTGTGTGTGCCTGTGCCTGTATGTGTGCCTTTAACTGAGTGTGTGTGTGTGTACATGCCTGTAACCAAGTTTAAATTTCCCCCACCCCTTCCTGTCAAGGCCGCACTTTGACTGACAGACGCTCACTCACTGACAGACGCTCACTCACTGACAGACAAACACTCACTGACAGACACACACTCTCATATACACTGACAAACAATGACATACACACACACACTATTACTTGGACACACACTGACAGATGCACACTCTCACTGACAGACGCATGCACTCACTGACTGACACACACATTCACTCACAGACACACACACACACACACACACACATTCACTTACAGACAGATGCACACTCTCACTGACAGACGCATGCACTCACTGACTGACACACACATTCACTCACAGACACACACACACACACACATTCACTTACAGACACACACACACACACACACTTACAGACACATACAGACACACACACACACACACACACACACACACATTCACTTAGACATACACACTCACAGACACACACACACAGACATTTCCACTAACACTCACAAACTAATATTTTTTGAATTTTATTTTAAATCCACCCAGCCTCCCTGGGAGAGCTGGAGTGAATTTCTTACCTGCAGTCCAGTGTGGCTGCTGGGCGGGCAGGCAAGGGGCGCACAGACTGAGTAGGCGGCGCTTAGTGATGCCGGGAGCCGGACTGACGTCATTTTCCAGCTCCCGGCTTCATTAAGCGGCGCAGAGGGAGCTGAGCAGGATGAGCTCAGGTGAGTATGCTCCTTCGCTGCCTGCTGCCAGCCTCGGGGGGGCTCAAACGTGGCCAGCCGGCCAGTTCTTGAGCCCCCCAGCACGCGAGGCAAGCAAGGGATCTGCCTGGGGGTTTGGGGGCGGCTTTTTTTGCCACCCCCTGCAAAGTGCCACCTAAGGCAGATGCCTTGTTTGCCTCACGATACACACGTCCCTGGTGCCTGTGTGTGTTACTGTATTCAGGCAACTTGGTGGGTGGTGGGGGGGCGCCATGAAGACTTTTCGCACAGGGCGCCTATTTGCCTAAGGCCGGCCCTGCACTTACACATACACTCAGATATACACACTAACAAACAGACATACACTGGCACATACACACAGACACTGACAAGTACACTCAGATACACACACTGGCACATACACTCAAATATATACACTGAAGCACACACATACACACCGGCACATTTACATTCAGATACACACTGGCACATATAAACACACTGACCCACACTAACATACACTCAGATACACACACTGGCACATACACTCAGATACACACAGTGAAACACACACACACTGGCACATACACTCAGATATACACACTGAAACACAGACACACATTGGCACACTCAGATATACACACTGTCACACACACACACTCTCAGATATACACTGGCACACAAACTCAGATACACACACTAACGCATATTGACATGCACACAATCTGGCACACAATCTGACACACACGTCACACTTAGATTTGCAGCCACCCTCCTTTTAGCTTACCTTTGTGTCCAGGAGGGTGGCTTGCCTGGTTATGGTGTTGGTTGAGGCTGATGAAAGTGAGCATGCAGCAGCAGCTCACTCCAGCCTCTCATGTACCTCCATGCTACCTCCTGCCTCCTCCCTCCAGTCCTCCCAGGTCGGCAGCTCTCTGTATAGCAGGGAAGAGATGACTGTCACTTCCTCCCTGCCGGATGATATCACAGGCGCTCGGTCCGCTCTTAAAGGGCCGGCACACGACAGGGCCCTTGTTTACTGAGTGGGATTGTTAGGGGGCGCAAATTATACACCATATAATGGAAATCACACACACATCAGATTGTGTGTGTGATTTCCGGAATATTGTGGGAATCAACATGCTGGAGTCCACTTGGCATGTCTGATAAAGTAATCTGCTGCAGCGTCGAGGTGGTTATTAGCACAGCAGAAGATAAGTGATTCCAAATTTTAAAAAATATGCAAAGTTGTTTTGGTGACTATAGTGTCTGTTTAATAAATGTTTAACCCCTTAAGGACCAAACTTCTGGAATAAAAGGGAATCATGACATGTCACACATGTCATGTGTCCTTAAGGGGTTCAAACAAAACTTCACATGAAAGAAAAAAGTTTACGCAAGTTACATGTGATTTTCAAATGCTTTATAATTGACCAGTAAGTGACATTTTCTCTGTAAGATTGATAGTTTTTATTGCACTAATTATGTTCAACTTTTTGTATAATTGTTTGATCACTGCAAGACAACTACAATGCCGGAATATGCTTGTTTAGGTTTAATTTGTTCCAACTGTTCATTTGCACAGAGGGATGTGAATAAGAGAATGTACTCATTTTGAATTGGTGCTTAACCATTCATTTGTTTTTTTTAGGAATTGATAAGAAAGGAGTGCATGGGAAATCTTTACTTCCTTATTGCCCATCACTGCCGATAAATCAATCACCAGGAAGGACACTGAGTGAGAAGTCATTTGTGAAACGGATGGCAGTGTCTGAAAAATACTTTGCAGAACTCATGAACATTTGGCGACCACATGTCTGAAAATACCTCGTAAGATGCAAAAGCAGTTATTTGTTTTACTCAGCGTCCATACTGCCAAGATGTCGTGTTTTTACGATAATTTTATATTTCTCTGCACTTTGTAATACAATTTTTTTTTCCATTTCATAGAAAATGTGATGGGTTTTACAACCAGCTCAGTTGATTTTGTGTACGTTTGTTGTTTTGTATAAAAGGAGAGAATGTACATTGTATCTGTATGCTGTTAGATTTTTGTATCTTGTAAGATATTGCCAAACTGGGTAATATTTATGCTTTTTTTTTTTTACTACTAGATCAGTATACGGTTCATCTGACTCCATTCAATGAAACAAAAGAATCTCAAATTACTAAATTAAGAGTAGAGTAACCAAGCTGTGCTCGAGCAGAGTTGGATAATTTTTCCAAATCAGAACTTTTGGCCTACATTTTGCAATTCAGTTTTCAATTCACTACAATTCTGTGTATAAAACCGTGTAGCTTTTTAAAGAAACTGCCTGACAAAGTGCTTAGTGATAGGTCAAGGAAATCCAAAAAGATATGGTTAAAGCCCCGATCATTGTCTTGGAGAAAACCTTATCAATACCAAAGAAATCATAAACATTACAGCCTGCTAACCCTAACTTCTGGAATAAAAGGGAATCATGACATGTCACACATGTCATGTGTCCTTAAGGGGTTAAAAGACAAATTGCATTCTTTGCCATCATTTCATTTGGCACCTGAATCCCTGAATTACATGTCCCACTTATCTGGAATGGACAGCTGGATAAAGATCTACTGTCATTAAATGAATGGGACATTACTTTTTGAAGTATGATACTCAAATACCAGATTGCTAAAACGCCATTACTAGTACTTAAAGGGACACTGCACTGCCTAAATACAGATCTCTTGTCTTTAGCTTTTGCAAGACCTCCCCTTCTATCCCCGCCCAGACTTTCTGCGGCTGTCCACCCACAGACTTCCCAATGCAGATCATTGAGCGGTCTTTGCAATGCACGTGCTCTGGGCAATTGTTTCCTCTAGAGTTCAGTGCACCTAAGCTAACTGATCCAGGAAATAACAGGACATGTTGTCTGCTTGAAAAAAATGTGGGTGTAACCAGTACAATTTATAAAAGTGTCAATTTCTCTTCATACAGAAAGCTTTTCAGCAAGCTAAAGTAATTTAGGGGTCTGGAGTGTCCCTTTAAAGGATCGGTTCTGCTTAGAGAATCAGTTATTTCAAAGCACTTGAAATATTTTTTGATTCTCATGTTAAAAGTTTACACCATCCAATAAAACACTAGTTTTGGTTAGAGTAACCTTGCCTGTCCCACCCCAAGTTTTTTAAATTAATAAATAAATAAAAACTAAAAATGACCTGCCTTCCGATGCTGAGGCCAAGTTCTCCTCTCACAATTTTCCTTTATTTATTTACTATTTATTACTGGCATTTATAAAGCGCCAACATATTCCACAGCGCTGTCAATTTGGGAAAAAGACAAACACAGTAAGAACAGACCGATACAATAGATAGAGGTCCCTGCCCCTGAGCTTACAATCTAAAGGTTAAACTGGGGAGATGAGACAAGAGGTAGCAGAGGAATTTGTATGTGATGGCAGAGAGAGTTAATGGTATAACTGCAGCACCTGATAACATGTGAAGGTAATAGGGAGGTGATTGGATGTGGTTCCAAACAGCTGGAGGTGCATGCTATGTAGCAGGGATAGGCAACTTCGGCACTCCAGATGTTGTGGACTACATCCCCCTTAATGCTTGCAAAGCATCATGGGAGGTGTAGTCCAAAACATCTGGCGTGCCGAAGGTTGCCTATGCCTGCTATATAGTTAGAAGGAACCAGGGTGGGTGGGTGGGTGGAGCCAGGCAAAATTAAATGGCCTTCATGTTGCAGGGATGGGTGGTTTGGGTCTTTACTGACGTCACTCCCCCTAGCTGCTGGAAGAGAAATGTATTGGGAGAATGGACTAAGGGGAGGACTTGGACGGCAAGAAATCGCCAAAGCAAATGAGATTTTTTAAAAAAATATTTACTAAAAGTTACTTTTGAAATACTTATTTAAGCACCGAGGAATAAATTTCTTTCCCCTTTTTAGACACCAAAAGTGGAATGTCAAATTATGTCTACTATAGCCCTTTAGGTAATAATGATAGAATCAGTCCATTATATATAGATAGATATATATATATAAACAGACTAGGGTTTATATTTACTAAACAATGACTTGTAGCAAACTGAAAACTATTGCAAAAGTTAGACAAAAATAGCTACGTAGAGAAAATAACTGATCTGGAGAATGTTCTGCTAGCATCCATTTTTTAATAAAAAATTGTAGTTTTATTTATTTTTTTATTTTTTAATTCTTTATTTTTGTTGTGCGGGAGGTTACAGACATATCAACAGACGCCACAACAGCGTATCTCAAGAATTACATAGGTTAAACAGTGGCGTGGTAATTCGCACATTTTTGTAAAATTTGCACACTTAATCTAAACAGTTGTATCAACATAGTGAGATTTAGCTAAGAGAACTAGCATAAAGAAAAAACACACATATATATACGGTTGGTCGATTGGCAACAGAGAGTGTCGGCTAGTGGCTCACATTACAGGTCTAGTTCGCTGCAATGTTTATAAAATATACTTGCACAGCTGAACCTACAAATTTGTGGGGTGTGTAGGTGCTAATATATTGTTAGATATGGGTTAAAACAAGTTAAGGGAGGCTAGAGTGCGGCTGTTCTGAGTATTACCATATTGCCATTATTAGAGTCTTGCTCATGTCCTTTAGCTAGCCTGAGAGCGGGGAGGTCTATTGCTTATTTTCTGGTATTGGAGGGTGCCCTTATACCTGTACACCTTAAACATAGGAAACCGAAAAAACGTTGAGAATGAATAGTCAAGTGAGGCTATACACTGGATAAAGCAAACAAGTAAGAGTCATTTGTGACATTGAGGTACGTCAACGGAAAAATGCAGTAGAGATGGTGACAATAGATTGTCAGGCACATTTTTGTTTTTTAGTGCGGCTAACAGCTTTGCAGACAAGCACATTTTGAAATTATTAAGATCTTTAGTTCAACCGTGTGGATTCCCGCTTATGTAATTATGGTGTGAGAGTATTAAGACCTTATTAAAACAATACCACTGAGGCAGCGCTTGTAGCCACACTATAAATAATATAACAAAATGCTGATTCGCAGATCAAGCTAGTGTGGTGAAACTATTTAATTACTGATTATGTAGCAATATGTTGACCCGTAGTTCCCTAACTACATGCGGGCGTGGAGGGCATTAGACATGCTAGTTAAGCCCAGTGTCGTTTTCTAATGGTCAACATGAGTGGGCATGTTTGCTGCAACATCGTTAGGCTTAGTAGAGTAAGCGGTTTTTCGCATGTTAACTATGGTTGCTAATTTAGGTGATTTATAAAAGTTACGGTCTAGTTATAGTGGTGCGTGGCACGAGAGGGTTAATGTCAGCTAAAGTAGTGAAAGAGTAACTGTTGACAGGAAACAGAGAGAACTTGAGTTAGCTAGAGCATGTAATCATGGCTTAGAATAACCACTGTGTATAGGGGGTCATGCTCCAACATGGAGAGACCTGTTGCCTAGATAGCCCCTAGGCTTTTTAAGGTGCCTATGTGGGCAATTGAGAAGAGTGGTCTTGCTAACCACGGTAAGGTACTCTCGGGTAGATAAGTGTTCATATGGGGAGTAAACGTGGACTATTAAAAATAAAGTAATTCAACGTAAACTGGTAACAAGCAATCAGGGCTCAGTGAGAACCTTGCCCTCCTGCAATAGTGTTCTCGTTGGTCCATGTGCATGCGGGACAGCTGAGTGACTTGGGGCAACCGGCTACCTTCGAGGCCTAGTTTGATTTTTATCTCACTCATTTGTAAATAGACTCCACCCTGTCCTGAAACAAATATTATATAGAAATAGTAATGGTCACAGCTTCTAGGTCAGAAACGGTAAAACAAAATGGTAAACAGATAGAAACCAAATGGATCTGAGCTTTTAAAAAGTTTTGGGAATTATGTTTCTGCCATGATGAACAACATTTTGAGGTAAGCAAAGAAGTGTGGACAAATCCTACTGAAGTTGGCTCCGCACTAACGTTCACATACCCTATCAGAGCAGTGCAATTTATTTTTATATGTATTGTCATATTTAATTTTTGTTTTTCTACTTTCCTTGTGCAAAATATTTTCATTAAATTATACCACAAATTGTTCTTTTTCCTAGTGTATTACATTATGCACATTTACAATGGCTCTACTCTTTTAGTGGCCTCCACTCAAGGCTAGAATAGATAAACCGTTAAGGACAAAGACAATTGTCCACATTCGGAATGGAAACAAAACCTTGAGTTTGAGCTATGGGTTTCTTCCACCATAATTTAAGTTTCTCTTTATGTGCCACCCATACATATGATAAATCCTTTTTTTTTTTTTTTTTTTAAAGGACAGTAAGGGCTTTCATTGACCATCCTATATGTATGCGTAGCAACATTATATGTAAATACAAAAATATATAAAATAAAAATTGAAAACCAAAAAATGCAAACTACTTTTTTAAATTTATAACAATAATTAAACGCAGAGGAGCTCTGTTTTTCCAATAAGACGGTGATATTAAAAAAGGGAATAGAACGCTTAGCTTTTGTTTATATATCGTAAAAATCCAGAGTATGTCCCATTAAGAAATACAAAAGTACAGAAATAGTAAAACCTTAAGATAATATTATTACAAAGTGCCTATAATGAAACAATTATATTCTTCAGAGCTAAAATTCAAGCTCTGGTTTGTAGTGATTTTTGGTCCGTTAGGGAGGCCACTCTGCTCTTTTGTAAGTCAAATGATGGGGATATCCTTCCCTTTTCCCAAATTGTTTAGTAAGCATTTTAGAAGAAACGGGGTCCGGTCAGGCGCCGCAGCCATCTAAGAACGCGACCGGATCCCTGTTGTATGTGGGCAGCACTTCCTCCCAGACAGAGCACGCCAGCTGGAGGGAGAAGCTGCTGACCTAGCACACCATCCACAGCCAGCAAGACCAAAGTAAGTCACCCTCAAAGAAAAAAGGTAAGTGAACAGCACATTTAAACATATATGTGTGTGTGTGTGTGTGTGTGTGTGTGTGTACCTGTGTCAGTGTGTGCATCTGCCAATGTGTGTGTGTGTGTGTATGTGCCAGTTTGTGTATCTATATGCCGCGGTGTGGATCTGTGTAGCTGTCAGTGTGTATGTGTTTTATTGTGCCAGTGTGTGTGTGTGTGTGTGTGTATCTGTGTGCCAAGGTGTGTGTATCTGTCAGTATGTGTATCTGTGAGTTAGTGTTTATGTCAGTGTGTGCATCTGTGTGCCAGTGTATGTATCTGTGTCAGATACACTGACACACACCTGGACACACAGATACATCACTGTGTGCCAAGGTGTGTGTATTTGTGTGTCAGAGTGTGTGTGTGTTTTTCTGTTTACCAGTGTGTGTGCTAGTGTGTATATGTGTATGTCTGTGCCGGTGTGTGTTTGTATGTGTCAGGTGTGGGTCTGTCTGTATATGACTGTGTATGTGTCGGTGTGTTTGTTTATTAATGTGTAAGTATATATGTGGCAGTACATTTACAGACATCCCAGCAATCAAACACCAACACAACACTCACTCCTGCAAACACAAACATGACATAAAAAGACACCCCTGAATTCTAACTCCAAAATTATATACAAACACAAATGTACATCCATATTTAAAATCCAACACTACATCCGAATACACCTCTGCACGCAAATGCTAACATTCCATACAAGCACATTCCTGTATTAAAACAATAAAATTACATACAAACACCAACTCTACACACAAAAACACACCTGCTCCTAAATACTGCAATCTGTTTACTATCTGTAGAAATTAGTGTGTGTGTATATAGTTAAAAAAACAAAAAAAACAATTTGCCAAAAAATAAGACATGATGCTTGGCTTATTGAAAGTTTTTGGGGAGGGGTGTAACAAACTGTCAATATGACTGTGTCCCCCAACAGAGTGCAACCCTCCCGCTCCCTGCCACCCCTTTGTTCCAGTACCTCAAAGAGCGCTCTCCACGTGGGTAGCACCAAGGAGACATCCACCAGGGAGAGGCGCGAGCTGACACTATGAAACGAGCAGGTGGTTTCACAAGCGCAGAGACCATGCCGACCAATATGAGAAACGCTACCATTCAAATTGGTTTTGCGCCCTCTCTCTCGATTGGTCGGCAAAACACCTCCACTCCCTGAAAGCGGATTGGCCGCTGCGTGTTCGCGCCCTTTCTCCCAATTGGCTGCCGCTTTCCCTGGCCTAAACCAAGTGATCTTATGGAACGGTTTTCAGGTATGTACAGAGCCAGAGAAATCGTGTAAAGTCTGGGCTCGAGGCTCTGTACATACCTGAAAACAGTTCCACAAGATCACTTGGTTTAGGCCGATGAAAGCGGCGGCCAATCAAGAGAAAGGACACAAAAACATAGCGGCCAATCAGCATTCAGGGAGGGGAGGTGTTTTGCAGACCAATCAGGAGAAAGGGCGCAAAACCAATTTGAATGGTAGCGCTTCTCCCATTGGTCGGCACGGTCTCTGCGGTTGTGAAGCCGCCTGCTAGATTCATAGAGTCGGCTAGTGCTCGCGCCTCTCCCTGGTGGATGTCTCCACATGGATAGCACCAGGGAGAGTGCTCTTTGAGGTAGACAGGCCTTTTTGTGGGACACAGGGGTAGCAGGGAGCGGGAGGGCTGCACTCTGTTGGTGGACACAGTTTGTTACAATGCCATACAAATGTTTCTCTGCACCAGCCTGCACCAGCTGATGTGGCAATGCAAGCACACATGTATAAATCTATGCACAACCAAAATAAAGAATTTTAACCCCCCCCCCCAAAAAAAAAACAAAACCCAGGGCTAATCACAAAGTGAAAAGTGTCGATCATTCCAAATGTATTTTAAATTTAAGTGATAAGACAGTAGTATACCCACTAACCATAAGCAATAGAGCTGCTAAATTGAAAGTGGTTCCAGGTGAACCTCACTTAACACCAAAAGTAGAAAACAGAAAGCAATAAAGTGGAAACCACCTTCACAAAATTAATAAGATACAACCTGAGGAATATATCCAAAATTGGAATATTCTATATGAGCATGTAATAAAATCTGGAATGATAAAAAGTGTATATCATAGCGTAACACAGTAAGATAATGATAATAAATTGTGAAGTAAGTAATGCACTCACAAACAAAAGTGTAAATCAGGCCTCTCACCCCCCTGGGGTATATGCAGTATGGGACTTGATAGTAGATCCAGATATTAGAATGTCTTCAGAGATATGGGAAAAAAAGGACCATACATAGTGAAAGTACGTATAAAAATATCAAAAGAGAATTTATTGGTAACACTTACAGACATAAAGTGGTAGTAAGCATGTCTCCACTCTCAGTGGAACTGGAAGGCAGAGTAGTAAATACCAAACACAGATCCAATCGGAGTAGCAGAGTACAGGAACAATAAAAGGACTATAAAACAGATAAAATCAAGAAACAGTCCGAAAAAGTTCAATATCCAACGCGTTTCGTCCGTGGTAAATGGAGGACTTCTTCAGGGATATGAGTAGATTCGAGTATGTGGGAACTTTTATATCCACTTCAATCTTCCTTGATGCCGTTCACCGGCAGCGTGTGTTCCAAACTGGAACGCAGAATAGTACTTCCTGTGACGTCCATCCGTCTGAATTGCGCATGCGTGATCGGGGAAAGAGTTCTAAACATATTGAAAGAACCGGTACCTAAATGCGCATGCGTAGGAATCTAAATGATAGAGAAAAATGTATACACCAGGCGGAATGTCGCCAAAGAGATTAGTGAAGAATAAAGACCAACGAAAAAACGGCAAATTATCGCCGCGAGATACAATTATTGAAAAACAATAAAAATATATACTAGTAGTATACAAGAATATGGATAGGCACAAGGGCAGACACATGGGGCATGGAAATCCCAATGCCCCAAATGGATGCCACAATGCCAATCACCACATTGGTGTATAGATCAGATACAATGCTCCTAAAGTGACATAGTACAGAACATAAAATAACCCATACAAATAACAATATGCTGAAAGTCATTATATGGATATATGAAACAGGGTTGACCAGCCAATGTTAACAATAACCACAATCCCAAGGTACATTGATAGTGACCTAAAAAGGTCAAAAATACAAATTAAAAATAAATAATAATATTAAAAACCAAGAAACACAAAACATAACACGAGAGAAAAAAGGAATACCTATAATACTGCATACATAATAGCTGAATCAGATTAAATTAAACCTGACAAGTCTATTTCAGCGTTGAGACCATAATGCAGTGTTTTAAGGGTGTAAATCCAAAACGCTTCCTGGCGTATTAATTCTTGTAGTTTATCTCCTCCTCTACATCCTAATGTAATGTGTTCTATACCAAACACTTGTAGTTGTTCCCACTGAAAAAGGGGACAAGTACTGCAATGTTTTGACACACTATGATCTAATTTACTTTTTTTGATATTATTAAAATGCTCCAAAAGTCTAATATGGAGTTTCCTAGTGGTGCGGCCTACATATTGGGCTCCACATCCACATTGAAGTAAATAAATGACAAAAGTGGTGGAACATTGGATATGTTTCTTAATTACATAAGTTTTTTTAGTTTGAGTACTCGTAAAGCTGGTTATTTTCCTTTTTTGATATTTACATGTGGAACAGTGACCACAACAATAGAAGCCCTTTAAAGGTTGGAGAAAAGAGCTACTAGGAGTGGGAACAGACTGTATAGGAAGAAGGCTGGGGGCCAGTTTATTTTTAAGATTAGATGCTCGTTTGTAGATAATTTTGGGTCTATTTGGAATAATCTCCTTCAGTACACTATCTCTTTGCAAGATATACCAATACTTGTTTAAAATTTTTTGAATCTTTTTGGCATGAGGATTATACTGGGTTATAAAAGCGAATTGGAAATCGTTCTTCTGAGATCCTGAACCATTGTCCAATTCTAATTCATATTCCAAATTTAATTCATACTCAAACTCTAATTCAAATTCTTATTCTAATTCTAATCCTAATTCTAATTCATATTCTAATTCTAATTCGTATTCAAAATCCGTCTCCAAGAAACATAGTCCACCAGGTTCGTCTAGTAATTCCTTTTCTAGAAGTGACAACCAAGAGATTTTTTTAGACAAGGGGCGAGACCCAAGGTCAGACAGAAATTATACACTCCCAACCCACAACAGATTCCAAACACTAAGATCTCCAATAAAAAAAAGACCTCACTCAGAGGTAGAGGAGGATCAGAGTACATCAGTACATCTTCCATACAGACAGAATTAGATAAAACCGAAGGTATTTTTAATTTGTCCCAGGTTAATTTCACACCAGATGAACTTTCACTCCTTAAGAAGGGATTGAAGTTTGCTCCCGCATCCAACTTAAATTCTTTCAATTTATATCTCGATAACCAGAAATTTCTTAAAAAATTAACCATTAAAAGATTCTTTCATAATAGGGACACTGATAATACCCAGACAATTTTACCCATACAGTTTGATATACAGGAGGAACCGATAGATGATCCAGAGTCTAAAGGAGGGATCACGCACACCCCTTTCAAGCCTAAGTCACATTTCTATCCCTGGTCTGCTAAAAGTAAATACTTGGACATCTTCAACGAATTAGTTCAAGCAGATCTAGATAAATTAAATGACCTTAAATACCATTCTAATCTAAACAAAAAAGAAAGATCAGCTCTAAAAACTCTCATTGAGAATCCCAACATAGTGATTAAAGAGGCAGATAAAGGGGGAGGTACAGTCATTATGGACAGATCCTATTACATGGAGGAGGCTTATAATATTCTTTATGATCCAAATACATATGAGATTCTATCATGTAATCCCACTCCTGTGTTTTTGCAAGCTTTGAAAGAACTTCTTGATCTGGGCTTAGAAAAAGGGATTTTAAATAAAAAGGAGTATGATTTTATTTTTAACCCTAAATGCAAAACCGCCACCTTTTATTTTTTGCCCAAGATCCATAAGAATCTCCATAAACCTCCTGGCCGCCCTATAGTTAGTGGTATTTCCTCCTTGTCATGCAATTTGTCCGAGTATATCAACTTTTTTTTACAACCTTATGTCCCATTGAGTGATTCCTATATTGGAGATACCAGGCATATTTTGCAAGATATCAACAATATGCCATGGAAATCTACATATATTTTGGCTACGGCCGACATCACTGCTCTTTATTCGAATATCCCACATGAGAAAGGCACTTCCGCCATACAGGACACACTCGAACACCATCAATTTCTTCCATTGACTCAAATTGAATTTCTGATGCAATGTATCTCATTTGTATTAACAAAGAATTTTTTTTGGTTTAGTGGCCAATATTTTTTGCAGAAGTGTGGCGTCGCCATGGGTACCAAATTTGCCCCCAGTTTTGCCAATATATACGTTTCCCATTGGGAACAGCGTCATATTCGGCTGGGTGCCCATTCTGGGGGCAGTTTGGTCCTATGGCGACGCTACATAGATGATGTGTTGTTGGTATGGGAAGGTTCTGCTGCAAGCCTAGAAACGTTTTTCGAATTTGTCAATTCTAATAATTATAATCTCAAATTCACCCATAATACCAGCCGAACCTCACTGGATTTTTTGGATCTCTCTATCTATATAGAAAACAATCAACTCAAAACGAAAATTTTTTTTAAACCAACAGACTGTAACACCGCAATAGATCTGTCTAGTGCTCATCACCCTCCCTGGCTTTCAAATATACCTAGAAGCCAACTAATTCGTCTTAGACTAAATTGTTCAGACGATTCTACTTTTTTACAACAAGCCCAGTTGATTAAGGCACGATATTTGGAGAAAGGTTATAACCAAGTTCAAATTGATTCGGATATACAGAACATATTGGACACAGATAGAACACAATTTCTGATAAATAGGAATAAAAACAAAAAGCGATTTGACAATGGTTCAGGATCTCAGAAGAACGATTTCCAATTCGCTTTTATAACCCAGTATAATCCTCATGCCAAAAAGATTCAAAACATTTTAAACAAGTATTGGTATATCTTGCAAAGAGATAGTGTACTGAAGGAGATTATTCCAAATAGACCCAAAATTATCTACAAACGAGCATCTAATCTTAAAAATAAACTGGCCCCCAGCCTTCTTCCTATACAGTCTGTTCCCACTCCTAGTAGCTCTTTTCTCCAACCTTTAAAGGGCTTCTATTGTTGTGGTCACTGTTCCACATGTAAATATCAAAAAAGGAAAATAACCAGCTTTACGAGTACTCAAACTAAAAAAACTTATGTAATTAAGAAACATATCCAATGTTCCACCACTTTTGTCATTTATTTACTTCAATGTGGATGTGGAGCCCAATATGTAGGCCGCACCACTAGGAAACTCCATATTAGACTTTTGGAGCATTTTAATAATATCAAAAAAAGTAAATTAGATCATAGTGTGTCAAAACATTGCAGTACTTGTCCCCTTTTTCAGTGGGAACAACTACAAGTGTTTGGTATAGAACACATTACATTAGGATGTAGAGGAGGAGATAAACTACAAGAATTAATACGCCAGGAAGCGTTTTGGATTTACACCCTTAAAACACTGCATTATGGTCTCAACGCTGAAATAGACTTGTCAGGTTTAATTTAATCTGATTCAGCTATTATGTATGCAGTATTATAGGTATTCCTTTTTTCTCTCGTGTTATGTTTTGTGTTTCTTGGTTTTTAATATTATTATTTATTTTTAATTTGTATTTTTGACCTTTTTAGGTCACTATCAATGTACCTTGGGATTGTGGTTATTGTTAACATTGGCTGGTCAACCCTGTTTCATATATCCATATAATGACTTTCAGCATATTGTTATTTGTATGGGTTATTTTATGTTCTGTACTATGTCACTTTAGGAGCATTGTATCTGATCTATACACCAATGTGGTGATTGGCATTGTGGCATCCATTTGGGGCATTGGGATTTCCATGCCCCATGTGTCTGCCCTTGTGCCTATCCATATTCTTGTATACTACTAGTATATATTTTTATTGTTTTTCAATAATTGTATCTCGCGGCGATAATTTGCCGTTTTTTCGTTGGTCTTTATTCTTCACTAATCTCTTTGGCGACATTCCGCCTGGTGTATACATTTTTCTCTATCATTTAGATTCCTACGCATGCGCATTTAGGTACCGGTTCTTTCAATATGTTTAGAACTCTTTCCCCGATCACGCATGCGCAATTCAGACGGATGGACGTCACAGGAAGTACTATTCTGCGTTCCAGTTTGGAACACACGCTGCCGGTGAACGGCATCAAGGAAGATTGAAGTGGATATAAAAGTTCCCACATACTCGAATCTACTCATATCCCTGAAGAAGTCCTCCATTTACCACGGACGAAACGCGTTGGATATTGAACTTTTTCGGACTGTTTCTTGATTTTATCTGTTTTATAGTCCTTTTATTGTTCCTGTACTCTGCTACTCCGATTGGATCTGTGTTTGGTATTTACTACTCTGCCTTCCAGTTCCACTGAGAGTGGAGACATGCTTACTACCACTTTATGTCTGTAAGTGTTACCAATAAATTCTCTTTTGATATTTTTATACGTACTTTCACTATGTATGGTCCTTTTTTTCCCATATCTCTGAAGACATTCTAATATCTGGATCTACTATCAAGTCCCATACTGCATATACCCCAGGGGGGTGAGAGGCCTGATTTACACTTTTGTTTGTGAGTGCATTACTTACTTCACAATTTATTATCATTATCTTACTGTGTTACGCTATGATATACACTTTTTATCATTCCAGATTTTATTACATGCTCATATAGAATATTCCAATTTTGGATATATTCCTCAGGTTGTATCTTATTAATTTTGTGAAGTATTTTAAATTTAAGGCTAAAATTATTGAACTGGGAAAATTCACTGTCGGCTATGCTTCCAATAAGACCATTTTGGCCTTGAATTTAACATTCACTTGGCATTCTCCCTCTAGTGAATAACAATGTTAGTAAGTAGTTAATTTACTTTTCCAAATGTAACCCTGAAACATGTGTGGGTGCAGAACTCCAATACAAAGGCAGCATTGCCGAGTCATTTATAAACTTAGGGTAGAGACTCCACAGTCCACAACAGGTGCTTCTCCTATCTACAAAACCAGTGGTCAAAAGAGATGGGTCTGGCCTGTAGTGGGAATCAGCTTATCATTCGAGATTTTTAATTCTTTATTACAAATTCCTTTACAGCAGACAGAATAACAGGACACGGTCACACTGGGAAGCCCGGGTCCTTCGTTAGAATAAGTGGAGGGTTTCTGTATGTCGTGGGCAGAGCACAGTAGAGCTGTAGCCGGCAGTTTCCAGAAATAAACGAGGAAACCACAGATGACTTAATCAGTCCAGGAGCAATGGCCAGTATAGAAAGCACTTCCAACTGATCAGTCCTCTGACGTAGGCTCATTGGTGTTTTTAGCAGCTTGCTGAGACAGCCAGTACTTATATCGCTTGGTTTTTTCTCTTTCGAAATTAACAACATCCATTGGAAGGCGTACAGTGTCTATGCCATTCACCTAAAATGGAAAGAATCATTGATCAGAAGACCATGTCCAAAGCTTGCACTGGGTCACTGCCTGAGTCATCTAAGTATACAGAAGTATTAAACACTCACCGTCACCTCACACCAGTACTCTCCCCATCGGGTTATGGACTCCTCTGGTATCTTCAGAGCCTCTAAAGGAACCACAACACCCAACTGGAAACAGGAAAGAGATACGTTTTCTGACTCTTGTAAGGAAAGGATTAGTAAGATGCTACTAGATCTCGACAAATATATATTGTTTGGTCACCATGGTGACTCAGAAATAGAACCTAGAACATAGAATTCCATCCCCTAACAATAATAAGTATGTCTTACACGGGTGGTTGGTGTTGCAGTAAAATATAATGTAACTACACAAAGTATTGGCCACAAGGAAGTGCTTGATCTGTGGCTCCAGCTGGTATATAGACCACATCCATGCAATGCTTCCTCTATGTCCAACTAACACGAAGCACGGCTGTGATTCCAAATGTCTCACCCTAGAACTTGGCTGTGCGTGTGTCTTGATATGGGTAAGATGTGAAGTTCTCCATAAAAGCTCAATATTAAATGCTAGTTAATTACCAGCTAAGAGCGCTCAGCCTACGCCAACTCACCAAAGCCACCAGCTTGTCAGTTTGATGGCCATCAACGGCTACCCACCCGCAAAGTGCTCTCTTGCACATCACAAGTGTATTTATTGACATACGTGCATTTTGTTGAAGGGTGACTTGTCTCTGGTGTCATAACAAAGACAATAAAGACAAAACAAGACCAGGACAGTTTGTGTGAGGCTAACTGTGGTGTTAAATGTGTGTGTTGTGTGTAGGAGGGGGCTGTTGTGGTGTAGTATGTGTGTATGAAGAGGGCTGTCTGCGGTTTACTGAATGTGTAGATAGAACCCGTTTGTGGTATAGTGTCTGTGTGTATGCACAGGGGCTGTTTGTGGTGCAATATGTGGATAGAAAATAAGTTGTTAATTTTTAATCTGCATCAGGAACTGCTTGTCAAATAAAAGTTTATTCACAAAGTTTATACCAAAGGTCAGGGAGGGTGGTGAATCCTCCACTGACAAGTGGGGAGAGCAGAGATACCTTTTTGGGCCAGCGCTGCGGTAGCACACTGGTCTCAAATGGGCTGGATAAAAGAATCTGATCTCCATAGTTGGTCTCAGCCCATGGCCACCATTGCTCACTAGACATTTGCCCTGTATTCCTTATGGAAACCGTGGACTGGACACAGTCATGTCACCCAAAGTGTTCAGGAACATAGTGCCATCTAACAATGTATATAAGCAAACTCTTATAGAATATGCTGCACAGAACCCCATACTCACATTTTTCAGAAAATTCCTACACACGATTTCTTTATTCAGTTCCCACTTGACGTTGTTCTTCATGCCAACCTCCAGGCGGGAATTTTTCAGATAATTAACGGTCTACAAAAATACAAGAAATTTTTAAGTTTCTCCCCACTTTTAATGTCTGTAAAAAGACATATTATTTCTTAGTCTAGTGGGGTATGAGTTTTAGGATACAACCAAATCGTCTTGTAAAATGGTTTAATTTAATCACAATTCCCGAAGCAGTAAATATATAATTTATTATAGTGATAAATGATATATTTTATTACTTTGGGAGCGGTTATAATCTTGCTTGCCATTGCTGCAATATTGTCATCCTAGAATGTCTGTGAGCATTATATTGTGTATTGTAACACCCACCCTCCATTGCCGCCCATCGTCTGTTTGGCCCTGCTTGAGTTCTCTTGTTCTCCCGGTTACTCAATCCACGGCATTAGACCCTCTGTGCCGCCAACACAAAGGTCTAATACCGAAGATTGGTTGAAAGATGGGGAGAGGCCAACATTTTAAAGATCTGTAAATAAAATTGATGTATTTGCTATAATTTCTGTTCAGTATATATGATATTTGGTGCTCTTTAAAATGAACACCAACATTAAAAAAGATTCTTGTAAAAAAATAAAACATTTGCTAAAAGATACTCAACTTTATTCAAGCGCTCGTTCAATCTCTCCTGAACAGCCACTCCACCTCTAATAAAGACATCAGAATTGATGACTCCAATTGTGGCAATCGCTTTGCTACACCAATCAATGCTTTTCATTTTAATAATCTCTGAATCTAATGCTTCTAAATAATAAACATCAAGACCGTTTGGCGTCATCACGCTTGGCACCAAAACACAGAAAATGAAGACTTTTGAAAATTATCTCCCATAATGCTTGTACAGACATAATGCTGGCAAAGCATCATGGGAGATGTAGTATGTAACATTTGGAGAGCCGAAGGTTGCCTACCCCTGCTTCTAGTGGCATGCAGTCACTGTCCACTAGTGGCATGTTTTTTAGCAGTGTTATTTAATATCCAAAAAAAAGATGAAGTGTTTTTCTGTCTAGAGGGTCCCTTTAATTTGTAAGCACATCAGCCAAGATCTGCACCACCCTTACTGATGGGGGGGCCCCCGGGACAGCTTATCTTACCAGTTCTCCTGTCCAGGTCTGTTGCTTTTTTAGGGAAGACTCGTCCTGCATCATCTGGAGACACCAGAAAGACAAAAGAAGACTTGTTATCGCAATAATAGCTGCAACCCTACTCACAAAACTGGAAAAGAAGATAAACTCACCTTATTCTCTTCTTCAAACATCTGTTTGTTTTCAGGTGAAGGATAGACTGCCAGGCCTTGTGCCAGGAGTTTATTTCTTCCCGTAGCCTTATCCACGAGCACTATCTGCCCTCTGTTACCCAGCTCTGCAGGAGGACAGCATTAGTGTAAGTAAGAGAGAGAAGGAAGGGTCAGTCTGTGATGGAAACAGAAAGGTCTCATCCATGGGTGGCCATATAGGCAGATACCCAGGCGTTGCTGGACTACGGCTTCAATAATGCGTTGTTATTCTAAACCAAACATCATGTGGATTTTACTTTACAACACTTGATATTCTTACATGTGTTCTTCCTTTGTCTAATGTAATCATTTATAGATTAAATCACAAGATGTACAATTTCCCAAATGTATAATAAGTAGGGGGACTCCAAGATCTTGCTCCCATCACACAATGTGTGGCAGTGAGGGTTAATAAAATTGTCCTGATAACCCACTAAGACTTGTAAAACATACTGCCACCTACGATGTGAGGGTAAAGAGGACACCATTCCATTTTAGGATCTAGAAAATATACTGTAGCTTTAGTAATCCTCATCCCTGTATAGGTGCAAGGAAACTTAACAGCCACTCCGTATCTATTGATGGGTAGGACAATAATATTACCTTTAACATGTGCCAGTTTATCCAGAACTGGGACAGCAAGGAATGTGTGCCTGATAGTTCGAAACTGAATTCATTTTGGACACAGCTGTTTCATTCATGACTTACTGTGAACAGTTTGAGTTAGGATCAATTCCATTTTATCTTTCTTAACGTGTTTTCTATCTTCCACCTTCCTGAAGATTCGATGCCTCCGTGGGTGCAAATATGGTTCCTTCCCTTCCTTGGCTAAAGAAACCTTCCACCATCGCTCCACTATAACTGTGCCCTGAATAGGAGGCAGGCAAGTGAAATACTTATACACATATTACTTATTAAAGCATTGAAAATACCTATAACTTGTGTTAATCTTTTTTCATGCCATAAAGATTTCTTTGTAATATATATTAAAGATTTATTGATTAACATCACAATACAGTTTAGTCCTGGCACAGCTAGGTACATCCAGTGCATTGGAGGATGGAGGACGAGAAACAAACATTGCCAAGTTTAATGTCATTCCCATGGAACCAATATGGAATCATCCAGATCTCAGAGAAAGGTTAATACAGAGATGTGTATTTCTAAATTCAAATTTTTATTTTTTTATTTTTTTTAATTCTTTATTTTATTTGTGCATAGTGGGAACAATCATGTTTGCACTGCCACAATAGCTGGTGCAAGCAAATATGTACACATTTTGTAACATTGGTGAGGCATTGAAAAACATTGCACTTTTCTTTTTTTTGCAAGTCAGAATATGTGACAAATTGTAGATGAAACATTAAGCAGGCTTATATGATTCGACCTATTGATTGATTAAGTTAGTGCTTGGTTGCCTAAGTAAAAATTAACTCGTAGTGCACCAGGCTAAACTTTCCTGACATAGGTTACGTAAAGTAAAAGATGCTAGTTGCTAGGCACGACTAGTCTAACAGTGTAATGATGAACTCAGCATTAAGGCATTAGTAGATTCAGGTTAGTTAGATATTCAATAGGGTCCCCGGCTTCAAGTACTGTAATAACGTGGGTCAGAGCTTGTAAACCAACAAGTAATTATAACTGGTTTTAGGACCCTGGGTGATCTATCGTGCCGATCCTTAGTGGACATATATCCGTAGCAGAGTTAGATAGTTATATGATACAGGAGAGATAATACCACTGGTACTGACTGGAATACTGTTGTTATGCAGAGAGCAGACATAAGCAAACACCAGAGCATAAAAGTGAACATGGGGAAACATAAGGAAACTGCTGCCTCAAGTATGCTAAAGGGTCAGTTTAAAGAAGGATTGAGGGACCCCCTGGCTTAGGCTTTTGTTTTTACTCATCTTATCCTATGCCCTTCTGGCATTGCTGTGGACCTGACAGAGTTTTGTTGGTTCTTTTTTGACCCCGGAGTCCGCTGTCTCTATGGTGAGAGACGACCATTTTGGTGCCTGTTGGAGTGTGCAGCCGTACAGACGTCTGTGTTGACGGAAAGTTCAGCAGCATGGCTGAGGAAGGGGTAGAATCCATGTGGGGTAGTCGGGGAGAGCCTGGAGTGCTTTGCTGGAGTCTCGTTGGTGCTGCTCGTCGCTGGGTTGAGTGAAGGGTACGGAGGGTCCCCTTTGCTTGCCAGGGTTGTGGGTTGGAGTGTTCAGGGCGGCGGTTCCCGGCGGTGTCCCATTTGTGGCGAGGTCAGTCTTTTGGGTCTGCGGGCCTGCCGGGAGCCCCGTCTACGTTGGCGCCAGTTTCTGGCTCTGGGAGGGAGTGTGCGTTTGCGGTGGGGGTTTGTCTGCCGAGCCGTGGGTGAGCTTGTGGCCTTTCTGGGTGCCTCTGCTTGTTGCTCCTTGGCCGCCAATTTCTCCCAGAACGCGGACAGTATAGCCTCCAGATTGGTTGAGAGGTCGGGTCTTTCCTCGTTATGAGCGCACGTGGCGACGGCCATTTTACGAGGCCGTGCCTCGCCTCTCTGCCCGCTTGTTTCTCTCATAGGGTTCAGTGCCCGGGTGTAGCTTCTGGAAGTTGGACCGGGATAACCCCCTCCGGTCTGGGGGGGGGGGACAGGGTGCCCGCAGGTCTGGTTCTCTGATTCGTTGGCTGAGAGAGCGTCCGTCTCTCCCCTCCTCTGTCGCTTGCAGGCCCCAGCTAGCCATCCTGGGTTCCCGGTCACCGATACTCTCGGGAAAAGTGTCGACTGTGTCACCAGGTTTTCCCTGTGTGCAGGCAGCAACTCCCGATTTAATATTTAGCACGATTTTTGCAGGATATTGTATATTATCGGTAGTTCGCCCAGGAGCTCAGCTTTCAGGCGTCCGCTCTGCTTGCTGGCTTAGCCCCGCCCCCCAAATTTTATTTTTAAAGCTCACAAACACCTATTTGTTAAACACAGCAGGATAGGTAAATATTCAAACTCCTGGTTCTCCATTAAAATGGATACAAGAGGGGCTGGAATGACTGATAAAATCCATGGATTACGCAAAAATAATACTCAAATCACTAACTACTGAGGCCTTCATTTCTTTATTGCCCTTGGGACACTTTTTACTTGCTTCTCATAGCATTTTTATGCGATTGATATGGCTGTCCCACAGAGTTTGCAACTGATGCCTGCTCATTCACTCGAGGCTGGGGATGCGGCCGATTCCTGCTCTCCATCAGATCGTTTAACAATTATTCCGCTCTACCCTTCCCTTGGGGCCGGTGGGGGATATTCCGGACCCCACCAGCACAGTTATCTACTGTCCCTTCTACTCTGGGTACAGAGCTGGCTGCTGAGCAGCAACAATCTGAGTTGCCCAAGATGGCACCTATATCTGCATCACTACATCCACTAGCAATAGAGAAACAGCAGAGGTGGGAAGAGGTCTTTCTCAAGGCATACGATTAGATTTGTGCTACTTTTTGGAGGAAGCTTGAGGAGAGGGTGAGTTAGCTCGTCTTACCTGGTACCAGGCCAGCTACTAACAGTGCTTCAGTCCTACACCACTTTCCAGAGCAGAGAGCTCCATTAGCGAATATTTACTGACCAGTTAATGATCGTCAGCGGAGAGGTTGGAGACCACAAGACCCAGTGCGAGGCACATACATCACTTTATACAGCACTACTTAGCAGTTGGGCCTACCGAGGCTCAAAGTCATTCAGGGATTGAGCCCTCACGCCAGTGGATATCTGCTTGGAGAGGGCAAAGGCATCAGTGACCAAGGTATCTGGCATCACTCCCATGGATGACTGTCAATTTTTGGAAGTTGTGTGCCCTCTTGTCCGTCCTTTTGAGTGCTTATTTTCTATCTCTACCTTGGGCCTCTGCATCAAAGCAAACCCAAATTTACTAGCCTCTATGTGGTTTACACATTTGTCAATTCAAAACCTTTGCTTACGCTACATCCATTTTATTTTCCTTACGTGAACATGCCTTAGTTAATAAGCTGTTGATTTTCTCATAACCCAGGATTTTTATTTTACTTTTGTATATTTTATGTAGCCTACTATATCAGAGCAGTTATAAGCCAAACTAGACACGTACTGGATACAACTATTCGTCCCAAACAGATGGCTGGTACCGTTTAAATGCGTGCTGTGACTACTCTACCATACCGTAATTCTTCCATGAAACTCAAGAAGATTGAGATTAAATAAAAATTTGAAAATGGCCAACGCGGTGCTTTTTCAACATAATTATATAAGATGAGTAATGAACAGCAATAATGGTACAGCAGTCAAAGCAGTGCTTTGTATATAAGTCACTCTGCTTAACCTTTTTATTGTGCTATTTTGTAGCTGATACTTGAAAGGTATCCTGAAATGTAGATATATTGCCACTTTTCCTTCTCTAAAACTATGCCCTATTGAAGAAGTAAGCAGGAAGAAGACACCTACCCTGCCATAGTGAGTATAAGAATGGGTACTCACCTCTTCCACTGGATCCTGTATATTATTATTATTTATAATTCCGTAGCGCTGTACAATAGGTGGACTAAAAGACATGTATTTGTAACAAGGCGAGCTGGACGGACAGTACCAGAGTGTGTTGAGGGCCCTGCTCAATGGGACAACATTCCACTATCCTGCCGTATCACATGGAAGAAAAAACATTCAACGTGCCCATTAAACAGGAGAAGCCCAATCCAGGTTGAATCGATTATGTGGTATACAAATATTGAAAGAATAATGGAGAAATGAAACATCCTCAAGAAGTTTCCTAATTAGAGGTGTTGTACTTCGTATGCCAGGGAAACCTCTCTTTATTCAAACCACTTAAAGGGACTTTATAGTGTAAGGAATACAAAGTTGTAGTCCTTACACTATAGTTCCCTCTGCCCCGCCACTCCCCCTCACCACTGCAAGGGTTAGAAGTCCTTTTAACACTTACCGGATTCCAGCGCCGATCTCCCTTGGCGCTGGGTCAGTGCTCCACCTCCTCCGACATCACATCACATGGGCCCTCCCCATAGGAAAGCATTGCTTTAATGCTGTCCTATAAGGATTTTACAGACGCTAGATGTCTTCATGCAGAGAGTGAGGATGGCCAGTATCAGTTAGGCGACCAGAAATCGCCTAGCAAGGAGGAAGAGCCTCTAGTGGTTGACTGGTTTAAAAACTGCAGGTGGTCAAAAGGTGCAATGGTTTACATTGTAGAACGAAGTGGGACTGGGACATTGCACCCAGACCACTTTAATGAGATGAAGTGGTCAGGGTGCCTATAGTGGGTTGACATACACTGGAGGGAATACACCCATGAGCTCCTAGCACCATAAATACACTACAAGAACCTGTAGGTATTATGATGCTCTTGAAGTGTACCTCTTACATTTTATTTATTTATTTTGAGGGGAGGTATGCAATGAAAAATCGGAATCTGCCATATAACCTAGTTACCCTTCAGCAAATGCATTAGCCTATATTCACTCTGGCACAGAGAGTATGTGTGAACCAACACTCACCCTGCCACAGCGACTGTGTAAACTAGAACTCACCAGGTCAAAACAACTGCGTAAACTGACACTCACCTTGCCACAGCAACTGAATGAAACAACACTCACCTTGCCACCAAGATTGTGAACCTACAGTGACTGCATAAACCTATACTCACCCTGCCACTGCCACAACCAACACTCACATTCCTGTATCAAGTGCGTGAACCAACACTCACCCTGCCACAGAGACTGCATGTACCGACACTCACACTGCCTGAACCAACACAAACAGCAAATGCATTCTTATTCAGACACAGTGACTGTGTGAACAAGCAATCACCCTGCCACAGAAACAGCGTGTCTAAATCAGTTGTGAGCAGTTGAATATATACACATTATAGCTTACTTACTATACGAAGTGTAGTCTGACTGATATAAATGCACTACAGTAAAGTGCAAGTGAAGTATAATTTCCCTTTCATTCATTTGTAATGAAATCCTTTTGGTAATAAGACATGTATTACCCAGCACAAGGAGTGGGCATGTGTCCTGGGTCTCTGAGTGGGCACCCAGAGACCCAGGACATGCCCACACAGAGATCCAAGAGACATACCCACTCAGAGACCCAGGACATGGGTGGGCATGTCTCCTGGCTCTCTGGGTGGGCATGTCTCCTGGCTCTCTGGGTGGGCATGTCTCCTGGCTCTCTGGGTGGGCATGTCTCCTGGCTCTCTGGGTGGGCATGTCTCCTGGCTCTCTGGGTGGGCATGCCTCCTGGCTCTCTGGGTGGGCATGTCTCCTGACTCTCTGGGTGGGCATGTCTCCTGACTCTCTGGGTGGGCATGTCTCCTGACTCTCTGGGTGGGCATGTCTCCTGACTCTCTGGGTGGGCATGTCTCCTGGCTCTCTGGGTGGGCATGTCTCCTGGCTCTCTGGGTGGGCATGTCTCTGAGTCTCCTTACTCACTGAGCGATATATAGACACACATTGTGGAACTCACCCGGCTCGGAGTCACAGTGAGGGGCCCCAGGCTGAGCAGATCCCGGACCCCCCGGGGGAGCAGGCGACAGCTCGCACTCAGCATCCTCAGCTACTACTTCCTGTCACCCCCAAGGACAACATGTGCGGTTAGCACCGGCCAATCAGCGAGCGGCGACAGCAGTCACATGGCCAGTCATGTGACCTGACAGGAATAGTCAGTCTAGGGAAATGTAGTTTTCCAGTGTTTAGTGCTGTCTGTGTATTTAATGTCTAATCTGGATCATTTCAATAGAGTTAAACCCAGTGACCCTTCATTACAAACTGTTATAGCTTTACTATCAACCCAACTGCCCCCCTTATATTATTCATTAATAAATCCTGTGTGATTCTAAATACATCAGACTGGAGTCACTGCTGATTGAGACAGCCTCAGGGATACCACCAGGTCTCTGTAAGATCTGTACTACATGAACTGTAAAATATCTGTGTAACTGTAATTAATATAAACGCAAAAGAAGAATTTTGTGTATTATTTTTATTATTGGCATTTACATTATAGCGCCAACTTATTCCACAGCACTTTACAAAATAAAAAAAAACTATGTAAATCAATAGATAAGCAATAGTGTTATAATTAGCCGCTACATCATTGATGTGTGAAATTCCCCAAAAAAAGATTAAAAAAATGTAAACCACAAAATATATATATAATGGAATTAATAGCACTCAACTGTATAGTTTTTCTAATTAATATAAAGTTTATGTTTTGGGAAATGTAACATAGGATACTATCTTATCCAGTGTTTTCTACATTAATTTATGCCATTCCAGTTATTAATAAATTGTCCTGAAGTTTATAGAGCCTGCACACCCGTTCACTCTGTAGATTTAACGATCCACCACCTACATCCTGATAAATATATGTATGACCTCCTTGTCTCTCCTGTCCAGATACTTCGAGACCTTAGATTTTTGGGCATAATTAGGGGTGCCTGAAAATTCTGTGCCTACAGACACCAAAGATATAAATCCAGTCTGACGTGATCATTCACAAAACTGTGAATTATCATGAATTTAAAGTGAATTAAAAGTCAATTTAAAACTGGAAGCTTAGTTGCTTTGCAAAAATTTTCTCTTTTAGTTATTTTTACCTCAATTTTAAAATTCACAGTTTATTTACGACACTTCTCACTTTAGTAAATAATCCTGTTAGAATTCTTATTTTAAAGGTGTAAGTGTTGTACTCTGGAGGAAACAAAAATCCTAGCATGTCACGTTTTGCTTATAGACATTGGTGTGGTGTTTTTCGTTTTATATATGAATCTGGTATATATGGGCACACAAGGAGCATGTGTTGAAGACACACTCAAGGTTATTCACAAAACACTGGATTTTGTCCGAATAGACAAACAAGGTTATTCACAAAAGTGAGAATTCAAAGTGAATTCAAAGAGAATCTTAAATTTAAGGTCAAAATAGTAAGGCTCGCTTTACAAAACACTGAGCCCTTAAAGAACACTATCCTAGCAGCCTACGTTTCTACCCTACCCTTACACCTTTTTGTGTCACTATACCCCACTCCCTCTAGCATGTAAGCTCATTGAGCAGGGCCCTCAACCCCTCTGTTCCTGTGTGTCCAACTCGGCTGGTTACAAATACTTGTCTGTTAGTCCACCCATTGTACAGCGCTATGGAACTTGGCGCCTTATAAATAATAATAACTTTAAAAACCTTTTAGTCATCTATGCTCTCAGTTTGACTGATCTGGCTTTAAGTTTAAAATTCTCTTTAAATGCACTTTGCTTTCTCACTTTATTGAATAACCATGAAACCCCAAGGAAAATTACCGAAATCTGACCGCATTAACAATTTACGGATTTACCAAAGTCACTTCTAGTCGGAATCCGGTCAGTACAACCGGAGTTGAAGCAATCGTCCGGATGCACTTAGTGTATTAATAAAAAATTGTGCTTTTGCAAAACACTAATTTTAACAAAATTTGGAACCGAATGCTTCCAGCAGGATGCACATTCCCAAATTATCATCCACATGTTTCTTGCAAGTGAATTGATAATTTGAAGAGCTATTTTCCTGCCGACAGTGTTAGCAGCCAACAGCTAAATAGCTTTAAAAAAAAAAAAAAACCTGGTGGCACAAGGGCTACTTAAGTGGTGGCTGATCAGCGCTTGCTAGCCTGCCACCACCTTAAATATCCTGTGGGACCTTTAAATTACAATACACTTACGAGATCTAAAAAACCCAAAATAAAACTGATATTTTACAGTCCTTTGATATATACAATAACCTAGTGGATTACATCAGGAACAGATCATGTACAACCAGCTCTATACATGATGCATCTGTGTTTCACTTAAAAGCCCCCTTCAATGAGCACATTATGACGTCAGTGATCATATCAGATATCTCATGACTGGGGATAACCTCCATAAAGTTATCAGTCTGTGCACAAGTGGGATGTGACTATCACACTGCTATGTGCAGGCTCCATCCAAAGACCAAAGCGAGACCTCTGGACAGGGAGGGAATCTCCAGCCTGTTCCATGTTTAAAATGCCATTGGCATCTGCTACGCAGTCTACTTATTGTCTTCCTAAGATTCCGCTGGACAATCTCCCTCTGATACATTGCACCAATAGGTAAGAAACTTGCTAGTTGCAAGGACAATGACTGCTTACATAGTGAGGATTTTTTTTAAAATGTTTTTAACTTCGTCCTGACCAACGCCAACCATCTTGTGACTGGCTGGGTTTCGTATACGTTGTGTCGGTTCCTAGATGCAACGAAGGCTGTTTTAATCAGATGACTGACCACATTTTCCCACTGCATAGAAACTACCTTACATGCCCCAGATTGACAAAACAAAATAAATACATTTGAATGAGGCAATGATTACACATTACAATTTTTAGCCCAAAACTGCCAATTTGAAAAATTCTCCAACTCTCTAAATCCCAGCAGAGTAAGCCGGGCACAATTCATGTTTTGATGCTCAGAGGATTTATAGTCCCAATGCACATATACTTAGTTTTTCCGTCAAGTCCACAATTCATCTTTAATGACTATATGAACCTTCCTTTGTTATCAAATGGTTTTCTTAGATAAATATAAACAAAACTCGATAAAATAGATCATTGAAATTGTTCGGTGTTCATGGTTCGGTCATATCTATCTTTATCAATTGTCTTTCTTTCTTTGCTTCTTTTTAGAATGTTACCCCCTTCTCCCTGGCATCTGATCTCCCGGCACCACTGCTGCCCATGGCATTCCTGAGCTGAGTCAACTGAGGACTGAGCAAGGGCGATCAGAGTTAAAACAGATTTATTCGGTAATCAGCAGCCCTTTTCTAGATTTCTTTTCACCCCTTAATAAAGAGAAATACTGAGGCACAGAGTTATATATATATATATATATAGCAATCAGTAGGAACACAAGTATATGAATATTGGCTAAATATTGTTCTTTGTTAAGAACTCTCAGAGTTTTGTTTAAACCTGTTTTTTGTAAATACCTTTCTGACTTTGTATTTAAGGTTTTATGAACGGATTTACTAATTGTTGGATTTTCACTTTCTTGTCCTTACTCCCCCCAGGTTGATAAGTTGTTAGTATTCTCCAACGCCCCTATCTCAGGTCCTTCTGCCCTTCTGGAGTTCCGCCACAAGCAAGATAGCCACGAAATTCTTGTGCACGGAATAATGACCATCCAACAATTATTAATTAACTCTCCAGAAAAGATGCTGGAACATAGTCAAGAAAGGTGAGTGTGGACAAAGAGATTTCACATGCACCACAATGCCCATGGTATACACACAATACCATATTGATACATTTACAAGTGTAATGCATAGGTGAATTTAAAGTGCCAGTGTGTGATTTTAACTTGACAGATACACTTAAAGACTGTACTATTATTTAGTAATTTGTTTTCTTCAAACTCTTTCTATTGCATATTTACACAATATAAATCTGGCATAGGGTCTGAACATGTCATCTTACAATTGTTTGACAAAGATAAAGAAGCTATTGATGGCTCCTCAAACAAAGTTGATTACTTCAGATCTTTTGTAAAAGAAGGAACCTTCAGGCATACCTCAAACAGTGGGGAATTGAAAATAAGAGGAAATCAATAGAGGACAGACCATTGTAAAAAATAGGTCAAAGAGAACTAAAAACAGTTTGAGAGGTTTAGGAGGGAGAAGTTGGGTGTGACGGATGGATAGAGGGAGGGGAAGGTAATACGTTATTCCAGGCATCTCTTGTTTGCTGGACATGAGGTTGAGTAATGTTAAGAAAGGCCATGAGATTCTCCCTAGTGTCCATGTAACAAATTCTCAAGAGCGTGTAGGAGACACGGTGGTTAGTGGTCTTGCAGCTTTTGGCATCGTATATTCAAGCTGCGGTATATGTGTTGTAGGCTAGTTTGAGAGATAATTCTGGTAACTAGAATGTTTTGGATGAGCTAACACAGAGCAAGGCAAAAACTGGGTGACCGGTGGGAGTCAGACTTCAAAATGTTCTATAGAACGATATACAGCAAAATCACCACACCTGATAACATCAACCAATTTTTCTGCAATCTCTTGGAAAGCCTTTGAAGAAGTGGGCTATATATGACTTAGCCGAATGAGGGCTACAGATTCATTTTACGTCTTGATGAAGTTGCCTACGGGTAACTTCTGATTATTATTTTTTTTAAATATAGCATACCATTCCATTTTAAACAAGGGGGGGGGGTGTAGTACAAAAATATTCAACAGAATTTTATAACCGGAATATATAGACAGTAATTATTTGATACAACATGCAAAACCAACAAGAAGGAAAGGAATATTCTGCAGCTTCATGTAACATTTAGGAGGCTTTTTAAATGCACCAGAAATAATTAAGAACTTTCTAAGGATATAATCCTCTTATAAATCCTCCACAATTCCTAGCCAAGAGAATAAAACCTTACACAGGGCTATTCACGGAACTCCAAATTATAGAGAATTACAGCAGGATGTATTGCTTGCCAGAATTTATATCCGTATGTTTAATTATCCCTACATTTAACAAATATGTTCTTGGTGTGAGAAAAATAAAAAAAATTGAAATGCACAAATCCACACATCTATGTCCTGCAACTGGGCAACTCCATCTCAGGTCCCGGTCCATCATTATTATAAGCTCTGCCCTTTGTACCTGGCAGTCAGAGAGTATAAGACGAAGAGGAATCACCATAGAAACCAGCAGTCACATTCCATTGATGACTGCCACTTTCCAGGGCCGGATTAACATAGGGGCTGATGGAGCTGCAGCTCCAGGCCCAGGCCCATGGAATAGGCCCATTTGAAAAAAAAATTTTTTTACTGGCACAGCCGGTATTTGAGGCTGCCTGGCCATGCTGGTATTGCAGTAATACCGGCAATACAAATACAGGTAATTTTCTCAGAATAAATGGAGATTACTCTGCAATAACAGCACCGGCCAGTAGGGGTCACTGTGTGTGGAGAGAGGCAGGCATAGGACGTTACAGCATATCCCTGCCTCTCTCTACTACTCACTGATCCGTGGTCCAGACAGTCAAGACAGCAGCTCTACAGCTCAGGTAAGTGAGGAATGGGGGGAAAGGCAGCAGGGACATATGGGGACACTGAGACACATGGGGACACAGACATTAGGGGACATATGGGGACACTGAGACACTAGGGGACACAGACACTAGGGGACACATGGGGACACTGGGAGGCCTGGGAACACTGAGGCACTTGGGGACACTGGAAAACATGGGGACACTGAGACACCAGGGGACACTGAGACACTAGGACACATGGGGACACAGACACTGGGAGACCTGGGGACACTGAGACACTTGAGGACACTGGAAAACATGGGGACACTGGGACACATGGGGATGCTGAGACACATGGGGATGCTGTGAGACATAGTGACATTGGGAGACATTGGGACACGGAGACACTATGTTCCCATGTCCCCCAGCCAGTGTCCCTATTGTCTCAGTGTCCCCAAGTCTCCAAGTGTCTGTGTCCCATGTCTCTCAGTGTGCCTAGTGTCCCTATATGTCCCAGTGTCCCCATGTCTCCCCAAGTGTCTGTCTCCCAGCCAGTGTCCCTAGTGTCTTAGTGTCCCCAAATGTTTCAGTGTCCCCATGTCTCCCAGTGTCTGTGTTCCTAGTGTCTCAGTGTGCCTGGTGTCCCCATGTCTCCCAGTGTCCCTATATGTCCCAGTGTCCCCATGTCTATGTCCCTAACTGTCCCCATGTCTCCCAGTGTCCCCAAGTGTCTGTCTCCCAGCCAGTGTCCCCATGTCTCCCAGTGTCTGTGTCCCTAGTGTCTGAGTGTCCCCGTTTCTCCCAGTTTCCCTAAATATCTGTGTCCCAGTGTCCCCGGGTCTCTCAGTGTCCCCAGTATTCTAGTGACATGGGGACACACAGACATTGGGACACTGGGAGACTAGGGGACTGGGCAACATGGGGACACTGACACTGTGATACATAGAGACACTGATACACTGGGTGACTTGCGAGAATGAGACACTGGGAGACAGGGAGACACTGGGAGCAATCCATATATACAACAGAATCAAACGGAGTAGTTTGTTGGTGATTTTACTGGATTTTCTCTGATGTCACTCCTTGTGATTTACATCATGTGATGTCACGCATAACTAATTAATTATACAAATGATTAAGGCTGGTATTTTTTTCCAAGAAAGGTGGCAACCTTAACTACTCTTCACATACTCTTGCTTAAAGGAGCACTATAGGGTCAGGAACACAATCATGTATTTCTGACCCTATTATGTTAAAACCACCACCCTGGCCCCTTCTTGCCTCCCTAAATATAGTAAAATATTACTTGTATTCAAGTATGCAGCTGCTGGCTCAGAAGTGGTGGTCTGAGCAAATTACAATACTTCCCCATAGGATTGGCTGAGACTGTCAACTAGGCAAATCAGGGGCAGAGCCAGCACAAGTCCAACATAGCCCAGGCCAATCAGCATCTCCTCCAATTTATCAAGATAAATTGAATCAATGCATCTCTATGAGGAAAGTTCAGTGTCTGCATGCAGAGGGTGGAGACACTGAATGGCAGTGCTGCACACTAGGGCAGTACTGCCCCAGGAAAGCACCTCTAGCAGCCATCTAAGGAGCGGCCAGTGGAGTTATTTTCTCTGAAAAGACAGTGTTTACTGCAAAAATCCTGATTGGAATGATTCTACTTACCCGAACAAATACAATAAGCTGTAGTTGTTCTGGTGACTATAGTGTCCCTTTAAGTTTGGAAGCTTAAGAGGGATGTATAGGAACAAAACTTGTGTGGACTGGCTGACATTAAAATTAGTTTAGGTAATGCAGACGTTGGTCTCTCTAACACTGTGGCATGTCCCCTTTCTTCTACACTCACTACATACACCTTCTCTCTGTCTCAGACTGTATACCAGGAGCTTATGCCTGCTAGTAAGAAGGTAAGGAGACAAGTGGACCAGCGAGTGCTAGGGGACAGTTCTTAGAAAGCATGGAGTGAGCGCATCATTAGACACATTTATGTCAAGCTCAAGGTGCTGCCTGCATAGTATGCCCTTAGTTGGACAGCCTGCAGGATTGGCAGGCAGCCTGACATGAATTCATGCCAGACTGACCTTCCAATTCTTTGGACAAACATGCCCCCTTTTTGGGCATGTTCACCACATTTGGCAGGTCTTGTCACGTGATTCGCGCCAGTGGAACACCCTTTTACCCCGCCCATTGACTTCCTGCTTCACTGGACACTGCTGTTAGGGGTTAGGGATTTACTTGAAAGATGAAAGCATAAATTAGAGAGAAATTAGCATAGAGTATGTATTTGTTTCCCTCCAGCACCATCTCCATCAGATACATGACGCTTGGGATGTATGACTGTTTTAGTGTTTTTGGTTGATAAGATTATGTAATTAGGCCCATCATAATTGTCAGCACCAGGCCCACTGTGCTCTTAATCCGGCCCTGCCACTTTCAAATCTTTGTGCTGCTTTTCAGATCAGAATACGGTTTGATACATAACCTGCAGGGTTACTATTACTTCCTTATTTGCTACGATTCCCTAGTTTTGCCTGGTCTGTAATGGATTATGTGATTTGCTATTATTTTTAAATTATAAAGTTTACAAGAAAAAAAAAAAAAAAAGACGCCTCCCTTTTAAAATTTGAATAGCAAGGTAAAGAGAAAAAAAAACCAAACATTTTTAAAGCCTATCTCAGCTTGGCATGGTTTGGCTCTTCTAGACAAAAACTTGAAATACATGACCGTTTTCATTTTAGGGAAGAAGGGCAATTGTCGGCCTTAATTTGGCAATTCCTTGGTAAATTCCAAAAGTTCAGTTTAAAGGAATTATGCAGTGGTTATGGTACCAGGATTATTCTGGCACACTCCCAATGTAAGTAGTCAACTGATTGCCAACAGCCGACAACTTAACTGGGGTTTGCCAGGTACCTGTTAACTCCTCTAGGAGATATGAAATATCTCTGCATTGAGCAAAGCCTTATCGGATGAGCGTGATCAGTCACCGCTCTCAGCCAATGAGCTGGCCTTGCACAACAGTTTAGCACAGGAAGAGAAGCTCCATGTAGAGGTTTTCAACTCTCGATAATTTAATCAACTAGAAAGATGCCTGGCAGACCCCCACGTAAGTTGTCACACTGGAAAAAAAACAATATCGTGGCAAGTTGTGTTGTTTTGGTTGAATGTATTTGTACAAGTTGCTGGGATTTCTTGTGTTGGTACCATTTTGGTTTTCTTTTTTAGTCAAACTTTCGACAATGCTCCATAGTTTTATGAAACGCAACATCAGCTTCTTCGAGAAAGCTGTGAAGAACCCGGTTAGACTTAGATGGACTGTCAGAGTAAATGCAAGCTTCACCCTGTAACACTGGATGATAGAGTTTCTTATAATGGCAGCTTCTCTGAAACGTGTAGTTAAAGTAAATTTTTTGTCGAACTTTCTTGTTAAGTGAAGCTTTGTTTACATGCGACACAATGGCTCAGTGGGCAATGGCCCAGCTGTAATACCTGTAGTATCTATTGGAACATGAGTCAGCTAAGCTTGGCCTTGATTAGACGAGTCCCATTTCACTGCTATGATCTTTATTCCACCACTTGCTTTTAAGCTAATTGTATCCTTCCATGTTTAACTTGTATTTCTATATTTTCAGTCTGACTGCCATCTTAGAATTCGCAGAGCTTAAGATGAATGTGAATTCGGTACTTGTGAGTGTCCACAAACAGCAAAAGGACAGAGGTAAATCAACATTCTCTACCGCGGCCTCAGAATAAGCTACAAAAAGATTTTCACAACTCCCATAATTTCCTTCAAGACTCTAACATACAGAATCATGGGTGGTTGCAGAAGAACATGTAAGAGTGGGGGTCACATTGTGATTTCTCTTGGACGTGACGGTTCATTTGTGGTCACGAATTACACACATATACTCAGGACAGTGAGTGGTTTACTTACAGGGAATATCTTTGCTGCAAAATGCAGAATATACAACAATGCAGTTACAAATATACATCAATTAGGTTCTCAAACTTCTCCTAACTGCCTAAACTTATATTATTCTTCCACCCACCAATCCTAAAGCTGCAATAGGGGTTTCTGCAGTTAAGCTGAACACCCAGTTTTGGCCCAGCCCAAAGTATCTTGCTGGTGCTGGGCCGTATCCAATCACGTTTCTCATAGTGAAAACATACAAATGTATTATAAGACACATACTCAAACAACCATTTTGTTAATACACCTCAACACCAATATATTATCCTTTATAACAGGATAAAGAAACTGGATGTTTTTAAAACAAATTTGATTTATATTATTTTAAGATTATCCAGACAAGGTTTGCAGGCATGAAATAATTCCTTTTTTGGTACAATCTCTGCATGCTTTGACTAATTCTTTGAAGTTTTCATGTGAAATTCCTATCTTATTACACTGGAATGAAGTGGTTATGAGCCCAGATGGATCCTTTGAGAACCAAGGATATTATTTGCCTCCATTACAATGCGGCTCCTACTTATTTTAACTATTGGTTCTCTACAGAACCAAGGATTCATGACATGTCCCCCTGACTCTTTTCTAGTAATAAGGGGGTCTTATTTACCTAATTGGGCTTTTAAATTTATTTTTTTACTAGCGGCTGGCTAGCAAGCGCTGATCAGCCACCACATGATTAACCCTGATGCTGCTGAGGGTTTATGATTTTCAGCTATTTGCCCCACTGGCTGCTAGTGCTTCCAGCAGACGAATGGTATTGAAAAAAAAAATAAAAAAATACATCGGCGAGTATTTGAAACATGTGGGCCCAGATTTCAGGCATCCAGCAGCATTCAGGGCCTAAATGACAAAAATCAGGACAATGCTAAATTGCATGAATAATGTTTGAATTTCCTTGTATACAGCCACATGTTTTTGCTCCAATCGGACTTTGGTAAATTAACCGGATAACCCTTTATGTACTCATTCTCTGGCCCATGAGAATTCCCATAACAGTTCTCAATGCACATCCATTACTAAAATGGATGCATGGCCAGCAGATTTCCATATATTGCAGATTCAGGGAAAGCCGTGGCACCATACCCAAGTTTATATTGAGAATTAAGTGTGAAGACCTGTAGTGGCACAGACATTCTGTCACTGCTTTAAAGGGGGAAACATTTTAACTGACAGATATCTCAACCGCACTAGAAACACAAAGACCTTTTGCTGGTGTACAAGGGTCAGGAAAAATGAGAGAATATCTGCCCTTGGAAAATCCTTCACTATTATTTTTATTATTTTTTTAAATAAACTTTTGTATTTCTTGGACAGGTCAGTTTCTACGAGCATTTAGCTACCTGGGATTTGTAGTTGTAAAGCCCGGGAAGGGATGTGTGCTATCTTGCAAGAACCACATATTCATGGCGTACCCAATCGAAAGAACTCCAAGCAAGGTTATGTTTTAAATCAATAAAGACCAATAAGTAGCCACTCGCTCCTATGTCAGAGATTAAATTAACGTTTATTAAACAGACACAATATATACAACTTGTAAACATTGGAAACGTCAACGTGCAACATGGCAATATATGATGTAGGCAGGCGGCTTGGAGATTTATGCATGGTCTTCCAATAAAATCACATCATCCTCACTCCCTGAGCTTATAAGCACTTCTGTGGAGAAACCAGAAGGTTAAACACTTGGACGGAGGGAATTAAGCATACAGGAGATTAGCAGAGCAGGAAAGCAGAGTGATTAGATGGTCAGGATGGAGCGTGGGAGTGTGTAGAGACAGTACAAGTAATCAGTGAGCCAAACTAAACCAGCTTCAGGATTTATTCTACCAAGTGGTACCTTGAGGTCAACCAACAAACCTTTATCATTAAATGTGCATTTAAAATACATGGATTACCTTAAATAACCTGAATATAAGAATTTCTTTAAAAAAAAAAAAAAAATTAAAAAAAATAAAGTAATGATATAAAAAAGCACCACACATCACTTGTGTTAAACACCGTTGCAACAATGAAATCTTAATTAGGTCGCACAGTAATAACATTACCTTTCTATAAAGCCATAATATTAGGTGGGCATTTGCAAGGACACTTCAATTTTTTTTTGTTTTGCTGATCTTTTTAGAGGGGTAAAAGCACATTCAAAGAGCAAACATAAAACATCTGACTCAAACAAATATAGTATGCAATATAAGAAGGCAACTGGACTAGGACCTTGTAATGGATACTACTGGCCAGTATGTAAGTGGCTCATATTTAAACTGTGTCCAGTACAGCATTTCAGAATGCTTGTAAACAATAGGCACCAAGAAACTTCCAGGTGGCAGAACGCGAGCAGCTTCCACTGACATTCTCCTCAAAATAGACATCATGCAATACAAACCACCGCAGGAGTTCCTCCGAACCAAAGACTTACTTTCAGGTACTGGGTCCACTCTGCACCAGCTGTCTACCTGCCGCTAACCAGCACATTGCGCGTACAGTGCTATCAGTCCGCACCTGTCCTAACAGACTGAACAAGCAGCTTTCAGAGTTGCCATCCCTCTCCCATGACAGACATCCCAAATCTATGACTTACCGAACTCAGTCCCTGCAAACAGCCCTACAGACTTCCTATCTGGACCCACACAATACTTGCCCCAAATGCACCCTGCATGACATTCCCTGCCCCAGCTGTATTTAACATGTCATCACCAGATGGTTTTTGCATTCAATCTCCAGTACAAGCTGCTTTTCCAATGAGAAGTCACCTGCCCTACATACCGCTCACAGACACCCAGCACTGGACCCGTGAGAGGAGACCCTCCAGCCCGAGCAGTTCTATAAGCAGAGTACAGCTTTCATTGGAGAACGCTTTGGCTTTTGCCACCAGGAAGAGATTCTATTATTATTATGAGGTCATGGTGAAATCCTCTGTACAGAACCCCAACGGTTTGTTTGTAGGAATTAATATCACGCTCATAAATAGTACACGTCGATCATAATATCAGCTAGGAACTATGATTTCGTACATTAAGAATAAAGATGTAAACATTTTCTACCTCGAGGCGTGGTTTTATAAATTCTGCATACAGGTCATGCTGGATGTTTATTTTTTATTTTTTTATAAATCACAATATTTGTGCATGTCAGCTCATCACCACAAACAAATGTAAAAAAAGCGGAAAAAAAAAACCAAGTAAGTTGTCAAACGTTTTGACCTCTTGCCCTGGGACAGTGCCAGGGTACTCATTGCACAATTACCACTACAGCACAAAACCCTTGTAAAAATGATCAGGGTAGTATACTGGGCTTGGGAAGAGATTGTAATCTTACAGTAGAGCACCGCGTCGATTGTCCAACACGACACATGGCGACAGGCTCATGCAATGTCATGTTGCATCAGTGGAATCACATAGTCAGACCACCAAGATTAACAAATCACTTCCTGACCATAAATTAATAACCCTCAATAAGAATCATACTACTATACATGTCCCCACTCCAATCATTTGGGTAGCCCTTAAAACAAAAAAAAAACAAAAAAAAAAACTTGGAGACCTCTCTAAACAAACTTCTAAAATCAGAGACCTAGAAACCAACACAGAAAAAAAACTTAACTCTTTGGGCTCCTAAACTGTTTGCACGTTGCACCAAGCTGAAAGGTTACTCTACAACTAACAAGAGCAGTCACCTCCGGGCCTGCACACTGTACGGTGACGTTCTAACAGTCTACAGCTAAAAATTAGAACAGACCAGCTAATCTTCTGAATATTTACTCCTATGTAGAACAGTACGTATGAACAACAATACTCAAAAAGCAGCAAGGGCCACAAAAAAAAACCTGTTCTATATGGATCAACTTCCTGCTGCCATTAAAGCTACTCTTTTGGGTAAGAAGTGTTAGCAACCATGGCTATACGGTGTGTGTGTAAATATACAGTCTTTCCCCGAAAATAAGACCGGGTTTTAGATTTAGTTTTGCCCTGAAAAACACACTAGGGCAGGCTTCCCCAAACTCCAGCTCTACAGATGTATACAAAGGGTAGAGGGGAAATCGCTGTCTATACCTATAGAAAATAAATTAACAGTACATAGTGAAGATTGTTATGAGCATGTATAAAGACACGCTAACAGGTACACTCACAAGATGTCAGGAGTTTTGCACATTCAGAACATCACCCCTTGGTGGCAGAGGGGGAATATGCAACACTGGGACTGCTAGATGTTATTGGTCCACAGATCCGGAAACCACAGAAGAGCAGGAACAAGTAGTATGATTAGAAAATGTATTTGGTAAAATAAGGCACTGGTCCAAGCGTTTCGTTCGGTTAGAACTTCATCAGGGACCTCTTAGTAAAAAAATATAAATAATCTTCATACAAAACAAATTCCCGCTACAGATGTTGCTGAACTACAACTCCCATGATTCTCAGCCTAGCCATTTCATTCATACAGTCATTGGAATGTAGTTCAGCAACATCTGGAGGGCCGGAGTTTGGGGAAGCCTGCACTAGGGCTTATTTTCGGGGGATGTTTTATTTCGGGGAAAAACAGTAGCAAGCATGTGTACGTTCGGGGAAATTCCCCCGAACATAGATTAGTGAACTAGAGACTACGGCTTATTTTCGGAGGAAAACCGTACACACACACACAAAGCTGTACAAATTATTAAAAGGGACACTATAGTCACCAGAACAACTACAGCTTAAAGTAGTTCTGGTGAATATAATTACATGCAGGCATTTTCATGCAAACACGGTCTTTTCAGAGAAAAGGCAGGGTTTACATTGCCCCTAGGGACACCTCCAAGTGGCCACTCCTTAGATGGCCCCTGGAGGGGCTTCCTAGCTCAGTGCTGCACAGTACGCAGCAGTGTCGTACAGCGTCTCCACGGGGACGCTAAATTTTCATCATAGAGATGCACCTCTATGAGGAGGTGCTGATTGGCCAAAACTGTTTGGCCCTGCCCCGCCCCCTTGCCGATTTTAGCCAATCCAATGCTATCCCCATGGGAAATCATTGGATTGGCTAAAAATGGGCAATTCTGATGATGTCACAAGGGGGCGGGGCCAGCGTCAGGTGCGGCGCTGGAAATAAGGAGAGTTTGATTAACTTTTAAGGGCTGAGGAGGGGAGGGGGGCAAGCCACCTAGGTTTTGCACTAAAGGGTCAGGTATACAGGTTTGTGTTTCTGACCCTATAGTGTTCCTTTAAGTATTTTAAATGACATTTTACTAGAAACATATGTGTTGCCGAACCTCGGCATTAACTACTCAAAATTTTTGAAGATCAAGTTCAGTTTATGCAACTTTTTACACAATAAAAATATACTTCTAACTCTAGATTTTGTGTTATGCAGGTAGCAGATAAAATTTCAGTTTCCTAAACCTATTCATTGGCTCTGTTTGGCCCACCTTCACCAAGGGGTCAGAAAAGGGTCACCAGGTGCCAGTCAGCCACAAAATTACAGTGTACAAAATTCTTGCATACCATCAACCTTTGCAGCCCTCCTCATGCCAGCCTTGTCCTCCGGTTCCTCCTCACTGTCAGAACTTATAGTAATAATATCACAAGAGGAACTGTTATAGATGGAGCTGGTTGACATCTCCTCAGAAACATAATAGAAGTAGCCACGGGGTGAGCAAGGGCTACTGTTGTCGTCTAAAGAGGAGGATGAGGTCTGCCCCTCAGAGGAAACTGTGCACTCCATAGAGGAGCCAATGGAGCTGTCAGAAGACTCTAATGAGGAGCTATGCTTATTGGAGGTGCTGCTGTCAAAAACAGACTGTGATGGGGGTCCGGCCTCGGGGACAGAAGGCGTGGGCGGCTCGGGGCCGGCCTCGGGGACAGAAGGCGTGGGCGGCTCGGGGCCGGCCTCGGGGACAGAAGGCGTGGGCGGCTCGGGGCCGGCCTCGGGGACAGAAGGCGTGGGGGGCTCGGGGCCGGCCTCGGGGACAGAAGGCGTGGGGGGCTCGGGGCCGGCCTCGGGGACAGAAGGCGTGGGGGGCTCGGGGCCGGCCTCGGGGACAGAAGGCGTGGGGGGCTCGGGGCCGGCCTCGGGGACAGAAGGCGTGGGCGGCTCGGGGCCGGCCTCGGGGACAGAAGGCGTGGGCGGCTCGGGGCCGGCCTCTGGGACAGAAGGCGTGGGCGGCTCGGGGCCGGCCTCTGGGACAGAAGGCGTGGGCGGCTCGGGGCCGGCCTCTGGGACAGAAGGCGTGGGCGGCTCGGGGCCGGCCTCTGGGACAGAAGGCGTGGGCGGCTCGGGGCCGGCCTCTGGGACAGAAGGCGTGGGCGGCTCGGGGCCGGCCTCTGGGACAGAAGGCGTGGGCGGCTCGGGGCCGGCCTCTGGGACAGAAGAATTCATGGGAGTAGGCTGTGAATTGAAACTATTTTCATGATCAGCGGGGAAGCTGGCATTCTGATCAGAGGACTGCATGATATCTAAACCACACACCAAAGGGGCATCTTCATTGCAGCTTATCTTTATATTGGAAAAAGTCTCCTCCAATCGATCATCAATCTCCTCCTCCTCCTCCTCTTTTGAATAAGCCGCAGGAGTGGACGGTGCACTATAAGTCAAGTTACTGGATTTCACAGCAGGGTTCCTGTCTGAACGCATCATTTCAATGGAGTCATCTATTGGGCCAGTAGTTAAGAGTTACATTACAAGATGGGTCTGCATGATTTAGCACTCACTTTGTTTAAACCACCCTTTTGAAGACAAATTCCTAGCCACTCACTACATTTCAGTAAGGACTTTCATACATTTCTGCAGCAATGGAGACACACTCTTTATTCATGCAGAGCGGTCTCCTGCAGTTGCACACAAACACACTTCCCACCTCTGCCCCCTTCAAACCTCAGCAGATCCCCCTGTTCACTATATATATAAGCATTCATTTTGCCATCAACTGAAATGTGCTTTGTAGGTTTGCAAATGGATATTCAGAAGGCTAGAGGGCTCCACAAGTTTGTTTTCTTAAATAGATCTTTTTTTTTTTTAGGAAATAATGTAGACAGAAGGAACACATAGGGCATTCTAAATAAACCCATAAATTACTCTTGATTAGATCATACTCACCAGATGACAGGCGCTGCTCATCCAACCGACTTGAAAAACTAAAAGACTGGGGATCGATTGAGAGGCTGGTGACCTCATCCTGGAATGGATAACAAACTCAACATGAATGAGAACCACGTTGGGGTCTACTCAAAAGCTGTTCATTTGTAACAATTCTGCTAGTTAAAAATGTGGCCAATTACAAAAAGCAAATTCAGTTATTACTAAGCTTTCACTCCCATTTGGCTGCTGTTCAGTTGTCTGTTGAAATAAGGGAATCGCCAAACATAAGCTAAACTGTAACCTAATTGCCCTGATAAAGTCGTTTTAATACACCTGATACCAACCAGGGAAAGTGCACCCAAAACTCTAAACTTACCTTTTAACCCAAGTTAGCCTAATGCTTCTCTCTTAATCCTAACCTGAATTCCTCCCCCCAAAAAACATTTTTATATTAGAGATATCTGTTTCCTCCTTGCAGTAGGAAAGTAGGAAAATTCAGTTAGAACATTTTGAAATTAACCTCACTGTAGTATTGAGAAGTGGTCTGGTTGCAGTCTAGTTTTAACCACAATTTTGCACAAACTGCAGTTGTTCCCAATACAGGTTTAAATACATTTCTAGTGTCTGTTTTACTGACAGCCACTTGAGACATAAAGTCCGACTCTGTTGTCAATCAAATGCTGCTTTGATTAGCACAGCAAAGGAAAGCAATCTTAAGATAGGGTCCTATATACAGACACGCAGACTCACCAGGAGCCGTGACACAAGATTCTCCTCCTCCTCCTCATCTCCTTGCAAAGAACTCTCCTTTTGTTCAATGGCAAATCCTTGTTTGATCAGCTCAGGTCCTATATCCAGTATCTAAGGAACCAAAGAAATTTGTGACCGCTTTACATTATTTAAGTAAACCCAAAATTGAAAAAGAAATTTAAAATTTTATACCAAATAGCTAAAAATTAGAAAGAAATCTGTAATAAAAGAATACTTTATTGAGTTCTGTGGTAGAGACAGTTTTTACAATGTACGATTTATCCAAGTTTTACAAAATAATTGAGGATTTGTGAACTCCTCTAACGTAAAGAGTTGGAAGCTTGCATACTTCTGTCCACAAAGCATCATGCTCCTTATAAAGGGTCTTCAAGAAACTAATTTTAATTAAGAACACTTTACTCTGCAGTGCAGCAGGCTATGCTTAAAATGTTTGCGCTCACCGGTTCCGTGGACGTGTCATACAACTGGATATGGAAACACCGAGAGACTCCCGGAGAAGGAAAGCTGCAAATCTTTGCACATAATGGCTTCCACTTTGCACAATGCGTCAGTTCATCAAATACATCCAATGACATCTCGGTCCACTTACCATCTGGCATAGAAAAATCATGTTTCAGCGAGAGATAAGTTAGTTGTGTTACATGGACATCGAACAAACTTCTTTGTTCGATCAAGTAAAAATAAAAAGAACTTTATTCATCTTGAAGAAGCAACTTAAGGAACAAATGTTACATTTTAAATACACACAGGATTATTTAATAAACCAGGTTCTGTGCAAAAAACAGACATGATGGTGTTGGCAAAATAGAAAATACACAACATGGCCAACCTATTATCCCAATTTAGCCATTTCAGATCAAATTGCAATTCCCTTCTAAACATCCAACAATTCCATGTCTAGCTAAAAATAGGTTCCTTTTCTATGCCAACCTCCGTCCAACTTTATGCACTTCAACATATTCAAACAGAGAAAAAGACTAACCAACAGGGGTGATGCCAGTCAGGCTGCATTCAATGGCTTGGAAGGGAAGGCTCAGGAAGTCACTTCTATGGGAGAAAATGAATAAATAAAATGTATAAGAGTTTAACAATACGAGAAAACTGTGTACAAAAGTGGAATTCTTACATTAATATCACATTTACTACAATGGGGCCATAAGTGTTACAAATATCTGCACTTTAATCTACCAAGTTGGCCATTGACTAAACTAGGATAACAGATTCTACCAGATTACAATCTCACATATTCCCACATTCATTTGGTCCAAAACAAGCCAGGTATTTCATCCACACAAGTTTACAAAGCCCACCAATATTCATCTGCTTGGTCACCCACTTACCGAAGTGGAAACAGGTTCTCTACAGAGGTCGTCCAGCTATCTCCATAGTCCACATAATAAAGATCCACATTTCCATTGTCCAGGAATCCCTGGACTTCAGCCCTGTACCAGAATTTGTCATTGTAAAAAGTCGCAGCCACAATGTCTCCCAGTTGGATTTCAGCAATCGACCTCTGTTCATACAAAAAGCATGTTAATGTGTTTATGGAATAGGACCAAATGCACTCCAAATATGTACAACCATCTTTTTGTACTATTTCAGGGCCAAATAAATACAGTTTTTATGTTTCTAATAATACCATCGCTTGTGGATTAAAGGATTAAATTTCAGCAGCGATAAGGAAAAAAGTCAAGGGTTCCAGAAATCAGGTTAGTTTAAAAAAAAAAAAATAAAAAAAAAAAGGACACAATCAGGAACCATCTAGGGGAAACCACGACAGGGCAATGAGCTATTGAATAAGTGAGGTTAAATAACCCTCTTGCAGTTCTGATTGGCTGGACCTAGCCCTTGACCCCAAAACGTGCATTTTCATCTTTTGCATGACATCACCCGCATGTCGAAGTTGTCTTTACCGTGAATGGGCCTGGGACTATATAACTGCGTGGGTCCGCAGCGGCCGGAGTCCACCTACATGCCGCAAAAGCCAGGCATGATATCAGAAAACCGCAGAGCGGCACTACCCTCTATCTTCGGTAAGAAGGTAATTATCTCAGTTTTTTCCACATGGAGACGAAGAATACGTGACAATTCTATAGTGTTGGGAATACAAATCTGTATTAATATCACAAGAGTGACCTCTGATCCACCTTCCCTTTCTCTCCTCCTCCCTCCCCCCTCCCCTAATTCAAGTGCCGATGTCCTCAGCACTCCACCTCCTTCAATGTCATCTGACTGGAGGAACCTAATGCGCATGAGCGATGAGCACATTAGGCCTCCCCCATAGGAAAGCCCTCAATCAATGCTTTCCTGTGGGGATTTAATTGATTTTGGATGTCCTCATGAAGACGTCCAGAATAATTTTTTTTCTTTTTAATTCTCTCTTTTATTTGTGCTAGAGGTAACAACAGATTAGCCGTGCCACAACAGCATCTGCAAGCGTATTCATTGCATCGCACAGTATGGCATGTAAACAGCACATTTTTTTTTATAATATAACAAAGGTCGTAGGCTTTAAAACATTCGCAGTTAGTATTAGACACGTCAGGTCTAATGTTTGTTTGACAGTTGTACACACAGAAGTTTATGGTGTTTATGTAGGCACGGTGCAGGACAATAGGGGGGACAAACCCTTAACCAAAAGGTAATCAAGCTTAAGTTATGCATCAGTAGTATAATGTAATGAGGTGGCTATTCTTAAAATGCAGATAGTGACGGCTTTGTTCAAGTCTAGGGCTGTGTGAAGTTACTAAAATCCTGCATTTATATTTCACCGGGCCATCGACAGATGTGTGGTTGTCATATTCAATTATTGTTATGTCGGAGCTTCAGTTTTGGATGCGGGTGTGTCATTTAAACAGGATTAGGTCATGCAAGAACTAGGTTAGTAGCAGCAATAACGTAAGTGAAGGTACTGTATGTGAGATTATGCTACTATAGAGATAATACAAATTTTTAATAGTTAACACTATACGTGTGCTATAAGTGTAGCTGTCAACATGTGAACTCTCATGTTTAAATGTCGCTAAACAAATCACCTATACATACAGATGGTCACCTACAAATAACAAATGGGTATATCAGAAAAAACGGTTTGATAGCAGGCTAATTAAGCATTATGTGCATTTCAAATTTACAATCTAACTGAGTAAAACAGGCTAGGATTAATTGTGATAAAAGGTTAGTTAAGTTTGGTTAATTTAAGCTATCCACACGTTATATATACTTGGCAGCAAGCTACAGGCTATGCGTTGGGGGGATAATCCCCTGTGAATAATGATGGGCTAGGGGCACACTTTCAGCATTAAAGTTGAGCCTACTTGAAACACATAATGCGCATTAGGAAAGACAGGTAGTATATGGGCTAGTAGATTAACGATAAAAGAGGCAAAAACGAAAGTCAAATGATACTGACAACTGGAAAGCGTCCAAGTGAGTTCGGCAGGGGTTAGTCGGTGTCCTCCGGTGATAGAGGGCTTGCAGCGAGAATGACAGAGCTGCAGTAATTTGTGTTGCCACTATCAGCCTATGCCCTTGTCGTGGGTTGGCCTCAGCCGTGGATGTGAGGCGAGATTTAGGGAGACCATGCAGTCCCGTGATCCCCGCTGGCTGTCATCATGTAGGGGTCTCAGCGTGATTAGGTGGGTCCATAGTTGTGGTTGGTGCCGGATGGCTGTACTTTGCTTCTCCATGTGGGGTTCAGCTCCTTCCCATCTCCGTGGGTCTGAGTGGGGCCTGCGGCTCAGTGCATGGGCCGGGGCAAGGCTAGTAGGCCTTCTTCGTGCCTGCGGGCGGTGCAATAATACGTGTCGCTTCTGCCCGGATGGTTTGGGCACCTGGGGTGGGTCTCTGCCGGACCGCCTTGTGTTGCGGTAGCGGCGGGTCTGTTTGCGATGGCGCCCTGCTCGGGTCGTCTTAGACGCAGGGTGTTGCCGCAGTCGCCTGACCTTTTGCGATGGGTCATTGGAGTGCGGTCGCTTCGGGGAAGCAGGAGGCCAGGTCGGGTTAGGTTGGCCCAGTTTGTGCACCAGCTTCCTCCAGAATGTTTCGAAGTGGAGGTTAAGTCGTGCGAGGATATCAGGTTCGTCGATTGGATCGTCTGCATGTGTCGGATCCGCCATTTTAGGTGGGCCTCCGTTTGTGAACGATGTTCCACTTCTCAGCATATCTGGGACGGCCATCCCAGGGTGGACCGGGATAACCCCCGCCGGTTCGGGGGGGGGGGGGGGGTAACAGGGTTGATTCGTACGGTAAGCAGCTCCAGGACGCCTCCGGGTCAGGGGAGCGGCCGCCTCTCCCGCCCGGCGCACACTAGGCCGCGATGCCGTTTTCGGATCCATCTGGCTCCAATTAGGTAGCAGAGTGTCCCTCTGTGCGCCCTTTGTCGTGGGTGACCATAGGGCATTCAATGCTGCCGTTTGTGTCGCTTGTGTGAGTCGTTTTCGCCTTTTTTGATGGAGATTGTGTCGGAGCTCATGGATAGCACGACTCTCCGCCATGATGGTGTCCAGCGTCATTTAACCCCTTCAGGACCGGACTGTTTTGGCAATGTTGTATGCCAAGGACCAGAGCGGTTTTAACACTTTGTGGTGTTTGTGTTTAGCTGTAAAATATCAAAATCTCGCTCTCTCTCACTGTTCCCATACAAGTTATATATTGTTTTTCCAGGACAAAAAGGGCTTTCTTTACATACCATTATTTCTATCATGTCATAATTTACTTTAAAAAATAAAAAAAATAAAAAAATTGAAAATCAGGGGGGGCGGGGCCTGGCAGCCATGCTGACCAGTCGCATGCTGCAGAGGCTCCTGCTGAGCTTGGCCTTATCAGCAAAACGTATAATCTCACTACGACTAATTAAGCTGTAACAGATACCCAAGGGTACAAGAAGCTGTTGGTGACACTGCGGACTCCGAGATCGGGAGTTTTGGGGGCCCTACGGGTGGTACAAGACTTTGGAGAATGCGGCCTACATGGGAGAGGAGCGGGGCAGGCGGCCGTTGCCCTGCTCGTACGCCTGACAATCACCCAGCGACTGTGTGATGCCCCTCACAGGCCCCAGTCCCCCCCCCCCCCCCCGTGGGCCGGCCGGGGATATCCCGGCCCCCACTGGAAGAAGCCGATACCGAGCAGGCCTCGTTGCAGGGCTGCGCAGCTAACAGACCTAAGCACCCGACCAACAAGATGGCGGCTGACCGCGCTACCGGCGCTCACGTGGCGTACTGTAACACACAGACCCAACTTTCAAACCCTGAACTATCGCTGTAACTCACCCTGCCAAGCAGCAGATGTGCCTCGGCTGACCGGCCCTTGTCCATAGCACCTAAGCCCGGTCCAAACAACCGCCCACCGGGACCTGGAGCACCCTGATGACCATCCGTGCACCATTGCCTGACTACACCTACCGACGATCCCTGGCAGTGGAGCCGGAGACACAGGCGATGTGCGCTCATAGACCACGGGACTGGCAACCTTTTAACTTTTCACAGGGCGTGCAGGTCGGACACTAAGAGAAACAGGAATGAGGCAGCAAGATCCGGCGGGACTGTTAACTTGCTATCCGCGACACAGCCCCCTTTTTCGAAGGGGAGGGGATGGGGGGGACGGACCTACTCAGCTTGAAGAAATGCAACTACCAAGAAGTAGTATGAAAAACTAAAATGTTTATGGTAAATTTAATTTTCCATTTTGCAAGTGGCATTAACCTTTCCGGTCTCACAGGACAATTCACATTGAAAAACGTAAAAAACAAAATGCAAATAAATGTAGTTTGGTTGTATGGAAGCCCCAAGGGACTGCATGGTGGCCCTGATGATGCATTTACCTGCTGATTCTGGTAGTGCTCACTCATCTCACTAGTCAGCTTGTCCAGCTGTGATGATCTAGAACCCAGAATCTGAATCCAGAAGTGCTGGGGATTCTCCGTGGCAGAGACATAGAGATCCACATACTCGTCTACACGAAAGTTGAAATCTGGACTGGGGACTGTATATATAGAGAGAGAGAAAAACAAGTAATATCTCCAGTGCAAAACGTGTACTTTGTACATTTACACATACCTGCTAAACTTCCAAAAAAAAACACAAACATTATCTATGCAAAATATATTTATGGCACAGTGAAGTGAATAACCAGGATAGTTTACTATTGTGGTAGTGTATCACCAGCAAGGGGAACGTCAAGCCTTTATCAGCTCTTTTTGGCAGTGCTGCCTGCTAACCCCCACCTCCCGCAAATTTTTCATTTTTTTTTTTTTTCCTTACCTTCAAACTTGGAAACACTGTAAGTGGTGTCAGTGACTTCTGAGCTGCAAGGGCTCTCATCATAAGACCCATCCTTTCTGGTCTCATTGTCCAGTTTTCCTTCAATGGCCCTTTGTTCATCTGGCTCAACTATCTGGTCCTCTGTATGTTTCTGTCCATCTTTCTTCTTCACAGCAATGATTTCCTTCCTGTGACATCGGAAGGCAGAGGATTTGGCTGCGGTCTTCTGGATGCTTTCCGCGTCTTCTAAAATCTTCTGGATCAGGAGCTGTTTATTGGAAATCAATTGAAAATCGCGGTGATGTTTATGCTGGGATTGCAGTCATTTTGTTAGGACTATGAAGAAACATCGCACAAACCTTGGCTGCTTCCACCTGCTCCTTGGTTCCTGTGATTGTGATTTTCCTGGTCTGGATAAGATCAGAATCTTCAAGCTTTGGTTCACACCAGATTTTGGCCCCAGAGCTCCTACTGATGGATCTTATTTTATCTCCACCTTGCCCTGTTGAAATCAAGCCATAATCCTATCAAAACCTTCTAGTCCCCGTCCCCTCTCCCTTTACATTATTTTTGTACTTTCTACAATAAAATAACACTGCTTTGAACACTGGGTATTATTTACAACTTTTTTCCTCCTCTTTTTCTGCATTATTCTGTGGGAGTGACCACTTTTAAAAGCAGACGTCAATATATTTAGTCCCCAATGGCCGATATGTTTCAACTCAATAAGAAAAACAGCAAGCAGACTATCCAGCATGACAGTCCCCCAGTGTGTATGTCAGAGAAAGAAAGGACACCTGACTATGGAGTTATACATTTTTTAGTTTTTATGGAGGTGGGAGAGACACACCTATAATGCGACACAAGCACCTGGCAGGCAGTAGGAGCTCCAATCGCAGGGCTGCACACTCCTGCATGATTCTGTGCACCGCTTCTTGGGCCTGATGGACCTGAGTACAGCTGCCTGTGATAGTCATTTCATACTCTCCTTTATAGTCTGGCTCATGGCTTACTGTAATATGGGCATCTGTCTGTTTCTGAAGCTGCAGGGAGACAAAGAATATACCATGTCTACCGCACACACCATACTTTATTTTAAGTGTGTTTTATCTAAAAAGGTATATTGTAGAGTTCAGCATTTTTTGTGTATACACAGCTGGCTCAGCAAACACATGAAGTTTAACAGTTAATGTACTATGAAAGACTAAATATTGAAGAGTAAAAAAAATAAAAAATTGTTTAAGCACAAACATGGCAGTATAAACTAAACTTGGTTCTCTTGCAACTCGTCAGTAATAAAAAGGTACACATCATGCACCCAGTACAGTGGTGCTGTAACAGGATAGCTACGTATTTATTTTTTTTTTTTTTTATATTTTGACAACTTACATGGGACCCTTGGCACCTGCACTGCATCCAACCTCTCCTGCAGGATAGGCAGGATGTTTTCCAGTAGCTTAAGCAGAACTATTACACTAATCAGCCACAACATTAAAACCCACCTGCCTAATATTGTGTAGGTCACCCTTGTGCTGCCAGAGTAACATCCACGTGAATGCCAGGAGCCAATGTTACCCAGAAGCACATTGCGCAGAACATAACATTGCCTCTGTTGGCATGCCTTCTTCCGGCTACCATCTCCACCCTGGGTAAAGGACACATGCACCTGACCATATGATCATGTGCACTCTAAACAGTGTGCAGCTATGCAGCACACCGAGATGCACTGGGTGTTTTGACACCTTTCCATCATGGCCAAAGTTTTTTTGCAATTTGCGCTTTACTGTAATTCCAACACAGTCCAATGATATACCAAGGCAAAGTAGGGACTGCTGGTCTTAGTAATTTTCCTATGCCTAACAAAACGACCAACGGTGGAGCTACCTTTATCTGGTCATTTCCCCCTGCTCTTAGTAGTGCTGGCTGTATGGAAAAAGGCTCTATCAATGGAGGAACCCATGCTCCTCCACAGACCTCACTTTTCCACTTGAGCAAGAGTACAACATTGACATGGGCTCCTGGCAGAGGACGTACCAGGAGCTCAAGACGACCAGCAGGCGGACCAGGACAGTGGCCATGTGGGATAGGTTCAGGTAAGTATAACATACTCCCCTGCATTATCTCCAGCTTTAGAGCTGGAGATAATGCATTTAAAAAAAAAAACAAAAAAAAAAAAACACTTAGGATCTGCTACTTCTAGAATGATGCCTGCAGGCACAAAGCAACAGCTGAAAAACCTCACTCTATCCTAGCCTTCCCACTGAAAGAGGGGGAGGTAAACCCTACAATAAAACTGAGCTACCAAGTAGGAGTTTATGCAACATGCACTGCATCTATAACAATGGCAAATAAAGCTGTACAGATTCAAACATTCGTTTCCCCCATGAATGTGAAAACAGCATCATGATGTAATATGTCTTACCATCTTCCTTATGTTGCCCTCTCTTCCTACAATCAATTTCAAGACATCGGGTGAAATGTTCATGTGGCACTCCAAGTCTTTTCCTTCAGAAGGGCATGGTGTTTTGGGAACTGAAAGCAGTAAATCAGATATTGCTATTGCATCAATTACAAGAAAAAAAAAAAAAAAATAACAGGGTAGTAAATGTCATTCCATTTTGGAATGTAAAAAAAGGGACACTAGTCACCAAAGCAACTTTAGCTTAATGAAGCAGTTTTGGTATACAGATCATGGTCCTGAAGTATCACTGCTCAATTCTGCCATTTTGGAGTTAAATCACTTTGTTTATGAACCCTAGTCACACCTCCCTGCATGTGACTTGCACAGCCTTCCTAAACACTTCCTGTAAATTGTCCTCTAAAGTGTATCCTTCCTTTATTGCAAGTTCTGTTTAATTTAGATTTTCTTGTCCCCTGCTATGTTAATAGCTTTCTAGACCCTGCAAGAGCCTCCTGTATGGGATTAAAGTTCAATTTACAGAAGTAAATTACATCTGATTGAAAGTAAAACCACTTTTTTTTATGCAGGCCGTGTCAATCAGAACCAGGGGAGGTGTGACAAGGGCTGCATAAACAGAAACAAATGGATTTAACTCCTAAAAGGCAGTGAATTGAGCAGCAAACCTGAGAGGCATGATCTATACACAAAAACAGCTTAATTAAGCTAAAGTTGTTTAGGTGACTAGTGTTCCTTTAAGAGAAGTGAAAAGTTAAAAATTAATTTCACACATTCATGTAGTCCACCATAGAAGTGTAGGAGAATATATTACACACACACACAGTTAGGTCTGGAAATAGTTGGACACTGACAGAATTGAAGTGCAGATTTTCAGCTTTAATTCAAGGGGATAAACAAAAATATGTATGGAACTGCAACCATTTCCATACACAGTCTCCTTATTTCAGGGGCTCAAATGTAATTTTGAATAATTTGTCAAGAACCCTTTGCAGGCAATTACTGCTTTAAGTCTGGAATGCATGGACATCCTCCTTTGTGATGCTTGGCCAATCCTTATACTGCCGCTATCTTCAATTGTTTGTTCATGGATCTTTCGGCCTTAAAATTTCGTTATCAGCTAGTGAAATGCATGCTCAAATCGGGTTGAGATCACCTTAATTTGGCCATTGCAGCATATTCTACTTCTTTGCCTTAAGAACTCCAGATTTGCTTCCACAGTAGGTTTTGGGTCATTGTCCATCTGTATTGTATAGCACTGTCCAATAAACTTTGAGCAGACAATTCATCCGGCTGCTTCTGTCACATCATCAATAAACACTAGTGACTCAGTACCACTGGAAGCCATGCATGCCTATGCCATCACACTGCCTCCACCTTGTTTTGTGGATCATGTGGTATGCTTCGCATCATGAGCCGTTCCAAGCCTTCTCCATACTTTTTTCTTACCGTCATTCGTGTACAGGTTGATCTTCATGTCATCTGTCCAAAGAATGCCGTTCCAAAACTGGTATGACTTTTGTTTTAATCTGGCCTTTCTATTCTTGAGGCTTATGAATCGTTTGCACCTTGTGGTGAACCCTCTGTATTTGATCTAGGGAAGTCTTCTCCTTATGGTTGACCATAGAGTGGCCGGACTCTACGTTAGACAGCTAGAGAATAGTAAAGAACAAACCAAGGTCGAGGGAGCCAAAAATCACAAAGACGAGGTATATAAGCAGAGTCAGGAAACCAGATATTAGGATAGTTGAAGTACGTGAGCAGAGTCAATTTAAGAGAATGAAGAGTAGTCAGGGTAACCAAAGTCAAAATACCAAATAGATCAACCAGATGTAAAGCACTCTTGGGAACTAACAAAATAACCACAACAAGGCAAATTGGAAGCCATGCCCCCAAAACGGTCGAATCTGGACGTTTTGGCGGGCCTTGACATCGATGTGATGGTGTCATTAGCGTCATGCAGTTGGCGTGCACGTGCCATAAAAGAGGGCGGAGCTACAGCGGCCGGCGTTGGAACCACTGGAGTGGAGACTGGAAGCAGGAACACGGGCAGAAATGTGAGTAAGCACGGCAATGGTAGGCTTGGATAATAATATGCCTACCTCCTGAAGAATGTTCAGCACTTGGCTGGATGTTGTGAAGGGATTTTTCTTTACCATGGAAAAAGATCCTACCACTGTTGTCTTCCTTGGACAGAATAAACCAAACTGTTGGTTTGGCCACTTCTAATGTTCCTGCCATCTCTGATGGATTTTTCTTTATGCAGTCCAAGTATGATCAGTTTCACTTGCATTGAGAGCTCCTTTGACCATATGTTGTGGGTTCACAGCAACGGCTTCCAAATGCGAATGCCACACCTGGAATCAACTCCAGAAGACCCTTTTATCTGCTTAATTGATGAAGAAATAATTAAGGAATAGCCCACACCTGTCCACAAAGCTCCTTCATTATTTAACTGAAACTTGAATTTATTTTTGTAAACAGACTAAATAAAACTTGTGTCAGTGTCCAAATATTTCTAGACCCAACTGTGTACACACACCCACACCCCCTAAACATGTTACTTGTAATGATTATTCCCTGGGTGCCAATCTCACCTTTCCTGTTACGGTATTTGATATAGTAGACATACAGCACTGCAGCACTTGCAGATAGGCCAATGGTTAGCACAACCTTCTGTCTGGTAGTGAAGTAATTCCACGTTGTGGCACTCATCCTATAGAAGATTAACAATTGTATCATTGTACCACACTGTGCAGCAGGTAATGTAAGAACTTTTTTTGATGGTACAATCTTTGCCAGAGATGTAAAGTGATTAAAATGATCTGTGTAACAAGGAAAGTCATTAAGACTAACATTAATACATGTATGTGTCAAAAATATGGGAAAATGTGGTGAATGCAGATGACACCGTGCTTTAATATCAACTTTAATATTTTAATCCCTTGCTACCTTTCCATTCCCCCCATTCTGAAGGTTATCCCAACCTGGGCTCACCATTTTAGCAACCATCCACTGCTTTGCCAGACATCAAATACTGCAGACAGAAATGAATCAGTTTCCAAAGCAACATACATTTGCACACACACACACACCTTTTTTTTTTTTAAATTATAACCTATAGATTACTTTAAAGGTCTAAATGACAGTTAGCCTTTAACTGTGACGCAGATTACAAAAATTTATATATATTACGCAAATAGTCATTTTAGGCATTTGATCCAACAAGAACTCAGGCAACCTGGGAAAGTGGCCGCTTCTCACCAATAACCTCCCCAGCAACTCCAGAAAGTGGCCCCTGCTTTCCATACGGCCTTGGAAGCCTACAAGCAAAGTGAAAATAGTGGCAAACAGGGACCACTTGAGTGGGGTACGTGGGTGTGTGTTGGTAAGCAGGAGCCATTTTCCTGTAGAGCCTTGTTGTATACTGACAGCAAGGGCACTTTTCACACCTTGCTCGCACCACTTGTTAGATACCGTATATACTCGAGTATAAGCTGAGTTTTTCAGCTGAGCTTTTGTGCTGAAAAACCCCAACTCGGCTTATACTCGAGTCACTGTCTGTATTATGGCAATTTACATTGCCATAATACAGACTGGGGGCTGTGTGCGGTTACTTACCTCTCCTGCAGCTCCTGTCAGCTCCCTCCTCCTTTGCGGCGGTCCGTTCAGCACCTCTGTCAGCTCCCAGTGTAAGTCTCGCGAGAGCCGCGGGGTCATAGTGCGGCTCTCGCGAGACTTACAGTGTGAGCTGACAGAAGAGCTGCACGGACCGGCGCGGAGGAGAAGGGATCTGACAGGAGCTGCAGGAGAGGAAGTGCTCTCTGCCAGCCCCCCTCCCCCACACTGAACTGCCAATGCCACTGGACCACCAGGGAAGGAGAGCCCCCCTCCCTGCCATGTATCAAGCAGGGAGGGGGGACAAACATTTTTTTTTAATAGTAATAAAATAATAAAAATAAATAAATAATAATATAACAAAAAAAATTAAAATAATAATAATAAAAAAAAATATTAAAAATGCCCACCCCCCACGAAGGCTCTGCATCACACACACACACACACACACACACACAGTAAATAAATATTCAATTAATATAATTTTTTTAGGATCTAATTTTATTTAGAAATTTACCAGTAGCTGCTGCATTTCCCACCCTAGTCTTATACTCGAGTCAATAAGTTTTCCCAGTTTTTTGGGGTAAAATTAGGGGCCTCGGCTTATATTCGGGTCGGCTTATACTCTAGTATATATGGTAATTGGTGTTATAAAACAAACAAAACAAAAAATACAAATACATCTGCCTAGGCAAAAGCTCTTTGTCTGGAATTACTATTTGCATACTAGATCGATATATATCAATGAGTAGGAAGAAACTCCCATGCCCACATCTAACCTGCATCTGTGCCCCAAGTTGGCATTTTAGTAGAGCAGGCTTCCCCAAACTCCAGCCCTCTAGATGTTGCTGAACTACAACTCCCATGATTCTCAGCCTATTTCATTCATAGAATCCTCGGAGTTGTAGTTCAGCAACATCTGGAGGGACGGAGTTTGGGGAAGCAAGCTATATAAAGCACTTTATTGTACAGGTACAAGCGTAACAGGTATCACCAATGTTCATAAGATACATAAGAGTATAAATGTAGTCATACATATACAATCAATATGCACGCTCTCACCAAAATAGATAAGCAAAACCAGGAATAAGCAATCTAGGATATGCAGACTGAGTAAAATTAACACAGATAAAAAGAGAATGGATACCTATATACAAATGTAAAGCATGTAGTACATACCAGCACCATTTAAACCTGTTAAAGCAACTGAGAGGAAATACCAGCAGCAATTGAATCTGTTAAAGCAACCTCTCAAGATCCTGTGGGACTTCCAGATCCAGACAGGCAAGCAAGTACTGGCCAACAAACGAAAGATCTCAGGGTAATGGATGAGACAATACCCAGTGACATTAGGGAGATTGAACATGAGAAGATGGACAAATACCAAGGGCTGAAAAGGGAGCTAGAACGGATGTGGAAAGTGAAATGAGCAATAGTCCAAGTTGTGATAGCACTATGGGCTAGAACATCCAAGTTGGAAGAGTGGCTTCAGCAGATTCCAGGTGGGACATCTGAGATCTCTGTACAGTAGAGTGCAGTTTTTGTAACAGCTAGGATATTGCAAAGAGCTCTCAAACTTCCAGGCCTCTGGGCAAGGATCTCAGAATGACACAAATACTACCCAGAGAGGTGAGAAAGTTATACATTTGTTTGTTTTTATCCCCCAGGGATACACAATTCTAAATTAAACAATCATGTATGACACCTCTCCCCACAGGCTAGAGTTCACTCACCACTAGGACCACCATGGATGGCAGAAGCAGCAAGATCCCCCCTCCCAGGCTAAAGGTAAGGAGGGGGGATATAATCACTCACAGCACACACTGCACCCCTGACACTCACAGCACACTTCACCTCTGACACTCACAGCACACATCACACACACACGCAATATTCTTTCCTGGCATTTTTGTCTCCTGGTATCCCATCTATGGAGACACCAGAGACAAATGTCAAGCAAACACAGTGCAAGCATGTTATTAAATTTGCTTGCGCTGTGCATAACATATACAGGGTCTTTTTCTCATGCTATAGCTCTGCGCATGGTCTGCCCTGAAAGAGCATTGAACCAACATGCTCACTTTGTGATGGGGCGTGCGTGTCATTGGTGATGACAAAACACACCCTATCTGGCCCCGCCCCCTTTTTAGTGGGCCACCGTAATTAAAAAATGCCCAGGCCGAATTTTCTTCCCAGTCCGGCCCTGCTCCCCACCCCATATCAGCTGGTACTGAGAGCCAAAGCTCTTTCTAGAAGCTTCCATTAGCTCCTAATACCTGGGTGCAGGCCTGGCTGAGAATATCAGCTGATCACTGCATGCTGTAGTGGTTATGGTGCTTGCAGTTTCCTTTTAATACAGGTGTTAACCCAGCCCACTGACAGGCAGATTAATATTCAGACTGGCATTTTGTAAAGTTTTGTTGCTGCAGCTAAAAATTCATTTTTATTTCTGCAGAGATAAAACAGGTAAAGCCAGTGAGAAGGTCTGCCCAGCAGGCCAGGCCACCTCCATGTTTACCTGGACACAGAGTGATGGGCACCACATGAAAGGTCCTGCCCTGCCTGCAGTGTAAAGCACTCAGTGCTGCAGGTGGACAGACAAACCCCCTCAGCTTTCCCGCCAAAATGACGTCATAACCACCGACAGGGGGGACGGAGAGCAACTCCCATCATGCCAAAGGCTGTCAGAGCATCATGGGAGTTGTAGTTCTGCTACAGCTGTGGGTCAGGATTCAGCTTTTATCGGTTTAACCATTTATGTAAAATAACAGAAGGCTGGCTGGCAGTGATATCACAGTGACCCTCAGCATGCTGTATTATGAAATTACAGATATTATTACCAGTTATTATAACCATCACCCCCCCACCCATTAAATACCAGCAGTGGTAATAATATACTGTATTCACTGTGAGCACTAAATATTAATACACCCCCATTCACTGTGAGCACTGAGTATTAATACCCCCCCCATTCACTGTGAGTACTGAGTATTAATATCCCCTCCCCCATTCACTGTGAGTACTGAGTATTAATATCCCCTCCCCCATTCACTGTGAGCACTGAGTATTCATACCCCCCCACCCCCATTCACTGTGAGCACTAAATATTAATACCCCTCCCCCCCATTCACTGTGAGCACTGAGTATTAATATCCCCTCCCCCCATTCACTGTGAGCACTGAGTATTCATACCCCCCCACCCCCATTCACTGTGAGCACTAAATATTAATACCCCCCCCCCATTCACTGTGAGCACTGAGTATTAATATCCCCTCCCCCCCATTCACTGGGATTACTGAGTATTAATACCCCCCCACCCCCATTCACTGTGAGCACTGAGTATTAATACCCCCCCCCTCCCCATTCACTGTGAGCACTGAGTATTAATACCCCCCCACCCTCATTCACTGTGAGTACTCAGTATTAACACACACACACCCTCACTGTGAGTATTAACACTCATTATAAATCACAGATGCTGGTTACTGTTATCTCTATTAGGACACTGGGGGCGGGGCTGACTGACAGCATCACTTACCTGCCCACGTGAACCCAGCCTGGAGCGGTATGTTACCCCCAGCTGTGTGTCCCCTCTGTGTAGGAGTCTGGGTGGACGGTCTGTGGTGACACTTTATGGGGGTCTCGAGGGGCTACGCGCACTTCCGGGTGTACTAAAATGGCGGCGGCCGGGGCATGCGCACTGTGACAGCTGGTGGTCTGGCCGGAGGTAGGTGTTTGTGTTTATGTCCAGCTTTCAGACTTTGATTATAGACCCCAAAACTCTCCCACCCACAGCCTCCTTTCCCATATACATCGCACTGTAACTTCTAGGACTTCACATCCCATAGCCATTCCTCTAAATACAACCCCCACCATCAACCACAGCCCCCCATATCCCCTCTGACATCAACACAGCCCCCCCTATCCCCTCTGACATCACCACAGCCCCCCCTATCCCCTCTGACATCACCACAGCCCCCCATATCCCCTCTGACATCACCACAGCCCCCCCTATCCCCTCTGACATCACCACAGCCCCCCATATCCCCTCTGACATCACCACAGCCCCCCATATCCCCTCTGACATCACCACAGCCCCCCATATCCCCTCTGACATCACCACAGCCCCCCATATCCCCTCTGACATCACCACAGCCCCCCATATCCCCTCTGACATCACCACAGCCCCCCATGTCCCCTCTGACACCACCACAGCCCCCCATGTCCCCTCTGACACCACCACAGCCCCCCATGTCCCCTCTGACACCACCACAGCCCCCCATGTCCCCTCTGACACCACCACAGCCCCCCATGTCCCCTCTGACACCACCACAGCCCCCCATGTCCCCTCTGACACCACCACAGCCCCCCATGTCCCCTCTGACACCACCACAGCCCCCCATGTCCCCTCTGACACCACCACAGCCCCCCATGTCCCCTCTGACACCACCACAGCCCCCCATGTCCCCTCTGACACCACCACAGCCCCCCATGTCCCCTCTGACACCACCACAGCCCCCCATGTCCCCTCTGACACCACCACAGCCCCCCATGTCCCCTCTGACACCACCACAGCCCCCCATGTCCCCTCTGACACCACCACAGCCCCCCATGTCCCCTCTGACACCACCACAGCCCCCCATGTCCCCTCTGACACCACCACAGCCCCCCATGTCCCCTCTGACACCACCACAGCCCCCCATGTCCCCTCTGACACCACCACAGCCCCCCATGTCCCCTCTGACACCACCACAGCCCCCCATGTCCCCTCTGACACCACCACAGCCCCCCATGTCCCCTCTGACACCACCACAGCCCCCCATGTCCCCTCTGACACCACCACAGCCCCCCATGTCCCCTCTGACACCACCACAGCCCCCCATGTCCCCTCTGACACCACCACAGCCCCCCATGTCCCCTCTGACACCACCACAGCCCCCCATGTCCCCTCTGACACCACCACAGCCCCCCATGTCCCCTCTGACACCACCACAGCCCCCCATGTCCCCTCTGACACCACCACAGCCCCCCATGTCCCCTCTGACACCACCACAGCCCCCCATGTCCCCTCTGACACCACCACAGCCCCCCATGTCCCCTCTGACACCACCACAGCCCCCCATGTCCCCTCTGACACCACCACAGCCCCCCATGTCCCCTCTGACACCACCACAGCCCCCCATGTCCCCTCTGACACCACCACAGCCCCCCATGTCCCCTCTGACACCACCACAGCCCCCCATGTCCCCTCTGACACCACCACAGCCCCCCATGTCCCCTCTGACACCACCACAGCCCCCCATGTCCCCTCTGACACCACCACAGCCCCCCATGTCCCCTCTGACACCACCACAGCCCCCCATGTCCCCTCTGACACCACCACAGCCCCCCATGTCCCCTCTGACACCACCACAGCCCCCCATGTCCCCTCTGACACCACCACAGCCCCCCATGTCCCCTCTGACACCACCACAGCCCCCCATGTCCCCTCTGACACCACCACAGCCCCCCATGTCCCCTCTGACACCACCACAGCCCCCCATGTCCCCTCTGACACCACCACAGCCCCCCATGTCCCCTCTGACACCACCACAGCCCCCCATGTCCCCTCTGACACCACCACAGCCCCCCATGTCCCCTCTGACACCACCACAGCCCCCCATGTCCCCTCTGACACCACCACAGCCCCCCATGTCCCCTCTGACACCACCACAGCCCCCCATGTCCCCTCTGACACCACCACAGCCCCCCATGTCCCCTCTGACACCACCACAGCCCCCCATGTCCCCTCTGACATCACCACAGCCCCCCATGTCCCCTCTGACATCACCACAGCCCCCCATGTCCCCTCTGACATCACCACAGCCCCCCATGTCCCCTCTGACATCACCACAGCCCCCCATGTCCCCTCTGACATCACCACAGCCCCCCATGTCCCCTCTGACATCACCACAGCCCCCCATGTCCCCTCTGACACCACCACAGCCCCCCATATCCCCTCTGACACCACCACAGCCCCCCATGTCCCCTCTGACACCACCACAGCCCCCCATGTCCCCTCTGACACCACCACAGCCCCCCATGTCCCCTCTGACACCACCACAGCCCCCCATGTCCCCTCTGACACCACCACAGCCCCCCATGTCCCCTCTGACACCACCACAGCCCCCATGTCCCCTCTGACACCACCACAGCCCCCATGTCCCCTCTGACACCACCACAGCCCCCCATGTCCCCTCTGACACCACCACAGCCCCCCATGTCCCCTCTGACACCACCACAGCCCCCCATGTCCCCTCTGACACCACCACAGCCCCCATGTCCCCTCTGACACCACCACAGCCCCCCATGTCCCCTCTGACACCACCACAGCCCCCCATGTCCCCTCTGACACCACCACAGCCCCCCATGTCCCCTCTGACACCACCACAGCCCCCCATGTCCCCTCTGACACCACCACAGCCCCCCATGTCCCCTCTGACACCACCACAGCCCCCCATGTCCCCTCTGACACCACCCCAGCCCCCCATGTCCCCTCTGACACCACCCCAGCCCCCCATGTCCCCTCTGACACCACCCCAGCCCCCCATGTCCCCTCTGACACCACCCCAGCCCCCCATGTCCCCTCTGACACCACCCCAGCCCCCCATGTCCCCTCTGACACCACCCCAGCCCCCCATGTCCCCTCTGACAGCCCCCCATGTCCCCTCTGACAGCCCCCCATGTCCCCTCTGACACCACCCCAGCCCCCCATGTCCCCTCTGACACCACCCCAGCCCCCCATGTCCCCTCTGACACCACCCCAGCCCCCCATGTCCCCTCTGACACCACCCCAGCCCCCCATGTCCCCTCTGACACCACCCCAGCCCCCCATGTCCCCTCTGACACCACCCCAGCCCCCCCTAATGTCCTCTGTGACATCACCACAGCCCCCCCTAATGTCCTCTGTGACATCACCACAGCCCCCCCTAATGTCCTCTGTGACATCACCACAGCCCCCCCTAATGTCCTCTGTGACATCACCACAGCCCCCCCTAATGTCCTCTGTGACATCACCACAGCCCCCCCTAATGTCCTCTGTGACATCACCACAGCCCCCCCCATATGTCCTCTGTGACATCACCACAGCCCCCCCATATGTCCTCTGTGACATCACCACAGCCCCCCCCCATATGTCCTCTGTGACATCACCACAGCCCCCCCCCCATATGTCCTCTGTGACATCACCACAGCCCCCCCCCCCCCATATGTCCTCTGTGACATCACCACAGCCCCCCCCCCCCCCCCATATGTCCTCTGTGACATCACCACAGCCCCCCTCCCCTCTGACATCACCACAGCCCCCTCATTACCCACAATAATCACTACTAAGTTACTCTAGAGGGGTCTCTCTATTGGGGGCCTTTCCTCTGTCCCTCCTTGTTATCTTAATGTCCATATTTTCTAGGGCTCCATATTGTTGGTGGGTCTGAGCAATAATGCTCACAGTAATATGTATTTAATCTATAATAAGTCTGTGTTTTTATAACATGAATTGTTCTTGTCCAAAGTTACATTTTAGTTGAGAGGTATGTAATCCAAATTTTTACCCCTACATCTCTATAGACCCGGTGCCCTCCCACAAAAACATCCCAATTAAACTCTTATTATCACCACAGCACTACATTTAAAGGGACGCTATAGTCACCAGAACAACCACAGCTTATTGTATTTGTTCTGGTGAGTAGAATCATTACCTTCAGGCTTTTTGCTGTAAACACTGTCTTTTAAGAGAAAATGCAGTGTTTACATTACAGCCTAGGGATACCTCCACTGGCCTCTCCTCCGATGGCTACTAGAGGTGCTTCCTGGGTGCTGCGCATTGTGACTGACCTTCAGTGTTTCAACCCTCTGCATGGAGACACTAAACTATCCTCATAGATATTCAGTGAATCTCTGAGGAGATGCTGATTGACCAGAGCTGTGTTTGGCTAGTGCTGGCTCTGCCCTTGACTTGCCTCCTTGACAACTCCGCCAATCCAAAATAAAAGCATTGTTATTGGCTAAGAGAATCACTTCTGATGATGGCGGCCAAGCAGGCAGATCAAGGGCAATTCCAGCAGCCGCAGACTGGAGTAAAGTTAAAATTATACTAAATTTAGAGGGGCTAGATGGTGGTTTTAACACCTCCAGGGTCAGGAATACATGTTTGTGTTCCTAACCCTGTAGTCTTTCATTAACTTTACTGCTGTGCTATTATCCTAACACCTATATTCTCCTGTACCCTCCCATTTGTGGGTTTTCTGCAGCCCTTATTCTTTCTTGTTCTTTTTAAGTTCCATACAAACTCTTCGAGGAACCTCACTTTAGCCAATGCCACTAATCCTAATATCGCTACAATCCCAGCATCCTCCCCCTCACATAGACCCATCTGTTATAGAACCTCTATGGTCCATACTACAACTACATATTCTTCTTAATACCATAAAATTTACCAACCTAACTGCAGCTTCCATGATCTTCCTTCCAAATGGAGCATCCAAGTAACACTCCAAGCATAAAGCATGTCCGCTTTCTAGAGTGCTTTGTGTGTCTGGAGTCTGTAATTTTTTGGAAGTGCTGATTTCAGTAGAAGTAGCACTTTAATAAAAAAATAAATAAATGTATTGTTGTTTTTGTTGTGCACACTATTAATAACAAGTAAGCTCAAGGTGCCCCAACAGCAGTCCTCGAGCATAATACCATGTATATCAATAGGAGCAGTGGAGAAACAGGCACATTTTTAAACATATTGGTAGGGTAACCGTAGTAAGTACGTTCATATACTAAACAGTTCAGACTAGCAGTGAAGATACTAGATTGCGTTATGTTTGCTTAGGCTACATGTTTGGACCAGACATTTAGATAACCATGGGAGCCAAATCTTAATGTGTATGAGTACTTGGTACCGGTCGGCGGCTACTCCCCCTGACAGGTATGTATTTCGGTTCTTCAGGCTTGGGTATGTCTGTCATTGCCAGCGTGTGTTAAGGCAACTTGTGTGCTTGGTGTGTGTCTGCCTTGTGCTGTGCTATGTCGGTGGAGCTGTGTGTGCAGGCAGCTATGTGTGGGATAGTCCATCGTGTCGTGCTTGGGGGTAGGTCTCAGATCAGCCAATGCCCCGGCTTGGTAGCAGGTGTAGGGGGTTACATGTCAGCGAGAGGCAGAGTTCAGGTGGGTCATCCCCAAAGCCCTGGGCTGTTGTGAAGTCCCTCAATCGGAGGCCAGCTTGGATCCTGGGGTATGAGGCAGGTTTTCCCTGGCTGGGGACTGCAGCGGATCCAGATGGAGTGTCGCTGTCTGTGGCATTGGATCCTCAGTGTTGGTGGCCTATGGTCCAGGTATTCCTCCTCGGTGGACTTCAGTCCGAGTGGGCCCATCGTGTATGGCTGTGTGTTTGCTTTATAAAGCGTGCCCAGGGAGGACTAGCTCTTTTCCCACCCCTCTTCTCTCTGCTTACTTTCGGAAGCCTGTAACTCAGGTTTCTCGGGGTAGTCAGTTGGCTTATCCCAGAGGCTTATGGAAAATGGAGTGTACTGGCGCTACTATGGAAAGATGGGTAGTTGTTGTGTAACACCGCAAAACACATCTGCTATAACACCGAAACCTTATCTTAAAACATAGGGTAGGAACGTGAAGGTGAAGCGCTGATAATATTTATCCCGTGATATAAAGTGCGGAATATAGAGCAATATATTCCGCACTTTATATCAAGGGATACATATTATCAGCGCTTCACCTTCACGTTCTTATCCCGGAGGCTGTCTATTGTGGTGATCATGCGCTGTGATAGGATCTCCTCTGCGCTCTGCTTGTTCTCGCCTGTGAGCTGCGCACGTGGCTGAAGTGTGTTGGCAATCTTGGGGAGAGCAGCCCGGTAAGTGCGCTGGAGCAGGACGTGTGTTTGGGCCCAGTTAGAAGCAGGGATAACCCCCACCGATCCAGAGAGGGGGAGGGTGGGAAAGTGAGTCGCTGGTCGGAGACCTGGGACAGTGGCAGTCTCGTCCCAGTTCAAGCTCCTTTAGGCCTCAGACCTCTATAGGGTTACTTCAATGCCGTGCCGGGTTGTGTGCTGTATCTCCGCGTACACCATCAGCGCTCTGTGCGGGAGCTCAGACAGAGAATGTCTACTTCGATCAGTGATCAGGCTGCACCCCCCTGAATTGGCACTTTTATAACTGAGCTCAGAAACACCTCACTGACTGTCACTCAGCTGGGGAAGATGTATTAAGTTTCGTTAGCTCCACAGAGCTAACTGAATCGGCAGGAGCACTGTGCTAGAGAGCAGCTTCCATTCTCTCTTCATTGCCTTTACCTCTTCTGTAATAAAGCTCATTTAGAAGCCTGAAAAAGCCACAATTCTCCCTCTAGAGAAACTCATATGACCATGTCCTGTCATTTTCGATTGTGGGAAGCTTAGGACACATCATTTGTTAAAATGAAAACAGAAAATTTGTGCAGGAAAAATTTAGATTTTTTTATTTTTTAAATGCCTTCTTTTGACGATTGTTCATATTGTCTGATAATGGTGGTATCCGCAATTCTGTACACACTGGTTGCTCCAGCAAATATGATTCTCGATGAGTAACCTCTAAATCAAGCATGTCAAACTTGCACAATGAAAATCTTTGCTGCCCGGCGAGCCACGCGTTTGACATGCTTACTAAGGCAGAGTTTGCACCTGCTCTCACCACATTGCAGGTGCCTACTCTGCTCAAATTTACCCGGGGAGGAGAGGTTGCTGGCGGCAGTGAGGGAGCTCAGGCTCAGTCTCAGAGCTCCCTCTGTAGTGGTGCCGGAATATGACGTCATCTGGCATCACTAAACTGAGTGCGTGAGGAGCAGGAATGGAGACCTTCCGAGAGAAGATCTCCCAAAGGTAGGGCACAATACATAAAATGTCAGTGTTGCGATGGCCGCGGCTGGACAGTGGAGGACCTAGAGGTGCACGGAGACACGCAAAGCCACGTCACATTCTGACATCATGTCAGCGTGCTCCACCTTCAGTTTTTCAAGGAGTAGCGGCAGGATGCGCTTTGGCACAGGGTGCAGACGGCGCCATTGTGGGTATACCAGAGGCTGTACTCCGGAGTTGTATACTGGCAGCGGCAATGTGAGTGGAGTCTGCTTGTTGGCTATTATTATTATTATTATTATTATTATTATTTTGTATTTATATTTTTTATTATTTTAAACAAGGGCTGCAGTTAAGTAGAGGGGGATGTTGGTTTGTATACTGTAGTTTTTAAAACAAACCTACGTTTCTATGAATATTTAAAGGGATACTCCAGGCACCCAGACAACTTCTGCCCATTGGAGTGGTCTGGGTGCCAACTCCCACTACCCTTAATCCTGCAAGTGTAAATATTACTGCAATAATTACCTTGCAGGGTTAAGTCCTCCTCTAGTGGCTGTCCACTAGAAACTTCATAGAACACAAAAAGTGGTTTAAAACGACGCTGGACGTCATCACACTATGTGAGGACCTCAAGCGTTGCCGAAATCCACATAGGAAAGCATTATTCAGTGCTTTCCTATGGGAAGGTCTAATGTCTCGTCGGGAGGGGGGGGAAGCGTAGAGGGGTTTTAACCCCTTAAGCAACTTGGGGTGGGAGGTAGAGGGGCACTAGAGGGTCCTGCAGTGCCAGGAAAACAAGCGTTTTCCTGGCACTGGAGAATCCCTTTAAGTTTTTTGTTTTGTTTTTTTTGCGGCCCACATAAACTTAAACCTTGTTTATGTAGCCCGAGCTAGCCTCTGAGTTTGACATGCTTGCTCTAAATGATGTATTCACCGGCACAGACTAAAAGTCTGTGTAGGGGAGGGATTCCAAAGGCAATTTTTGCAAGCTCCTTTTTCATATACTGCCAAAGTAAAATTAAAGGGAGAAAAATACATGCATATTGTCTTGTTGGTTATATATACTAAATTGTTTAAGTAAATGGGCTGTTCCTTTACTTTAATCCCACAACAACCTGCCCAATAACTCCTGGAGATACTCTGTTAACTAATTTACAGGCTCTATGTCTACCTGTTCATACCCCCACTTCCACTAATCCATCTCTAGTCTTCAAGGCCATCTGACACATACAGCTCCCTCTGCTTGCCCTACTGCAACCCTTCCTCTGTCTACTAAGTGTACTACTGTCCCATAACACACTACATACATATCCTATTTACTGGCATTTCGTGTGTGTGTAATGTATTTCTTTCTTTTTTTTTTAAAAAATGTTTTTCCTGTTTGATACTCTTCTTATCTCCCTTCATAGTTTTGTAAATCTATTTTGATCTTACTACCTCTTCAGCTTGGTGATTAAACACAAACATGGGCGAGGATGCTGACAATTTAGTGTGGCGTCCCAATTTTGATGGTGAACCTGTTCCTGTGGCTGCCTTGGAGGTGAAGCTGGGGTCTCTTGTCACTATGCTACTCCTCACTTTCCTTAGCGGCTTGACACCTCTCTTTCTTTTCAGGCGACAGGGTTACCTTGATGCTTCAGGTAATTTGATGGCACAAGCAGTTTTATTTATATTAATGAATTAAGCAACTCCTTGTGATAGCCATAGTCTTTTTATGCAAATGCTCAAAAAAAAATAAAATAAAACTCCTATAAAGCAACATGTATGAATGAACACTAGTAACTATATATACTGCTCCTCCTTAACGGGATACCATAGGCCAGGGATAGGCAACCTTTGGCACTCCAGATTTGTGGACTGTATCCCCCATAATGCTCTTACACCCGTAATGCTTCCATGAAAGCATCATGGAAGGTGTAGTCCAAAACATCTGGAGTGCCGAAGGTTGCCTATGCCTGCCATAGGCATCAAACAACTTTAGATTTATCTAGCAGTTTTGGTGTATAGATCATGCCTCTGCAATCTCACTGCTCAATCATCTGCCATTTAGGAGTTAAAAGGAACATATCATGTCCATATTGGCTTTAGCTCTTTAAAAAGCACTTAAAATTCAGTCTATTTAGTTGTACTAGCAAATGTATACATTTGGGAGGGGGGGGACATTAAAAAAATCTTGTCTCTTAATTTTTCAGTAGACACTTCATGCCAGAAAATTGAGAGTAGAGTAGAGTAGAGTAGAGTAGAGTAGAGTAGAGTAGAGTAGAGTAGAGTAGAGTAGAGTAGAGTAGAGTAGAGTAGAGTAGAGTAGAGTAGAGTAGAGTAGAGTAGAGTAGAGTAGAGTAGAGTAGACATTCCACAAGACCTCCCTCTGCTCTCCACCTATAGCCGCCCTAGCCACAACCCCCCTTGGCTGTGCATGGAAAAAAAATTCAATCAGATGATGCCTTACTTTAGAAGTGTTCTAGTTTTATTTTTTTTTCTCCAGCTCTGTAAATTAAACTTTAATCACACACATGAGGCACCCGAGGGCTTTAGAATGCTATTAACAGAGCCGGAGATAAGAAGTTCTAGATTAAAGACTGCGCAGTAAGGAAACCTAAAATATCTACGTTATTTTCCTGGAAGTCTTTAGTATGACTTTGTAAGTCACATTCAAGTAAAATGTGGCTAAGACTGCATATACAAACAATATTGATTTAACTCCTTAATGGCAGAGAATTGAGCAGTGAGACTGCAGGGGCATGATCTATACACCAAAACTGCTTCACTAAGCTAAAGTTGTGTTTTTTTTTTTAGTACCCCTTAAGGACCAAACTTCTGAAATAAAAGGGAATCATGACATGTCATGTGTCCTTAAGGGGTTAAAGGTATTTTTTTATTTGCTTAAAAGGACACTGTCGTCACCAAAACTACAGCTTCTTAATGTAGTTGATCTGTTTGGTATAGCACATGGGTGCTCAAACTCAAACTCCGGCCACCCAGATGTTGCTGAACTACAGCAGTATGTACTGACATGTATGTTGTTTCTGATGCTTCTCTCCAGGGACTCGCCGGAGGGTTCTCAGTCTGATCAGCTGTTTCTGTGGTGGTGTTTTCCTAGCCACATGCCTTTTGGACTTGCTTCCTGATTACCTCGCTGGCATAAATGATGCCCTTGCGAAGATAAACATTACAGTAAGTACAGGTTGCGTTAATCCTTGTGGCACAGTGCCTAACATGCTGATTAAAAATATTGTATTAAAAGTTGAGGGGTACATTGCACCTGTGGGTATTAATGAAGAAAAGGTTGCTATATCCATAGTGTTTTCCAGGACACACATTGCTACTTTATGTATAACAGTAATTCCTAAACCAATCCTCCCGACCCACAAACAGTTCAGGTACGGTCAGTATCTCCATTGTGATACAAACAAGGAAATGCATACATCCTGGATTGTTGGTGGGCCATGATGACTGGTTTGGGAACCTATAATGTATAAGCACAGACCTTGGATATTTTCTCCACTTGAAATCAAGACTGTACCAGGTGCAAATGAAATTTAATTACAAAGTAAATGTTACATGAATTACTAAGAAGAGCTTGTTCCATTGTGTACCTGATCTGCTGGTCCCCTAGGATGCATTTAAAAAAAAAAAACAATTATGACAAGTAATGGATAAATTATTTTACAATACAATATGTATTAGAATACTATTTATTAATGATAGAACACCACAATCCGGTATGCATTTCGATAAATAAGGATTTAGAGGTGAGGATGAGGCAGGAAGGAAAGGGATGCAGAGGAGCCTATCTGAATGAGGCAAGGAAGTTATCGGTTGCTGTGGAGAAAGAATAGTATACAATGGATAAAGCTGGGGCAAGAAAATAATTGAGTTCAAAGGAGAAGGCTCTGGGGAGGCAGCAAAGGCATTGGATGCAGAAGATAGACCATGTACTTTTAGGTACTGTGAAAGGGTGGGCCACGTCATGTCTTTAGCAATGACAACAAATTCGAATTATTTTAATTTTAATTTTATTTTTTTCTTGTTACAGCTCCATTTTCCACTGCAGGAATTTATCCTTGCCATGGGCTTCTTCCTTGTCTTAGTTCTAGAACAAATTGTCCTGAGTTACAAGGACTATGATGGATCCCATGGTGAGACCAATGCACTTCTTGGGTCACAAGGTGATGTCCAGCATGCTGGCACAGACGTCCCACATGTCCATATCGATGTGAACGCTCATTCTGCAGTGCGCACTGTTATCCTGGTGCTGTCCCTCTCTCTTCATTCTGTGTTGGAAGGCTTGGCAGTCGGGCTGCTTCGGGATACCGGGAAGGTTCTTGAGACCTGCATGGCGCTTCTTATCCATAAGTGCATTATCTCCTTCAGTTTGACTTTTAAACTCTTACAAGGTCGACTCCGCGCCAAAGGAGTGTTGATCTGCGTTTTCCTGTTCTCCTTCATGTCCCCCTTGGGCATCGGACTAGGGTTGGTGCTAACCGAGAACTCTGATCCCATACACCAACTATCCCGCTGTGTTCTGGAGGGCATTGCAACCGGAACATTTTTATATATCACTTTTCTAGACATCCTGCCACATGACCTGAGTTCCTCTGATCTGCGTATCCCAAAAGTGATTGTAATTCTCTGTGGCTTCTCTGTGATTACTGCAGTCCTCTTCCTCAAAATCTGATGGCTCTTCCCAGTTACCTATGTACCAAGAACCACAGAACTCTCCATTTCCTTGAGCACCAAGTATAGATGTGACTTCCGAGTCCAAAACCACTGAGATTGTGTTACTGTGGAGATCTTGAAATCTCTTAATTGTTAGTCTTGCTTTCAAGACCATTCTTGTATTGCCCCAAACTCTTTTTCTAATATGATGTTATGAATATTTTTGGGTCTACCAAGCAGTATAAAAATTACTGGAGACCAAAAAAGGTAAAATCATTGTCCGTCCTAGGATGCTGGCTTTAATACCTGTTCTCCAGGTGTATTTTGTACCAGAGTCTGATATGTTTTTATATTAATAGTGTATTTCTGTATAAATGTCTATTTTTACTTAATCATTTATTACTGCAACCCTAGCTCTTTGTAGTGGGATTGTAAGCGCTTTGTAATAAAAACATATTTTACTGTGAACAGGACTTTTTTGGGTGTATTTCTTATATTTAAAATGCTTTCTCTTTTCTATGCTAGTTTTTTATTTTATTTTATATTTTTACTAATTTTGTAGAATTTATTGCAGAGTACTGTATTAATAAAACAAAGATAACTAGCTCTTGATACAGTGTTATTTATTGTAAATAGATGACTTAAAGGACCACTATAGTGCCCTGAGGGTGCCCCCACCCTCAGGGACCCCCCTCCTGCCTGACTCTGGGGAGAGGAAAGGGGTTAAAACTTGCCTTTCTCCAGCGCTGGGCGGGGAGCTCTCCTCCCATTCGGCTGAATGCGCACGCGCAGCAAGAGCTGTGCGCGCATTCAGCCGGTCTCATAGGAAAGCATTATCAATGCTTTCCTATGGACGCTTGCGTGCTCTCACTGTGATTTTCACAGTGAGAATCACGCAAGCGCCTCTAGCGGCTGTCAGTAAGACAGCCACTAGAGGATTTGAGGGCTGGATTAAACCTATTATAAACATAGCAGTTTCTCTGAAAAAAATGGGTTAACCCTAGCTGGACCTGGCACCCAGACCACTTCATTAAGCTGAAGTGGTCTGGGTGCCTAGAGTGGTCCTTTAGTATATTTCTTTCTTTGATGCTATTTCCTAGCATAATTAAGCTTTGTCTCCATCTAGTGGCTACACTTAAGATTGTATCCACTTAAACCCTTTTTATCTAAATACTATATTAAAAGTTACGTTTTAAATCATTCTTTGACAATCCTCTGGATCAAGAGCTAGTTATCTTGATTTTATTATTTCATTATTGAGGTTCATGCCCTGCTCTTCAAGCCCTACTGGTACTTGTATATCAGTCTTCTGCCTTCCTTTTATTGCGGAGTATACTTTATGGCTCCTCACCAGTTAAAAAAAAAAAAAAAAAAAAAGTTAGTTACTCAACGTTTTTCCACAGTTCGCATATTTAGGTTTGCAATACCCTATTGGACATTGCTATTGGGTCCCTGTGTCTTCCCCTCCCCCCATGAAATTTTTAACTGTAGTTTACGTGCACGCAATCTAGCACTGGGTGACACTCAAAGTGCTGATCTCCCTTCTCTGTCTGGCATCACAGGGACCTTGTGCGGTCCAATAACAGGTTTGTCATAAAGAAGCCTGTGATTGGACTATTCTGCCAGCTCAGAGCGCATCTCTACAGTCTGACCTGGCAAAAGGAAAGAGGGAGGGAGGGTGGGAATTATTATTTATTTTTTTTTTTATAAATACATTGGGAAAAAAATAAATAAACTTGAGCAATGGAGGGAGGACACAGTGGGAGGGGAAAGCAATCTTCCCTTTGCAGGCAGAGAAGATTACGTCTGTTTGCAGCTTAGAGTGCGTGCTGACGACAGACGGAAAATGAGGCATTGAATTGACTTAAAGCAGCCCTGAACAGTCTTCTAGGCTGTCTGTCACGTGTGCCCAGGGAGTAACTAGCTACCAGCACACAGAACTAACTTAATGTGCAGTGTTTCAAGCTGAAGTGCTGCAAGTCCAGGCTCCTATCACCATAACCACTTCAAACCAATTAAGTGATCATGGTTGTTGGAGGAACCGTTTAATGACCAATCAATAATGGGTCAGACAGGGTGTTGCCTATATGTTCTAACCTAATCCCTTCCAGTTACACCTCTTAAAACAATACTGTCCCTCTGATAACTTAAATGTTGTGTTTTTGTTTTTTTAAAGTTATACTACGAGTGAGAATTAAATAAATATTTCATTTGAATACAAGTGTTGTTAATCCTGAACATTCTATTTTATATACATAATGTTCTCTCATCATTTTAGAGGGTTATTCATTAAGTAAGAATTGTTGGGAATTCAAAATGTGTTAAATTAAAAATGCAAGGCAAAAAAGACTAACTGGAACAATTTTGGCCTTACATCTGAAATTTACTTTGAATTCCCAACAGTTAACACTGTAGTAAATATGGCAAGTTCAGAGGAAAGGCATGGAATACATTACTGCCTAGGACAGTGATAGGCAACCTTCGGCACTCCAGATGTTGTGGATTACATCCCCCATAATGTTCTTAGACCCATAATGCTGGCAAAGCATCATGGGAGGTGTAGTCCAAAACATCTGGAGTGCCAAAGGTTGCCTATGCCTGGCCTAGAAACTCCTAGTGGCAGTCAGGCGCCCACTAGAGGTGCTGCACAGTGTGCAACACTGAAGTTGAGCGTCTCTATGCTCTGCATGGAGGCGCTAAATGTTCTTTATAGCGATTGGCGCAGCTTGCAGCACATGTGCATTTGCCTCCCAGTGCTTTCTAATGGGGAAGCATTGGATTGTCTGAGGTTGTCGAATTTGATGAGAGAGGGTGGGGCCAGCTGCATAGAGGCCTAATCCGCTCTGCAATTAAGGTATTTTACACCTTCTTAACAGGGGGTGTAAACTGCACATTTAGAACTATAGTGTCAAGAATACATGTTTGTATTCCAGACACTATAGTGTAACTTAAAGAAAAGCATTTGATAGTCACAATATGGCTTCACATGTTGGCATGCAGCTTGTGTGTTTAACAGTACAAGATGCGCCATTATCGTACAGCGCATTGAAGTGGTTAATGTTAAAAGAGCATTTAGATTTTGTCTCTATTTTTTTTTTTTTTTTTTTGTATTACTCAAATAATTTCACAACAGGTTGAAAACCCCCAAAACTCATCAACTTTTTAACAATGAACTGTAGTGGTTATACAACTTACAGTGCTCATTAAAATGGGCACTCTAGGCACCATTCCAACTTTACGGCATATGCTAGAATGTGGCGGTTCATTAATACGAGGCCTGTCGGTGATTGAGCTGTGTGCATACCTTCGCTAAGGAAGCCTTCTTCTGGCATGAGGGAGTTTGGCTAAAGAAGCAGGCTTATAGTGCAGCATTCTACAAAACGTGTGTTTTTTTTTCTTTTCTTTTCTTATCTCCCCCTCCTCGTTTTGTTCTTGTAGGATATTGTTCTTGATGTGGAATTATTAAAAATCTTTATTGTACTTGTATTGAATTATTGTACTAACTCCATTTTAACTTTATACTGTGACTTCGTCCTCCATTTTGTCCTCCTAACCTGACTTCTTCAATCCTCCATTTTGTCCTCATGACTTAACTTGTTCATTTCAAAACTACATTACGTGACTGAACTTCTCAACCCAATTAATACAGTAGACAAAGACCGTGTTTCCTTCAAGGACAAGTACCAGGAGGTGCTGGCTACTCCTTAAGACTTGCTGGCTACTCCTTAGAGCTTGTAAGATAGTACAGTTTGAAGGCCACAGAACACAGTAGTAATGAAATGTTCTATTCATAAGAGACCTTGCACCTGGACATAAAGCCTGATATCATTGACTGTGTAAAATGACGCTTAGGACCCCCTTGTCCCCCACCCGTGTCCAGAATAATCCCACCTCTGATGGGTGGGCACGGGACTAACCTCTTAATTTTACTAACCAATAGGTAAGACACTAACTCCGTCACTTAACAATTAATCCAATTGATGATGTTTATTTGCTGATATTCTAATAATCAATGATGACGCAAAATGCCTCTTAAAAGGGCCTGCGCGCCCGCTTTTACTTCACTTGCCAATAAACTTTCTCGAAGTTATTTTAACCTGAACCTCGTGTGTCAGACTTAATTACTTCAGCGTATATACGCAATTTAATTTTATTGATTTGGACAGGAACAGATAGACTTTGAACATTTTGGTTTACTTCCAAAAAGTACCATAACAACTTGGCGCCCAACGTGGGGCATCGGGCTATGTCTGGCCGGTGAGCCGTCCTAAGGAAGACAAGGGTGGACGGAGGAATCCTGGGGGTAGGAAGGGAGACTGATCACCTCCAAGTACACGGTAGAGACTTCTGCAGAGCCACCGGTATGTTCCGGCCCCTTTGATTGACCCGTCCACGTGTCTGTGACTGCTTCCCGGGAGGACATCAAAGACAGGTAATATCTTGCCCGGTGTCTCGTTACTCACTTGTTTACCTGCAATTTTAGTCTATCTGTTGCCTGGGTGTGTTTGAATTGTTTGCTTGTTTTCCCCTTTTTGGGATAAAGGGGGGTGGACCTGAGGGGAGTTGCCTGGGTCTTCAGTGTGTCTGTCTATCTGTTTGTACTTTACCCCTTTTGGGATAAAGGGGGGTGGACCTGTGGATTCGTTCCTGGGGGTCTTCTGTTGCCTGTTTTACCTCTTTTAGGAACCACGGTGTTGTGGTTGTAAGGAAAAAGGGGGGTTGACCTGTGGATGTGTTCCTGGGGGTCATCTTTTCCTGTTTAACTCTTTTAGGAGCCTCGTGGCTGGGGCTGTAGGGAAAAAGAGGTGTGTTGGATCTGTGGAGATTGTGTAGACTCATAGTTTCCTGGGGATCCTTCTTGTGCCACTTTGATAGCCTAGCTAGCTTCTCTGTGCACGTTACTCTGCTTGCAGAGTGGTGGTACCCTCCAGCTTTGAGCGCTGAGCTGGAGCCATTCCAATTTTTATTTTGTGGTGTGTGAATTCGGGCAGGCATTGCTGTCTTCATCACCACGGAGTAGTGGGACTTATAAAGTGGGTCTTTATAGGGGCACTACAAGAGTGAGGGTAGCGCAGACACTATTAGTGGGCTGCTGTGACGAGGGAGGCATATGGATTTCGGACCGGTGTTAGTTGTTATCCTTGGCCGTTGGTAGTAAGATACTACGGGATTGAGGGAGGTGACTTTGGAGTAAGCACACGAGTAAAGGAAAGGAATTATTGTTGATTTCATTTGAATTGTGATGCATGCACTGTATTTCAACTGTATTGTTGTCTTGTTTGTTTAATAGGAGTCTCATGAACTCCTGTGTCTGTCTCTAAGGATTTTTCCTTGCCTTTCATCTTTTCTGTACTTCCTATATTATTATACTATCCACTCCCATTCCTCTTGAAGGAGAAGTGATTGGTCACACACTTCCCACCTCGCTCCAATCCGTGTCTACCACCCCGGGTAGGCGGATTCAGTGACTAGTCTACGTTTTGGGAAGACGCACCTGAGAAAATTTTACGGTTCTCGGGTGGCAGTCGAGCATTGTAGACGTTCTTGTTCCGTTTTCCTTCTCTCTCCCTATATCTAGGACGCTGGTATAGGGGTAAAGGGATTATGGGGCAGGATTTAAGCAAGCCCAATAAGGGCTGGTTAGCATGTGATTTGGTAGAAAACAGAGAGGGTGAGGAGATGGTTAAAGGTGTTGTAAAGATTGCAAAAGTATGTAAAATTACTGTACCAACGGGTGGAAGATTGCAACCAGAAAGTTGGCGTAAGTTACTGGCAGAAATGAAAGGCAAGCTTACAGATAATGGTTTATTAAAGACTGCTGAAGCATGGTACAGAGTAGCAAAGGCTATTCAGCTAGAAGGTTGGGTTGAGGAAGAAATAAATCACAAGGGTGTGAAATTGTTTGTGTATCATCAGAATTGTGTTGCTGGGGTCTACCCTCAGCCAGCGCCCCAAAGTGGCGCCCAGGGGACGTCTATCCCCAAGGTTCAGTCAGCAGTAGGTGATAGCCAGCTGACTATGTTCCCCGCTCCCAATCCTCCTAACACTCATCCCGCCACCTCCCCTGTTTGCCCGGTCCTGAATTCTGATGGATCTTTCTTTTCCCCCTCCCCGTCCCTAACATTCCCATCATCCTCGTCCATCCCTACGCTACCTGCTGTACCTCCCCCTAACATTTCATCTGCCATTCCTTCCCTACGTTCCCTCTCCGTTCATGACCCCCTCCCTTCCTCATCCGCCCAACTAACCACCTCTTCCACCCTCGCCCCGACTCCGCCCCCTCCCATCTCCACCCCAGTCCAATACCCCACCTCCTTTCCCTCCCCAGCCTGGCCCTACCCCTTCCCGTATCCTATGACTCTGCCCTATCCCGGATATCCACTACCCCTTCCCCAAGCCACTCCCCAGGTCCTGGTCATGCCCAGTCCGACACAGTCTGCCCCGGATGTGCCCTCTTCCAACATGGCCGCCGCTTCTTCCCTTAACCCTACTGTAACACCTTCTCCGGCCACCAATATGGCGGCCCCCAGTTCGGCCCTGATGCCGGTAATCCCCGGTGACTACCTATCCCCAGGTTATGACTCACTAGCCACCCCCGCATCTGGGGCTCGTTCCCAACCACCGATCCTTTCACCTCATTCGGGCCCTGCACCACGCAAAAGAGCCAATATCATAGAATTCGATGATGACGAGATGGACAGGGTGTCCCATGTCTCATCGGAGCTTGCCGCGGGAGCCCCGGGAGCCCCAACTCACCGTTCTATCGATGACCCTTTTGGCCACAAGGGTCGGGGAGAACCGGCCCCTTCTAAATATGTTGCCTTTAACCCCACTCAAGCTAGTGCATTAATGAAATCGCTCCCCGACCCAGAAAAACAGCCTATGCCTTTTTACCGAGGGATAGTTCAAATTCAAAAGACTTATTCCGCCGCATGGCGTGATCTACTCAGCATTTGTGCTATTAAAGCAGGGGATGCCTATTGGCCAAGTATGGCCCATCACCTCAGTACAGATCTGCTTTCCAGTGATGTTGATTACCCCTCCGGGGTAACCTTTTGCACCCAATTGAGAGAATGGGCTAAGGACAAACTTGCAGATCAGGCTGCTGGCCTTACTGATGTTGTTCAAGAAAAAGGAGAATCAGTGGAAAAGTTTCATGCAAGACTGTATCAAATGTTCACAGATTTGGGGTTTGATCTTACTGACAAAATTCATTCACAAATGCTGTCAGGTGCGTTTGTCCAAGGCGTTAAAGACTCTATACGCAAGGGAATTATTGCTGCACGCCCTGAATATAAGGTTGTTCCCCTGGATACCCTGCTTTTAGTCGCTAGGGGCCTAGAATCTGCCCAGACCCCCAAAAGGCCAAGCTCTGCTCCTCTTATGGTATCCCGTAGTATCCCTGTTCCCAGGGGCACCAGACCAGAGGATAGCTTCTGCTTTAATTGCAAAGCTAAAGGTCATTTTAAAAGTGATTGCCCGGAACCCAAAAGAGAGATAAGGAAGCCATCCAGACCTGCCCCGGTCACTAAGACCGAAAAAGGGGTCCCAATAGTTGAGGAACCCGATGAATAGGAAACTGGCAAGCCTGTGTCTGTAACCCCTGTAATGGCAGTGTCTACAGGGGATAAGGGGGGGCCACTTGCCACAGTGACTTTGCCCATTGAAGGCCACCCCACCACATTTCTAGTTGACACAGGTGCAGCCCGTAGTGTTCTACGAGAACAAGACTTGCCAGACCCATCTTTCCTGTCAAATATTGATGTCTCTTGTGTTGGAGTGGATGGCCAACCGAGACATAGCCCTCTAACAACTCCACTACGAGTTGGTTCTAGCCTGCTCGCTCGCTTTGTAGTATCCTCCACATGCCCAATTAACCTGTTAGGTGCTGATGTTCTCTCACGCCTGCAAGCATCCATCACCTTTACCCCGGATGGGCAGGTAGAAATGTTTACACCTCTGTCTGTATCAGACACTTCAGCCCTATGCTCTTTGCCTCTGATGCTGCATTTAGAAAAGCCCCGTGAGGAGACAGCAGAATTAAGGTCCAATTTCCCAGAGGAATTAAAAACACAGGTGCCCGCAAAGTTATGGTCCTCAGGCCCAGAGGACATAGGTCACCTAAATGTTCCCCCTGTGGTGGTAAAGCTTATTCCAGGAGCTAAGTTACCAAGAAAACCACAATATCCATTAAAACCAGCACAGGCTGCTGCCATTTCTGTCCACATTAAGGCACTCTTGGAGAAGGGTGCCCTTGTCAAATGTAAATCTGAATGCAACACCCCGTTATTTCCTGTGAAAAAGAAAACTCCGAAGGGTGAGCCAGAGAAGTACAGGATGGTTCAGGATCTCCGTGCTGTTAATGAAGCTACAGTCCTGGACACCCCTCTTGTACCAAATCCTCATACTCTGCTCTCTGGAGTCCCACCATCTGCAAAATTCTTCACAGTTATTGACCTAGCAAATGCTTTTTTCAGTGTCCCACTGGACCCATCCTGCCAATATCTGTTTGCTTTCACTCATGAGATGCAACAGTATACCTGGACTGTCATGCCCCAAGGGGCACAAAATTCACCAAGTCAATTTGCAAAGGCCATGGCCACCATCCTTGACCCATGGCAAGCCGAGCACCCAGAAGTTGTTCTGCTTCAGTATGTGGATGATTTGCTACTCTGTGGAGATGACATACCCACTACCGAAGAGTGCTCAATTAGTCTGCTTTGTTATTTAGCAGAACAAGGATGCAAAGCTTCACTCATCAAGCTACAGTTCTGCCAACCTTCAGTAATTTTCCTTGGACATTGCCTATCTCAAGGTACCAGACATCTTACTCGGGACCGGGTAAGAGCTGTGCTGGATATTCCGCCTCCAAGGACTTCTAAGTCTCTTCATGCCTTCCTAGGCCTCATTTCCTACTGCAGAGCATGGATCCCAGAAGCCTCTCTGCTCATGCAACCTCTCTATGACGCACTTAAGTCTGACCCTTTCTGTTTAACTAAAGAAGCTATGGACAATTTTACTGCTCTCAAACGAGCCATTGCTTCTGCTCCTGCCTTGGGCCTCCCTGACTACTCCAAAACTTTCAAATTGTTTGTCTCTGAAAGACAAGGCCACGCAACAGGAGTGCTCACCCAAACTAATGACTTAAGAGGCCGCCAGAGGCCTATTGGATATTTCTCATGTCAACTGGACATTGTGGCCAGAGGGACTCCTTCCTGTCTCAGGGCTGTTTTTGCTGCGAGAGAACTCATAGAGAAGACCTCAGACCTGGTCCTTGGCCACCCTCTGGTTGTTTTGGCCCCTCATGACATCTCTGCCATCATCAACCAAGTCCAGCTCAAGCACGTGTCTCCAGCCAGACACCTGCGCTTACAGTGTCATCTCCTTTTGCCTGACAACATTTCCATCCAAAGATGTCAGGTGCTTAATCCGTCCACTCTTCTTCCACTCCCTGAGGGGGGTATCTATTATGGATTTATCACGGATGAAACCTACATTCACCTGCTCTGTGGATGTATCAAGAAAGTCATGCATCCACATTTGACATTTTATGAAGATGAGAAGCCTCTCTGTGAAGGCCCAGATCACGCCTTCTGCACCACGTGGTACAAACCAAACATTACCCCTGAACCTTGCTATGAAGATGAGCTTTACCACCGGACCGATGTAAAACTTACTGCACAAGACTTCTATTGTGACTCTGACGGCAATAGTATGGTCTTGATCCAGCTACCTCAACAACTTAACTACCTTTACCGTCATTGGGATACTGCTATCCCACATATTCCTGTTACCAAGTTGAAGACAAAGTCATGGAATGATCTTGGGCCCATGGCAAAACTATGGGCCACCATGACTGAAGAACAGCTACAGGAAAATGGTATTGTCAAATACCCAACAACTGACCTTCTAGAAGCATGGCCACGCCATTTCCTGGAAAAAGAATTTCAAGATCTGGTCATAAAGAATGATTATGACCCAGAAACACCTCATGACTGTTTTGAACAGATGAAAATGGAAACAGTGCACTTACCAACTGTGCATGAGAACCCATTACCAGATCCGGATTTTACCCTGTTTGTGGACGGATCGAGATATGCCGATGAAGGAGGAACATATCATACAGGATATGCCGTAACCACAACAGATGAAGTTATTAAATCATCATCCTTACCGCCAGCAATGTCTGCACAAGAAGCTGAATTACAGGCTCTGACTTCAGCCTGCAAAATTTCCGAAGGAAAACGTGCCAACATCTATACAGATTCAAGATATGCTCTAGGCGTGGCACATGACTTCGGCCTAATTTGGAAGACTAGAGGATTTCTTACCACCGCCGGTACACCAGTCAAACACAGCACTGCAATCAAGGAGCTAATGGATGCCCTCCTACTCCCCAAAGAAGTGGCCGTTTTGAAAGTAAAGGCCCATGGGAAATTGGATACAGATGAAGCAAAGGGCAACCATTTGGCTGATCAGGCTGCTAAGTTAGCGGCCAGGGATTTGCAGGAAGTGGATGAAGAAGTGTCCGGACAAGAAGAAGAAGTCCCTATTTTTGCCCTGCAAACTCTTCCTACTGATCTGCGAATTTTACAAGAACAGCAAGCTGCAGTCACTCCTGAAGAGGTCCAGAAATGGAAAAAGAAAGGAGCTGTCCAAAAGGACGGAATATATTACAACAACTTCAAATTTTGTCTTCCCAGAAATTTGTATCCAGCAGTTGTCCAATGGGCACATGGGCCTGCACACCTGTCAAAAGAATTGATGGCCGCCCTCATACAGAAGTATTATGAAGCACCTGGAATCACAACATTGATCAATAGCTTCTGCAAGGCCTGTGTCATTTGTGCAAAATGCAATCCAGGAAGACCAGTTAAAGTACCTGCGAAACACCTGGCAAAGCCCATGTACCCCTTCCAGCGGATTCAAATTGACCACATCCAAATGCCCAAGAGTGGGCCCCATGAATATGCACTAGTAATAGTGGACATGTTCTCAGGCTGGCCAGAAGCCTACCCAGTGGCCAATATCACTGCAAAAACAACCGCAAAGCGCCTACTTACAGATATTGTATGTAGATTCGGACTCCCAGAAGTTATTGAGAGTGATCAAGGCCCAGCCTTTACAGCAACTGTGACTAAAGAAATTTGGACTGCTCTAGGGGTGACTCTAGCCTTCCATACCCCTTACCACCCACAAAGTAGTGGTAAAGTGGAGCGCATGAATGGCACTCTAAAAACCAGAATGTTAAAAATGTCACAAGAAACAAAGATGCCCTGGCCAGAAAGCCTACCGATAGCTCTATTTAGTGTTAGGCACACACCTAGAGGGAAACATTCACTGTCCCCATATGAGGTTCTATTTGGGACAGCACCCAGACTAGGTTGTTATTATCCGCAGCAGTTGCAACTCCAATCAGATGTTTTAGTAGACTATGTAACTGAACTTGCAAATGTCCTAAACAAAATACATGCCCAAGTTTTCTCTTCAATTCCAGATCCCGAATTGGATACAGGTTCCCATAACCTACTTCCCGGAGATTGGGTCCTGGTCAAGAAGTTTGTGCGGAAAAATACCCTGGAACCAAGATTTGACGGTCCATTCCAAGTTCTCCTGATTACCGCAACCTCCGTCAAATTGGCCGGTAGGCCAAATTGGATCCACGCTTCCCACTGCAAGAAATCTCCTGCCCCAGAGGAAGCGAATATCGCACAAACATGTATCTCTGGTACATCTTCTCCTTAATTAGCCTTATGAAGGCCCAGCAAGTAGCCATTACCAAAGACATTAGTGGGTACACCTTCTGGTATAATTCATCATGCACCCAGGTGGCTACCTATACCTTTGACTACTGTGATATTGTAGAATGCCCATTTCCCACACCACAAATCCAGAGCATCTATAGAGATATCCCTCATTCGAAAGACCCATATGTTTGTGTAGTTGACAAACAATGGGGGCACAATTGTGATCACTGGGGGGGCGGCGGGATGGAATGCCGGGCCTGCCTGGGGTTACAAACCAAAAAGTGCCGTAGCTAAAGTAGATGATCATGGTAGATCGCTTCTCCAGAGAATGACTTTGAGAGTGCCGTAGCTAAAGTAGATGATCATGGTAGATCGCTTCTCCAGAGAATGACTTTGAGAAAGCCTGGGGGGAGCACACCAATGAAATTAATCCTTAACATTGAGCGCCCAAGCCCAACAGATGCAGACCAGTATGTGATGGGAATGTACTGGAAAAAGGGTTCCTACCAGAAATTAGGGCATTTCTACCTCAAAGATATGTGCAACTCTTCTGAGTGGCAAGGGGCCACCCACATGGTCCCTAACCCATTAAAACCCCATATCCAGACCTTTCAGGACATGATGGCCATTGCTAACCCCACTTTTGAAGATACCATGGCCGCTGAAACAGGTTTTAATGATGTAAATTTATGGTTAGAATGGATGAAATATAATGCTAATAAACATAATAGAACCGCATGTTATGTGTGTGGAGGTGCCCGGCCTCACCTGGGTACCGTACCTTTAATCCTACCCGTAGATATAGAAGAATGTGTTTTAAGCCTTTTTGCCTATCACTATAATTTTAACAGGTCCATATGTATTGCATGGACAAAGGAGTATCCTCTTCTAGCCAAAGACGTCAAACCCCCTGATGGTATTACCGTATATAAAGGTAATTACACTTGCTATGCCATGTACGATGGTATTGGTAAATTTGTAGGTAACTTTTCCAAAGGCTATTGTGCTACATACAGAACTGTCCCTGTACGTTTGCTGCAACATCACACTAGGTCACTAGGAGACATTTATTGGTTGTGTGGGGATTTACAGCTAAGATCCAGAATGGACACAGAATGGTGGGGAGAGTGTACTTTGACTAAGGCCATTATGCCTATACATATTATTTCTGACACACACCTCAACACCCATGAGTTCAGCCACACTAAGGTTAAACGTGACGCCCCAGTGAAAGGAAGTTTTGATCCTCATGTATATATTGATGCCATTGGAGTGCCCAGGGGGGTGCCCAATGAGTTTAAAGCTAGGGATGAAGTTGCTGCAGGATTTGAATCAATTTTTACCATAGTTACCGCAAACAAGAATCTAAATTGGATAAATTACATTTATTATAATCAACAGCGTTTTGTCAATTACACCAGAGACGCCCTCCAGGGATTGGCCGAACAGTTACAGGCCACCTCCCAAATGACTTTTCAGAATAGGATGGCCCTAGATATGATCTTAGCCGAAAAAGGAGGGGTTTGTAAGATTTTGCCCGACACTATGACATGTTGTACCTACATCCCAGAAAACACAGGCCCTAATGGTAAAGTCACACTAGCTATAGAAAAATTAAATGACTTGTCTGAAGAGTTAAAAAGGAATTCTGGGATAAAAGATCCCTGGGAAAGATGGTTTGGTTGGATGACAGGATGGCAAAAGGCTTTAATGCAGATTGGTATGGCTATACTAATTTTTCTTTTTATTTTTGCTCTTCTCTTTTGTTGTGTCCTCCCATGTCTGAGAAAATCCCTCATGAAGACTGTTGACCAAGCAGCACCCACTTTGACCCATCTCGAAGTTGATGACCAAGAATTCCAAGACATCAACTCACCCTGTCTGCCGCTGCAAACATTCCCTTTTGTCGATAAAGTGCAGGAATTCTAGGAAGGGACTAGCTCAGGGACAGCATCTGTCAGTGAATGGTAAAGGCCCCATGTGGAGAAGTGGTGGGTTAGCTGCCATGGGATACCCTTGGGTGTGAAGCGTTCGAGAGCCATACTGACGGATGGTTAGCCTATTAGGGTCAGACCTAGGGACAGCCTTGCACTTTGCATTAACACCTAGCTAGCGGCCACGGGGTTTCTGTGCCTTTGGGTTAACACGTCTTCTGATACTAACATAATAAAGTTTTATCTCTTAGAATCTAACATTTCATAGGGGGGACTGATGTGGAATTATTAAAAATCTTTATTGTACTTGTATTGAATTATTGTACTAACTCCATTTTAACTTTATACTGTGACTTCGTCCTCCATTTTGTCCTCCTAACCTGACTTCTTCAATCCTCCATTTTGTCCTCATGACTTAACTTGTTCATTTCAAAACTACATTACGTGACTGAACTTCTCAACCCAATTAATACAGTAGACAAAGACCGTGTTTCCTTCAAGGACAAGTACCAGGAGGTGCTGGCTACTCCTTAAGACTTGCTGGCTACTCCTTAGAGCTTGTAAGATAGTACAGTTTGAAGGCCACAGAACACAGTAGTAATGAAATGTTCTATTCATAAGAGACCTTGCACCTGGACATAAAGCCTGATATCATTGACTGTGTAAAATGACGCTTAGGACCCCCTTGTCCCCCACCCGTGTCCAGAATAATCCCACCTCTGATGGGTGGGCACGGGACTAACCTCTTAATTTTACTAACCAATAGGTAAGACACTAACTCCGTCACTTAACAATTAATCCAATTGATGATGTTTATTTGCTGATATTCTAATAATCAATGATGACGCAAAATGCCTCTTAAAAGGGCCTGCGCGCCCGCTTTTACTTCACTTGCCAATAAACTTTCTCGAAGTTATTTTAACCTGAACCTCGTGTGTCAGACTTAATTACTTCAGCGTATATACGCAATTTAATTTTATTGATTTGGACAGGAACAGATAGACTTTGAACATTTTGGTTTACTTCCAAAAAGTACCATAACATTCTCGATAAATGGTTTTAATATCCACATACTTTTGTGGACATAATTAAAGTGTGCAATTTAACATCTATATACATATTTTCATACATGTCACATGGACAGAGCTCATAATTAGTATGAGATAACAATGTTTGGATTAGTGAGAGGCTAATAAGTGCAGAGTAGCGGCAATTTTTAACCCCTTAAGTACACGTGACATGTCATGATTCCTTTTTTATTCCAGAAGTTTGGTCCTTAAGGAGTTAAAAAAAATTTAATCCGTCATCATGTTGAGTGTAAGAGCACCTTACATTCATCTTGGTTTGGAGTGATATTTCTTTTATGGAGGTCAGTGGTCAAATTTGAATACTCCAATACAGGATCTGCTTTTTTATATATATATATATATATATATATATATATATATATATATATATATATATATATATACACATGGATTTATTGAATTCCATTGCATTATTGATTATCAGTGAAAGGTGTGAAATGATTAAAATATTATATCAATAATGCTAAAGATTTGTAATATCCTATCTCCAGTGGCGTACTAAGGGGGGGGCGGCCCGCCCCGGGTGCCACTGACTAGGGGGGTGCCATGACGTCCAGTGTCATGTGTCACCCCCCATCATTACGCTGCGGTGGCTGCGCACAGCCGCAGCACCTTTGCGCCCGGCGGGACTTAATTCAAGGAGAAGGGGGAGGAGTGTTGCGGGCCGCGACGTCGCGCAACATGATGACGTCGTGCGCAGCGCCGTCAGCCCGCCTTCACGGATATTCAGGCGGTCAAGGCATCATCAAAATGTGAGTAGTAATTTTATGTGATGGGGCTAATTTAATTAAAGGGGGGGGTGGATAATGGATTAATTAAAGAAGGGGAGGGAGGTTTAATTAAAGGGGTGAGGATTAATTAAGGGGGGTGTATTAATTAAGGGGGGGTGTATTAATTAATGGGGTGAGCATTAATTAAGGGGGTGTGGATTAATTAAGGGGGGTGTGAGGATTAATTAAGGGGGTGTATTAATTAAGGGGGGTGTGGTTTAATTAAGGGGGGTGTATTAATTAAAGGGGTGTGGATTAATTAAGGGGGGTGTATTAATTAATTAAGGGGGGTGTATTAATTAAGGGGGGTGTATTAATTAATGGGGTGAGCATTAATTAAGGGGGTGTGGATTAATTAAGGGGGGTGTGAGGATTAATTAAGGGGGTGTATTAATTAAGGGGGGTGTGGAGTAATTAAGGGGGCTGTATTAATTAAGGGGGCTGTATTAATTAAGGGGGGAGTGAGGATTAATTAAGGGGGGTGTATTAATTAATGGGGGTGAGTATTAATTAAGGGGGTGTGGATTAATTAAGGGGTGTGTGAGGATTAATTAAGGGGGTGTAATAATTAAGGGGTGTGTGGATTAATTAAGGGGGTGTATTAATTAAGGGGGGAGTGAGGATTAATTAAGGGGGTGTATTAATTAATGGGGGTATTAATTAAGGGGGTGTAGATTAATTAAGTTAAGGGGGTGTGAGGATTAATTAAGGGGGTGTATTAATTAAGGGGGGTGTGGATTAATTAAGGGGGCTGTATTAATTAAGGGGGGTGTGGATTAATTAAGGGGGCTGTATTAATTAAGGGGGGAGTGAGGATTAATTAAGGGATGTGTATTAATTTAGGGGGGTGTATTAATTAAGGGGAATGAGGATTAATTAAGGGGGTGTATTAATTAAGGGGGGTGTATTAATTAATGGGGGTGAGTATTAATTAAGGGGGTGTATTAAGGGGGTGTGGATTAATTAAGGGGGGTGTGAGGATTAATTAAGGGGGTGTATTAATTAAGGGGGAGTGAGGATTAATTAAGGGGGTGGATTAATTAAGGGGCAGTGAGGATTAATTAAGGGGGTGTATTAATTAAGGGGGGTGTGGATTAATTAAGGGGGGTGTATTAATTAAGGGGAGTGTATTAATTAAGGGAAAGTGAGGATTAATTAAGGGGAGTGAGGATTAATTAAGGGGGGTGTATTAATTAATGGGGGTATTAATTAAGGGGGTGTAGATTAATTAAGTTAAGGGGGTGTGAGGATTAATTAAGGGGGTGTATTAATTAAGGGGGGTGTGGATTAATTAAGGGGGCTGTATTAATTAAGGGGGGTGTGGATTAATTAAGGGGGCTGTATTAATTAAGGGGGGAGTGAGGATTAATTAAGGGATGTGTATTAATTTAGGGGGGTGTATTAATTAAGGGGAGTTAAGATTAATTAAGGGGGTGTATTAATTAAGGGGGGTGTATTAACCCCTTAAGGACACATGACGTGTGTGACACGTCTTGATTCCATTTTATTCTAGAAGTTTGGTCCTTAAGGGGTTAATTAATGGGGGTGAGTATTAATTAAGGGTGTGTATTAAGGGGGTGTGGATTAATTAAGGGGGGTGTGAGGATTAATTAAGGGGGTGTATTAATTAAGGGGGGTGTGGATTAATTAATGGGGGTGTATTAATTAAGGGGGAGTGAGGATTAATTAAGGGGGTGGATTAATTAAGGGGCAATGAGGATTAATTAAGGGGGTGTATTAATTAAGGGGGGTGTGGATTAATTAAGGGGGGTGTATTAATTAAGGGGAGTGTATTAATTAAGGGAAAGTGAGGATTAATTAAGGGGAGTGAGGATTAATTAAAGGGGTGTATTAATTAATGGGGTGTATTAATTAAGGGGGCTGTATTAATTAAGGGGGGTGTGGATTAATTAAGGGGGCTGTATTAATTAAGGGGGGAGTGAGGATTAATTAAGGGATGTGTATTAATTTAGGGGGGTGTATTAATTAAGGGGAGTTAGGATTAATTAAGGGGGTGTATTAATTAAGGGGGGTGTATTAATTAATGGGGGTGAGTATTAATTAAGGGTGTGTATTAAGGGGGTGTGGATTAATTAAGGGGGGTGTGAGGATTAATTAAGGGGGTGTATTAATTAAGGGGGGTGTGGATTAATTAATGGGGGTGTATTAATTAAGGGGGAGTGAGGATTAATTAAGGGGGTGGATTAATTAAGGGGCAATGAGGATTAATTAAGGGGGTGTATTAATTAAGGGGGGTGTGGATTAATTAAGGGGGGTGTATTAATTAAGGGGAGTGTATTAATTAAGGGGAGTGAGGATTAATTAAAGGGGTGTATTAATTAATGGGGTGTATTAATTAAGGGGGGAGTATTAATTAAGGGGGGTGTATTAATTAAGGGGCAGTGAGGATTAATCAAGGGGTGTGTGTATTAATTGAGGGGGGTGTATTAATTAAGGGGGTGTGGATTAATTAAGGGGGGTGTATTAATTAACGGGGGTGTATTAAAGGGTGTGTGGATTAATTAAGGGGGGTGTATTAATTAAGGGGGTGTGGATTAATTAAAGGGGGCTGTGGATTAAAGAATTAAAGGGGGAGGTTTAAATAATGGGGGTGCAGGTTTTTTTTTATTAAGGGGGCTGCAGTATTCTATTTATTAAGGGAGGATGTGCACTGCAGATTTTTTTTTTTTTTTTTAATGGGGTGTGCAGGGTTTTTATAAGGGGGGTGTGCAGGTTTTTTGTTATTAAGAGGGGTTGTGCACGTTTTTGTTTTTTATTAAGGGGGTGTGCAGGGTTTTTTATTAAGGGGGTGTGCAGGATTTTTATGTGTAGGGAGTGAATGAAATTTATGTGATTGGGGTGCAGGGTTTTTATGTGTAGGGAGTGTATGACATTTATGTGATCGGGGTGCAGCGTTTTTATATGAAGGGCGAGACAAGGGGCTTTGTAGAAAGGGGCAGGGCAGGAGTTTTCTATAAGGTTCTCACCAGCCCCTTTCTACAAAAGCACTGGTCTTCCCCCTTCTACAAAACTGGCGCATTTTACAAATTTTACAAGCAGTTTACAAATGTGAGCAATAAATATGATTGAAAACATTGAAAAAAATGTGGGTGTTTTCTTACATTTTTATTAGGGGGGGGGGGGGGGGGGGTGCCACACTCAGGGTCCGCCCCGGGTGCCAAATGCTCTAGGTACGCCCCTGCCTATCTCTATGTACTGGTGTGTATGTTTCTATAATGTGTTACTACTTTATTGAAATGTTATGTAGCTGGTTATAGAGATTTCTTTATACAGTATTAATAATGCACAGTGGGCATCCATGCCAGGTGCTGTAGTGTATTTGGCTATATAACTGGCAGGGTGTGACAGTGTATGACACTCAGTGTATGGGACAGCAGCCTGGGTCTCTCTGATCGGTAAAACAGTCAATATTCTCACTAGTCTGAGGTCTTTTACTTCCAAACTACGTTTCCCGGCATGCCCCGCGCGCCCCGCTGCCCACGCCTCGCGGAGGCTAACGGGAGTTGTAGTTCGTTTCCGGCGCTCGACGCGCTCTCCGTGCCCTTGCTCCCGGGGAGGCGGGAACTCCATGTCCCATAATGCTCTGCGCCGTGTTTCCCCCCCTTGGCACCCCATCGGCGGCTGCGGAAGGGCTAGAAACATGGCGGCTCCGGGGGCCAGCGGGCCGAGCTCGGCCTCCAACCCGAGGAAATTCAGCGAGAAGATCGCACTGCAGCGGCAAAGACAGGCGGAGGAGACGGCGGCCTTTGAGGAGGTCATGATGGATATCGGCTCCACACGGGTAACGGCGGGTCACGGGGAGGGCGGCATGTTACTGGCCGGTCACTACGGTACGGCCACCGGGAGCGCTCCCATGATCTCACCCAGGGGTGCCAGCAACCACGTGACACCTGTCAGTGTGCCACAGCTAATCAGGGTCTCACTATACACCTGTCAGTGTGTCACAGATAATCAGGGTCTCACTATACACCTGTCAGTGTGTCACAGCTAGTCAGGGTCTCACTATACACCTGTCAGTGTGTCACAGCTAGTCAAGGTCTCACTATACACCTGTCAGTGTGTCACAGCTAGTCAGGGTCTCACTATACACCTGTCAGTGTGTCACAGCTAGTCAAGGTCTCACTATACACCTGTCAGTGTGCCACAGCTAATCAGGGTCTCTCTATACACATGTCAGTGTGTCACAGCTAGTCAAGGTCTCACTATACACCTGTTAGTGTGTCACAGCTAGTCATGGTCTCACTATACACCTGTCAGTGTGTCACAGCTAGTCAGGGTCTCACTATACACCTGTCAGTGTGTCACAGCTAATCAGGGTCTCTCTATACACCTGTCAGTGTGTCACAGCTAGTCAGGGTCTCACTATACACCTGTCAGTGTGTCACAGCTAGTCAGGGTCTCACTATACACCTGTCAGTGTGCCACAGCTAATCAGGGTCTCACTATACACCTGTCAGTGTGCCACAGCTAATCAGGGTCTCTCTATACACCTGTCAGTGTGTCACAGCTAGTCAGGGTCTCACTATACACCTGTCAGTGTGTCACAGCTAATCAGGGTCTCACTATACACCTGTCAGTGTGTCACAGCTAGTCAGGGGCTCACTATACACCTGTCAGTGTGCCACAGCTAATCAGGGTCTCTCTATACACCTGTCAGTGTGTCACAGCTAGTCAAGGTCTCACTATACACCTGTCAGTGTGTCACAGCTAGTCAGGGTATCTCTATACACATGTCAGTGTGTCACAGCTAGTCAAGGTCTCACTATACACCTGTCAGTGTGTCACAGCTAGTCATGGTCTCACTATACACCTGTCAGTGTGTCACAGCTAGTCATGGTCTCACTATACACCTGTCAGTGTGTCACAGCTAATCAGGGTCTCTCTATACACCTGTCAGTGTGTCACAGTTAGTCAGGGTCTCACTATACACCTGTCAGTGTGTCACAGCTAGTCAGGGTCTCACTATACACCTGTCAGTGTGCCACAGCTAATCAGGGTCTCACTATACACCTGTCAGTGTGCCACAGCTAGTCAGGGTCTATCTATACACCTGTCAGTGTGTCACAGCTAGTCAGGGTCTCACTATACACCTGTCAGTGTGTCACAGCTAATCAGGGTCTCACTATACACCTGTCAGTGTGTCACAGCTAGTCAGGGGCTCACTATACACCTGTCAGTGTGCCACAGCTAATCAGGGGCTCACTATACACCTGTCAGTGTGCCACAGCTAATCAGGGTCTCTCTATACACCTGTCAGTGTGTCACAGCTAGTCAGGGTCTCACTATACACATGTCAATGTGCCACAGCTAATCAGGGTCTCTCTATACACCTGTCAGTGTGTCACAGCTAGTCAGAGTCTCACTATACACCTGTCAGTGTGTCACAGCTAATCAGGGTCTCACTTTACACCTGTCAGTGTGCCACAGCTAATCAGGGTCTCTCTATATACCTGTCAGTGTGCAACAGCTAGTCAAGGTCTCACTATACACCTGTCAATGTGTGCTAGGTCTAGATTTACATCTGCCAGTGTGCTACAGTTATACCAGGCCTCACTTGATCCCTGACAATGTGCCACATGTCTGCCTGACTAACTATATCTTGTGACAGTGCGCCACAAGTATGCCAGCTGTCACTTGTCTCCTGCCAATTTGCCACTGATATGCTAGGTCTCAAGTGACTCCCGCCAGTGTCACAGATATACCAGGTTTCACAAGACTCCGATCAGTGTGCCACAGGTATCCTGGGTCTCAGGGACTTCAGTCAGTGTACCACAGGTATGCCAGGCCTTACGTGACTCCTGTCAGTGTGCCACGGGTATGCCAGGTCTCACATGACTAGTGTACCATATCTCCCATGGCATCTAGTATGCCAGAACACATGAGATTGTCATCACGTTAGCTCTACAGTGGTTCCTGCCAATATGTCTCACATCTCCGCATCACATATGTATCCTGCCAGTGAGTCGCAGGTTTACCAGATCTCACGTATCTTCGGTCACTATGTCACAGTTTGCCAGATCTTACATGTCTCCTGTCAAAATGCAGCTTGTTATAAAAAGGTTCCTGTCATTGAGCTAGGTATTTTGTGGCTCCTGTCAGTATGCCACTAATGTGACAAATCTCAGGCGATTCTATCTCTGTGCTGCAGGTTTAGCTGAGTTCATTTGACTTTTGATCGTTTACCAAATGTAACGTGACTCTAGCCAGTTTGACAGCCATACTACGTGTGATAGACCTTAAGAAACATGTCACAGAATGTTGTGGGAGTGTCATGCTTACGTTAACTCATCTCTGGAGTGTTTATTACTGCTCATTGAGGGCCTGCAAGCTTAAGAAAGTGTTAGAGATACTCAGACAGGGTTGGTGAGTGTACAATAGCAGAAGGGGTCAGAACAGTTTGAGCTTACAATTAGCATAAATCGATTCTAATGCAAAATCTAATTGTAACAACCTCTAACCCTAAACATGTTTCCAGTTGTACATTTCACCCTAATGCTCATTGATCTAATAGTTTTAAATCATTCACTAAATGTAATCCTAAATATTCTATCTCCTGGGGTTGTAACTCACTCGCTGTCAGTGTAGCCTTAACTTTACGTATATAGTAGGTCATCGCTGAGCAACTCCCTTGAATCCCGATGTTCTTTGCTGGAAGTTTAAGGGTCTATCCATCCTCTTGTCAGCTTCATATTTGGAAAACCTTTGCGATACAGGACTAGGGAGAATAATAGATTGTGATTGGTCGAGTAAAGGGGCTGTCGACCCAAATTAAAGTTACATGATTGACCCATGTTCCAGAAATACTGTTGAGCTCTGTTATAGTGTCAGTCGTTTTTACCATTTTGCTAGAGCACATTTGTGGTGTAGTTACATGGTTGCAAATTCAGTTTTTGCTATGACTGCTCTGTGTGTCCTTTCTTTTTTTTTTGTAAATATAATTTTTATTTTTGTTTTGGTTACGTTCAAAGTTTGGAGACTCGCAGGTCTCTAGTCAAGTTAGAATATGCAGACAGGTTTAACGATCAGTATCAAAAAGATCTCGGGCTCGCAGGCCCTCATGGGTAAGTAAACAGGTTGATACAGTGTCACAGGTGTTTGAGCAAGAGCATAATGTGTGCCCTGTCCCTTGTTGAGGGCAGTACTTTTGCATGTTCAGTTGGGCTCGCAGGCCCCTTGTAATGTCTGGCTCGCAGGTCCCGTATAACATGTGGGCATGCAGCGTTATGTTAGTCAAGTTTCGTGTGCTTGGATTATTTGCATCCCTAGTGTGTGTTCGAGGCTCATGGTAGTATGCACCTTCTGGGAGGAGTGTTGCAGTACTTGGTATTGGGTCTCCTTCCCGTTCGGGATCTGTTAGCTATGTGTGCCACAGCGGGGCGTTGCGTGTGACCGCTGTGGTATACTTAAACCTGTGTCTGAAAGCGTGATATGTTGAGTGCTGCTGTGTAGGTAGCAGCGCAGAGTGAACGTGTCTTTATTTTAGTAGAATGGAGGTGCGCATTGGAGCTCCAGGGTGGGCCGGTCCTGGGTTCCAGTCTCGAGTCGCGTTCAGTCTAAGCCGTGGTGGGGGGGGGAGGGGGGGGTCGGGGTCCAGTCGTGTCTCTGTCTTTGAGCTTGTCCAGGAAGGTGTCCTTGGCGGTTTCAAGGAGCCACAATGTCCAGGTCTCAGCGTATGTCTGGGGTTTGTCTGAGGCTGACATGAGCAGGTTTTCTATGGCCCTAAGTTCTTCCATCTTGGCAAACCATACCCTCAGCGGGGGTGCGGTCTTTTGTTTCCAGTAGAGGGGGACTATCTGTTTAGCTACGTTTAGGATCCTAACCGTCATAGACCTCTTGTATTTGGATTTAGATACTGTGGTGTGGTGAAGGAGCATTGCTGCCGGTTCCAGGGGGGGGGGGGCGTCCGAGAACATCTTTACAATTTTGTGTATGTCTTCCCAGTATGGTCTAATTATTTCGCATTCCCACCATACGTGGATTGCGGTCCCTGTTTCCTTCTCGCACCTCCAGCAGAGATTGGTGTGTTCTGGGTCTATGTTGTGGAGGAGGTGTGGGGTGCGGTACCAGTTTGTCAGGAGTTTGAATGCTGTCTCCTGGGTCTTGCTGTGTGTCGAGCAGTGGTGGGTGAGGTAGCATATCTGCTCCCATTCTGCGTCTGTGAATGTCGTGTTCAGTGCCGCTTCCCATTTTCCCATGAATAAAGGTTTAGCAGTAGGTGTCCCTGTTAGTAATAATGTGTATATGAGGGAGACCCCGTGCGTCGTTGGGTCTGGGCTATCGCACAGTGTCTCGAACGCTGTCCGGGTCCTGGTGAGTGCGGTGCCTTGCGGTAGGGTGCGTATGAAGGCGGTAAGTTGAGCGTGTTTGAAGCATTGTGTGAAGGTGGGTGTCTCACCTCCTAGCATGGATGTTAGTGGTATGCATTTGCCGTTGGTGAGGACGTGGTGCAGTCTCGGAATCGGGGTCTGGGGGGTGTTTTGAAAGGCTTTCGGGTCGAAGCCCGGTTGGAAGTCTGCGTTATGTACCAGAGGTGTCAGGGGGGATGGGTAGGGTGCCAAGCTATGTGTTTTCGCCGTTTTGCGCCAGATGTCCAGAGTGGATTTAATGTACGGGGACATGGCTCGGGTGTCTGGGTCCTTCCTGCCCCAGGGTATGGTTGCGAGCGGCATGCTCGCTTCCGATTCCTCCGCTATTTTCCACATTTTATGGACTCCGCTTTTCGTCCATTCCATCACCCTCTGGAGATGTGTGGCCGTGTGGTATGAGCGGAAGTCCGGCAGTGCTAGGCCCCCCATGTTTTTTGGTTTCATTAGGGTGGTGGTTTTCATCCTGGGACGTCTACCGTCCCAGATGTATTTGATCATGGCTGTGTTTAGTGTGGCAAAAAACGCCCCGGGGAGTTTAATTGGGATGGTTTGAAAGAGGTATAGTAGGCGTGGGAGGAAATTCATTTTGATGACCTGGACTCTCCCGAGCCAGGATATGTGTGGGTGTGCCCATTCTTTCATGTCTTTCTGGAAGGTGGTGAGTGTGGTGGCGAAGTTGGCTTGGAAGAGGTCTTTGCTGTCCCTAGTCAGCCAGGTTCCTAGGTACCTGATTTTTTGGTCTGCCCATTGGAATGGGAAGCTCTGGCGTAGGGGGTCAGCGCGTCTTTTGGGGATATTGACGTTCAGGATGTGGGATTTAGCATAGTTGATTTTTAAGTTGGAGATCTCTCCGAATTCCTTAAAGGCCTGTTGGATGTTGGGCAAGGTTATTTCTGGGTTGGTGATAAAGAATAACAGGTCGTCTGCGAAGGCGGCCACTTTATGGTGGACGTCGCCCGTCGTGATGCCTGTGATGTCAATGTTGCTTCTGATATGTGTCAGGAATGGTTCTAAGGCAAGGACAAACAAAAGTGGGGATAAGGGGCAGCCCTGTCTGGTGCCGTTGTGTATTGTGAGTTCGGGGGTCAGCGCGCCGTTAACCAGGACGTGTGCCGTCGGCTCATGGTATAGGGCGGTGATCCAGCGCATCATGTGGGTTCCCAGGCCCGCGTGTGTCAGGGTGTCGAAAAGGTATGTCCAACCGACTCTGTCGAAGGCCTTCTCCGCGTCCGTGGATAGCAGGAGAAGGCCCCCGGCTCCCGCCCCCCTGCCGTGCATGAGGGTGAGTGTGCGAATGGTGTTGTCCCTGGCCTCACGACCTCCCACAAACCCGACCTGGTCTGGGTGGACCAGCCTGGGGATGTGCGATTGTAGCCGCGACGCCAGGATCTTTGCAAGGAGTTTGACATCGCAATTGATGAGGGAGATTGGCCTGTAATTCCCGCAGTGTTCCCCATCCTTGCCCTCCTTGGGGATTATGGTGATGTGGGCTGTCAGGGCTTGTTTGGGGATGTGTTGGCCCTCTCTCACCGCGTTAAAGGAGTCTACTAGTGGCTGGTATAAACTGTCCGAGAAGGTCTTGTAGTATTTTAATGGGAGGCCGTCAGGGCCTGGGCTCTTGCCCGGTTTGGTTTGTTTGATCGCCTGTGCCAGCTCTGACAGAGTGATAGGTTCGTCTAGCATTGCTGCAGTTGTGTCATCTATAGTCGGGGATGTGTGGGTGGTGAGATATGTGCGTATTTTGTCTCGTAGTCGTGTTTTCGCCGTCTCTGTGTGTGGTTGTGGCAGGGAGTAAAGGTCCGCGTAGTACGTCCTTATAGTGGTCAGTATGTCGGTCGGGAGGCGATGGAGTTTACCGCTTTTATCTCTGATTTTGTCGATGTATGTGAGCTGTCTCTTTTTGGTAAGCATCTTGGCCAAAAGTTTTCCGCTCTTGTTCCCGTGTATGGAAAAGAACGCTTTGTGTCTTATCGCGTCCCTGTGGAATTTAGAGTGGAGCAGCGAGGTTAACTCGCGTCTCAGCTGTAGGAGTTTCGTTTGGTGTGTGGAGTGTTGTGAGTGTTTGTTTAGGTCTTCCTCGTGTTGGATGTCCGTCAGGATCTGGGTCAGGCGGGCCTCGGAGCGTTTCTTGAGTAGGGCCCCTTGTTGTATAAAGTGTCCCCGAATCACGCATTTGTGGGCTTCCCATCTAAGCGTCGGGGACGTCTCTGTTGGGGGGTTGTCTAGGAAATAGTCCTTGATTTTTCCTCCGATGTGGTTTGTGAGGTCTGTTCTGGTCAGGAGATACTCATTGAGTCTCCATTTAGTGATGGAGGGGCGGTAGAGCGGGGATTTTAAGCGTAGGGTAACGGGTGCGTGGTCCGACCACGTCGCCACACCAATCGTCGCGTCTTCCACTAGAGGTAGCGCGTGTTGTGTGGTGTAGAAGTGATCTATTCTGGAGTATGTCTGGTGGGGGTGGGAGAAGTGTGTGTAGTCTTTTTCGTCGGGATGATGAGCTCTCCAGCAGTCTACCAGCCGGTGTGATCTAAGGAGTGACTTGAGGGAGTGTAGCTGTTGTGGTGGGGTATGGGACGTGCCGGAGGAGCAGTCCCAGGTTGGGTCCAGTGTGATGTTAAAGTCCCCCCCTAGTACCAGTGTCCCTTCAGCGAACGTGTGGAGTTTGCGTAGTGTCTGGAGTAGGAAGCGGCACTGACGTCTGTTAGGGGCGTAGATGGTTGCAAATGTGTAAGTCTGCTCGGCTATCTTGCCCTTGAGGAAAAGGTATCTACCTTCGTCGTCGGTGAGGCACCCCCCCTCCTGGAACGGCACTCGTTTGTTAATGAGGATGGCAGTCCCTCTAGATTTGCCTCCTTGGAAGTCGCTAAAGTATCCGTGCGGGTAGTGGTGGTCCGTCAGTTTCGGTCTGTCACCTTTCCTGAAGTGTGTCTCCTGGATCATGACCACTGAGGCCCTGCGGGCATGGAAGTCCCTCAGGGCTCCAGTCCGTTTTTCGGGCTGGTTGAGTCCCCTGGCGTTGACAGTCATGATAGTGAGGGGGGCGGGGGTCAGTGCCATGTTTTGCCTAGTGGGGTCTCTCCGTCAGTAGTGGGGGGGGGTGCGGGGTGAGGGAGGGGGTATAGGGGCGTGGTGTAGGGGGAGGTGTCAGGGGTAAGGGGGTGTATAGGTCTCGTCACCTTACGGTGGCGTCTGGGTGTAGGCGTCGGGGAGCTGCGGCGCACGGTTCCACTTGAGACCCGTGTGGGCAGCCCACCTTGGATTGACGCCTTGTCCCGTGGGGTAGTGAAAGGAGGTCAGGGCTCACCTAGCGGGCACGTCTGAGTCCGGTCCGTAACCGTCGGATCTCTCCTTGGTCACCTACTGCCGTCACAGACCCGTGTCGATCCCCTGTGGCTCCAATGCGCGTCTCGTATGTGGCTGGTGTCGTAATCCTCGCCCGAGGTTGTGTGGCCTCGTGGCCTGTGTGGGAGTAAAGTCAACGAAATTTAGCAATATCATCGAGAACATCATTAAAACATTAACATTAACATTGCATACATTAGACAACGAGTCTATCAAAACGATAACAAAGTTTTGGCCAACTAGCTGTGGACATCGTGAAGCTTGCCTGTAGAGGCCTATTACTCTATGTCACGACCCGGATCCCTCCCTCGCCTCCCCCTCCCGTTCAATCCCCCCCGTCCATTTGGTCTCTATTTCAGCGGGTAGTGTGCGTTGTGCGCTCCCTGTCTGTCAGTGGTCTGTCCGCTTCGTCTTGGCTCCGGGGTGTGCTTAGTGAGTGGGCTTGAGGTCACCCCCGGTGTCGTCGCCCCTCTGTGTGCGTTGGCCCCGTGGGTCCCTGTCGTCACTCCATCAATGTTTGTCAAGTCTGCGATCTGGCTACCCCGGGTTCCAGTATCTCCGGGCCACCCCGGAACCCTCTCCCCAGGTGTGGCCCACCGGCACCACCCCTCCCGGTCAGCTCGCCGAGGGTCATTACTGGCCGGGTGGGTGGCGGCGACAGGCCCCAGCCAGGGAGTCAGGTCCCCCCCCTCCCCCCCTCCTCCCCCCTCCTTAACGGCCCTGGGGTACTTGCGAGCATGTGCTCTCAGCAGTTCTGTATGCCCGGTCTGGCAGTATTAGTAGTAGCCAGGGCTCACAGCAGTTCTGTATGCCAGGTCTGGCAGTGTTAGTATTAGTCCACCAGCGTTAGTCCATCTCAGTTCTCGGTGGTTCCGCTGGTGTGGTGGCTCGGCCCGTCAGGGGGGTCGCTTGCGGTAACAGTTCCACATTGCTGTGCTGGTTCCGTGTGGTAAACAGTTCAGGCAGTGTCTCGGGAAGGCATGTGGTCGGGGGTGTTCAGGAGGGCCGTGCAGGGTTAGGCCAAGTCTTTCACAATGTCCAGTCTCGGGTAATATCCACTTCGGGCCGTTAGTGTGGTGCGCCAGACGGTCTCGTAGCTTGCTGTCGGGGCCTCCTCACTCGTTGCTGTTGGCTTGGGGCTGGGGGGTTCGGCCCCTGTGGAAAGGAGTAAAAGTTCAGAGGGTCTGGCCAGGTCATTTGGACCGGCGTGAGGTGTAGCTCCCTCAGGAGGTCTTCCATGTCCTCTTCGCTTCTCACAGTGAAAGGACCGTTCTGTGTGGTTGCTTGTAGGCCCGTAGGGAAGTTCCATCTGTAGCGGACCTTGTTGGTCTGCAGTGCCCGTGTGAGAGGGCGCATCGCTCTCCTGTAGGCAAGTGTCGCTGGTGATAGGTCGGGGAACAGTTGTACCTCTACCCCATTGGAGATCACTTGTTTGGTGTCTCTGGCTTTGTGTAGGATGTCTTCCTTTGTCTGGAAGTGGGCAAGGCAGCAAATGATGTCTCTAGGAGGGGCGTCAGGGGGTCCTCTCGGCCTGAGGGCCCGATGTGCCCTAATAAATTCTATGTGGGTGGTTGGCGGTCGGCCGAGGAGGTTGTTAAAGAGCTCTGACAACGTGTCCCTGATAGGGGTGGTGTGGTCTAAGTCCTCTGGCATACCTCTGATCCGTATGTTTTGCCGCCGCCCACGGTTATCAAGGTCTTCAATGTGCTGCGCCATTTGCCGTAGTTGGACCCCCTGCTGTTGGAGTTTGCAGGTGGTTGCGGATTGCGCCGCTGCCATGTGGTCGCAGTCGGCTTCCAATTGGGCCACCTTCTGTTGGGTGCCCTGAATGTCTTCCCGCATGGTGCGCAGTTCCTCTGAGAGGGACTTGTGTAGGGCGGCGTTGGCCTCTTTCAGGTCGGCTTTAGTGGGTAGGTTTCGGATCATCTCGATCCATTCAGGCTGGGGGTGATGAGTGCTGTTTCCCCCTGGGTGCTCGACATGTGGTGAGGTCGGGCGGGAGAGGCCTGAGGCCTCGGAGTCATTTGAGGCCTGGGCTGGCGGCTCGGCCGGCGGCACGAGAAATTGCCTCATGGCTGGTTGTTGTGCCCCCTTCGGGGTGCTGGAGGGCTGACTGGCCTGCGATGTCCGATGGTTTCTTCCCATTTATGCGGTCGTTATCGCTTGTCGGGCGAGGATTTGTGCTGAGCCTTTGGGGAGCTCCCGGTTTACGCCGCCATTAGCCTCGGCGTCCAAGCCACGCCCCCCTGCTCTGTGTGTCCTTTCATTGGGGGGAAATGAATTATATTTCACAATCTGTGGCAAACATCGTAGAATACTTTCTACAAACTATTTTTACTAAATTTTTAACTTCGCCCTCACCGGCGGTTATCAGACATCATTGATTTGGGTTTTACGCTTAAGGATGCTGACAGTTGATCATACAAAAGATATTTGCAGACACACAGATTGTCATACTGCTACTGCACTACTACAGCCTCCTTTATCAATTGCACTTTCACCTGCGGTCTACTTGTTCACTTAACAGAACGCATCATCAATGGACGGAGAAGCTAGATTTTTCATACTGGGGGTTATTAAGTAAACTGGCAATTGGGGAGAATTGACGCAAAGGTATTGCATCTGATATTGTTCCGCTAATACTTGTTTACAGAATAATTCTTCTGAAACCCACAGATTCTTGGCAAACCCTTTCGTATTATGACAGTTCTGACACGTTCAATACATTCTGAATATTTTTCTCTCATATTATCGCCTCGGCAGTTTAATTCTAGCCTGTATTCGTATGACACAAAAGGAGAACATTGCTAGGTGGAATGCCTTAGTTGCCATAGCAGCGACAATCTTAAATGTTTCACAGATGGATTTTAAACCTTTTAAAACCTGTGACAAATCGAAGTGACAATACACTCAATGAATAGATTATGCATCTATTAAAGGAGCAAGCACAGTCTCCGGTTTGCAAACTGAATGGTGTAAACCGACATCCGGAATCGTTGTGTGCTCTCTATAACCACTTAAAGATTTTCGAAATGGTCCTTGCGGAAAACTAAAAGGCTCCTGGTTATAATGGCGGCATTGCGCGCTTAATTGCTGCCGCCAACTGGGAGCTTCATATTCAAATATGCAGGTTTCAGGCAGGCTAGGAATAGACATAGATCTTAAAACGTACCTGACCTTTGACACCATAAACATTTACACTCTGAAATGATACTTAGCTTTTTTGAAAAGGTTATAAAGTAAAATTTTACCCTTTGATTTATTATTATTTTTTAATTCATAATTTTATTCTTGCATAGGCCTTGCACCGGGTAACCACACAGAGGATCTCTGAATATGCATCTAACGAAGCAGACTTTGTAAGCTTCTCTGTGTATACGACAATCTGGGAAATTGCCATGTGGAATGGTCAAATATTAATTCTAGATGATTTAAAATGATATTTAATGTGGACCTTCCATATTCTGTGTTTACTTATCGTTCTTCATACTGTAATGGAGATCTCTGAACTGACTGTAACTTTCCTTTTTATTGGCTTACATTTTTAATTGTTTTAAAGTTCTGCTCAATCATAGCCTACTTATTACATAGAGCCTGGTAACCAGAGCTCTCCAGATAGAAACTTATATTCAAAAGCTTGAATTAGCCTAGATTTGATCTGTATTAGCCAATCATTTTAAACAAAAGGCTAAGTTCCAGGGCTCATCAGTTCCACTGCCTCTAGCCATTGTCGAGTGACAATTTAGCCCTGGCGAGTAGAAATTCACCCTTTGTGGCTATGCTATGCCTTGCCGTGGCTAGTAACTTTTAAGAGCTGGCTAGAAGAATAGGACTTAAAATTACAAGACCTACTAAGCTCTTTGTAGCAATCGGTTTAAAAGTATAGCGTCAGAGGGCTTTGTAACTTGTTGGCCTTGGCTTGGTTTAATAAAATGATATCAAGATTAATCTGTACTCTCTGTCCCTTTGTCACACTACTATGTGCATGCATCCTTTATCCATCTTGTTTTATCTAAATGTTTGGTGTGCTGTATATCAAGCCATGACACAATCGTATTCCATTGCTATGTGACCCAGCGAGCTCCTCTCTGTGGTAGTTACAGGTACAGAAGCTGAGAATGAACCACATTCGAGGTCCTTATTATGGAGGATCCCTTCCTAACGTAAACCAGATTGGAAGCGGCACGGCGGATTTTCAGGTGACTCCTTTCTTGTCCCTCTGTACCCCACTAATCCACGTTAGCTGCTACTCTTTTCTCTGTCTGGCTGCCTATTTATGATTTCCCAGCACATTGTCTGCATCCTAATGTTCCACGGAAATCGTTCCTCTCTGCTTTGTCTCATTCCCACATCTTGACCCCTCACTTATTCCTGTGCTGCGTTCTTCTGTTTCCCAGGATCCTTTGCTCTTTGCTTTGTGTGCCTGCTTAGTCCTTGACTCCATCTTTCTGATTTCTGGATCTCGCTCCACTTGGCATTATTTGGTGGAGTGCTACTTTCAGACCTTTGCTTTGTGTGCCCAATCTTTCCTGTTCCTGTAGATCCATGGAATTGCTTGTACTTTGCCTAATTTGAAAATGTTAAATTCTCTCCTAATGCCCGTGCTACTTCCTACTGATCCACGGAATCCGTTCCTCTTTGCTTTGTTTGTTGGGCAGCTACATTCAGGCCTCCCTGATCGTGATTGTGCTTCATCTTACTGATCTATGGAATCTGTTACCCTGTGCCTTGTGTTCTGTGCTGCCCCATCCAGACCCACCTGCCCGTTCCTATCCTGCATCCTTGCGATTTGTGGAATCTATTGCTTGGTGTTTTGTCTGTCAGATTTGCCAGGGCTCCTCTGATTGTTCCTGTGCTACATTCTCCTGATATGTGGGCTACTCTTTCCTATGTGACTTAGTGCCGGTGTCTGCCTTCCCGCCTCAGTTTTTTGCTGCAACCCAGTGAACCACTGAATCCGCTCCTGTTTGTTGTGTGTCTGGTTGTCTGTCTTCCTTGACGATTTATGGAGTTTATTAGTGCTTTGCCTAGTGCATTGCCATCTCTTGTCTAACACATGCTACTGATCCACAGAATCTGACCCTCTTTGAGTTTTGTGCCAGGCTTCCCTGTCCTGCCTCTGCTTATTCCTTTGCTTCTACCTTTCTATCCATGGAATTTGCTCCTGTATGTTATGTCCGGCAGCTATTGGCCTCCCTGCTCTTCCTGTACACATGTTAATTCCATAATTATATGCCCAGCATATGTTTCTTCTGCTTGACTTCTCTGTTTTTGTAGTTCTCTTTTCCAGTCCACTGTATGCTTCTGACTGGCTGCATGACCCTGTGTTTGGTAGCTTGGCCCCTGATCAATGTGCTTTGCCTTTGACCCATGACTTTACAGCAATATTCTGTGATCCCCAATCTTATTATCCTGCCATGTCCTGGTCTTTTGGTAATCATGTATCCCATTGTCCTACAGGGTTCCCCACATTCCCCTTCGGACCCTACTCGCAGCACACGACACCACGGCTTAGTGGAGAGAGTGCATAGAGACCCCCGACGTATGATGTCACCACTGCGTCGCTATATGCGTCAAATATCCTTTTCCTTTTTTTTGTGAACAGGAAAGCATGTAATGCTTCTGAATGTATATTGTCACCGTAATGCCAATATAACCGCTTTCTGCAGGCCTAGTAATCCGTTTATAATGGATGACTTACTGTAGATGTCTCAAATGAGAAATTATCCTTGTTAAGCTGCATATCGGTGTGTATGTTTGGAGGCCTTCCTCTTATACCCCATCTATATCTAGGTGTTAATATGTGTGCCATGTATGTGCTATATCAGGTATTGATTGTATTTACTCTTCACAAAGCAGCAGTATTTAGAAGTGGGTAATTGCCCCTCCACCTGTGATGGGCAGATTGCCTGAAAAGAGTCTGTTTTACTTCTCACTTTATCCTCTTGGTCTTCTATGTAGGCCAACAAGTCTCTTAAGTAGATGAGGAGAGGGCCAGCGTGGCAGTGGAACACACTTAGTGGCATGTGTTCCACTTATTAGCTCTGTCACCAGTCCACATACGCTGCAGTTTAGACATGTTCCAAGATAATTGCAAGCCCACTGCGCATGCGCAAAAGCAGTCAGTTGGCAGCTGGCCCCCAAAATTCTAACTTTCTATTTAAAGACCTTTTGCTGTCTAAGTACTGCAGTAGGTAGTTTCCAGACGTGTTTTTTAGATGCAGCTCTCATCGTGGCCTCCTCCATATGATTTCTGATTACGAGTGTTTCGGGGTTCAACTTCAGGGTTATCTTGGTCAGGCACTGCTTGCATTGTATTTCTTTAACTTGCACACATCGATAGCTCCCCGTATGGTGTTTCCTACCTTTCCCCGCACCAGGATCCCAGCTTGAGAAGGTACTATGATGGAAGATGTGTTAACTCTTTAATATGTTCAGTTTGGGGGTGTTGGGGTTAATGTAGGTTATCTTCCTTTTTCTGTGGCCCTCTGTTTGTCCTGAGCACCAGGTTCTCTGATCTACAGCTGTCTACCAACAATTTTTTCTCACTTTTATTGAAAAATTTGTTTACATGTTTGCACGGTTACTAAACTTTCTAGGAGTCATTTCACTCCGCATTAAGAAAACAAATATTTATATTTATGTCTCATTTCTGGCACTAAGCAGATGAGCAGACACACACTGCTGTGTTTGGAGAACATATTTTCAGCAGGTACAGTGCTCGTATTGGGGGACACGTTTTCATTCGACACATAGTGCTGGTATTGGATCTGAGATATGTTTCTATGACTGCTCATGTTGTTTTGGGTTTCAACCTGGCAGACAGTGTTCCATTCATTGATTGGGAATAAAACTTTTTTTTTTATTTAAAAAAGAAAAGAAAAAATAATTATGGGTTTTGTTTTAATCAGACAAAACAAAAACAAACGTTTGAGATGTAACTTGCAGTGAATATTTTGTATTCCATACAATGTAGTTCATCCAAGTTTTAATAAGGACTTTTACAAATATATATGAACATACAGCCGCCTGAATCTCATGTGCTCATGAATACAAACCCCCAACACATAATCATGCCTAGACTGAGCTTACAACCTTTTGATTACTAGCTCCATACTTTACTTCTAGGCTTCTTTTTATGTACTGATTGTAGTTTGGGATTGCTAACACGCCAGCTCAGATTCCTTACTGGAGATTAAATAGTGCACTTCACAAATTGCCTCCATGATACAGAGTGGGCACTTTTCACAAACGACCTATGTTCTGCACATGCCCAGCTGCTAGCTCTCAGTACCTTAACCAGTGAGCCAGTCGGTGCTGTGGTGGAAGAAGGGGAGAGGAAATTATAGTACTACAGTACTGTATGGTGTATGCTTACCAATTATAACAGAGCTGTGAAGTTCGTAGTTTTTACTGAATCTCCCACAATTTAAAATGTTGACTTATATTACAATTTACCATATATGCTGTGTATAACTAAATATTATATTTGTCTCTCTAAGCTAAATGCATATAAAATATATGCTCTCGTAATTCTTCCTGTCTTTGCCCTTGTAATTCTTCCTGTCGTTCCTACCTTTAACCTGGAATGGGTATAACTTGCTAGGATTTTTATCCAGTATTCTAAGTATGCATTACATAACATACGGTGTAGCTAAAGCCACTCGGTTGTTGTATGTGCAGGAAGTATTGACGTTAAGCTTGGCCAAATGGCTGTTGTGAAGCTTACGTTGTGCTCTAATTCACATTGCTCCAATCCATTTTGAGAAGCAAGTTGGAATTTCTAAAGGAATGTAGTCTCCAAGTTTAGTGTCTGCACACCCTGTCACTGGATTCATTCTCTTAAATTTTATTTTATCATAAAGGAACCTGCCATGGGGAAACTACCCCTCGGACACAGGACAGCTGTTCAGGCTGCCTACTGCATTAAACAGGTAACTTATCATGCCTATTCTCGGCTCCAACTTCCTGTGCTCCGTGTTTGTCGTTGTAATGGAGTGCCTTGCAGCTTTCCTGCAGTTGCAGATTATGTCAGTATGTTGTACTATGTGTATACGTGTCTGATGTTTGCATGGTGGTTTGAGATGCTTTCAGAGAACTCGTACACAAGCATAGAGTCGCACGCACGGCTGGGTGCGTACATACCCATGTCTGATGCTGTGTGTAGTTGTATGTGTGACTAATATATGTATATTGGCGTACTTTGGGTGGCCATAGGCATCTGTAGCTGTGTAGTACCGTAACATACATGTTTTGTGTGTATATTAGTTATGACACTTTGTATGTGGTGGGTGCTGAATGGGTAGTAATATACATGCTGGTAGCTAATGAAGTGATTGTAGGGTCTCGGCTGGCAGTGCTTACGGCTATACACTTGTGATTTTACCTTATTCATACTTTTCTATGTTTTGTTGTACTCTCTCCCTTCTGTCACATTGCGTGTTTTGATGTAAGTATGTCCTATTTTTTATTTTATTTTCTCTCAGAACAAACTCCGACTCAGCCCTGCACACCAGCTTAATGAACCCCAGCTCTCAGGACCCATACCACAACCCTTCACAGATTGTACACCCTGCTAGCAGGAGGAGCGGTGAGTTCTTATGGAATGGGGGGGGGGGGGGGGGGGTTTAGCGATCTATTTATTTTAGTTTAAATGTAAAGACAATAGAGCTAGCTGTGTAATCTGGAATGGAGCACGTTAAATGACAATTACGGGTTTCAATGTAAAAGCCTTGTGTGGTTTGCAACAGCTTCTTCCCATGAGTTCTTATTAAGTGGGCTATGGTGTCACCTTCATGACCATAGATCAATAAGCTCGTTAGGATTCGGAAACTAAAAAGTCTTAGAAAATATGGGTGGAGGGCTAAGTTTGTTTAAGTGATGGCTGATTGTCTTATTAAGAAGGAGATTTAACTAGGAGCAGGAACAGAGCAGCTTAATGTCCTAACAAGGGTTAGAACTGATACGTTTTTATCCCCACAGCATTTGCCTTCCCTGTCCCAGCGATCGAGGAAAACCTGCAGTCAGATGGCAAACACTTACTGAAACCAAGCGATACCAAGAAAGTGAGCATTCATTTACCTGAATTATGGGTGTTTGGGTTGATGTGTGTTATATGGGTCAGAATAGCAGTGACTACAGCCCAATGTGCCAGTTTGCCAAAGGTGTGCGTACTACGTGCTAAAAGACATGGCAATACCAGCATTAAATAATAGACATCTTTCACACTAATGTTAATTGTAGCAATCTGTTGCCGACTTCCAGACAGGACCAGATTCACCGATATTGGAGCCAGACATGGCACAGGACTGTAATGTAACAACATATAGCCAAGACCAAATCCTTAAGAAGAATATACAGTGGGACATCTGTTTACGAATTTAATGCGTTCTCCGGGACGTTTCTTATTGCGAAAAATTTGTAGACCGAAACGCGGTTTCCCATAGGAATGCATTGAAAACCAATTAATCCGTTCTGGAGGTCAGAAAAAAGTCAAAATGAGCTGGCATGGAAAGCAACCCACAATGCAGAACACACAATAAAAGGCATGCAAACGAGTAAGCTCAGCTCCCTACCTTTCCACAGCTTGAGAAATGCACCAAAAAGTCCCAAAACAACTACAAACAATTTCCAGAATGGCTCCAGAACTCTATGCAAAAGCCGCTCCAATACCTCCACACTCGACACCACGTGCTACCCACAGGCTCCAGCATGCACGGGGGCGGTGCTATAAACCTCCCAGGTGCAATGCATCCTGGGGAAATTTGCTTTGTGTTGTGAAAAAAATTTGTAAACCGAGGCATTATTTTCAATGGATTTTCCTTTGTAAACCGAAAATTGTTAACCAAGGCGTTTGTAAACCGAGGTCCCACTGTATATTTTGTTTATATATATATATATATATATATATATATATATATATTGAGTGTGGTACTTCATTTTCAGCAACAAGTGTTTTCAGAGATGCATTGTGATTGTCATTTAATCTTTTCTGACCTTATTCTTTCTGCTTGTTACATTGTCAGCTCCCAGCATCCTCTGCTCGACCAAAGTCCTGTGAAGTTCCTGGAATTAAGTAAGTGACCCAAAATCCCAAGGCTTAGCAGTAGTGGAACTGTTCTCTCTATATTCATTGGTGTCACCTTAGGGAGCATGAGTTCAGCGACAGCTGAAAATGATCTGCCTATAGGTACAGCCAGATGGGTATACTGATACAGGAAGCAGAACGTGCGTGAACAGTTAGCTTATGGGCACAGTGGGGTGGGTTGAAGGTCAGGATTATGGCCTTGATTTTAAGGATTATGGATAAACTATGTAATATTTTTGGATATACTTAAAATAATTTTTTTCAAAATATTAAAACATCAAAAATAATCCTATATAAAAAAAAAAAATCATCATAATATTAACTTATTTTTAAAAATATTAAATAGTTTTAAAGGTTTATCCAAAAATGTTAAATCATTTGAAAAGCTTATCTAATATATTAACCCCTTAAGGACCGATGACGGTTCAGGACCGTCACCGGAAACATTCCCTTGAGGATCGGTGACGGTCCTGAAACGTCATAACGGTACTAGGTACTTACCTGATCGCCGCCGTTCCCCCGGCGGCGATTGGCGTTGCTCCCTATTTGCCCAGACAGTCTACCTGCGGCAAATTAGGACCCCGTGGCCACGTGATCGCTCTAACAGAGTGGTCACATGGCCACAATAGGCGCCTGTGTATCTGCCTGCAGGGGGACTGTCTGTGCTGACAGGCAGTATCCCTGCAAGTGTAAAAAAAAAAAAGCAATCCGTGTAAAAAACCAACATATATATATATATATATATATATATATGTTAATTAAATTACACACGTGTGTGTGTATATATATACATATATATAATATATATAATAACTATGTATATTGTGTGTGTGTGTATATATATATATATGTATTAAGGCCTTTTGGCCTGTAATTGTGGGAGGGGCGTATGACTCACCTTCTGCCTACTTAAGGGACACCCCTTACCTGGCTCCATACCGTCCGAGGTCAGCGCTGCATCACCCTCCCACCCACTCCTCTTTATCAACTCCTTTTTCTTACATTTCTTCTTGGTGGGCCCTCTTTATTTACAGGTCTACCTCATCGTCGGTTCCGGCACACCACAACCGACTTGCTCTTGTAATACCATCCCACACCTAACAGTGTTTGTATCTTCTGTACTATCAGGAGCCCTTAACACAAATATATATATATATATATATATATATATATATATATATATATATTATAAAATGTAAATAGAAATAATTTTTTTTTTTTTAAATATACATTTTTTACAAAATTATATATATAATTTTATATATTTTATTCTAACGGTATTTTGATATTAATATATATATTTATATCAAAATACACTTAGAATGAAATGATATATACAAATAAAAAAGATACGAAATATACATATGTCCATATACATAATTACATAAATAATTTCATAAATATACACACAGACGTCAAATATATAAATACAAATTTTCTTATTTATGAAAATCCATCTTCAACACTTTTTGGACAGGTATATTTATAAAAAATAACAAAAGTAAAACACAAACTTTACTGAAGAAATTATTGTTACATTAAACAAAATATAATCAGTTTGATTGGAAATAAGACAATATCACCCATTTAGGTGTTCAACATACCAAAAATACACATTCTTTACTTAAAGCAATCCATTTAAAATTATGAAAAATGCATAATACATTTGTGTTGTGGTCATTAATGGCGGTGTCGTGGCTGAGTTGTTTAACTGTTTTGAAAATGTCAATGTTACCAGGTATTCTTTATCTGTCTATATATGTATGTATATATACATATATATATATATATTCTAATGTCATTCTCCTCACCTCCCCTTCCCTCTAGCGTGGCCGAGCTCTTCTCCGGTCCGCGGTACAGGAGTTTCTGTTTCCCTGTTCCAGTCTGGCCGGGTACAGGAAACGGATGTTCCTGTATCGCGGACCGGAGAGGAGCTCGGCCAGGCTACAGGGAAGGGGAGGTCAGGAGAGAGGCAGTGCTGCAGCCGCCTGAGGCTCTCTATAGAGCGCTTAGGCGGCTGCCTAGTTCGCCTTATAGGTATAGGAAGCACCGGCCCTGCTCTCTCGGGTATAGGCCGAGGGGGGCTTTTTCAGCATAAAAAATGTGCTGAAAAAGTCGGCTTATACACGAGTATATACGGTATGTATGTATATATATATATATATATATATATATATATTTAAATTCTATGAGCATATTTATGTAATATTTTTACATACTTGATTTTATTGATTGCAATTTGAGGGATCTGCCTGACAACCCAGGCCGAATGTCCAGAGAATTTAATTTGCTAGCACTGTGTTTAACCCTGTAACTTTCTATGACACCCTAGAACTTGTACATGTGGCATACTGTTTTACTCGGGAGTCTTTGCTGAACACAAATATTAGTGATTCAAAACCGTAAAACATATCACAGCGATGATATTGTCAGTGAAAGTGACGTCTTTTTTTTTTTTTTTTGCATTTTTCACACACAAACGGCACTTTTGCTGATTATATTGTTGTGATACGCTTTACTGTTCTGAAACAGTAATATTTGTGTTCAGCGAAGTCTCCTGAGTATAACAGTACCCTGAGTATAACAGTATAACAGTCTCCTGAGTATAACAGTTTTATAATGTTATTGAAAGTTACAGGGTCAAATATAAGGCTTGATTTTACTTTTTTTTTTTTTTTTATTGAAATTTGTTAGATAGGTTAGGTTGCCTTTGAGAGCATATGGTAGCCCAGGAATGAGAATTACCCCCGTGATGGCATACCATTTGCAAAAGAAGACAACCCAAGGTATTGCATATGGGGTATGTTCAGCCTTTTTTAGTAGCCACTTAGTCACAAACACTGGCCAAAGTTAGCGTTTTTTGCATTTTTAACACACAAACAAATATAAATGCTAACTTTGGCCAGTGTTTGTGACTAAGTGGCAACTAAAAAAGGCTGGCCATACCCCATATTAAATACCCTGGGTTGTCTACTTTAAAAAATATATACATGTGAGGTGTGATTCGGGGATTTATGACCAATAAGAGTGTTACAATGGGGGGCGGGGCCGAACCGCCATGCTGGCTGGTCGCACACTCGACGAGCTCCTGCCAGATTCTTGCAAAAAAGCTGTTAAAAAGCTAAAAATCGCCCCAACCTGTACCTGTGAGGGTTTCGCAGAGACCCAATCGGCAACAGACACCGAGGGCGGAGCATAAAACTGAAGATAGATCAGCTGTGGGGAGAGTAGGTGCACCCAGACCCTGCGGCCTACCTAGGCCTTGGAGAAGGTGGACGGCCGCCGCCTTCCCAGCCTGAGGGACACCGCAGAACAGCCTCTTGACGTACCAGCTCCTCGGACCCGTTTCCCCCCCCTCTGGACCGGCGGGGGTCATCCCGGTCTGCGCCAGAACCAAGCACAGACATCTGCCGATCCCTGCAACAAGCCGCAAACTAAGCTTGACTGACGGTGATAAGATGGCGGACAAGCTCACCTCACCACAGCCTCTAGCAAAGCAATATGCCGAGACGGATCAAACAATCCAACGGCTTGACGAGATCTTCCAGCAGTTCTGGGCGAAACTAGAGACGCGCCTACACCAGTCACCACATAACACGGTGACAGAGACAGGGAGCGGAGGAAACAAAAGGCGGGAATGGCCTCTCTCGGGCACAGCCCTTCTACCGGTACCTACTCCATGCATTAACCGCCCACCCAGGCTGAGGACCCTGAGGAAAATGCCTCGGCGGCATAGACCACACCGCAGAAGGACCGCCCGCCGCTGGCGGCAGCAGAACACCCAGGTCTCTCGATGCGCCCATCAAGGGAAAGACTCAGCCCCCTGGAGCCAGCGAGTCTGTGGCCTACAGATGCCACCCTCCACAAAGGCCTGGGGCTGGAGGAGGCCTCTAACCCACCCGCTATACACCGCGCCACTACGCAGTCCTGCGGCCCCTGTATCTCCCCAACTGAAAAGGGGCATTGGCTGACGGAATGGGTGGTGGGGACATGGGACCCCCCTGCTCCCAACGAGCAGGTTATGAATGGCTCTGCCACTGTTCACCCCAAGAGCCCCAGCAACAGAGACACTCTGTGATTACACAGGCTTGGAGGACCGCTAACGAGGAGACGCAGAGTCTCAATGGACTACCCCACTCCAGTAACACTTCTACGGCACGGCTCACTAATAAGCCAGCAGGGATAGGCGGGTGCCGAAACTGTCTGACAGTCAGTCCCCTCCTGCAAGCCGTTAACCCGAGAGGCTGAGTTTAAGGGACATTGCCAAGCATCAAAGACTTATCTTTATGTCTTGTGTGGACATACTGCCCACCTCCTTTTCTGTGGACTCCGCAAAGATATCGCAAATCCAATACAACACATATCTAGTCATGTCTTGTCTGCCTGACACCTAAATAACCACAGTTTGCAGGGATAGATCGGTCTGGTACTAGCTGTTTGACTAAACATGTTTAATTTTACTCTGGTTCTCATATTATGCCCCATGCCAAGGGAAGACTAACATCTTATGTAGCTTAAAACTAACACAGCAAACATACACTCAAGCACAGACCACAAGATACTGACGCATTTAAGCTTCCCCAGCATGACTTTGCCTCCCTTGTTCTCTAAGTGGAATGTTCTATAGATCTAGTGGGTAAAATACTGCTTACCATATATGCTACTTAAGGCTTGTTTACTCTTATGAACACCTACTAAACTGTTTTACCTGGTTAACCCGTATAGTAATGTATCGAAGCAAAATATATAAAAAGAGGCTGTTACACACAGGAGTTCTAAAATTGTTACTGCTTCCTCTATGTTATGCATATCATATGTTTTAAAATGCACTAACTCTTTGCTCCACTTTCTGTACTGTCTTATCAAATGCCTCAATAAAACAAAGATTGACAAAAAGAGTGTTACAATGTCACTATTGATACATTTTGAAAAATATATATTTTGAAACCGCAATTTCCTATTTGTACATGTAACCCTATAACTTGCAAAAAAAAAAAAAAAGCATGTAAACACTGGGTATTTTTAAACTCTGGACAAAATTTTGAATCTATTTAGCCTTTTTTTACATAGTTACATAGCTGAAAAGAGACTTGCGTCCATCAAGTTCAGCCTTTTTTTCATTAGCTTTTGTAGATAAGTAAAACATTTTTCAAGTAAAAGTCCAAAAACATGTTTTTTTCGATTTTTCATGATATAAATAATGGTATGTAAAGAAAGCCCTTCTTGTCCTAAAAAAACCCAATATATAATTTGTATGGGAACCATAAATGAGAGAGCGGAAAATTATAGCTAAACACAAACGCCACAAAAGAGCCCTGGTCCTTAACGTACAACATGGCCAAAACAGCCCGGTCCTGAAGGGGTTAAATCGAGGCCTATATTAGGGAAATATTTGTAACAATTTGTCTATCATTGACTTTCTACTGGCACCAGCTGAAATATAAACACTCATATCTGTGACAACATTGGTAATTTTACTATTTTTGCTTCTAGCATTTACCCTTCCATGGACCAGTCTGCCAACATGCCCTCCGTGCCCAATGTACTCAGTACTGGGGGATCACTGCCTGATCTGACAAACCTGCACTCTCCCCACCCTACCCCACGGGATGCTGAGGATTCTGGTTTCAAAAGCCTGAGTGGGGGGAATAGCACTGGCAATCTTGCCAACACCATGACCCATCTGGGCATAAGCCGGATCGGTCTGACACCAGCCTATGATTCATCAGGTATGGTCTTTAGGCACTCATTTCATTCCTTGTTTAAACCGAATGTCTTCCTGGATGAAGAGTCCTCCAGATGTGTTAATGCCCTATCTTTATACAGGTTTCCCGTCACTGAGCCGTCCATCTCTGCAATCATCTCTCAGCAACCCAAACCTACAGGCTTCACTAAGCAGCACCTCTCTGCAGAGTTCCTTCAGCAACCCATCTCTGCAGTCCTCGCTCAGCAGCCAATCCTTGCCCTCCTCTCTCAGTAATCAGTCAATTTCCCCTTCTGCCAGCAACCACAGCCTGCAATCTGCTTACAGCACTCCTTCCTCACCTTCTTCGTCATCCTCATTTCCGCCACTTGCGCCTGCCTCCATGAACACCTCCCCACGCCGTAGGGTTCCACTTAGTCCCCTTTCACTGCCAATGGCGGGAGATTCCAGGAGGCCACACCAGAAGCAGTTCTCCCCTACAATGTCCCCTACTCTTTCTTCTATTACACAGGTAGGTCCTTAACTCATGTTTGTGTGTTGCACAAGGTCACAGGACTGTATCACATGGATTTACTTGTACAGTGTGTGTTCCTTGTAGATTTCTTATTATGTGTTATGTCATTTCCAGGGAGTCCCTTTGGATACAAGCAAACTGCCAGCAGATCAAAGGCTGCCCATGTACCACTTCAATCTTCCAAATTTAATACAGCAACCACAGCATCTGTCTCAGCAAACAGTGCATCCCTCTCAGCATCCTGTAATGTATTCAACACAGCAAACAATGCCTCACCAGCCAACACAGCAACAAATGCCTCAGCAGCCAACACAGCAAACAATGCATCATTCGCAGCAGCCGGCACAGCAAACAATGCATCATTCGCAGCAGCCGGCACAGCAAACAATGCATCAGTCGCAGCAGCCGGCACAGCAAACAATGCATCAGTCGCAGCAGCCGGCACAGCAAACAATGCATCAGTCGCAGCAGCCGGCACAGCAAACAATGCATCAGTCGCAGCAGCCGGCACAGCAAACAATGCATCAGTCGCAGCAGCCAACACAGCAAACAATGCATCACTTGCAACAGGCAGCACAGCAAACCATGCATCAGTCGCAGCAGCCGGCACAGCAAACCATGCATCAGTCACAGCAGCCGACAATGCATCAGTTGCAACAGGCAGCACAGCAATCAATGAATCAGTTGCAACAGGCAGCACAGCAAGTAATGCATCAGTCGCAGCAGCTGGAAGAGCAAAAAATGTCTCGATCCCAATATTCGGCTCAACAAATAATGCATCAGTCGCAGCATCAAGCATCGCAGTCAATGCATCAAACACAGCATCCATCGTCGCAGTCAATGCAACAGTCGCCGCAAACCTCATCGCAATCAATGCGTCAGTCGCAGCATCCATCATCACAATCAATGTATCAGTCACAGCAGGCAGCACATCAAGCAATGCATCAGGCACAGCAGGCAATGCATGAGTCACAGCATTCTGCACAGCAAGCAATGCATGAGTCGCAGCATTCAGCACAGCAAGGAATGCATGAGTCACAGCATTCAGCACAGCAAGCAATGCATGAGTCACAGCATCCAGCACAGCAAGCAAGGCATCAGTCGCAGCAAGCAATGCATCAGTCGCAGCAGGCAGGACAACAAACAATGCATCAGTTTCAGCAGGCAGGACAACAAACAATGCAGCAGTCGCAGCAGTCGGCAGAGCAAACCATGCATCAGTCGCAGCAGCCGACACAGCAAACAATGCATCAGCCGCAGCAGTCGGGAGAGCAAACCATGCAGCAGTCGCAGCAGCCAGCACAGCAATCCATACATCAGTCGCAGCAGCCGGCACAGCAAACCATGCACCAGTCGCAGCAAACAGTACATCCCTCTCAGCAGTCTTCATATCAGTCACATCAAACACTGAACCAATCTTCACAGCGCCAGTCTCGGCAACATTTGCAGCAAATGCACGAAGACCAACCACCTCCTTATCAAGATTTACAGAAGCCATCAAATTACTTCTCTTTATGCCAGCAGAATTCAGGGGGTCAGCCGTATCAGCATCTGCTTGGTTTTAACCTCAGCACTGTGAGTACCATCATGGTCCGGTTCCTTATTTCCACTCCCTCCAGTCCACTGCTGCTCACTAATCACAGCTAGAGCTCTCCTACTTAATACGTATAAGCTGTGGATTATCCCTGCGTTGTTAGGCCTGGTCTGTCTGTATGCTTCTAGTCTGTTAGCTATATTGCCCATCAGTGTCCTCAATGGTCAATATAGATCTCTCTATCGCTTTCTCTCTCCTCCTCCTCCCTCCCTCCCCCCCAGCATTCAGAGTGCAGGCCAGTTTTCTCTCTCTCTCAGCATTCAGAGTGCAGGCCAGTTCTATCTCCCCACATTCAGAGTGCAGGCCAGTTCTCTCTCTCTCAGCATTCAGAGTGCAGGCCAGTTCTCTCTCTCTCAGCATTCAGAGTGCAGGCCAGTTCTCTCTCTCTCAGCATTCAGAGTGCAGGCCAGTTCTCTCTCTCCCCACATTTAGAGTGCAGGCCAGTTCTCTCTCTCCCCACATTTAGAGTGCAGGCCAGTTCTCTCTCTCCCCACATTTAGAGTGCAGGCCAGTTCTTCCTCTCTCTCCCCACATTAGAGTGCAGGCCAGTTCTCTCTCCCCCACATTAGAGTGCAGGCCAGTTCTCTCTCTCCCCACATTAGAGTGCAGGCCAGTATCTCTCTCCCCACATTAGAGTGCAGGCCAGTTCTTCCCCTCTCTCCCTGCATTCAGAGTGCAGGCCAGTTCTTCCCCTCTCTCCCCGCATTCAGAGTGCAGGCCAGTTCTTCCCCTCTCTCCCCGCATTCAGAGTGCAGGACAGTTCTTCCCCTCTCTCCCCGCATTCAGAGTGCAGGCCAGTTCTTCCCCTCTCTCCCCGCATTCAGAGTGCAGGCCAGTTCTTCCCCTCTCTCCCCGCATTCAGAGTGCAGGCCAGTTCTTCCCCTCTCTCCCCGCATTCAGAGTGCAGGCCAGTTCTTCCCCTCTCTCCCCGCATTCAGAGTGCAGGCCAGTTCTTCCCCTCTCTCCCCGCATTCAGAGTGCAGGCCAGTTCTTCCCCTCTCTCCCCGCATTCAGAGTGCAGGCCAGTTCTTCCCCTCTCTCCCCGCATTCAGAGTGCAGGCCAGTTCTTCCCCTCTCTCCCCGCATTCAGAGTGCAGGCCAGTTCTTCCCCTCTCTCCCCGCATTCAGAGTGCAGGCCAGTTCTTCCCCTCTCTCCCCGCATTCAGAGTGCAGGCCAGTTCTTCCCCTCTCTCCCCGCATTCAGAGTGCAGGCCAGTTCTTCCCCTCTCTCCCCGCATTCAGAGTGCAGGCCAGTTCTTCCCCTCTCTCCCCGCATTCAGAGTGCAGGCCAGTTCTTCCCCTCTCTCCCCGCATTCAGAGTGCAGGCCAGTTCTTCCCCTCTCTCCCCGCATTCAGAGTGCAGGCCAGTTCTTCCCCTCTCTCCCCGCATTCAGAGTGCAGGCCAGTTCTTCCCCTCTCTCCCCGCATTCAGAGTGCAGGCCAGTTCTTCCCCTCTCTCCCCGCATTCAGAGTGCAGGCCAGTTCTTCCCCTCTCTCCCCGCATTCAGAGTGCAGGCCAGTTCTTCCCCTCTCTCCCCGCATTCAGAGTGCAGGCCAGTTCTTCCCCTCTCTCCCCGCATTCAGAGTGCAGGCCAGTTCTTCCCCTCTCTCCCCGCATTCAGAGTGCAGGCCAGTTCTTCCCCTCTCTCCCCGCATTCAGAGTGCAGGCCAGTTCTCTCTCTCTCTTCTATATGTGTGTAGTTGCACTGTTGACCAACTGAATTTTGTTGTATAAATGACTTGCCTTCTTGGGACATCAATGTTATGGTTTTATTGCCACTGTCAATAAAACATTCCTTGTCTTAATTCTTCAGACATTATATAAAGGAATTAATATTTTTATTATCTTAGGACAGTTAAGGTGGAGAAGGCTCTTCTTTCCATACCATTGAGATGGATGTAATCTGTGGTTATAGTGGATGTAACCTTTAACCATTTAATGCTGGGAACACACGTATTTCAGCTGGTATAGATGGAATCTATAAATACAATAATTGTGGTCAAGTTAAGACAAAAGTAGTAGTGCATAAAATATCATGTAATACTAGTTATCTTATATATATATTTTAGGCAATATTGTATTATGATAAAAACAAAGATATTGGACGAAGCTAATTAATACAAATCTCATGCATTCTTCAATAATCGAATTCCTATTATAATAACTATAAACGCTTTTACTTATGCCTTAATGATGTCTACCACACTAATTTTATTAGAGAGACTTCTGGTTTAACTTTTCACCTGGTTTAAAAATATTAGGAAAGAAAAAAAAGAATGTTCTTTGTATTAGTCGAGACATGGCATACATTATAAATTCCACTGTAATCCTCTCGACTGAGAGGGTCTCGCCATATTTATGGTTTGGGAATTAGCGTTTGTAAAGCCCTTGTTTTAAAATGAACTTTTTTTTCACGTTTACTTCACAGGATGAGTGAACAACATGGCTTCTGGCATCCATGTTTATTTAAAATGTTTCAATATCCGTTAATTGTACGTAGTTCTTGATACAATTAACGCATTGATAGTCAGAGGATTTAAACGTTTGTGGGAGTCAGTGACAAATGGTTATTCAGGCCTGGCTATTTAACCTTGCAATGTACCCTTTACTTTCAGTTTGAGCAGTCTAACATGGAGAGTTCAAATGGGCGGCAGGATCCAAGCAGTGACGCCTTCTTCGGAGATTATCATCATGTTCTCACGGATGACCTGAGTGGTAGCAGTGTCTACAACCCGCAATCCTTAAATAAACAGAACCTCAACAATTGCAGCCGGCATGACCCCATCCCAAATATCATACTCACAGGTTTGTACCTTTCAGCATTGCCCTACTGTCAGGTGGTGATCACCTGCCTTCTCCCGCCCATATTTGATAGGTTCGTAGTCCATTCTGTTAATTTCACAGGGCATTAGAAAAAATAGCTATTTGTAATCTGAAATGGTGTATAAAAGATATGTCTATCCGACCAATTAGGACAGGTAGAGGTGTATGTCATGAACACACTACTCCAAGTGGGCTTGCAGGAATCTATATGGGCAACGTTTCGCTATGAATTGCTGCACATACAGAGCTTAACTACTTTCCTGCCAAAAGTATAACTATATCTCTGGCAGCATCATTGGGGCTTCATTAGCCAGCCTGGAACTAGAGTCGGCTAATGTCAATTCTGTTCATATTCCTATGCACATAGCGTCATTCATTGGCTGAGAGCGATCATTTAACGCTTTCTGCCAATGAATGTTGGAGGGGATATCTGTCTCCTGCAGCTGCATTACCAGGATTCCATCACAGCCGGCCGCATAGGACCCTTGGCCCAGTGGCGACCCAGCTAAGAGAGAAATGGCACCAGGATACTTATCACATCAAAACCACTACCGCTCCCTGTAATGGATTAACTCTTTAAAATAAGATTCACATGCATTATAGTATATGTTACTTTTTTGTAATGTCTACATTTAAAATGTCTACTTTGATGGGACAACCATAAACCGTAAAGGTAATCAAGATCTAGGTAGCATTTATAAATCCTGATGTTACATGCCAGTTCCAAGCATCTCAAAAATGCACCATAGGAATTTCAATCATTCATATGGTGCTCCACAGTAGAGGGTTTAAAAATGGCTACCCCTAAATGACAACGGTAAGCCAGGAGATGCACTAAAAAAAGTTGTTGGCTTCATCCGTTCTGCATTATTACAGATTAATGCACAATAAGACTGTATTACATGCACTTTTATTTTCAGTAATAATTTTCCTTTAAAAAAAATCAAAAAAAAATCCTTTACATTTTTTTTTGGTTTCCTTTAAAGTTGTTTAGGCATTGAATAAGTTATCTTGGAAGTCAGGCATTGTGATGGCACCAGTCTGTGTGTCTGTCTAGGCTAATATAACGTTTACGGATACCATGCACAGCTCATACACTTTCCCTTCCTTTTTATGCAGACGTGGATTCTTCTCCTGGTTTATCCAAAGAGATTACCACCGCTTTGTCCTGCATCCCTGGTTTTGAAGTGGATCAGTCACTGGGATTGGAGGATGACTTGAACATTGGACCTCTTACCTTGGATGGACTCAACATGCTCACAGACCCTTATGCCATCCTAACAGACCCAATGGTGGAAGATTCATTTCGCTCTGACCGTCTGCAATGAAGACTGATGGCTTAACAGGTCTAGAGCAGACTTTTTCTAAATCCCCTGTGATTATAAAGAAACCCCGGGAAGTTCCCATGGCTTCACGAGTGTCAAGAGGTCAACCTACAGAATGGTCCAAACAACCAAAGATGAAATTGCAGAAGAGTTTAGTTAACCTAGACCTGTGTGACTGAGACACAAGCAAATATGTTGTTAAGCCAAGGGATGTAAGCATATTGGGTTATTTTCTATAACTTGCTTAACCCAAAACCGCCCAGCCCATGATTGTTATAATGCGACACTTGGAGAAAAAACGTTTACAGAAAGCCATGGGGTGTTCCTGCTGGTTAAGAGCAAAGCATACCCCACTTATGTCAACTTCCAAGCCAACAAAGTTCATAAACTGATGCAGCAGATAAGGTGGTCACTCCTGCGATTGGAACCTGACCCTGCTACTTGCAGTCTGTATATAAACATGGCCTTTCCTTGGTTACTCTCATCCGGGCCGGTTATTCTGTGGTAGTTGGAGACTGGTTCGCTTGCCACTGGGCAATGCGCCAACCTGTCAAGACATTCTGCCTTCTGTGTGGTATTGGCTCTGGCAGCCCACGGGTGAACCCAAGCCTGCCAAACTTGAACATCAATTTCTAAACTATTGTCTTTGTTTTGTAAAATGAAAATTGTATTTTATTTACTGATTTTTGAGAAAAGAATATGTATTTGTACTGGGTTGTTTTTTTTTTTTTTACATTTTTATAATTATGTGTTTAACAAGAACCAGGACTGGTGTGCTGAAGCACTTTATGTGAGAAGTAGGGAGCATGCTAAAATCCCACAATCCTTTGCGTTAATGGTCTGGCACTTCATTATAAATCAGAGCCTCTCGCATATCTTTTTGCAGCACTTAGTTCTCCTCAATTGGACAGTGTGGTATTGAAGGAGAATTACCCTCCCCGAACAAAAAAGGACATCACATTTCAGAGTTTTGTGTATACCCCAGTGGAAAGACAGAGGTGCACCACTTACTGTGTGAATGGTAGCAGGATATGGAAACTTGTGCCGTGATTACAGTTTTTTTTACGAAGAGACCACATTTGGTTAATCCCAAATCACTTCCTGTTGGAGCTTTAAAAACAACTGCTCTCACTACCTGCACAGTCAAAATTTCAACGGTTACAGAAGCTTTAGCACAGGTGAGTCAGTAAACTTGGCTGAAGGACTGATTGATTTGAAGTGTCCGTAGGATAAAACTCTTCTGGGCAGTGGGAGCGATAATGTAGAAAGACCACAATCAAGACATAACACTTTGTGAACTACAACTTGTTTTTTAATTGTACTAACATACCCCAAGAAGTGATACCAGTAAGTGTTGCTGTGAATACAGATGTTATCCATGGCATTAATATAGTGTCAGATAACGTTCTGCCCTGCCTGGAGAGCTTGCAATCAGACATTGTATTTCACAATGAGAGCAAGTGATTGGAGCACATATAGAAGGTCCAGACATGACCCTGACATGCAGCAGGCTGTATGGCTGTAGTTGGGTCACAATACTTCAGATGAGGGGAAATAATGGTTACGTTTTCCTACACAGGAATTTTAGAGGTAACACAGGCTCCATCCTACTATAATCACTAGAGATCAGGGGAGCCAAAAGGTAGGACTTTGGCTGTTCTAAGACTACAGCTCCCAAATAGCTTTTTTTGGAGTAAAGGGGCACCCTGGGTATCAATATAGCTTTAGTGCATTTTGGCAATGACTGTGCTATGTACATACCCTTGATAAGGAAGTCTTTTAATGGATTAAGGGGGCATATCTAAGGAGAAAGGCATATGGGGCAGCATTCTGCAAAACATTTAATTAATTTATTTATTTTATTTCCAAAAACTATAAAGAAATGAGCATGCCCAAAATATCGCATATAAATGTGGCCAAGACCTTTAAAGTTGTATTGGTGCCCGGAGTGTCCCTTTAAGCCTTATCTGTTTGACTATCTCTGTACTAGGCAGGTTTTCAAATGGGAAATTTGAGCTTCCCCACTAAATGTATTAACAATATTGATTGGTTTTATCCATAATGTCCCAGCCATTTTGATTGGAGAGACCACATTGTAGCTCGGATTTACCAACTAACGAAGAGAATGCTGTGTATGTTGTGTGGATAAATATGCCTAGTTAGACTGTAATACTTAGTCCATCTTACCCGAAGACTTTACAATGGTCTTTAGTGCACCTCTTAATTTAATCCCTAGTTCTCAGTCCCCCCCAAAAACCACTGATGGTTTGCTGTCATAGCAGTGTGGTCTGTTCCAAAATGGAATGCGTACTCATTTAAAAACACCACACCGTCCATGATGGTGTATGCCATTTAGGAACCCGGTTGTTATAATTGATTTCGTTCTTAATGGGTTAAAGGGGCTCTATAAGTACCATCACTACTACAGCTCCTTGGAGTTGTTGTGGTGAAATAGTGTTTGGACTCAATTCCTTCTGATTAATGTAAAACTATTTTCAAACAGTTTAACAATAATTGGGTCTCTGTTGTCACCTACTGCCACTTGTCTGATGTGGAAGCTGAATTCTGACTGCAAATTTAGCCTGGGCCATCTTTAATATTCTGTCACTTCATTAGGTAGCTGCCCTTTGATGTTCAAATAGTCTTTTTTTTACTTAAACAACTGTACAGAGCCCGCTCACCCCTGGAGCATTTTAACGGTTATATGGTGATATTGTGATTTGTTGCTTTGAGCAATTGTTTTTTTGTTTTTGTTTTTCTTTCTTGTTAAGCAACTTAAAAATGCAACTGTTCAGTTCTGTGAGCGTCAATGAAGCCAGGATTTTGCAATATCTACCATTCCAGGCGCTGTTGATGAGATTTTCCCTTGGTGGTATGAAGACTGTGCTATTTAGAATTAAAAACCCATAGCACTTTAAATCGGTAGCCTCTGCTGTCACAGAGCTGAGATTACATCAGAGCACTTTGTGATGTCATCCTTGCACTTATATTCCCACTGTGTTATATTAGCCAATCATGTTCCTTCACATTGAACAGTGCAGGAAACTAGGATATATAGAGAACATGACAATGGGCATTCTGATTGGCTGAAATGGTTGAAAACGTGTCTTTGCATATGTGCCTTGTCTCTGCATATTGTGTTCCCTACAATCTAATTTTATACATGGGTTCCTCTTACATTGTCTTAAAAGAAGGATATTTTTTTATAAGAAGCAGTTTTTTCCCCTGTAAATAATGTATTTTTGTTCTTGTAGCGCCTATTTTGCCAACAAAACATTGAAGTGGAGAATGTTACTGTCTTTCGGGTAAAAAGGATTCAGGAAATCCGCCCTCTTGTGTCACCCTAGAGAATTGAATCTCCCTTCTAGCACTTAAGCAGCTAAACATGGCTGTAATATTTTTATTTTATCATTTTTAGAATCACTCCCTGTAGCTGTAACTGCGGCAACCTGTGCCACAGGGAAGTAATGACCTTTATGACATATATGAAAATATATATAAAATATTTTTTTTGTTCAACAAATGGTGTAGAAATGTATATATTTGTACTGAAGTTGTCCTTTTTATGATAGCACAAAAAATAAAGTCTCAAATATATTGTAATAAAATTATGGCTATATGGTTTTTATTGACAGTTATTTATAAAGTGAGAATTAAAAGTGAATTTCAAATTTAAGATCCAAATAGCCAAACTGGGAGGTTAAGGTGGTCGTGCAAATCTAATGCCACTTAGGAGTCGACGCACCAGAAGATGTTGACCCGCTGGAAAACCCTCTAGTCCACGATGTGCAGCGGAGGTTGCTGATCTATAGACATTAATAGTGCGGTAGGACAGACCTTGGTCGTATAGGCCCCTAAGAAAATACAAGAGGCAGTTCACAGGAGCACATACGGGATCCACTTGTTCCATGCACCAATGACTCCATGAGTTCCAGGCATGCCCATAGGGTCGTCTTGTTCCAGGGGCCCAGGCTCCCGCCAGTAATTCGAGAGTTGATTGTGGAAGGTCTGGCATGACCCAGGGTCCCCGGAGAGGAGCCACACTAACAATCTGAGGTGTCCCTGCACTAGAAGGAGGTGTGGGTTCCTATCAGGATCCAGTAGGAGGTGCGTTGCCTCGGGGAGCAGTCTGGGAAGATCTATAGACATCTTCATGAGTAAAGGGAACCAAGGCTGTGCAGTCCAGAATCGGGTTATGAGAACCAAAGACGTTCGTGAACAGCTGAATTGTACTAATGTCCGAGCCAGTAGGGCGAAAGGAGAAAATGCATAAGGTCGCCTGTCTGGCCATGACTGGAGGAAGGCATCTGTTGCTAGAACGTCTGTGTGTGGGATCCAATGGAAGAACAGCAATAGTTAGGCATTCAGTCGAGACACGAACAGGTAGATATACATCGGGCCCCAGAGCATTTTGAAGTTGTAGGAAGGCATCGCGATCCAGACGCCAGTCACTGGTGTCTTGTAGGTGTCTGGAATGCCAATCTGCTATTGTATTGGAAAGACCCGGAATGTATTCTGCTTGTACTGATATTGCGCTCCAGACAGTATTGCCAGAATTCCGTGGCTAGGTCCATCAGTATCTTGGATCTCGTGACGCCCAGATGGTTGATGTAGCGGACTGCCAATATATTGTCCATTCGCAGAATGATCGAGCAATTGGTTGTGAGGCCGAGGAGGTTCTTCAGGGCGAACGCTCCTGCCATTAGTTCAAGGCCGTTAATGTGTAGTTCTTTTTCCGATTGGGACCATTTTCCGCCTGTGGAGATAGGACCACAACACGCTCCCGTCAGATTCTATGATACAATCCGGGGTGGTTCTGCAGATCGCTCTGCCGTTCCACGCTTCCATATGTTGCAGCCACCAAGTGAATTCCTCCTTGGCTGTGTAGTCGAGTGGAACGGAGTCGGAGTAGGAGTGACCCAAGTGTGCATAGCCTTTAGTCTTTGCAGGGCCCTGTAATGGAGAGGCCCTGGGAAAATCAACTGGATGTAGGCTGAGAGGAGGACGATTATCCTGGCCAGTTATCTCTAGGTTAACACTGGGTGAGCCAAGGTCCTGTGGGTTTCCTTCTTGATGAGTTTTACCTTTGTGGGCGGTAGGCTGAGGATTCCGTGTATTGCCTCTATGTTGAATCCTAAGAATTCCATGGACTGGGAGGGGGTTAGTACTGACTTTTCCCAGTTGATCAGGAATCCCAAGTTGTCAAGGAGGGATAACGTCCAAGAGAGATTTTGATGTTGTAGTTGAGCATTGCGCGCCATGATCAGTATATTGTCTAAATATATGATCATGCGGACATCTCTGCTGCGCAAGAGGGCAACCACGGGTTTCAGCAGCTTGGTGAAGCACCATGGGGCTGACGACAGCTCAAAGGGGAGACACCGCAATCTCCACATTTTCTCGTCTGATTGAAACTGAAGGAGGTAGTGACATTCCTCGACAATCGGGATAGTGAGATAGGCGTCCTGTAGGTTGAGTTTGACCATCCCAATATACTAACCTAAGGAGGTCCCGAAGGCAGTGGATTCCTTTCATCTTGAAGTGGTGATACCGAACGTATGCATTGAGTGGGCGTAGGTTGATAACCAGCCTCATACTTGGGCACTAAGAAAAGGTTGCTCAGGAAACCAGGAGAGCTAGGCGGAACTTGGTAGATCGCGCCTTTCCCTTGTAGTACTCTGATTTCCTAGAATGGTATTGAGGACCCAAACATCTGATGTTAGTCTGCGCCAAGCCTCGATAAAATGGGATAGTCTGCCCCCCACATATGACGTTCAAAGGGAGGGGAATGGTAGAACACTTACCATAAGACCATCGGGACTGCCATGATCTGCCTCTGACTGGGAAGAAAGGTGAAGGGGACTTGGTCTCCGCATGTTGAAATATAGGTGTAGGAATCCCTGGAGGGACGGCCCCGATGTCTGCCAACTCCACCAAAAACCTTGGAAGAGAACACTTCATGTTTGTTTGTGCCTTGTCCAATGCCATGTCGGGGACCGTAGGGCGTGGGCATTCCGCCTTAAGTTTATTCCTCGTGGCCTTATCCAGGTGTTTCCTAATTCTAGCAGCTATATACTGGGCCACGTGCTCGGTCGGGTAGCATTCGGCCTACCTCGGGTTCTGTAAGGCATCAGGGTTAATGCCATGTCATTATCAGAAACTGTTTTATGGAAGAGGAGAAAACATTAATTTCTAGAGAACCAGCAGTATTGCATTATTGGCCTTTTTGTTTTTTTGTTTTGTTATTTTAAAAAATCTCACCTGCTGCCAGGCTATGGATAATTTAAAGCGTCACTCTTACTCCCCCTGAAAAATTTGTATTTCATAAAGATAGAATATTTCTAAAATATATTCCAACACAGTCAAGATATATACAGAGATAATGTAGGGACTTTTGTCTCTCTTTCTCCTCCACCTGACTTTCTTAGGCTCAGGGCGGAGTCTAAGTGTCAATCCCCCCAGGGCAGAGTCTAGGTGTCAAGAGGACCAGCCCGATCAAGACGGTGGCAAACTCAGCAAAGTCCTCAAAGGGTGACCGTTCTGCTTCAGTGCCTCTAGACGAACCTGATTGAATGCAATAAGAATCACAGGATTCCTCAGTTAGCTTGTAGCACTTAATTGGACACGATAAACACCAAAACCACCACTACTAGATTTTGTTTTGGTGCAAAAATGCAGCTCCTTTTCTCTGACTATGTAAAACATTGCTGTTTGTGAAAAATAGCACCGTGTTCATTTTTGCTGAACTCACACCAGTAGAGGCTGTCCAAATCACGTCCCTCTTCACGTCTTTCAATTTTCAAAGAACTTCACGTTTGGATTCCTCAAACCAGATTGGAATGCACTGGCAGATCAATGTATGTTTACAATGTTTCTCTATGAGGAGTATCTGATTGGACAAAAGCCATCAAAGTTTATTATTATTATATAGAAAACGTCAACATATTCCTGAACGATATACAGTAGATGGACTAAAAAGGATTTGCACCAAGACAAGTTGGACATACAGGGGTTGCTGACGGCCCTGCTTAAACCATCTTACATTCTTCGCTGTAGGCAGGTTGGGCTGCAGAGAAAGGATTGTTTTGGTACTAGAATACAGGTAAGATTAAAAGCAATTTTAATTATTACAAAACAAAACGACCCAGAACTCCTATGAACCAATCATAGTATAGTTTGGACAATATGAGTTTTTAGTCAACGGGAGAGCTGAAAAGTAAATTGCTCATTTTTGTCCAAATGATGGGCTACAAACTAAGTTGGATGTTTTTCCCCGATATTGCTATCTGACTCAAAATTTACAGTTAACAAAATTACTACAGACAACATTTTAATAAATCTACACTGACCTGAGATTTTGTTGTATTTCATTAATCTATTCACTTGGATCCAATATGGAGAGCAATGTAAGAATTGGTGAGTGTGTTACCACTGATGTCTAGCAATTTTAGAGATGCATTTTTGTTCATTTTATTTTTATCTACCGTAAGTTATTGTTTCATTTATTCCTCAGAAATAGTGGATCGCTTAAAAAGTCTGCTCAGACTCATTTGATACCACTAACCAATCAGAACATGGTATTCCCTCTGTTTAGCTGATTACAGAGAAGATACAATGCAGTGTTTGGATAACCTAATGACTCTGTTCATCCAGAGTGTTCAAAGGAAGCCCAAGTTAACTAGAAATGTTCAATTTGTGAGTGTTAATCTGAACAACCTGATCCTTCAATAGTAACTATGGCAGTATCTGTGGTCATTATGGACCCACTAATATACAGGTTAAAGGAACCCTATAGCGTTAGGAATACATAACTGTTTTCTTAAAGCTATAGTGTCCGTCTGCCAATAAGTAAAGGTCACCCTGGGGTTGCCTCTTCTTACCTGGTCTCCTCCAACATCACGATGATTTAGTGCAGTGTGTGTATCAGGCCTTGTCCATATGAAAGCATTCAGTCAATGATTTCCTGTGGGGATTTTGAAGATGCTGGATATTCTCATGCTAGGCGTGAGAACGTCCAATGAAATTTCACGGTGTTAAACAGTGCAGTTTCTCTAAAACGACACTGTTTTACATTGCAGGGTTAAGGGGACAGGAACAGTGCATCCCGACCACTTCTATGAGCTAAAGTGGTCTGGCCGCCTATAGTGTTCCATTAAAGGCCTGTGTGTCTTGGGAAAAGACCCTTGATATCTGACCATTCACTTTCCCTGCTCTGTTATTTTAGCTATCATTATTTTACGGTTACCCTTAGATTTTTCCACTGAGCTGCGGACAATAATTGGAAGCAGTGTTAGCGATGGTACACACCTAAAGCTTTTAATCCCTTCAGGATGGATGATAAGCCACAACTGTCATTTGATTTGTGTAAGCCATTGTCTTCACCGGTCTGGTTAAAGAGTGAGGGATTACTTGTTTAGTCATCTCTTTAATGCTAGCTATAACCTGCTGTGACAAACTCACATGTTCACATTGGGGCTAGTCAGTGACATTTGGAAAACTGATAAGGGAATTGCAACACTGAGGTTAACGTATTGCAGTTATAAAATGAGTTATTTGGAGGATATTTTGTTATTTATAAGAGCCAGGCTAAAAAAATGATTGGAATATGTGTACTGATGTTAAAGGAATAATGTTGGTTCGGAGACACACATGTATTCCTGACCCTATAGTGTTAAAAACACCAGCTAGCCCCCCTGGCGCCCACTTGCCCCCCTAAATATAGTAAAATCTTACCTTTATTCCAGTCTGCTGTCGGCTCTAACCCTGATCTGCCTGCTTGACTGACATCATCATAAGTGGTGTTCTGAGCCAATCACAATGCTTTCCCATAGGAAAGAATTGATTTAGTCTGAGCTTGTAAGGAGGCGAATCTGGGACAGATCCAGCACAAGCCAAACTCAACCCTGGCCTATATCATCATCTCCTCCTAGAGATGCAATGCATCTCTATGAGGAAAGTTCAATGTCTCCATGCAGAGTGTGGAGACACTGAATGGCAGACATGCACAGTGTGCAGCACTGCCACAGGAAGCACCTCTAGTAGCCATCTGAGGAATATCACTTGGCTGTAATGTCAACACTGCATTTTCTCTGTCTGTGGTTCTGCTAATAACTGGGCCACAAATAGTGACCCGAGCTGTGTATTAGTTGGTTGCAGCTTTAGTGTGGTCGGATTAAAGAGATTAAATTGCAATCATATGTGATAAATAGAAGTGCTCTTTGAGGATGCATTATTGTGTCTGTCATTCTCATAATGCATTACAAATAGTAGGAAACTTAATTCATAATTTCCCTTTAACATGACTTCCTAAATACAAGTAATAAGTTACAAATATAGGTTGGAAAGTCCATAAATTTCAACCTTTCACATGTTGATACAAAATAATGGGGGAGGGGGGGTGACGGACTGTTAGAAGTGAAGTTTAAAAAAAAAAAAAAAATTATTTAAAAATCTTGACTCCATAAAGGCAACAGATTACCAAAACTTTACCGTTTACTAAGTGGCATGCTAACATAAAGCAAAAACAGCTCAAAAATCTGTGATAGGAAATTCAATCATACAGTCCCTAACGTGACACAACAAGCTGTTTCCTGCATAGTTAAACCACAATTTCCACCCATCTGGTGCGTACCATCGGGGCTCGATTTGCCACAAGGCCGCTGAGGCCATGGGGCGGCAGGCAGGAAAGTGAGGTATGGCTGGTGGGAAGATCGAACATCTCCCTTACCTGCCAACCCATTCTCCTGCTCTGTGGCTGAGGCCAACAAGGGAGATTTCCCTGGCTGTATATAGAGGGAGGTTCTCCCTCAAACGTGCTATATCATAGTGTTACCGTGGCAAAACTCTGATACAATGCCCAACGCCAGCCGGAATGAGCTGTGTACACCCACTGGGGAGGTGCACGGCGCAGATATGCTGCATCTCCCACAAGACCACCAGGGCTCAAGATTCCCCTATACATGACCCAAGGTAAACATCAGGAAGGGGGGAAGAAACGTTTATACAGCCCCTGTTGCCCTACTACAAAGCCAGTCATCCAGTATAGGACCGACACCTTATTATAGCCCTGTAACCCCAGTATAGCCCTTGTCACCCCACCACAGCTCCTGTCACCCCACTATCGCTTCTGTAATCCCACTACAAACCCTGTCACTCGAATATAGCCCCAATCATCCCACTATAGCCCCTGTTGCCCCACTGTATTCCGCCCCTGTCACACAAGTATACTCACTATCCACCCCACAATAGTCCCTATCCTCCCTCTACAGCTTCTGTTCCCCTACTATAGCCCTTATCGCTCCAATACAGCTCCTGTAACCCCACTATACCCATTATTCACTCCACAATAGTGCATAACCTACCACTACAGCCCCAGTTCCCTACAGTCCCTAGCCCTCCACTAGAGCCCCTATCCCTCCTCACTAATACCCCCCCATACACTATAGCCCCTATTTCACCACTACAAATATATAGTGGTGGCGAGGTACAACTGAGGATACTGGCCTTGGGTCACCAAGGAGGGTAAATTCGTCCGTTTCATCTCCTCGCACCTGCTGAAGGAGAATGGTGGCACTAGACTTGTGAACAAATCTTTTTCATCTGCAGCAAATCAATCAAAATCCTATTCACAGTGCCCCGAGTTTAGCAGTTTCTAGTAGGCATGTGCATGGCGAAAAAATTAGGTTCGGCATTCCGAACTTCGGCACTTCGACACCTCGGAACTTCGGCAACTTCGGACCTTGGGCACTTCGGCACTTTGAATCCTCGTAATTTCGGAGACTTCGGAACTTCGGAAACTTCGGAGACTTCGGAATTTCGGCGACTTCGGAACTTCGGAAAAATAAGCATTTATGTGTGTGTGTGTTTTTTTGTTTTGTTTTTTAAACCGCAATGTTTACACTGCAAGTGGACCACAGCAGCATCTAGACCACTTAATCTTAACCCCTTAAGGACCAAACTTCTGGAATAAAAGGGAATCATGACATGTCATGTTTCCTTAAAGAGAGGTCCCATCTCCTGTACTATTCAATTAAGTTCGTCTGAGGCCGTAGTCATTAATTTTCCATCTATCTCTTTCACGTTCCTCTTTGCACATAATGATAAGTAGGGTTTTTAGCTGACTTCTACACACCGTTTAACCCCTTAAGGACACGACATGTGTGACATGTCATGATTCCCTTTAATTCCAGAAGTTTGGTCTTTAAGGGGTTAAAGAAGGGGTTTGGGTTTAGTTAAAATAATTACTAATACTTAGTAGTGTAGTGTTAGTGTAATATATATTAAACAGTTTACAAAATGGATGATATTTTGATTTTCACTGCAAAGATAGTGCAGCCAATTAGGGAGCACTACTGGCTAGTGTATCCAATCAGGAAGCACTACCAGCATGCAACATTCTGCACACTATATAAACCCACCCCTGTGACACCATCTTTGTGGAGAGTTTAGGAGCAGAGAGTTTAGGAGCAAAGAGTGAGAAGAGAGTGTGAGCAAATAGTGTGAGCAGAGTGTGAGTAGAGAGTGTGAGCAGAGAGTGTGAGTAGAGAGCGTGAGTAGAGAGTGTGAGCAGAGAGAGTGAGCAAAGAGTGTGAGCAGAGAGTGAGTAGAGAGTGTGAGCAGAGAGAAAGCAACTTGTGTGTGAACAAGCAAGTGAGAGAGAGCAAATGATGTCTGGTAGGGAGAGCAGTGTAGGGTCCCCCAGGGAGACTGGTGGTAGTGGGGTGGTTGTGGCTGGCAGGGAGTCCCCCAGGGAGAGTGGTGGAAGTGGGATGGTTGTGGCTGGCAAGGAGTCCCCCAGGGAGAGTGGTGGTAGTGGGCTAGTTGTGGCTGGTACTGGCAGGGAGTCCCTCAGGGAGAGTGGTAGTAGTGGGGTAGTTGTAGGGGATTTGCCCAGGGAGGGTCGTGGGAGGAAACGTAGACGTTCTAGGGGCAGGGAGGGTGGTGCCAGGGAAGCTAGGCGTTCTAGGGCCAGGGAGGGTGGTGCGAGAGAAGCTAGGCGTTCTAGGGGCAGGGATGGTGGTGCGAGGGAAGGTAGGCATTCTAGGGCCAGGGAGGGTGGTGCGAGAGAAGCTAAGCGTTCTAGGGGCAGGGAGGGTGGTGCGAGGGAAGGTAGGCGTTCTAGGGGCAGGGAGGGTGGTGCGAGAAAAGGTAGGCATTCTAGGGGCAGGGAGGGTGGTGCGATGAAAGGTAGCCGTACTAGGGGCGGGGAGGGGGGGGGAGTTGGGGAGGGTTTGCCCAGGCAGGGTGGTGGGAGGGAAGGTAGGCGTTCTAGGGGCAGGGAGGGTGGTGCGAGGGAAGCTAAGCGTTCTAGGGGCAGGGAGGGTGGTGCGAGGGAAGGTAGGCGTTCTAGGGGCAGGGAGGGTGGTGCGAGGAAAGGTAGGCGTACTAGGGGCGGGGAGGGGGGTGGAGTTGGGGAGGGTTTGCCCAGGCAGGGTGGTGGGAGGGAAGGTAGGCGTTCTAGAGGCAGGGAAGGGGCTCCCAGGGAGGAGGGTAGAAGGAAGGTTGTTGGGGAGGATTTGCCCGGGAGCCCCCTCATCTGTAGCAGTACAGACTCCTCAACTGAGGAGGCACCTCTTGGAGGAATATCACGGGGCCCCCCTTATAGCTATAATGAAAACTGTGCGCTGGTGGCTGCCGTCATCCAGGAAAAAGACATACTCTTTTCTGCCAGATCATCGGGGAAGAAGGCTGCCTGGGCCAGGATAAGGGACGCTGTAAACTCTGTTGGAGAGGAGTGCAGGTCCATCACCTGTGTGAGGCACAGGTAACTAATATCACAAAATTATTCTTTATAAAGCCAGTCACCAATAAAAAATGTAGTTGAATTTGCAGGGGAATTATAAAAACTATGCCAATGTTTATTTTCTGGATGAATAGCTGAATAGAAATTTCATTGCAAATTCCCCATTATTCTTTTTTAGTCATTAGACTCTCTTAAAAAGGACCACTATAGTGCCAGGAAAACATACTAGTTTTCCTGGCACTATAGGGTCTCTAGGTCCCCCCCACCCTCAGGGTCCCCCTCCTGCCAGGCTCTAGGCTCCCTCAGTGCTGGAGACTCTCCTCCTCCTTTCCTCATCATCGGCTGAATGCGCTTTCCTATGGACGCTGGAGTCTTCTCACTGTGAAAATCACAGTGAGAAGCGCCTCTAGCAGCTGTCAATGAGACCGCCACTAGAGGCTGGATTAACCCATAGGTAAACACAGCAGTTTCTATGAAACTGCTATGTTTACAACAGAAAGGGTTAATCCTAGATGGACCTGGCACTCAGACCACTTCATTAAGCTGAAATGGTCTGGGTGCCTATAGTGGTTCTTTAAATGTAAAAAAACAAAAAACATATAGGCACACAATATTACTTGTTCCAAAAAATATTTATTAACTTAGCACATTAACAGCAGACAATAATAAATGCAAATATTGTAATATATTATTTATTTGTATATACTTATGCTATATTAGTATACGTATTAGTCAATTAATAGTTTAATAGTTAAATGACATAAAATACTAACTTCTTATCATGTAGCTAGCAATTACAATCTAATAAGCAAATTACAGTTTACATGTGGTGTTTAAAATCTTATACTGGTGCAACCTTAGTCCAAGCTGCCTCATTCCCTGTAAGTTGTAGCCGGTGTGGTGAGTCTGGATAGTGTCAGTCAAAGCCTGGATGCAGAGCTGTGGGAATCCAGAAGAAGCGCTCATCAGGCAAGCTATTAAAAGCAATCGTATTTGAGCTAACCAGTTGTATTGACCAAAGCCTCTTTCCTTCTGATTCACTTGGTAACTTCAAGTATGACCTAAATAACTTAAAGTTCCTTTAAGGATGTGAATGACTTTGATTGGCTGTCTAGTCTGTCAAATCAACCTTGTCCACCAAAGCCTTTATGCTTAACCTCTCTACACACCATTGAAGGACCCAAGTGTTCAGAACATCAAAACTACATAGTAAATGGGCCCACTGGACAATGTTCCATAACAAACTTGCAAGAAAACTCTTCTGCTACGTTAACGCTTCACGAGTTTGGCTCCGTTCCTCAACTGGAGACTCCTCGACATAAACCTGCTCGGGAAGATGCTTTTAATGCATGCGCATTAGGTCTCCTCGGCCGGTGGGCGGGATCAGTCTCGCCCACTGGCCGACGGATTCAGTAGGAGGAGCGGCGCGGAGGAGGAGGCAGCGACGAGGGACATCGTCGCTGCCTCAGGTAAGTGACTGAAGGGGTTTTCACCCCTTCAGCAACTGGGGATTGGAGGGTGGGAGGGAGAGGGAACCTCCGTTTTCCTGGCACTTCCTTTTTTTTCCTTTAATGTAATGAGTTTTCCTTTAATGTAATGTTTGGGGTTTTATTTTTTGTTCTTGCATATTTTCATGGCACCTCCCGATTAGGTTAAATCACTAGCACTAGTGTTGATGTTCAGACACATAATTACTCTAAAGATCAGTTTAAAGTATCTTACCTACAGCACAATTTTGACTCTTCTAAAAACCCTTTTCTGTCACAGTTACAACTCTTTATTTTTTTGTAATAAGACTACTACTCAACATATTTGTTGACACTTTCAAACACACATTTTGGTTCCCCCCACATGTGTTATGTATATCTGCACTATTTAAAACTGGGTGCACATATTGTGTGAACTTTTTGAAATGGCTTCACTAATTTTCATTTGTGTTTTTTTACATTTACCTCTTCGGTAATGGTAGGGAGGAGTTGCATGTTCTTGTAATGTCACATTTTATCACTCTAGATATAGATGGGTGTGTCATTAATGCACTTTTGGATTTACTACATTACACACAGAAATTATATTAACCTTAGTCTAGACTGATGATCACGGTTATGAGCCTATATCTTCTTGCTTGGAAAATTAAGATTGTAATAAAGACTGTGTGGAAAATTAATGCAATTTGACGAGGTGGTTGTGGTGTTTTTTGTTTTTGTTTCCCCCCCCTCTCTCTCAAAGACAACACAGGAGCTCTTCTAAGATTTGAAACTCCAGATTCAGCCACACAGTGGATATGATGCAACTGTGTTTAAAAGAATACTGTGAGAACCGTTACCAAAACAGAACACTGGTTATTGTACAAGGAGTGCCCTAAATCTGCCTCAGTGATGGTAGTCAAACCATGCTGTAGTGGTTATGGTGCAAGGAGTGTTTTTTAAAAAAAAAAATAATAATTTTAAAGCGCATTTTGGTTAAATGTAAATGAATGTCTGCGTAGGTTTAATGTAGAATAAACATGCTCTTTGTATCAGTTTTCAATGCAACTTCTAATGTCAGTCTTTAAAAACCTAGACTTTTTAAAAAGAAATGTAATTGAAAAATTCTACCCAGATTATTATTGAATCTTATACTCCCCAGTCAGTGTGAAGGCTAACCTGATAGTGGAAGCAAGCCATCATGTTTTTAATAAGAGGTTATTGTTAACGTTTTGTAAATTTCTTATGTACTTAATAACTAATGCTGTTTTTTACAGGTACTATGATTGCAAGGCGGCGGTGAAAAATAAGATTTTGCAGTCCGCTGTGGGATTCAATGAGTGGCAGACTCGTCTCAAAGACGGGCTCCTTTCAGAGGCTGTCGCGAGTCTTGGTGCTGTGGATACGGAAGAGCCAGTTGTGCGGCAGCGAGCTGGTAAGTAAAATAGTTAAAATATTACCGTGTTAGCCGTTGAATAGCAGGAAACAAGTAGAGTTAAAATTATACCACTAAAACACAATTCCTAATAACAAATCATAGTTAACGACTTTGAGAGAGAAAACGAGGAAGGGGGAGAGGGAGGAATGAAAGACACAGGGTATTAAAGAATGTTCTCTGCAGTAAATTAGCCAGTTCTACAGAGATCCAACAGATAAAATCAGTTTGGTCAGAGAATCCCTGATCACTCCACTCCCTGGTTAGGGGGACAATAAAACAATTAGACACATGCCAGATACAGGAAAGTGTCAAATGTTTGCCATTTGAAATCAGTTCACTGCAGTAATCCAGGGCTTGTAGAAAGATTATTAATTAGTAAACTTATATTGTGAAATCAATTCACTGTCTCTCTTAAGGCCTTAAACTGGCATATTGGCTTTTCTCTCCCTCTGGGTGCTGAACAATCCCCCCAAAAGAGTGCCAAACACTTCACATCCTGGATACCATGTCCATCTTTGACAGAAATGTTCTCCAAACAGATTTCTCTTTAATCCCCCACTTTTTTTCCCTCTCTCTCTCAAAGCTGTTAAATCTGATTTGTTTTTATGAATTTTGTTTTGGCCTCATTAATGCATGCAACGTGGTCTTAAAAGCTTACAAATCAGACTCTCAGTGAGTAAAATGAATTTCATCATTACATTATAATGATGACATTGTTGTTTTGAAGCTCACTATACGAGTGAACTTACTTTTTGCTTTCCATTTTTTTTTTTTTTTTTTCAAGGTCCATCAACCTCATCTGGTGTGGGATCCGCTCCAAGCACATCTCAACCAAGTTCTGTTGAGTACACAAACACAAATAATGATGAACAGCATTAAAGGGGCACTCCACTGCCCAAATAAAACAAAACAAATCACTGTTTAGAAGATGTACCCTCAATGAAAACATGCATGCATTTAATTATGCATTTTTCATTGGGGCTATATCTAACAGCTTGCAGAACCGGCAGTTCTCTTGTCTGCAGTCTTTGCAAGCACTCCCCTTATAACCCGCCCCCCCCGACTTTCTGTGGCTGTCCAATCACAGACTTTCAAATGCAGCTGAATTAAAAGCCTTTGCAAGGCAGGTGCTCTGAGCAATTGACTGCCTATTGAGTTTAGCTCAGCTAAGCTAACCAAATCCGGAAGTAAATTGATCAGTTGTCTGCTTGAGTTTTACCAAGTTAATTTATATAAAATGCCAATTTCTAATAAAATTTGCACTCTTTATAAAATGAAGGGAAAAAAAATAGGACAAACTCATACATAAAGCATTACTTATTATAAAGCATAACTCGTGCCAAGAGTACCCTGGCCCTCTTTCTGGGCCCCTGTTCTGCTGTGAAGCAGGATTTGAGATCTGGCTTATGCACAGCAGCAGAAGTTGGATGCAAATCCTGCTGGCTATTCATTCACTGGCTGAGCGCTTTAGATTCAGCAGACCGTTCTCAGCCAATGAATGGCACACCAGTTAACGTTGCCGGAGGTAGAGTTACACCTTCGGGAGTAAAGGGCTTAATATCTGTATGTGCAGCGCTTCCCAGCGAGACTCTGTACATGCAGACTCCAGACACCATGACCACTTCAAATCACTGAAGTTGTCATGATGGTTGGATTAACTCGTTAAACAATGCCATTCTTGCTAATCCAGCCAATCTATGCAGAATTTGCTTAAAGAACTGATAGAGTTGCTTTTTCACATCACTCCCAAGGCTCCCTTTACCTCCAGTAGACAATTCAATAGCCAGATTAGCCTAAGATTTACTCACAAAAGGTCAAATATCTGCTAAAATATCCCAAAATGGCATATACAAAATTACTATTGGAATATTGATGCGCAAAATGATTTTTATTTTAATTATTGGATACCTTAAAAACTTATGTGCACTTTTCATCCATCTTTAACAGACTTCCGTATCCCACAAGGGACACCCTCTGAAAGGCGACCTGGGCCCATTTCTCCTCCACGTAAGTAGAAACTGCATCTAAACATGACACGCCATTATTACCTATGCATTACACACAATGATGAGTCCTTACCCTATAAAACACTTTAAAGTCGTTCATAATCCGAATCTATCTTCACACACACACACACAAACTCTCAATCAGCTCTAACACTAGTTATCGGACAATTATACATTCTCAGGTAGTACTAAGATCACAGTACAATTATAAATGCATTAATGTTGTGCTTGTATATACTGAAAATATCATACAAGTGCATACATAGATATCATACAGCAGAGTTACTGTATCTTTTTAACCAGATACAGTTTTTATCTCCTAAAATGACCACTGTAGGCACCCAGACCATTTCAGCTCAATGAAGTGGTCTGGGTGCAGGTCCCCCTAGTCTTAACCCGGCAGCTGAAAACATGTTTCAGAGAAACTGCTATGTTTACACTGCAGGCTTAAGCCAGCATATAGGGGCTGTCTGCTTGACAGCCACTAGAGGCCGCTTCAGCGATTTACATGTAGTAAAAAAAAAGTAATCGCACTTTTCTGGCGGCACATGCGCTTTCGGCTCCACTCGAAAGCTGACGTCGATGGAGAGGTCACCAGTGCAGAGGGAGCCCGGCGCTGGATTAGGTAAGCAAATAAATAGTAAATTTTTTTTTTTTTTTTTTGTAAATCTTTCTTTTATTATGGCATATACGTCATGGGATACATAAGAGAAAGAGGAGGCATTGAGGGGTAACATGAGATAATAATATCAAGATGGTGTGCAATGCACCTCAAAGAAAGAGTGCCATGTTTTTTTGGTTTTTTTTGGTGAAACATTCAAGTAAACAGAGTGATACAAGCTTGGATAAGAAACAAAAGTAATCAAAATAGTGTAGACAGGCTTCAAATACAAGTTGGTGTTCATAGCTAAACAGGATAAGTAAAGGTAGTCTAAGGAGGAAGAAGAGCAATGGACAAGCAAGAAAAAGAACAAGAAACACAGCCAGTAGGGATATTTAACCTCGCAGGAATAACATTATCACATCATCATATTACAGCACTCAATAAAGGATTAAAATTCGCACCTACAGCGCATGTAAATAAGTTTGAGGCAACCATTGACGTTAAGAGGTTTATTAGAAAGTTAAGCATCAAAAAACATTTTGATCAGATGCCAGATCTCCCAGTAAGAGAAGAGCCTAATAATATGTTCCTACACAGCCAATTGAGACCAACCTCGACATTTTATCCGATCAATCAGGTCTCTGCCGGAATGGAAATGTATGAAGAACTAGTAACCGATGATATAAGGAAAATGAAAAAGAACCAGTACTCAAAGAATAATTTAACAAGTAAAGAGAGAGAAGCATTAAAAGATCTAACGGAGAACACTGAGATCTGCATAAAACCAGCAGACAAAGGGGGGGGGGGTAGTCATCATGTCAAGTGAGTACTACCTAAAAGAAGCAACCCGACTATTAGAAGAACCCGAAACATACGGGAAATTATCAAGTGATCCACTAAATGAAGTTAAGAGCAAACTTAAGACTATGTTGGATAATGCTAGAGACACTGGAATTTTGAAAGAGTCCGAATACAGATTTCTTTCTATCTCTTTTCCAAGAACCCCTACCTTTTATTTTTTACCTAAGATCCACAAGGATCTAACTTCACCACCGGGCAGGCCAATTATATCGGGGATCAACTCAATTACGTCAAATCTATCACAATACATAGACACATTTCTGCAACCTTATGTGTCTAAGGTAAAGTCACATCTCAAGGATACTACTCAGATGATCAAGGAAATCGATTCCATTATCTGGCAAGAAGACTATATCCTAGTATCCACAGATGTGACTTCATTATACACGATCATTGATCATCAACAAGGATGCGACTCCGTGAGTAACGCACTAAGGAGATATGGAGAGCTAGAAGACCTACAAATCTCATTCATAATAGAAGGGATTGCCTTCATTTTGAAAAATAATTACTTTTTGTTTGAAGATCAGTTCTATCTCCAGAAGAAGGGAACGGCAATGGGGACTAAATTTGCCCCGAGTTTCGCTAACTTGTTTATGGGAGATTGGGAGGATAACTACATCTGGAATGAACATCCCTGGAATAAGAACATACTGAGTTATAAAAGATACATCGATGATGTCTTCTTCATATGGGAAGGAGAAATGGAAGATCTAAACAAGTTTTTAGATTATGTGAACATGAATACCTGGGGAGTCAAACTGAATACCATCTGCAGCAAAACACAAGTAGAATTCCTTGATCTTATCATCTATGTAGATTCTGGGAGAGTGAAGACAAAAACGCACTTTAAAGAAGTAGATGTGAATAGTTTTATTCTTAAAGAGAGCTGTCACCTACCACTGTGGCTTAAAAATGTACCTTACAATGAATTTAGACGCCTGAGGCGTAACTGCACGGACTCTGAAGTTTATAGAGAGCAAGCGGAGATGGTGAAGGAAAAATTTTTGTCGAAAAATTACAAATACAATGAAATAGAAGAAGCATTATGCAGAGTCGACAACTTAGATCGAACTAAACTCTTAGAAAATAAGAATAAACCACAAACACCAAAAGCAGGCGGAGAATTCCCAGCAATCATACTGAATTATAATAAAGAAAATCTAAAACTGAAAAGGATATTGACGAGACATTGGCACTTACTGAGGAAAGACAAAATTCTGGCAAGCAGTTTACCGGAAAAACCTAAGATTATCTTCAGAGGTGCACCGAACTTAAGAAGGAAATTAACAAACAAACATCTAAAAGGTAAACACGCCCTGGTTACATCTAAAAAGAAGGGTTTCTTCCACTGCTTGGACTGCATTGCATGCAAAGGAAGCAGGCACAAACAAGCAAAAGGAATATGTGAAGTGTTCAAAAATAACTGTAAGACTAAGACGGAATCTTTCAAAATAAAAGATTATATCACCTGCCACAGCACCAATGTTATATACGTATTGGAGTGCCCATGTGGACTCCAGTATGTGGGAAGAACAAAGAGGCAACTGTATGTCAGAATTAGAGAACATATGCTGAATATAAAAAAAGGATATTTGCAACACTCAGTTTCTGCCCACTTTGCACAAAAACATAATTCAGATATGAGCCTTCTAAATTTTAAAGGAATATGTAAAGTGAATAAAAACTGGAGAGGAGGAGACCATACCAAACAACTTGGCATAGCCGAGATGAAATGGATATACCAATTAGACACACTACAGCCAAAGGGCCTAAATGCTGAGTTTGAGTTATGCCACTTTTTGGGATAAATCTTCCTTCTAAAATCCAATGGTTATTTTAAAATGTGGTATATTTTTATGAACCACTGAAAGAAAGGGCTTTAAGTATATATAATTATGGCAATTAGTAGGTTCGAATTACCAGGATTTTTGTATATTATTTATAGATATTTGAATTCTGGATTACACTAATACTTCATTCACAATTATACAGTAACAGAATTCATGATATATTTCCCTGTTCTATTAGGGATATTTAAACCTGCTAAGGTAGACGTTACCATAGAAACGATAGTATGTTATTAGAACCACGAAAGTAAAATGAATGAAAGTAATTCACAATTTTTCTAACAATATGCAATAAGAAGTTGAAATCTGCTGAGGAAAACGGTGCTATAACAACGGAAGGAAAAATAAGGGCATAAAAATTCTTTTGAAAATTTTTTATAAAAATTTAATAAAATTTTTTTTTTTTTTTTTTTTTTTTTTTTAATATTGCCGTTGTTTAAATTAAATATATTTCTCGAATCTGGGTATATGAACATTTGCATTTTAGATGCGAGTGTAATTCTGCTCAGATATAAATAACCTTCACTTATTTCCAATTTTTGACACAAGAGACTGAAAATTTAAGTTATAGTGAAGCTCATCTAGTATAACATCGGTAACCAATATAACATCATAAATGCAAAACTCCCATATAGTATAACATCGGTAACCAATATAACATCATAAATGCAAAACCTCCATGACAAATCAACAATAAGATTTTTATTTTTATTTTATTTTATGCAATGCCATTATTATTGAACCGTTTAGTTATATAGCACCAAAACTGAATACATTTTTACTTTATTTTATTTTTCTAAATATTAGCGTGTATGAATATTCTGCTATCTTCTGCCCGAGCACATAAAAACGGCAGTTACATTTAAATCTGCCTGGGCGGGCGTTACTATAGCAACGCTAATCAACAGATTGTTAAAACGATACTTGCCGGTTATAACAAGTAATGAGATTTAATAGTTATTGTATTTTGATACATTGCGACCAATAAGTTAAACGGAAGTTAAATTTTGTATCTGTGAGGAATTTACTCTGACGAAATTGATATCGGCAAGCTGCTATATAAGTGAACGCACTCAGACAGACCTCATCCATTGATAAAGCCGCAGGAGCGGAGAAACGCGTCTGGAGAGGTCTGACTCCCATCACTACAAGCCTTAACTCGGATTACAAAAGGACTTTTATTCAACATTTTTTTCAACATCATATATTCTGACTCGGGACGCCGAGCATCTGAATAAGGTCTGGACTCTTTTTATGGCTTTTACTTAAATAGTCCGAGCAGGACATTTTTTCTTTGCATAAGCGATTGTTTGTTTTTGTTTTTTTTTTTTTTTTTTTTTTTTATTTATTTTTTTTATTTTTTTTTTTAATTGTGATTGAAAGTGGTTGCTTTCTGTGTTCGGACAGGACATTTTTATGTATCAATGATTTCTTTTACATTGAATTTTTCACAATAAATTGTGTTTTATTTATCTCCAAGTGCGCTAGTAAGGTCATTTTCTGATCTATTACTTTAGTAGGGGTTATATATTTATGTTTCTGTGATAATGCTTATGCCTATACTTTAAATGGAAGCATCAACAGAGTTAAAGTAAGGGAGACCAACGCTAGACAGAAGAAACATCTTATGACATCCATTACGCAAAAAGGCAGACTCTTAGTAGTTACAGTCTCAATTTTTACGAGAGTTAAACACGGGTGTAACCAGGCTGGGTATTAGTGCCATGCTTAATAACAAGAATATAACTAGGGTTATCTTAGGAATAGCTGTCCCGGCCCCGATATGTTACAAAATAAGAGATATCAGATGGGCATGTTCAGTGACAGCATTGGTGGGATTGCATTGCTTAGTTTCTCGGTAATGTTAAACAATCAGACTATGTGTATGGGCGGTCCATACGCTCCCATTGCCAAAGAGGGACATGCTTATTAGGCTATACATGCATACAGTCTCGTGAGTCGAGCTAGCTAAACACTATATGGACCGTCCCCCAATAGAGGTTGTATTTTAACGGCAGTCCGCTGAAACCATACTATCAATACAGGTATGCGCCAAAAATTGTCCAGAAAGTCACTAGATCACCCATTTTTACACTGGACCCAACTCCAGCCGGGTGTGGGTTGCAGAAAATATCGGGGGAGTGGGAAAGTGAGGGTCTCGGCAAAGTACAAGGCCCCCTAGGCGTATACCTCACCGCTCTTCAGCTGCAACCTGCTCGCGGTTCGTTCGCAGGGCATGTCTGCCGTAAGGCTCAGCGTCGGGTGTTTCATCCGATGCCCTGTGTTGGAATGTCCCGGGATTCAGCTTCAGTAGCCCCGTCACTGGGCACCTCCTGGAGCAGCGGGTGTGGGTGTTGTGGTGTGGGGGAGGTTTGCGTGCGGTGGGGGGTTGCTCCCCAGCTCCAGGTCTCGTGCGGGGTCGACACCCTGTGGCCACAGACTCGGGTCCTACTCAGGGCCGGGTCTGTCCCATACTGGGCGCAGTGATGGGTCCTGGTGGTCTTCCGCCGCCAGCGGCGGGTAACCCTCCTGCGAGGTGGCTTGTGTCTTGGAGGTTGTCTCCTGTTGACCCCTTGCCTGGAAGGGCGCTCAGCCCGCTGGTGTAAGGCTGCCTTGCCCGGGGTCTGCCCTTCTTGCCTCATGCTCTCCTCCGGTTCCACCACCCTATAATAAGTGGTAAGTTGTTGGGCTTGTCTCTGCTCCAATCGTGCCCAGAAACGACGACACAGCAGGTCTAAGCGCTCGTGTAGGGGCTGGGTGCGGTCAGGCTCAGCAGCGTGGTCTGCACTGTTGGTCCTATACTTTACCTCGCCCCCCGTCGCCACTTCCTTTCTTTTAGATTTTACAAGGTGAGTACGTGGCTTGGTGACAGGCACTGCTTCCTTGTTCTCCGAAAACATAAGGGCCTCCAGCTTGTCCCAGAACGCCTGGAAGGTCCTGTTCAGCCGGTGCTCTATATCTAGCTGTTCACTGTAAGCTGTAGGAGAGGTAGCTGCCGCCGCCATTTTAATCGTTTTGGCACCGCGTGTTTCAGGCCCCTGCATCTCCTCAGTCTTTTCGTCGGGTCGTTCCAGGGTCTCCTGAGGGTAGACCGGGATAACCCCCACCGGTCCAGAAGGGGGGGGAGGCTCGGGTTGGTCGTTGCCGCTGCTGGCACGGAGCCGAGTGAGCGGCCGTCTCACCTCGGCTTGTTCAGGCGTAGGCCGCAAGCCTCGGGCTAGTCCGTTCAGATTCCGGAGCGCTCGTGTCGGGTATCGCCGGGTAGTGTAGCTTCCCCCGGTCTCGATTATGGCTATTTGTCGCTTGGAGTTTGCGGGTAGTGGGGGTTTTTGCCCCGAAATCTGCCGTCAAGCGCAGGAGCTCCAGCCAGGCACGTCTGCTCTGCTTGGCCGGCAAGCTCCGCCCCCCAATAGTTAATTTATAAACGGTGACTAGGGCTCTATAGCGTTAGGAATACAAATTTGTATTCCTAACGCTATATTGGTCCTTTAACTGGTAGCACAATTAGCAATGATTAGCATTGCTATAAATCCGCCTTAGATAGAAGTTTCAATATTTCCTAGAGTAACACTATTCTTTTTATATTAGAAAAATACACTATAGATTATTAAAAAGATAGTAGTGACACATGTAGTAATGTCTACAACATGCCCACAAATCAATTTTTTGCATATTAATAACATTGCCTATCTTGTCTATTTCAGGTCCAATGCAGTCTGTTGGGAGAGGCAAAGAGGGCAGCTTGCTTCAGTTACCTGTCCTCCCGTCACATGAGGACAGTGTGATTGAGGCGGCGCTGTCCTCAGAATCTATTGCCTGCTCCCTGGAGGAGGAAATGGGCCCAGGGTCTGTCTTTGAGATTGCCCACAGAGTGACTGCACAAGAGCCACCAATCACACCGCCACCTGTCCAGCCACTGCAACCTCTCCAGTCAGAGTCATCACCTGGCCCAGGAGGATCCATGCGGCGAATGGAGGAGCTGATGGAGGATATGGTTCGGGCCATAAGGAGGCAGACCCGGGCCATCATGAGTCTAAGCTTGTCGACCGAAATAGACCGTGTGGTGTCCCGGGTCAGCATAGAGCAGCGCCAGGCGATGGAGCACATGAGAGTTTCCATTATTGATAAAATTGTGCGCCGTGTTTCTCCATCGTCTGGATCATCTGAGTCCGAACCGATATCCTCCACCCCGCCAGGACCATCCCCGATGATTCCGCCAGGGACCAGAGAAGGCAGCCACCGGCGGAGACGAGGGCCTCGTGACCGGAGGTCCCAGTAGCTTAAACGAAAAGTGCCCATGCACTCCCCCTTATTGTTTGTTTTTATTTTCTTTTAGAGTCCTATAGTTCTCTATATCCTTTTCAACCAAATAGTCATAGGTCCCATAAAACATCTGCTTTTCCAGAACCATTTGCGCTACAGATTTACATATTGCTGTGCAAGTTCATGTTGTTGTGACATAGTCATGCAAGAAATGTTATTTGAAACGTTTAATGCAAGAACATTTTAAGCTGAAAACCAGTTGTTAGGACAATGTGAAATTTGGCACACATATTCACGCCAATTGCATGAAGGTATAATTTAAAATCGAAATCTTTGAATGTCCTTTACCATATCCAATATAATTCTATGCGTGTGCTGCATCCATGCTTTTAGGCTTGTTATCCTCTCTACTGGTTAGTAGTACTAGTTAGTCATGTGCTTTGTCAGCCACTTTGTAATTGGTATCACAAATGTTTAAAATAACTATTTTTTCATTTTTTTTTTTGTAGTGCACATAAAGTTTACAAGCAAGTCTGAGGTGCCCCGAGAGCAGTCCTCAGGCATTTTCCTCTCTGAACATGCGGGACAAATGAAATACAGGCACAATTTTTATATTATAGGTATGCTTAGTTAAACGCAGGGCCGTCTTTAACGCGGGGCAAACGGGGCAGCTGCCCCGGGCCCAGTTGCTCCTGGGGGGCCCAGAGCAGCTGCCCCGTGGGCCCCGCGATTTGCGCAGCCCCCCTTGGACCCGGCGGTGCGGCTGAACAGAGCCGCACCGGCCCGCACGCTGAGGAGGCTCCCCGGGTGGCTCATGCACTAAGGGCCACCCGGAGAGCATGTGTGAGCAGGGGCCCGGTCTGGCGCTGTGACGCTTAAACAGTGCGACCGGGCCCCTTCCTGTACCGGCTGGGAGGAAGTGACGTCACTTCTTCCCGACGGAGAACACAGCCGCGCGGGAGGAGAATGGCAGGGAGGGGAGTTCCAGAGGAAAACTCCCATCTGCCTCAGCCTGCCACTGGACCCCAGGGAAACCACCCTCCAGGAAAAGGTAAGAACCTGGAGGGTGGCTAAATGTATGCTTGTGTGTATGTTTGTGTGTGTCAGTATGTCTGTCTGTGTATGTATGTATGTGTGTGTGTATGTCAGTAGGCCTGTGTGTGTCAGTATGTCTGTCTATGTGTATGTCAGTATGCCTGTGTGTCAATACTTCTGTCAGTGTATGTGTCTGTGTGTGTCAGTGTATGTGTCTGTGTGTGTCAGTGTATGTGTCTGTGTGTGTCAGTATATCTGTCAGTGTATGTGTTTGTCTGTGTGTCAGTATATCTGTCAGTGTATGTGCCTGTGTGTGTATGTATGTATGTCTGTGTGTCAGTATGTCTGCCAGTATATATTTGTGTGTCAGTGTATGTGTGTGTCAGTATGTATCTGTGAATGTTTTAATGTCTGTCTGTGTGTATGTGCCAGTACGTCTGCCTATGTGTATGTCAGTATGCCTGTGTGTGTGTCAGTATGCCTGTGTGTGTGTCAGTATGCCTGTGTGTGTGTGTCAATACGTCTGTGTGTGTGTGTCAGTATGTCTGCAAGTATATATTTGTGTGTCAGTGTGTATCTGTGAATGTTTTAATGTCTGTCTGTGTCTGTATGTGCCAGTACGTCTGTCAGTGTGATTGCACATTGGGCGTAATTGGGGGGGAGGGATAGGAGGGGCAGGGCCCAGGGGGCCCAAGAAAATGCATTGCCCAGGGTCCTAATCATATTAAAGACGGCCCTGGTTAAACGGGTCATTCTTCAAACAATGCTGTCTAGTCTAGTATCTGTCGATTGAGGCAGAGGCTGTGTACAGCACGTTTCATAGCTTGTAGTCTTATCTAGCTATGAGGAAGGTTGCATTATCGCGGTTATGCTAAACGTAGCAAGAACTTTCAAACCTCAACTGCAAATACAAGGAAGTACCTTTGATGAGGATTAGTACGTATATTCTCAGATGCGGCGTGAGTGAGGAGAGCAACTAATCTATTATCTAATAGCTGGCTTATATAATTCTCATGTTAAGCTTAATAACGAAAATAATAATAAAATAGCCCTGCTTTTTACGTTTGTTATAGACTAAAGCTTAAAACATATTAGCAGTGTGAACAGTGAGAACATATTAGTATAAATATGCATAGAACTTTGAGTATCAGAGATAAGGTCACTTGTGCTTACGGTGAAAGAAGCAAAACAAAAGTATAGCACAGTCTGGCATTTTGCAGGATAAGTCCTCTAGGAGGCGTCGAGCCACCTAAAGGTAGTGTAAGTCCAAGTTCAAGTGCTCTTAGGCCTCTCCGATGAGCCAGTTGGGGTATCTTGTCTCCCCTCTATCATTTTAGCAGGGCATCTGCGGCAAACGGTATTTCGCTGGTGCTGGGAGTGATCTTTAGGGAAGTATCGTGTCATGTCTCTGCTGCCCGGCTTGTGCAGGGGAGGGGGGGAGGTTCACGGCTTTGGGGTAGGTCAGCCAATACCTCTGCTGGGCATTGTGTGAGACCGCATCCAAGGGTATCGGTGAGCGGCACGGGTGCATGAGTGGTGTATAGCCTCTCCCCTGCTCCAGGCCTTATTGATGGTCGGCACTGTTGGGCCACTGACTCGGGTGCTCTGACAGGCCGGGTCTTTTCCTTGGCGGACATTACGGAGGGGCCTGATGTTTTTCAACCGCCTGCGGTACGTGGCCCTCCGGCGGTGTGGCCTGTGCCTCAGAGGTGTGAGCCTCACGACCTTCGGCCTAGATGGGCCCTTGCTTTTGTGTGCAGGCTTCGTTGCTGCGCCCGGGGAGGGGCTGGACCGGCCCGTTCCCCCGCTCTCCCTCACCTTCTTTCTGGAGGCAGGCGGTGGTTGAAGCGCTGGAGCAGTGCGTCTATCCGCTCGTGTAGTGGCTGGTAGGGCGCCATTTTACGCGCGTGTTCCTCCTCCTCTATCTTGCGGTTGGGGATTAAGTCACGTTGGATCGTCGGATCATATTGCGTCTTGCGAGCCAGGGCTGTGCAGACCAGGATAACCCCCGCTGGTCCATGGGGGGGGGGAACGTGGACTCTGCATATTTTCAGTAGATTGTGATGGCAGTGGGGGAGCGGCCGTCTCCCCCGCGCCAGCCGCTTGTGTAGGCCGCATGAGCCAGAATGGAAATTCCGTCTGGGTGGACTTCATGAGTGGTGTCCCCAGGTGAGTCCCTGTTTCGTGTGCCTTGTTAGGGGCAGTGTGTGTCTTTTCTCCGTTGGAACAGGCAGTTTTCAGGCTTATGTAGTCGTTTGGTGCGGGAGCCCCAGGGAGACACGTCCGTTCGGCTCTGCGGTCAGGCCCCGCCCCCCTTAAAATAGCTATTTTACTAGTACTAACCACAAAATCAAACATGCATGGTATTTATCCTGGCACTATGTGTCATGAGGTCTGTTGGCCTTATTGAATTACACGACCTAATTTTCAATATTGTACAAGTTTATCTGCCGTCACATTCTATGTTTCTATAAATGCATAGCCTTAGTTTCATTTTTTCCTAAGAGATGTATTGTTCATTAACGAAGCACTCTGAGCAACGTTTTCATTCCTAAAGTGCACTTAACAAAATATATATTTGTTTATTATAAAGATAACGGCTCTTGTGAATATGTAAAAAAACATATATTGAAAGGGAACAGCTTTTTAATGCACAATCTAAATTTTTTTAAATAGTGAATTAGATTTTTCGATGTGTGTGTATATATAAATTTTTTGATTGTATATGATATATATTTTATTTCCATCTTAACATATATATATATATATAGTTTCATTGTATAATAAAGCATATTTTATTTATTGATTATTGTGGTTTCTTCTTTTCAATTCACAACTTATATGGTTAAAGGAACACTACAGGGTCAGGAACACAAACATGTATTCCTGACCATATAGTGTTAAACCCACCATTTAGGTGGCTTGCCCCCATGTAAACTCACCTTATTTCCAGCTGTCCATGGGTCCGACGGTGCTGCCCCGCCCCCTTGGTGACATAAAAACTGACAATGTTTAGCCAATCAATGGGAAAGCTTTGGATTGGCTAAAACCGGCATGGCCAAACGCCCCGTTTTGGACAATCAGCACCTTCTCATAGAGATGCATTCAATCAATGCACCTCTATGAGAAAAATTCTGCGTTCCCATGCAGAGCGTGGAGATGCTGAATGGCACTGCTGCCTACTGTGCAGCACTGAGTCAGGAAGCACCTTCAGTGGCCATCTGACAAGTGGCCACTTGGAGGTGTCCCTAGGGGCAATGTAAACAGTGTCTGCATGAAAATGCCTGAAGGGAGCTATTATACTCACCATAACAACTACATTAAGCTATAGTTGTTCCGGTGACTATAGTGTCTTTTTAAGTATTAAAGTAGAGATTGTAGCCGTATTAGTCCAGTGATGTAGATGTAAAAAAGATAAAATTTGTATCTTGTAATACCTTTTTCATTGGACTAACAGATTTTTATTAATGGAAAGCTTTCGGGAGAACCACCCTTTCTCAAGCATTTCTGACGCCACATAGAATTCAAAGTTGAGTTGTGATACAGGGGTTAAAGCGACATGGTGCAGCTAAGACACAGGTGTGTTAGAAAATAGGCACCAGATGGTTGTCAATCAATATCTTGTGTGAAGATCAGAGTGAGGTGGGTGGGGGGAGAGAGAGAAAAGGAGGGAGATATGGAGGGAGAGGGGGTAGAGGCTTGTCTGTGGCCTATCTACACATGCTTTTGATCAAAAAAGGTTATTTACCTTGGAAGTCTTCATGTATGATTCTGAACCAATCCCCTGATGCACCAGAATATGTTGGCAACAGCAGTCAATGACAATGCCAGCGACCTTTTGAGGAGAGTATAGCACGGCCACACAAGTGTGAACTAAAGGTTCAGTTAATTACGGACCAGGTCTCATTGTAGGCTTGCTCGGCAAGTGAGCAGCCAGGCCTTAAATCCATATCTTGTGTCACCTGTTGGAGATATGAATTGTTGTGAATATACATATGGGAAGAGTGCAGAGGATTGTCATGTCAGTTTATAGTGTGAATGGGAAGTACACTTGCCTCTCCAACTTTATAGCGATTGGAAGCAGTTCAGTGAAAGCTTAATTTGTGTGTGAGCAGTGCACTAAACCCAGGGCAGGTTGTGCACAAGTAAAAGCAAGAAGCAGTGCAGCATGGGTATTGGACATAAAAGTATAGAAGTTGTGGCTGCTGTGTGCATGCATAACTTATTTAGTGTTAGAATTGTGTTATACCTTATCCACAGCAATGGTGAATTTCACAGGTGTGTTTGGGATCAAGCTTACTGGGTGTGTTACTGCATGTGAGTAGTGATTAAGAGTGCAGGTGATGGAATGTCATTGCCTGACGTGTTGACATACCATTACTTACCAACCAACTATCGGTCAGGGAATCCTCCTGTCTCTCGTTTAGGTCACAAAGCAGAGCCATATCCAAGTCTTATGGCACCTCCGTGAGTTGTCCATCTTCAGAAGCCAAATCTCATATTTCAAGCGAGTACGGAGCTGTTCCATCCAGAACACATCGACGAGGAGTTGGCAAACTATTACACAACCCAGCACACTATTTCTTTAGATCAATTCAACAAATTAAGAGCAATGATATATGCAATTTTGTCCAGAACTCAGAAGAAGAAAAACTAATTTTGTATTATAAAGTAGTGGGTGTGGTATGAAATACTGCCTCTCTGAATGCTTTTTATTTTTAAACAACTAGCTAGTAGGATACATAAAAAAAAACTAAATAAATCAATATATTAACCCCTTAAGGACACATGACATGTGTGACATGTCATGATTCCCTTTTATTCCAGAACTTTGGTCCTTAAGGGGTTAAGGTAAACAAACAACAAACACCCGTTCCATAGTGAGTTACGTGAGTAAAAAAAAAAAAAAAGAACTTGAAGCCCAAAACCCAAAGCGCGTTTCAGCACTAACATGGCGCCTTCCTCAGGAGAAAACAAGTGACTGAATCCTAGAAAGATTTAAATAGGAGCCCACGTGTAGATAGAACAATACTTGGACCAATCATAGTAGTCGTTGGGTATGTTGTTTGTCCATCATCTCAGCATGGAGGAGGAAGGAGCAGTGCTTGCTCTCTGTGCATGACGTGGTGACATCTCCTGACACCTTGGGCTGCCACCAATGTCCTGTCAAGGACAGGAAAGCATGCTGTCCACTAGGAGCACTCCACAAATCAGTTGTGAAGTGCACGGACTGGCCACCAGCCTTTGCCAGATGCTCCTTCAACACCGCAACACAGGAACGGTAGAGTGAGGGCACTATGTTCCTACTAAAAGTTGTGCGCGATGGAATTACATATTGCGGTGAAACAGCCGCCATAAGATGCTTGAAGGGCTCCCCTTCTACCATGTTAAAAGGGGCACCTCCAACGACTATCAGCTCAGCAATGAGCCGAGTAATTTTCCTGGACTGCTGCCTGGACATCCCCCTAGAGTGAAACCCACGAAAACTTTCTAGGGTAGGCTGTGCAGCATGAATTGGATGACTGGTGGCACTATGCCCTGCAGCAGAAGTTTGATGAGCCCCCTTACTCTTGACATGGCTAGTGGTGGTGGCACTACTACTTCTCCTAGTACTGCTAGATGCAGGAGCCACACTGCTTTCTCTCTTAGCAAGATGGCCTTGTGGTGTGTACGAAGATGTTGGTTCATCCCAGAGTTAGTAAGATGACCCAACACCTTCCCACGGCCGACTTCCCTGCCATACAGTTTTTGCCAGATGGCCATCTCCAATTGTTGAAAAATGTTCCCACACTGTGGAACGACGAGTGCCACTACTAGTTATGGGTGGGGAAGACTATGCAATTTCACAATCAACTGGAGAGGCAGTTGGCACTGCTGGAGTTGGGGGGGGGGGGGCAGATATCAGTAGGGGAGATTGAGTGGGAAGTGGTGGACTATCTTCAAAAGAGAGATCCTCAGGCTCATCATCATAGTCTAGTTGCTCATTTCCTAGACTAGAGCCTCGGTCCATATCTCTGGTGCTGAGAAACAAAGATATGTCACCAGCAGCTGAAATTGGGGCAAACTGATCAATTCCCTCTTCTCTCTGGCTACTGGGAACTACAATATCTTCTTGTATTATGTCATCAATTATTGTGCTGCTGCTATGAGAGATGGTGGCAGTAGCAGGGGTAGTAGTGGTGGTGGCATGAGTAGCACTAGCATTTTTTTCCTCCTCTAACTCCAATATCTCCCTCTTAGGCTGCCTAAATGGATGAGCTGCCTAAATGGATGAGCGGCTGTGTTGAAACTGCCCAGCTGCTGTAAAACATAGCAGTGGAGCTGGCAGTAGTGGAGGTAGAGGTCTGGTCACATGAATGCAAGCCAACACCTGACAGCCTGATTTATTGCTATTCCACCTTAATGACTCTGTGTGCTTTCATTGGCCAAGTGTCAGTGACAAAATCACCATTAATTGGCTGTCCTCTAACATCAAACAAAAAATTTGCTAATTTCATTGGACAGGGAATAGTGAAACCGGATTGGGCCATCAAGAATTACATTGCACAAAAGGAATTAGCTTATTGGTTAAGAGTCCTGTCATCATTCACATAATTTTCCCTCCCTTTCTCTTGTATTCGTTTTACACTTCGGAACTTCGACACTTCGGAACTTCGGATCTTCGGGATATCAGCACTTCGGAACTTCGGCCACTTCGGAACTTCGGGACTTCGGACATTCGTAAGCATCCGAATGTCCGAATTGGCGAAATTCGTCCGAATATACATTCGGACCGAAACAAATTGCACATGTCTAGTTTCTAGTAGAGTGATCATGCTGGTGAGCATACTATGACTCGCAGTGGCATGTAATTTCCAAAGCCTGGCTAGTAGCCTAGAATTTAACATCTCAAGCCCTGCAGTATTACTTTACGCCCAACTGAATCGGTAATTCATGTTAATCCTGGATGGATCGATTTGATCCGGGTGTAGGTTAACTGGAATTGAAATCATCGCATGTGAAATGGATCTTTGCACAAGTTTAGTGACAACTGTGTAAACTAATCAACTAATGGCTTCCCCAAACACCGGCCCTCCAGATGTTGCTGAACTAAAATTCCCATGATTCTATGAATGAAATAGATAGGCTGAGAATCATGGGAGTTGTAGTTCAGCAACATCTGGAGGGCTGGAGGATGCGCTCCAGCATCTCCAAAGTGGAGTTCCACCTAGTCCCTACATCTTGCTTGAGACGATGCTGGTCAATGCCTGCCTTCTTTTGCTCATTTCTCAGGAGCTGGCTATCCTTCACGCTACGGTGGAAGTGGCCAGCAATCTTTCTGCATTTCTCAAGCAGGGTTGCCAACCGTCCACTACTTTCGTTTTCAATAGCATCCTTCACTACTAAATGAAGGATATGAGCTGAGCAACGCACGGCTACAAAGCTACCATCACGGAGAGCCTTCACCATGTTTGCTGCTCCATCAGTGACCACAAAACCCATCTGTGTGTTTGCCTGCTGTCCTACCCACTGCACCACCATCTTTTTTAGTGCCTACAAAATATTTGCTGAGGTAATCCTGGATGGATCGATTTGATCTGGGTGTAGGTTAACTGGAATTGAAATCATCACATGTGAAATGGATCTTTGCACAAGTTTAGTGACAACTGTGTAAACTAATCAACTAATGGCTTCCCCAAACACCGGCCCTCCAGATGTTGCTGAACTAAAATTCCCATGATTCTATGAATGAAATAGGCTGAAAATCATGGGAGCTGTAGTTCAGCAACATCTGGAGGGCTGGAGTTTGGGGAAGCCTGCTAACCAGTCAAATCAATTATCCCGAATAGAAAATAAGCGTTAGCCAATATAGCTCATTTAAAAGCAAACTCAGCACAACTTTTTCCAAATGAGATATTTTGGCCTTAAATTGGAATTTCGCTTTCTGTACAATTCACTTTAATCTTTCCTCCTCCTAATACTGATCCTCCTCTTTCGCTCTCCCTTCAAGTTTGTGGTACCAACATCAGTCCATCCTTGCAAGCGCGCTGTCTTGGCGTCATACTTGACTCTGGTCTCACCTTTGAGCCTCACATCCAGCATGTTGCCAAATCCTGTAGATTTCATCTTAAAAACATAGCCCGCATCCGCCCCTTTCTTGCACCAGATACTACCAAGGAGCTTGTCCATGCTCTAGTAATTTCCCGCATGGATTACTGTAACCCTCTCCTGATTGGTCTTCCCAAAAGCCGTACTGCACCCCTACAGTCCGTAATGAACGCTGCTGCTAGACTGATTTTCCTCTCTAGTCGTTTCTCTCACACCTCACCCCTCTGCCAGTCCTTACATTGGCTTCCTGTATGCTATAGGAGTCAATTCAAGGTACTTACTCACACCTATAAAGCACTGAACAACTCTAGCCCCTCTTATATCTCCTCACAGATCCATAGGTATGTCCCTTCTCGGTCTCTCCGCTCTGCCCGTGACCACCTCCTGTCCGTTGTCCGCACTCGTACGGCCAACTCGCGCTTGCAGGACTTCTCGCGGGCGGCTCCCTTCCTATGGAATAGCCTGCCTACCGCCATCAGACTCTCCCCTAGTCTTGCATCTTTTAAGAAGTGCCTTAAAACCCATCTCTTTAGGAAAGCTTATGGCATCCAAGACTAACCAATACCTCACATACCTGTCTCTTGCCCTCTCTTAAAGGGCAGTCCACCTTATTTGATTGCAAATTCCTGTCCTAATGTGTTTTACACCCCACCTCCTATAGAATGTAAGCTCGATCGAGCAGGGTCCTCTTCAACCTATTGTTCCTGTAAGTTTATTTGTAATTGTCCTATTTATAGTTAAATCCCCATCTTAATATTGTAAAGCGCTACGGAATCTGTTGGCGCTATATAAATTGCAATAATAATAATAATAATGAATAATTCTCACAGGGTTTTCACATCTAATCTGGGAATAATGTAGAATGTAGAATTAAAATTTTTTTTTATATGTTTCTTTTAACTCCCTTGTAAGTTTTAAAACATCAATATTATACGGTAATCATGTAATAATGAGATAATCATGTAATAATGACTGTATAATAATGATAATAATAATAATAATAATAACAAGCTATGTCTGTGCAGAGAGAGAAGTGACAGATAGGGGATTTCCTATCTCCTGCTGGACCCATCAATCCCTGCCCAGCAGATCAGAGTGCATGTTATACAGTATAAACAACTCGACTACCAGCCAGCAGAGGGCGCTCCGGGTTATTGGCTATGGTTGGAGGGAGCCCGTCTACCCCCTCACTGTCCAGTTTTACTATTAGGCTTCTCTAACACTATCATACTCTATGGTTATTGGACTAGCTCCGTCTCTATGGTTACTGTGAGCCGCTCTGGAACCCCCAGGAGGTCTCTATGGTGAAGTGAGTGACAGCACCGAGCACCCGGAGACTGTCACCTGCAGGATCCCGGAAATGTCAGCGCAGACACTGGGTAACAAGGGGACAGGGGGAGACAGGGGGAGGGGGGCAGTGACGGGGACTGTGTGTAATGGGGGTCTGGTTCTGTGCAGCATATACACAGAGTGCAGAGCATTGGGTTTAGTGTGGGGTGTAGAGGGTGCAGAGCATTGGGTTTAGTGTGGGGTGTAGAGGGTGCAGAGCATTGGGTTTAGTGTGGGGTGTAGAGGGTGCAGAGCATTGGGTTCAGTGTGGGGTGTAGAGGGTGCAGAGCATTGGGTTTAGTGTGGGGTGTAGAGGGTGCAGAGCATTGGGTTCAGTGTGGGGTGTAGAGGGTGCAGAGCATTGGGTTTAGTGTGGGGTGTAGAGGGTGCAGAGCATTGGGTTCAGTGTGGGGTGTAGAGGGTGCAGAGCATTGGGTTTAGTGTGGGGTGTAGAGGGTGCAGAGCATTGGGTTTAGTGTGGGGTGTAGAGGGTGCAGAGCATTGGGTTTAGTGTGGGGTGTAGAGGGTGCAGAGCATTGGGTTCAGTGTGGGGTGTAGAGGGTGCAGAGCATTGGGTTTAGTGTGGGGTGTAGAGGGTGCAGAGCATTGGGTTTAGTGTGGGGTGTAGAGGGTGCAGAGCATTGGGTTTAGTGTGGGGTGTAGAGAATGCAGAGCATTGGGTTTAGTGTGGGGTGTAGAGGGTGCAGAGCATTGGGTTTAGTGTGGGGTGTAGAGGGTGCAGAGCATTGGGTTTAGTGTGGGGTGCAGAGCATTGGGTTTAGTGTGGGGTGCAGAGCATTGGGTTTAGTGTGGGGTGCAGAGCATTGGGTTTAGTGTGGGGTGCAGAGCATTGGGTTTAGTGTGGGGTGCAGAGCATTGGGTTTAGTGTGGGGTGCAGAGCATTGGGTTTAGTGTGGGGTGCAGAGCATTGGGTTTAGTGTGGGGTGCAGAGCATTGGGTTTAGTGTGGGGTGTAGAGCATTGGGTTTAGTGTGGGGTGTAGAGCATTGGGTTTAGTGTGGGGTGTAGAGCATTGGGTTTAGTGTGGGGTGTAGAGCATTGGGTTTAGTGTGGGGTGTAGAGGGTGCAGAGCATTGGGTTTAGTGTGGGGTGTAGAGGGTGCAGAGCATTGGGTTTAGTGTGGGGTGTAGAGGGTGCAGAGCATTGGGTTTAGTGTGGGGTTTAGAGGGTGCAGAGCATTGGGTTTAGTGTGGGGTGTAGAGGGTGCAGAGCATTGGGTTTAGTGTGGGGTGTAGAGGGTGCAGAGCATTGGGTTTAGTGTGGGGTGTAGAGGGTGCAGAGCATTGGGTTTAGTGTGGGGTGTAGAGAATGCAGAGCATTGGGTTTAGTGTGGGGTGTAGAGAATGCAGAGCATTGGGTTTAGTGTGGGGTGTAGAGGGTGCAGAGCATTGGGTTTAGTGTGGGGTGTAGAGGGTGCAGAGCATTGGGTTTAGTGTGGGGTGTAGAGGGTGCAGAGCATTGGGTTTAGTGTGGGGTGTAGAGGGTGCAGAGCATTGGGTTTAGTGTGGGGTGTAGAGGGTGCAGAGCATTGGGTTTAGTGTGGGGTGTAGAGGGTGCAGAGCATTGGGTTTAGTGTGGGGTTTAGAGGGTGCAGAGCATTGGGTTTAGTGTGGGGTGTAGAGGGTGCAGAGCATTGGGTTTAGTGTGGGGTGTAGAGGGTGCAGAGCATTGGGTTTAGTGTGGGGTGTAGAGGGTGCAGAGCATTGGGTTTAGTGTGGGGTGTAGAGAATGCAGAGCATTGGGTTTAGTGTGGGGTGTAGAGAATGCAGAGCATTGGGTTTAGTGTGGGGTGTAGAGGGTGCAGAGCATTGGGTTTAGTGTGGGGTGTAGAGGGTGCAGAGCATTGGGTTTAGTGTGGGGTGTAGAGGGTGCAGAGCATTGGGTTTAGTGTGGGGTGTAGAGGGTGCAGAGCATTGGGTTTAGTGTGGGGTGTAGAGGGTGCAGAGCATTGGGTTTAGTGTGGGGTGTAGAGGGTGCAGAGCATTGGGTTTAGTGTGGGGTGTAGAGGGTGCAGAGCATTGGGTTTAGTGTGGGGTGTAGAGGGTGCAGAGCATTGGGTTTAGTGTGGGGTTTAGAGGGTGCAGAGCATTGGGTTTAGTGTGGGGTTTAGAGGGTGCAGAGCATTGGGTTTAGTGTGGGGTGTAGAGGGTGCAGAGCATTGGGTTTAGTGTGGGGTGTAGAGGGTGCAGAGCATTGGGTTTAGTGTGGGGTGTAGAGGGTGCAGAGCATTGGGTTTAGTGTGGGGTGTAGAGAATGCAGAGCATTGGGTTTAGTGTGGGGTGTAGAGGGTGCAGAGCATTGGGTTTAGTGTGGGGTGTAGAGAATGCAGAGCATTGGGTTTAGTGTGGGGTGTAGAGAATGCAGAGCATTGGGTTTAGTGTGGGGTGTAGAGGGTGCAGAGCATTGGGTTTAGTGTGGGGTGTAGAGGGTGCAGAGCATTGGGTTTAGTGTGGGGTGTAGAGGGTGCAGAGCATTGGGTTTAGTGTGGGGTGTAGAGGGTGCAGAGCATTGGGTTTAGTGTGGGGTGTAGAGGGTGCAGAGCATTGGGTTTAGTGTGGGGTGTAGAGGGTGCAGAGCATTGGGTTTAGTGTGGGGTGTAGAGGGTGCAGAGCATTGGGTTTAGTGTGGGGTGTAGAGGGTGCAGAGCATTGGGTTTAGTGTGGGGTGTAGAGGGTGCAGAGCATTGGGTTTAGTGTGGGGTGTAGAGGGTGCAGAGCATTGGGTTTAGTGTGGGGTGTAGAGGGTGCAGAGCATTGGGTTTAGTGTGGGGTGTAGAGGGTGCAGAGCATTGGGTTTAGTGTGGGGTGTAGAGGGTGCAGAGCATTGGGTTTAGTGTGGGGTGTAGAGGGTGCAGAGCATTGGGTTTAGTGTGGGGTGTAGAGGGTGCAGAGCATTGGGTTTAGTGTGGGGTGTAGAGGGTGCAGAGCATTGGGTTTAGTGTGGGGTGTAGAGGGTGCAGAGCATTGGGTTTAGTGTGGGGTGTAGAGGGTGCAGAGCATTGGGTTTAGTGTGGGGTGTAGAGGGTGCAGAGCATTGGGTTTAGTGGGGGGTGTAGAGGGTGCAGAGCATTGGGTTTAGTGTGGGGTGTAGAGGGTGCAGAGCATTGGGTTTAGTGGGGGGTGTAGAGGGTGCAGAGCATTGGGTTTAGTGTGGGGTGTAGAGAATGCAGAGCATTGGGTTTAGTGTGGGGTGTAGAGGGTGCAGAGCATTGGGTTTAGTGTGGGGTGTAGAGGGTGCAGAGCATTGGGTTTAGTGTGGGGTGTAGAGGGTGCAGAGCATTGGGTTTAGCGTGGGGTGCAGAGCATTGGGTTTAGCGTGGGGTGCAGAGCATTGGGTTTAGCGTGGGGTGCAGAGCATTGGGTTTAGCGTGGGGTGCAGAGCATTGGGTTTAGCGTGGGGTGCAGAGCATTGGGTTTAGCGTGGGGTGCAGAGCATTGGGTTTAGCGTGGGGTGCAGAGCATTGGGTTTAGCGTGGGGTGCAGAGCATTGGGTTTAGCGTGGGGTGCAGAGCATTGGGTTTAGCGTGGGGTGTAGAGCATTGGGTTTAGCGTGGGGTGCAGAGCATTGGGTTTAGCGTGGGGTGCAGAGCATTGGGTTTAGCGTGGGGTGCAGAGCATTGGGTTTAGCGTGGGGTGCAGAGCATTGGGTTTAGCGTGGGGTGCAGAGCATTGGGTTTAGCGTGGGGTGCAGAGCATTGGGTTTAGCGTGGGGTGCAGAGCATTGGGTTTAGCGTGGGGTGCAGAGCATTGGGTTTAGCGTGGGGTGCAGAGCATTGGGTTTAGCGTGGGGTGCAGAGCATTGGGTTTAGCGTGGGGTGCAGAGCATTGGGTTTAGCGTGGGGTGCAGAGCATTGGGTTTAGCGTGGGGTGCAGAGCATTGGGTTTAGCGTGGGGTGCAGAGCATTGGGTTTAGCGTGGGGTGCAGAGCATTGGGTTTAGCGTGGGGTGCAGAGCATTGGGTTTAGCGTGGGGTGCAGAGCATTGGGTTTAGCGTGGGGTGCAGAGCATTGGGTTTAGCGTGGGGTGCAGAGCATTGGGTTTAGCGTGGGGTGCAGAGCATTGGGTTTAGCGTGGGGTGCAGAGCATTGGGTTTAGCGTGGGGTGCAGAGCATTGGGTTTAGCGTGGGGTGCAGTGCATTGGGTTTAGCGTGGGGTGCAGAGCATTGGGTTTAGCGTGGGGTGCAGAGCATTGGGTTTAGCGTGGGGTGCAGAGCATTGGGTTTAGCGTGGGGTGCAGAGCATTGGGTTTAGCGTGGGGTGCAGAGCATTGGGTTTAGCGTGGGGTGCAGAGCATTGGGTTTAGCGTGGGGTGCAGAGCATTGGGTTTAGCGTGGGGTGCAGAGCATTGGGTTTAGCGTGGGGTGCAGAGCATTGGGTTTAGCGTGGGGTGCAGAGGGTGCAGAGCATTGGGTTTAGCGTGGGGTGCAGAGGGTGCAGAGCATTGGGTTTAGCGTGGGGTGCAGAGGGTGCAGAGCATTGGGTTTAGCGTGGGGTGCAGAGGGTGCAGAGCATTGGGTTTAGCGTGGGGTGCAGAGGGTGCAGAGCATTGGGTTTAGCGTGGGCCTATATAGCTGTTCTCCATATAAATGAATGAACACCTATCCTGTGTACTATCTTACATGTAGCTCTGCCTCACTAGAATCACCGTTATTTTCAGCTACCTTGACTCATGCCGGGGGTTATTTTTAGTATCCAGGCTATTTTAAGGTGTCTAGCGCTAGAAATGACTTGTCGCAACAGGTGCCACCTCTACCCATTCAGCTAGATTTGCTGCTCATTCACATATATCATGATCCTGTTGTAGTACGACACCATCATTACGGCTTCTTAGCAGAGGACAGGGCTGCATACTAAATGTTGCAATCTACAAACATGAACTTTCGGCTGTTAACCCAACAGACTGTTTGTCTCAACATGCTCTTTGATAAAGGCGGCCATCTGACCTGTTCACCACTCTCTGTAGAGCCTCTGATCACCCGCTAGACTGATGTTCTTTGCAGTGCACAAGCCACTGGGTCCTTTTTTTTTCCTCTCAGATTGACAGTAGTGGATTTAAAAAAAAAAAAAAAAATGTACACAAGATTTTGTGGGGTTTTAACTTTTGGGTGGCCACTAAGGCATAAAATTGGTTACAATAAGAGTGGGTTGGACTTAAAAGGGGAAGCTAGCTTTCGGTTGTTGATTGGCAGTGAGTTGCTGTGCCAGGTGATGGCATATTCTGCTGGGGGAAAGCACAGAGGCCTCTCTGTTTGCGTGTCATACAGGCAATGGTTTGGGTTTATAGCAGTTTCACAATTACTATGCCTATTTCTCCGGGTGACCCCCTCCCTCCTAGTAGTTACAACATTTCAATATTTGTCACTCAGGGCGAGTAACTCTTGATGGGACAACAATAATTGACATTTATTCCAGCCCAAGCCCCCTCCCCCCTGGCCCAAAGACCTCCGTTATAGTCCTCTCTTCAGCCAATTCCAGGGGAAATCTCAGTGTGACAGCTACCTCTCTATTGGGGTTAAGCGTACACTTATTACAGGAAGTAAATCTGCGTTCAGCTTGTGAAATGTGTTCCTGTCCTGCTTCCTGTTTTGGGTTCATGAGTTTCCCTGTTTAACAAATCTTCCACTCTCTCTTTCCCAGTCATGTGAGTGTGTATGTATGCGCTCTCCTTAACGCCTGTCTCTGTTTGTTTAGTGTGTGTCATTGAGTCTTCTTCTGTTCTGCGTTCAGACAAGGAGCCTGCACGGTTTCTATGTTGATAGTCACTCTTCTTTTATTTCTGATCTCCTTATTATTTTCCTTTTTTTTAGGGGAAAATGATGGTCTATCTTTCACTATATGTTTCTTGTCCTTGCCTTCTTTACCTCCAACTATTTGATTATGCCTCTGTCTATATCTGGTTGAGTCCATGATACCCACCCCCTGTCCTGACTGTGTGCCTCCATCTCACCTGTCTGAGCTGCTTTTACACACATTTGGCAGAATTTAGTGAACTTTTCTTGTTGTATCAGACTGCCTGTTCTCTACTGACTTGTGTGGCTTTCAAATTTCAAGGAGAATGTCCTCCTGTGTGTCCTGACATGTGGACCCTACAACTGGACTCTGGAAGTGTCTGAGGAGTACCGAGCAGGCCACATGACTTTACTTTTCCTCTTCCACAGGTGAGTGAGAGGACCATTACTTCCCATCCCTGCTGCTCATACCTGATACAGTATACATATCTCATCCTCATTTCGAATTGTCTGTACTGCTTACATGTGACCTCAGTTTGTTTTTTCTTTCTTCCTTATTCCTGACATAGTTCCCATTTTGCTGACCCTGTAATCCTTCCCAAAGTTGCCATTGTTAAAAGGACATTCCAGGCACACTCAGGGGACCAACTCTAGGCCAACTTTCGGCCTTATATTCACGCTGTTTTTTGTTTTTTTTTTACATTAAATTATTTTCTTCCGGCATTGTATTCCTGTCCCTTAAGTCACGCCTCCTCCTTTAACACCTCACCTTTATTATTGGAATCAATCCGAGTATGTACTTTACTCAGCAAATGAGAGATCAGTATGAGCTGAGCTGCTGACATCACTTTGCCTCACAGCCAATTTAGTCCTTTTACACTAGTGGATGTGTACTGTTCCTTTAAATTCCTTTTACACAATACATTGTAACTAAAGAGAATAGACCAGCAGATCTTCATTCATCCATAACATTGTAAGTGTGTAATAATCAGTTTTTATGTCCAGGCGGTACTCTTGGCTGATGTCCTCATTCAGAAAGTCTGAGTGTTGATTGTACAAGATATCACCCCTTGTTCTAGTGTGAAAGAAATTCTGTGTCACATTCTAGATCAGTTTGCTGAACGATAAAGTCTGCTTTAATATATCCTGCCATATTGTTTCACTATTATGTACTGCGGTAACTTTTATTTCCTGGTCTCTCTGTTTGTTGTAGCTGCCTTTTTATTTGTTGAAATTGTAACTAAGTTCATACAAATGTTGATTTCCCCAATAGTACTGTAAGGCACTTTTACACACAAGATACAATTTGGGGTGGGCTTTGTGTACCTTGTCAGGGGTGTAGGTGTGTTTGCCCATGTTTTGTCCCACCCCTGTGTTCCAGTCCATCCTATCATAGTAGTGTGCTTGTAATGTCTCTCAGTCGTAACACTGACAGAGAGCGTGATATCCACATCTTGGGCTGCAGATTTCCCATCTCCTGTACTATTCAATTAAGTTTGTCTGAGGCCGTAGTCATTCATTTTCCATCTATCTCTTTGACGTTCTTCTTTGCACATAATGATAAGTAGGGTTTTTAGCTGACTTCTGCACACTGATTAAAGATCAGCTCGCTGGACACCCACCACCACCTCTGCTGGTGCCAGAAGGTCCACAGTGCAGAGCATAGATCACTGCAAGAGCTTCTGGAAGCAGAGGTGGTGGCAGCAGGCACGTGCTGGGACCCAGGCAAGTTGTCAAATTGTTCGTTTTGAATACTTATTCTGGGAGGTCGTCAATGCACTCCTAGCACTATAACCACTACATTATTTAAAGCTGTAGTTCTCAAGAGGTCATGTGATAACTTCCAAAATGTTTTGTCTTTTTCTGTGAGCCAGTTGGTTGTAAATTTATGCCAGATACTATTTATTCTCGTGTCTGTATACTCAGGGTCAATGAACAAATGCAGTCATAATGGAGGAGGGACCCCCAAAGCTTGTGGACTACTTTGTAGTTGCTGGACTTACCCCATCATCTCGACCACTAGAGGAAGAGAAGCGCCCAACACGTCCGGCAGAGCCTGTCACGGATGTGGTGGTCATTGTCCGGGCGCAGGCAGAAGAGGTACCTCATGGGTTTACCTGCATAGCTTGTACCCCTGGGGGGTACCCAGCGGATCTCAACACTGCTCTTATCAACAACCAACAAATGTACTTGTGCTACCGTCGAGGACGCGATAAGCCTCCTATCACCGAGCTGGGGTAAGAAATGAGGGTGCATATGAATATGTTGAATATATATTCAGGTACTGAACCCGTGTCATACTGTGCTCTGCTTGCATTCTTCTTGAAGGGCAAACTACTAAGTTTCTCTAAGCTTTTGCCCGCTCTCAGAGTTCTCATAATCTCTGTTGTTGTGTTGCGCTCACTCTCCCCCGATAAGTGCTGCGCGTGAGTCTTTCCTCCTCTCTCTTCATCTCCTTCGTGCTCTATCTGACACTCTTGTTTCCTCTTGCCGTCTCAGCACTTTCTCCATCCCTCCCTTTACTTTATTTCTGCCTGTCCCTTCTTTCCCATGGCACAATCTACTCCTCTCTTTTGAAGCTGTCTGGCTGTTTGCATCTCTCCCCCTTTTTCATTTTTTGGGGTTTCCTACCAACCTCGCACGTTGCACGTTTGTTCTGGTAATGTGTCTGTGTGCTCCCTGTTTGCTGTGTGCTCTGTTTATATCACTCTCTTTGTGAGCTGGCTGTCTCCCACCAATCTATTTAATTGTTTTTTCTCCTGCTTTTTTAACTCTGCATCAGCTTTTCTCCTTCTGCTCTTTGAACTTTGTCTGCCATGCTGTCCTCTGCCGTTTGGTGCTGTGTCTGCCCTAGTCTTTCTGATTTTGTGTTCGCTGTACTCTCTTACTAACCTCATACTATGTGTCCACCACTAATCCTCATTGAATTTTGTTTGTGCCTACTGCATTCACTCATTGTCTGGCACTGATGTGCTGTATTCTCTCGCTACCATCTGACCCTGTGTCTTTTGCACTTTTTAACACTCTCTCTGTGCTTTGGGTGCTGTTCCTACTGTGGCAGTGCTGTCTTGCTCCTGCGCTGTCATTCAATCTCCCTCTTTCTTTCCCATTTTCTGAATCTGTCTAACTTGTTTGTCTCTGCATTTCCCTATGTTATGTCTCTCTCTGCACTTTGTGCCTTGCTCTGTCTTTGCCTGTGTCTCTTGTTCTCAGTCTTAAACCTTCTCTCTTTTTCTCAGCATTTACTATCCTGGGAAGGACGTTCTTCGGACTGGCTTCCAAGTTATTGACACCACCCCGTATAGCCACTCTGCCAACCTAAACTCTGGAGCGCCTGGGAACCAGCGAGCTTTTCTCACGTACAAACGGGCTTCGGAGTCCCTGGGTGTAAACACTCTGGGCGTGATGGATATTTGTATCATAAACCCCAGTAAGGGGGAGAGTGTCCCGCATACCTTCAGTAAGGTGGACAGGAGCCTAAATACTGGCATGGTGAGTTCTGCCTCTTGGCAAAAAATCCTATCACATTCTATTATAGTGTCTGTGACTCCTTCCTATGATTAGAAATGTTCCTAACATTGTTCGGGTTCACCTGGGGCTAGTAAGGGGACAGTCTGCAATACATTGTCTTTTGCACCCTTTAGTGACTGATTTCTACTTACAGTTCGGTCCGGCTCTGTTCCTTTGTTACAAGAAAGCTATGGCAAAAACTCACAGCTTATTGTATGAAGCAGGTAAGTCTGATGGTTTTTTTTTTGTTTGTTTGTTTTTTCAACGTATATGCCAAACTTTGCTTACTGCCTCCCACCTATCTCTAGGACTTATCAGCCGCTTCCCTGAAACGGATAGTGATGCATTCCCTCTTCCAGAGTTGGTTCCTATCTTCTGCTTGCCTATGGGCTCCACCATTGAAAGCTGGCCATTGAACACAAAGTACCACCTGCCTATCTTCTCCACCTTTGTACTGACTGGGGCATCAGGTGAGAAGGTGAGTGATGCTTGTCCCTGCAGTCTCTCTTTGATTTTGTTGCCTCTCTGTTCGTTACATATAACTTCTGCATTGATGAATGTTTTAAACACTGTACTGCACAGGCATTGTGAAACACAGGAGTAAACCACACGTGTGGCATATATATTGTGGCAATAGATATCAGGCCGCCTGTGTGTGTGTGTGTCAGTCTCAGTGCGTGTTAATTCCATTCCAAAGCAGCTGGAGTGTTCGAGTTCTCTGGTAGTACATCTGCGTTGGTACGGAGAAAATTAATAGTTTTTTCTTTTCCTAAAATCATTTGCTATATAAGCTACATGTCTTGCAACAATTGTATATAGAAATTAATGATGGGTTCTTGACCTCCGGTCTCACGGTTTTTAGTATAATTTCTTTAAGTCCTTCCATTGCATTATTTTTCCATAACACACACTTCACTCTTCTAGATCACATGTGCTTGTGTCTGTAATGTTTATCCAACTCCTGTTAGCTTATGCTCAGTGAAGGGAGTATCATCTCTGGTGGTCTAGCTTTGGTACAGCTACGTTCCATGTTTCCACTTGGGTTTGGCCTCAGGGAGATCCTGGAGTTTTAATCAGGAACCGGTTAACACACAGCGTGACCGGATATAACCTCACCATGCAGCACTTCGTTTACATTTCCGGAACTGGTCAACTGGTCTATTCCAGACTGGGCACAGAGTTTAACTCCCTCACTTTCTCAATGAGGGTGGGATAATAATGTATTAATCTTCTGTACACCACTGCTTCTTATTCCCTGTTTTACCCCTAATCCACCTATAGATCCTGACTTCTATTTTACCGGCAGGTGTATGGAGCTGCCATCCAGTTCTATGAACAGTATTCTCGGGAACATCTGAGCGAGAGGCAGTGCCAGCGACTTGGTCTGCTGAGTGCAGTGGATAAACGTCCTTTCACCAACAAATCTGTTCAAACCAAAAGAAGTATCTGCGTTTTATCCCACTGGCCGTTCTTTGATGTCTTCCAGAAATTCCTCACATTTATCTACCGCTACTCCATTTCAGGGCCCCATGTGCTGCCTATAGAGAAGTAAGTTTCAGAATGGATTACAGTATTCAGATATGTTTCTCAGAAGGCTGGGAAACCAATTCTGTGTTGCAATCTCTGCTTCCTATTGTGATACTTTAATTATAAGAGAGAGAGAATTCCTTGAAATATCTTTGCATCATGTTTGTTACTTTACTGAGGGACTACTTTTTTAGTTTACAAAATGTTGCCAGCATTTACATATTGGAAACTGCATTATGTCAATGTTTTGATTGAAATTGTGGATCTATTGATCACTTAGCCAGATGAGATGGCATTGGTCCTCTCATCTGTTAGGAATGGGCTGTATATCGTATAGACTCACCAGCTAGTGGAGTGAATATTTTTATTCCTTGAACAAATGTTCAAAAATCTCCATATCCTATGATACTTATATGATAAATGTTATGGCCTGAACTCTTTCTGCGGGAAGGCCATTACACGTACCCACACACCAAATCTTAATTTATTTTCTTTGCAGACACATCTCCAACTTCATGTTCAATGTTCCTTTTCCTTCCCCGCAGAGACCACGGATACTAGTACAGGTTAGTACATTACTACTGCTTACAGATGTATTTCAATTAAATGGGCTAAGTTTATCCAAGGTGCATTACAGGTGCCTGAAGAATATATAAAAAGAAAAAAAAAAAACTAAACAAAAAATGCAAAAAAAACAAACGGTTTGACACAAACCATGGTACCATAATCAGTATGGCCTTTGGATGTGTATGTAGCAACTTCTGTAGTAACCCAGAGAATTTCTGTTCTACCATGCATCCTCTATTTTCACAGATGTCACCATACGACAACGTCCTACTGTGCCAGCCGGTATCCTCCCCTCTGCCGCTTAGGTGAGCTTCATCCGTCTCTCAATATAAAGTACAATGAGGACATCAGAGGTTTATGGGAGTTGTAGTATTCTGTTTGTCGATGTTATGCCAGGTGGCTTGCACATGTATTGTCTCTCCAGTAACCCTTTTTCTCTTGCAGTGGAGCCAGCTATGTTACTCTGCTGCAGAATCTAGGACCAGAGAACGCTGTGACACTGCTCCGTGCTGTGCTAACCGAACAAAAACTGCTGGTTCATTCCCAGCGACCGGATGTATTGACCAGCGTGGGGGAAGCCTTGGTTTCAGTGAGTATTGGCAAAAGTACTCTATCACTGGTTCTCTACATGTATTTATCTAATGCTTTGCCCATCATAATGCTCTGTCAGGGTCCAACATTTCTTTTAGCCCTCTTGCCAGTTGTGAGTGGACATTGAGACCTGGTGAATGAGTAAAGATAACCCAATACCACACGCAGGCCCAAAGGAATCCATCTTTATTTTGATTATTAAGTGCTAGTAACTTTTAAACCCTGTTGCTTTCCACATGCAGAGAGTGCCTTAGAAAATTTTGTTTGTATTGTCCCAGCGCGCAGTGTGTCACCACACAGTCCGCTCTTCATGTAGACTTTAAACTGTTGAGCTGATTGAGGCTCCTCTCACAAGTTTAACCCTTCTCTGTTTGTATCTTTAGATCATCTTCCCCTTACGATGGCAGTGCCCATACATCCCACTGTGCCCCCTTTCCCTTTCGGATGTTCTCTGTGCTCCTGTGCCATTCATTGTTGGCATCCACTCTAGCTATTTTGACCTTCACGACCCACCGCAAGATGTCCTTTGTGTCGACCTGGATACCAACACACTCTTCCAGTATGTTTCCAATATGTTGCAGTAACCTGTTTAGTGTTTTTTCAGCGCTTAAACTCTAATTTCCGTACCTATCTGTGAAGCTTCAGACCCTTTACTATGCTCAGTAATCTCCTTTATTATGTGTACTGTTAATGAACTGCTTTTCATTGTTTTATTTTGGTTAATTCTGGTGCTGGCAGTGTCATAGAAGTCAGAAAATCCTGACATTTAGCTCATCTTACAAACTGTGTGATTTGTACACAATATAATCTGTTTCTTAAATCTGTTTTCTAGATGTCTTGTATGTTTCGTCCACTCTGTGTTTAGCTGGGAGAACCAAGAGGTTTGTTACTGAATTGTAGTGAATTAAACCTAATTGCAAGTTAGGTCAAATTAACTGATTTGAAAAAATTCTTGAACTTTGCCGTTTATTACTTTAGCCTAAATTTTGCCTTTCAGTTTTCCAATAAACTTCACTTTTTAATTAAAGGGACACTCTAGGCACCAATAGCTACTATCCTCTGCATTGATTATGATTCAGGGTTGTCCTGGAGAGCACTCCCAGAATAATTTGTCAAACACATCGCCTAGACATTTCTTTTTTTTGTATACCATTGCTGTTTTTGTGTGTTACGTGATCAGTGCCTTGCTCCCTCTGACCTCCTACTTCTCGTGTTGTGACTGCTAAATCCATGTTTCAACTTTTAGGAGTGAAGATAAGAAGATCCCATCCACCCGGACACTTCCCCGAAAGCCTTGCAAAGTGTTACTGAACTGCCTGACGGAACTCCACAAGCAGCTGGACGAGAGTGAGACTCTTAGACACTGCCAGTCCTGCCTGCACTCCCTGCTCTGCCCCCCGGTATTTCATCCCTGCGGTGCCTCTGCTCATGGGTTTCATACTCTTCGTAGCCAATACCCCCTTACCTGTCCTTGCTTTCCTTTTCAGGTCTTTCTGCCCTGTGATACAGATCACGTGATATTCTTTAAATAATACAAACTGGTTGTCTTGAGGTCTGACAAATCAATATTGCTGAAACCATTTCAGTAAAAGCGATGTCTAATTTTGATTAAACCCAAGATTTTGAGTTTATAGAAATGTTTGATCTTGATCAGGACTAACACAGCCAGCCTGGCTTCACTATAGAGTTTAAATCTAATCCCCACTCAGATCCCTATCCATTCTGCACCCCTGCCTGCATTCTGCCAGGATATTTAAAGTGACACTCACAGCACCAGATCTAATACAGCTTTACATGGTTCTGATGCAAAGAGCTTGTCCCTGGGCTACATGTTGTAAGACAGCGTTTTACATTTATCCCTAAGGCTGTCTAAAGTGGCTGCCAATCTTTGCAGGATAGACGTTGGACGTCTTCATTTCTGCATGCAGACGCTGAACATTCACTATAGAGATGCGATTATTGAATGATCCTGATAGGCACAGTGCATCGACTGATGGTCATGAGCTCTAGCCACCCAATGCTTCCCTATTTGGAAGCATTGGACTGGCTGAGATCTTCTTCTGTATTGATGATCTCAGCCAGGGGAGACCTGTGTCTGCAGTGAGACGAGTGCGTCGGGGAGACTTATGGTAATTAGAAACTCTTTATTTTATTGAGTGGGGAGGGGTGGCATTTCAGAGCTGAGCTGAGCCGAGCCGACAGCCCCAATGCACTCCGCTCTGATCCCGGTCCTTCCTACTTCACATGTTCATACTCAACCATAATTCATGCCAATCATTATCCCTCTTTCTGTGCCCATTTCTCGTCTGCCTTTGCCAAACTCCCTGCTTGTCCTGCATCCACTGCTTATAATTTGCTTGTGCTCTGCTCATCCACCACTTGCTCCTATGGTTCCTTGCATTCCCCTGCTATGCTGTTTAATATGCTCTATAATAACCGGATGATTTAACTGAATCTTTTGTCACCCTTATATTAAATATCACTTGTTTCTAACTCCCAACTTTTAAGTATTTAGCCAGATGTCAGTAGTTTTTAATTTCCTGGTTTTGCATCTGCTGTTAGAATATTCATTGTCGTTATCTTACATAATGTATACGTTATTTTATTTGGGAGTTATGTATTGAGACATGTGGGTGCAGTGATCAGTTACTCCACCGATGCACATGTTCTTGTCCTGCTCAGTTTGTCTTTTTTTTTTAATAGTGTACAACAAACCCCTGGAGGAAGCCTCTCTTGAGTTCCTGCTAAAGGATTATGACCTGATCTATGGTCGCCGAACACAATTAGAGCTTGACGTGCGTGCATCCTTCCTTCGCTTTATGGCCTGCCTTCTGAAGGGTTACCGATCCTATCTCCTGCCAATTACACAGGCTCCCTCTGAACGGACACGCGATTCTAGTAATCTGTTTAATATGGAGGGTAAGTATCAGTGAAATGTGGTTATTGCTGGGTCTAGAATAGTGTTCCCCAACCCAGTCCTCATGGACCACTAACAGTCCAGGAATTATGTATTTCCCTGTTTTATTCCAATGAAGATACTGACAAAAACTGTTGGTGGTCCATAAGGACTAGGTTGGGGAACACTGGTCTAGAAAATGGGAGTATGGTCTACAAGAGGGGTGAGCATCTCTTCTTTCTCTTTAGGCTTCCGGAAGTCCAGGGATCGTGCACATCAAAAGTTCTTTTCCCAGATGGTGAAGACGCAGATGTTCACACAGTTTATTGAAGACTGTTCGTTTGTTAATGACCGCCAGGCTTCCCTCGAGTTCTTCGATAGCTGTGTAGAAAAGGTACATGGTGATAAATATGACCTGTCCACAAAATACATCTATCTCTGAATTGTCAGTCAAGCAGTTTCCGTACATTTAGAATTATGGCTCAAGATATGTCAGAGAGAATATCTTGTCTGTCATTTTAGTTTAACGTAATCAATCCATGAAAATTAAAGATAAAAAAATCTTTGCATGCAGTGTTTAATTGCACATTCCCATAACAATATATAAAAAGATGTTGTAAGATTGCTCCCCCCACTCCCATTTTGTGCTCGTATGTACGCACAAGAGTGGAATGGCAGATAAAGTTGCCAAGAATTGTATATTGGGATGAAAAAAATGGCAGTGTAAAGAAACTTTATTGGTTTATTTAGTTGTTGACATAAGCTAAACAACTCACTTGTTTCCTTCCATTTATCAAATTGTGCAATCCCATAATTCCTGGCATTTGTCCACATACTAGGCTTTGTGGGATACTGCACTAATCCTTTAAAGGACCACTACAGCCGTGCAGAGTACTTTATCTTAATGAAGTGGTCTGGGTGCAATGTCCTTGTCCGTTTAAACCTTTTTTTAAAAGAAACTGCAATGTTTATACTGCAGGCTTAAGTCCAGTTGGATTGGACATCTATGGAGGAGGTCATGTGCTGGAAAAAGGGTCGTAAAACATATATATTTTTTTTAATGCATGCGGGGGGATAGTAAGGACAGGCACTCTATAGCGTTTTTATAGCCAATTGTAAAATGTAAAAACCATAAAATCTCTATTCACATTTGAAGTTCCTGTATTTGCCACTTTGTATCACTCTCAGTGAGTTTTGCCTAGATCCAGATGTTGTTCTGAAAGTCGTAATTCTCATTTAACTTTCTGTCAGTGTGCTGAACGTGTGTCCGAAATCCACCAAGCTTACGTTACAACTTAACCTACACATTGTACGAAGTATATGTGATGCCTGGAGGGTCCATTAAACTACCATTAGGCACCCAAAACAATTCCATTTTATGGCTGCTTAGGTGCAGGTCGAGGGGGAGAAGATTGAGGATTTGCATCTGGTTGAGCTGGATGAGTCTCACCGCAGTGAACACACCGTTTTCATCATGCCAGCTGAGGAACCCAGTGATGCAGATTTGCCGGCTCGATACAAGTAAGAGGCCAGCTGAACCCTAATGAAGGCCTTGAATAAACTTGTGTGTGTGAAAATTAAACTGCTGGGTTTTGAAGGTTTTAGCTTTGAATATAATTCTGCCTCACCCGTCTTTGAGGGCCATTAAGGCCACTTTCATATTGCTCAGTGATGGCAGCCATTTTTATATTTTTTTGTTTATTTTTTAATCTCTGGTCATCTCTTCCTTTGTTACTGAGAGCTCTGCATTCTATTGGATGTTGTGATGTCTGCGATTCCCAGTAGCCAATAGGAGTTCTCTGGTATCATCCGCTTCTGGAGATCGTTAGGGCCAAGCTTCTACAGGGGTTCTAGATTATGTCAAGATTGTGTGGATTTAATAAAAAAGTCAATTGGTTTAAAATTGCATTACGTGGTTTTTAAAGGTTACTAAAACCCTTATGTTAGGTGTTGGAGCAATTACGCCATTTTTGTTTGTTCCAGATATGACAGCTTTCCAACACTTCAAAGGGATCTTTTTGACTTACCTCAAGATCTGCTCCACGTTCCATCTATCCAATCAAAAAGCAGTGCTCCAAGCAGTCCCGCACCTCGCAGAACCAAACAGGTACAAGAGAATTTAACACCTGCTTATTGTATGTTACTAATAATTAATCATGACTTGTTTGTGGAACCATTCTAAAAGGGTGAGCCATGCTTGGTTCATACTACATTTATCTAAATATTTTTGTCTCTCTGTTGTCAGGAGATGAAGTCTGCTCAGCGTGTAGCCCAAAAGTATTCTTCAATACCCGAAATGTGGGCAAAATGCCTGCTGGGACACTGCTACGGGCTGTGGTTTATCTACCTTCCCACTTTCGTTCGTGCCACAGCCAACAAGGTCCAAGCTCTCCAGACAGCCTATGATGCTTTGAAACAGATGGAAACCAAGAAAGTGGTACTGCCCGATGAGGTGAGAGGAGAGTTGGTGGATTTTGTCTTACACGGAACTAATATTGTAGAACTGTATGAAAGGCACTCAATTGTGGTGCATTCAGATCACTACAGGGGCAGAATTAAACTGGAAAAAATAAGGACTCAACCACTGCATATGACCAAGGACAACAAAAGACTATCGAGGTTCTGTTAGAACAAAGGCACAAACATCACAATCCAGTTTCAGTCAACACGTCTGAAAATGTTTTTTTAGCACACAGAAAATACAATGGAATATAAAAAGAGTTCCTGCTGTAAGTGTAAAATAAATAGCAGAAATTGTAAAAACTGCAGAATGAGCATCCACCAGAACCTAGGCAAGAAAGTTCATCAGCTATTGAGCCAGTATATTGCCTATGCTTATGGGTGGTCCTGGGACATAACTGAACAACAGTGCAAGTACTTTCTACTGACTCGTTCTGATATATACATAGTTTAGCCAACAATGCTAAGTGTTTTTTTTCTTTTTGTTATAAAATGTTTACAGTTATTTACCTGGGAATTACAATTTTTTTTTTCACCGACTTGAATATATTAGCAGTTCAACTATTCTGGCTTTAAATTTGCAACTCCCTGGTGGATTCATGGTACTTTACTGTTTGTAGAATAACTTTGTTAGTTAAACCATGACAAGTCGTTAATTAAACTATATGGTAAGTTAGCTATTGAAGTCAAATGATGCTTGCCAAACAGTAAAACTGTCTAAAGATTCGATTAGTGTATAGATAAAAAAAACAAACAAACAAAAAAAATATATATATATATATATAAAACATTTGTATTAGAATCGAAGAACTAGGGTTGATAATAGAAGCAGAAACAATATCAAGATAAGCAATGTTTAAATCCAAGAATGCAAAATAGAGAAACCGTGTTGGTTTGACATTGGTTCAGTCCCTATGATTAACACAAGGACGCCTCCTCTGCAGCTTTCCTGGTGCAACGAATTCAAAAATGTCCAATAAAATCATTGACTCCCAGTTCACAGGGATTTACATATAGGAACCTGTTGTGGTATCAGTTAAAAGGTAAACAGTAGGTTCTGAAGCAAGCAGTTCTCAAGGCCTTTATCATTATGGCCAAGCTATGTAGCTTTGAGCTGCTGAAAGGATGCTTTTGGTAGCCGCTTCAAATTATGTACGGTATGAGGTAGGCACGCAAGTAAGCACGTTTTAGTTTTGGTTTCCTAAGTATCTCTGTAAGCTTTGACAGAAGGGTGAGCTTTTCCTTTCCACTTTAATCTTATTTTGTGAAGTCCTCAACGTTGCTGTGGATTTTGGTAACCACTGGTTGATGTCTCACTTGGGACCTGCTATCTAGTCTCTGGAGAAAAAGGTGCAGGAATAAATGCTTGTGTTGTAGAGGTCAGTAATATAAATGATGAGGCTTGTAACACCTATGATGTCCGACTATACAATATTATGCTCTAAATGTACTATTGGGACAAATTCTCCTCGTCTGACATTTGCCTCTTTACCAGTCCACAGGCTGTGATTCGGACAGATTCCCATCTTGATATTTATACTCCATTATTACAGGTTTGTTATCGCATACTGATGCAGCTCTGCGGGCAATACGGGGAGCCAGTGTTGGCTGTACGTGTCATGCTGGAGATGAGGAAAGCTGGCATTGTGCCAAACACCATCACCTACGGTTACTATAATAAGGTGTGTGCAGATTAGGGAGAAGGGATATCATTGGTGAGCAGGGTATGTAACATGACATTCCTCTTACAGGCCGTCCTCGAGAGTAAGTGGCCATCCGCTAGCCAGAGTGGGAGACTCCGCTGGGCAAAGTTACGAAATGTTGTCCTTGGGGCTGCACAGTTCCGCCAACCAATCAAACACAGGCATAAAGATTTTGGATCCCAAACATTGCAAATGGACACTGAGGATAACCCTCTAAACAGGCCACATGGTGAGAATGCCAACTAATGGTCTCCTTTATAGGTTTCTATACAAATCTCATCAATTTAAACTAATAATTAGTATGTGCATGTAGGTTTTGTAATATTTATGGATGAGCATTTTGTTAGACACTTAATGCACCCCTTCACCATTCCAGACTCTAGGAAACAGAAGAGCTCTACATCAGACCTACCCCCTCGGTTATGTCTCCTCCGTCAGACCACGTGGGGTGGACGCACGTTCAAGGACTCAGGAGAAGACTCTCCAGGGAAGTTGGTGAAAAGCTGGAGTGTGAGTGGCACCCACGGAGATTCTGACATGCTAACAGAAGTTGCCCACTGTGAGTAACTCTCCTGAAATGTTAGGTTTTAAGAATAACTAATTGTGAATTCTTTGTTTGCCTTATATAAAAGAAGAGGATTTTTTCACGAAAGTTTGATAACCAGCTGAATTTTCTCTGTATCTTTTACTAGTGATTGACAACATTGAGGTTCTCAGGAAACCAGACCAGAGCCCCTCATTAAGTGGATCTATTCGAAGACCATGTGGTACACCCCTTATCCTTGGTCCCTCTGAGAATGGAAGTTTGTCCAATGTTAGCTTTGCAACAGACATGACTGGCAGTGACTTGCTGACATCCGATGACTCTGACCTCCCTGTAACCGAGAGCTCAACAGAGATTCTTCCATGCCACCGTGTGGCAGAGGATAATAAGGAATGCACGCCTGTTAGGCGTCGAAGCTTGGCTGAGAAGATGCAGCAACTGCTTACTCCTTCTAAGAAGCCCTCCAGGTCACCGGGAACAAAGATGAAGGGCAAGTCGATAGAGCCTCCTTCGCCACTTGTCTTAGAGCAGTATCAAAACTGGAGAACTCAAAGCAAGAGCAGTGTGAGGCGACCAGAGTCTACTGCATCTGACGTGAGTGGAGGTTGTGGACTAGATGTATACAGGGTTAACACATATGTGAAGGCGCTCGTAGTAAGGACTCCCTGAGTGCATCTTGACCAGGTTATCTTTTCCCTGCAAATCTTCTGGTAAAAAAAGGACTGTTCACAGATCAGGAATATGGTCCAAGTCAGATGTATTAATGGAAAGCAATCACAATGTTTCGACTCTCAATGATGAAGGCTCCATTGTGAGTTGAAACATTGTGATTCCTTTTCCTCGATAAAACTGGAACATATTTGTGATCTGTGCACAGTCCTTATTTACTATTGGACGTGTAGATAGGTTTGGGAATTGAATCTCTAAAGGGCATTAAACAGTACAGGTTAGAATAGGGTATGTTGAAGTAAGTTTATTAATATTATGACTGAAAAAAACTCATTAAAATATTAGGGAATAATACACATTATGCTGGAGTATTTCTAACGAAGTGCCTCTTCAATTTTTTAGAGTACAGCGCAGGGAATTACTATTTTTTGTAACTCTTATTCTGATGATAAAATGATAGCAGTAATGTACAATCTAATAATTCCTAATAAGATTTTCAGTGTCCATTAGGAATCTAAAGCATGGCCGTGATTGGTGTAGGCAAGAGTAAGGAACACTTTGGGATGCAACACAATTTAAGTTGAAAAGTTTTGTTCTTGTATTGTCTCTAAAAATCTATTTTAGTTATGCTTAGAAAAAACAAAAAGAGTAAAATTCCGATTGCTATGGCTTAATCCCACCCACAATCTTCCTGATTGGATGGTACACAATGTACCTTAGTCAATGAGAGGTCTGTGTGATCTTTATTGATTAGCTGTCCACAGCTTTTTACAGTCCTCTTCTTTTCTAGCTGGTATAACCAAGCTTTGGTGAGAGGACAGGGATTGGCTGTGTGGCAGAGTCATATCATTTTTCTTAGGTTGTGTTGGTGCCCAGAGTGTGCCTGGAGTGTCGTCTTCCAATCGCAGAGATCGGAATGTGTGCAGCATTAGATAACTGAGGCACTTGTCTAATGATCTGATTCTAAAATAATGACCATTTGTAGACATAGGAACCTTCATTTTCACAGTTAAAATAGCAGTTGTAGTGGTGGCATTAGGCTTCTAGGGGGAAGGGAAGTGGTGACATTTGGCCAGTCAATAAAAGGGAGGCATTGATTCAGTCTGTGGAGAGGACTATTGGCATTTGACAACTCCTTTGTGACTAGATGCAGTTATTGGGTGCTGGATGAAGATTGTAATATCTCCTATTGAACTGAGATGCTATTGTTGCATGTTGCATGTTCACCCTATCCACACTGAATGTTGTGAACTTTCCGCAGAGCTCTGTGTCCTTGGGAAGTGAGGTTGACCTGTCCGATACATCAGTCACCAGCTTTGCATTACACAAATCCACTGATCGCCTACTTGATGAGGCTCAAGAGGTGCCTGCCGCAGAGGTGAGGATCTGGATTAGTTTGTCTTTTAGTGATCAAGTTGTAGATTTATCACTTAACCGAATTTCTCTTTTCTAAAGAGTATGGATATATAGGCTACGTTTTTATTAAAGGGTCACTAAAGTCATGCAGAGGACTTCTTCTCAATGTAAAAAGAAATGCTGTTTTTGTAGAAACTTTATGATTTACATGTTTGGGTTAAACACACCTCTAGTAGCTGTCACTGCACGGACTGAGTAAAACTCATCGTATGACATTGCAGCTATTCAATGCTTTCATATGAGAGAGAGGCAGAAGGGAAGCATCGAATTACATTGTGGAAAGCTGTGGAGCAGCGCCGGGGTAGTATCGGCAATGGGAAAAGGGGATTTAAAAAATATAATATATATAATTTTAATTATTATTAGTAAAGGGGGCGGTGAAAGCAGGTTTGTATTCATAACACTGTAGTAATACTTTAAAAGCACAATTGCGTAATTAATGGTCCATAGCATCACCTGCTAGCTCTGTGAATGGCTTAGAACGGTAGTGATTAATAAAAAATTGCTTCAACTCTTAACCAGCCACTCAGAGCTATTAATCAGCCAGCCAAAATACTGTGGACTGTTAAAAATGCTGTGTGTTGGAAGCCATTTGTTGGTCATTATCGGAACTTATTATCCAGTCAGACATGTTTAGTCAATTATTGTGATAATTGTGTTTTTTGGGGGTAATTTACTGATATCTTTGAACTGTACTTTGACCCAGGTGGTTTTGTCAAGCTGCTCTCCGTGTCCAGCCTGTCACTGCCTGGTGTACGATGAAGACATCATGGCTGGATGGACATCTGATGACTCCAATCTGAAATCTGTCTGCTCGTTCTGTGGTCATCACTTTGTACCATTCCTCAATGTCAAGATCACGGATCTCCAAGGGAAATGGTAGTGAGAAACCTGTTCTGTCTGTCTCAACCTATCCTTTAATCTCTTTCTATCCAACTTGCCATTATTGTACTGTAAAGAGTAATCTACCTCTGGCCACCCTTTACATTTTATAGATCTGCTTTTCAAAATCAGTTCTAGCATTTTTCAGTGATAATTTGTGCTTTTTTGCCCTTCTTTTAGTGTGACAGACTTCCATGAAACTACTGTGGATGGTGCCGTGGCTTCTGTAAGTCGTGGTCCAGTACTTAGCGACCGGTATCAGTGTCTGGTTCTGGATGAGATGGGATCTAGACACAGTCAGTTGAATGGATTTCCTGATATCCAGGTACTAAACTATATACTTTATTTTTTCCACATATATTTTTTGTATGTGTGTGTGTATACAAAAAATATATATACAGTGGGACCTCGGTTAACATAATTTTCGTTTTACAAATGAAAATCCATTGAAAATAATACCTCGGTTTACAAATTTTTTTTTGCAATACAAATAAAGTTTCCCCAGGATGCATTGCACCTGGGTGGTTTATAGCACCGCCCCCGTGCATGCTGGAACCTATGGGTAGCACATGGCATCGAGTGTGGAGGTATTGGAGCGGCTTTTGCATCGAGTTTTGGAGCCATTCTGGAAATTGTTTGCAGTTTATTTGAGACTTTTTGATGCATTTCTCAAGCTGTGGAAAGGTAGGGAGCTGAGCTTACTCGTTTGCATGCCTTTTTTTGTGTGTTCTGCATTGTGGGTTGCTTTCCATGCCGGCTCATTTTGACTTTTTTCTGACCTCCAGAACGGATTAATTGGTTTTCAATGCATTCCTATGGGAAACCACATTTCGGTTTACAAATGTTTCGCATTAAGAAACGTCCCGGAGAACGCATTAAATTCGTAAACCGAGGTCCCACTGTGTGTATGTGTGATATATATATATATGACCTGTATGTCTTTGTTTCTTCTTGTAGTTGGAGGGACAGACTTCACGTCCCCTAACTTTTGTGTATCATTTTGCACGAGTTGCAATAGACCATTTGTCCCATAGCTTTTTGTATCAGTAGTTGGGATAGACTAAATGTCCCACAGCTGCCATCTTTATGCATTACTTTGCAGGGGAATACACACAGTGTTTTTATAGATCTTTTCTACCTTTCTCTCTCTGCAGCGGAGGGAGTGACTCCATTCTCCACATTCTGTTCCTATGCCATCATGATTTATACTTCTGTGTTGTTCCTTTGTTTTTCTTGTGGTCCAACTTGACATTTTCAGGGTTTTTCACTTAGGAGAGAATTTAAAATGAATTTCAAATTTGAGGTCAAAATATTGTTACTGACAAGTTGATCTAAGTCCGCTATGTTTTCAGTTTGGCTACTCTGCCCTTACATTTGAAATTCACTTTAAATTCTCACTTTAGTATATAACCCAGTTAGTCCGTTTCTCTTTTTGAGGTTTTTCAGATATCCTGCCAATGTGTGCTATATTTTCTCCTCAGGCACCTTCAGCCCAGGATTCCAATTCAGAGATAGTAACCATTGCATACCTCTGTCCTCTGGTCCTACGCAAAGAGCTAGAAAGCCTGTTGGAGAATGAAGGTGGGGACTTCTTGTCACAGCCGGAGTTAGTCAACAGTCATCCTATCATTTATTGGAACTTAGTCTGGTACTTCCAACGTTTGGGGCTGCCTAGCAACCTTGTTCAACTAATCCTGACATCCAAGCACGTCCGGCAACTCCCACAGGTAAGCCCTGGCTAACATTGTTGGTGTCTAACATGAACTAGGTGAATTTGAGATTTGACATGACTAAGAAAGTAGGAGGCCACAAGATATGTCAAAGTTCTAGTCTCCTAAATTTAATATATATTCCAAACATTATCAGGGTAACTGAAATGTTACTGTATTGTTCATCTGAGGGATGTGATTTCTAAACCAGTTACTCTTCACAGGTACCTGAACCACTGCAGGTTAATGTCCACCTCTTATGGGATGTGTTGGTGCAAGATCCAGAACGCTGGCCCCCCTTGTATGTGATTTGGAAACTGCACAGTGAGTGTATCTATAAGGGGCATTAACCAAAATGACTAACTGGGGCAGTTTAGCTGTTTAAGTTACTATTGGTTATTTTTCTTCTGCAGGAAACCTCCCAACACATCTTCAAGGCTGGCGACACCACACTCATCCCTTTACCTTAGAGTTTCTGGAGAAGATCCTCAACTTTATAGGAATGAATGAGGTACACAAGGCAATCTCCTTGTTCTTAAACATACTTGAAGAGCAGAGGTCTTCTCCACAGACCATCCAAAGGTACCATGATTGTCTTAGATGTCCTGTTATGAACAATAATTCTTTGCATTGTTACAATAAGACATTATCTTCTTCTCTTTAGGGGGATATATCGAGAAATGCTGCTATTGACTCTGGCTGCCTTAGGAAGAGAACATATGGATGTAGGTGAGCGCATTCTAGGAGCATTTATGTAGAAAAAAAGAGGGATTCACTTAGAACTGGCTGATGATACTACATAACAGAAGGTTTCACAGTTCTACTATACACAGAATATAAAAACAAAATTGGTAACTGAACACAATACTCTAGGTGAGATCTTACCAGGGATCTATAAAGTACTATCACTACCTCTCTAAATCCTCATGGAGATCTGCTCTATGCAATGATGCCAAAACCGGAATGATGCTGTTTATCTGTGTTTTAATTTATGTAATTTTGCTGTTAATGCCTTTTCTATCCCACCCACTATTCTGTGGTTTTGTCACGGAGAGTCCGTAACCTGCCTTTTAACTCCTTCCACAGCTGCATTTGATAATAAGTACAAGACTGCATTCAGAAAGCTTGGAAGCTCTTTGGGGAAAGAAGAGCTTCGTAAGAAGCAGGCCCAGCTCCCAAGCGCTAAGGCCCTGGACTGCCGCAAAACTTTTGGGGTGTCGCTGGAATGTTAAACCCCATCAAAATGTGAACTGACTGGAAATCTACGATGGACAGGCAAAATCTATTCATCTCTAAAGAGAGGCTGAATTTGGAACATGAGATGATGCTTAAGGAGCTAGGCATGCAGGAATCATGACAATGTACAGAAACACAGGAGGGGAGGTTGGCTGTAACCACCCGTGCTGAATATCAGACACACAGTGGTTCATTTGACAGCACACAGCCTCCTAACCCTCCTTCCAAACTGTCCACCCCCACACAGGCTGGAAAAACAACAGAAATTTAACAAGATCTGTCACCCAACAGATGCCATCATAGAAGCTTGTGCGCAGGACACAAGTGAACAAGCCAGCAATCCTCTGCATTGTGTGCCAGAACATGTCAGATCAGAGAAACAGGACCTTAGTCCATTTTTACCATAATATTGTGTCTCTATTTTTCACACACCCTGTGTTTAGAGTGGAATATATGACCACAGGGCAGAGTCTCATCCCTGTTTCTGTATGGCTGTGGCATGACATGGCATCTTGGGCACCCACTCATAGCTGTTCTAGAGCTGAAAATGAAGCATTTTAACACCGCATGGCAGCTATTAATACAGCATTGTGGCTATACTATTCTGCAGTGTAACACCCATAGCAGACACAACTAGCGACTTAATAATACATCCACAACAGGCTTGTGTTGCTTTAACAGTACTCCCTGTTCCGTGGCACATCAGATGATAACACAGGAACAGTCTTCCAAAGATCACTACTGCCACGTTTATCTGTGAAAAGAATGGGTCATCCGTGACCGATTTTCCTCTTGCCAAAGTTTAGCTGTTTTGTCCCAGAATACCATGATCGTGAAGTGGTGAAAACGTGTGTCCTGCGTGTTATTTCTGTTGGGATGTTGAATTCTATATATATAATATATAATTTTTTTTAAATTTTTTTTTTTTGTGTTTTTGTTTTTAAAGTGTACATGGGGACTCCAGACACTCATTGTTCGGCTTTTGGGATTCAGCTTTGCCCATTTTTATGTTGACAGTATTAACAAGATAAATGTATATTTTTCTTTAATTTATTTAATATAAGTGGGATTTTTGGGGTGTAGGGGGTCTTCTTGCAGTATTAACCAGTTGGGTTTTATTCCCTGTGAATACAAGGCCTTGTTTGAAAGAGTTGTGGCCAGTCCAGGCATTCATCAGTGAACAGTATTCTGCGTTCGTTTCCGATCTAATCCTGCCATACATAGGACAGCTACCGATTTACTCCCACCAACTAAGACTACTTCGGCTCTATACTAAGCCATGTTTCACCGTAGGGCACGTGCACATCTACTACTGCCTTCCTTAGGGCAGCTTTAGATCTACTCTCAACTTTCATAAAGCAGTTTCAGAACTACTAAAACCTGTATTGTTTGTTTCTAGACCACTTTACAATGTACCGTGCCTTCCCTGTTAGATTTTAAGACTTGTTTTTTTTTTTGTTTCCACTCATTATTGCATTCTAGTTAAAAACGAAGTGTCTGAATTGTAAGCTAACCCTTTGAGGTTCAGAAATACATATACTGATATTAAAGTTTAATAGAGGGGTTTGAGGGTGAAACTACATGCACACAGGTGGGTTTTCATAACTAATCTACCTGTATGCCTGTAGTGGATATCCCTAATATGTCCTTTAGTCTCTGGAATTCCAGCTGCTGTGGACTACACATTTCAAGATACCCAATCTACTTTTTGGCTAGCAGAGCATCGAGAGAGCTGATGAATCCAGCAGTAGCTAGAATGTCAGACACTCCACTACTTTGGAAGTTCTGCTAGAAGGGGTATGTCCTCCAATTTTAGATGTCCACGGGTTACACTAATCCGATCTTTTTATGTATTGGAAATTGTTGGGAAATAAAAGGCTTGCTTTAATCATTTACAATGGGGTCTGTCTTGTGCTTCATGTTGAAGGGCAGGTGTTGAAATTTCATATATTTTTTTTTTTTTTTGGTGGAGGGGGAGATTAAGGAAAAAAAGAAGGGTAGATTATGGGGCTATAGAGGATAGAGTTAGTGTTGAAGATGGAATATTTTGGTGCATCTCTCAAAATAAAGTTTTGTTTTTTTTACCAACATTTAACATTTTTGAAATTTTAATTTAAAGTGAATTTAAAGTTTAGGCCATAATAGCTACATTTTAAAAAAATTCTCGAAGTCTTTTATTTTTCGGTTATGTCAATTTTGAAAATGTGTTTTATTCCAGATTAGTTACTTGCTGGTGAATAATTTATTTATTAATTTATAAAATATTTTATCAGGTTGGATACATTGAGATTTCTCTCTTTAAGTATGTCCTGGGTAATCATTTAAGTTGGATCACAAATGCTGTACGTAATACATTTCCTTGTTCTTTCTTACTGCTTAAATTTGCAGTGTCTTATTTAGAATATAAAAAAGGGGAACAATAAACAAAATACTTTTTTCATTAAATTTCTAATTCTATCTATCTTTAAAGGGACATGGATTAATTTGTGGCAGCTGTCTCATTCAAAAGCTTTAGCTGTGAATTAGACAATTGCCTCACTCTGCAAGCTGCAAAAGGAAGGCAAATGATTTTTTGGTATATATTTACCTGCTTATTATTTCTTATGCTTTCCACACCCACTTCAGGGGGTGACAATAATCTAACAATCAGTGTCCTATCCCTAGGAATGCCGTAAAAGTGCATTGAGCATGCCTGATCAGTTTATAAATCTCTTCACAGAGAAACATTGTCACAGGGGAGAAGAGAGGGAGTCGGATCAGTGTGATCATACAGAGCAGACTCTGATGTTGGTTTTTCTCTCTCCTTCTACTGCTGTACAATGATTCCGTTTGTGTATTTTGGCCTAGAATTTGAACTTCACCTTAAATTCTCAGTCAATTAACACATTCCCAGATAAACCTGCTGGTATTAGAACTAAGGTCCCTGCTTCCACCATCTTACAATCAAGCGCACTGCCCCCAATGACCTTACAATGTTATTATATGAATGCAGGAGAGCTTTTATTATATTTGAATGTATTTCTGTAGGGTTTGCAGAGGTTGGCATAGTGTCATGGCTTGCACTAATAGTGTACTTTGAAACAATGTCAAAGCACTGGGTACAGGAAGGCCCATGTCAAGTGTTACATAATGGCAGAAGGTGCAGGACAGGGTACATGGGAGTCAAGGCTGTCATGGCAGAGGGGTGCCTGGGGGTCAAGGCAGAGGGTGCAGGGGGAGGGCTGGGGGTCATGGCAGAGGGGTGCCTGGGGGTCAAGGCAGAGGGTGCAGGGGGAGGGCTGGGGGTCATGGCAGAGGGGGGCCCTGGAGGTCATGGCAGAAGGGTGCAGGGGGAGGGCTGGGGGTCATGGCTGAAGGGGGCCCTGGAGGTCATGGCAGAGGGGTGCAGGGGGAGGGCTGGTGGGGGTCATGGCTGAGGGGGGCCCTGGAGGTCATGGCAGAGGGTTGCTGGGGGTCATGGTAGAGGGTGCAGGGGGAGGGCTGGGGGTCATGGCAGAGGGTGCAGGTGGAGGGCTGGGGGTCATGGCAGAGGGGGGCCCTGGAGGTCATGGCAGAGGGGTGCAGGGGGTCATGGCACGGGAGGGCTGAGGGTCATGGCAGAGGGTGCAGGGGGAGGGCTAGGGGTCATGGCAGAGGGGGGCCCTGGAGGTCATGGCAGGGGGGGGGGGCTGGGGGTCATGGCAGAGGGTGCCCGGGGGGGCTGAGTTAATACTGCCATGGAGGGTTGTACTATGGGTGAGATATCAGTGCCCCATGCCTGGTGTCAAGACTGGGTTGCAACGAGGGCATTAGCAAGGCTGGAGTAGTAGTGGAAGCATAGTGAACATTGATTGGCTGTGAGAGCTGTCACTCAGGGGTTGTATCAGCTCATTGGCTATTCAATCGGAAAGCGTGTCCAGATAGGCACTGTCCCCGGGCTCCCAGCTTACTGGTACTGCCTGCCGTCAATCACGACATCCAGCAAATCAGAAGCCGAGCAGAATCATTGGCTGGCTGTCATGTCACTCAATATAGCGGTGGAAGCATTCACTGCGCTGATTGGTTGGAATGATTGCCCCGCCCTCTTTCACCGGTTCCCCGCCACCGGTAGCTAATCAGAACGCGAACCTGCGCCGGGTGGGTGGGGCTCGGAGCTTTGGCTGTCGCCCAATCAGAGTCATTGTTTGTGTGGGGGGCCGGTGTCTGCCGCAGTGAGGTCCGCCGGAGCGAGCCCGAATTACGGACTGCTTGACAGGTGAGACCGGGGACTCCGGCCTTGACCGGGGCGGGAGCAGCAGGGGCGGGGAGCGATATAGAGGGGATATCGGGGCTGGGGGGAGGACGGAGACAGGGAGTGAGGGGAATGAATGGTGTGACAGAGGGAGACTCACATACTAACTTGGTCTAATCTACAGATTGGGGGGAGAAGGGGGGGGGCTCAGTGAGGGAGACTGAGGGGAGAAGGGGGGGCTCAGTGAGGGAGACTGAGGGGAGAAGGGGGGGCACAGTGAGGGAGACTGGGGGAGAAGGGGGGGCACAGTGAGGGAGACTGGGGGAGAAGGGGGGGCACAGTGAGGGAGAAGGGGGGGCACAGTGAGGGAGACTGGGGGAGAAGGGGGGGCACAGTGAGGGAGACTGGGGGAGAAGGGGGGGCACAGTGAGGGAGACTGGGGGAGAAGGGGGGGCACAGTGAGGGAGACTGGGGGGGCACAGTGAGGGAGACTGGGGGAGAAGGGGGGGCACAGTGAGGGAGACTGGGGGAGAAGGGGGGGCACAGTGAGGGAGACTGGGGGAGAAGGGGGGGCACAGTGAGGGAGACTGGGGGAGAAGGGGGGGCACAGTGAGGGAGAAGGGGGGCACAGTGAGGGAGACTGGGGGGAGAAGGGGGGCACAGTGAGGGAGACTGGGGGGAGAAGGGGGGCACAGTGAGGGAGACTGGGGGGAGAAGGGGGGGCACAGTGAGGGAGCCTGGGGGGAGAAGGGGGCACAGTGAGGGAGACTGTGGGAGAGGGGGGCACAGTGAGGGAGACTGTGGGAGAGGGGGGCACAGTGAGGGAGACTGTGGGAGAGGGGGGCACAGTGAGGGAGACTGTGGGAGAGGGGGGCACAGTGAGGGAGACTGTGGGAGAGGGGGGCACAGTGAGGGAGACTGGGGGAGAGGGGGGCACAGTGAGGGAGACTGGGGGAGAGGGGGGCACAGTGAGGGAGACTGGGGGAGAGGGGGGCACAGTGAGGGAGACTGGGGGAGAGGGGGGCACAGTGAGGGAGACTGGGGGGGAGGGGGCACAGTGAGGGAGACTGGGGGGGGAGGGGGCACAGTGAGGGAGACTGGGGGGGGAGGGGGCACAGTGAGGGAGACTGGGGGGGGAGGGGGCACAGTGAGGGAGACTGGGGGGGGAGGGGGCACAGTGAGGGAGACTGGGGGGGGAGGGGCACAGTGAGGGAGACTGGGGGGGAGGGGGCATAGTGAGGGAGACTGGGGGGGAGGGGGCACAGTGAGGGAGACTGGGGGGGAGGGGGCACAGTGAGGGAGACTGGGGGGGGAGGGGGCACAGTGAGGGAGACTGGGGGGGAGGGGGCACAGTGAGGGAGACTGGGGGGGGAGGGGGCACAGTGAGGGAGACTGGGGGGGAGGGGGCACAGTGAGGGAGACTGGGGGGGAGGGGGCACAGTGAGGGAGACTGGGGGGGAGGGGGCACAGTGAGGGAGACTGGGGGGGGAGGGGGCACAGTGAGGGAGACTGGGGGGGGGGCACAGTGAGGGAGACTGGGGGGGGGGGCACAGTGAGGGAGACTGGGGGGGAGGGGGGCACAGTGAGGGAGACTGGGGGGGAGGGGGGCACAGTGAGGGAGACTGGGGGGGAGGGGGGCACAGTGAGGGAGACTGGGGGGAGGGGGGCACAGTGAGGGAGACTGGGGGGAGGGGGGCACAGTGAGGGAGACTGGGGGGAGGGGGGCACAGTGAGGGAGACTGGGGGGAGGGGGGCACAGTGAGGGAGACTGGGGGGGAGGGGGGCACAGTGAGGGAGACTGGGGGGGAGGGGGGCACAGTGAGGGAGACTGGGGGGAGGGGGGCACAGTGAGGGAGACTGGGGGGAGGGGGGCACAGTGAGGGAGACTGGGGGAGAGGGGGGCACAGTGAGGGAGACTGGGGGGAGGGGGGCACAGTGAGGGAGACTGGGGGGGAGGGGGGCACAGTGAGGGAGACTGGGGGGGAGGGGGGCACAGTGAGGGAGACTGGGGGGGAGGGGGGCACAGTGAGGGAGACTGGGGGGGAGGGGGGCACAGTGAGGGAGACTGGGGGGGAGGGGGGCACAGTGAGGGAGACTGGGGGGAGGGGGGCACAGTGAGGGAGACTGGGGGAGAGGGGGGCACAGTGAGGGAGACTGGGGGAGAGGGGGGCACAGTGAGGGAGACTGGGGGAGAGGGGGGCACAGTGAGGGAGACTGGGGGAGAGGGGGGCACAGTGAGGGAGACTGGGGGAGAGGGGGGCACAGTGAGGGAGACTGGGGGGAGGGGGGCACAGTGAGGGAGACTGGGGGAGGGGGGCACAGTGAGGGAGAAGGGGGGCACAGTGAGGGAGACTGGGTGGGAGAAGGGGGCACAGTGAGGGAGACTGGGTGGGAGAAGGGGGCACAGTGAGGGAGACTGGGGGGAGAAGGGGGCACAGTGAGGGAGACTGGGGGGGAGAAGGGGGCACAGTGAGGGAGACTGGGGGGGAGAAGGGGGCACAGTGAGGGAGACTGGGGGGGAGAAGGGGGCACAGTGAGGGAGACTGGGAGGGAGAAGGGGGCACAGTGAGGGAGACTGGGGGGAGAAGGGGGCACAGTGAGGGAGACTGGGGGGGAGAAGGGGGCACAGTGAGGGAGAACGGGGGGCACAGTGAGGGAGACTGGGGGGAGAAGGGGGGCACAGTGAGGTAGACTGGGGGGAGAAGGGGGGCACAGTGAGGTAGACTGGGGGGCACAGTGAGGGAGACTGGGGGGAGACTGGGGGGCACAGTGAGGGAGACTGGGGGGAACAGTGAGGGAGACTGGGGGGAGAAGGGGGCTCAGTGAGGGAGACTGGGGGGGAGAAGGGGCACAGTGAGAGAGGAAAGGGAAAGGGAGACAGGAAAGGGAGCTGCATGAGCGAACCCAGCCCATTGTCCTGAAAGGGTTAATAAAAGAGTGGTACAGTGTCAGTAATGGGGGTATATATAAGGAGAGAGGGGTACAGTGACAGTGATGGGGTGTGTGTATATAAGGAGAGAGGGGTACAGTGACCGTAATGGGGTGTGTATATAAAAGGAGAGAGGGGTACAGTGACCGTGATGGGGTGTGTATATATAAGGAGAGAGGGGTACAGTGACAGTAATGGGGTGTGTATATAAAAGGAGAGAGGGGTACAGTGACCGTGATGGGGTGTGTATATATAAGGAGAGAGGGGTACAGTGACAGTAATGGGGTGTGTATATATAAGGAGAGAGGGGTACAGTGACAGTAATGGGGTGTGTATATATAAGGAGAGAGGGGGTACAGTGACAGTAATGGGGTCTATATTTATGGAGAGGGGGTACAGTGTCAGTAATGGTGGTATTTTTAGGGAGAGAGGGGTACAATGACAATAATGGGGTGTATATTTAGGGAGAGAGGGGTACAGTGTCAGTAATGTGGGTATTTTTATGGCGAAAGGGATACAGTGACAGTAATGGGGGTATTTTTAGGGAGAGAGGGGTACAATGACAATAATGGGGTGTATATTTAGGGAGAGAGGGGTACAGTGTCAGTAATGGGGGTATTTTATGGCGAAAGGGATACAGTGACAGTAATGGGGGTATTTTTAGGGAGAGAGGGGTACAGTGACAGTAATGGGGGTATATTTTTCGGAAGAGAGGGGTACGGTGACAGTAATGGGGGTATATTTAGGGAGAGAAGGGTACAGTGACAGTAATGGGGGTATATTTATAGAGAGAAGGGTACAGTGACAGTAATGGGAGTATATTTTGGAAGAGAGGAGTACAGTGACCGTAATGGGGTATATTTAGGGAGAGAGGGGTACAGTGACAATAATGGGGGAGTATATTTAAGGAGAGAGGGGTACAGTCACAATAATGGGGGTATATTTATGGAGCGAGAGCTACAGTGATAGTAATGGGGGTATATTTATGGAGCGAGAGCTACAGTGATAGTAATGGGGGTATATTTATGGAGCGAGAGCTACAGTGATAGTAATGGGGGTATATTTATGGAGCGAGAGCTACAGTGATAGTAATGGGGGTATATTTAGGAAGAGCGGGGTACAGTGACAGTAATGGGGGCTATTTATGGAGAGAGAGCTACAGTGATGGTAATATATTTATGGAGTGAGCGGTAGAGTAAGAGAAACATGGGGTAATGGGTGTACAGTTAAGGAGAGAGGAGGGATTTTTGAGGGAATCATGGGGTAATATGAGTATAGTTAAGGCGAGAGGGGAAGAGTAAGGGAAATATTGGGGTAATGGGAATATAACTGCCTATTAGGGAGGGGGTACAAATGTGAGATGATTGGAGTATAACTTGGAAAAAAAAAAGGGGTACCGTAAAAGAAACATGAGGTGATGAGAATATTAAGGAGAGAGGGATTGCAGATGGATAATAAAAGGATAAATATTTATTTCATTAATAAGGCAGAGCTTAAAAGTTTAATTTGCTCTTACTAGCCAGGCCTTATAGGTTTACTCCAACCACCATGACCACTTCCATTCTGATTTAAAGTCGTCATGCGGGTAGGAATCAGAATGTGCAGTGTTTCAATGAAATGCTATACATACCAAATTATTGGCAATTATGTGTGAGGGGCGAGTTGCACCCACCTGCTCACGTAGGCAGAATGTCTATTCTGTGTTTACATTATGTTTGTTGTCCGCACGTAGTGTACACTGACAACAGACATGAATATTTTACCCTGGAAGGCTGAGCGTTTGCAAGGGGGTTGCTAGTTCCGTTGCAGAGTGGTCTTTTTAATTAAATTTAAAAAAAATTAAAACCTCACGCCATTTTGAAGTGTGCGCATGCACTCTGATCCTGCAAAATAGTGCCCGGTAGGGCTTATTAAACCAGAAAGGTCCCCCTTAAAGGATTATAGTTACCATTAAGATTGCTTGCCCTTAAAGCCATAGTGTATTCACCAGGTGTGAATTTCTACTTGTCAGAGCTAAACTTTAACTGGGTAGTGACATGTAGAATAACCTGTAATAATAGGAGTTTAACATATCAGACAGGGCATACAGTACGTTGCATATTTGAAGTAAAATTGAAGAAAGGAAGAACAGTAAGGGACACGTGAAGTAATGGTGTCAGAATTATGGGGAAAGGTAGTAAAGGGACAAGGCAGAGAAGGCAATACAGTTTAAGGGATGACTGGATTCTGATTTAAGGGTGGAGGTGTAACAAGCAAGGGAAGGAGGGACTTTAGAGGTGAAAGGGGACCACAGGAGAAAGAATGTACCGTAGAGTACTAGGGGAGTATTAGCAACTTGTTAAAGGTGAGGGGGCAAGAGAATAGGAATACAGTAAATTAAGAAAAAGGGAAGGGGAAGAATTTGACCAATGTGAGTAGGAGTAAAATATTAGGATGGAGAAGAGGAAGTCAATGGTTGTATAGTAATGGAGTGAATAAGGTGAGTGAGCTAACAAGTAGCACTTCTAGAAAGAAGAGAAATTGGGTGATTGGTCTGCAATTCAGGAGCGGGGAGTAAGGTCTGAGCAACATAGCATGAATACAGTAATATTGGTAAATGGGGAGATTTAATCAGAAATAGGAGATATGTGGTAAGCCATAGCAATTGAAAGACTGTAGAAGAGTGAGATAATAAAAGGAATAGCATCTGTGAGTGGTGGCTTTGACTTGATGGAGTTAAAAGAAAACTCAAAGAACCATAACCACTGCAGCATGCTGTTATGATGCTAGGAGTACACTGGAGCCCCCCAAATTTAAATAGTCAAACAGTTTTAGAATGGTTTGACTTTATATCTTATGCCCACCATGCGCCTCTCCCCACTTCCACTACTTCCTATGGAGAGCCGGATGTTCCTAAGCAGGACCCTCCTTTTGTTCTCATGAGCTTAACCCTGCACCACCGGCATTAGCTCAGATGGAGATTCTTGCTCTGCATAAGAAGTGGCCAAGTCAGGGAGTAGCACCCATTCTAAAACGGGTTGACTTCTTACTTTGGGGGTACTCCTGAGTGTGAGAATGTTCCAAATTCAGCATATTTTTAACTGTGAAGGTCTTAAGTGTTTGCTTTTACTGCTATAAAATACACATATTTGTATGCTGTGATGTCCCGTACAATAATGTGCAGGTTTATGGTGTTTTGGAATGTTACAGAGTTAAATATAAGGCTTCCCTGTTTATGTTTTGACACATTGAAATGTTCCAGATTGGTTATGTTGTATTTGAGACCCTATGGCAGCCCAGGAATGAGAATTACCCCCATCATGACCTACCCTTTGCAAAAGTAGACAACCCAGGGTATTGCAAATGAGGTATATCCAGTCCTTAGTAACCACTTAGTCACAAACAGTGGCCAAAGTTAGAGTTCATATGTCACTGCTCTAAAACATTCATATTTGTGTTCAGTGATGTCTCGTGATTACAACATTATCCCCCATGAACAGGTTTTATAGGAGTCTCTGAAATGCTAGATACAGTAAAGGAGAAATTGAGTGATGTGAATAGTATCACAGGAATAGTCTCCAACCACAACATAAGTATATTCCATAGGTTTTGGCTTCGTATTAACAGCTTAAAGGGGGTGGGGCAGCGGGCAATGACGGTACTGGAGACCCTTCAAGCTTGTAGTGGCAAGAACTGCAGCATAACTCCACCCTTAACCACACCACCCTGTTTCACAAAATAGCTCAGCCAATCAGGGATTTGTTTGAGCTGAGTTGTTGACTTGACTCCACCCACAGACAATCCCCATCCACTTATTATCTGCCTAGTATTTCAAAGCCATGCTAAAGGGAAAGGAGACAAATAACAACAACAATACGAAGACAGTGGCTAGCTTAGGGAGAGAGTTATGTCAGAAGCTTAGCACACACTGATCTCTCATGCACTAGCCTGAGTATGTTATCAGAGAACGTCTAATAAGGAGCTTGTTTTGTGAAAGGAGGCTGTGTGGTACATTGTAGAACGCTGCAAAACTCATAGGTAAAGTCAGGCAGATATAGGATGATGAGAAAAGTAAGAATGGTGCACCATGGGTACAGGGGAAAATAGTAATAGATTTAAAGGGATTCTATAGTGCCAGGAAAACAAAGCCGTTTTCCTAGCACTATAGGTTCCTACAGTGCCCATCTTCCTCGCGCCCCCATCCCCTCCCTCCAGTGGTGCGGAAGGGGTTAAAACACGTTCAGTCACTTACCTGAATCTAGCCCTGATGTCTCTCGGTGCTGGGTCAGGCTCCATCCACGAGATTAGCCAGTGGGGGGAGACCTTATGCCAGGACTCTACAAATCCCAGGCGCCAGATCGCCACGGCGACTAGCAATTTCGCCCTGGCGTCTGGAATTTGCCAGCTCTCTAGTTTGTGTGGGAGGGAGCTTTGACGAGAATTATGGGCGGCGCGCGAGGGATAATGATGTAGGTAGCCGGAATATGACATCATTCCGCCCCCGGCATCATTACAGAGCGTGAGGGAGCAGATAGGAGCTACAGGCAGAGTACTGCTCCTTTGCACACCGGAATAGTGCAGCCTCACTGGACCCTAGGAAAGACCCTCTCAGCTCTCCCAAAGGTAGGGAGACTGAGTGTGTTTCAATTAAAACAAAAAATGTGTGTGTAAGCCTGTGCGAGTCTGTCAAGAGTGTGTGTTTGTGACAGAGCCTGTCAGACTGTGTGTGTGTTTGTGACAGAGCCTGTCAGAGTGTGTGCATGTGCCTGTCAGAGTGTGTGTTTGTGACAGAGCCTGTCAGTGTGTGTGCGCGTGTGCCTGTCAGAGTGTGTGTGTGTGGGGCGGGGGGTTAAGATCCATGAACCAATAATGGCAACTGATATTGGAGATTTAGTCGCTGCTACTGACATGGTTTAACGAGAAAAATGACTGGGAAATAGCAATACCAGGGTATTCTTTATATAGAAGACAGGGAAGGGTCGCCCTGTATGTAAAGGAGAACATAAAATCTATCCTTACTTGGAGTAGTGTATGCAGTTCTGGAGACCATATCTCCAGAACAATTGTTATACTTTGGAGAAAGTTCAGAGAAGGTCTACTAAACTGGTTCATGGATTACAGCAAGCATGTCAAACTCAGTCTAGCACGGGACAAATAAATAAGGTTTAAGTTTATGTGGGCCGCAAAGAAAACCAAAAACTAGAAATGTAGGTTTATTTTGAAAAGTACGGTATAAAAAAAAAACAGCATCCCCATATACTAAATCCCAGACCTCCCCCATACACTAAATCCCAGACCTCCCCCATACACTAAATCCCAGACCTCCCCCATACACTAAATCCCAGACCTCCCCCATACACTAAATCCCAGACCTCCCCCATATACTAAATCCCAGACCTCCCCCATATACTAAATCCCAGACCTCCCCCATATACTAAATCCCAGACCTCCCCATATACTAAATCCCAGACCTCCCCCATATACTAAATCCCAGACCTCCCCCATATACTAAATCCCAGACCTCCCCCATATACTAAATCCCAGACCTCCCCCATATGCTAAATCCCAGACCTCCCCCATATGCTAAATCTCAGACCTCCCCCATATGCTAAATCTCAGACCTCCCCCATATGCTAAATCTCAGACCTCCCCCATATGCTAAATCTCAGACCTCCCCCATATGCTAAATCTCAGACCTCCCCCATATGCTAAATCTCAGACCTCCCCCATATGCTAAATCTCAGACCTCCCCCATATGCTAAATCTCAGACCTCCCCCATATGCTAAATCCCAGACCTCCCCCATATGCTAAATCCCAGACCTCCCCCATATGCTAAATCCCAGACCTCCCCCATATGCTAAATCCCAGACCTCCCCCATATACAGTACTAAATCCCAGACCTCCCCCATATGCTAAATCCCAGACCTCCCCCATATGCTAAATCCCAGACCTCCCCCATATGCTAAATCCCAGACCTCCCCCATATATAGTACTAAATCCCAGACCTCCCCCATATGCTAAATCCCAGACCTCCCCCATGTACAGTACGAAATCCCAGACCTTCCCCATATACAAAATCCCAGACCTCCCCCATATACAGTACGAAATCCCAGACCTCCCCCATATACTAAATCCCAGCACCCTCCTGTAGCCAACAAGCAGACTCCACTCACATTGTCGCTGCAAGTATGCGACTCTGGAATCCGGCCTCTGGTATACCCCAAATGGCGCCGGCCGCACCCTGTGCCAAAGCGGATCCTCCAGCTACTTCTTGAAACCCTGTGAAAGTTGAGTACGTTGACGTCACTCCGTGCTCCTCCAGGTACTACACTGTCCAGACACAGACAGACACTCACACAGAGACACTCACTCACTGACCGACACAACACACATTTACACATTATTGCACACACTTACATCATTCCCTGTGTTCCAGTGGGGATCTTCTATCTGGACATCTCCTTCCTGCTCCCTTGTGCACAGTTTAGTGGTGCCGGAATATATCATATCAGGCAGCGCAAGGGAGCAGTGAGGAGCAGGAAGACTGAGCTCCTCCAGGGACCTCTCCCCCGCCCCCTCCCCCTCCCCCTCCCCCTCCCCCCCCCCCCCCCCCCAGGCCGGGTAAATTTTAGCTCAGTAGGCACCTGCAATGTTGAGAAAGCAGGTGCTTACTCTGCTTTAACACTAAGCATGTCTCAAACTCGCGGCTTGCCGGGTCGCAAAGAAGATGCATCCGCCCCTCAGGCCGCGAGTTTGACATTCTATGTTTTTAACAGAAAATGCTAATAAATTAACCAAATACATATGGTGCAATTTTATTTCTTTTATCTTACATCACAACCATTTAAAGGGTCACTATAGGGTCAGGAACACAAACATGTATTCCTGACCCTATAGTGTTAAAATCACCATCTGGGCACCTCATGCCTCCATAAATATAGCAAAATCTTACTGTATTCAAGCCTGAAGCTGTAGCTCTGCATGCTGTTTGCCTCAGAAAAACAAGCAGTCTGCTGACATCATCAGTAGTGGTAGCCTGATCCAATCACAGTGCTTCCCCATAGGATTCTCTGAGACTGACAAAGAGTCAGATCAGGGGCAGAGCCAGCATGATTCAAACACAGCCCTGGCCAATCAGCATCTCCTCATAGAGATGAACTGAATCAATGAATCTCTATGAGGAAAGTTCAGTGTCTGCATGCAGAGGGAGGAGACACTGAATGTTTGGATGCATTTTAGGCAGCCATGACCCAGGAAGGATCTCTAACAGTCATCGGAGGAGTGGCCAGTGAAGTTATCACTAGGCTGTAATGTAAACACTGCATTTTCTCTGAAAAGACAGCGTTTACAGCAAAAAGCCTGAAGGTAATGATTCTACTCACCAGAAAAAATACAATAAGCTGTAGTTGTTCTGGTGACTATAGTGTCCCTTTAACATCCAGCAACCAATTTATGCCAGAAAGGACCCAACCTCTTCATCTCATAGAACTGGTCTGGGTGCATTGTCACTGTCTCCCTTAATCCTGCAATGTAAATCATTGCAGTTTTATAGAAACTGCAATAATTGCATTGCAGGACTAAGACTGTCTTTAGTTGCTGTCAATAAGACAGCCACCAGAGCACTTCCTGGATGTTACCGGACCCCAGGTCATCTGACATTGGACATCCTCACACTCTGCATGAGGACATCCAGCATCTGTAAAATCCCCACAAGAAAGCATTGAGACATTGTGCATGCGCATTAGCCCTCCTCCTTCGGATGACTGTCAGGGGAGGCGGAGCGACGACACAGCATCAAGGGAGATCCGCGCTGTAATTGGATGAGTAAACAAATGTGTGTGTATTTTTATATATATATATATATATATATATATATATATATATATATATAATTTTCTTTTTTTAACCCTTTACGTGCCATGGGGACGTGAGGGAGGGGGAGGACCAGAGGGCACTTTGTATTCCTAACACTATAGAATCCCTTTAAATGTCCTTATGGTACACAAGAATACTTCAGCAATCCTTGCATAGAAAGTAGAAACACAAATTGTAACCCAAAATTTAAAGAAAGCCTCCAATTTAGGAGTCTAAAAGAACACTCCAGACACACAGTTTTGTGTGTCTGGAGTCTGACAATTTTTGACACTTTATAAAAATAAATGACGATTTCAATAGGTAACTGTATTTTTAGAATCGTGGGCAGAAACACAGACGGCTAGGGAGGCCTTCTTACACTTCTGTTGGCTCCATAGAGTGTGCCTCTCCCCCATTCTCAGTAAGATGTATTACAAAGCCACAATCGCATACATATGTGCACATGTGGCTTCAGAGATTTCTTCTCAATGAGAAGAGAGGATGATTTGTAAAGGCTGCAGACAGCCGGTCTGCAGCTTTTTTTTCAAGCTGTTTGTCCATATACCCCTAAATAAGACATGCTGGGAAAAAATACATGTATGTTTTCTTTGGGTTATATCTACTGAATAGTTAAATAGTTCCTTAAAAATATCCCCTTTTTCAAATAGAGGGCTGGTTAAAGGGGCACTCTGGGACACAACTTAAAGGATCACTATAGGGTCAGGAACACAAACATGTATTCCTGACCCTATAGTGTTAAAACCACCATCTGGTCCCCTCATGCCTCCATAAATATAGCAAAATCTTACTGTATTCAAGCCTGAAGCTGTAGCTCTGCATGCTGTTTGCCTCAGAAAAAGAAGCAGTCTGCTGACATCATAAGTAGTGGTAGCCTGATCCAATCACAGTGCTTCCCCATATGATTGGCTGAGACTGACAAGGAGGCAGATCAGGGGCAGAGCCAGCATGATTCAAACACAGTCCTGGCCAATCAGCATCTCCTCATAGAGATTAATTGAATCAATGAATCTCTATGAGGAAAGTTCAGTGTCTGCATGCAGAGGGAGGAGACATGGAATGTTTGGATGCATTTTAGGCAGCCATGACCCAGGAAGGATCTCTAACAGCCATCTGAGGAGTGGCCAGTGAAGTTATCACTAGGCTGTAATGTAAACACTGCATTTTCTCTGAAAAGACAGTGTTTACAGCAAAAAGCCTGAAGGGAATGATTCTACTCAGCAGAACAAATTCAATAAGCTGTAGTTGTTCTGGTGACTATAATGTCACTTTAAAGGACCACTGGCATTAAAATATTTTAATATAATCTTAATATTATACAATTTTTTTTTTTAATTTAATACATATTGAGTTTTGCTTAATAAATCCCTTGTTTACTTTTCCCACTCTGTTTTCCTGACAGCCATCTTTATACACCTTAGGTTGGATTGCTTGTTATATGACCTCATGCTCACTATTTTGTAACCGTTCATTGCTGTTTAAAGAGTACGTACTCCTTCTGCCAACAATCATTTTCCGTCAGGAGGTTTTGAAAAGTGGCAAAACAGTGAGTATTGTCTCGGATAACTGACAGACTGACCATGGGTGCGTCGAGATGGCTATTACAAGTGGGGAATAGGACAGGCAGGCAAGTGAATTCTTCAGTGATTTTTTTTATTTATTTATGCTTTTATTATTTTATCTCTTTATAGATGTAAATTGCGCATAGGCCAAAGTATCTTTGCACGCCAGTCATAGTGTAAAGAATAGCGTTTAAAAAAGTAAATTAGCCGTCACCAAAGCTAAACTTCATCGAATCTGCTTCTCTATAGTTCACTGTCTGAATCTCTTTTTATTTATTTCCTGAGAGCTCTAGTTTTCATAAAATACATATGGAAATGTAGGGACTACTTTTTCTTATACATGGCGGTCAAGCTGACAAAAATGACAATGGGCAGGGCTTAAAGCAAGGTTCTGTTTCAGTTACCAATCAAATTAACTCACAATCCGTCCGTGAATAATCCCTCAACATGGTCAGAGGAGAACAAAATGGCGGAGCCCGGGTATTTAGATCCGGCACATGTCCGCATCAATGAAAGGGTTAAAAAAAAATTAAATGAATAAAAAGGTCCCTCGGGCCTTTCATGGGTGCCTGTAGTGTCCCTTTAAGATCCAAGGTTATAAGGAAAGGGGGGGGGGGGGAGTCAGGACCGCTTTAATGCTTACTATTATAATAGTACTCCCATTACCTTTTATTCATATAAACAGTGTATTATAGGAAAACAATGTCACTGAGGAGTTCTGGAAACATTAGGCATTTCTTCAGAAACCTGAGATCACATATTTGCCACTATTTCATTAGGATTTGTGGCTAACAGAGCCTGTTCCAATCTGCCAGACATTGGTGGGAGTTATACCATTTATTCAGCCCCCCGCCACGCAATAATAAGCAAACAGCTAATGCTGCCTTGGAATGAAACTCCTACTAATCTCAAATCACCAAGACAATACTAGACCTGTTAGACTGGGGGATTGCACAGTGATCATACATGGCTCCATTAACCACTCACAAACAAAAGGTTGTGCAAAACGTAAGCCGCAGTAACTGCTTGGAGGGAAGGGAACTCATTGGGCTGCTTTGGCTTGCATTTGCTGTCTTCTCTCATTTGAAGTCATTACGTACCACAGTGCATACTTCAAGGTGTATAGCAATAATTGTTGATTGGGTATGATAAAAGGTTATTACTGTGTTTTTAGTGTGCTTTATAACATCACGTCTGTGTCATTCTGTGTGCAGTGAGTGAGTACTTTTTATGTAGGTTTATGTAATGTAAAGGAGCACTCAAACACCATAACTACTACAGTGCGCATTTGTCGTTATGCTGCCAGAAGTGCCCTGGCGTCCTCCCAGAATAAGTAAGTAGTCAAAACGTTTGCAAACAGTTTGACAACTTAGCTGGGACTCACTGGGTGGCTTTTACACCCCTGATGACAGCTTGAAGGTCTTGCACCAATATTCTATTGGCTCCCATAAGGTCCCTGCATCACCAAAGTTCTCTCAGAGCTCCTGAAGTAGGTAACCACACTTCACAAACCAACTTAAGTTGGAAACATTTGCAAACGGTTTGGCTGCTATCCTGGGGCGGCACCTGGGTACTCCTGGCATTATATCCACTATAGTGCGCTGTAAAATGTATGGTGCTTGGGCTGTTCCTTTAACATATAAGATAGTTTATGTAACCAAAATATTGTATAGAATTACCAGTAGCTGTTGGTGAATGACAATTCTGCATTGGCAAGTAAAAATTCTCCCCTGGTGACTGTAACAGGGACCCTTCAGGCTTATAGTAGCCAGTACCTTTTGAAGGAGCACTCCACACCACTAAAGTACTTCAGCTTCCTTGCGGGGTTTACAAAGTCTGTAGACAAGAGATGTAAAAGCTGTCATTAAATATAGCCCCAATTTAAAAAAGCATAATTGAATGCATACATGTTTTCATTGCGGGTATATGTACTAAATAGTGATTTTTATTTTGTTTGGATACGGGCAGTGGGGTATCCCTTTAAGGAATGGTTGGTAGCGTGGGATTTTAACCCATGTTTTACAGGTATAAGGCATTGTTTGAATGTATTAGATATTAATTTATAACCCCAGTGGGTATTCCAGACATGTTACAATAAAGTATCTAGTCAATTTCAGGGCTCTTCTAGTGATTTGGGATGGTTTGATTGTTGTGTATTTTTTTTAATTCCTAATCAGCCATGTTCCTTGCCGCCACTTGTGTTTCCCAACTGGTGTTCCGCAAGAACACAAATGGGGTTCTGACAAAATTTCTAAAAACAAAATGGCCGTGGGCGGCGAGGGAGCAGTGGGCAGTGATTTCCCTGCTCAGCTTCCTCGCGCGCACAGCAGTGATGCCGGAGCTGATATCTCACGTCACTCCAGCATCACTAAGAGGAGCACGAGGGAGCTGAGCATGGATATTACTTCTCCCTAGCAGCCCCACTGGACCACAGGAACTGCACGCTAACTGCTTGGCAGTCCCACTGGACACCAGGGACCGCACGCTTAGCCCAGCAGCCCCACTGGACCACAGGGACATAGAGACTCCATGCCAGCACTCCCAAAGGTAGGGATGCTGGATGGAGTAAAAAAAATAATACATTGTATGTGTGTCTGTTAGGGAGTTTGTATGTGTTTGTCAGTGAGAGTGTATATTTGTTTGTGTGTCTGTCAAAGAGTGTGCGTGTATCAGTGTGTCAAGGTTTGTTTATGTGTCACTGTGTCTGTATTTGCCAGTGTATATCAGTGTGTTTTTATGTGCCTGTGTGTGTGTATCTGAGTGTCAGTGTGTATATATGACACTGTGTGTATATGTGTCAATGTGTGTATTGGAGTGTATGTTTGTGCCAGTGTGTGTGTCAGGGCTCGACAAATCCCAGGTCGCCATGGCGACCAGGAAATTTGTCCTGGCACCTGGAATTTGTGAGCCTGTTTAGCCCCCGAGGTGACCAGCTGCCTTAGAGCAGAGACGGGCTGAGGGAGGCGGCCGGCCGGCTCATTGAGACGTAAGGGAGGGAGATCGGCTCGTGGAGAGCTGTGAGTGGGAGGCAGGCAACTGACAGAGTGAGTGGGGCGGCCGACTCATTTATTGCTGAGGGAGGGGGGCAGCCAGCCCATGGAGAGCAAAGGGGGGCGGATGGCTGATGGATGGGGGCGGACGGATGACTAAATGCCGCTGCGAGGGAGCTGTAATCTCCCTGCTCTGCTCCCTCGCGCGGCTTGTATTGATCCTGGGAGCCAGGTTAGGATGTCACTCCAGCCCCCAACTCATTAAACAGTGCGCGAGAGGGAGCTGAGAAGGCAGATGACAGCAGCCCCACTGGACCCCAGGGAAAGCCTATCCACTCCAGCTCTCCAGAAGTAAGGAGCCTAATGACGCTGCGGCTGGCCCCACCTTCATGGCTGAGATTATCAATCTTGAAGATCTCAGCCAATCCAATGCTTCCCCATAGAAAAGCATTGGAAGACTATTGCGCATGCACGGCAAAATGCCACTGCGCGCTATTTAACTTCTCATAAAGGTGCCTTAAATCAATACATCTCTATAGGGAACATTAACGTAGGTGTTGCACATTGTGAAGCACTGACCCAGGAAGCACCTCTAGAGGCAGTCTGAGTGACTGTCGCTAGAGGTGTTACCAGGCAGCAATGTAAACACTGCCTTTTGTCTTAAAAGTCAGTGTTTACATTGAAAGCGTTCAGGAACGAGATATGGACTGCAGAAAACCTGCATTAAGCTGTAGTGGTTCTGGTGACAATAGTGTCCCTCTAAGAATTGTATTTTTGGCATTGCTTTCTCTGGCTCTTAAATTCCAAGCAAATTTGTCAAACCCTGGTGTATGTTACTGTGTGTGTATTTGTGAGTCAAGATGTGTGTATGTGTCACAGTGTGCATCTGAGTGTGTGCCAGTGTGTGTATCTGTGTGTCAGATATATATATACACAGATACACACACCTTGACACGCCGATTTGGGGTTTCCACGATGTTGATACACTGTGTCAAAGAGTTGCACAGGAATAATTTATTGGGTACCTCTGGTCTAGTAGGAGCCTGTAGATTTAGTTTTGCTGGTAATGCTGTATCTCAGGTGTGAGAGGGGTACTAGGTTGTGCTGCTTACTGACTTCCTGCTATTGTGAACCCTCCCGTGTGTACTAATCAACATTCTTCCACTAATTTCATATTATGAATTTAATATTCGATGGTTGTATCTACCTAACCTAACACCGTTTGCAGACAGGTGCTATCGGTGCTCTACTGCTACACTATACTCACGCTGTACACTTATTTAGCATACAGAGAGATGTGACAACACTTATCTACTCTCAATTACCCTGCCTGTCCTCACAGTAACGCCATAGAAATACAGATCACCACTGCACTCACAATAACTCCCACTCTTGGACACCCTAACTGCACTCACATTAACCCTGTCAGTCTATAGAGGTAAGATACTACATTAACCATATAGAGATATTAAACCCTAATGCACACTGTACCTTTTCATATGGCTGTCCTCTCCAGTTTCAGCCTATCTGTTGTTAATACATGGACATGTCATCTTCAACAGTTTGTGTAGTGTTTAGTATCCAGTCTATTAATACATTGAATACATCTTTTTCCTAGGCACTGGCGTTTATTACTGCATTGTTGAGTTTCTAACGTGTTAACACCTTTCACTGCAGAAGCAGGTTTGCGGCCCGTCCATTAACTCTGCTTTGTGGGGGTTATAGGGTCAGGGTTTATTTTCCAGTCTCATGTGTGAGCGTCCTATCACATAACTGTATAAGTGCATTAAAGCAAGCACAGCTAAAATGAACCCACCGGTGGTGAGTTAAATGGGGGGCACTAGATTACACGTAACACTGCAAATTGCATCCAGTGAACTCTATATAGGTATACAGAGGAAGCATTCTGAAGCCAATTTGGGGGGTAGCATGAACAGGATAATCATGTTACTAGTTAAACAGCTACATTGTAAGGTTGTACAGCGCTGTAGAAACTGTTGGTGCTATATTCATGCTTGTAATAGAATAGAGGCTATTGTGTAGGATTGAGGATGCTAGTATGTATTTGTGTGTGAATTAAGGTGCTGGTAGTGTATTTGTGTACTATATATCATTTCTGTGGGTAGTGTGTGTATGATCAGGTGAGAGTAGGCGGTAGAGAGTACCCCCATTCCTGCCGCAGGGTAATCTGTGTGTATGAGGGCCTGTGTCCACATTAGAGGACCCGCTCTAATAAACACTACTTGCAGATGTCTGCTAAGTGTGAAATGAGGGAGAGGTGAAAGTTTGGCATGAGGCCAGAGCCTTGGGGGTGTTTGGAGGGGGGGTTAAGATGCATGTGTTTCCACCCTCAAATGACTTATAGAAAAAAAAAATATTAAAAGCTGATTCCATGTCCAGAGGTTTTAAACCAGCTACAACTGGATTTTTTTTAACCCCCCCTTATCCTCCCTATGAATCATGGGTAAAAGTATGCATCTTCCCCCTCAGCCCCCCTTTTTCTCGTTTTTTTTTTTTTTTGTCTTTTGTTTAATCTCAGTGTAAGGTTATGATTGGTTGAGTGGCAGTGTGGTGCCCACTCTCAGGGCAGAGATCCCGCAGGGTTTTAGAGAGAGGGTGGGAGGTAGGTGTCATGTTGTCTGTGCCGCCCACCCGGCAGAATCTTTACATCTTAGAGAAAAAAAACACAACTCACCTCTCCCTCTTTTTACTCCCCCCTTCCTTCTCTCTCTCTCTCCTCTTCCTCCCTTTCTTTCTTCCTTCCTTTTTTTTTTTTTATTTTTTTTTTCGTTCCTCTAATATTTCCCGTTTTCTCCCCCCTCTTCCCCCCAGACAGCAGGATTTCTGTAAGTATGCTATGGAATGTTTCTGTTTGCCTGTGCCAGTTATAGTTGTACCAAATGCCACGCGTGAAACAATGTAGCTATTTCATGTATATATTGTGTGTGTGTATAAATATATATAATGCGTGTATATTATAAATCTAATATGGGAAGTTGAATTTGGCTGTGGGGATTTTTTTAAAAAAATTTTTAGGGCAGCCGGACAGGGGAATGCAGTGCTGTGGCAGGCCGCACACAAGAAGACAGCTTATTTAGGGCAAAGAAATTCTTTTGTTGTTAGGGATTAGAGATCAGATTTGAGGTAATTGCTCCCCCTCCTTCTCCTGCCCCCATTCTTCCTCCTCCTCTTCTGTGAATGAGGCCAGCCAGCTGTAGATGGAGAGATGCTTGGCGCCCCCACTGCCTGTATAAGCGTGTGTAGTAGTGTGAGGCCTGGCTGGGCCCTCAGTCTGCCTGCTTGCTTGCCTCACTATATATACTTGTATATACCAGGGGGCCTGCGTCATTTCAGACCTGACGGAAGGGTCTGTGGGGGGAGGGGACCTCTTCCTTCTCCCCTCCCCTCAGTTGTGAAGGGAAGGGGGGGAATACTTGGGCTGTCTGGCCCAGGGAAGAGAAGTCATGAAATGGCAGGTAAATGAAGCAGGGGCACTCTGTGTTGTTGGTGGGGGCGGGGGGCTGCATTTGTAGTGATTTGTAGGTAATTTTTGTTTTCATGATACAATACGTTCAGTATGGGTTTTTTGTCTGTCACGTGTGCATTGTGAGGTCTGTGGGCTCCTTTTTTGCAGCTATGCATTAATTGTGTTAATGCGTGTTTTCTGGTTTGTGTGTGGATGGATTGACCAGTGTGCCTTTTGTGAAGTGTGTGTGTGTGTGTGTGTGTGTGTGTGTGTGTGTATCATGTGGACGTGTATAGGTACATACAGTGTTAACGTTGCATATATTAGAATTTCTTGTTACATGTGTGTCTGTGTTACGGGCTGTGTGTGATCTGGAGTGTCTTTGACAGACAAACTGGTGTATGTTTGTGTTTCTTGTGTGTTTCTGCTTAATCTGTTGTGTGTATCCTTCCTATTACATCTCCATAGTTGGTGCACAGCTGTGGATTGTGCTCTGGCCCAAAACAGCGCAGGAATTTTGCCTCTGTGGATTTGAGTGTTCTGTTTAACAATCTGACTTGGGGTGCATTCAACGCTCCCCCCTCCCCAGCTGCTTTTCATCTGTAGTATATCCACTTAGTTTGACCTGGGATCGTTTAGGGACGAGGTTGAAGCGGAGCGGTAGAGATATGTGAGACTCTGAAGCCGTTAAATGAAACACTAAGGCAATTTTTAGAAGAGGTGTATTAACAGCAGTCTCCCAGCAGAGGTGGTAGAGGGTAAGAGAGACTGAACCCAATCTGACTTGTCTACCTTTTATTATTTTTAAAATTTTTGCCATATCCTCACCTACACCCTCCGTATATAGCAGCTGTTGTATGGTTCAGCAATTCTTTTCATGTAATGCCAACAATAATGGCTGGCACCGGCCCTGATCTGACTCGAGGGTGTTAGTGTGCGTCACCCTGCCTAGAGAATGCAGATATTTTTTTAACTCCTTTTTTGCCACTGAAGCCATAAACACACCATGCAGCAGTCATGGCGTTACAGCAATTTCACACCATCACTTGGATCAATATCCTAGTAAAGAAATGTTTGTACGCAATGTGTGCCTTCCCTGGGGTGTTCTCATGTAGCCAGTATGCTTCATTAATGCCGCTAATACATTGCATATTTGCGTAGCCCGGCCTGGCTAATGAGAATGCTCTCCTTTTTTTTATTTCTTTTTTCTCTCTGTAAATGGCGAAGACGCTGCTAATTATCCATGCTGCTGCCCAGACTCTGCCCTGCCCACGTCATGCATCTTCATGCAAAACACAAATGGAGACAGGTGCATAGCAATCTGCACTCTGCCATCTTTAAATCCGGCATAATTACAGAGCCCACTATCGGCATGGAATATTAATCTTTGTACACAGAGCTGTGTAGATTTTAAGACCTCACATTTTATTATAATTGATTGAAATGCAAATTACAGGATGGCAGCTACCCACTCTGTGAGCTTTTTTCACTAACCCGTTCCTTTGTGAGGAATATGGATCCATTAATGATGCTGTTTGCAATTGAGTCTTAATGGTTAGCAGCATTGTATAATGACCTCAGTCACGATGAGGATATACTACAGTTTGCGTTCATAGCTTTAAGGCATGGTTTCTTGTCTAAAGGTTTACTAGCAGTTTACATAGGGTGGAAATTCCCCTGTGCCATCAAAAGCAGAACTGGACTGTATTCTGGGAACCCATCTCCTAATATCTAAACATAGCACTGCCTGTCCTAATAATTTGTAATATGATTGCCCTACATCATATACAGACCTAGCTCTGTCTGAGCCTGTCCTGATAATGTGCAGTCAGATCCCCTACATTAGATAAAAAACCAAGCATTGTCTGAGCCTGCCCTGATAATGTACAGTCAGATCCCCTACATTCGATATAAACCCGGCATTGTCTGAGCTTGCCCTGATAATGTACGGTCAGATCCCCTACATTAGATATAAACCCAGCATTGTCTGAGCCTGCCCTGATAATGTACAGTCAGATCCCCTACATTCGATATAAACCCGGCATTGTCTGAGCCTGTCCTGATAATGTACAGTCAGATCCCCTACATTCGATATAAACCCGGCATTGTCTGAGCTTGCCCTGATAATGTACGGTCAGATCCCCTACATTAGATATAAACCCAGCATTGTCTGAGCCTGCCCTGATAATGTACAGTCAGATCCCCTACATTCGATATAAACCCGGCATTGTCTGAGCCTGCCCTGATAATGTACAGTCAGATCCCCTTCATTAGATATAAACCCAGCATTGTCTGAGCCTGTCCTGATAATGTGCAGTCAGATCCCCTACATTCGATATAAACCCAGTAGTACTTTCTGAGCTGTCCTCATAATGTGCAGTCAGATCCCCTACATTCGATATAAACCTGGCATTGTCTGAGCCTGCCCTGATAATGTACAGTCAGGTCCCCTACATTAGATATAAACCCAGCATTGTCTGAGCCTGCCCTGATAATGTACAGTCAGGTCCCCTACATTAGATATAAACCCAGCATTGTCTGAGCCTGTCCTGATAATGTACAGTCAGATCCCTTACATTCGATATAAACCCAGCAGTATCAGAGCCTGTCTTGATTATTTGCAGTCAGGTCCCATGTATTCGATATAAATTAAATGCTGTCTGAGCCTGTCCTGATAATGTGCAGTCATATTCCCTACATTTGCTATAAACCCAGCATTGACTGAGCCTGTCCTGTTAATGTGCAGTCAGGTCCCATGCATTAGATATAAATTAAATGCTATCTGTGCCTGTCCTGTTAATGTGAGTCTCCCTGGTTTTAGTACAAACCCAGCTTTGGGTATTTCCTCATTTTTTTCAGCTGTTTTATTGAGTAGTTCAATTTAGAGATCTAAACACCCATGCTCTCTGAATCTAAGACTTCTTTGTGTGACTTCCAGATTCATAATTTATCGCTGAATGAATATGATTAGAAGTTAACTTCTTTAACCCCTTAAGGACACATGACATGTGTGATATGTCATGATTCCCTTTTATTCCAGAAGTTTGGTCCTTAAGGGGTTAAAGGGACGCTCCAATTACCTAAAATGCTATAATGTAACTGACGAAACATCGGCAGACAATGAAGCCAAGTGCGTGGATTTCCATGCCATCCCCACCCTCAAAGAGACAGAGTTTAGCTAGCTGGGAAACATAAATTTTTAAACTACTTGTAAATTTCACAAAAACCCTTGTTGAGAAGGTAGTTGAAGGAAGTATCTCTTGCACATAAAAGATTGTACAGAAACATAAGGACAGCTAGTTTCTAATTCAGAAAATTGATGATTGCGGATTCTATTCACTTGCTAGAAGTGCTCTTCATTCACGAAAAGCATCCAACAGGTCAGCATGTTTGAGTGTACATACTGCTGTAGTAACCTTCCAATCTTTATGGGTGTTTAGAGCACGTTTTATGCTGTATGTAAGTCCCTGCTGCGAGGCAGAGTTTTAAAGGATTCCACATTGGGTTTTAAATAAATCTTTGGGAAGTCCAGGATTGGCTCAGAGGTCTATGTCTATGGCTTCTTCCTGCTTTCTCCAAAATCTGGACCAGATACTGGTCTTTCAAAGGTTAGTATCTTTATTTTGCAGTATTTGGGGAAAAAAGTTGAATGTGCTTCATCTCCATCCTACTGTCATTTGAGTTGTGTAAATAAAATATTCTACATCATAGTTGTGTTTATAGAACACCTCTGTCATGTCCCAACCTGAATTGATCTGTCTGAATGTATCTCTGGATTTGTGTGACTATGATAACGATCCTGGTCTTTCATTGGTTTGCAGGATGGACAGAGTAACAGAAGACACCTTGCGCCTCAACCTCCTGAAGAGGGGTTTGGAGCAGCCCGATGACCGAGAAGATGTTCTGGCCAAGCAATTAAAAATGGAAGGCCACGAAGCCATGGAAAGGCTGAAGATGCTAGCTTTGTTGAAGAGGAAGGACTTTCCTGGTCTTGAGCTTTCACATGAACATCCGTCCAAACAGGATGGACTTAAAATGTATGAAGAGAAGATGAATGGAAGCTTGCGGACTCATGGAGACAGTCGAGCTGTAGGTAGACATGGAAAGGAGAACATCAATGAAGAGCCAGTTGACATGAGCTCCAGGCGGAGGTGAGACACAGTTTGGTTTGGAATTTTTGGAAAAGACTCTTAAGTTCAGGCCATGGGATTTTGGTTGTCGTTTTTTTGTGTACATGTAGTCTTCTTACACTGTAAAACCTTATTATGTTACATGTATTGTTATTTTTCTTATAAAATATTCAGGGATAACATTCTGCAGCTCTTTACATATTTACGATAAGGTAGGGGACCTTCTCAAACAAACTTACAATGTAGCAAAGGTGAGGTAGAAAAATACAATGTGAATAAAGGGATGCGTTTGAGGGATGAGGGACAGTCTGATAGGACGAGGTAGGACATTCCATAGGAGTTGTGCTGCAGTTAAATCTCTGTAGGGAAGCTTTAGTAGTGAAATCAAGAAGGGGTGTATTTATGAATTGGAGAGGGAATGTGAAGAAGGGTGTAATTATTGGGGACTTTATATTTAGTTGAATTGAATCTGAATGGTACATGGAGTCAATGAGTAAGATAGGAGAGGGGCATTGGGTAAGGAGGCTAAGCCTGGCTCTAGCATTCATTGCTGATTGCACTGAGACAATGTGGGCATCGGGGAGGCTGATAAGAACTAAGTTGACATAGTCAAGATGGAAATACGTGAATGAACAAGTGGCTTTATTGCATCCTGCATTAAAAAGGTGAATGTTTGCGCTTATTGTGTTAGGTGAAAATGGCAGGATTTTCAAAAGAATGGATCTGAGAAGTAAACGTTAGACTGGAGCCAAAAAAAACCACACAAAATAAAAGGTAAACTATAGTGCTAGGAAAGCAAAGTTGACTTAGCTCTGATGGCTTTCCTCAGGCTCTGAGTTTTACTGGACTTATCCCTGCAATGTAAACATGACGGGGGTAAATGGACAGGACCACTGCACCCAGACCATTTCATTGAGATGAAGTGAGCTGGGTGCCTATAGTGGTTATTAATACTGAATCTGTATCATTCAGTTTATTAAGATTCCTACAGTGATTTAATTTTACTCTTCAGTCAGTGTAATAGTTTGATTTTTAAACCTTTTGAGGACTGTTATATCGATGTAAAGTTAAGGTCGGTGACAAAGCATGCTTAACTAATCCCCTTACCTCTTGCTCAAAGGGCTTCTGCAACCAATCAACTTACACTAAGCTAGTCTAGTAGACAGCCACTAGAGGTGGAGTTAACCCTGCAATGTAATTATTGCAGTTTATAAAAAAACTGCAATAACTACAGTTGCAGGGTTAAGAGTAGTGGGAGTTGGCACCCAGACCACTCCAATGGGCAGAAGTGGTCTGGGTGCCTGCAGTGTCCCTTTAAGCATGCGTGGGATAGGCATAAGGCTATTCTAACTATAAGATAAGGTATTTAGAAAATTGGGCAGACTAGATGGGCCGAATGGTTCTTATCTCCCGTCACATTCAATGTTTCTATGTCACACCTAGCATCATAACCTGTGTCTCTTGTTTGAGTTATCGTGCTGGGATCTCCCCTGCCTGACACTATACAGTTGTTTTAAAACCATAGCAAAAAATAAAATTCTTCTGATTGCTTGTGCAGCAGAAATTCCTTTCTTTAAACAAATTAAACTGATACTGGGAGTTGAATTATAAATCTCATTAATCTACGTGTCCAAGGGACTAAAGCGGTAGCCCAATCGTGTCCATGTTCTGACACAAGATTATTTTAGATTGGGGCCCCTCCCTAGAGTCCTGGACATTGACTGGCGTATTCCCTAAATTTTAAACATTAAATCTTAACGGAAAAACTGGGGCAAAAGAACTGATCTGGAAAAATTCTCCATCTCGAACTACAGTCACCCCTGTCTGCTTCAGTTTTCCAATCAGTTTGGAGCTTAGTCGCCCTCAAACACCCCCCCTCCCCCCCCACCCCACCCCTCCATAGTCTCTCTCTCTGTCTCTCTCCTCCCTGAGTAGTGTATATGTCTATGTGTAATATGTTTGAGGACTGTGTGTGTGATTATAATACATTAATAAGCTCCGGAACCGTGAGGGAGTACCTACTGTGGACTCCACCAGCACGAGGTTAACAGCGCATGCTCTCTGCCCTGACCTTCCCAGGTGCCCCTATAGCAGAAAAAAATAAAATAAAAAATAAAACTGTCTGCCCAGTGCACGGAACTAGACGTCCCAGGCATCAGACGGAAATAATTCACCATCATCCCTGCAATAACCTCTTAAGGACCAAACTTCTGGAATAAAAGGGAATCGTGACATGTCACACATGTCATGTGTCCTTAAGGGGTTAAAGGCAATCTGTAGTGGCTATGGTGCCAGGAGTGTCCTGGCACCATCTCTAAGTACAGTGGTTGTCTCCCCTGAGACAAGCATGGATGATATAGACTTCACTCAATGACTGAGAACGCACAGCTGACCCTCTCAACCAATGAAAGCAACCCTGCTTCGTTCACCCAAGCTTATTGGAGAATCCAGAAACTGGCATGACTGGAGCCCAGAGGGACCCAGGTAAGTTTCCAAACGGTTATCAAAGGGCTCTTCACCATTCGAACTGGCTGTCATATGGTTCCTAGTAGTATTCCTTTAACACCCACCGGGCCAAGGGTTTTTGGGAATGCTCACTGCAGAAGTTGTATATCCAGAAACTTCAAGGGATGACACTCATTTTATTTTTATTTATTTTAAGCATTATAATTCATCTTCCATATAGTGCATTACAAAATAATCTACAACCAGGGCTTTAAAATATGTTTTATTTTTATATTCAAAATGTTTGTAGTGTCTTGCTGCAAGGTGCCCACTTGCCACAGCAGCACAGGACTGGGCCGTGGTGATGAGATTTTTTTTTGTTTCTTAACCTCCCATGAATAGTCTCCGTTTTCTGCAGTGGATCGGCTGTTTCTCTGTGCTCTGGCATCCAAAGTCACTTTCCCAGCTCCCTCACCAACTCGTGTGTCATTCTTGCAGAAAGCAGTGGGAGGAAGTGACATGACCTCACATCCTCCTGGCACTTTGCTTTAGTACAGCATTCGGGTGTAAAGGAACCAGGGAAAACTGTTTATTATCTCGTCCAGCTCCCCCCGTGCCACCAATGTCACATCTCATAAACAGCAGGTGGAAGTGTGAATGGGTTTTGCTATGGGTGCGAAGAAATGTTTGCGCTGGCAAGGCTGTATATATAAATCTGTGTCTCCATCAATGGAGGGCTCAAAATGCCATATATCACAGTAGTAGACAAGCCACTGCAAATATTCTGTTTTAATATGTCCTCAGGGAATGTAAGGGCAGCAGCCCTGCCCCTAAAGGACTCCCGTGGTGTCCAACAATTCCTAGCTTGTGGATATAAGCCAGGAGTTGCAAGATACCTTGTACAGCATCTTGTGGACTTCACACCTGCAATATGAAGAACATTATAGGGCATCTAGACTACGTCTCCATGAAGTGGTCTGGGTGCAATGCCCCCGTCAGTCCTACAATCTAAAAACGTTACAACATACGGCAGTGTTTTGATTGCAGGGCTAAGCACACCTCTGCTCTGGTGGCTGTCTTCCTGACAGCTACTAGATTGTGTTTCCATGGCAACAACAGAGTTTGACTAGGTTATGTGACGTTCAGGGTCCATCTTCAAATGCTGATCTCGGGAATGCATTGAATTCAATGCTTCCCTACAAGAAGCATTTCATTCTGTGAGCGCAGTGTTCGTCACACATGCGCTTCTCGTCACCAATGCTTCTCTATGACCAGCATTGGATTTGGACAAGACGCCAGAGAATCGACACATGTGCAAATCCTAATAAAGTGCAAGGCGCTTCTTAATTAAAGTGCTTGATCAAAGAGTGCAAAATTCTAATTAGCAGCAAAGAACCCACATCAAAAATATATCTTATTCAAAGACACAATTAAAGTGACTAAACTAAGACACTGGTAATCAAAGTGAATAACAACCTGTTATTAAATACCTTAAATCAAGTGTATACACTAGTACATATTACATTACACTTCTATACAATAATTCCATAAATCTTCATGTCCTAAAAAATAAGCGTAGTGCAATCTGAAAAGCCCCCCCCCCCTTCTCTCCCCCAATAAAAAATATTAAAAAAACTCACATCGAGTGCGACAAAATAGTTCCGTACTGGCAAGGAATACACACAATGATAACACAATTCTCAGACGACCCCCCCCCTGAGCCCAGCCGAAATGCTACTCCACCACACTAAGGTCCCCCGCTCCTCATACAAGAAAGCAATGACAGTACGTATCCTTAACACAGCTAAAGCGATCATACCACAACACTGGAAAACACCAGTGACACCATCTCTGGAGACGTGGTTCACACAGATGGAGGAACTGAGGTCGCAGGAAGACCTCTATCATTCCGCCAAAGACACACATCAAACCTACCTCAACACCTGGACACACTGGCTGCTGACAACGGCTAAACCAGACTTTAGAGAACGCCTACGATACTAGACAAGGACGCTACGAAACAGTAACCCACTGAAACCCGTACCATAGACAGACTACTGACAACCCAACAAGTTACCCCCCCGATCCCCGCAGGGATCACGACCAATGAAGCAAGGACGCACCAAAAATAGAGGGCCAGCAGATAGACCAACCTGACCTAATCTTAGACATGGGTACCGCACTAATAAACGCCCAAGCTACAAGAGGTCCACCAATAGGTAAAGGGATAGCACTGAATATACAAGAACACACCCATTAGACGACTGGGGGACCCCTAGCAGAGACCACAAGAGACTAAATAAGCTGATATCCCTAACCACGACCAGTCCCCCCACCATATAGGAAACGAACGGTTCGATATGATGTCTAGAACGGACCTGCGAGTCCAAATATAAGGGGGGCCTGCGAGCCCACATGATGTTTACCCATGTTACGGCCGCTAACTCTGCCACCGGCCAACATAAGGCACAGTACTTACTTGCTACTATATTGAATCTGAAACTGGTGACCTGCGAGTCCCTCCCTGTTTTTCTATAAGATGAACGAAAAATGCAAATAAAAACATATTTACAAAAAAAAAAACCTCACATCCACCAAAGCCTGTTCCCTAATCTTTGGGTTCCTACTTTGTCTCAGAATATCTTTTGACTGTTGGAGTGAAATTCAAACACAGTAACTCTGAGTATTTCATAAAGATTTTATGAAATCCTTATGGGGGTGGAGTGACAGTGCCCCTTTAACTACAACTATCTGCTATACAGCCAGTAGTACCATACACTGCTGTATTAAAAAAAACATGAGAATCCTCAGAGGACTCAACTGAAGTCACTCATGCCAATGTATAGTGGGCGCATGCAATGTTTGAGCTCTGCTTTACAAATGTGTTTGTTTGTCAATGTAAGAGTTTGTCAGCATATGTATTAATAAAAAATATCCAGGTGCCTTAGTAGCCACTTGGTACTGCATGGGAGCAACATTAGTTATTGATGCTGTCCTTGCTGGATAATTTAACATACTTCTTATTTTTTTTTTTTAATCACTTGGTAACCTCTCTCTTGTGTAAATTTCTGTTTTTGCATGTTGAAGCCCATTGTACCTTCTGGCTGAGACATGCATTGTGGATGAACATTGCATAACAGTGACAAACTCTGCACATGATCACGGTTGCTGGGTGTGACGTTATAACTTGTGTTGTATTGTGAGGTCATTATGACATCATAATTGAACTTGTCGTCCTCGGCTTCTAAATCACATAGCTTAAACAATTTTTCTGTGAGCTGATAGTTTTTATGTGTTTTGTCCCATCGACTATGTTTTAATTTTTCTCGTTATGTTCAGTTTCTTAACTGATGGCTGACTTTGCACGATCATGGTTTGTGACCCCTGAACATGAATCTAGTGCTACTCTTTTTATATGTTGTATCAATATCTCTCCCATGTTCTCCCCAACCTCCTGATCACATATTGGTAGGAGATAAGCTGCAGAAGCCTGCTCATTGTCCCTTAAAGTGGACTTTAAAATAGGTTGGCTCATGTAAGAGATCGAAAGGTCCTCTTGGAAGGGAATGTTTGCACGATAGAGACATGAGTTATTGAACATGTCTTCTCAATGCATGTTATCTGTAGGTTACGTTGGGTAAAGTTTGGATAAATAATCTCAGTTCTTGGTTACGTTATGATGCATTGGAAAGCTGTAAACCCAAATTGAATAATGAGCCCTTGTCTCCTATCTCCTTTACTTTTTGACTTCCATAGTGATCAAGACCGAGGAGGACTAACACCTTCCCCAGACATTATTGTTCTCTCTGACAATGAGGCATCTAGCCCTAGATCTGTCTCCCGTTTAGAAGATCGAATCAAGGTGGCAAACATGGAGATGTTCAAGGTAAGACCTCTTAAGTGGGGGAGTTCTATAAGCCATGTACTAGAAGCATTCTCACATTCTTTTCTGATTCCAGCTCTGTGCTGTAGTCTCCCATAAACACGCTTTAGTCTTCAGTATGTAGAACGTTTTCATGTCAATCTATTCAGTTTCGGTTTACATGGTTATAGACAATGTAAGACATCAAGGTCAATAGTTAGAGATGGGACTTACAATAACTACCTATAAATCTGGTAAACATTTCTACAAGTGCACCCCCCCCCCCCCCATCTGTATTATTTTCACCCCCCCCCCCAACATGGCTGACTTGATCCTCCCATCCTGCTTTTCTCCAGGGAAAGAATTTGGAAGAACGGCAGCAGTTTATTAAGCAGCTGAGAGATGAGCTGAGACTGGAGGAAGCCAGGCTAGTCCTGCTGAAAAAACTACGCCAGAGCCAGCTGCAGAAAGAAAACGTTCTTCAGAAGGTGAGTTTTTTTGCAAATGAAATGCATACTCCGTGTTTTGAGACATAAACATAGCACTATTTTCTATGGTTTTACACTCCCTGGAGCATGTCTGTATGTAATGACTTAAGAAGTGGAACAGACTTGGAACAACTGGTCCACACCCCAGTGAGCATCCTTCTCCTTTTGCTTTCATTTACTCATCCCAATATGCATCCTGCGTCCTCTGCTTGACTCCCACCCCACACGAGTGCTCTTCATTTTTCCACTTTCCCTTCTCACCCAACCCATTACACATCCATCTTCTACTGCCTGCCATTCTAAGATGCGCTTCCATTTCCTGGTGCCAGTCATTCCTCTAAAGTGCATCTATTTCGCACTGTCTGTTGCTGCCTCATGCAACTCTCTCTGTGCTCATCATCCCAGGCCCGGTGTGTCTCCTGCTGCCCGTCACTCCATCACAGAACCTCCATCTCTTGCTGCCTGGAACTCTCCCAATGTGCCTGCATGTCCTGCTTCTATTGCTCCACAATGCATATCTCTCTCCAACTGCCCAATGCATTCTGCTTCTGTACTTGTTGCAATATAGAGTGTAATTACCAACCATCTTTTACAGAATCCAGTGGTACAGAATGCAGCTACCATTGTACAGCCATCTCCAGCCCACGTGGGACAGCCTGGCTTGTCAAAGGTCCCATCCCGACCAGGAGCACAGGGCTTGGAAGCTCAGAATTTAAGGAATATGCAGGTGAGGAGTGCCTGTTGGGCTGTGTAGGTTATTTGGAAATGAGAGGTGTCTTTGGGTCAGGTATGGTGGAGATTAATAAATACAAGATCTGAAATAGTTTGAACATCATTTCTCTGTACATGGGTATCATAGAAGAACTTTATAATAATAGCATGTACGGTGGACCAGGGCAGCTGTGGAAGGATACCAAACATGAACTAATTTGTTGGAAACATTGCTTCCTGTAGCAGTCACATTGATGTTACTAAACTCAACACGACAGGCTATTCTACTAACAACTTTTTGTCTTTGGCGATTGCTTGGCTTTTAGTGCATTTTATATATCTACCAGCACAAATTATGGCTCAAATAGCAGAGTCAAACTCTCCTCCTCTCTCTCATGCCTTGTGTTATCCATGCAATGTTTGGCTTCTTGTTCAATGTGATTTTGGATAGTGAACCTCAACCAACGAAGTAAAGTCTTACTTTTAACATTTATTTATGTTTTAATTGCTGCTCTTACTGACTTTCCTTTCTGTTTTTTTGTAGAGTCATAGTGTAATCAGGACATCATCCAGTGCTCCGCTACCACACATGTTGATGTCCCAGCGAGTTATTGCCCCCAACCCTACCCAGCTTCAAGGCCAGTGTGTGCCGCCTAAAACTAGTCTTATCCGCAACAACAACCCAAGCATGAACCAAGCCATCAACTACCCCCAGGTAATACCCCCCAACTAACTACCCCCATGTGACTATTTCCTAGTAAATTCCAACTATTCGTCCACTACCCTAAGGTTACTAAATTGCACCTGTAGCAAACTCAACCCTTTAACAGAGTTTGCCATGAGCTTTTGGAGGGGGCTGCTTGCCCGCCTCCTGCCCTGTGATTATGGTCCCTTGGAGATTTGGCCCTTCAAGTGCAACATTTGGGCTTACTGTATTTTATTATACTGCCACTGGCTCTTTAAGCAGCATATGGAATTCTATTGGACTGTGTATGTCCCTTTCAGACTATGGCCCTCTCATCAGCCCAGGCTAAGCTTAAACTCCATGGCGATTTGACTGTGTTTGTGGCATCTGAGCGCTGTTCGGATATATTGAGCGCTCAGATCCAAGCCATCTGGGGATGGGTTGAATGTGGGGGTTCTGTTCAGTATGATAGGAGTTATGTCTTTTTGTGTCTTTTGCTAACATGTGCTCAATGGAGTTTGCCTTTATCCCTGGATATAATTGGATTACATCTCCATTGTCTCCAGGATAGAGGACTCTTGTGAAACTGGTTTAGGCCGGAAAGCCATGCTGGCAGTGGGTTTTTAACTTTTAACTTTTGCTAACTTTTGAACCCCTGGTAATTTTGTAATATTTTGTATATGTAATATGTGAATGTGATGTATAGTTTTAAAGTTATAGTATATTTGTAAAAACTTTTTCTCTGCCTGTGATAATTAAATTTCCCATTGTGTAAGATAATTGTATCACAGGCAGAGGGAAGGACTTTACTGTGGGTTGTAACTGTTATTTTATTGGTTATTTTATACCTCCCTGTGGGCGGTCCTGTATGTGCAAGACCGTAATAAAAACCAGGCTGGGTGTACCAGCACAGTCAGTTCTACTTTACCCTCAATTCGGAGTGCCGTCTCTTATTGGGGGAATCTGCTACAAAGGATTGCTATGCTTGTCATATTCCCTTGGTAACTCACTGCTAAGTTCTTGTAAGCGCTGGTTCCTGGTTTGCTCTCTGGAGGAGTCCACGGTGGTTATGGTATCTGCTGCAGTGCTTGGAGGCTTCAGGAAGCCCTAGGAGCATCCTTCAACGGAGGTACCCAGTTGGGGTGCCAGGTGATCCGTTACAGCACCATTAAAAACTTTTACCATATATTAGCTTCCCAAAGGCACTATTTTACCCCACCAGCTATATATGTATTTATCACGTGAATGCCAGAACCTAAAACATTCCTCACTCACATAAATTGGCCACTTCTTAAAGAAAGAAAGAAAGAAAGAAAGACAAAGCAGTTGGTAAATAAATAAAACGGCAATAATAAAAATAAAACCCATATTCTTATGAACTCAACATTGAGGCATTTATGTGCTGGTATTCACTTGTCTTTTCTTTAATTCATTAACTGTAGCATGATTTACCTAATGCTAGAATATCTCTCTGAAAGTGGTCTGCCACGTCATGCCCTCATTGCTTCCACTTCCACTCCTTTCTAAAGTTTTAGCATTTTTTAAAAAAAAATTGTTAATTATTATTAATGTTTTTTTTTTTTTTTTTTTTGTTTTTTTTTTTATAAACAGTCTAGCTCTTCAGGCCCCTGCCAGCGCACTTCCTCCTCTGCCATGTACATGAATCTCGGATCCCACATGCAGTCAGGACCTGTAAACCGCGTGTCTTCCCCACTACCCAGTCCAGGCGCAATGACTGATCCAGCCAGCTCGCAGGCGGCTGCCAAGCTGGCCCTTCGTAAGCAGCTGGAGAAAACACTGCTGGAAATTCCTCCTCCTAAGCCACCAGCACCTCTCCTCCACTTCCTGCCCAGTGCTGCCAACAGCGAATTCATCTACATGGTTGGCCTGGAAGAGGTCGTCCAGAGTGTCATAGATAGCCAAGGTCAGTAAACGGTCCTGGCTGGGGGTTTCTGGTGGTTTAGAATGTCAGGACGTCTTGGCAGTTCCGTTAATGATCTGTATAGCAAGGGTTGTTGTATTCATTGGTTATGGCTTAGCAGGGGTGAAACAGACCTTTTGATGGAATATAAAATCAGTCTTTCTAGTTTGCCCATCTAGAAGCAGAAGCATTATTTTTTCTTGATTTTGTTTACTGCTCAGGTCATGTCTCAGTGTTCCCTAGTTCATGTTCTCCTGTATCTACACCAACCTGCTCTTCAGGGTATTGCATTGTGTATTCACTATAGGCAGGGGAGTATTGCTCAGTGTGTGTAGAATCTAGTAGGGGAATATAATGCTTATATTAATGTTAGGATTAGTATGCATTGTCCTTGAGATAAAGCAGGGGTAGGGTGTGAACTGTGCTTAGACTGTAACGGTGAGACAGTGTGCACTGTGCTCAGAGTGTAACGGCGGGGTGGTGTGCGCTGTGCTCAGACTGTAACGGTGGGGTAGGGTGCGCTGTGCTCAGACTGTAACGGTGGGGTAGGGTGCGCTGTGCTCAGACTGTAACGGTGGGGTAGGGTGCGCTGTGCTCAGACTGTAACGGTGGGGTAGGGTGCGCTGTGCTCAGACTGTAACGGTGGGGTAGGGTGCGCTGTGCTCAGACTGTAACGGTGGGGTAGGGTGCGCTGTGCTCAGACTGTAACGGTGGGGTAGGGTGCGCTGTGCTCAGACTGTAACGGTGAGACAGTGTGCGCTGTGCTCAGACTGTAACGGCGGGGTGGTGTGCGCTGTGCTCAGACTGTAACGGCGGGGTGGTGTGCGCTGTGCTCAGACTGTAACGATGGGGTAGTGTGCAAACATATTCTAGTAGGGAGAGCAGCCTGTTGTCCTCCATCAGTTTATTTCTACCAAGTGATTAGCTAAGGCATTGCAGTCTGTTCTTTATCTGTATTTACTTCTCAGGGAAAGGCTGCTCCTCTCTTCTGCACATGGACCCGTTTACCTGCGCTCAGTGCCGTACAGATTTCACTCCACACTGGAAACAGGAGAAGAGCGGCAAGATACTTTGTGAGCAGTGCATGACGTCCAATCAGAAGAAAGCACTGAAGGCCGAGCACACTAACCGGCTTAAAAATGCCTTTGTGAAAGCCTTGCAGCAGGAGCAGGTGAGTCTGGATTTGATATCCTCACGGTGTGAAACATCAGGGTGCAGGCGGGAGCAAAAATATACTGAAGTGCCCAGATACTTAAAATATCACTGTAAAATCCCCTATACTTTGTGATCGTGTATTTTACTGATTTCTTTATTTTACCAGTTACAGGCATACCTAGTAAGCATTATATATTAACTACTCCCATGTAAAAATAAATATAAAGAGACAGAGAAATGGGGTGTAGGGGAAAACCCAACATCTCAAACTCTGACGTAGGTTACTAAGGGGTATATAGGGGCATAACCGCAGGAATAAATATAGAACAAAGGAAAGAGATGAGCTAGAAGACCACCATACATACAAGTTTGAGGTGGGAGACTGCTCATTCAATGGTATATACCCCTACAGTAGATGTACTTTCATAGAGAGGGGGAGGGGGGAAAAAGACAGAAACCACAAATAAAGGGGAGAAAAGACAGAGGGGGAGAGGACGTGGGTATGTGTACCTTTAATAGAACAGAGAATATATAAATGGTAAAAAGATCTAGCTGGCCCTATATCCAACACAATTGAAAAATAGTCACAGAGAATTATAAATAACAAATGGAGTGTTGGTCTTAGCAGATAAATCCTACCAGAAATCAGGTCTTGGCAAATGGGTCCTGCCAGAGATCTGGTATAAGGGCAAAGGGGTATATTGGATCCAATATACAATATACAATTGTGTTGGATCTAGTCAGTATTTGTGAGTTAGTACATCACCAGTTTGTACTTTGTGTAAGGGATATCTCCCCCCTGGCCAGGTATAGGGCCAGCTAGATCTTTTTACCATTTATATATTCTCTGTTCTATTAAAGGTACACATACCCACGTCCTCTCCCCCTCTGTCTTTTCTCCCCTTTATTTGTTGTTTCTGTCTTTTTCCCCCCTCCTCCTCTCTTTTTTCCCCCTCCCCCTCTCATCTACTGTAGGGATATATACCATTGAATGAGCAGTCTCCCACCTCGTACTTGTATGTATGGTGGTCTTCTAGCTCATCTCTTTCCTTTGTTCTACTCCCATGTAAAATAAATCTATTGCGGTCACTGTAGTTCATACCCTGTACAGGAGGGATGATGTATTTATTAGGCATTAGAGTATCCCCATTCCATACATTTCTCACAAACTCTCTAGTGCACATAGAAAAGTAAAATGTTAATTGGGAAAAAAATATTACTAATTAAAACTAGTAAAAATCTCTGTGTGTGTGTGTGAGGTAGCTTTTGCACTCCTACCTCCAGCCAATGGTACCGGGTGCCCAGCCACACTGCAATATAAAAATAAACGGTTGCCGGTGTTCTATCAGTGTGCTATACCCCATCAGATTTCTATACCCTTGTCACTTCCGGGGAGGGGAATCAGCTGGATCCTGTGCTGCACATGCGTGCTAGCACTTCTGCTACTCTTCCACAGCCAGGTCCTGGAAGGCAAGTAAAACTAGTTTTACACTTTAATTATAGTTAGTGCATTCACTAAGCTTAGGCACACGGGACATTTAGGGTTAAGTGAGGGTTCAAATTAGGGTTAGGTAAGTGCTTCTAACCTCTCTCACTCTCTATTCTTACCCTAACCCTTGGGGTAAGGGTAAAAATAGAGTGTGTGAAATCACAATGTAGTGATATTCCCCTAATGTAAAATATCACTAAATGTGAACAAGTTCCTAATCCTAACCCTAATTTGAACCCTAACATTAACCCTAAATGTCCCATAACCTTCCAGGACCTGGCTGTAGAGGCGTAGCAGGAGTGCTAGCACGCATGTGCAGCACAGGATCCAGCTGATTCCCCTCCCCGGAAGTGACGAGGGTATAGAAATCTGACGGGTATAGCACAATAATAGAACACCGGCACTCCTGGATTTCCAACATCAGTCAGGTTTATTGTCAAATTAGTCGTTTCAGTTTAGGACTTTCATTAGGATCAGTCAAACCTGACTGATGTTGGAAATCCAGGAGTGCCGGCAATCGTTTGTTTGTTTTTTGTTTTTTTTATATTTATACACATACACATACACACACACACACAAAACCGTGTAGTAATAGGGTGCAACTTGTGTAATATTTTTTACTTTATGTGACTGTTGCATTATTACGCTGGGGATTAAAGCGTTAACCTGTATTCAGCCTTGTGATGGAATAAAATGCAAGATTTAAAAAGCAGCATAGTATCTGTCTATGCATGAGAGTACTGAAACACTCCATATAAAGTAAATGAGGATGCCTGAATCTGAATGGGGTAGAACAACACCATGTACCTCTATTCAGGTAAGTCATGTATGAATAAAGGAAGACACACATTGGAATTTAATTTCATTAATACATGTTTGACACTTTATTGTGCAGCTTGTACTAATTGAAAAAATAGGTTTGTGTTTATTCAGTAAGCTTCATATAGACCTCAGAGTTACAAAGTATGGGGGAGATAACAAAATTGCCATTCTGGTCCTTCATGAAAGCATTTTGGTTCAAAAGCAGAAACTGGTTGAGAGTTTTAGGTGCACATTTTGGGTTCATTTTATGTCTATAAAAAAATGATCCAGTAAATGGAAGAGTTCAGTATTAAAGGAATTCAGACTTTTATTAACATAGTGGTTTCCCAGCCCCCCTAATAATCAGGGGCACCCGGACAATATAGCCAACAGTTTCCTTTATACCTTACAACATCCCTTCCCTCTAACTAAAGGGGTAACAAAGTTTCATTCAATATGCCACTGTGTGCCATTGCACTGCACATGGCTTGTGGTAACTAGACCGAGTAAATCTGTACCCAACAGGCCCGCACTGATTTGAATCCCACCCACCCCATCTGAAATTAAGGGATAGTGAGTGTGGCGCCGGTCTCATCTGGTTGAAACCAGGACTTGCAATAATGTATTAGTCCCACTTCTACAGAATGGGATCAGGGGCAAACTCTAATAAGTGAGGGTATGAAGAGAACCATGCTGCCAGGCAGTTGCTGATAGTACGAGTGCCACTGAGAGAGTGCCATTCAATAGTGACACCCTGTTACTCCCTATCAATTCTAAATGAGCCCTTTTTGTTCTGCAGTAAAATGGATAATACAGTTCCATCATCAGCATCTTTGCCTTACGAATCAGTAGTATCTGTAGACTATAGATTGTCGTTCGTGTCCAGAGAGGGTTGTGTTAACACGCAGCATTTTAAGTAAATTAATTTGTTGAGAAATGTTTGGCGTACTGTGGTAATTTTTCAATATGTTCTGCAGGAGATAGAGCAAAGATTACAACATCAGGCGTCCATATCTCCTGGCACTCCTCCAGCCATCTCCAACAAGCAGGACACCATGATCAGACATCACACCCTGAGACAGGTATGGGGCCAAACTCAAAGGGCCATCACCAGTGTTGGGGGGTGGGTGGAGGGGGAATCTCATCCCTCACATAATTTGTATTTTTCTGTCACAGGCTACCCAACCACAGAACACAATGCAGAGAGGTATCCCAACTGCCCGCTCCATGTTGTCTAACTTTGCTCAGGCACCGCAGCTTCCTGTCGCTGGGAGCTTGCTTGGCATGCCAGGTGAGGCATTGGACAGTGTTAATTTGTGCGCATGCATACATTTCCTGCTTTGTATTTGTGTATTCATTTTGTTTTTCTTTTGCATCAATAGGCGTGAATATTGCGTATCTCAACGCTGGAATGGGTGGCCACAAAGCCACCAGCCTAGCAGATCGACAACGAGAGTACCTACTAGACATGATTCCCCCGCGCTCCATATCGCAGTCCATCAGTGGACACAAATAGCCCACATGCAGTGGGCTCCCCCTTCTCCCTTGGATTAACAGGCGCTAATCCCATACCAACATCACACATCATGTGGACATTTCAGACACTAGGCGCCATTTCATCTGGCCCTTTCCCCAGAGAAGCTTATTAAAAGAACAGTGTTGTGCTTTTTACCCTGTCTTCGGACTGGCTTTGTTGATATATGTATATTATTATTTTTTTATTATTATTTTGTTTTGAATCTATTGTTTCTGCTGGTGCCACAAGCTAATATTGTTTTGAAAACTCTTACCATTGCTGTGGAGGGGGCCAGGGTTAAACCCTAAAGACTTGTTTGTTACTGTCCTTGCAAAGCTATGGACTTGAACTACAATAGGGTCCCCTTCATTCAAGCAGCTGCCAATCATTTCATGCATTTCACTGACCGTCGAGAGCCCATCTGATTTTTGACACTCCCTGTGAACCCTTCCTTCTGCCTCCAAGGAACACACTGCATTGTTTGCATTTGCCAGATCAAGGACAGTGGATTATTAAAAGGTCATTACAATCTGAATTCTTAGAGGCTGAAAATTCACGATGTATAAACAACTTGGACCCAATAGAGGACAACTATAAGAATTTAGAAGAAGAGATGTTGGCATCATCACAGCACATATTGGAGGCTCTGCCATGCGGAGCATAATTTTCCGTTAAACGGAACAAGGATTTCAGTATTCCTTCACCCTCTTTTGTTCCCTGGGAGCCTTTCTACAGACCCATAAAGGGTTTTCTCACCCACCATCTCTTTTGCTTCTCCAAAGGGCATGCCTAAGCTCCACCGTTAACTGCGTTGTTTCCTGTAGACATGGTGGAATATTGAATAGTTCATATATCCATGAGCTGTATTTGCACTAAATGCACATCCAAGCTTCAGAGTTTGGGATCAGCATAAAACATGAAGCCAGTGACGGTGTATAGAGAAGAGCAGCCCTTCCGTTTTGTTAAGGACTACAACGCTGATTCGAGCTTAAAGAATTTAAGTTACACAGGAGGGAGATGCACTTAAATGAACTGGTCCTCCACTTTGTGAGGCCAAGATCTGCTCTGGGCTCATTCGGTCAGTTAAGCTTGAAGAGACGTATTTATGACTGGTGCTGCCAAGCACCTGGATCAGTTGGTTTAGATGTCATGCACTGTCCAAACTTGTGCCATCTTCTCCTATGTATTCCCTGTGCCTCGGGGACATGCACAGGTTAAACATACCCCGAAAATTTTACTTACAAGATGGACATTGTTTGTCCCAAAAAAAATAGCACTTAACACCTTTCACATTGGGACACTCTGCAGAGTGCTTTTAATGGAAAAAGAGAAATGGTGGACCTCAGATACATCAGTGTTAATATTTTATGGAGGCTAATGGGCCTGAAACTCATTTGTCCTGTTAATTTCCTAGCTGGGGAGACTTTGAGGCACATAATCACCAGCTTGCCCACCCATCCTTGATCCCGGGCCATGATCCATTGCTAGGAATAGTCACTACTGCTTTTATTTTCTTTATTTTTTTTTCCCCGTAAATTCCCCATTAGTCTAAATGGGAAGGGGGTTGTATCCTGTAATTCCAGGCTAGGCGCTGGAGATCCCATGATCCTTCACCACTTAAAGCTGCACTGTAAACCCCCTCAACCCAGTCAAGAGAGATACTGCGAAAGTAGAGACTACTTTTGTCTGTATATTTCTTATGCCTGACGCCGCAAGACACTGGGCAGTTGACCTGTCAACTGAAATTTTCTTTGCATATGTCTGTTTAAAACAATACTACAAACAAATAGCATTTTACTTTATTTCTCTACATTCTTTGTGGGGGCTTTTTTTTGGGGGGGGGGGGGGGGGGGGAGGGTGGAAGTGGCAAGTTAGGACTTTCCTCACAAGTTTTCAAACCATATTTCATCGAGAAAGGAAAAAAAATGCTGATGGAGTCTGGGTTTGAATACAACTAAATATTTAGCTCACAGCCACATTGAAACAAAGTATTTATTTGACCTCTCTGAAGATACTGGTGCTCTCTGTATTGTATGGTGTCCAGTATTTCAGATTAATAAAAACAAAAACAAAAAACTGCTACGACAGTAAAAAAAAAAAAAATCATTGCCAAACCTAGGTAAGTCTATAATTCGTAAAACTGTATCTGTGCTATATGACCGTGCAAAGAAAATGTCTGTTAACAGAGAACCACTTTAAGGCAGATGGTGGACGACTGGATGCTAATTTTATTGGAAATGAACGCCTGCCGAATGATGTCCCAGTGATGGGACTAGGCCTAAAATCTCCAATTCCAAATATCCTCTGCCACATGAGGATTATAGTCTAGGTCGTTCGGACGGATTTGCATCAAAAGACCCAGCCTGTACCTTATGTGCCAAAGGGACTGTAAGTCATTGGCAGCTAAGTGACCCTTCTGTCCAAAATCCACACCACGTTCTCGCTGGTGCTAATTTAGGTGCATTTATGGAATTACCGTAGGCACAGTAACAGTACTTTGTATAGTGTAAGCAATGGAAATATGTTGCAGAACGGAGTATGCTCAGTGTACTGATAAGACCAATGAATGTGATTGGGGCACGGCTCCATTTAATGGTCTTGTACTCATTCGACTCTCCCTGTAGCAGATGAATGTGTAGAGCAGTCTGCTCTGAGATTGGGAGGGTTCAATCCATATGCAAGTCCCCTGGTGATAATGGTTATTGGAATGATTTGGGGTTTAACCCCTTAAGGACCAAACTTCTGGAATAAAATTGAATCATGACATGTCACACGTCATGTGTCCTTAAGGGGTTAAAACGGTATTGGTTGCCTCTATCGGTTTGTTGTTGGTAGCCGTAGTGGTATAACACAGTGGAAGCAGTAGAAAGTACTTAGGTTGATGGACATTTCAAATGGTTTAGAAGTATTTTGTTATATTTGCCCCCCAACTGAACCATTTTTGTTCTCCTTCCCGTGTAACAATTTAATCTGACAGATTTCACGTTTTTTAACTTTAAAGGTGCTGTGGAGGTGTTTGGTGACTAAATCTCCCTCCTTTTATGCAATGGCTTTTTTTTTTTTTTTTCTTTCTTTTTTTAAATTCTAATTTGCTAGGATCTGCTTTGAAAAGGGAGAAAAGCAAAGGCAGGTTCATGGTTCTCTGAAATACTGCAGCAGAAAAAAGCACCATTTAAAATAATTTTGGGCTCCTGTTTCAATGCGAATAACTCTTTATGTTCTATGTGTATAAAAAGCTATTTCTCAACACGATAAATGAAAATACGGGGGAAAAATGTTGTATATTATGTAAAAAAAACAAAAAACAAAAAAAACAAGCAGGTCAGATGACTCACATACCAGAGCTTAATCGTGTGAGACTTTGTCACTGTGTATTGTAGTCTGTGTGTAATTAACGTGCAAAAGGCAGAGTTCTGCGTTACTAGATCGCCATTTCTAAATCCCAAACATGTTAAATTCCGGCGAAACTGAGATTTTTGTTTTTCTAATACAATAAGTTTAAATGACATCATGATGCCTTTGGGTTAATTTGATATGAAATTAAAATTGTAATGTTCACTATTGAATGGAAGCACGTTGCAAATATGTTGGTTTGACCCCTCTGAAATCCTGATGCCCCCTCCCCTCCCCCCCCCCCCCCCCCCATATCCCATACTGTTTGGGGTTTGAGGACTCTTGCCTTTTGCACAGTTTAATGCTATTCCCTTTATTATTTAAAATTCCACATGTGTTTTTGAATTTGGTTTCATAGCCACAAGCCGTACATTTCCTGTCCACTCACGGACAGGGAACGATGGTGGAAAAAAAATAAAAAATAAAAATGTAAATTTGAAAAAAAAAAATTAAAAAAATAAAAGACAAAAAAAGTTCATTTTTGGAGAAAGGAATAAAAAAAATAAACCTTTGTATTATTTATCACTCGCAAGCTCCGTTTAATAAAGAAAGGAACGGTTTATAACTTTTTACTCAGTTGTGGAATTTATTTGGGATTTTATGGGCTTTGTCGGGGAAGAAAAGGGGGGAGCTGATGTGAGTTGCTATGACTTGACAAAACTTTCAAAAATTTTAAATTTAAAAAAAGCTAAATGTAAAGAATTGGATGATTTTTTTTTCATTACCTGCAATTCCTTAATTTTCAAAAGGCAATGCAGCTCAATACGTTTTGAATACACTATTTCTGGATCTAGACTCTAATCAATTAACTTTTGGGTAATTATTTTTACATTTTACAGATTATTAATTAAACCTCAAATTGACCTGAATAGTACAATTTAGGCAGAAATTGCAGATGTGGAAAAACTCTACAAGTATTAAATAGTAACGAACTCCTTGACTATTACAGCCTACTTTTTGCAATTTACTTTTCATTTCATTTGAGTTTAATGTTAAGTGAAAAAACCCTTTGTACAAGTAGAATATTTGCACACTTGCTTCTGTACTAACAGAAATGGTCTACTGCCCATCTAGCAAAATGTGTGCTATGGGAGAGATCTATTCATCAAAGTGAGAATGCAATGTGTTTCAAATTTAAGGTCAAAATAGCCAAATTGGAAAATTTGAAGTCTGCTATACTTCCAGTTGGGCTACTTTGGCTTTAAATGTAAAATTTACTTTGAATTATCACTTTAGTGGATAGCCCAGTTTGTGTACACTTTAAAGGCACTGCAGTCACCAACGCAACTTCAGCTTAAATGAAGCAATTTTGGTGTATAGATCATGTCCCTGCAGTATCACTGCTCAATTGTCTGTTATTTAGGAGTTAACTCCATTTGTTTATGCATCACTAGTCACACCTCCTCTGCATGTGACTTACACAACTTTTCTAAACACTTCCTGTAAAGTAAGATCTGATTTTTAAACGTCCTTTATTGCACAGTCTGTTTAATGTAGAATTATTTTTTTTTCAGGTCTGTTAATTGCTTGTTAGACCCTGTGATTAAAATTCAATTTACAGAGCAGGAGATAAAGTAAGTTAACATCTGAAACCAATTTTTGTTTTTCATGCAGGCTGTGTGAGTCACAGCTGGTGGAGGTTTGACTAGGGCTGCACAAACTTCATTTAACTCCTAAATGGCAGAGAATTGAGAAATTCTAATTTGATAACGTCAGTCAAGGGACCAGGCCAGGAGCACACATATTCTAAACTCCCTACTGGGATTGTCTTTAAAACAAGTCGTTGAGGAGCCAACTCGTAAAGAGGCCATACTAGATTTAGTGTTAACAAATGGAGATTTGGTATCCGATATTACTGTAGGTGAAAGTTTAGGATCCAGTGATCATCAGTCAGTGTGGTTTAATATAAGAACAGTGACTGAGTCACACCACACAAAAACAAAAGTTTTAGACTTTAGAAAAACAGACTTTTCTAAAATTAGAATATGTGTAAAGGAGTCATTATTAGACTGGAGCAATTTAAATGGAGTCCAAGAGAAATTGTATTATTTAAAAGTTGCACTACTGAAGGCAACAGAAAATTGCATTAGGCTTGTCAGTAAAAACAAAAAATTCAAGAAACCACTGTGGTACTCAGCAGATGTGGCCAAAATAGTAAAAAAACTAAAAGTTAGCATTTAGTAATTATAAAAAAAAAAAACAGAGTGAGGAAGACAAAATGATCTATAAGATTAGGCAGAAAGAGGCTAAGCAAGTTATAAGAGCTTCGACATCACAGACAGAAGAGAAAATAGCTCAGTCAGTAAAAAAGGGGGACACAACTTTTTTTTTAGATACATAAATGAGAAAAGAAAAGTAAAACAAGGATTAGTTAGATTAAAAACAAAAGGAAGGTATGTAGAAGAGGATAAAGGTCTAGCTGACTGCCTCAATGAATATTTTTGTTCGGTATTTACAGATGAAAAAGAAGGAAAGGGACCTCAGTTAAGAAAAAGGATAAATGAGTCATTTATTACACGTGAGTTTACAGAGGAAGAGGTTCTATTTCAACTCTCAAAAGTAAAGACAAATAAGTCAATGGGACCTGATGGAATAGACCCAAAGCTATTAAAAGAGCTTAGTGGTGTACTAGCAAAACCATTAACAGATTTATTTAACCAATCATTGATAACAGGAGTAGTCCCAGAAGATTGGAAGTTGGCGAATTTTGTGCCCATTCACAAGAAAGGTAATAGGGAGGAGTCGGGCAACTATAGGCCAGTAAGCCTTACTTCAGTAGTGGGGAAAGATGTTAAAAGATAGGATTGTTGAACATCTAAAAACACATGGATTTCAAGATCAGAGACAACATGGATTTACTTCAGGGAGATCATGCCAAACTAATATTATTGATTTTTTTGATTGGGTAACTAAAATTATAGATCAGGGTGGTGCAGTAGACATTGCTTACCTAGATTTCAGTAAGGCTTATGGCACTGTTGCACATAGAAGGCTTATCAATAAACTGCAATCTTTGAGTTTGGATTCCAATATTGTTGAATGGGTAAGGCAGTGGCTGAGTGACGGGCAACAGAGGGTTGTAGTCAATGGAGTATATTCGAAGCTTGGGCTTGTCACCAGTGGGGTACCTCAGGGATCTGTACTTGGACCCATTCTCTTTAATATTTTTATTAGTGATATTGCAGAAGGTCTTGATGGTAAGGTATGTCTTTTTGCTTATAATACTAAGATATGTAACAGGGTTGATGTTCCAGGAGGGATAAGCCAAATGGATAATGATTTAGGTAAACGAGAAAAATGGTCAGAGTTGTGGCAACTGACATTTAATGTGGATAAGTGCAAGATAATGCATCTTGGATGTAAAAACCCAAGGGCAGAGTACAGAATATTTGATAGTCCTAACCTCAACATCTGAGGAAAGGGATTTAGGGGTGATTATTTCTGATGACTTATAGGTAGGCAGACAATGTAATAGAGCAGCAGAAAATGCTAGCAGAATGCTTGGTTGTATAGGGAGAGGCATTAGCAGTAGAAAGAGGGAAGTGCTCATGCCATTGTACAGAACACTGGTGAGACCTCACTTGGAGTACTGTACACAGTACTGGAGACCGTATCTTCAGAAGGATATTGATACCTTAGAGAGAGTTCAGAGAAGGGCTACTAAACTGGTTCATGGATTGCAGGATAAAACTTACCAGGAAAGGTTAAAGGGTCTTAACATGTATAGCTTGGAGGAAAGACGAGACAGGGGGGATATGATAGAAACATTTAAATACATAAAGGGAATCAACACAGTAAAGGAGAAGGAAGAAAAACTACCACAACAAGAGGACATAGTCTAAAATTAGAGGGACAAAGGTTTAAAAATAATATCAGGAAGTATTACTTTACTGAGAGGGTAGTGGATGCATGGAATAGCCTTCCAGCTGAAGTGGTAGAGGTTAACACAGTAAAGGAGTTTAAGCATGCGTGGGATATGCATAAGGCTATCCTAGCTATAAGATAAGGCCAGGGACTAATGAAAGTATTTAGAAAATTGGGCAGACTAGATGGGCCGAATGGTTCTTATCTGTCGTCACATTCTATGTTTCTAGGCAAGACCGGCATGGAGCTAGGGGGGGAAAAAAACTAAGGTTTTTATTTTTATTTTTTATGCCTCTTTAAACTAAAGAAGAGGGACTGCCACCTAAACTATGCTTTCAAAACTATAGTGTCAGGAATACACCTTTCTTTTCCTGATGCTATAGTGTTCCTTTAACATTTTATAGCTAATAATTCTCAAGTTTCAGATTGTGTGAGGCCCCAAAAACACCAGGTAGGCTACACACACTGTGATGTGTTCATAATCTGTGATGCAATGAATTATTTGTCTTTTTATCATGCTTTTAATATGTCCTGTTACTCGGTGTAAGACATATAGACAGCATTCACAGAATCCTTTGCCGCTTAGAAAAAGGTTACAGATCTCAGCTGAAAATGTATTCTTTACTTTTTATTGTAGAAACTGATCACTGACCTGTTTCCTTGTAAATGATTGGTCTCTCTCTGATTTTCATTTTATTTCTCCTATAATATTTTGTCTACTGGGATTTTACTGTGGATATTACAGGGGACCTGTTTCTTTGGTCTCATGCTAGTTGTTTAAACTTTATGCAGATTTATGTGTACCAGGTTAGTAGACAACACAGCCCCCTCCCATCCATACCAAATAACAAACCGTTTGTGGTTACAAAGCTGAAAAGAGACTTGCGTCCATCAAGTTCCGCCTTCCTCACATGTGTTTTTGCTGTTGATCCAAAAGAAGGCAAAAAATAAAAAATAAACAGTCTGAAGCGGATCCAACTTTGCAACAAACTAGGAAAAAATTCCTTCTTGACCCCAAAATAGCAGTCAGATGTCTCCTTGGATCAAGCAGCTATTACCCCACTAATTAGAAATTGTATCCCTGTATGTTATGTTTTTGCAAGTATTTATCCAATTGCAGTTTAAACATCTGTATGGACTCTGATAAAACCACCTCTTCAGGCAGAGAATAACATATCCTTATTGCTCTTACTGTAAAAAACAACAACTTTTCTTTGCCTTAGATTAAATCTCAGTTATTCCAGCCTAAATGCGTGACCTCGTGTCCTATGTATAGCCCTGTTTATGAATGGATTTCCATATAAAGGTTTTGTACTGGCCCCGAATATATTTGTATAATGTTATCATATCCCCTCTGAGGCACAGTTTTTCCAAACTAAAGAGATTTACATTTTTTAACCTTTCTTCGTAACTAAAATGCTCCATTCCGTTTATCAATTTTGTAGCTCGTCTTTGCGCTTTTTCTAGCGCTATGATATCCTTCTTTAGAACAAGTGCCCAAAATTGCACAGCATATTCAAGGTGTGGTCTTACCAGAATTTATAAAGAGGCAAAAATATATTTTCATCTGAGAATTTATGCCCCTATTTATACTTGACAAAACCTTACTGGCCTTAGCAACTGCAGATTGACATTGCATATTGCTGCCTAATTTGTTATCTATAACAATTCCCAAATCCTTCTCGTGTGTGGTTATCCCTAATTCACTACCATTTAGGGTGTAAGTCTGTCATTTTAGTGCCCAGTCCCCCAATCTATCCAAATCCCTCTGCAGGAAAGCAATATCCTGCTCACATTTTATTAATTTACAGAGTTTTGTGTCATCTGCAAACACCGAAACATGGCTTTCAATGCCCATTTCAAGATCATTTATAAATATGTTAAAAAGAAGCGGTCCTAAAACAGAACCCTGAGGGACACCACTTACCACTTTTGTCCAGCCTGAAAACTTACCAACTCGTTGTACTCTATCCTTTATTCTTGTTCTTGGGTAGAACATTGGCTTATCATCTAGACCAATTTCTGTTAGTTTGAAGACTAACGTATTGTGAGGAACCGGATCAAATGCCTTGGCAAAATCACCCTGATCTATACTTCTACTTATTTCTTCGTAGAATGCAATTAGGTTAGTTTGACATGACCTATGTTTCATAAAACCATGCTGATTATTGCTAATAACAAAGTTCTTCCCAATGAATTCCTGAATATTATCCCTTAATAGCTCTTCAAATATTTTCCAGGACACAGAAATTAAGCTCACAGGTCTATAATTTCCAGGCAATGATTGTGAACCCTTTTTAAATATAGAAACGACATCTGCCTTCCTCCAATCCTCCGGTACATTACCTGAAACGAAAGAATCTTGAAAAATTAAATACAGTGGTTCACTTATCTCCCTACTTAGCTCCTTAAGTACTCGTGGATGAATACCGTCAGGCCCCGGAGCTTTATTTACATTAATTTTCTCTAACAGCTGTAGCACCTTGTCTCGAGTTATCCAATCACAAGTTATCTGCAAGTTTTTTGCAGCAATCATTTGGTTGTTTTTTGTTTTTTTATTATGATTGTTAAAGCGACACTCCAAACCTCTAAAACACAGCTACCCGCCACCTTCCTGAAATGCTTTAGGTATGAATATTCTGTCTTTTTTTTTTTCTTCATTGTACAATAAAATGTGTAAATTTTTTAAATTAACCATTGTTGAAACTGGGTCCTGTTACCTCCTGGTTGTTTAGATAAGTGGAGATAAACTCAAGAGGCAACAATTGCACAGAGCACCTGCCCTGTCAGTACTTCTTACGGGACTGCATTGTGAAGTCTGCAGTTGGACAGCCACAGAGTGTCTGGGTAAAGGATTGAAGGGAAGGATTTGCAAAGCCAAGAGATCTGCAACTTTTACAAGCTTTTTTTAAGTTACACGCCAATGAAAAAAAAATCAATTAAATGTATTTTCATTGTGGGTATATTTACTAAACAGTGATATTTCTTTTTGGTAGTGGAGTGTCCTTTTATTTATTTATTCTTTTAAGAGAAAACATGCTATCTCATGGTGGATCTTATGCATGGTGATCTATAGAAAGTTTTCCAACGTGTTTGGGGACACCTATTTACAGAGCAACCCTTTATTCCCTGATCACTCTAAATTCTGCATTGAGTGGATTTAAAATGTGTTCTATGTTGACTTAAAATGATATACATGTTTTTGTTGGGCAATATACTGTTGGTGTTCTAACTATGTGTGTGGTCTGCAGATTGGAGACCCACTGGGCCATATGTTCATTAAAAGGATACTATAGTCACTAGAACAACACTACAGCTTAATGCAGTGGGTATGGTATTTATTGCCTTTCCCTACAGTCTTTTCAATGTAAACGCTGTCTTCAGATAAAAGGCTTTGAGAAACGGGCCTTGTCTTGCCTAGCGTGAGATCTGGGCTCCTGGTGGATGAAAAGCTAGGTGCTGGCATTAGCTTGGGGTCAGTTTTCCACACCTGGCAGCGGTGTCACCATCGGGGATCTTAGAATAACCGCTTTAATTTTAAGCTCTTAAGAAGATGGTGTTGTACCTCTAAGTAGAGATGGGAAGTCCTGGGGAAAACCAAAATACGCAGGGTGCAATTCTCAAATTAAAAAAAGTATGAATATCTGTGTCTTTCAGGGCCGGACTGGGAATTAAAAGCAGCCCTGGAAAAAAATTATTTACCAGCCCCATAATGCGTCGCGCCAGCATAGTGTGCAGATACAGAGTTAGAAAAGATAACTTAAAATTAAAATTATTACTCCAACGTGAAAAAAAGCACATATAGGCTTAAAAAAAAAAGAGTGCAGATTTATTTTAAGCAGACGTGCCTTTGCATATAGCCAATGTTTCAGTCCAACTACCATGACATATTAAGGAAAGCTTGGTAATGGGACTGAAATGGTGAATGTATGTAGGGCACAACTGTAAAAAATGACGTTATCTTGTTTATTTTGAGGTCCTGTGGGTGCACTCTTCACTTTAAATATGTTATTGTGCTGGATTATGCACCTAGCAACAAGACTGGGCCAATATCTGCTTATTACATATTGTACATATCAATGAAATTTCTTAGTGTATTATGCATATATAAATGTACATTAATATATGTGTAAATATAATAGGCATAATTATATATATATATACACACATTGCACCCCTCACACATTGCACCACTGCTCCTATACCCTACTACAGCCCCATATCCCAGCAGACCCCAGGTAAGTTGTCAAACTGTACTTAAACGGTTTGACTACTTACTCTGGGAGCGGGTCCCGGCACTCCTGGCACCATACCCACTACACAGAGCAGTAGTGGTTATTGTGCATGGATTATTTCTTTAAATAATCTATAGGTGCCCCTCCTGAGATCAGGCTCTGGATCCGCCACTGATTTATATTATAAATATATATATATTATATATATTATAAATATATATATTATAAATATATAATATAATATAATATATATATTATATATTATATATTAAATATATAATATATATAATATATATTATATATTATAATATAAATCAGTGGCAGATCCAGAGCCTGATCTCAGGAGGGGCACCTATAGATTATTTAAAGAAATAATCCATGCACAATAACCACTACTGCTCTGTGTAGTGGGTATGGTGCCAGGAGTGCCGGGACCCGCTCCCAGAGTAAGTAGTCAAACCGTTTAAGTACAGTTTGACAACTTACCTGGGGTCTGCTGGGATATGGGGCTGTAGTAGGGTATAGGAGCAGTGGTGCAATGTGTGAGGGGTGCAATGTGTGTGAAAGGTTCAGTGTGTAGGGTGCGTGGGGCAATGTGTGTATGGGTGGCTGTGTGTGTAGGGGAATGTGTGTATGGGGGTCTGTGTGTGTGTATGGGGGGGCAGTGTGTGAATGTGTATGGTGTGTGTGGGCTGTGTTTGTATGGGGCTAGAGTTCACTCTCACCACTTGGACCACCAGGAATCCCTGGTGGTCGCAGTGGTGAGAGTGAACTCTAGCCCGTAGCTCCAGGGCTAGAGTTTCCCTGTGGCACTCTCCCTCCCCCTCTGTCTCTCTCTATTTACGCCTCTTTCTCCCCTTGTGTCTCACTCTCCCCCCTCTGTCTCTTTCTCCCTCCTTTCCCTGTGGCACTCTCCCTCCCCCTCTGTCTCTCTCTATTCGCCCCTCTCTCCCCCCTTGTGTCTCACTCTCCCCCCTCTCCCTGTGGCACTCTCCCCCCCTCTGTCTCTCTCTCTATTCACCCCCCTGTCTCTCTCTCTCTCTTTCTATTCACCCCCCCCACTGTCTCTCTCTATTCACCCCCCCACTGTCTCTCTCTCTATTCACCCCCCCCCTCTGTCTCTCTCTCTATTCACCCCCCCTGTCTCTCTCTCTCTATTCCCCCCCCTCTGTCACTCTCTCTCTATTCACCCCCTCTGCCTCTCTCTCTCTCCACCTCCCTCTGTCTCTCTCTCTTTTCACCCCCCCTCTGTCTCTCTTTTCACCCCCCCCTCTGTCTCTCTTTTCACCCCCCCCTCTGTCTCTCTTTTCACCCCCCCCTCTATCTCTCTTTTCAACCCCCCCTCTGTCTCTCTTTTCATCCCCCCCCCTTGTCTCTCTTTTCACCCCCCCCCCCCCCTTGTCTCTCTTTTCACCCCCCCCTTGTCTCTCTTTTCACCCCCCCCCCCTTGTCTCTCTTTTCACCCCCCCCCTTGTCTCTCTCTTCACCCCCCCCCTTGTCTCTCTCTTCACCCCCCCCCCCTTGTCTCTCTCTTCACCCCCCCCCCCCCCCTGTCTCTCTATTCACCCCCCCACCCACCTGAGAGGAGTCAGGGGGCCGGCCGCATTGCACGCTGCAGCCTCGCCGGTCCGGCAGCACTGTTAACGCTGAGGGCTGAAGGAGGAGGGAGGAGCATATCTCTACCATGCTCCCTCGCGGTTCCCACAATCCCCAGCACGGATGCTGCTGGGGATTGTGGGAACCGCGAGGGAGCATGGTAGAGATATGCTCCTCCCTCAGCCCTCAGCATTAGGTGTGCCGCCGGACCGGTGAGGCTGCAGCGTGCAATGCGGCCGCCTGCCTGCCGGCCGGCCGGCCCCCTCAAAGTGTGTGCCACCGGACCGGCCACCCGGTGGCACATATTGCCAGAGCAGCCCCCAGGAACCGCGGCCCACCGGGAAATTTCCCGGTATCCCGGTGGGCCAGTCCGGCCCTGGTGTCTTTGGGAATTTCATGGAAAAGCATGTATACATCCTTCCTATCTGTGAAGCGAAGGGCAAGCAACTCATCCTGGCGCAGAGCTGAAGAGGAACCTCTACTGCTTCTGCCTCTTGCCAGAGTTTGGGGGAAACCCCTGCGATTCTTCCTCACTGTGCCACAGGCTAGGGCTTCAAAGCAACTGATTTGAAATCATGAAATATCTGCTGATAGTACATTTTGAAAAATGTTTTTGTGCTTTTTACAAAAATTATTTAAAAAAAACAGAAATTCAATAAAAAACAAAAACATTGAAAATAAATCTATTAGCAGATATTTCATGATTTCAAATCAGTGCTGTGAATTACCGGAGAATTCAAATCAGTGCGGTGAATTACCGGAGAATTCAAATCAGTGCGGTGAATTACCGGAGAATTCAGTGATGTTTTTGAAAAGAGTGAGTTTGTTAACCCTGTAAGTGCCAAGCTGTTTATATAATCTTCTAGCTCCTATGACGTTAATCATATATATTTTTATTATCATTGTCTTCCTGTTGACTACTGAATACATATGTCCTCCCCCCCAGCCCCCCCTGAGCAGTGGGTGGGGGCCCTAAATAACAATATGGGGAGTCCTCAATAACAATAAGGGGGGGGACATATTGTCCTCCCCTCCCGGCCCCCACCCCTGGGCGGTGGATGGGGTCCCTAAAGGATGGTGGGGGGGAACTATTGTCCTCCCCCCAGCAATGGGTGGGGGCCCTAAATAACAATAAGGGGGGGACCTATTGTCCTCCCCCAGGGCCCCCACCCCTGAGCAGTGGGTGGGGGAAATAAATAACAATAAGGGGGGGGACCTATTTTCTTCCCAACTCGCCCCCACCCCTGAGTGGTGGGTGGGGGCCCTAAATAGCAATAAGGGGGGGAAACCTATTGTCCTGCCTCCCGGCCCCCACCTCTGAGCAGTGGGTGGGGGCCATAAATAACAATAAGGGGAGGAACTATTTTCTTCCCACCTCGCCCCCACCCCTGAGCGGTGGGTGGGGGCCCTAAATAGCAATAAGGGGGGGAACCTATTTTCTTCCCTCCTGGCCCCCACCCCTGAGAGTCGGGTGGGGCCCTAAATAACAATGAGGGGCTGACCTATTGTCCTCCCCCCGGCCCCCACCCTTGAGCGGCAGGTGAAACCCCATCCCTGCGCGTTGGGTGGGGGCCCTAAATAACAATAGGGGGGGGAACTACTATCCTCCCCCCCAGCCCCCACCCCAAGCGGCGGGTGGGGCCCTAAATAACAATAAGGGGGTGACCTATTTTCCTCCCCCCGGCCCCCACCCCTCAGTGGCGGGTCGGGGCCTTAAATAACAATAAGGGGGGGGGCTATTGGGGCCGGGGGGAAGAAAATAGGTCCCCCCCTTATTGTTATTTACGGCCCCCACCCACCGCTCAGGGGTGGGGAGTGGGGGCCGGGGGGAGGACAAATGTATTCATTGGTCAACAGGAAGACAATGATAATAAAAATATATATGATTAACGTCATAGGAGCTAGAACATTATATAAACAGCTTGGCACTTACAGGGTTAACAAACTCACTCTTTTCAAAAACATCACTGAATTCTCCGGTAATTCACCGCATTGATTTGAATTCTCCGGTAATTCACCGCACTGATTTGAAATCATGAAATATCTGCTGATAGCATTTTGAAAAAAAAATGTTGTGCTTTTTACAAAAATTATTTTAAAAAAACAGAAATTCAATAAAAAACAAAAACATTGAAAATAAATCTATTTGCAGATATTTCATGATTTCAAATCAGTGCGGTGAATTACCGGAGAATTCAAATCAGTGCGGTGAATTACCGGAGAATTCAAATCAGTGCGGTGAATTACCGGAGAATTCAGTGATGTTTTTGAAAAGAGTGAGTTTGTTAACCCTGTAAGTGCCAAGCTGTTTATATAATCTTCTAGCTCCTATGACGTTAATCATATATATTTTTATTATCGTTGTCTTCCTGTTGACCAATGAATACATTTGTCCTCCCCCCCAGCCCCCACCCCTGAGCGGTGGATGGGGGCCATGAATAACAATAAGGGGAGGGACCTATTGGCTTCCCCCCGGCCCCCACCCCTGAGCGGTGGGTGGGGGCCCTAAATAACAATAAGGGGGGGGGACCTAATGTCCTACCCCCGGCCCCCACCCCTGAGCAGTGGGTGGGGGCCCTAAATAAAAATGGGGGGGGCCTGTTGTCCTCCCCCCTGTCCCCCACCCCAGGGCGCTGGATGGGGGCCATGAATAACAATAAGGGGAGGGACCTATTGGCCTCCCCCCAGCCCCCACCTCTGAGCGGCGGGTGGGGGCCCTAACTGAAAATCTCCTGCCACCACCCCTTAATAAAAATAAGGGGGGGGCCTATTGTCCTCCCCCCCTGGCCCCCACCCCTGAGCGGCGGGTGGGGGCCCTAAAGGATGGTGGGGGGGATCTATTGTCCTCCCCCCAGAGGTGTGTCGGGGCCCTAAATAACAATAAGAGGGGGACCTATTGTCTTCCCCCCGGCCCCAATAGGTCCCTCCCCCTTATTGTTATTTAGGGCCCCACCCACCGCTCAGGGGTGGGGGCCGGGGGGGAGGACAATAGGTCCCCCCCTTATTGTTATTTAGGGCCCCCCATATTTTTATTTAGGTCCCCCACCCACCACGGAGGGTCCTCCCCCCCAGCCCCCACCCCTGAGCTGCGGGTGGGTCCCCCACCCCTGAGCGGCGGGTGGGCCCCCCACCCCTGAGCGGCGGGTGGGGTCCTTAAATAACAATAAGGGGGGGAAACCTATTGTTCTCCCCCCTGGCCCATGCGCGGTGGGTGGGGGCCCTAAATAACAATAAGCGGGGGGACCTATTTTCTTCCCGCCTGGCCCCCACCCCTTTAAATCGGCTGGGGGCCCTAAATAAAAATAAGGGGCGGACCTATTGTCCTCCCTCCTGGCCCCCACCCCTGCGCGGTGGGTGGGGGCCCTAAATAACAATAAGGGGGGGAACATATTGTCCTCCCCCCCGGCCCCCACCCCTGTGCCGTGGGTGGGGGCCCTAAATAACAATAGGGGGGGAAATTCTTGTCCCCCGCCCCCGGCCCCCACCCCAAGCGGTGGGTGGGGCCCTAAATAACAATAAGGAGGTGACCTATTGTCCTCCCCCCGGCCCCCACCCCTGAGCGGCTGGTCGGGGCCCTAAATAACAATATAGGGGGGGGGGCTTTTGGGGCCGGGGGAAGAAAATAGATCCCCCCCTTATTGTTATTTAGGGCCCCCCATATTGTAATTTAGGGCCCCCTATATTGTTATTTAGGGCCCCCACCCACCACGCAAGGGTGGGGGCCAGGGGGAGGACAATAGGTCCCCCCCCCCTTTTGTTATTTAGGGCCCCACCCACCGCTCAGGGGTGGGGGGTGTGGGCCGGAGGGAGGACAAATGTATTCAGTGTTCAACAGGAGACAATGATAAGAAAAATATATATGATTAACGTCATATGAGCTAGAACATTATATAAACAGCTTGGCACTTACAGGGTTAACAAACTCACTCTTTTCAAAAACATCACTAAATTCTCCGGTAATTCACCGCACTGATTTGAATTCTCTGGTAATTCACCGCACTGATTTGAAATCATGAAATATCTGCTAATAGATTTATTTTCAATGTTTTTGTTTTTTATTGAATTTCTGTTTTTTTAAAATAATTTTTGTAAAAAGCACAAAAACATTTTTCAAAATGTACTATCAGCAGATATTTCATGATTTCAAATCAGTGCGGTGAATTACCGGAGAATTCAAATCAGTGCGGTGAATTACCGGAGAATTGAAATCAGTGCGGTGAATTACCGGAGAATTCAGTGATGTTTTTGAAAAGAGTGAGTTTGTTAACCCTGTAAGTGCCAAGCTGTTTATATAATCTTCTAGCTCCTATGACGTTAATCATTTATATTTTTCTCATCATTGTCTTCCTGTTGACCACTGAATACATTTGTCCTATTGGCCTCCCCCCAGCCCCCACCCCTGAGCGGTGGGTGGGGGCCCTAACTGAAAATCTCCTGCCACCACCCCTTAATAAAAATAAGGGGGGGGGGGGGGGCTATTGTCCTCCCCCCCCGGCCCCCACCCCTGAGCGCCGGGTGGGGGCCCTAAAGGATGGTTGGGGGGATCTATTGTCCTCCCCCCAGCGGTGGGTGGGGGCCCTAAATAACAATAAGAGGGGGACCTATTGTCTTCCCCCCGGCCCCAATAGGTCCCTCCCCCTTATTGTTATTTAGGGCCCCCACCCACCGCTCAGGGGTGAGGGCCGGGGGGAGGACAATAGGTCCCCCCTTATTGTTATTTAGGGCCCCCATATGTTTATTTAGGTCCCCCACCCACCACGGAGGTTCCTCCCCCCCAGCCCCCACCCCTGAGCGGCGGGTGGGGCCCCCACCCCTGCGCGGTGGGTGGGGGCCCTAAATAACAATAAGGGAGGGGACCTATTTTCTGCCCCCTGGCTCCCACCCCTGAGCGGCGGGTGGGGGCCCTAACTGAAAATCTCCTGCCACCACCCCTTTATAAAAATAAGGGGGGGGGCCTATTGTCCCAACAACTTTTCTTTGCCTTAGATTAAATCTCAGTTATTCCAGCCTAAATGCGTGACCTCGTGTCCTATGTATAGCCCTGTTTATGAATGGATTTCCATATAAAGGTTTTGTACTGGCCCCGAATATATTTGTATAATGTTATCATATCCCCTCTGAGGCACAGTTTTTCCAAACTAAAGAGATTTACATTTTTTAACCTTTCTTCGTAACTAAAATGCTCCATTCCGTTTATCAATTTTGTAGCTCGTCTTTGCGCTTTTTCTAGCGCTATGATATCCTTCTTTAGAACAAGTGCCCAAAATTGCACAGCATATTCAAGGTGTGGTCTTACCAGAATTTATAAAGAGGCAAAAATATATTTTCATCTGAGAATTTATGCCCCTATTTATACTTGACAAAACCTTACTGGCCTTAGCAACTGCAGATTGACATTGCATATTGCTGCCTAATTTGTTATCTATAACAATTCCCAAATCCTTCTCGTGTGTGGTTATCCCTAATTCACTACCATTTAGGGTGTAAGTCTGTCATTTTAGTGCCCAGTCCCCCAATCTATCCAAATCCCTCTGCAGGAAAGCAATATCCTGCTCACATTTTATTAATTTACAGAGTTTTGTGTCATCTGCAAACACCGAAACATGGCTTTCAATGCCCATTTCAAGATCATTTATAAATATGTTAAAAAGAAGCGGTCCTAAAACAGAACCCTGAGGGACACCACTTACCACTTTTGTCCAGCCTGAAAACTTACCAACTCGTTGTACTCTATCCTTTATTCTTGTTCTTGGGTAGAACATTGGCTTATCATCTAGACCAATTTCTGTTAGTTTGAAGACTAACGTATTGTGAGGAACCGGATCAAATGCCTTGGCAAAATCACCCTGATCTATACTTCTACTTATTTCTTCGTAGAATGCAATTAGGTTAGTTTGACATGACCTATGTTTCATAAAACCATGCTGATTATTGCTAATAACAAAGTTCTTCCCAATGAATTCCTGAATATTATCCCTTAATAGCTCTTCAAATATTTTCCAGGACACAGAAATTAAGCTCACAGGTCTATAATTTCCAGGCAATGATTGTGAACCCTTTTTAAATATAGAAACGACATCTGCCTTCCTCCAATCCTCCGGTACATTACCTGAAACGAAAGAATCTTGAAAAATTAAATACAGTGGTTCACTTATCTCCCTACTTAGCTCCTTAAGTACTCGTGGATGAATACCGTCAGGCCCCGGAGCTTTATTTACATTAATTTTCTCTAACAGCTGTAGCACCTTGTCTCGAGTTATCCAATCACAAGTTATCTGCAAGTTTTTTGCAGCAATCATTTGGTTGTTTTTTGTTTTTTTATTATGATTGTTAAAGCGACACTCCAAACCTCTAAAACACAGCTACCCGCCACCTTCCTGAAATGCTTTAGGTATGAATATTCTGTCTTTTTTTTTTTCTTCATTGTACAATAAAATGTGTAAATTTTTTAAATTAACCATTGTTGAAACTGGGTCCTGTTACCTCCTGGTTGTTTAGATAAGTGGAGATAAACTCAAGAGGCAACAATTGCACAGAGCACCTGCCCTGTCAGTACTTCTTACGGGACTGCATTGTGAAGTCTGCAGTTGGACAGCCACAGAGTGTCTGGGTAAAGGATTGAAGGGAAGGATTTGCAAAGCCAAGAGATCTGCAACTTTTACAAGCTTTTTTTAAGTTACACGCCAATGAAAAAAAAATCAATTAAATGTATTTTCATTGTGGGTATATTTACTAAACAGTGATATTTCTTTTTGGTAGTGGAGTGTCCTTTTATTTATTTATTCTTTTAAGAGAAAACATGCTATCTCATGGTGGATCTTATGCATGGTGATCTATAGAAAGTTTTCCAACGTGTTTGGGGACACCTATTTACAGAGCAACCCTTTATTCCCTGATCACTCTAAATTCTGCATTGAGTGGATTTAAAATGTGTTCTATGTTGACTTAAAATGATATACATGTTTTTGTTGGGCAATATACTGTTGGTGTTCTAACTATGTGTGTGGTCTGCAGATTGGAGACCCACTGGGCCATATGTTCATTAAAAGGATACTATAGTCACTAGAACAACACTACAGCTTAATGCAGTGGGTATGGTATTTATTGCCTTTCCCTACAGTCTTTTCAATGTAAACGCTGTCTTCAGATAAAAGGCTTTGAGAAACGGGCCTTGTCTTGCCTAGCGTGAGATCTGGGCTCCTGGTGGATGAAAAGCTAGGTGCTGGCATTAGCTTGGGGTCAGTTTTCCACACCTGGCAGCGGTGTCACCATCGGGGATCTTAGAATAACCGCTTTAATTTTAAGCTCTTAAGAAGATGGTGTTGTACCTCTAAGTAGAGATGGGAAGTCCTGGGGAAAACCAAAATACGCAGGGTGCAATTCTCAAATTAAAAAAAGTATGAATATCTGTGTCTTTCAGGGCCGGACTGGGAATTAAAAGCAGCCCTGGAAAAAAATTATTTACCAGCCCCATAATGCGTCGCGCCAGCATAGTGTGCAGATACAGAGTTAGAAAAGATAACTTAAAATTAAAATTATTACTCCAACGTGAAAAAAAGCACATATAGGCTTAAAAAAAAAAGAGTGCAGATTTATTTTAAGCAGACGTGCCTTTGCATATAGCCAATGTTTCAGTCCAACTACCATGACATATTAAGGAAAGCTTGGTAATGGGACTGAAATGGTGAATGTATGTAGGGCACAACTGTAAAAAATGACGTTATCTTGTTTATTTTGAGGTCCTGTGGGTGCACTCTTCACTTTAAATATGTTATTGTGCTGGATTATGCACCTAGCAACAAGACTGGGCCAATATCTGCTTATTACATATTGTACATATCAATGAAATTTCTTAGTGTATTATGCATATATAAATGTACATTAATATATGTGTAAATATAATAGGCATAATTATATATATATATACACACATTGCACCCCTCACACATTGCACCACTGCTCCTATACCCTACTACAGCCCCATATCCCAGCAGACCCCAGGTAAGTTGTCAAACTGTACTTAAACGGTTTGACTACTTACTCTGGGAGCGGGTCCCGGCACTCCTGGCACCATACCCACTACACAGAGCAGTAGTGGTTATTGTGCATGGATTATTTCTTTAAATAATCTATAGGTGCCCCTCCTGAGATCAGGCTCTGGATCCGCCACTGATTTATATTATAAATATATATATATTATATATATTATAAATATATATATTATAAATATATAATATAATATAATATATATATTATATATTATATATTAAATATATAATATATATAATATATATTATATATTATAATATAAATCAGTGGCAGATCCAGAGCCTGATCTCAGGAGGGGCACCTATAGATTATTTAAAGAAATAATCCATGCACAATAACCACTACTGCTCTGTGTAGTGGGTATGGTGCCAGGAGTGCCGGGACCCGCTCCCAGAGTAAGTAGTCAAACCGTTTAAGTACAGTTTGACAACTTACCTGGGGTCTGCTGGGATATGGGGCTGTAGTAGGGTATAGGAGCAGTGGTGCAATGTGTGAGGGGTGCAATGTGTGTGAAAGGTTCAGTGTGTAGGGTGCGTGGGGCAATGTGTGTATGGGTGGCTGTGTGTGTAGGGGAATGTGTGTATGGGGGTCTGTGTGTGTGTATGGGGGGGCAGTGTGTGAATGTGTATGGTGTGTGTGGGCAGTGTTTGTATGGGGCTAGAGTTCACTCTCACCACTTGGACCACCAGGAATCCCTGGTGGTCGCAGTGGTGAGAGTGAACTCTAGCCCGTAGCTCCAGGGCTAGAGTTTCCCTGTGGCACTCTCCCTCCCCCTCTGTCTCTCTCTATTTACGCCTCTTTCTCCCCTTGTGTCTCACTCTCCCCCCTCTGTCTCTTTCTCCCTCCTTTCCCTGTGGCACTCTCCCTCCCCCTCTGTCTCTCTCTATTCGCCCCTCTCTCCCCCCTTGTGTCTCACTCTCCCCCCTCTCCCTGTGGCACTCTCCCCCCCTCTGTCTCTCTCTCTATTCACCCCCCTGTCTCTCTCTCTCTCTTTCTATTCACCCCCCCCACTGTCTCTCTCTATTCACCCCCCCACTGTCTCTCTCTCTATTCACCCCCTCTGTCTCTCTCTCTATTCACCCCCCCCCTCTGTCTCTCTCTCTATTCACCCCCCCTGTCTCTCTCTCTCTATTCCCCCCCCTCTGTCACTCTCTCTCTATTCACCCCCTCTGCCTCTCTCTCTCTCCACCTCCCTCTGTCTCTCTCTCTATTCACCCCACCTCTGTCTCGCTCTCTCTTTTCACCCCCCGTCTCTCTTTTCACCCCCCCCTCTGTCTCTCTTTTCACCCCCCCCTCTGTCTCTCTTTTCACCCCCCCTCTGTCTCTCTTTTCACCCCCCCCTCTGTCTCTCTTTTCACCCCCCCCTCTGTCTCTCTTTTCACCCCCCCCTCTATCTCTCTTTTCAACCCCCCCTCTGTCTCTCTTTTCATCCCCCCCCCTTGTCTCTCTTTTCACCCCCCCCCCCCTTGTCTCTCTTTTCACCCCCCCCTTGTCTCTCTTTTCACCCCCCCCCCTTGTCTCTCTTTTCACCCCCCCTTGTCTCTCTCTTCACCCCCCCCCCTTGTCTCTCTCTTCACCCCCCCCCCCTTGTCTCTCTCTTCACCCCCCCCCCCCCCCCTGTCTCTCTCTCTATTCACCCCCCACCCACCTGAGAGGAGTCAGGGGGCCGGCCGCATTGCACGCTGCAGCCTCGCCGGTCCGGCAGCACTGTTAACGCTGAGGGCTGAAGGAGGAGGGAGGAGCATATCTCTACCATGCTCCCTCGCGGTTCCCACAATCCCCAGCACGGATGCTGCTGGGGATTGTGGGAACCGCGAGGGAGCATGGTAGAGATATGCTCCTCCCTCAGCCCTCAGCATTAGGTGTGCCACCGGACCGGTGAGGCTGCAGCGTGCAATGCGGCCGCCTGCCTGCCGGCCGGCCGGCCCCCTCAAAGTGTGTGCCACCGGACCGGCCACCCGGTGGCACATATTGCCAGAGCAGCCCCCAGGAACCGCGGCCCACCGGGAAATTTCCTGGTATCCCGGTGGGCCAGTCCGGCCCTGGTGTCTTTGGGAATTTCATGGAAAAGCATGTATACATCCTTCCTATCTGTGAAGCGAAGGGCAAGCAACTCATCCTGGCGCAGAGCTGAAGAGGAACCTCTACTGCTTCTGCCTCTTGCCAGAGTTTGGGGGAAACCCCTGCGATTCTTCCTCACTGTGCCACAGGCTAGGGCTTCAAAGCAACTGATTTGAAATCATGAAATATCTGCTGATAGTACATTTTGAAAAATGTTTTTGTGCTTTTTACAAAAATTATTTAAAAAAAACAGAAATTCAATAAAAAACAAAAACATTGAAAATAAATCTATTAGCAGATATTTCATGATTTCAAATCAGTGCTGTGAATTACCGGAGAATTCAAATCAGTGCGGTGAATTACCGGAGAATTCAAATCAGTGCGGTGAATTACCGGAGAATTCAGTGATGTTTTTGAAAAGAGTGAGTTTGTTAACCCTGTAAGTGCCAAGCTGTTTATATAATCTTCTAGCTCCTATGACGTTAATCATATATATTTTTATTATCATTGTCTTCCTGTTGACTACTGAATACATATGTCCTCCCCCCCAGCCCCCCCTGAGCAGTGGGTGGGGGCCCTAAATAACAATATGGGGAGTCCTCAATAACAATAAGGGGGGGGACATATTGTCCTCCCCTCCCGGCCCCCACCCCTGGGCGGTGGATGGGGTCCCTAAAGGATGGTGGGGGGGAACTATTGTCCTCCCCCCAGCAATGGGTGGGGGCCCTAAATAACAATAAGGGGGGGACCTATTGTCCTCCCCCAGGGCCCCCACCCCTGAGCAGTGGGTGGGGGAAATAAATAACAATAAGGGGGGGGACCTATTTTCTTCCCAACTCGCCCCCACCCCTGAGTGGTGGGTGGGGGCCCTAAATAGCAATAAGGGGGGGAAACCTATTGTCCTGCCTCCCGGCCCCCACCTCTGAGCAGTGGGTGGGGGCCATAAATAACAATAAGGGGAGGAACTATTTTCTTCCCACCTCGCCCCCACCCCTGAGCGGTGGGTGGGGGCCCTAAATAGCAATAAGGGGGGGAACCTATTTTCTTCCCTCCTGGCCCCCACCCCTGAGAGTCGGGTGGGGCCCTAAATAACAATGAGGGGCTGACCTATTGTCCTCCCCCCGGCCCCCACCCTTGAGCGGCAGGTGAAACCCCATCCCTGCGCGTTGGGTGGGGGCCCTAAATAACAATAGGGGGGGGAACTACTATCCTCCCCCCCAGCCCCCACCCCAAGCGGCGGGTGGGGCCCTAAATAACAATAAGGGGGTGACCTATTTTCCTCCCCCCGGCCCCCACCCCTCAGTGGCGGGTCGGGGCCTTAAATAACAATAAGGGGGGGGGCTATTGGGGCCGGGGGGAAGAAAATAGGTCCCCCCCTTATTGTTATTTACGGCCCCCACCCACCGCTCAGGGGTGGGGAGTGGGGGCCGGGGGGAGGACAAATGTATTCATTGGTCAACAGGAAGACAATGATAATAAAAATATATATGATTAACGTCATAGGAGCTAGAACATTATATAAACAGCTTGGCACTTACAGGGTTAACAAACTCACTCTTTTCAAAAACATCACTGAATTCTCCGGTAATTCACCGCATTGATTTGAATTCTCCGGTAATTCACCGCACTGATTTGAAATCATGAAATATCTGCTGATAGCATTTTGAAAAAAAAATGTTGTGCTTTTTACAAAAATTATTTTAAAAAAACAGAAATTCAATAAAAAACAAAAACATTGAAAATAAATCTATTTGCAGATATTTCATGATTTCAAATCAGTGCGGTGAATTACCGGAGAATTCAAATCAGTGCGGTGAATTACCGGAGAATTCAAATCAGTGCGGTGAATTACCGGAGAATTCAGTGATGTTTTTGAAAAGAGTGAGTTTGTTAACCCTGTAAGTGCCAAGCTGTTTATATAATCTTCTAGCTCCTATGACGTTAATCATATATATTTTTATTATCGTTGTCTTCCTGTTGACCAATGAATACATTTGTCCTCCCCCCCAGCCCCCACCCCTGAGCGGTGGATGGGGGCCATGAATAACAATAAGGGGAGGGACCTATTGGCTTCCCCCCGGCCCCCACCCCTGAGCGGTGGGTGGGGGCCCTAAATAACAATAAGGGGGGGGGACCTAATGTCCTACCCCCGGCCCCCACCCCTGAGCAGTGGGTGGGGGCCCTAAATAAAAATGGGGGGGGCCTGTTGTCCTCCCCCCTGTCCCCCACCCCAGGGCGCTGGATGGGGGCCATGAATAACAATAAGGGGAGGGACCTATTGGCCTCCCCCCAGCCCCCACCTCTGAGCGGCGGGTGGGGGCCCTAACTGAAAATCTCCTGCCACCACCCCTTAATAAAAATAAGGGGGGGGCCTATTGTCCTCCCCCCCTGGCCCCCACCCCTGAGCGGCGGGTGGGGGCCCTAAAGGATGGTGGGGGGGATCTATTGTCCTCCCCCCAGAGGTGTGTCGGGGCCCTAAATAACAATAAGAGGGGGACCTATTGTCTTCCCCCCGGCCCCAATAGGTCCCTCCCCCTTATTGTTATTTAGGGCCCCACCCACCGCTCAGGGGTGGGGGCCGGGGGGGAGGACAATAGGTCCCCCCCTTATTGTTATTTAGGGCCCCCCATATTTTTATTTAGGTCCCCCACCCACCACGGAGGGTCCTCCCCCCCAGCCCCCACCCCTGAGCTGCGGGTGGGTCCCCCACCCCTGAGCGGCGGGTGGGCCCCCCACCCCTGAGCGGCGGGTGGGGTCCTTAAATAACAATAAGGGGGGGAAACCTATTGTTCTCCCCCCTGGCCCATGCGCGGTGGGTGGGGGCCCTAAATAACAATAAGCGGGGGGACCTATTTTCTTCCCGCCTGGCCCCCACCCCTTTAAATCGGCTGGGGGCCCTAAATAAAAATAAGGGGCGGACCTATTGTCCTCCCTCCTGGCCCCCACCCCTGCGCGGTGGGTGGGGGCCCTAAATAACAATAAGGGGGGGAACATATTGTCCTCCCCCCCGGCCCCCACCCCTGTGCCGTGGGTGGGGGCCCTAAATAACAATAGGGGGGGAAATTCTTGTCCCCCGCCCCCGGCCCCCACCCCAAGCGGTGGGTGGGGCCCTAAATAACAATAAGGAGGTGACCTATTGTCCTCCCCCCGGCCCCCACCCCTGAGCGGCTGGTCGGGGCCCTAAATAACAATATAGGGGGGGGGGCTTTTGGGGCCGGGGGAAGAAAATAGATCCCCCCCTTATTGTTATTTAGGGCCCCCCATATTGTAATTTAGGGCCCCCTATATTGTTATTTAGGGCCCCCACCCACCACGCAAGGGTGGGGGCCAGGGGGAGGACAATAGGTCCCCCCCCCCTTTTGTTATTTAGGGCCCCACCCACCGCTCAGGGGTGGGGGGTGTGGGCCGGAGGGAGGACAAATGTATTCAGTGTTCAACAGGAGACAATGATAAGAAAAATATATATGATTAACGTCATATGAGCTAGAACATTATATAAACAGCTTGGCACTTACAGGGTTAACAAACTCACTCTTTTCAAAAACATCACTAAATTCTCCGGTAATTCACCGCACTGATTTGAATTCTCTGGTAATTCACCGCACTGATTTGAAATCATGAAATATCTGCTAATAGATTTATTTTCAATGTTTTTGTTTTTTATTGAATTTCTGTTTTTTTAAAATAATTTTTGTAAAAAGCACAAAAACATTTTTCAAAATGTACTATCAGCAGATATTTCATGATTTCAAATCAGTGCGGTGAATTACCGGAGAATTCAAATCAGTGCGGTGAATTACCGGAGAATTGAAATCAGTGCGGTGAATTACCGGAGAATTCAGTGATGTTTTTGAAAAGAGTGAGTTTGTTAACCCTGTAAGTGCCAAGCTGTTTATATAATCTTCTAGCTCCTATGACGTTAATCATTTATATTTTTCTCATCATTGTCTTCCTGTTGACCACTGAATACATTTGTCCTATTGGCCTCCCCCCAGCCCCCACCCCTGAGCGGTGGGTGGGGGCCCTAACTGAAAATCTCCTGCCACCACCCCTTAATAAAAATAAGGGGGGGGGGGGGGGCTATTGTCCTCCCCCCCCGGCCCCCACCCCTGAGCGCCGGGTGGGGGCCCTAAAGGATGGTTGGGGGGATCTATTGTCCTCCCCCCAGCGGTGGGTGGGGGCCCTAAATAACAATAAGAGGGGGACCTATTGTCTTCCCCCCGGCCCCAATAGGTCCCTCCCCCTTATTGTTATTTAGGGCCCCCACCCACCGCTCAGGGGTGAGGGCCGGGGGGAGGACAATAGGTCCCCCCTTATTGTTATTTAGGGCCCCCATATGTTTATTTAGGTCCCCCACCCACCACGGAGGTTCCTCCCCCCCAGCCCCCACCCCTGAGCGGCGGGTGGGGCCCCCACCCCTGCGCGGTGGGTGGGGGCCCTAAATAACAATAAGGGAGGGGACCTATTTTCTGCCCCCTGGCTCCCACCCCTGAGCGGCGGGTGGGGGCCCTAACTGAAAATCTCCTGCCACCACCCCTTTATAAAAATAAGGGGGGGGGCCTATTGTCCTCCCCCCCCGGCCCCCACCCCTGAGCGGCGGGTGGGGTCCCTAAAGGATGGTCCGGGGGGAACTGTTGTCCTCCCCCTAGCGGTGGGTGGGGGCCCTAAATAACAATACGGGGGGCCGGGTGTCCTTCCCCCTGGCCCCCACCCCTGGGCGGTGGATGGGGGCCATGAATAACAATAAGGCGAGGGACCTATTGGCCTCCCCCCAGCCCCCACCCCTGAGCGGCGGGTGGGGGCCCTAACTGAAAATCTCCTGCCACCACCCCTTAATAAAATTAAGGGGGGGGGACCTATTGTCCTCCACCCCGGCCCCCACCCCTGAGCGGCGGGTGGGGGCCCTATAGGATGGTGGGGGGGGATCTATTGTCCTCCACCCAGCGGTGGGTGGGGGCCCTAAATAACAATAAGAGGGGGACCTTTGTCTTCCCCCCGGCCCCAATAGGTCCCTCCCCCTTATTGTTATTTAGGGCCCCCACCCACCGCTCAGGGGTGGGGGCCAGGGGGGAGGACAATAGGTTGTTCCCTCCCCCTTATTGTTATTTAGGTCCCCCACCCACCACGGAGGGTCCTCCCCCCCAGCCCCCACCCCCGAGCGGCGGGTGGGGCCCCCACCCCTGAGCGGTGGGGGTGGGGACCCCACCCCTGCGCGATGGGTGGGGGCCCTAAATAACAATAAGGGAGGGGACCTATTTTCTGCCCCCTGGCCACCCCTGAGCGGCGAGTGGGGGCCCTAAATAACAATACGGGGGGGAACCTACTGTCCTCCCCCCCGGCCCCCACCCCAAGCGGCGGGTGGGGCCCTAAATAACAATAAGGGGGAGGGACCTATTGGGGCCGGGGGGAAGACAAAGGTCCCCCTCTTATTGTTATTTAGGGCCCCCATCCACCGCTGGGTGGAGGACAACAGATCCCCAAAGCCTCCACCCCTGAGCGGCGGGTTGGGTCCCCTACCCCTCCGCGGTGGGTGGGGTCCCTAAATCCTAAATAACAATAAGGGGGGAAACCTATTGTCCTCCCCCCGACCCCCACCCCTGAGCGGCTGGTCAGGGCCCTAAATAACAATAAGGGGGGGGGGCCTATTGGGGCCGGGGAGAAGAAAATAGGTCCCCCCTTATTGTTATTTAGGTCCCCCACCCACCAGGGAAGGACAATAGGTCCCCCCTTATTGTAATTTAGGGCCCCCTATATTGTTATTTAGGGCCCCCACCCACCACGCAGGGGTGGGGGCCGGAGGGAAGACAAATGTATTCAGTGTTCAACAGGAGACAATGATAAGAAAAATATATATGATTAACGTCATAGGAACTAGAAGATTATATAAACAGCTTGGCACTTACAGGGTTAACAAACTCACTCTTTTCAAAAACATCACTGAATTCTCCGGTAATTCACCGCACTGATTTGAATTCTCCAGTAATTCACCGCACTGATTTGAAATCATGAAATATCTGCTGATAGTTTTTTTGAATGTTTTTGTTTTTTATTGAATTTCTGTTTTTTTAAAATAATTTTTGTAAAAAGCACAAAAACATTTTTCCAAATATACTATCAGCAGATATTTCATGATTTCAAATCAGTGCGGTGAATTACCGGAGAATTCAAATCAGTGCGGTGAATTACCGGAGAATTCAGTGATGTTTTTGAAAAGAGTGAGTTTGTTAACCCTGTAAGTGCCAAGCTGTTTACATAATCTTCTAGCTCATATGACGTTAATCATTTATATTTTTCTTATCGTTGTCTTCCTGTTGACCACTGAATACATTTGTCCTATTGGCCTCCCCCCAGCCCCCACGCCTGAGCGGTGGGTGGGGACCCTAACTGAAAATCTCCTGTCACCGCCCCTTAATAAAAATAAGGGGGGGGGGGCCTATTGTCCTCCCCCCCGGCCCCCACCCCTGAGCGGCGGGTGGGGGCCCTAAAGGATGGTGGGGGGGATCTATTGTCCTCCCCCCAGCGGTGGGTGGGGGCCCTAAATAACAATAAGAGGGGGACCTATTGTCTTCCCCCCCGGCCCCAATAGGTCCCTCCTCCTTATTGTTATTTAGGGCCCCCACCCACCGCTCAGGGGCGGGGGCTGGGGGGGAGGACAATAGGTTCCCCCCTTATTGTTATTTAGGGCCCCCATATTTTTATTTAGGTCCCCCACCCACCACGGAGGGTCCTCCCCCCAGCCCCCACCCCTGAGCGGCGGGTGGGGGCCCTAAATAACAAAACGGGGGGAACCTACTGTCCTCCCCCCGGCCCCCACCCCAAGCGGCGGGTGGGGCCCTAAATAAAAATAAGGGGAGGACCTATTGTCCTCCCTCCTGGCCCCCACCCTTGAGCGGCGGGTGGGACCCCCACCCCTGCGCGGTGGGTGGGGGCCCTAAATAACAATAAGGGGGGGAACCTATTGTCCTCCCCCCGGCCCCCACCCCTGAGCGGCTGGTCAGGGCCCTAAATAACAATAAGGGGGGGGGGGGGCTATTGTGGCCGGGGGGAAGAAATAGGTCCCCCCCTTATTCTTATTTAGGGCCCCCCATATTGTTATTTAGGTCCCCCACCCACCGGGGAAGGACAATAGGTCCCCCCTTATTGTAATTTAGGGCCCCCTATTTTGTTATTTAGGGCCCCACCCACCGCTCAGGGGTGGGGGCTGGAGGGAAGACAAATGTATTCAGTGTTCAACAGGAAGACAATGATGAGAAAAATATAAATGATTAACGTCATAGGAACTAGAAGATTATATAAACAGCTTGGCACTTACAGGGTTAACAAACTCACTCTTTTCAAAAACATTACTGAATTCTCCGGTAATTCACTGCACTGATTTGAAATCATGAAATATATGCTGATTCATGATTCCCTTTTATTCCTGAAGTTGTGTCCTTAAGAGGGGTTAACCTTGTTAGTCAGTGACCATTGTATTTAAGAAATTGTCCCGATCTGAAAACCATTGCCAAGTACTAAATGTAGTGCAACTACCATAGAACCCAACATAATCTGCAGGAATATTCTGTAGTGATAATAACAGCACTTTGATAAATCTCCCTTAGTGTGTCACTTGTACATTAAAACCACTGATAAATAACATTAAAGTGTTACAACGGTGAAACACAAGAACTGCCTGATATAATAGCCATAATGAACAGTCAGTTCTTGCATTTCATGTGTTGGAAGCTGGAAAAATGGGCAAGCGAAAAAAACTTTGACCAAATGACGGAGTCCAAGTATCTCCAAAGCAGCAAGTCTTGTGGGCTGTTCTCGCAATGCAGTGGTTAGTACCTACCAAAAGTGGTGCAAGGAAGGACAACCGGTGAACAGACGTCAGGGTGAGGGCCGCCCAGGGCTCATTAATGCACATGGGGAGCAAAACCCCTCTGGTCAGTCAGTCAGTCCAAAGAAAGAATAAATATGTTTTACCGCATTCGTAGACACGTCCAGTGAGATCGGCAGGTCCTTTTCGTGCAGTTGTTTATTTATTGAAGAAAAAATAATAATACAGAAGGCAGGCATACAAAAACAAATATGGGTGAGAAGAATAAATCTAAACATCTTTGCTTTTTCTTTATTTGCCATGACAGGTATCGGAAAACACAATGCATCCACAATTCACTGCGTAGACACAGATCGGTTCGAGTGTCCATGATGTCCAACGCCAAAAGTGCTTTCAATGGGGACGTGAGCGTCAGAACTGGACCATAGAGCAATGTTAGAAGGTTGCCTGGTCTGATGAATCACGTTTTCTTTTAGATCAGGTGGCAGGATCAATGCAAGAGAGATGGAATTCGATGTGTTCCTTAAAGGGGAACTTTAACCCCTTAAGGACCAAACATAAAAGGGAATCATGACATGTCACACATGTCATGTGTCCTTAAGGGGTTAAGCACTACGACCAATATAGCTTAAAGGAAGAATCCAAGTACCATAATTGCAAGAGTGCTGTAGTGGTTATGAAACATAAAAACATAGAATGTGACGTCAGATAAGAACCATTCGGCCCATCTAGTCTGCCCAATTTTCTAAATACCTTATCTTATAGTTAGGATAGCCTTATGCCTATCCCACGCATGCTTAAACTCCTTTATGGTGCTTGACGTTTTACTTTAATGAGGTTGTTATGGTGCTAGAGACATATACATGGAGTACATCTGCATTTCCAGTCAGTTTGATAAAAAACTAAGTTATCCCCAATGCCAAAAGTTCCCATCTAGCTCTTCTGAGGTCAGAACCCATTCCAGGTCCAAATTCTTGTATTGTATTCAGTGAGCGGCTAAGAGTGATGGGATATAAAATGACTCAGCTGTCCAGAATTACTGGAGATCCTTATGGTTAGAGAAAACGAATTGCACTGATTCTGTCATTTAGATTCCGGGGCCAAAAGGTATTTCTGTTGCAGCTGAATATCCTTTAACCCATCACTCTCAGCTACTTAGGAGGGCTGCCTGATTAAAGCCCATATTAATAATCAATATTAGATTTTATAGTTCAGAACATGATGAATTGTGGAATGAAATGCAATATATTGACCAGTCAGATTTCATGGAAACTTTATTCTGAAAAATAAAATGGAATCAGTACAAAAATATGTTACAAAAAGTTTAGGGGCAAAAAAGTTACAAAAAGTTTACCGTTAGAAACGTCAGCTGGTTATCAGGAAATTCACAGCAAGTAAGACAGCGTACAATATGTTCATGATGAGTATATTATGGTTTGACCATTCCAGCAGTGAAACAATTAAAGGGACACTGTAGGCACTATAACCATTCTATCTCAATGAATTAGTTATTGTGCCTCAAGCCACCTGGAACTGTCGCCCCATTCAGTGTTAAACTATTGTCAAGCAGTTAAACACTAAATAAGGGTCTCTGACCACCCACAGCCTCTGCCCCACTGGAGGTGTAGCAAATGCAGAGATTACAAACCTAGTTGTAGCCATACCAATTCATACCAGCAATGGGCGCTGTGATAGGCTAAAAGTCATCATCTGACATTCTCAGCCAATCACAGCTGCCCATTGCTGCTCATATTAATACTTCCTCGTTGGTTCAAACAGCACAGAGGGGATGGGCTGTTAAGGACTGTTTAACAATGAAACATTAAAGACGGTTTAACTGTGAATTTAAGGACGCTGGGGACTCCAGACACTATAACCACTTCCATGAGATAAAGAAGTTACAGTGCCAACAGTATTCCTTTAATAAAGGAATCATTATTACTTTCTCTGTGGTTCTCAGTGCTGGATGGATCACAAAACACAATGCAGGTGCCATAATGCGTCAGATTAAAACGGAGGTTGTCTGATCTAGCTTTGAGAGAGGATGCAAGGGTGAGTAATATTTAGAGGCAGGATTATCTCCATCCTCCATTTGATTATCCAAGAGAACGGAGAAACACAAATTCAGGATACATAATATTTTTAGACTAGAGGCCCGGCCTCTTACTAATTCCAAAGGCCTGCTTTCTACTGGTACCAAAGGGGTTAAAAAAATCCTCAATATATCTGGCAAGCCAGCTACATAAAATGGGATTTGTAAAATACAGAGGTTCTTAAAAACCATCCTGTAAAGGTAAATACTGTAAACAGACTACACATGGGCCAACTGTCCCACCGAACCCGAGGCAAAGGAATGTAAGCCACCAATGTTCAGTATAAGCGTCGGAATTCTGGAAAAGAATAAAAATGTTCACTAGTAGTATTTTTCTTAAGGCAGCGTAATACAGTCTAGCAGTAATACAGTCATTATAGTCTAGGATAGATCCAGAAGGCATTATCTGTTAGACCCTGAACTCTGAGGTCATGATTTGAGAGTAGAGGTCTTCAGACAGAGGCCGATAGGACCGAGAAGACTCATCTAAGAGGTAGAGAGGATCCTGGATGTGCAATGGGGAAAACCCATCCTGGACCAGGCGAAGCTTCTGCTGTTTAAAGGTTCCTGTGGATTCCATGGATTCCTGTAGATTACATAGAAAACATCAAGGACATCTGTTAAGTGTAAACAACATGGAGGAATAAGCCATGTGTAGGGGGATCAGTCTCACAATGAGGTATGAGCCAGTCACATTACTGACCCGGGAAACCAGCCATAATGGGGGAATTGTCCTGTACCAGTAACATTAAGTTAAGGAGAGGGAGGTGATGCGGGATGAGTGTCTCAACTGAAAGCCATATTATGCACAACTTAAAAGCACAACAGCCTTAAATTTGAATATCACTGTGAATTCTTAATTTAGTAAATAAACCTGATAATCCACACTATAGGAATATACAACAAACTCACCATTACTCGCAGAAATCTCGGACGGGCATATGAGGGTAGGAATTCCATGACGTGAATGTATAATTGCTCCAAATCAAGCTTGCGGTCAGGATGCAGGGTTACAGCCGCCATGCCAGTACGGCCTTCGTGACCTAGTAAGAGATTGAAAGTTACTATAGAAATATACAGTAGATGGTTGGAGAGCACAGGCAGGAGTCGAGGGATGGTGTGAGTGGGTTACTACAGCAATATAAAGCGAATGATGGTAGAATGTGTGTAGATTTCAGGGTATCGCAATAGTTCCAATGATGACCAGTTGAAAGATGGAAGAACGTAGATCGGGGTCAGGAGACCGTAAAAACGGTGAGGGCTCCTTTGGCAATGCTTTGGTGGAGTTTAGTAGTGTGTCCTATGTAAGGTTTAATATTAAAAGGTCTGTATTCAGTAAGATGGGAGCAAGTGAACATACGCTTACCTGGTATTGAAACACCATACACATTGACTTCTTGGAAAAAATCCAACCCACTAAGAATCTCTGAAACCTCTGTGGTAGCCACATTCTCTCCCTTCCACCTGCAGAGAGGGTGAAAAGGAGACTTACCTAAATTGCATGATTGGCCAGGAGTGTGAGGCCGCCATTGGCCAGGAGTGTGAGGGGGAGGCCGCCATTGGCCAGGAGTGTGAGGGGGAGGCCGCCATTGGCCAGGAGTGTGAGGGGGAGGCAGTCATTGGCCAGGAGTGTGAGGGGGAGGCTGCCATTGGCCAGGAGTGTGAGGAGGAGGCTGCCATTGGCCAGGAGTGTGAGGAGGAGGCTGCAATTGGCCAGGAGTGTGAGGAGGAGGCTGCCATTGGCCAGGAGTGTGAGGAGGAGGCTGCCATTGGCCAGGAGTGTGAGGAGGAGGCTGCCATTGGCCAGGATTGTGAGGGAGAAGCTTTTATTGGCCAGTGGTGTGAGGGGGAGGTAGACGGTGGCCAGGAGTTGAGAGGGAGGCCGTCATTGGCCAAGAGTGTGAGGGGGAGGGTGTTATTGTCCAGGAATTGTGTAGGGGAGGGTGTTATTGTCCAGGAATTGTGTAGGGGAGGGTGTTATTGGCCAGGAGAGTGAGGGAAAGGCTGTCATGGGCTAGGATTGTGAAGGTGAGGCTGTTGCCCGTTGCCCATTGCCCTCACTGCTCAGTACCTATAAGTGTCTCCTGTCCGATCCCGGAAGTAAACAAATCCCAGATTATCTTGAACCATCAGGTCTCCAGTATTGAAAAAGCAGTCCCCAGGCTGAAAAACATCCCTCAGCAATTTCTTTTCAGAGAGCTCCCGGCTGCCGACATACCCCAGGAATGGAGACAAAGGTGTTACTGGTGAAATCAGGAGCCCTGTTTCTCCTAAAGGTAAACAAAACACAAACAAAATCACTTATTGATAAACAAGAGCTACTCCAACACACCCACAGTCCCACACAGAGCCTGAAATATTACCCCGAACATTGCAAGCTTTGAAAATACCTACAAAGCTGACCCCCCTTAAGAATGAGTTCACACCTGTCTGTGCTCGCAGGCATCTGCCTCTCGAATCTCTCTCGGGCTCACCCTCCTGGGTGTCAAACTTAATCAGGTCAAACGGGCAAAATTGCTGGAGGTAAAAAAAAGAGAAGATAAGCCGAAATTATGAAGGATTTAGAGAAGCAAGATGAGGAAAATGTGAGAATGTGAGATTATTGCCATTTATAGGAATAAGATATTCTCTGGCAACCCAAAAGTAAGAACCTTTTAAGACATCCCTACTATCTGGTAGATAGATCAATGCTAAAATGGCTTAATCCAGGGGGGCAGACACTGTGGGTTTGTTATAGCTTCGGGCTGCAGAAAATCGTAGAATTTTAAAAGCCTATGGCTGTCTGGATATTATGGGAAGATTGAAGGCTTCATGCTGGTTATAGTTGTGGGAAGGTTAAGACTGGTAGAGTATCCTTGAATAATTACAGCAAATACTGCCTGGCCACCATGGCTACTGCCATGGACTAGTAGTATAGAGTGAGGAAAGCAGCCACCTACCTTGAAGAGAAAACTGCCCCGGCCTACAGCCCCCGGGCTACCGGTATAGTTGAAGAAGCTGATATTAAATTCTGTCATTCCATAAGTCTCAAAAATTCTAATCTTCCCAAAACGGCGAGTGAATTCTTTCCACACATCAGGGCGGAGACCACTACCGGCAGCCAGACGCACTTTATGATCAGTCTCATTCGCGCACTGCATCAGAGAAACATTTATTTTAATAAGGCTAGCCTTAGTATAGGAGACATAACACTGGTGGAACCCCAGAAAGAGAGCATGAGTGCAATGTGAGAGGACAGAAGAGAGGGACCAGGAGGGCTATGTAAGTGTTAAGTAGAGAGAGAAGAAAGAATACGCGGGATATGTGAGGGGAAAGAAAAGAGAGCAGGAGGGAGATGTGAGGGGAAAGAAAAGAGAGCAGCAGGGAGATGTGAGGGGAAAGAAAATAGAGCAGCAGGGAGATGTGGGGGGGGGGGGGTAGAGGAGAGAGCAGGAGGGAGATGTGAGGGGGTAGATAAGCGAGCAGGAAGGATTTGTGAGGGGTGGAGGAGAGAGCAGGATAGAGATGTGAGGGGGTAAAGGAGAGAGCAGGATGGAGATGTGAGGGGGTAAAGGAGAGAGCAGGAGGGACATGTGAGGGGGTAGAGGAGAGAGCAGGAGGGACATGTGAGGGGGTAGAGGAGAGAGCAGGAGGGACATGTGAGGGGGTAGAGGAGAGAGCAGGAGGGACATGTGAGGGGGTAGAGGAGAGAGCAGGAGGGACATGTGAGGGGGTAGAGGAGAGAGTAGAAGGGAGATGTGAGGGGGAAGAGGAGAGAGCAGGATTGAGATGTGAGGGGGTAGAGGAGAGAGCAGGATGAAGATGTGAGGGGGTAGAGGAGAGAGCAGGAAGGAGATGTGAGGGGGTAGAGGAGAGAGCAGGAAGGAGATGTGAGGGGGTAGAGGAGAGAGCAGGAGGGAGATGTGAGGGGGAAGAGGAGAGAGCAGGAGGGAGATGTGAGGGGGTAAAGGAGAGAGCAGGAGGGACATGTGAGGGGGTAGAGGAGAGAGCAGGAGGGACATGTGAGGGGGTAGAGGAGAGAGCAGGATTGAGATGTGAGGGGGTAGAGGAGAGAGCAGGAGGGAGATGTGAGGGGGTAAAGGAGAGAGCAGGAGGGACATGTGAGGGGGTAGAGGAGAGAGCAGGAGGGACATGTGAGGGGGTAGAGGAGAGAGCAGAAGGGAGATGTGAGGGGGAAGAGGAGAGAGCAGGAGGGAGATGTGAGGGGGTAGAGGAGAGAGCAAGAGGGAGATGTGAGGGGGTAGAGGAGAGAGCAGGAGGGAGATGTGAGGGGGTAGAGGAGAGAGCAGGAGGGAGATGTGAGGGGGTAGAGGAGAGAGCAGGAGGGAGATGTGAGGGGGTAGAGGAGAGAGCAGGAGGGAGATGTGAGGGGGTAGAGGAGAGAGCAGGAGGGAGATGTGAGGGGGTAGAGGAGAGAGCAGGAGGGAGATGTGAGGGGGTAGAGGAGAGAGCAGGAGGGATTTTTGAGGGGATGGAGGAGAGAGTAGGTGGGAGATGTGAGGGGATGTAGGAGAAAGCAGGGGGGATATTTGAGAGGACAGAAGAGAGAGCAGGGGGGAATATGTGAGGTGGTAGAGGAGAGAGCAGGAGGGAGATGTGAGGGGATGGAGAAGAGAGCAGGGGGGTTATAAGAATAGGGCAACCTGGAAATAGAGCAAACTTTGCTTGAAATAAGCATTATGCAATCGCTGTCTATATAATGGAGTGTCTCCGGCTGTGTTGGGAATTGTAGCAGTGAGTGGGAAAAAATGCAAAGGCTATTCACATTTTGGAGCAGTACCTGTGGCTGGTTTGTAAGGTAACGGCACAGCTCCCCAATATACTGAAAAACGGTCACATTGTATTTCCGGCAGTCGTTCCAGAACTGACTGGCAGAGAAACGCTCTTTCAGCACAAGGGAAGCCCCTGAAAAAAAACAGCATATGAATAATGCTCTGCACTGCCCTACATACACAGCGCTCCGCACAGACACTGCCCTACATACACAGCGCTCCGCACAGACACTGCCCTACATACACAGGGCTCCGCACAGACACTGCCCTACATACACAGCGCTCCGCACAGACACTGCCCTACATACACAGCGCTCCGCACAGACACTGCCCTACATACACAGCGCTCCGCACAGACACTGCCCTACATACACAGCGCTCCGCACAGACACTGCCCTACATACACAGCGCTCCGCACAGACACTGCCCTACATACACAGCGCTCCGCACAGACACTGCCCTCCTCCGAAGGAGCAGCCCTAAACATACAAAGCTCTGTACCGAGCCAGCCCAACAAGGCACAGAGCTCTGTACCGAGCCAGCCCAACAAGGCACAGAGCTCTGTACCGAGCCAGCCCAACAAGGCACAGAGCTCTGTACCGAGCCAGCCCAACAAGGCACAGAGCTCTGTACCGAGCCAGCCCAACAAGGCACAGAGCTCTGTACCGAGCCAGCCCAACAAGGCACAGAGCTCTGTACCGAGCCAGCCCAACAAGGCACAGAGCTCAGCAGAAAGCCTGCCCCATAAACATAGGATTCAAAATAAAGAAACGTACCGACACCAATGCAGCCTCCAATGCCCAGCAAGGCTCCAGACTTGTGGTACAGTGGCAGCGACATGTAGATAATATCATCAGAACTCGCCACGCACAGTTGGTAAAAGACGCAGCACATCAGAGTCTTCAAGTGGCTAATACGAGCAGCTTTTGGCAACCCTAGGAAAAAGTGAACAAACAAATTCATATTAATGACAATAGCTCCCAAGTCTTTATTTCCTGGAAACAGCCTTCGCGACATCACGGAGCAAAAATCCCTAAAAGAATACAATGCAAACCTTCACCTTTTCGCTCTCATACTATACAGTGTCTGAATATTATCGGTCTCATGGGAGTTCTTCCTGGCTGCATGATGAGTGACAACTTCAGTCAACTGAATTTGAGTAACAGAATGGTCAATGGTACCAAAGCAGCTTTGCACCTCTGTAAAGGGGTACTGTACATTACATCATTAAATAAAACTTGGGGGGTTGTGGGGCTACCTATAACATGTGTTAGCCTATGTTTCATAGGGTGCTCAGTTTTTATTAAAAATTTTGAAAAAAGGATATTAAAAAAGATTTTAAAGATTTTAAAAACGACAAGGCAAAACCACGGCAAACATTGCTAATGTAAAGGAAAACTAGAAACATTGTTTCATTTCTCTATATGCTCTCTCTATGCTGACTGCCAAGTGAAAAGGACAGAGAAAATGATAATGATTGACAAGGAGCCAAGATGGAGGCACACAGTTGCAGGATAGAGGTGTGAATCTCTACATTTAATGCTCTTTTTCAAACTTCACAAATACATATTTGTTAATTATAGGGATAAGTGAACAGAATATTACAAAACAATCACGCTAAGAGAAAGTGTCCCTTCAACAATGATTCTGCATAAGCTTAAAGGGGCAGAAAAATGTAAAAAAAAAAATATATATATATATAACACTATCAAATAAAGATAATTTCAACTTTAAAGAAATAAACAACAATATAAAGAGCACAGTGAAGAACTTCCTGACATAATGTAATTGCTCCTGCTCTCTTGGGATAAGGTTACCTGTGGTACCGGATGTGAAGATGCAGATAGCAGTGTCCATTGGATTTTTAGGAATGCCCAGATGCGCAGGTATGGGGTCATCTGATGCTTTATCCATCAGTTCCTGCAGATTTATAACATCCTCGGGGTAATCTCCAGAGCCCATCACCCAGATCTTAATTCCCATATTGCGCAGTTCAGGAAGGATTTCTTGAACTGCATCGAACAGCTCTGCAAAGACAGGTATGTAGGTGTCACCTCACTTATTCAGTCACCCCAATATATTACGCACAGAGACGACAAGCAAATCTGGTGACTGGAGCCCACAGGATTTATACATTTCTTACCCTATTCACACAGTGATGACAAACATTTAGGGACAGGTTTACTACTGTGTGACAGGGTGAATAAAACCATGTTTAAAACACAAAACAACTTGATTTCTTGTAATAAAATACTTTCAGCTCTGTATTTCTGATATATTATAAGCTAAGGGTTATTCAGCATTAAATAGGGATTAGTTAGGTACCATGAGGCTGTAGATTCATGCAATATTTATATTTTTGGTTAATGAATTCCATTGATCCAAGTTAATTGAACTTATGTCTGCAGTGATAACACACACTTTTCAGAGCAAACATGTTATAAAATAAACATTCAAAGTTCAGTATAAGACCTTAAAGGGACTCTATAGGCACCCAGCCAATTTGATGTCAATGCAGTGGATGCTATGGCCCTGGCGTTAGTCCTGCTAAGTAAAACAATGCTGTTTTGTAGACATGACAATGTATTCCTTGCAGGACTAACCACACCTATAGCGACTGTCTACTTAAAAACCACTAGATGGGTGTCCACTGTTATAACGGAGCCAACCAAGGCTTCTCAGAGAGAATTTGATTGGAGGAGACATGCAATTCTTGCTCTATGAGATTGGATTGGACGAATAGACAAAGATCAGAAAGCGTGACATTGCATTAGGTAGATCGGACAGCTAAGCGCTGGAAAAAAGTGAACCCCCCCCCACAAAACAGTTTGCATTTAGGGGGACCAAGAAATCTAAACAGTGAGGAGAACACTATAGTATAAGAAATATATGTTTGTATTCCTAATGCTTTTAAGGAACACTATAGGCACCCAGACCACTTCAACTCCCAGGTCCATGAATCCTGAAAAGCTAATTATTGCACTCTTTGATAAGCTGCAATAATTAGCTTGGTGAGTTAACTCCACTCCACCTGTCTACCAGACAGCCACTAGAGGGACTTCCGGGCAACTTTTGGTTGTCTAACTGACTTTGGACATCCTCACGCTATGCATCCGGACGTCCAGCGTCAATTAAAACCCAATAGGAAAGCATTGAATAAGGCTTTCCTATGGAAAAATGTGAGCGCGGCCATTGGCACACATGCATATTAAGTCTCCTCCACTGGCTGGCGTCAGCGGGGGAGGAGCGGACCTTAGCCAGCTCCAAGGGGCATCAGCGCTGGATCGGTTAAGTGACAGAAGGGAGGGACTATAGTGCCAGGAAAACAACTTTGTTTAAAAAAAAAAAAAAAAAAAGATATTCTAAATAGGAAATCTTCCTCTGTTTGAACATAACATCCAGCTAGAATGAGTCTTTACGTTTGAAATCATGATTTACATAAACTCCACGTCGCACTGTGAGCCTGTTCATTGGGTTCCCAAGGGCTGTCAACAAAGGGCTGAATTCAGTGGGTAAAAAAAAAAAAACTTTGTTATTGTTCTATCTTTTCTATTGTGGCCTAAAATATGCAGTTTTGGAATATAAACCCTGAAATCAGTTCTATTCTCTTTTTAACTGCTGACGTAAATGTCTCCCCCTTTGTGAAACCCTGGCGTAGATGTGAGATCGTGTCGAGAACATACACAACCGCAAACACTTTCATCTCCCAAGCTTTTGACTTGATAATGTTTTCATGAAATTCTCTGAATAAATTAAAGCTGCTGTTAGATAAACAGGGCCCCCTTTAGTTTCAGTATATTTGTGCAGTTATACCCCACTCCCCCAGGAATGTAAGGTTGTTTGAGCAGAGCCCTCGTACACTGACTGGGTGTATACATCTTATCTTGGGCAGGGTACCCCTTAAATTATGCTGCAATACCCATTATGCATATTATCCTGAGATACCATAACCTGAAAGTAACACCAATATTTACTATCCCTTACACTGCGAGCTGGGGTATCCTGAAAGTTGGGGTGCTCCTTATACATAATAGCCCCCACACCATAAGCTGGGGAACCCCTTATACCTACCATAAACTGCAGTAACCCCGATATTTATGATCCCTCACACTGCCAGCTGCGGTACCGTGGGAGTTGGGGTACCTCTGATATTCAGTACCCTGGTATGGTTGTGATACCCCTTATACACAGTACCCTGGGAGGGTTGGGGTACTCTCTAATACACAGTACCGGGGGGGGGGGGGGAGAGGGAGGAATTCGGGTACCCCTTATACATAGTACCCTGGGGGGATTGGGGTACCCCTTATACATAGTAGGGGGGTGTACCCCTTATACACAGTACCCTGTGTGGTGGGGGGGATTGGTGTACCCCCTTATACAAAATACCCTGGGGGGATTGGGGTGCCCCTTATACACAGTACCCTGGGGGGGGAATTGGGGTACCCCTTATACACAGTACCCTGGGGGGGGGGGAATTGGGGTACCTCTTATACACAGTAGGGGGGGAGATAGGGGTACCCCTTATACACAGTACCCTGTGTGGTGGTGATGGTGGGGGGGATTGAGGTACCCCCTTATACAAAGTACCGGGGGGGGGGGGGATTGGGATACCCCTTATACAAAGTACCCTGGGGGGATTGGGGTACCTCTTATACACAGTACGGGGGGGATGGGGGTACCTCTTGTACACAGTACCCTGTGTGGTGGTGGGGGGATTGAGGTACCCCCTTATACAAAGTACCCTGGGGGGGGATTGGGATACCCCTTATACACAGTACCCTGGGGGGGAATACAGTACCCTGGGTGGTGGATTGGGGTACCCCTTATACACAGTACCCCGGGTGGAGGGGCTTCGGAGTACCCCTTATACTCAATACCTGTTGGGCATTCCCCATTCTGTGAGGGGGTTTCTGCACCCAGTTACCCGGTTTAAACACCTCTTACCCGGGCTGGTGATGAGGCCCCGGGCCCCGCAGGCCCCCAGACAGTGCCGGAGGGCCCCTTTCCTGACGTTGGTGTTGAGGAAGGCGGCCACCACACCGAGCTGGGCCAGGCCGAACCAGGCGGCCAGGAAGCGGGGCTCGTTCCCCAACAGCAGGGCTACCGTGTCCCCCGGGGCCAGGTCGGCCAGCAGAGCGGAGGCTGCCCGGCCACACCGAGCCCCCAGCTCCCGGTAGGTCACGGTCTGCTCCCGGAAGCGGATGAAGATTCGGTCCGGGTGGCTCCGCAGCCGCTGCTGGAAGAGCTGAGGGAGAGACTGGACCCCGGAGCCCAGCCATCGCCGAATCTGGGCCTTCACCCGGGCCGCCCGAACCGTGAACATCACATCCTGAGCCAACAGCACCAACCGGGGCCACAGCCAGCCACACAGCAAGAGCAGGGCCAGCACCGAGCCCAGCACCGGCCACGGGTCCATCCCGGGGAGTGGGTGCTGGGGGGCCCGGGCTTCGATGGAGTGTCGGTGCTGGGGGTCCCTCGGTTAGAGGCTGGGGGTCCCTTGGTTAGAGGAGGTTCAGGCTGGGGGTCCCTTGGTTGGAGGAGGTTCAGTGCTGGTGGTCCCTTGGTTAGAGGAGGTTCAGGCTGGGGGTCCCTTGGTTAGAAGCTGGGGGTCCCTTGGTTGGAGGAGGTTCAGTGCTGGTGGTCCCTTGGTTAGAGGAGGTTCAGGCTGGGGGTCCCTTGGTTAGAAGCTGGGGGTCCCTTGGTTAGAGGCTGGGGGTCCCTTGGTTAGAGGAGGTTCAGGCTGGTGGTCCCTTGGTTAGAGGCTAGGGGTCCCTCGGTTGGAGGAGGTTCAGGCTGGGGGTCCCTTGGTTGGAGGTCCTGCAGAAGTTGGAGCTGCTCTATGAGAGACTTTCAGAATTCTTTCCTGGGACTTCGTTCATTGTAACTCGGTGTTCGATCAGATTCTTTTTGCTATCACTAGGTTTCCCCTCGCAGCTCGCCGATCTGATTGTGCAGGGGGCGGGTAGGGGCATGTCTCCCCCCCCCGGGGAGGGGGGGGCACAGTCTGAAAGGGAGGGGGAATGTAGGTGAGAGGTCGGAGGATTCCCAGCCAGACATCCAGTCTGCACCCCCTCCATTATTAACATGCAACGGTGGGAGGAGGTACAGCCAGCAACACTGCATTCAGCAAAGAGCCAGGGTGATGGGAGTTACAGTCCACAGAGGGTCAGGGCTGGTATGATGGAGGGCAACATGCTGTGAAGTCTGAATGCCATCCTAAATAAGGTGCAAACACCCACCATATAAATCAATAGAACGTCTGTTAACATTGTGAACTATGAAACCAAAATAACCAGTTTAGCCATGACAAGCAGTGACTGGGTATGTAACAGAAGCAGAGCTCTGCCTCTACCTTATAATCCGCACATCTAGGTAAAATATTACACGGGTTATTTACTAAAATGGGAATTAGCAAATTTCGAGCCCAACGCAAAAAAATAAATACAAATTGAAATCTGAAAGTGTGGAATTTCCTATTTTGGATATTTTTGCACATAGAATGCAATGTATAAGTTATCCACAAATCAGTTTCACGAATAAAACCTTGTGTGTGTTTTAAGTGATGTACCCTACATTGTAAATTGCTAGAAAAATAATATCAGTTCTTGAATGCCAATTACCCCCCCAAAAAACAGTGCTGCACTAATTAAATACAAAAATATACTGAAAACACCTTACACAGGGTCACTCTGTATGTCCCTGGATATACTTAGAATACAAAAAATAAAAACATATAGTGCAGATAGCACATATACCCCTTAATGCATATGCCCCCTTTAGTTGTCTAATCACATAGACCATAAACCAGGCATAGGCAACCTTTGGCACTCCATATGTTTTGCACTACACCTCCCATGATGCTTTGCTAGCATTGTGGGTGTAAGAGCACCCCTGCCATAGACTAGGGGGTGTACTGTATATGCTTAGGAGCTTTCTGTACGATATGATTTCTTGTATTATATGTACATCGTGACACACAGAATGATCCGATTTACAGGCACCAAGTGTTTTGGGTTCGGTTTTTGTGTGTAATCTGTTTTTGCATGTGTGCTGTGTTTAGTGCGTTCAGCTTACATTGATTTGACTTCCACAAATTTTGCACATTGGAAGCCCCATGTACACTTTTTTTTGGTTGTTGTACGATCGGTTCTGGGTTCCTAACCACTAAAAACCGTGTCCCTCGAACCATTTAAAATGTTAAGATGTTTTATGATCCTCACATAATGGGCATTTAAATAATCTTGCTATAAGATCTCAACACATTGGCTATCATAAAAGATTTAGCTAAACGGCTCTGGCCAATGACCAAATAGATCAAAGGGACACTCCAGGCACCCAGACCACTTCTGCCCATTGGAGTGGTCTGGGTGCCAACTCCCACTACCCTTAAACCTGCAAATGTAATTATTGCAGTTTTTATAAACTGCAATAATTACATTGCAGGGTTAACTCCTACTTTAGTGGCTGTCTAGTAGACAGCCACTAGAGGGCACTTCCTGGCTTCTAGCACAGATTTTCTGTGTGAGGATCTCCAGCATCGCTCAATTCCCCATAAGATAGCATTAAAAGACATTGCCGCGCATGCGCACTAGGTCTCCCCCGCCGGCGTGTGAAGACCGAGAACTAGGGATAGCCCGATTATCGGTTCTGCAGATTATTGGAGCAGCTTTTCAGCACAATTCTGATTATTGGTATCAGTCTTCTAATTTGCAGATATTGCCAATAACTTACTCTTTTGCATCTAGAAACTCTAGCCGCTAGTCACATCGCAACTTTACCCCTCCCTATGAGTTACTGCATGCGGAGCTCATCTGAAGCCAAGTAGGTGAGAATGATCTACTGTAATGCACTGGGCAATCACATTCCTATTATCAACAGCACTGTACGCGAGAGTGATAAGAGTGTGATTGCTAACAGCATGTTCACTTAATGCCACTTTCGTGTAAAAATTATGTTGCTTTTTCTAAACTTACAGAAGAGAGGCACAAGTCATCGTCCGAAAGCTAACCAATAATCTATCGGCATTGGCTCTGGAAAGATATTGATCGATCCGTACGGAGAATCTCTAACCTTCAAAAATCAAGCAAAATTAGGACGTGACTGCCTGGGCCCTGTAATTACACATCACAGACTCCTATCCACGTTGACGCATGTCCTAACAAAGCAGTGATGTAAGTATGTGGTACTTTTTATTTTTTTTTGCTGCAGGGTAAACAGATTTGAAACGGATGACAAGCTCCCCCTGTTATAGATATCAAAAAGAGCTCAGAACTCATCCAGCCTCTTGGATGGAAATCATTAACTTGGGATGTGCTCTCAGCTGTTGCCCCGTTCCACGTACAAAGTGTTAGAATAAGAACAAGACTCTAGAAATCTCAATAACGGTACAGCGGGTTGCAGGGGTCTGAGCTCCTCCTTTGTTCTTTTCAAAAGAATGTCTTGCAACCTGTTCTGATCAAAGCCTTCTGAAATATTCAGGAATCAGCAACCTAATTTTCTTATGTGTAGGCAAAGATAGTAATACCAATAAGCAATAGATTTAATGCATTAATGCTTTTCAGTTTGTACGAATGAATCTCTGCCCGAACAAATTGATCCATCTGGAATTCACCTTTGGAGTCTTAATCAACGAATAAGTAAATTCCACAATGGATTTCACTTATGGAAACACCAGACACAAGTCGCCAAATCTAGGAATGTCTTTACATTTGCTCGCATTGTGTGCGAAAGGAACGCAAGAGCTTTTCAACGGGGCTCTGTGCATGCGTTGCCATGAAGACCATTTTGGCTTAAAAAGCCAAAAGTTGGGTCTCCTGCCCCTGGCATTTCTGTAACTTGGCTTCCACTACAGGGAATAATTATCCAGCCAATCTATTAATGGGCGCCAATTGGAAAATAATAGTACGTATAACATACAAGTCTATATAAGAATGATTATGTTCCTTTAAAGCACACAATATTTACAGCGGTTCAAGGGACACTGTAATCACCAAAACAACTTTAGCTTAATGAAGCTGTTTAGGTGTATAGATCATGCCCCTGAAGGCTGGAGAATATTTGCACACTTGCTTCTGTATTGACAGAAATAGTCTACTGCCCATTTGGCAAAATGCTCAGATGAGGTAGCTGAGTGACTTAAGGGAGATATCTATTAATCACAGACACTTACAGGGTTATTCATCGAAGAGAGTAAAATGGTACATTTCAAATTAAAAGGTAAAAATAGCTAAAATGGAAATATTCTCTAAGTCCGCTATGCTTCCAGTTGGGCTACTTTGACTTTAAATGTGAAATTCACTTTGAATTCTTACTTTAGTGGATAGCACTGACTGTGTGAGTATCTGTGAAAGCAACAGCTCTGATTCAAATGGGGCACTTTAACTCCTTAACCCCTTAAGGACACATGACATGTGTGACATGTCATGATTCCCTTTTATTCCAGAAGTTTGGTCCTTAAGGGGTTAAAGGGACACTCCAGTGCCAGGAAAACAATCAGTTTTCCTGGCACTGCAGGTCCCATCCCCGGTTGCTGAAGGGGTGAACCGGGGATGGGAGGTGGGAGCGACGATGTCCCTCGTCGCCGCTTCTTCCTCTGCCGCCGCTCCTCCCCTTCCTTATGTCAGCCAGCTGGGGAGACCTAATGCGCATGCGCATTAGGCCTCTCCATAGGAAAGCATTGAAAATGCTTTTCAATGCTTTCCTATTGGGATTTTAGCGACGCTGGAGGTCCTCATGTAACTTCCACTCTTTCGGCCCCGCCTCTTCCCCTCACACGGAGCTCCGCAGACATTGCATGGAGGAGACCTGGCAGGAGCAGCAGGATCACTGCCAGGTCTCAGAAGGTGAGGGTGGAGGGGGGCAGAGGGGGGAAACAGAAAGAGATAGGTTGCAGGAGCAATGGAATTCCTATCGCTGGAATATGTACAGTTCTGTTTGTTTCTGGCTGGGGAGATCTGTGATCTGATCTCCCCAGCCAGAGCATGTGTATGCAGCCAAGCCGGGCCCCTGACTGCCTCGGGCCTCTCGGTCCATGACCGATCTGCCTGAGTGGTCAGTCTGCCCCTGGACATAGAGGATGCGAAGTCCCCAATCCCCATAATCAATGCTATCTAGCGGCGGTGCCCTTTGTTCCCTATTCTTTTTGATTTAGAAATTGACCCTTGGCCAGAGCATAAGAGCAGTTGTTTGTAGGAGTGCTGTTTGATTGGAAATGAACATTGCCATTTATTTCCCTTATCTCCCATACGATTTTCTCCTTAGTCTGTGTTCTCTCCCTTGCCATTTTGATGACATCCTTTTTATTTAAGGGTAACTCAAGTCAATGTGAAGTTCTCAGTAGCACTCTCTTTAAATGTGAGTTAACCCCTTAAGGACCAAACTTCTGGAATAAAAGGGAATCACGACATGTCACGTGTCCTTAAGGGGTTAAAATTAGATTGTGACTTTGAGTGGTGAGCACGTCCCCCCGTTTGAGCATGTTAGTTCAATGGTCTTCATGGCAACGCATGCGCAGAGCCCTGTTGAAAAGCTCTTGCGTTCCTTTCGCACACAATGCGAGCAAATGTAAAGACATTCCTAGATTTGGCGACTTGTGTCTGGTGTTTCCATAAGTGAAATCCATTGTGGAATTTACTTATTCGTTGATTAAGACTCCAAAGGTGAATTCCAGATGGACCAATTTGTTCGGGCATAGATTCATTCGTACAAACTGAAAAGCATTAATGCATTAAATCTATTGCTTATTGGTATTACTATCTTTGCCTACACATAAGAAAATTAGGTTGCTGATTCCTGAATATTTCAGAAGGCTTTGATCAGAACAGGTTGCAAGACATTCTTTTGAAAAGAACAAAGGAGGAGCTCAGACCCCTGCAACCCGCTGTACCGTTATTGAGATTTCTAGAGTCTTGTTCTTATTCTAACACTTTGTACGTGGAACGGGGCAACAGCTGAGAGCACATCCCAAGTTAATGATTTCCATCCAAGAGGCTGGATGAGTTCTGAGCTCTTTTTGATATCTATAACAGGGGGAGCTTGTCATCCGTTTCAAATCTGTTTACCCTGCAGCAAAATAAAATAAAAAGTACCACATACTTACATCACTGCTTTGTTAGGACATGCGTCAACGTGGATAGGAGTCTGTGATGTGTAATTAAAGGGCCCAGGCAGTCACGTCCTAATTTTGCTTGATTTTTGAAGGTTAGAGATTCTCCGTACGGATCGATCAATATCTTTCCAGAGCCAATGCCGATAGATTATTGCTTAGCTTTCGGACGATGACTTGTGCCTCTCTTCTGTAAGTTTAGAAAAAGCAACATAATTTTTACACGAAAGTGGCATTAAGTGAACATGCTGTTAGCAATCACACTCTTATCACTCTCGCGTACAGTGCTGTTGATAATAGGAATGTGATTGCCCAGTGCATTACAGTAGATCATTCTCACCTACTTGGCTTCAGATGAGCTCCGCATGCAGTAACTCATAGGGAGGGGTAAAGTTGCGATGTGACTAGCGGCTAGAGTTTCTAGATGCAAAAGAGTAAGTTATTGGCAATATCTGCAAATTAGAAGACTGATACCAATAATCAGAATTGTGCTGAAAAGCTGCTCCAATAATCTGCAGAACCGATAATCGGGCTATCCCTAGTTCTCGGTCTTCACACGCCGGCGGGGGAGACCTAGTGCGCATGCGCGGCAATGTCTTTTAATGCTATCTTATGGGGAATTGAGCGATGCTGGAGATCCTCACACAGAAAATCTGTGCTAGAAACCAGGAAGTGCCCTCTAGTGGCTGTCTAGTAGACAGCCACTAGAGGAGGAGTTAACCCTGCAATGTAATTATTTATGAAAACCGCAATAATTACAGTTGCAGGGTTAAGGGTAGTGGGAGTTGGCACCCAGACCACTTCAATGGGCAGAAGTGGTCTGGGTGCCTGGAGTGTCCCTTTAAGGACCGCAGACGTACTAGGCAAATATATTACTTATCCGATCGCAGTTCCCCCGCCGGCAATAGGTGTTGTTCCCGGTCTGGGGGTCTGCCTGACAGCGTCCCCCCTCTGCAAATTAGGCCCCCGCGGGCAATAACCGTCCATAGTGCTGCCTGTAGGCGGACTCCCTAAACTGACAGGCAGTCTCCCTGCTACTGTAAAATATAAAATAAAAATGTTAAATAAAAAATATAGGAGATATATATACATATTATATCTATAAATATGTATGTATATATATATATATATATATATATATATATATCTTCTATACATAATGTCAAAGTGTATTTTTAGATTAATATATACATATATTAATATAAAAACACACTTATAATTAAATTACACACATATAATAACTATATATTGTATATATATTATAAAATATAAATAAAAATGCATAAAAAAAGGAAAAATAAAAATTGTATTCTAACTGTATTATGATATTTATATCAAAATACACTTAGAATGAAATTATAGATATCTATGTATATATAAATAAAAATACAAAATAAATATATATCCATATACATAAATATACACGTAGACTTCAAATATATAAATATGTATATATTTTTAAATTCTATGAGCATATTTATATAAAATTTTTACATACTTAAGTAATTTTATTGATTGCAATTTGAGGGACCTGCCTGACAACCCAGGCCGAAAGTCCAGAGAATTTAATTTGCTAGCACTATATTTAACCCTGTACTTTTCATGACACCCTAAAATCTATACATGGGGGGTACTGTTTTACTCTGGAGACTTCACTGAACACAAATATTAGTGTTTCAAAACAGTAAAACATATCACAGAGATTATATTGTCAGTGAAAGTGACTTTTTTTATTTTTCACACACAAACGGCCCTTTCACGGATGATATTGTTGTGATACGTTTTACTGTTTTGAAACACTCATATTTGTGTTCAGCGAAGTCTTCCAAGTATAACAGTACCCCCCATGTACAGGTTTTATAGTGTTATTGAAAGTTACAGGGTCAAATACAAGGCTTGATTTTCTGTTTTTACACATTGAAATTGGCAGATTGGTTATTTTACCTTTGAGACCGTATGGTAGCCCAGGAATATGAATTACCCCCATGATACCATTTGCAAATGGGGTATGTTCAGTCTTTTTTAGTAGCCACTTAGTCACAAACACTGGCCAAACTTAGCGTTCATAATTGTTTTTTGCATTTTTAACACACAAATATAAATGCTAACTTTGGCCAGTGTTTGTGACCAAGTAACTACTAAAAAAGACTGGACATACCCCATATTTAATACCCTGGGTTGTCTATTTTAAAAAAAAATATGTACATGTGAGGGGTGATTCAGAGATTTATGCCATAACAGTATTACAATGTCACTATAAGCTAAGAACATGTTAACATTGGGTATTTCTAAACTCAGGATAAAATTTAGAAACTATACAGCATGGGTGTTTTTGGCGGTTGTAGATGCGTAACAGATATTGGGGGTCAAAGTTAGAAAAAGTATGTTTTTATTTTATTTTTTTCATCATATTTTCTAAAAAATTTTTTATAGTAAATGATATGATGAAAATAATGGCATCTTTAACCCCTTAAGGACACATGACGTGTGTGACACGTCATGATTCCCTTTTATTCCAGAAGTTTGGTCCTTAAGGGGTTAAAAAGACCATTTAATGGCGAGAAAAACAGTATAAAAAATGTGGTGGGTACAGTGAGTGAGTAAAATGAAAATTACAGCTAAACACAATCACCGCAGAAATGTAAAAACAGCCCTGGTCACTAAGGGGTTAAAGACACTATAGTCCCCAAAACAACTTTAGCTTAATGAAAAAGTTTTTATGTATAGATCATGCAGTCTCACTGCTCCATTCTCTGCCATTAAGGAGCTAGAGCACTTTGTTTATGCAGTCCCAGTCATAACATTCCTAAAAACTTCCTGTAAGGAGTCATCTAATGTTTACACTTCCTTTATTGCAAATTCTGTTTAATTTAGAACTTCTTATCTCCTACTCTGTTAATAACCTGCTAGACATTACAGGAGTTTCCTGTGTGTGATTGAAGTTTTCCCAGAAATTTACATGGCAGGAGATAAAAACCTCTAAACTAAGTTAACAAGTAATCCAAAGTTACCTCCTTTCACGGAGGAATGTGTGTAACAAAGTGCTTAAACAAAAATAAGAGTGATTAGCAAGCAGCTCTATACACTTATGTGGAAATATCCTCTTTTCCACTAGACAATCATATAAAATACAGTGCGGTTTAAGTGACAAAGACCTACACCTATAAGTGGAGCGCTCAAACAAATCTAAAGCTTACCAAGCGTGACTTGATTCAATAGTACAATATGAAGTACATGCCAAAATAAAAATACAAAAAGATACAATATAGTGCAGATGGTATTTAAAATTACAATATAGAAATGATAATATCGTAGTGAACTGTACACTCACATTTCAAGGAGCCTATATATAAAAAAAAAAAACTGGCTCCGTATTGAGGCTTGTGTGCTTTTTATGGTAGCACCACCCTTCCACTTCAGCTTGGAGTAGTTATCATGAATAAAACATAAAAGGAGAACAAACCAATGTGTAGACTGTAGCGATAAAAACACAAATGGCACTGCCCATATGAAGATTCCTAGAGGCTCCAAAAAGGACTTGAGCAGGATATCTTGAGTAAAATAACAAATTTATTGATATACAATAATGATAAAAAATAAATGGTAAAAAAGTTCTTAATAAAAGTCCTTTAAAATGGCAATTTTAAAGGACTTTTATTAAAGACTTTACCATTTATCATTTCTATATTGTAATTTTAAATACCATCTGCACTACATTGTATCTTTTTGTATTTTTTTTGGCATGTACTTCATATTGTACTATTGAATCAAGACACGCTTGGTAAGCTTTATATTTGTTTGAGCACTTATAGGTGTAGGTCTTTGTCACTTATACCGCACTGTATTTTATAAGTTTATAAGTTAACAAGTAATTAGAAATGAAACCATTTTTGTTCATGCACGCTGTGTTAGTTACAGTCATGGGGGAGGGGGTGTGACAGCTATGGGTTTATAAGCAGACACAAACATGATTTAACGCGTAACTGGCAGATAATTGAGCAGTGAGACTGCAAAGGCATGATCTATCCTATACCCAAAAACAGTTAACATTGGTGACTATAGTGTCTGTTAAATATTTTGTTAAGTACAATAACTAGCATAGCTTCATGTGATCCAGTCCTTATCATGGATGGGATATTAAATAGAATGGATTCTCTCCCCTCCCCCCATACAAATTTAATGTTGTATATTTCTCCACCATGACAATTTTTCTTGCACCCTACTATCTGCTAGTGCCATTTACCAACAAATAACACCTACTACTGACCTCCAAACTGTTAATTTGCTCAAACGTGAAAAACACTATTCGGGGAAAAAAAAAACCCACCATCCAGGAAAGGGTTAAATCATTTTTAAAATCAGATTCCAGTGCCAAAGGGCATGCTCATCTTCCGCTGGCATCAGCCAACTAAGGGGGACATAATGCACATGAGTTGCGAGGGCCACACAAACATTAGACCTTCTCCAAAGGAAAGCATTGAATCAATGCATTCCTATTGTGGATTTGCAGAAAAGCATCTCTAGTGGCTGTCTTGGCATTGCAATGTACACATTGAGGTTTCTCTAAAACTGCAATATTTTACTTTAAGGGGCTAAGGGGGTCAGAGACACTGCACACAGACCACTTCAATGAGATGAAGTAGTCTGGGTGCCGATAGCGTCTCTTTAAACAATCCACATTATCAAGATATCTGTCAACCATGTGGGAAGCTTGTTCGGTATAGAAGTAAATAAAAGAGGATATTTCTACACAATAATGATCGATAACAATCGGTCTCACGAGCCAATAATTGCTGTTCCTTCATCATCACAGGGTTATTGATTAAAGAATGAATTGCTGGGAATTTAAATAGGGTGTGTTAACTAAAGTGAGAATTAAATGCCAATTTCAAATTTAAAGTCAAAATATCTGAATATTCTCAGCTAAGCTTCCAGTTCAGGTATTGTGGCCTTAAATTTGAAATTAAAGTTAAATCCTCACTGTAGCAAATCACCCTGATAGTGATTTAAATTTTTTTAGGCCAAAGTAGACAATCTGACTTATATTCCTTGAATGTAGCTATTGTGGTCTAGAATTTAAAATTCACTCTTATTTCCTGGTAAATTGTACTTTAGTGAGCCGGAGAAGGACATTTACTACTGCTCCGGTCAGATGGGCAGATTGCCAACCACACAGCCAGGTGGCAAATTCTGAGCCAAGGGGGAAAGCAGAGATGGATCTCACCTGCCAGGTAACCCTGTGTTATTGACGCAAATAAGTTATGAACACACGCCAATAAGCAGCCAATCAGGACAGAGTGTGCCACATTGTATGCTGGTAAATACGATTCTAATTACAAACAAGAAATATAAATATGTTCTTAGAAGAATTGTAAACATTTAAAGGAACACTCCAAGTACCATAAACTACAATATAGGCTCCCAGACTACGTAGTCAAACCATTTGAAAATGGTTTGAAACATACGTGGGATCAGCTGAGCATCAGTCACCTCCATCTGGGCAGCTGGAAACTCTCTACTATCACGAGCCCAGCGTTCTGTAGTGGTTATGGTGCTTATAGTATTTCTTTAAATGTTAGAACTTTCCTGTAATTATTTTGAAGGGAAGATAAAACCGCTAATAGACTGGTTATTATATGTTCTATAGAATTTTGACAAGATTTCCACTTTCAGTGGGATTTCTACATTGTACTATAGGGTTGTAAATATATATATCACGGAAACGTAACATGGTGTCTGGGGCTGTCTGCACACCTAAACTCTATATCCAGATGTGGTTGGGATACATTATTTGTGGTGTTACCATATGCAATGCAGCAGAGGAGGACTGTCTTTTCAAATAAAGCAGAGAACCATAAGACATGCACAATGCACAGATGGCTGAAAAGCCAGGGAACAAAGAAAACGTTTTATTGTGTTTTAAAATAGTTTAGTTTTCTTTTCTGTTTTTTAAAAAAAAGTCAATTTTAGCAGTAGTATGCAGAGGTTCCTGCTTACGAGGAGTTTATTTACAGTTCAGTAAGAAAATAAGAGACTTTTCATATAAAAGTCCCATTCTTCACCCAGATGATGCAGGAAAGGGCTGAATATGTCTCTGCTCGGCTTGGGTCCAGCCCCAAAAAAGTGTGACCGTTGGAGAGAATGTGAGTGGCTCTAACTCAGATAAAATCTGCCACTGCAGAATTCCTGGAAGAGTGGTCGAGTGCTACTTTATTGTCTAAAGGTCCTTTGAAAACATAAATCCACATCACGGTTGGTCCATTGGCCTGGATAAAAAAAAAAAATCAGAAGCAAGAAGGGCCCCTGTGACCCGATCAGCTACCCTTCAGCTCTGCGGTGCTTGCAGCGTTCATTGCAGATCTAATTAATCGCTATCAGATCCCACTGCTGCCGATCCCTTACGTTTCCTTTTGCAAGGTTTTGGCTTTGTGTCTTCCTCCTCCTGCGAATAAAGAGAGGTGAATTTACCAGGTTTGCAAACGCAGCACACTGCTTGTCTACACTACGCCATGAGCACCCAGCCACTGTCGTACAGTGCGAGTGTTGCTTACCGATGCACTGCTTGATCCAGACTCTTCCTCTGTGTTCATGGGTTGTGCTGCATTCTTTCTACTTCGAGGGCTTGTCATTGGACCTTTCCGTCGACTCTTGGGGGGCTTTGTTGAATCTTCATACTCCTCCGCTAAGGAGAAGAGATCACTGAACCTGCAAGCAACCAAAACAGAGATATGGACATTAAATAAATTAAAAGCATCCATCCAGGCTATTAACATTTCAAGGTAAATGACCTGCCAGGCATGTTATGACATTAAGGGATTTGGATGAAACCTGTGCCCATGAGAGTTTCAAGGCTCAAGATTGTCCATTTTTTTTTCAAATCTTTCAAATGCAATACTGCTTTAGCTCATTGTCTCAGCTTCTTTCTTCCAAGTTAAACCAAGAAATACACACTATGTTAGACATGTGCATGGCGGTTCCCTTGCACAATACATCACTTGTGTAATAAATATATACAAGAACCATCACAATATGGGCTGCGCTCACAATATACTTAAACTCATAAAAAGGTTCCATCAGTTATCGTTATAGACCTGGAAAAATAATAAAGCCAAAAACAACAAAACTAATACTGTGAAAAATAAGCCCAATATGGTAGCAAACTCACATGGACCAGAGCCTAAATAACTGGCATTGTGTTCACAAACGGTAAGGGACAGGGGAGACCCAATTAATAAGAGACATATCTTCTCAATAGTAGGAAAACCACCACACGTAGAACAAAGAAATCCAAATAGCGTGATAATGTTTAGCTAAAATATTCGTTACACAATGAGGGGTGTTTAATATATTTCTTTCTTCTAATTTGCCATTTTTTGCCAAAATTCTGCGGTAACTATGATTATTTAGTCCAATGGAGAAAGACAACAAAACACTATTTTTTTTTTGTTTTACTTACTTCATTTTATGAGCCTCGTCACAGCTCGCTTGGACATGTTGAAGGGCCTGTAAGATGGGGGTTTGGCTGAAAACTGATAAAAAAAAACAAAAAAACAGCATTAAGTCATCATAGCAAAGTAATGTTCCATACAGGTAGCGTGTATGGTATATACAAGACAAAGCTTTATGTTATCCAAAGGGTGGGTCGTTGGAAACGGATAATGTTTCCTTTATAGAACAGTAGTGAATTGGCACAAGATACTCACAGTTTTGCTTGATGTTGGAGAGATTAAGTCTGAGATTATCCAAATGTTCTAGAATCTGCTCCAGTGTTAGCTGTGCAAGTTTACTGCTGGAACTCCTGAGGCTGTGTAAAGGAGAGACTTAATGCTTTATCCAAACCAAGATACTGTAAATGCATCAATGTTAGGACGAGGCAACCTTTGGCACTCCCCGTATGTTGTGGACTGATGCTTTGCCAGCATTATGGCTGTAAGAGCACTGGACTACATGTCCCCTGATGCTTTGCCAGCATTATGGCTGTAAGAGCACCGTGGGAGATGTTGTCAACAGCATTTGGAATGCGGAAGGTTGACTTGTCTTGATTTATGTGAAGTTCTAAGCTTGCATGGTAACCCTCCAGTGATCACGTCTCACTCCAAAAAAAAGGCCAAAGTGATCTCCCCTCCCTGAGATTCTATGTATTCTATCCAAACAGTGATACCTCATGCCAAGAATGGAGGAGTAACAACAACTCATTAAGAGTTAATAGGTCTGAAACAAATCACACACACACATATATATAAAACATTGTTCAGTGTTTGAGTGTCTCCAGTCTGATAATTTGTGTTTCAGTTACTAGCAAAATGGTCTGCTAGTAACAAAAAAATATCTAAACCACAGCTGAATTACATGCGAAAAGCACAGATTGGATTGGCCTGTTTTACCTGTTGTGGCCAGCAGGAGGAGCTAAGAATCTGCGTAGAAGCCTTTTTTTTATCATTACACTTTACAGCATAACATTATACAACAAGATTGGATGAAGCAAGTTCAGTGAGGGTCCCTGTGCTATTGTCAATACATTTAAACAGTGTCAAGGGCTAAAGAGCTCTAGGTTGCTTATTACCAATCATCAACTTTTGCATAATGAAGCTTCAAGCACTACCATCAGAAAACTACAATTAAACTCAATGTGTCTAAAATCTAAGTTATTTGGGAAATCGTGGGCCTGGCTATCCTTGTTCATGTAACCCCATACCTTTGGCGTTTGCGCGGTAGGCTGTTATTCTTGATTAGTAAAGACTTGATGTTCTCAGCCAGGTTATCATCGTGTTTCAGGCACCAGTGGCGTAGGATACTGGTAGTAAAGTGGTCATCCGGATGGCAAGGACGGCTGAGAACCATCTTCACCATCTCCTCGCTGGGTCTGATGGAGAAAAGAGCCCGGTGAGCAAATAAGAGAAGGAATGACTAGATTAAACTGCAGACTCGCAACTAGCGAACCATAAAATCGACACCAGAAGTAAATAACCCCCACTTCACCCCCGCCAGGATCAGCGTCTATCAGTTCCATATACTCTGCCGATAACTGATGGAGGCACAGGGAGCTATCTGTTGGGCAGATAAGGGAGCTTGTCACAGGATATTACAGAAAACAAGTCTTAGATCGTATCTTAAACACTCAACTTTGCATTTTCACTCCATATTCTAGGGAACATTACGCTAACATTGCTCAGTCTCTCGAAGAAGGCTTCTTCAAGGTGTGGGTGTATTAGGGTTGATTCTGTGATACTGTAGGTATACGGAAACAGTACTAGAAAAGCATGATTCTCTGTATAAAGTAAGGCACTGCTAGAAGAGCCTGGCTCCCTGCATACAATAAATGAGAGCTAGCAGAGCCTGGCTCTCTGCATACAATAAATGAGAGCTAGCAGAGCCTGGCTCCCTGCATACAATAAATGAGAGCTAGCAGAGCCTGGCTCCCTGCATACAATAAATGAGAGCTAGCAGAGCCTGGCTCCCTGCATACAATAAATGAGAGCTAGCAGAGCCTGGCTCCCTGCATACAATAAATGAGAGCTAGCAGAGCCTGGCTCTCTGCATACAATAAATGAGAGCTAGCAGAGCCTGGCTCCCTGCATACAATAAATGAGAGCTAGCAGAGCCTGGCTCCCTGCATACAATACATGAGAGCTAGCAGAGCCTGGCTCCCTGCATACAATAAATGAGAGCTAGCAGAGCCTGGCTCCATGCATACAATAAATGAGAGCTAGCAGAGCCTGGCTCCCTGCATACAATAAATGAGAGCTAGCAGAGCCTGGCTCCATGCATACAATAAATGAGAGCTAGCAGAGCCTGGCTCCCTGCATACAATAAATGATAGCTAGCAGAGCCTGGCTCCCTGCATACAATAAATGATAGCTAGCAGAGCCTGGCTCCATGCATACAATAAATGATAGCTAGCAGAGCCTGGTTCCCTGCATACAATAAATGATAGCTAGCAGAGCCTGGCTCCCTGCATACAATAAATGAGAGCTAGCAGAGCCTGGCTCCATGCATACAATAAATGAGAGCTAGCAGAGCCTGGCTCTCTGCATACAATAAATGAGAGCTAGCAGAGCCTGGCTCCCTGCATACAATAAATGATAGCTAGCAGAGCCTGGTTCCCTGCATACAATAAATTATAGCTAGCAGAGCCTGGCTCCCTGCATACAATAAATGAGAGCTAGCAGAGCCTGGCTCCCTGCATACAATAAATTAGAGCTAGCAGAGCCTGGCTCCCTGCATACAATAAATGAGAGCTAGCAGAGTCTGGCTCTCTGCATACAATAAATGAGAGCTAGCAGAGTCTGGCTCTCTGCATACAATAAATGAGAGCTAGCAAAACCTGGCTCTCTGCATACAATAAATGAGAGCTAGCAGAGCCTGGCTCCCTGCATACAATAAATAAGAGCTAGCAGAAACTGCATTTAGCGCACTGTTTAATGTATAACGACGTGGTGTAGGTATAGCGCTCAACATTTCTACTTACCCATAAAAGCCATCCCTGGTAAGTTTGCTATTGGCCTTTCAATGCTTTCCTATGGAGAGCTCTAATGCGCGGCAACGCATTAGGTCACCCGCGGCTGGGATCAGTTTCGCCCACCGGCCCACGTAATGACTGTAATGAGGGACATCGGCGGGGGTCTCAGGTAAGTGACTGAAGGTGTTTTCACCCCTTCAGCAATCGTGGATTGGGAGGTGGGAGGAAGAGGGGACCTGCAGTGCCAGGAAAACAGATTATTTTCCTGGCATTGGAGAGTCCCTTTAAAGGAGATTTGCTGTGTGTGCTGCTTCCCTGTCTATGCTCCGATATCACATTAGAGGTTCACAGTGACAAGTTACTTTCAGGCCTGGCAAAGAGCATGGGACTGGGTTTAGTACATATTGATAGGCAGTGCTAGCAGAGCACTAATCTCACTGTAGAAACATAGAGTGTCGGCAGATAAGAACCATTCGGCCCATCTAGTCTGCCCAATTTTCTAAATACTTTTATTAGTCCCTGGCCTTATCGTATAGTTAGGATAGCCTTATGCCTATCCCACGCATGCTTAAACTCCTTCACTGTGTTAACCTCTACCACTTTAGCTGGAAGACTATTCCATGCATCCATTACCCTCTCAGTCAAGGAATACTTCCTGATATTTTTAAACCTTTGCCCCTCTAATTTAAATGTCCTCTCTCCACATGAATTATAGAATTTATTACAAGTTCCCGCTAGAGCGAACAACACAAAGAGCTCTGAAGAAGATAAGAACGCCTGCTAATTGCTGATTAGGGCAGCGGGGATTGAAAGGCATCTCTCAGCCTCCTCTGCCCTTCTCCATCCATCCGTTCCACTCACAAGCACCATCCAGACATACAAATTAGCACAGCAATAATTAACAGCAGCTGCCGGATCACTAACGAGCCTTTCCTGTTTGGATCTGAACATCTCCAGAGTTTAATAAATTATCTGGATATGTAGAATTCATACTCTACTCCTGGAGAATACATACACTTCTCTACAAAGGCATCATTCTCTTATTGTCTCTAGCATTATATAGCTATATTATTGCCCCATAGAGAAGCACCGTTGTCCTCCTTATTACTCCAGAGGGTTACAGCTATATATGGTTCATCCTGTCCCCTAGTGACACAGCTAACATATTATTCTGATTCATTGAGCACAGTGCTACTTACTTTTCTCTACGAAGCTGCAGAAGAAGGCAGGAGAGGGCCTCTGGGTGTTCTGTGGGAACAGGATAACAAACAGATTAAACACAGAGCTCTATAATCCTGAAAGGAGAACTCGAAGTGGAAAAAAAACAAAACCCACCTTTGTATTTGAGGTGCTGTAAGATGGGAATGATTGTCTCCATAGGAATATTATGTGCAAGGAAGAGCTGCCAGGTGCAGTATTGCTCAAACGTTTCCCAATCCAAACTTTGAACTGTTTGGAAAAGAAGAGGAGGTGAATGTTAACTCATGGACGTTCCACACTCCACCCGTTAATCTGTCCCGATTTACATTTCAGTTGGTAACCCACAGATTGTGTCCATGCCCACCACACAGTGCATCCCCAACAAACCAGACACATAATTCAAAATGAAAATGAAATAGAAACATTCTTACACTTTATCAGATAAATTGACTTACTAATAGTAACCAATAGCACTAATCAGGCATTTATTGCACCGTGGGCTTTTATTAAAGGGACACTATATGCACTAGGGATCGACCGATATTGATTTTTAGAGCCGATACTGATACAGATATTCTGTGAACTTTCAGGCCGACTGCCGATATAATTTGCCGATATTCTGTACATTTACCATTTTGGAAAATAAAAACTATTTCTAAAGGTAAATGCACAAAATATACATGCCACGTGTAGTGGATGCAGTGTGTTCAGACAGGGGAGCTGTGTGTGTTTGTGTAGTGTGTGTGTTGTGGATGCAGTGTGTATTAGTGTTGTGTGTATATAGTGAAAGCAGAGTGTGTGGGTAGTGTGCGTGAAGTGAATGCTGTATATACTAAATGCAAAGTGTGTGTGTTTGTGTAGTGTGTGTATATAATGAATGCAGAGTGTGTGTGTGTTTGTGAAGTGTGTGTATGTAATGCAGCATGTTTGTGTAGTGTGCATTATATAAACACACTGCATTATATACACACGCTACACACACTGCATTATATAAACACACTGCATTATATACACACACACTACGCAAACACACTGCATTATATAAACACACTACACAAACACACTGCATTATATAAACACACTACACAAACACACTGCATTATGTACACACACACTACACAAACACACTGCATTATGTACACACACACTATGCAAACACACTGCATTATGTACACACACTATGCAAACACACTGCATTATATAAACACACTACACAAACACACTGCATTATACACAGTGTGTTTGTGTAGTGTATGTGTATATAATGCAGTGTGTTTGTATAGTGTGTGTATATAATGCAGTGTGTTTGTATAGTGTGTGTATGTAATGCAGTGTGTTTGTATAGTGTGTGTATGTAATGCAGTGTGTTTGTATAGTGTGTGTATATAATGCAGTGTGTTTGTATAGTGTGTGTATATAATGCAGTGTGTTTGTATAGTGTGTATATAATGCAGTGTGTTTGTATAGTGTCTGTATATAATGCAGTGTGTTTGTATAGTGTCTGTATATAATGCAGTGTGTTTGTATAGTGTGTGTATATAATGCAGTGTGTGTGTATAGTGTGTATATAATGCAGTGTGTTTGTATAGTGTGTGTGTGTGTGTATAATGCAGTGTGTTTGTATAGTGTGTGTGTGTATATAATGCAGTGTGTTTGTATAGTGTGTGTGTATATAATGCAGTGTGTTTGTATAGTGTGTGTGTGTATATAATGCAGTGTGTTTGTATAGTGTGTTTGTATAGTGTGTATATAATGCAGTGTGTTTGTATAGTGTGTATATAATGCAGTGTGTTTGTATAGTGTGTATATAATGCAGTGTGTTTGTATAGTGTGTATATAATGCAGTGTGTTTGTATAGTGTGTATATAATGCAGTGTGTTTGTATAGTGTGTGTATATAACGCAGTGTGTTTGTATAGTGTGTGTATATAATGCAGTGTGTTTGTATAGTGTGTATATAATGCAGTGTGTTTGTATAGTGTGTGTATATAGTGCAGTGTGTTTATAATGCAGTGTGTTTGTATAGTGTGTGTGTATATAATGCAGTGTGTTTGTATAGTGTGTATATAATGCAGTGTGTTTGTATAGTGTGTATATAATGCAGTGTGTTTGTATAGTGTGTATATAATGCAGTGTGTTTGTATAGTGTGTGTATATAATGCAGTGTGTTTGTATAGTGTGTGTATATAATGCAGTGTGTTTGTATAGTGTGTATATAATGCAGTGTGTTTGTATAGTGTGTGTATATAGTGCAGTGTGTTTATAATGCAGTGTGTTTGTATAGTGTGTGTGTATATAATGCAGTGTGTTTGTATAGTGTGTGTGTGTATATAATGCAGTGTGTTTGTATAGTGTGCGTGTATATAATGCAGTGTGTTTGTATAGTGTGCATTATATAAAACACACTATACAAACACACTGCATTATATATACAGTGTGTTTGTGTAGTGTATGTATATATAATGGAGTGTGTGTGTGGAGGCGGCATTTTTTCCTCCAGCTCCCCAGTGTAAGTCTCGGGCCAGCGTTGCCATGGTAACCCACAGCAACGCTGTGACGGCCGCGGGTGCCCGCCCCCCCCAGGACCGCCGGGCTTGTAATGAGCCTGGCGGTCCTAGGAGGTATTATCGGCAATATCGGTATCTGAATTGGCCGATACCGATATTGCCGAAAATACCGAATGTCGGCCGATTAGATTGGTAAAACCAATAATTGGTCGATCCCTAATATGCACCCAGACCACTTCAGCTGATTGAAGTGGACTGGGTGCAGTGTCCCCTTTTGCACTTAGTACTGCAAAGAAACTGCAATGTTTACAGTGCAGATTTAAGTCTGCCCCCAGTGGCTGTCTACAAGTCAGCCACTGGGGGCGCTTCCTGTACCGAAACAGACCTTTGGTCCGGTAACTGAAGCTCAACGTCCTCACGCTCTGTATGAGGACATCCAGCGTCAGAGTTTTTTCCCCATAGGAAAGCATCGATCATCGCAGAACATTGAAGGGTGCCAGCGCCGGTGTCCCTCAGCGCTAGAATAATGCTAGTAAATAAAGGGCTTTTTAACCCTTTATTTACCCTGGGGGGAGGAGAGGGTGGGGTGTCCCTTTAAGGAAGGTGTGCTTTAAAAGCTAGTACACTCTCGCTCTCTCAGTAAAGTAAAATCACATTTCTATGACCCTCCCAGAATGCTGTGCCTGAGATTTACAGCTATGAACCCAAGCTGCTGTCACAATGAAAAGTCCTGGCAGGGCAAACCTTAGCACTAATTGTATTTATTCCTGGATCTTGATTATAACAGCAGAGCCCATAGAAATGGGAACAGGAAATCTATATTGTCAACAATGCTTTAAGGATTCAAACATGATATTTCAAAGATGTTGAGCAGAGTGATTACACTGGACGGTTTCACCTACTCAAAGCGCATGCACACACTGAGATAGAAAGAGAAGGTATGGAGAGAGTGCATTTAAAATAAAAAAAATCTAACGGCAAGGCATGGTACACTAAGGGAGTGGGGTTCATGTCTTGCCCTTGCAGGCTGCACAAGCCAATTAAGTTTGTCACCAGCACCCTGATGACTGACATTTTGTGCACAGAATTCACACTAGGCAGTCCGGAGCTCTTAAGTTGTGGCTGTAACTAGCCTCTAGTACAAATAAGGAAATATCGCCACACACGTAGCATTTTAAACAAAAAAGCTTCACATAAAGAATCCTCCATCATGACAATTTCTAAAAGCAGAAGTGGTCATGGTGTTTGGAGTAGCCCTTAAATCAGGAACAGGCGTACACCACACAGAGGAGACAGCTAAAGACAGGTGAAAAGAGCCCTACAGACATAATCTAACTAGACATAAGTACTCACTCAGGATATTTAGCACAGAGTCTTTTCGGAACATCACCAGGTTACCCATCATGACGTGGCACACTAACTCCTGCAACTGAGAAGGGACACACGTCATTTAGAGGCTATCGTATGCAGCTATTTGCTTATTGGGTTTTAGTTTATGAGGTTTCCTACCTGTGCAGAATCGATAACTGCAACAATCATATTGAGCAGCTCGCCACTTCGGAGAGTCTCATCTGGGAACTGACAGGGGAGAGTATGTCAGAGAAAAATGTCATTCATATTATAAGCTTAGTAGCCTGGATGTGTGTAGAGGGAGCTTCACCAGCCTTTATGAGTAAAGGATGTATTATTAAGCTGTATCTATGGGAGTGTGTCTCACCTCACTGTATATAGATGGTGTCAGATAACACAGAAGCCGGACGTCATCTTCCTGACAGGCCTTCATGTCCATCATTAAACACGTGTGGAGGTCCCCGAGTTGAGTGGCCTGAGCAAAGGATTCATATAAATTCATCTTTCCAGATGCTGCCTTACTAGAAATGGTGAGAGAAGGAGACGGTTCAGGACGAGGTGCAGGTTTTACAAGGGAAAATGTTCAGAACAGGGGCTGTAGAGAAATAGGCTAGAACTAGGTGAGAGAGAAGGATCAATGATGGAGCAGAGGGGGACACACAAGGAAAGAGTGCAGAAGGGATATGGACAAGCAGAGATAACACAGGGAGGAGGACTAGAAGTGGGTACGGGGGAGGCACAGGGGACAGACGTATCCAAACTAGAACAGAATATATGAAGAAAGAGAAAAGTGAGCTTGGAGAAAAGGCATACAGGCAAGAACAGTGCACGAGGAAAAAGAAAGGGTGCAGGGGGAGAAAAATATAAAGGGAGATGAAAAAAGACAGGGGGCAATGGGGTTTTAAAAATGACTGAGTATAAATCAGATAGGTCCAAGTTTTATATTCTCTTAGAAGTAGTAATATACTTAGCCAGTCAATCTATCATTCAAGAGAATATAAAATGAGGCCCACATTCACAGACCTGCACTCAATCTTAAGGAGCTTTTAAAATCACTGTAACCTAAACATGCCCACATGCTAGCCCTCAGCCAAAATCTGTCCTTATTTACAATGCTATCCCCATTAATGTATTCATCACAATCAGGTCTGATATGTTATAAAGAGCCAGTCCAGCTAAAGGGTTAAAGTGAAACAAAGGAAAGAGGGGAAGACACAGCCTAGATTTTTAATTAATTACCAGTAATGAATAGACCGGACGGAGAAAGCAGCGACTGGACGTCATTAGGATAGGATAAGAGCGTTAATGAGGAAAAGGCATTAAAACTTTGGAACACGGCTCAACGTGCTGGTGGATGGCACATGGCAACCCCAAACTGACCTTCTAGCATCACAGATCACTGGTGCAGAGGACCCTCTATAGGTTTCTTTTAGAACTGCAGGCCTTACAGAAATTATATACATGCTATAAGAATAATTTAAAGCATCCTAGTCTAGTGTACCCAAATCAATCTCAACTTTCTTTGAGGTGTGTTAGAAATATGACCTGGGGTAACCTTTTCTCATTTGATTGACTGAGAAAACATAAGCAAAACTCTTTGTATCGATATAGATTGGCGATATAAATTGGATCCTAGTTTGTCCCTTTCTGACCTTGTTTTCAGATTACATAGAAAGGGGATCAAAATCCTTCAGGTGATTTAGTGATGAGACCCTAGTTAGTCACACTTCTCACATGGTCTATAGGTGACTTAGAAATTGGACCCCAGAACGTTCTGCTCCTTACCTGGCTTTCAGATAATACAGTAGGTGGTAACCAATTTTGGGCTGTTTTTGATAGAGCTCAGAAAGCAGGTCCAAGAGCAGTGAGAATCCACTATTATCCTCCTGCATTTGGATCAAGTTCCTGAGAAAGTAAAGAAAAAATATTGTCATTTATTTATTAAAGTGTGGAATAACATTGGCACTGCTAAATATATTGTTTAACATATCAGAGAATGCTAAGCTGGTAAAGAAAAATGTACAGTATATGTTGGAATGTAACAGGACATTCAGAAAGATGTAAAAAAACAAAACAAAAAAACACTCCAATGCAGAATACATTATTTATTGGACTTGGAAACCATACATACCGAAATATCAAGTAAAGGGGCTTGCCAACCGATTCTTCCAAGGACCTGTCAAACCGAGGAGAAGAGATTACCAAAATATCAGTTTATCTCAAATGTGAGTGTAATAGAACAAAGTAACAACAGGGGGAGTGCTGGCACCTCAGTACAGTATATAAATGAGCCTTATATCAAAACGTAAGCCACAAACCATAAAATAATCTCGGTGTGCATTTTTGGGGCAACTCAACACCTTACAAGTCTCTCAATCATGTATACACAGATCTTGATCTCCAAATGGTGAATCATCTATACACAGATTCCAATATCTTTATTTTCAAATGGCGAGGAATTAAAACATGCAGCCATGTGTCACTTAGGTGTTGTGCCATGTACCCTTCTTTAAGTGAGAATGTTGTGATTTGTAACCAGAAAGATCTAGAAATATATATTACACAGGAGTTCTCTAAAAAAAAAAGTAGTGTCTCAGTCATATAGTCTCTGCAGGGGCTATACATTCTAGCAGACTCCTGGCAGCCCTCTGTTTTAGGGGAATTCGATTTCTTATAGGAACGGAAGCAGATTAATGTTTATGCCCGGAACCAAGCCACACATGCAAATGGAACCAAATTATGCTTTTGGCTGGACCCAGGCCACAGATATTAATGGAAGCAGATTATGGATATGTCTAGAACAAAGCTTGACATATGAACAGAAGTGAACGATGCTTATGTATATGGGGAAAGGGAGAAAATAAAATAAAAGACTGCTTTAAACATACTCTTCTGTAATCTCTTCAGGAAGGACCTCTCCTCGGAAGTGTGCTTTAAATAACTCCTGAAGGCAAGACGCGAGGACTGATAACTGCTCAGTGTCAAATTCATCCTGAAATCAAAAGGATGACAAAGTCAGGGGCTGACAGAGTGTCACCATCAGAAGAGATGGCCAGGCAAAAGAAATGCGAGGGAAAGAGAGCAAGGGAGATGTGTGGATACAAGAAAGCGACCGACGTGAGACAACGCAAGAGTTATTGACACAAGGCAACGTGAGTAAGAAACATGGGGCAACGCAAGGCAGCACGAACGAGACAGATGGAATGCAATGAAAGCAAGGCTGATGACACAGAGCAGGCAAGAAAGAAGACTGAGACCTAATGAGAGCCTGAGGAGGCCAAGTCAGAGAATACAAGATAGTGAGACAAAGACCAGTCTAGAGTCTGGGGAGATCAAGAGAGTCAGGGGGACCATAACATAAAAGGGATGATTTACTGTATGCATGGTTTTCTATTAAGCAGAAATTCTAATTCTATAAATCAGTGTTCTGTGTAACAACAGATATCTATCTCATAGACTCACCTCAAGGATTTGCTCAACTATGTCCTGCATGACTTCACACTGCGCCTCCATATCACTGAAAAACAGATGCCATGTTACAACAGCACGCTCACACACATGTTCGAAATTAACCAGCCATCAATTGTAGGTTTATATGTGCATGTTATGTACACAGAGATGTGAGTGTAACATCCTCGCAGTTAGTATTAATACAAAACACAGCTTATCTCCTAGAAATGAGCTATGTCTTATCTTGAAATGTCGGTGGACCTTAAAGGAACACTACAGAGTCAGGAATCCAAACACACAAAAAAAAAAATCATCTTAGGGGAGCGTTTCTTACCTTAAATAAGTATAAAATTTACCTTTTTTCCCCAGAGCTGGATGTGTCCACTGGGCTGGCCATGCCCCTGGTCCGCCTCCTTGGTTGAGATAATCAGAACTTATGATCTCAACCAATCCAATGCTTCCCATAGGAAAGCAAAATGAGATTATCGTGCATGCACTGCACCAATCAGCATCTCCTCATAGAGATGCAATGACTCAATACATTTCTACGGGGAAAGGTTAGCGCCTCCATGCAAAGTGTTTTGCAGCACTGACCCAGGAAGCACCTCTAGTGTCAATCTGAGTGACTGCCCTTAGGCTGTAATGTAAACACTGCCTTTTATCTGAAAAGGCTGCAGGGACTGACTATACTCACCAGAACAACTGCATTAAGCTGTGGTTGTTCAGGTGACTATAGTGTCCCTTTAATGATTTGATTGTACAGTAAATTAAAAATAATCTCCAGGGCTGCACCTTTTCTGTGGAGCTCCGCTCCCTTTCCCTTCTCAATTAGACTTTCACCCGATCTCCACTCTTTCAGAAATTATTGAAAATGCACTTCTTCAGGAATACTTTTCTAACAACCTACTTTGTTACCCCTACTTTTACCCTTTGTGTCACTATACCCCACTCCCTCTAGCATGTAAGCTCATTGAGCAGGGCCCTCAATCCCTCTGTTCCTATGAGTCCAACTTGTCTGGTTACAATTATGTGTCTGTTAGACCACCCATTTTAATAATAATAGTGTCTACATATTATTCACTTCGTAACTGTAGATGTCTGGGGAACAGACCTTTCTTTCTGTAGAGACATGACCTTATCCTTAAGAGGTTCGTCCAGCTGGTCCAAATATGGAGTGATGTCAACTGGCTCCTCCATGATTGGCTCCTTTATTGGGTGGAACCGGAATTCCCTTTTCTTCCCTAGTGGAGGAGGACATACAGATTGAGTTGTAGTTCATAGAGTTACTATGTAAGTTGCACTCTACATGGTTGCATGTGTGGAATAAGTGCATTATTAACAGTGTGGTAGAGTGCTGTCTTCATGAATAAATAAAGCATGGCAACAACAGCACTGCATGGTAGATCAATGCAGGAAAAGAGCATGATAGTGTATACATAATTACAAGCACATGGTTGTGTGGCTGATCCGTGCATGGACAGAGCATGGTAGATCCGTGCATGGACAGAGCATGGTAGATCCGTGCATGGACAGAGCATGGTAGATCCGTGCATGGACAGAGCATGGTAGATCCGTGCATGGACAGAGCATGGTAGATCCGTGCATGGACAGAGCATGGTAGATCCGTGCATGGACAGAGCATGGTAGATCCGTGCATGGACAGAGCATGGTAGATCCGTGCATGGACAGAGCATGGTAGATCCGTGCATGGACAGAGCATGGTAGATCCGTGCATGGACAGAGCATGGTAGATCCGTGCATGGACAGAGCATGGTAGATCCGTGCATGGACAGAGCATGGTAGATCCGTGCATGGACAGAGCATGGTAGATCCGTGCATGGACAGAGCATGGTAGATCCGTGCATGGACAGAGCATGGTAGATCCGTGCATGGACAGAGCATGGTAGATCCGTGCATGGACAGAGCATGGTAGATCCGTGCATGGACAGAGCATGGTAGATCCGTGCATGGACAGAGCATGGTAGATCCGTGCATGGACAGAGCATGGTAGATCCGTGCATGGACAGAGCATGGTAGATCCGTGCATGGACAGAGCATGGTAGATCCGTGCATGGACAGAGCATGGTAGATCCGTGCATGGACAGAGCATGGTAGATCCGTGCATGGACAGAGCATGGTAGATCCGTGCATGGACAGAGCATGGTAGATCCGTGCATGGACAGAGCATGGTAGATCCGTGCATGGACAGAACATGGTAGATCCGTGCATGGACAGAACATGGTAGATCCGTGCATGGACAGAACATGGTAGATCCGTGCATGGACAGAACATGGTAGATCCGTGCATGGACAGAACATGGTAGATCCGTGCATGGACAGAACATGGTAGATCCGTGGAGGGACAGAACATGGTAGATCCGTGGAGGGACAGAACATGGTAGAATGGCTAATTAGTGTAGGGACTGTGCCTGGTACGGCAATGGATTAAGACAGGAAGAGAAGAAGATTACAACAAAATATTAATGTTTTTTTCCTCGCCTTTTTCTGCACCTTTGTTGTTTATCTCCTCGTCATCATCACTGAATGCAGCCTCTGAATTATCATAGCAGGCGTCATCCTTGTCCACCAAGTTGTTTTCCATTTCCATAGAGACTGGTTCCTCGGTTTTTACTATAAACAGAAAAAGAAGGCAGTCTTGGTAAACTCCAATCTCTAATATAGTCCCCAATAAGGAAAACACCACAACATGTCATGTAATCCAACAACCTTCTATTACTGAAACTGTAACTGGATCTATTCCAGCAATGATAGAGAAGTAGAAATTATCCCTAGACAAGATAAATTACAAAGGGTAGGGAGAGGGGCCAGAGAGTAAAAAGGGTAGAGCGGAAGGAAGACTAATGAAAGTAAGGAGTGAAGGGATGGGATGGTGTGCAGACAGAGATACAGAATGAAAGAGAAGGCATGGAGGGGGCAAGAAATAAAAGGCACTAAGGGCAAGTAAGAAAATACAAGGACAACATAGGCATAAAGTGGGTATCGGGCACTGAGTGAGCATTGGCAATGGCCATATAGTACTAAAAAAGCAATAGCATGACAGGAGGAGACAGACTACATACTCACGTGCTGCCCTTACTTTCTGAGGCAGGAGATGGGAGGCTGCAGAACTCAGGAAATTTCTCTCTAAGCATCGACCTCAACTCCTTGTCCAGTTTGGGATTGTGAAACAGGGGAGCCAGGTGCCTAAAGAGGGCAGTCAGTGTTAAGGAATGTTACGAAGTGGAGGGAAACGAAGCAGAGAAACCACATGCCTTGGTGGCCAAAGAGAGTAACTACTACACCACTACTATGGGCATATAAAAAAAATGTTACTCTCTAAACAGAATTCATGGGGTGCTTAACATGTGTGGGCCATGCCATTCACTGACCATTAGGTGCACTCTGGAAATATTGCATTCACGTCGACATCACAGCCGGACCTCAAACTACACTTCCACTCACAGTTAAGATAGGAAAAATACCGCCACTCAACACTGTAATTACCATCCACTCCCAGCAGTCTAATGACTCTACAACTAAAGACAGTTGCGTCTCTATGGGACTGGTAAACCCGGGATTTGTGAAATCAGAAATTGTGGAGGAATAATTGCAAACTATAAGACTGCCAATCTTCATTTTTTGTCCCCCCCCCCCCCACTCTTCCTAACTTGGCATTAAATTGTAATTTAGTTTATCATATAATGTTCAGGGAACCACTCACCCATAACATGTAGTTTGTCATAAGTTATGGGTGAGTGATTCCCTAAACGTTAAATCCAAAGGTTTGCTGGTATAAAGAGAGAGAGAGAGACAGAAAATAATCAGGTTTATTTTCTAAAATGTTAAAGCAAATTTCACATTTTAGATCAAAGAACCAAACTGACATGGAGAATGTTTCCAATTTGACTATTTTGCCCTATATTTCAGAATTCATTTTAAACGCCTGACAACTGGTCCGTAAGTGATACCCTGATAATGGTTTACTCCATTAATGTGGTACGTAATTAAAATACTAATAAGGTTGCTTAATACAGCCATCTTGCTTGTGTAACAATACATCCGAGACATTCGCAATAATATAACATGTTCGATTTAAACTGGTTTCCTTCTTGGAGTTCAAAACTAATGCAAAAACATAAATATCAATAAGAGTGAGAAGAACGATCGCCCAGTTTATACTTCAGCCTTAAAGACATGTCACTAGAGGTCTAATAGGAAAGCAAAGCAAATATGCGGTTTCCCATCAGCCTTATTTGGCAAATCTTAGGACTATAGATTACAAGATTGCGTATGTAAAAATAGACTGGTGACAGGAAACGCTACACATTTTTTAAAGGTAATTAAGTTCTACTTATTTTGACTTCCCTGGCACAATTCTAGAGTTTTCATAAATGAAACAATGGCACCAATCTTCTAGGTTGGCCCAAGGTGATATCAACTGCATACTGCCCACTTAGCTCCCCACATGTTGTGGCCTGTGGAAAATGTAAATTCCTATCCTAGGATCAAAATCTTGATGCTAAATGACCCCCGTCCCCCAGTTTACTTACGCCAAGACCCTCTTCTCCATAATATGGGTAAGGGAGCTGAAAACCCCCTGTCTGACATTCCCTTCCAACGTTGGGTAAAAGTTGGAGATAATCTGCCATTAATGAAAAGGAGAGAAAAAAGAAACTAAGATTTACATTGTGTCTCAGAAGCCCTTTTGGGGTAACTAGATACTTACCTGGCTATTTTAGCTATGCAGAAACAAGCATGGTTAACAGTAGCTAAGGTTGTGAATTTACAATTCTGTCACTACACAGGAGGCAATGCAGTCATGGCCATACAAGATGATCTTTTTCAAAAACTGTGTTTATTTTTAAACTATCATTTTCTGTTTGTTGTCAGATAATTTTGTTAGAAGAATGTTTACACACATACTGCATTAAACATTTCTAGACGGTCATAAACAAAACTTAACGTACTGAATCTATCTATAGTAAGTACAGCCAACCAGTTACCGTGAGGAAAGCTACATAACAAATGAGTCTGCTTTCTGTCGCCAAGAACTACCACTGATGCTGCAGGAGTAGTTTTGATAAATGGGCACTCGGCAGAGGTGGTAATTATAAGGATAGTAAACACAATAGTAACCCTGATATATCACATATGGGACCTTAGCTTACAGTGGGAAAACAGAAGTGCACACACGTTTCAGTGGGAGTTTGGGGACATTCAACGAATAAATGCTCTCTAAGTGGGTATAGGATGCACAAAGCCTAACTTCTGCCTGAATGTTTGGGGGGGTATATGTTCCAAACAACTGCCCATGTGTATATGTATGCCAAACCCTCATCACAAAGTGCTTAGTGTAGAAAAGCACAAAAAAGTATCTTTTAAATACATGGCTTCCCCAGGGGACCTCCCAGGTAAGATTCCCCTTTTACGTTGTATATTGAACTGCCTGTGTGTGGCTGAATGGCATATACATAGGGCAAGCGTGCGTTAATACCATATTGTAAAGACAGAATATCTTTCTGAATTTATAATATTCTATCAGCCAGGAGGAGGCCCGGGTTAGCTTGGGGGGGTGCCGTGTAACTAAATGCCCTGGGGAAAATTCAACAATAAATCAATGTATTTGGAAAGTGGAAAACCTGCAATGGATAAAAAAAAAACAAATAACCCTGAGTGGGAGGGGAGCAGTGGGGTCCCACAGGGGTAGACAGCATAACCTAAACTCCAAAATTAGAAACATATTTAGCATTTCTCAATGTCTCTAGGGAGAGCAGGGGGAGAGTTATAACTATCACTTGACTGAGCGCAGGGGAGAGATCAGGGGGTGCTGCTGACAGGATTCTGCTGTTCTGACAGAGACCAATTTAAACAAGCTACGCTATGTTACAGGTTACGTAATTTTGTATTATTTTTTTAATAGCACAATGCACACTTTCAAGTAAATATTTCAGAATCAACACCTCTTGCACTCCAAGACCCAATAACACTAACACCTACAGACAGGTGGTGGAGTCCTAGAACCTTCTATCAGCAGGGGTACCCAGGCCTGCAGTAGCAATTCCTAAAGATCAGATAATCTGTTAGGGTATCAGCCATAGAACTGTAATAAAGTTTCCTCTTCTTGTATATCATATTGTCCCTTCAGTAAATGAGGAGGTTTCCAGGTCCTTTCCTGTTTGAAGGTCAAAAGGTTTTGGTCTAACAAGGCAAATTCGCTTTCCCCTACATGCTGGGTATTCCCACCTATGGATCAACTTGTTTGTTTAGAGTTATCATATTATAATCATGGTCTACCGCCAAGCCGCAAACACAGCATTCAGAGCTTAATGCGTCTCCTGGGAGACTGTGGTGCGCAAACAGGCACAGGGCAAGCAGATGGCTTCATTAAAAGATAATGTATTATTCAACACGCAGAAATAGCAGCACATCTACCTTTGGCCTTGTTGTAATAATCTCACAACCTGCAGCAGCCCTGTTCTCTGCAGTACATGGGACACCAGGAGCTTGGCCATTCTCTTATTCTGCTGTTCAATGTGCAAGATTTTAGGTGAACGGCCTGCTCACAATCAGGAGGTGCAATACAAGTGTAATTGTCCAGACCCCATTATGTCTCCTTGTAAATACATATACTGAGCAATGTGGCAGACATTTTTCTATAAACAGCTTGCAAAAGCCTTTGCCAGCCCTCTCCTGCAGCTCAATGAGAAGTCTGTGCGAGGCAGGTGCTCTGGGCAAAAGGGGGTGAAACAAGTTTATTTAATAAAAGTGCCAAATTCTACTGAAATCTGCAATTCTTGAAATTGAGTAAAAGAAAAAAAAAGGAACCACACTCGTCATACATAAACATTTTAGCAAGCTAAAGTGTTAGCGATCGGGAGTTGCTCCAAGTAGAAAATGGGTTACAAATATATAACTGAATTGCACTTTCAGTGGGACATGATCCTCCTCCAGCATGGTCGTGTTTCTCAGTTAACCCCGCAGCATTCCATAGTAGAATTAGCAAATTGACTACAATGCTTTTATGTAGGGAAGCTTTAATACTCTTCATCTCAAAGTGAGCTGGGTGCAGTGGTCCGTTTATATACGGTTTATTAGAGACTGCATTACAGGGTTAGATCCACTTCTCAAGGCTGTCTTCCAAACAGCCGCTAGAGGCACTTCCGCTGCACTGACCGAGTAAACCCGTCACTTAACACAGAAGCCCACTGGAAAGCATTGAATACAATGTTTTCCTAAAGAGAAGCTTAGATCCACGTAGCACTTGCTGCAGATGTGCTGCAGGTCCCTAATGCTCCTCTTTGACTGCACCATTGCCCAGGCGGCCATGCCTTTTTCAATTACGTTGTGAGAGGCGGAGAGGGGAGCAAAGCTGAGGGAGCCTCGTTGCTTGAAGAAGGCAAGTAAAAGAGTTTAATTTTATTTTGGCTAATGTGTGTGGGAGGGGTATTCCTACTGCAATAGTCTTCTTTTAAATCTAAATATGTCATTTGGCCAAAGTAGGAACACAATAATAAAAAAAACAAATGTACTCTAAGAAGCCATGTTTCTCTATTCCCACGCTTTGTCCGTTGCCCAGATAGAAGTGACAAAGAAGGCAATGGATCTCTTACCCGGCACATGAAATCCAACAGTGTGGCGGTTATGGCTGGGTGAGGTTTCATGGAGTGGTGCATTACTAGGATGGCAGGTTCTGCAAAAAAAAAAACAGAATTATTAAAGTACTTGAGTGTCCTCAGGTACATTTACCTTAGAATGTAGCTTATACAATGCTTATTTGGGGCAGACATTTATCTCTGTAGTTACAGAAGCAATTTCTCTACAGGCTAATTCACTAAACTCGAGCTGTAACAAACTGGAATCCAAGTAGTAATATTTCGGCTGAAATTGATGACCTGAAAAATACTCCAACTAAGCTACAGTCACAGCTTGAATTTGTTTACCTAAAACGTGCCATTCTTGTTTCAACTTGCTTCAATTCAGAGTTATGTGAATATCCATGAAAATAATAAAAAATAAGGAACAAATGACAGTCCACCTATTAAAAAAAATATGTAATACCTTGCTGCACAGATCAACTCACACATATTGCTACAGAATGTTCTGTAAGAGGCAAACCATAATGTTTTGTTTTTATATGGGATAAATCTAAAAGAAAAAAAAACATGAACGGATAGCAGTAACTGGGGCAGGGTGGCACAGATTTTCATAGCTAATAAAAGATGGCAGCGGCAGGAACATGTTTTTCGGAGCAGCAGAGTGTGTTTATTGAGGTAGATGTCAGCAAGACTCACTGCTGTGCCAATGAAATGGGAAGTAATTATGGATCAGCTTTTAAATGGCTGGAGAAGGTGTGATACTGCCTGCGGCTCTCATTATCCAGCAATCACTGATCCAGCCTGTTTACCACACTGCATTTGTACTGGCAAAGATTCATAGCACTGATCAGGACTGACCAGCAGAGCTAGCAATTTATTCAATACCATTTTAGCCCAGTAGACGGTAACTAACACTAGCGAGATCATTATTAGCTGCACGTCTGAATAGTCATTTCATCTAGTGAGAGCAAGCTTGGCTCTGGGTTAGTTAAGGCGATTTGTCACACTGATCCTTGCAGTGCAGTATCCCACTGTCCCATCAAATGTCTACTTCCCCTGCCGGCACACATCAGAGACGCGGAAGAATGCTAGGGTGAAGGGAACATGTTGATCTGAAAGCCACCGGCCGACAAGGTGAAGGAGAGAGAGATAAGGAACTGGCAGAGATAAAACATCGAGGCTAAACCACAGGGCAAACATAGGAGAATCACTCACCCAGGGGAGGGAGACGGCATATCTAACCCAGGGGAGGGAGACGGCATATTATTTATTATTTTTATTATTGCCATTTATATAGCGCCAACAGATTCCGTAGCGCTTTACAATATTATGAGAGGGGGATTTAACTATAAATAGGACAATTACAAATAAACTTACAGGAACAATAGGTTGAAGAGGACCCTGCTCAAACGAGCTTACATTCTATATCTAACCCATCTGAAAAACATCTCCTTTAAAGGGACACTGATGTCCCAAGTATTAGTTATTAGGTGGGAGTTTTATAGTTCATCAGATGAAATTCACCCATTCAGATACTAATCATAGAAACTCATATGCTTTAACCCATTTACTGCAAGGTCAGGACAAATAACATTGCTGGTATTTCTGGTACAATACTTTTCTAAAACAGTGACCAGACTGTAAACATGTCTGCATGTAGGCATGGTTTCATATACTGTACCTATAGTTATACCAAGACCTGTTCGAAACATTATAGTGAAAATATAAGGCCATCCATGTCACTACAAACATTACACTAAATAGAACGGACCAACTTTATAGTTAATGAGATTTTTTTTCCTGCAGTCTGCACACCAACCATCTATACGTTCTGAGTGGGTGCGACACACAACACCTGTCAGTGAACTTACCAATGTTCATGATGCTATCTTTTTCAGGGCTGAAGAAGAGCCAGTCATAAAAGAGAGCCAGCTTAGCATTAGAAGCAGCGACATTTGACTGTGAGAAAGAAGGAAGATAACAGGGATTAAAGATAAACAAGATCTCCAATAATGAGCAGAAAGATTCTCCTTCAAGGATATTCTAGACAAGATTTCACCTTTCCCTACAACTATTAATACGGTAAATCTCAAGAAATTATTTTTAAATCTCAAGAATTGGGGGAATGGGGGGGAATGTATTAACTGTACCAATTATCTCTACCAATCACTTATACACGAACCCCATCTCCCCCCAAAAATCTTGATTATTTACAGGTCACTAACTTTATTAAAGGGATACTCTACGCAATATTAGATGGTAGTCTATCTAAAACAGTCCCTTTCCCCAGTTTGTCATTATATGCTATAGTGCAAGTCATTTTCACAGCATACCAGCTTTGGACATTACTCACTGACAGAGTGTCAGCTAATTATGGGGCTCCGAGAATCCATTTAAGAGTTAAATGGAGTAATTCTCTTAGAATGGCCAATAGTGTTCTAAGATAAAAGACCAATAGAATATTAAGTTAAGTACAATGTAATTTCCTCTCGCCACCCTTTGTTCCCAAGTATTTGTCAGAAAATGCTGCCACATTAGGTATACTTACCGTACAGGTAGTCAGCAGCCACCCAATGATCGCCCAGCGGGGAAGGATATCTGAGCTCAGCACCTCATTGGAGGGATGCACTACACCACAGATGTAGCGAATCAAGTCACAGCGCAGCGATTGGCTATCTGGCGTAGAGAGATACTGGCGCTGAAACCAGTCTTGATATCTTTTCTGCTGCCCAAACCGCACCTGAAAAAGCAAGAAAAATGACATCCTCTGAAACTGGAACATCAATCATCTCTTGCTAACAACCCTAAGGAGCAAACCAAGAGTCCTATTTTTCTGGCTTTATGCTTTGGAGATATTTGTGCTATATGCTTTTTGCTACAGAAACATAGAAACTTTACATAGACTTTGTTCTTGTCCATAAGACCACTTATGTCCCTAGGAGGCTAGAACACTTCATAGCATACACAGGGTAGCCAGAGGAATGTTCGATGGTAATTAGTATAACACACAGAGGTTCCACACCAGCGAATGGGAGAGGTGAGCAAGAACCTGGTGACTATTGATCTACCAGAGCGGTTTATTTCTTTCGAGATAAAGAAGACTATTCTTCCTAACACAATGAAAATGCTACGAAGCGTAGACGGCAAGCCCATGTGCTCACCCGGCCAGCACGGAGGGATAATTGGGAGACGTGTTGAGCTACAGGGCTATTACTGCTGCTCAGAATGAAGAGAATGGAAATTGTCAATTATTTTCAAAGTTGGACCTGATGCTCTGAACGGTGTGCTGGACACGGATCAGCAACGGAGAAATTTATTTTAAAATAATTGTTAAAGTATGCAAAGTGTCTTGCCAATACCTATGTCTTCCACTAACACCTCTGACCAGAAAGAGCACCCAGTATCTAATCTAGATTCCCCAGAGTGTAATTAATATGAAAAAACACACACAAGATGGTATTTGGGGCACAGAATAAGAAAATGTAATATATTTGGCAGAGCTGATCCTATGTATGGTTAACAAGAACCCTCTCAGATACATACGCGAGATGTCATGAAGAGAAGCTTGGTCTCCATGTCAGGAGTTAGCCGACATGCCAGAAACTTGCGTGACGTGCGGGATTGTAAAAGTTGCAGGATTCCTGTTAGAAAGAGGAAGAACATTAAGAGAACCACAGGCAAAACTAATAAAATAAATATAAAAGTGTCAACTGAAGTATGCCCCATGTTCTTTAAAGTCAATGTGGCCTTCCACTGGAAGAGAAAAACATATCTCCTTGGCTGTCTATTGGGCCATGCGGACTGTTTTGGGAACCACTGCGAAGGTTGTTTTTTTAATTATCACACTTCACCCCTTCAGGAAAAAGTCTGATAACTTTGATTTATATGTTTGATTAGCCATGGTTTATAATTTAAAGTGGCTCTGTCATCTCAAACTTACCTTTCTCCTACTGTTTCTTCTTCTCTTCCTGAATCTGTACTTCTTTAATTAACCTTTTTCTCTTTAAAACATAAAACAATGTAGAAACTACTTTGCTTTATGTATTTTTCCTACACTTGGCAATCTTGACAAAGGGTGGAGCTTAAGGCAAGCTTCATCCTGTGTTACCTTGACAAAGCAAGTGGTACTGGCCTTAAGCTCCACCCTTTTGTCACAATTGTCAGGAACAGAAAAAGTAGTTCCTGGTCTTAAGTTTTAAAGAGAAGTTGATCAGCAATGAAGAAAAGAAAAACAGAAGAGGGAATAATAGGAGAAAGGTAAGTTTGAGCTGACGGAGCCCCTTTAAGTAATAAACAATTTTTAAATGGGAAAGTCATGTGTGATAAGTATACCCTATGGGCGTCTGGAAGAGAACACCATAGGAGGGGGAAAAAAAAAAAAAGGGAAATAATAGCTGCCTAGTAGGGATTGGGTGATGTGTGGGCATAAGCACAAGAGGCACCACAAAAGAGATACTGACAGCAAGGGGAAGAGGGACAGGGCTGATGCAAGGATAAACTGTTATTAAGACAAGATCAGAAGAAGTTTAACCCCTTAAGGACCAAACTTCTGGAATAAAAGGGAATCATGACATGTCACACACGTCATGTGTCCTTAAGGGGTTAAGGGATTAGGATTAAGTCAGTGGTAACATTTATGTCACATTACATGCAGGGGAGCGGGGCGTGGGTGCGCAGAGCGCAGGGGAGCGGGGCGTGGGTGCGCAGAGCGCAGGGGAGCGGGGCGTGGGTGCGCAGAGCGCAGGGGAGCGGGGCGTGGGTGCGCAGAGCGCAGGGGAGCGGGGCGTGGGTGCGCAGAGCGCAGGGGAGCGGGGCGTGGGTGCGCAGAGCGCAGGGGAGCGGGGCGTGGGTGCGCAGAGCGCAGGGGAGCGGGGCGTGGGTGCGCAGGGGAGCGGGGCGTGGGTGCGCAGGGGAGCGGGGCGTGGGTGCGCAGGGGAGCGGGGCGTGGGTGCGCAGAGCGCAGGGGAGAGGGGCGTGGGTGCGCAGAGCGCAGGGGAGAGGGGCGTGGGTGCGCAGGGGAGAGGGGCGTGGGTGCGCAGGGGAGAGGGGCGTGGGTGCGCAGGGGAGAGGGGCGTGGGTGCGCAGGGGAGAGGGGCGTGGGTGCGCAGGGGAGAGGGGCGTGGGTGCGCAGAGCGCAGGGGAGGGGGCGTGGGTGCGCAGAGCGCAGGGGAGAGGGGCGTGGGTGCGCAGAGCGCAGGGGAGAGGGGCAATGGTGCGCAGAGCGCATGGGAGAGGGGCAATGGTGCGCAGAGCGCATGGGAGAGGGGCAATGGTGCGCAGAGCGCATGGGAGAGGGGCAATGGTGCGCAGAGCGCATGGGAGAGGGGCAATGGTGCGCAGAGCGCATGGGAGAGGGGCAATGGTGCGCAGAGCGCATGGGAGAGGGGCAATGGTGCGCAGAGCGCATGGGAGAGGGGCAATGGTGCGCAGAGCGCATGGGAGAGGGGCAATGGTGCGCAGAGCGCATGGGAGAGGGGCAATGGTGCGCAGAGCGCATGGGAGAGGGGCAATGGTGCGCAGAGCGCATGGGAGAGGCGCATTGGTGCGCAGAGCGCATGGGAGAGGCGCATTGGTGCGCAGCGCACAGAGGAAATACAGGAGGATCGCAGTGTACATAATGGACATGGGAAAAGCACAGAGGATATGGAGGATGGTTTTCAGAGCTTTAAGGAGATGGAGGAGAGTTCCTCAGAGAGCAGAACAGATATGGGAAGGGTACTTAGAGTGCAAAAGAGGTGTGGGAGAGTCTGCAGAAAATAAAATAGATGGAGAGAGGGTCTGCACAGCTCTGAATGTTAAAGACAATGCCAAGTAGAACATGCTATTAAGACAATCTTTGGACAGCAGGATGACTGTAAAGCAGCAGCTCATATTCAAAAACTGGTCTCAGTGAGGCTGCAGACAAGCGCAAGTAGATGCACGCAATGATGTGAGCCTTTGAGGAGAGCTCAGCTAAAAATAGATGTTCCACCGTGTCTGGCATAAGAGAGGGAGCAGAGAACTAATTAGACTGCATATTGGAAGAGGGGGCAGGCTTCACAGCCCAGTCTACTCCAGCACAGAATAAAGTGAGAATTCACAATGTCGGGAGTGACTGTGATACAGATCCAACCTCCAGCAGATATGGTCAGAGTGACTAAATTCATGATTGTTGACGACCAATCTCATTCTAAAGCACTACATAGAATTATACATGAAACCAATCAGAGATCAACTGTGTTGCACCAATTATCAAAAGAGGCAGTAAACACTCCTTAATATTTTTGGGTACCTGTAAATTGTGGGTTCAAGGCTTGGGGATTGTGCAGCATGTCCTTCCACAACAGATCAAATTCTGGGATACGAGCAACATTCTGCAGGAGTCGGACCAAGTCCCGACCTATCATGAAGCAATCCATGAACTGGGAGAAGGGAAATGAGCAGAGGGGTTAATGGGTGAAATAGGATATTAGAGTAGGGAGCATAGTAATAATGGAAAAGAAAAAGGGGATAGGGGAGAGCCACGGGGAAAGAAATAAGGGGTTGTAACAGGAAACATTGTAGAGTTATTAACAAGGTAAATATAGAGGTAGTCAGGTATTAAAATTAAAGGAGGCGTTGGATAATTAACAACAACAAATTGAATGGGAAAATAAAGAAAAAAAGAATGGGGAGTGATAAAATTAGGACACAGTCATAATGAACAAAGAGGTCAGAGAGAAGTATGAGAGTCATTTTTTTGTCCTCTGCCATACATATAAAAAAACATTGTATCTAACATCTATAACATTGTATCTAACATCTATAATATATAACATTAGAAAACATTTATTCAAAGTGATATGATCTCGAATAAACATAAATCAGGCACTTCTAAAGTCCAAGGTTATTGGTAATGGAAGAGATTTAATGCGAGGATTTAAAAAAAAAAAACGTAAAAATAAAATTCACACAGTCTGGCTTACCCGATCCCTTAGGAGCATCATGCAGAAGTCCACCTCTTTCTGCCTCAGTGCCTGGAGTTGTGGGGTCCCGTGGTGGTCAACAATTAGTCGCAGATAGGTGTAGACAGACATGGCAATCAGGATAGCGCTCTTCATGACCCATTCTCTTAAATATGCAATTTGGAAACAGTCATTTATTATAACGGAGAAAGGATTTAAACAAAATCTATCAACTCTAGCATCCCCCCTACATCCACAAAACTTTGTTCTACAAATTCTAGAATCTGCATTTACAACCACATAGAATGGCCTTTAAAAACCCTAGTCTTTCCATGTACACCCAGAGACTAGAGAAACCCTAGTATCAGCATCCCCACATCAAGGTTCCCGGAACCCCAGTAAAAATACCTACACCCTAAGGCCCTAAGAAGGGAACATAACTCCACAAACAAAGGCCCAGGAACCCCAGTATCAGTACCTACACACCAATACCCCCAGAACCCCAGTATCAGTACCAACACCTAAACACTAAGACCCCCGAAACCCGGTATCAGTATCTACACCTGCACACCAAGACCCCCACAGACCTGGGAATCCTGGTGCCAGAGTCTACACCCATATACCATGGTCATTTGAACCCTAATGTCAGCAGCTACACCCACAGAGCTGGAAACCCTAGTGCCAGAGTCTACACCTATGGACCATGGGCCTGGGCAACCTAGTGTTAGCCTCTACACCACTGACTGTGGACCATTGTAATGTCAGCATTGCAATGAACAGACATAGTACTTTCACTTTACATTAACAGCACTAAAAATACATTCTGTGTTTTTGGAAAATAAATGTAAATGTCTGGAAAACAAAACATTCCGACTTCCTGGACAGAGTCAAAGACTGATAAGAGATAAGATCCTTTACAATGCAGATAACGTAAAGGGCGATTATCGGGATCTGTGCAAAGCATGCTTGTCTGGATGCCACCAAAAGATCTGTAGAGCTCCACCGGTGTCTTTACCCAGGCCAGGAGGATAAAAACCTGAACTAGAAAATCAGGTATGGTTTATCACTGGTCGGCATGCTGCGTGATCTCTCAGTTAAGGTTTCCTTTTAAAGCAGGAAGGAAGCATGTTCCACGGGGAGAGAAAGACTAGAACAACAGGTCATTGATCTGAAGTTGAATAAAAGGCCAAGGGCAAAATTGAGGAAGTTACAGACAAGGGAGTGTGTTCAAGGCTCTGCCTCCCATCAGGTTTGGTACTTGGCAACGCAGGAAATGAATTCAATGATTGGGATCAGACAGTATTTTTGTCTTTCTATGACAACTGGGTTTATTCACTAAATAGTGGAAAAAAAGCTAAATTCTAGCCATTGGCTTGTGTTAAACCCCACAAAATGACAGTTCCTTTACATGTACAGGTCAAACCCCTTCTGCAAATGGCATGGCATCCAAATAAACCAACAACATGAATGACTCATTTTCATACGGTTCCACAAGGTGATATCACCATAGTTTGATGCCAAGGCTTGGAATGCCTTTATCTCTATGGGCCTGTGCACTTACTGTCACAACGTATAACAAAGCGTTTTAATTACTAATCAAGGAGTTGTCAAGAATTGAAAACGGAATTGCAAATTTTGGGCCATAACAGCCAAGCAGGGGGAAAACAAAATAAGCCGAGTTGGAGATTTATTTATAGTTTATTTTAAGCTAAAATTTGCAATAGTCAATTTTCCCCAGTTAACGGTTCAGTGAATAAACCACTTTGCTTTTATGTGGACACTGTAAACATTACAACGGTGTGGGCTTCCTGTAACATTGTGAGCCTTCAGACCATCGAAGAGTGATATCATCTTAAAGAGATTGCATGAGTTCTCTAAACAACAAGCACCCGCTTACCTCTGCTCCATCAGTATATCAAGCACACTCTCAGCCAGCCAGATATTCTTGGCGGAGATGTCTCCCCCTGAACGTAGACCGTGAAGGGAGAGATGTGACATGGGGAAGATGGAGAAGACAAGGGAAGGAGGGGAGAGAGAGAAAAGACAGTCATTTTCCAGAGTAGTGATGAGATTGCCAGTGTTTGGAAGAGAGCGGTAATTACCTGCTTCCCTGCGGTTGCCAGGCACACATTCATTTACAGTCTTGGAAATTCAAGGCCCATTGAAGCCAGCTCACTATCAGTACAGTGTTGGGGGACAATGTCCTGTGTGAATGTCGACATTTACAGGTAGCAATTGGCATAACCCGAGCAAAGTGTCTAGGACCACGGACAAGAAATATGGTTTTGACCTTGGTGCAATGCTAGGCATGTAAATGTGGTTATGCTATTGTTATATTTACCATTATCCTTTATTTCACAGGGTTTTTAAAACCATTTATATTAGTAAAACAAATATACTAATCCCTAAAGTACCAATGGCATCTTTTTTTTCAAAACCAGATTCCAATCCTTAAAGACGCAATGCTGGCATACAGTGCGTAGTAGCTAATCTATTGTTGATCCAAGGAGAAATCTGCCCTTTTTGGAGCCTCAAAGGAATTTCCCCCAATTTTGTGGCAAAACTGGAAATTGTTTATATTGGATCAACAGCAGTAACACAGATATAAGAAAGGTTGAACATGATAAACTTGAGCATTTTTATTTTACTGTTTACATAGAATAGTTCGAAATTCAATTACACTACATGCTTGAATATGGCTTCTCTCCAAAATAAGAAACAGACACTCCAAGCACCATAACAATCACAGTGCACTATTAGTAGCCAAAGTGTCTTACAACTTAAGGTCTGCCAGGTCCCGGTAATGTCATCCATTGAAAACAGAAGATCCTGCTAGGCCATTCTGCTAGCTCTCTTGAGCATTGCCAACGTACTGGCTGATCTCCAGGTTTCATAGAGGAGATTACTGGTGGCCGGGAGACTCCAGGAAAATGTGACTTCTTACACTGGTGGGAGGTCCTCCAGGGTATATAAATTTTTCTGGAAAACTATACTCTGTGCGCTTCCTCTTTCCCCTTTTCTCTCTTCAACTCTCCTTGAGTTAAGTAGAAGTAGTTTTTATGGGACTTTTTCCCCCCCATATGTATACATGCTTCACGGTGTTGGTTTTAATGTTGACACAAACACAAGTCTCTGCACCACCCCTTATTCACTCAGTTTCCTCCACAAACTTTGTGTAAAAGGAACTGGTTAAAGAGCAATCGTCATGCTTTCTTTACAGCTACGTGCCAATCCCTGACTGTAACTCAAAATGTTCCTGGATCATATATTGCAAATGTTCATTTATTATTGCAGTCCTAAAGCAGCTCTACTAGAACACAAGACTCTAGTTGATTGCTTGAATTGTTTATGGTGGTTGTTTTCAGCAAATGTACAGTTACATTTTATTGTATTCTTTCAAATAAAAATAGAATGTTAAAATAAAAAATACCAAGCATCTTAAAGCATCATACCATTTACTGTGGAGTCACCAACATTCCAGCTAATACTCACTATTTGGCCTTACGGTAAGCCATACCACCAACACACAGAAGACTGGGCATTCGTGGTTACCGTAGTTTTACTAGTGACTAAATCAATCATATTCACCTGCAATTTGCTTCATAAATGTCATGCACACTCCATCAGCTCCCAAAATGCCGCTCTTCACCACTTCCCGCAAGAACCACACCAACTGCACAGGGACAAGAGCATGTATTACATCTGAGAATTTGATCCTGTGCTGCTTTAACATATGTGACAGACATATCCAGATGGCCAATGTATGCCACAACCTAATTCCCCCTGCACACCTGATTTACACCTAAATGCACTCTAAATACCTGTGTGACTTTACCCAATACCAGTGAGACTCACCACAGTGCCACCTGCAACCCTATGTGTTCTTGGTGCACATTTTGTACCGGTGGGCCACCCCAAGCTGCTCTCGTCATACCCCTGGTTCCCTGTGCTAATATAATTCGCCTAGTGCCCCTTTATGTACCACACTCAGCTTTTTACATCTTCTTGGACGTATGCACCCACCAGCATGTCCTACGCTACCACATACCAATTGCCCCATCTACAAGCCACATCCCAGTGCTTCCATTTACTCTATTACCACACTCTGATCCCCTATTTACCATACAATCAGTGCGGACTGCGTACCTGCGTCCGGCAGACATCCTGGAGTTTGAGGTATTTCTCCATTAGAAGTTGGTTGACTTTGTTTAGTACAATATTCATTCCATCCCGGGTCACCAGGGCCAAGTCCCGGTAACACTGAAGAAGAAAAAAACAACAATCCTGTCACCACATTGGGATACATATACGAAAGCACATCAGACCCCTTCCGCATGCCTTGGAGAGATATGATGTCGCTGACAATCACTCAATGATTAAGCACTGAATAACCCATGACCGGACTCATTATACAATACTTTGCAATGGTGATACCAAACCGGCACCAGACAATAATTGTGCCTCCCTGCTGGCCAATAGGCTACATGTGGACTTTTAGATCTCAAGAAGGATATGACATGACAACCTCCAAACACAATATCCAAGCAAGGGAGCCCTAACGCAGCCTCTTCCAGTCTCAAAGCATGCAGACTCTAAGCTCTGAGCAACAGGAAGGAGAATGAATGTGAACTCTATGGACAGTTATGCGTGAGTATGTGCAAGCCGATAGTTATGTATTTTTAGGTTTCAGTAAGTATAGCTAGTTATGTATTTATGCGTTTGTGTGACTGAGTCGTTTTCTAATAAAGGATTGTATAACTTTCCTAAATTGGTGTGCCGGTGGCAAGTAATGAATGTGCATAACAGACTGTGTGGTTAAAGGTACACTCCAGACCCCAAACCACTTTTGTGTTGTAGTGGTTATGGTGATTGGAGTGTTTCTTTAATCAAATGTCAGACTCCTAGATTATAGTTAAAATGTCAATCCCTGCGCTATTAAAACAGAGCTAGCTACTTCTAGTTCAACTGCTGCAATATTTCATCGGGTCACAAGCAGGCTAAAGACTGTGGTAAAGAAGCAAGATGTTGGGTATATACAAGGCATAAATAAATAAAAAACAAAACAAAAAAATAATATAAAAATACAATGTATATGTAAAACCTGAAAAATTAAAGGAATACCACAAACCTAAAAATAAAAATAGCCCCTCAAAGCAGATCACGTGAGTCTTCACGGTGTCCACTTTTGCAATCTGGTATGCATTTGAGTAATATAAATATGTGAGCTACAAAAATGCACCAAAATGCGTCATAGACCCATCTTCAATTTGTCATTAAAAAACTAAAACCCAAAAAATACTGCAATGGTTTTCTTTCATATAATAGGCTATAAACTGAGCTCAAAATTGTGACAAAGGTATAACGAAGTGGGTCATTTTGTTATAGTGGAGCACAGTGTCGTGATTTTTTATTACTGTAGCACATATCAATTTTACAAAACAAACCGCTAAATTACAATGTGCGTGTAAAAATAAAAAAGCTATCAATTTTGAAAGAAATGTGTGCTAAAATGTCAGTATAAGGCTCAAAATATACCATGTGACATACCCTGTGGTGTCTACTTTCACAAGTGGTATGTATTTATGAGGTGATTCGAACTGTGAAACTGCTACAATGCCCCAAAATGCAGAACAGGCCCATCATATTCATTGATGAAAATTCTTATTCTAAAAAAACTGAAATGGTCAGGTCTCTTATATGGCACGGTAACTTAGCAAGTCTGTGCCAAAGACATACATTGGGAGTATTTGTTCAGAAGAGTTTGTGGAGAATAATTTGGGGGGAGAAGGGTTTGTTCACAGAGGGACCAATCAGATTTTAGAAATTAACAGTTAAATGTAATGAGTATGTTAAAAAAAAAAAAAAAAATATACACCACATGAGATATGCTAGAGTGTCTTCCTTCACAAATGACATGAATTTGTGGGGTAATTTCATCAAACTGTAATAAGACTCCAAAAGGAGACATAGGCCAATCACATATATCTATAGAAATTCTGACTGTAAAAACTGAAATGGTCAAGATAGTGGCAAAGGCATGCATTGGGGAAATTGTACTCAGAAGATATAGTTGAACACAAAATGGGGTTTTGTACAGTAGATGCCCACATCAGGTTTACAAAATACTTATTGGAAAAACCTTGCTATTTGTATGTATGTATAAAAAACAAAAAATACACATGTTACAACAATATTTAGCAGAGATTGGCCGTCAAGTGGTTATTAATACGTTTTAAAATACCCTTAGGTAAATAGCCTGTGGCTGTACATTCATTATAATTGCCAATCATTCCCATTTCAGTAAATAACCCTATTATTGAAGGCCATACTGTAATGCACAAACTTCACTTCGCTCACACAAGGTGCAGAATGCAAGGCAGAGGGGGCATTCACAGGAAACGCAGGGACCCATTCTATCCAGGATATAGAGAAAATGGTAAACGTATGGGAACGCACTGAGGGGGTAGAGCAAGGCTGGGGGATTAACCCCTTAAGGACACATGACATGTTTGGTCCTTAAGGGGTTAAAGAGACGTCAGACAAACTTGAAAATGAGAAATTGTTGCAGAGACAGTGGCGTGGTCCTTACTGCCAGCAAGAGGCCTCGCAAAAGGTTACTTCGTGACAATGGTGGCGCTTTGTGCGAGAATTATTACTATTGTGCAACCTATCCCCACCAGTACTGATTTTTCGCGTGGGTGTATTTCTGCTCTCTTAACGATGCTCACCTTTGAACATGCAGCAGAAAGTGACACTGTATACATAAAATATTAGGTAAAGAATAAGCGTTTGAGGGAAAAGATAGGAAATGGAAGATGAAAAATAGGTAGAAATAAGAACGGGTGGAGGGATAAAGTTAAAGGAATGAGCTGGTGGGAAATATAGGGACTAGGAGGTGTGTCTGGTTAATACAGTCTCCAGCTAGGCACAGGTTAACATAGGGATGAAGGGCTGATAGTCACAGGTGTGTGAGCCTGTGTGACAGATACAGGGCAGCCAGAATGTCAGATCCAGCATCAATGTGACAGATGTAATTATACGGCGCAGAGAAAACTTCAGCAGACCGCAGACGCAGATCAAAAGCCACTTCAGGGAGGACAGCTAATGAGAGATACCAGTGCAGAGAGAAAAAGTGAAGAGCGATCTTTCTCCAGGGGCCAGTACTCCTGAGGCGCGCGCACGCACACACAAAGCTGATTATTCTGCCGGACAGTGGGGCATCACAAAGACCCTGACTGAAACGCTAAAACAGGACCTGTCTAAAAGACTCCATGCTTGTTAGTGTCTGATACTGCCTAGTAGAAAAGACCAAAACAATGTAGACCAAATGCACAATACAAAGGGGGGTTGGTAATTACTCACAGGACCCAAAGCACATGCACAACAAACAAAAAGAATACTAAGATGAATATAATACCAACTTTACTCCACTCACACTAAACATGCACAGACAGGACACACAATCACAGAACGGATATTATCACCATCAGCTTCCAGGAAAAAGGAAAACTGGCTCTGTTTGTTGTGCGTATACAAGCACACACCAATGCAGAGAGTGAGCTCTTTACTATTCATAAGTACCCCATCCAAGTGCCTCAGTTGAATTTACAAGAGATGCAGCTCCCCCTCTGTACTCCATCCTACCTCTCCCAAAAAGATGGGCTATGTGGTGCCTGGGATCAATGCTGCAAACACATCTCTAGACCCATGAATCACAAAGCAACTTGGGTTGGGTTGTTCATGCTAAGGCCCCTGCAAGACTGAAGAATTCACCTGTTCTCATTGTGACCCCAAAGTGTTTGTTAGTGGATAACCCTAACTGATTGGGGTACACAGATACGAGTCCTCACATTACAAAACAAGCAGTTTTTTCCCTCACTGGGCTTATTAGTTAATTGGTACCCTGTCTGAGTCTGCTAGGATCGTTATAGAAGCTATAATATAGACATACTTTCACAGTGTTTTCAGTCCCCAGAGACAGAATTATATCAGTGTGGGGATGCCCCTAAATAGTTAGCGCTTCGTTAGCAGCCGCAGAAGCGACTGGCGTCCTTTCAATCATTGATCACAGGCATCACTTCTCGGGAAACTAATTAGCTACTTTAAAAAGCCCCGGACAGCAGGCGTCTCGTTAGTACTTCTCCCTCAGCTAACAACTGTTTATAATAAAAAAGATTGCTGTGAATTTAACAAACTGGGCCCAGAACAGCAAATTACACACGCAGAGTACTTCCAAAGCTGAACTGAATACACACAGGGTTAAAAAGCTACCAGATCAGAGCATCCCTGTCAGTTTAACTCAAAATGACAAGAAATCTCAGGCCAGCATGGTAGGGGGAAGGGGGTTACAGTGCATGGATACAAAACACCCCAGGGGAGGTATAAAAACAACAGGGCAAGTTTAAGGTATGTGTACAATGCAACTCTTTATTGAATAATTCAAGGCAAACAAAAGAAGAACCGAACAAAGTGTAATTGCAACACTCAAAGAAATGTTATTTGTATCAACAAACAGAAGGGGTAATGAGGTGATCAGAAAAAAAAAAAAAAGTGGAATCAATAAAAATGAGCGTCAACAACACAACAGCCCTGAACACAAGGGACAATCAAATTATGTACTGAATTATCTATGCTCATATTATATATTGCAGCTCCTGCCAAGATAAAACAAGACTAAAGTGAGCAAAAATAAGGGGCAGACATCCCAGAAAGGGAAAATAATAACGACTATGGATAACTACGAATCCTTCAGTTTTATTTTAGGCAATATTTTTTGTAAAGATATCAGAAAACAATCATTGGCAACGTTGGTGTGTTCTATTTATATCTTACACATCCAAACATAGTTCTTTTGCCATACACAGAAATATGGTGAATGCTAATACTACATTTTAAACAACAAATTCCTCCATACATGATGTCCACAATGATTGCACACTTCTTATCTTGCAGATGATGTATAGGTGCTATCGGCAGGATGCAATAGTTATATTTACACAAGTACACACAAATACTTTTGCATCTGGACTAGACTCGGATCAAGCAGATCTTTGCTGCACAACTGCCCACTTCCAAAGTCTGCACTTTAGTTAATTGGCCAAATAAACCTGTCCCGTGGGTTATGTTCGTATCAAGTCCACGATTCTCCCTTACAAACCGTTTTTACCTGGCCTACAAAGATAGTTTCGTATATAACACTGCTTTTTACCAATACAGTTTACAAGCCTTTCCGTGAATCCATGACACAAGTAGATAAATGTTTCCCCCGCTTTCTAGCTTTTGATCTTAGTTATTCCACTGTAACTGGGCATGTGTGGAGTAAGAACAAAGGACGGCAACTGTGACACAAACGCAGCGGCCACAGTACTGGGTAGGATCCCATTTCCCTCCAGAACAACATTTACGTTTAACAAGCTGCTGGAAACCTTTTGGTTCATGTTGACCTGATAGCGGCACAGAAATGTTGCTGATTTGTCGGCTATGCACATTTTATTGTATCTTATTGAATTGTGGAGCCAGTTGGAGATAACATGCACTGTATGATCTGGTCAGTTTTTTGAATGAACATTAGAAGATAAGTAGATTGTGTACGGAGCGAGTTGCACATCCTGGTCAGAAACGATACTTGCAACGTATTTCCTACACCATTACAGCCCACCAACAGCTGCCCAGAACCACTGACGCAATGATGGATAGACATTATTTACACTAAATTCTGCCTCTACCACCTGCATGGCAAAACAAAAATGGATGATTTGTAAGATCAAGCAACTTAAAAAAGAAAAAAGAAAAAAAAAAAACATTCTACAGTCTAATTGTGGTGCACATGCTCCCCACTTTTATTCACCTTTTTCCAATGCCGCTGGCCCTCTCTTTATGGCTGAGATTATCAAGCTTGATGATCTCAGCCAATCCAATGCTTCCCCCATAGGAATCAATTGGGAAGATAAGCTGCAAAACGCTGAGCAAATCAGAATCTCCTCATAGAGATGCACTGAATCAATGCATCTATATGGGGAATAATCAGCGCCTTCAGGCAGAGCATCGAGATGATGAATTTGCAGCACTGAGACAGAAATCACTTTAACCCCTTAAGGACCAAACTTCTGGAATAAAAGGGAATCATGACGTGTCAGGCACGTCATGTGTCCTTAAGGGGTTAATGCCTATCTGAGTGACTGCCACAACAGGTGTTTCTAGACAGTAATGTTAACACTGACTTTTTTTTTTCCCCTTTCTTTTTTTAAAGGCAGCGTTTACATTGAAAAGCCTGCAGGGACAGGCTATAGACCGCAGAACCACTTCATTAAGCTGTAGTTGTTCTGGTGACTATAGTGTCCCTTTAAGGGGTTAAGCTGCAGTGGTCCTGGTGACTATAGTGTCCCTTTAAGAATTGTATTTTAGTATTTTTAGCTAGCTCCTATATTTAAAAGCAAATGTGTCAAGCCCTGACTTAGGAAATCTGTACCCACTTTGTGCAAAAGATTTCTATTTATTAGGGATCGACCGATTATCTGTTTTACCAATATTATCGGCTGATATTCTGTATTTTTTTTGGCAATATCGGTATCAGCCTATAGAGATACCGATATTGCCGATAATACCTCATAGGACCGCCGTGCTTGTAATGAGCCCGGCGGTCCTTGGAGGTATTATCAGCAATATCAGGGGGAGGGGGGAGTGAGCAGTAAGCTGTTACTTACCTCCCAGCAGCTCCTTCAGCTCCGATGTCAAATCTTACGAGTCCCGCGGCCGCAGAGCGTTGCCACGAGTTGCCATGGCAAAGCTCTGCGCGGCACGCAGACCGCGAGATTTACACAGGGAGATGAAGGGAGCTGCTGGGGAGGTAAGTACCAGCTTCCTTGCGGGCCCCCCAGTACTTAAGCCACCGGACCACCAGGGAATACTATATCCCCCCTCCCTTGTAAGAAGCAGGGAGGGGGGACAAAAAAAATAAAGCATATAAATATTACAAATAAAATTGGTAAAAAGTGCGGAGATGACATATTTTCTGAAAATTCAAAGAGATAAGAGCAGCATAGTTTCAAATCAGATTCCAGGCAGGGTATACATTTGCTAGCATTCTCAGCAAATCTTGCTTTGTTTTGTCTTTTGCCAAATGAGTACTAAATTTAAATGGACACAAATTACATCCCTTCAGAAACACACACTGCATCCACTTTACCCACACCACGCACACACTGCATCCACTTTACCCACACCACGCACACACTGCATCCACTTTACCCACACCACGCACACACTGCATCCACTTTACCCACACCCCGCACACACTGCATCCACTTTACCCACACCCCGCACACACTGCATCCACTTTACCCACACCCCGCACACACTGCATCCACTTTACCCACACCCCGCACACACTGCATCCACTTTACCCACACCCCGCACACACTGCATCCACTTTACCCACACCCCGCACACACTGCATCTACTTTACCCACACCCCGCACACACTGCATCCACTTTACCCACACCCCGCACACACTGCATCTACTTTACCCACACCCCGCATCCACTTTACCCACACCCCGCACACACTGCATCCACTTTACCCACACCCCGCACACACTGCATCCACTTTACCCACACCCCGCACACACTGCATCCACTTTACCCGCACACACTGCATCCACTTTACCCACACCCCGCACACACTGCATCCACTTTATCCACACCCCACACACACACTGCATCCACTTTACCCACACCCCACACTGCACCCACTTTACCCACACCCCACACACACACTGCACCCACTTTACCCACACCCCACACACACACTGCACCCACTTTACCCACACCCCACACACACACTGCATCCACTTTACCCACACACACACTGCATCCACGTTACCCACACACACACTGCATGCACTTTACCCACACCCCACACACTGCATCCACTTTACCCACACCACACACACACACTGCATCCACTTTACCCACACCACACACACACACTGCATCCACTTTACCCACACACACACACTGCATCCACTTTACCCACACACACACACTGCATCCACTTTACCCACACCACACACTGCATCCATTTTACCCACACCACACACACACACTGCATCCACTTTACCCACACTGCATCCACATTACCCACACCACACACACACTGCATCCACATTACCCACACCACACACACACACTGCATCCACTTTACCCACACCACACACACACACTGCATCCACATTACCCACACCACACACACACACTGCATCCACTTTACCCACACCACACACACACACACTGCATCCACATTACCCACACCACACACACACACTGCATCCACTTTACCCACACCACACACACACACACACTGCATCCACTTTACCCACACCACACACACACACACTGCATCCACTTTACCCACACCACACACACACACACTGCATCCACTTTACCCACACCACACACACACACACTGCATCCACTTTACCCACACCACACACACACACACTGCATCCACTTTACCCACACCACACACACACACACTGCATCCACTTTACCCACACCACACACACACACTGCATCCACTTTACCCACACCACACACACACACTGCATCCACATTACCCACACCACACACACACTGCATCCACTTTACCCACACCACACACACACACACTGCATCCACATTACCCACACCACACACACACACACTGCATCCACTTTACCCACACCACACACACACACACTGCATCCACTTTACCCACACCACACACACACACACTGCATCCACTTTACCCACACCACACACACACACACACTGCATCCACTTTACCCACACCACACACACACACACTGCATCCACTTTACCCACACCACACACACACACACACTGCATCCACTTTACCCACACCACACACACACACACACTGCATCCACTTTACCCACACCACACACACACACTGCATCCACTTTACCCACACCACACACACTCTGCATTCACTTTACCCACACCACACACACTCTGCATTCACTTTACACACACACACACACTCTGCATTCACTTTACACACACACACACACTCTGCATTCACTTTACACACACACACTCTGCATTCACTTTACACACACACACTCTGCATTCACTTTACACACACACACACTCTGCATTCACTTTACACACACACTCTGCATTCACTTTACACACACACACACTCTGCATTCACTTTACACACACACACACACACACACACACACTCTGCATTCACTTTACACACACACACTCTGCATTCACTTTACACACACACACTCTGCATTCACTTTACACACACACACTCTGCATTCACTTTACACACACACACTCTGCATTCACTTTACACACACACACTCTGCATTCACTTTACACACACACACTCTGCATTCACTTTACACACACACACTCTGCATTCACTTTACACACACACACACACACTCTGCATTCACTTTACACACACACACTCTGCATTCACTTTACACACACACACTCTGCATTCACTTTACACACACACACTCTGCATTCACTTTACACACGCACACTCTGCATTCACTTTACACACGCACACTCTGCATTCACTTTACACACACACACTCTGCATTCACTTTACACACACACACTCTGCATTCACTTTACACACACACACTCTGCATTCACTTTACACACACACACTCTGCATTCACTTTACACACACACACTCTGCATTCACTTTACACACACACTCTGCATTCACTCTACACACACACACACACACACACACTGCATTCACTTTACACACACACACTCTGCATTCACTTTACACACACACACACACACTCTGCATTCACTTTACACACACACACACACACACACTCTGCATTCACTTTACACACACACACACTCTGCATTCACTTTACACACACACACACTCTGCATTCACTTTACACACACACACACTCTGCATTCACTTTACACACACACACACACACACACACTCTGCATTCACTTTACACACACACACTCTGCATTCACTTTACACACACACACACACACTCTGCATTCACTTTACACACACACACTCTGCATTCACTTTACACACACACACACACACTCTGCATTCACTTTACACACACACACTCTGCATTCACTTTACACACACACACTCTGCATTCACTTTACACACACACACTCTGCATTCACTTTACACACACACACTCTGCATTCACTATATATATATACAGTGATACCTCGGTTCACGAACGCTTCTGTTCACGAACAACTCGGTTCACGAACAGAAAAGTTCGTAAAAATATGCTCCGGTTCACGAACTCCGCCTCGGTTCACGAACGCAAGCCGCGGCCATTTTAATGCTAATTTCAGGCTGTCACATGGTCGGGACTTCCTGTAGGAAGACCGTGGAGAGAAGAAGCAAGAATAAGAGACACAGAAAGAAGTACTCTGCAAGCATTATAAGTGATTATACTGTATTTTATCACATACAGTACATACTGTACACAGAAAGAAGTACTCTGCAAGCATTATACAGTACAGTAAGTGATTATACTGTATTTTATCACATACAGTACATACAGTACACAGAAAGAAGTACTGTACTCTGCAAGCATTATAAGTGATTATACTGTATTTTATCCCATACAGTACATACTGTACAGTTCACTGGACACCCAATATGGCTCCCAAGAAGCATAGTGGAAAGAAGAAAGTGCGGAGCAGCAATAAAGGTGACAAGAACAGCAATGCAGGTGACAATGTGCAAAGTGGAAATGCAAGTGACAATGTGCAAAGTGGAAATGCAAGTGACAATGTGCAAAGTGGAAATGCAGTTGACAATGTGCAAAGTGGAAATGCAGTTGACAATGTGCAAAGTGGAAATGCAAGTGACAATGTGCAAAGTGGAAATGCAAGTGACAATGTGCAAAGTGGAAATGCAAGTGACAATGTGCGAAGTGGAAATGCAGGTGACAATGTGCAAAGTGGAAATGCAAGTGACAATGTGCGAAGTGGAAATGCAGGTGACAATGTGCAAAGTGGAAATGCAAGTGACAAGAATGTGCAGCGCAAGCATGGTGGCAAAAAGAAAGTGCACAGCAGTAGTAAAGGTGACAGCAAGGTTGTGAAGAAAATAACCATTGAGCTGAAGAAGGAAATTATAGAAAAGCATGACCGTGGTATTCGTGTGACTGATCTGGCTTCGGAGTACAAGATGGCAAAGTCAACAATTTCGACTATTCTGAAAAACAAAGCCGCCATCAAAGGAGCTGATGTTGCAAAAGGAGTAACAATGTTAACCAAGCAGAGGACACAAGTGCTGGAAGAGGTGGAAAAACTTTTGTTGGTGTGGTTGAATGAGAAACAGCTGGCAGGTGATAGTGTAAGTGAAGCTATGATCTGTGAGAAAGCCAGGAAATTGCACAGTGATTTACAGCAAAGAAGCCCCTCTACAAGTGCAGCAAGTGACGAATTTAAAGCCAGTAGAGGGTGGTTTGAAAAATTCCGCAGGAGAACTGGCATCCACAGTGTGATTAGACATGGTGAGGCTTCCAGTTCTGACAAGGCCGCAGCAGAAGCTTACAAGTTAGAATTTGCAGAATTCATGAAGACAGAAGGATACGTCCCTCAACAAGTGTTCAACTGTGATGAAACAGGGCTCTTCTGGAAAAAAATGCCGAACAGAACCTATATCACACAGGAGGAAAAGGCCCTACCAGGGCACAAGCCCATGAAGGACAGATTGACCCTTTTGCTGTGTGCCAACGCAAGCGCCGATCTGAAAATTAAACCACTACTGGTGTACCATTCTCAGACCCCTCGTGCATTTAGGGAACAAAATGTGAACAAGGCCAGACTGCCCGTCATGTGGAGAGCCAATGCCAAAGCTTGGGTCACAAGGCAATTGTTTATGGAATGGCTGCACGAGGTGTTTGCACCCACCGTCAGAAAATATCTTTCTGATAACCAGCTGCCTGAAAGGTGCCTTCTTCTGATGGACAATGCCCCAGCACACCCTCCAGCCTTGGTGGATGATATGGATGCTGAGTATGACTTCATCAAGGTAAAGTTCCTCCCCCCCAACACAACACCACTTCTGCAGCCCATGGACCAGCAAGTCATCTGCAACTTTAAGAAGCTGTACACAAAGGCGCTCTTCACTAGGTGTTTTAATGTCACTTCAGAGACATCCTTGACTTTGAAAGAATTCTGGAAGAAACATTTCAATGTTGTCCACTGCATTAACCTCATTGACAAAGCCTGGGAAGAGGTCACTTCCCGAACCCTAAGTTCAGCCTGGAGGAAACTGTGGCCAGAATGTGTCGCTGAACGTGAACATGACTTAGAAGGGTCTGATGCAGAGGTAGTGGAGGAAATTGTGTCCATGGGCAAGAATATGGGTCTGGACGTTGATGGTGCTGATGTGGAAGAGCTTGTTGAGGAACATAGGGAGGAGCTGACCACGGAAGAACTTTATGAACTCCACAGTGAGCAGCAGAAGGCACTTCTTGAGGAGCATTCCAATGAGGAGGAAGAAGAAAGGGAGGAGGTTAGCAGTGATGCCATAAAATCCATTATGCAAAAATGGAATGAGTGCCATGATTTCTTTGAAAAGCACCACCCCAACATTACTGTCACAAACAGAGTGTTAAATCTCATGAATGATAATGTGGTCTCTCATTTCCGGAGGGTTATGCAGCGCAGAAAGAGACAAGTGACATTGGACAGATTTTTCAGACAAACTGAGCCTGCAGCTAGGAGACAAAGGAGAGAGGAAACCCCTGAAGAAGATCTCCCTGATGTCCTTATGGAGGGGGACTCTCCCCCCAAACAATAACTGCCTCCCACCTTACTGTCCTCTCTTAATAAATAACTACAGTATACTGTACTTTACTAATGTGTATTGTCATTTGTTTCATATTTTTGGGCTTCAAAAACCCCCCAAAAAAAGTCAGCACGGATTAACCGGATTTACATTGAACCCTATGGGAAAATGTGCCTCGGTTCACGACCAATTCGGTTCGCGACCAGAGTCAGTTCACGAATTAAGTTCGTGAACCGAGGTATCACTGTATATATATATATATATATATACACATACATACACACACTACACACAAACTCATTGCATTCACTATACACACTACACAAATACACACTGCATCCTCTAGACAAACACACACAGCTCCCCTGTCTAAACACACTGCATCCACTACATGTGGCATGTATATTTTGTGCGTTTACCTTTAGAAATAGTTTATTTTTTCAAAATGGTAAATGTACAGAATATCAGCAAGTTATCGGCTATCGGCCTGAAAGTTCACAGATCATCGGTATCGGTTCTAAAAAAAAAAATCAATATCTGTCGATCCCTACTATTTATATGACTGTTAATTACTTAAACACAATTTTTAGTTACTGTGAGTGCACACGACTCCCCAGAGAAGCTGACAGATCATATCTTGCTGAGAGATGTACACCAATGCCATGGGAAAAGAGATGGAGATCTGCCAGGCTCTCTTGCAATGCACTCCCTCTCTGTGTGAAACTGTGACTGTAATTACCTACAAAAATGCCAACTACACAGTTAGCAAAACAATATCCAAGGCAAAGGTTGCGCCCTTTCCCAGAGTCAACGTGTTTGCTTAAAGTTTCCCGAAATATCAGAGGGTGCCTCCCCAAATGTTAGAATAATAAGCCTGCATGGCATGGGGGAGGGGCTTTCTCACTCTCTCATCTGACAATGTCACAAAGCCCCGCAGGATGCAAGAGGTTAACCCGACCAGGAAACACATCAATGGCAGACGGTGGCTGAAGCTGCATGAAAACAAAAGTCTGCTTAGGACACCACACAGGTCTGGTCTCCAAGCAAATAAACTGTGCTGTGGATTGCACAACACCTGAAGGAGACTACCGAATTCTGTCCAGGGAGAATTACATCATTACAATCAAACACCCAAACATATGCAGCTATATCCATAGCTGGCCTATTTATAATGTTTGGAAGCTTGCCGAATGCAAGAGTACGCCTGTGCCTGGTTGTCAGATCTACTTTGTAATCATCAATAATATTAATATAGCGTATATCATTGTACTATGACATATTTTAAGAGCACACAAACAAGAGTACGTCCCATTTATTATTTCACTTGAAAATAATGATAGTCCCTACTGGAGAGGTTTGAGTTTGCTGGTCAATGCTGCGAGATCTTATCACTGCTCTGTGTCTAACTGCACAGGCAGTGACGTGCCTCTGGCGCAGTCGTTGCTTTTAATGACAGAAGGAGGTAAGCTGGCACAGAAAGAAACACACTAAAAAAGGAACAAGCTGCTTGGAAGAGGAAATGCAGGCACTTTTACATCAAAGGACCAACGATAACAGCAGATGTTCGAATTATGGGAATTCAAAGGGGGAAAGAGAAAATCATATCCCTGTACTGAGAAAACAATCTTACCCCTGATCGCAAGGCAGATTTGCAGAAGAACCCAAACCTCCTGCTTTCATGACTGGCAGAGAAGTCCGTACACCCTGTACCCAACACATATTAGCAGAGGAATACAAGGGTAAAAAAACAAAAAACAAAACGGTTCTTGAGCCCATGACAAATAAACCTCGTCAAAGCCCCATGATTGGTCCCTCACAAATTCCACCCGTTTCCATCTGCACTGCGATATACGCTTCTACATACATAAAGACACAGGCTCACTGCTTGATACTTACAGACAGACACACACACACACACAAACACAGGCACACTTGGATACACACAGGCACAAGCGCATAAAGGCACACAGGCAGACAAGCTACACTGACACACATACACACACAGGCATTGGGAAAACAGACAGAAGCACACTATAATTCCCCCCCACTTCTCCTCCCCTCAATATACCTGGCTGTGATTTGTGGTAGTTTGGCGAGCTGGTTACATTTTGCAGGGCCGACAGCTGCAAGTCTCTCCCTCTATAGCATGCAGAGTGAGAAAGAGGAGGCAAAAAGCCGCTGGACCTGCACTCCTAGACCTTGAACCTATTCACCTAGACACTATTTCTCCAATGACTTGCTATTCACATAAATCTCCCGGTCTCCTTGTTGAACCCAGGCCGACAGGACATCACTACGTTAACTCTGCTGCTTCTGCTCAACAGGGAGACTGATACAAATAAGGCATGGATTAGGGGGCTCCACTTCTACTCCGTAGCTGAAAGACAAGGGTTACAGAGCCCCAATTTGGGGGCTGAGGCCCACTTTCGCACCTCCACCAGCCATGTTTCTTTGGATACTGGCAAAAAGAACCTACAAACTCTTAGGCTTGCAGAGGAACAGACAAATTCTTACTCACGTTACAGCCTGATGGAAGAACCCATAACCTTCTATCTCCAATATAGACTACTTTATATACAGATTGGCAGAGGAACGTATATACAACATTCCCAGAACAGACTGGCACAGGATAATATACCGTATATACTCGAGTATAAGCCGACCCGAATATAAGCCGAGGCCCCTAATTTTAGCCCCAAAAACTGGGAAAACTTATTGACTCGAGTATAAGACTAGGGTGGGAAATGCAGCAGCTACTGGTAAATTTCTAAATAAAATTAGATCCTAAAAAAATTATATTAACTGAATATTTATTTACAGTGTGTGTATATAATGAGTGCAGGGCGTGTGTGAGTGCAGGGCGTGTGTGAGTGCAGGGCGTGTGTGAGTGCAGGGCGTGTGTGAGTGCAGGGCGTGTGTGAGTGCAGGGCGTGTGTGAGTGCAGGGCGTGTGTGAGTGCAGGGCGTGTGTGAGTGCAGGGCGTGTGTGAGTGCAGGGCGTGCGTGTGTGTGTATATGAGTGAGTGCAGTGTGTGTGCATATGAGTGCAGTGTGTGTGTGGGGGTGGGCATTTTATTAATTAATTATTTTAATATTTTTTTTTAATGTTATTATTTTTTTTAGGCTACTATTTTTTTTCTTTTATTATTAATTGTATTTTTTTATGTTATTATTTTAATATTTTTTTTATGTTATTATTTTAATTTTTTCTTTTATTATTATTATTTGTTTTATTATTAATATTTTTATTTTTCCGTCCCCCCTCCCTGCTTGTTAGCTGGCCAGGGAGGGGGGCTCTCACTCCCTGGTGGTCCAGTGGATGGGCTGTAGGAGGGGGCTGTCAGGAAGCTGTAACTTACCTTCACCGCAGCTCCTGTCAGCTCCCTTCTCTCTTCTCCGTCCGTGCAGCTCCCAGGTCAGCTCCCTCTGCAACTCTCGCGGAGCGTTGCCACGGTAACCCGTGGCAACGCTCTGACCCCGCGGCTCTCGCGAGAGTTGCAGAGGAAGCTGACCTGGGAGCTGCACGCACCGGAGAAGAGAGAAGGGAGCTGACAGGAGCTGCTGTGAAGGTAAGTTACAGCTTCCTGACAGCCCCCGGTCCATGTCTGTATTATGGCAATGAAAATTGCCATAATACAGACAACTGACTCGAGTATAAGACGAGTGAGTGTTTTTCAGCACAAAAAATGTGCTGAAAAACTCGTCTTATACTCGAGTATATACGGTAATCTCCTTCTCCAAACACAGACCAGAAAAGGTAAACATATATTGCTTCCAATATAGCATGGCAGAGGTACCCAAAGAGTCTGATAGAGGAACAAACACTCTGCTCACACAGAAAATCGGCATGGCAGCTCATGACGTGCAGCTCCCAATTAAAGATATGAGAACAGCCCTGCTTCAAGTACAGATTAGTTTGGCATGCATACCTTTTGTGCCTGTGTAGGCTCCGTAAGGACCAACGTGAACAGGCCAAGACATACTTCTTCATGTTGAACGGCTCCTTTGCACACCTACATTACAAAGACACAGTTATCGATAAGCAGCATAGCATATGCAAAAGTGAAATTCCCAGAAAACTAATACCTAGGTTAGTTTGTAATGTTTTATGAACAAATTAATCAATTTAAAAGGTACCAGTCACGGTAACACAACTTTTAATAAAATGTAATCTATAAAATTTCTATTTATTGTGACAGTCAATGTGTAGTGTATATATATATATATATATATATATATATATATATATATATATATATATATATATATATATATATATACATATACATACATACAAAAGACATTGTCCCTCACTGTTCAACTAATTTTCAGCAGAGACCTCCATGCCAAGGTCTAGAGGAATCCTTTAACATTATAAGTACATATATGTATTTAACAGAGCTCAAAAAAACACTATTATTTGCATGGGAGGGACCAATGTGACAAGGGACAGGGTCATTTTTTTTTTACATTTTATTTACAGGTAGTTAGTTTTATTGTCCCTGGGGTGAGGTGGGTAGGAAGGGCGTTTTTCTTTTATTGTGGGTGACATGGGACCCCATGTCACCTGTGGGGGGGCGAGGGGGCACAGTAGGTCCTCCATTACATTGTCACTTAGGGCCCCCACCCGCCGGTCATGGGTGGGGGCACAAAAGGCCGCTCATGGTAGGGGCTGGCAATAGGTACCACCTGTTATCATTTAAGGCCCCCAACCGCCACTCATGGGTGGAGGCCAAGGGGAACCCTATGTCCCCTGTTTAGTTTAATAGCCCCCACTCACAGGGCATTTATCGGAAGAGGGGAGGGATCGTGGCTGCTCACTGTTTAGTATACATGCCCCTACTCACAGCATAGCGAGTAGGGGCAGTCTCCCTTATTTACTAATATGAAGTACATTTTGGTCTTTCAGCCTTTTGGTAGATAGATCACGGATTTAAGGAGATTATTATTCCACAGGAAGTGGGTCAAAGCTGGTCAAACGTAAGAAAAAAACATAAGACAAAGTAGTCTTTACTTTGTCTTATGTTTTAAAGAAAACTAGATCAGATAGAAAAAAAAAAACAAGAACAGATCCTGAGAGAAGAGGAAGCGATTGGGGAAAGGTAAGTTCAGCAGGACAGTGCCGCTTTAACTTTGTAGAGAACAATAATCACTATTTTATAGATATACCCCCATGAATACATGCATGCATTTATCAGCGGTATATCCTAAAATAGACTTTGCTTAAAGCTGCAGTTCTTATTAACGGTTGCCATTGCAAAAAAAAACACAAAAAAAACAGTGAAGCTTCTGAACCGTGCGCGCGCACACCTGATCAGAGGTTCCAAGTAGAGTGTGCCTGCCTCTTCCGTTAGTTCAGGGGAGCTAACAGGAGGAACCAGGCCTCTGTTGCTGTCCGATTGACAGCCAGGGAGTGGTTCCATAATTTTATTATAAAAGTGTTGATTTCTTGCAGAAATCCATCCTTTAATAAACTGGGGTAAAAAAAAAAAAAGGATATGCCTCGCCTATAAAACACTTCAGCAGTCTTTCCAGCCCAATCCAATACTTCTCCGTAGAGACGTATAGGTGGGCCCTCCTAAACACAAGTGGCACTTACTGCCCTTTGCGAACTGGATCCCTCTCACAGAGACGCATTACCCTCATGCTTTTATATGGTAAGATTATGCTGAATGTGATGACACCAAAACGAAGGATTTCAAAAAGACAAGTTGACAGTCAGTAGAGGCGTTCTTGAGACAAAAAGTAAACAGTGCCGCATGTCTAAAATGGCATTGCGTTACATAAGCAAAATGGTTACTTTAAAATCATCTGCAGCAAATAAAAATCTAGACACACAATATATCAATGTTTTGTAATACTAATACTTACATAAGCGTTAAGTGCGTCATTTGCTTCTCTTTCCGATATACCATTTGTCATGGACATTACCAAGCCCATGCATCTCTCAAGTCTCTGAAACAACAAAAATTAAAGCAGAGGAGTCAGGTTTGTAATCACGGGCAGCCCCCCTAAATGTTTTAAGGTAAGTGGTCCTTATAGTCACCATTTGCACGTCACTGTGAAATAAAAAAGCAAAAATCAAAACTCCCTGGATAACCTCACATTACATGTGTGTAAAAAAAACAATAAAAATAAAAATAGAACAGTCATTGGGCCAAAAATTCCTCGTATTTATTTGTTGGTGAAAGATTTGTATTTCAATTCCTCTTGGAGAACTTGAATTGTTGATCTTTCACCGGCAAATATATTTGGGGAATTTATGTCCCGTGACTGTTCTCAATGTAGTATACTTTCATTTCAGGAATGCGACGTTATATATCGATCTATTAAAACCAAATCCAAACCAAAAAACATTGGAATACACATTCTAATAACGTGTCTGTAGCTCAGAGTATTGTGGATTTATGTCACATCAAGATGGCATGCAGACCTACTAAAAAAGTACCACTATTTTTAATGTACATACTTTGTTTTAATTCTAAAAGAAGAATTTAAACGGAACACTGTGTCTTTTCCCAATGTATTAAGTTCACACACTGCCTAGACACAGTACTTGAGCAATGATTAAACGTTTTGCACTTTGCCTAAACCTGCCAGTCGTCGTTTAAATTGCCTGAACTTGCTTTTAAACAGTCACTTTCATTTAAATACGAGTAGACTACACATTTTGGTTTAACGGAGAGTGACCAGAAGGGAAACTGCATGATTTAAAGAACACAGAGAATTAAACAACCCAGTTTATAAGGAGGTGAAAAAAACATTACACTGCCAAATACAGGCCCTTATGGAATAAGCAATCCACGGCCAGACTACAAAACACAGCTCTGCTCCAGTCTTTCAGTAGCCATGTTGTGATCTCTATGATAATATTGGGGTACCCTGCTCAAAATCAAAGTACTGGAGGAAGTCAGATAAAATGAGCAATAAGCGTGGGTGCTAAAGGATGAATGAGTTTAAAGCTGGTTAGGCAGCTAGAACTACTGGGCTGTGTTTAACATGGGACCTCAAACTCTGTGCCCAGGCTGAATATTAGGTTCTCTGGTTTGTGTCAGTATTATTATTATTATAAGTCCATCAGTACACAGACAATTTGCGCTTCAGACCTCACTAAGAGGCGTGCACACCGAGCAGAGCGAGAATCAGGTCATGAGGCAGAGGAGACAAAGGCTGAATATGGGGCAGCTCTCACGTTGCTCTAACCCTTTCCCAGTTACTTGTCTGCAAATTAACATCATCAACCACAATCTCACACAGTACCTTCACAGTAAAACAAAAAATTGTATTGTTCTTAGAATCCAGCGTTCTTGGATACTTTTGCCCAATTCTAAACATATCTATCACTTAGTCCTGACTGTAGACACTCAAAGCAAGGACACCGTTACATGCAGTTTTAATGTAAAGTCCAATATTACATTTTGTGCAATACTTTTATAATTTTATGAATAATTAACCTTTCTCAACCTGTCGACATTTCAGCCAAAAATGTAATTTTCAAGCAAAAGTTTATGTTACCAGAAACAAACGGTCTTCACTACAAAGTCCGTTGCGCTTACAGGTGCAGGCACACCCCAATAATTCACAATCACTACATACAAGTTCATAAAAACTGAAAGGGTTACGAAAATCTAGGTTATTGCTTCAAAGGCAGTTTGTTATCTCCCAGCACCAGGAATAAAGGGCCTTCATTCTGAGGGCTATTACACATTCCTTTTGAGTTAGATCCAACTCTAAAGAGTAACGGCTCCTCTGGGCGCTGCGCGGGAGTACAAAGAGATTCGTTGATGCAGCTATAGCATAACTGGAGATGGGGCCACTTAAGTGAGTATACTCAACTCAAATACACTGTGATGCACAGAGTGGAGGGGTAATTCGGGGTGCTCTGCTTCCTTGGTACGGTAATAGTGGCAGGGTCAGCAAAAGAGGACACAACAAAATAAATGTGGGTGATCAATAACAAATGAAAAAGTCCAAGGAACGGGACGCTAAAAAAGCAAGTTAATAAAATTACTAAAGGCTGCAGGGCTTGGTTTGTTTTCTAGATAATAGGGGTGATGGAATGCTCAATTACTTGAGGTTCAGCAGATGATGCTGATGTGACATCAGACACAGATTTTAGAGATACTGCTGCTACACAAGTAATCATTCGGTGCCAGGGTAAATATGGGATACTGCAGACCATTACTCAGATTGCAATACTCTGCAAGATTTCCCCCTGCAAATATCAGCAGAGCATTCTCCGTCCAGCAAGTTCCATAGATTTCTTTTATAGTCCCCGAGCTCACGCTGGGAAGAGAACAATAGTCAGAATTAATCATAGACCAGACAATACAGACGATTTTCATTAAGGACTAAAGCCAGAGCCAAGTCAAGGACAAAAAATAAAATAAAAAAAATAAAACGCTAGAAAAAGGAATAGAAATAATAAAAATCTTTAATTTGCCAGGAAACAAGGCAGTCACGGCAACGCATAAGGGGTTAATTATTAACTGAAGGAACCAAGAACGCTAAAACATGTGTTTCCCAGGGCGTTAAAAAGTCCACAAACACATGTACAGACAACTGATTTACCCAGAGCAGTGCCAAGCTCAGAAATACAAAATAACGAGGCATAATTATGTATTAAAATATTTTTACCCCAATACCCAATATAACTAAAAAGTGAATTAACTTACATAAGTAAATTGAATATAAACACTGTATTTTAACAGTCTGAGAGAAATCAGGCGAAAAAAATACAAAAACGGGTTACAGGGGTACAAACAGGGCTTAACCCAAAATTATACAGAGGATACAAATTAAAGGAGATGAGGGAGAATCTTTCCTGAACAGAAAGTAAATCCCAACAAGACCAGTACCCCAGCGGAGCACTATATATAAACCTCATAAAAATGTATCACAGACTAGGTTCAAACCACATAAAGAAAATCATAAAGTTTATTGATAATTAATTAATTAATTAAAATCAGCACCGCATGCCTCGAATACATTAGACTGTTCAAACAGTCATAGTGGACAAAACACAAAAAAGGTATAGACTCCAGCTTAATTTGGCGTAACAAAATTATATTGATACGGTTGATACTATAAATAATAACAAAGTGGCTAAAATGAAGCAACAAAAGTAGCAAAGAGTATCAACTTATCATATATAGGAGAAAAGCTGGAGTATATCTCAATTACTCCAAATGAATGAAATAAATAACATATAAGAACCCAAAGATCCCCTAATAAATCCCCTATGGTATAAATCAGGATTATATGCCTAAATATACATACTCAGATAAGACTAGCCCTATAAGTATCTCAAACTGTGAAGAAATCGAAAGGACAGAAAGGAGTAAGTATACTGGGAAAAAAAAGGGTTTAGGAAAAATAATAAATAAAGGTTCTTATTGTTCCATGCAAACTGTATAAAGTAAAGAGCAGGAATTCCGCCGGCAGAAAAAAGTAAGAATCCCTGCTTAAATAAAGCGTATTATGGTAACTAGTTATCTAGAGACAGAATGCAAGATAGTGAAAGAACACACACCCAAAGCCCAACGCGAGTTTCGGCGATATTCGCCTTTCTCAAGGGCACAAATACACAAGGGTAATCCAGCTTCAATGGAGGAAGCTAGATTACCAAGACTTTTTTTTTTTTTTTTTTAATGCTTTTCATGGGACAAAATGGAGAATACAGCTATGCAGACGACACTACAGACCTTGTTTAACCTGTTGGACTCCTGCTATAACTCTGCTCTCATGTACCTAAGCTTATGTCGCTTAATGTGTCCCATACACACCTCTGCCCACGCTCAATATTAGACCTATATCCTGCACACTGCGCAGCGTACCAACCAGTACACTACACTATACTAGCAAGCACTAGGACGCATCTATTCACTTCAAACACCCAGGCATGTAACTCCCCCCCCCCCCCCCTTTTCTTAATTTTTTTTTTTTTACATTTATTTATGATTTTTATTTATCTTTTATTTCTAGTAATTTTAATCTCAACGTCAGAATCCATTAACAAACCGAGGAACAATTTTGCAGCGCACTAAGCCCCTCGCAGTCATATCCTAGGTCCGAACAGGCAACGGGTGGCCCAATAAGAGCTGCTCACCTACTCATGGTCGCATGTCGCCGTTCCTACATACAGGGCAGCTCCACTCTAAGCCAGATTTTACTTTAACCGAGTTAAACTGTCGCGGCTCGCTTCAGCCTCTCGTTCTTACACGAAATCTGCAAACGCTTACACTAATCCCTAGTCCGCGCGTTATAGAACAGTCTGAAATCTTACGCTTCTCATGATAATTTACCATAAAATTGTGCTAGTCAATCGGATGCCATATCAATCTAATGTTCAAGATAAGCCTGCAGTAGCTGTTGTGGCTCTGCAAGACCAAATGTATGTTTTTCATATGCACAAGAAAAATAAAGAATTTTTAAAAAAAAAAGAAGAATATATACATTTCTTTGATAAGGCAGTAATATATGCATTAAACCAATGGGTATTTACGAAGGGAAGTCAGCTTTAAATAGCCAGGTTACACACTATACCCACTTTGCATTATTGCTTAGAGCACCCATTGTCATTTCTGAGAGTGGTGATCTGTAATAATAGTTACTGCTGACCAGACAGCCCAGATCACTTAGTTCTCTGTTGCCAGTGTCCGTTTTGTCCCTATTTTGCATGGTGTGTACATGCTATAAGTTCAATAAGGAAAGTGCCCTCTCTCCTCCAGAGAGAGAGCCAAGCCGCAGACTGCTCGTGTGCAGTCCAATGCTTTCTCAATACTAAAACATAGACCAGTTCCCTAAATAGTGATGCAAACAGACAGCAACCACAGTTTGGCTCCAACCAGTTTACAGAGCATTTCCAATTATTCTATGTAATTATTGGGACTGCACTTTATCCCACAACATCCCCTACTCCCAGGATAAAAATAAAAAAATATATTAAAAAGAATCTGTCCACATATCCCCAAATGAGACACACCTGATTGGAGCATCTCATCCTGGTGTAAGAGGAGTCTCCATACAGATGCAGACAGACCCACTAAGTATTATGTAGATGGATACGTAAAAAGATTACGGTACATTTTTATTTAATACAATTCTTACCTTTCTTAATTCATTATCTAATCAAATTTCCATTAGACTAACCTTTTATATTGCGGATGCTACAATGGATCTTTGCATTCTTCATTGACCCAGCAGAATGCTAAACCTATAAACCTACTAGATCTATTGGTCCATCTTTGATGTGCTTTAGAATTCAAGTTTACACTTTGAGTAATGGGTCCTCACCAAATATGTGATGCTTTATCAATGAGTTTTCTGAATACTGACTTCTAATGTATTTTCCAACTACAAAATCTCTGGGCCCTTTATACAGGAGTATCCAAGGTTCTGGTTATTAAACTCATCAACTATGTGAAATAAGCTCACACATCTGTTTGATGTAAAATCAACTACGTCCAGCCTTTAGATTTAAGTTAAAGGGACACTATAGTCACTAGAACAGCTTTAACTTAATGAAATTTGCTTAATCAATTGCTCTGTATAGATCATGCTTCTGCAATTTCACTGTTCATTTATCTGCCATCACTTATTTATGAAGCCCTTGTGACACCTCCCCTGTCTGTAACTGACACAGCCTGCATGAAAAAAAATAGTTTTGCTTTCAATCAGATAGCTTACTTTTAAAGTTTTTATCTCCTGCTCTATAAATGTTACTTTAATCACACAAAGAAGGCTTGTGCAGGGTCTAGCACGCTATTAACAGAGCAGGATATAAGAAACTATAAATTGAACAAAATTTGCAATAAAGAAAGTGTAAACATTAGATGTTTCTATACAGGAAGTGTTTAGGAAGGCTGTATAAGTCACATGCAGATAGGTGTGCCTAGGGTTACATAAACAAAGTAATTTAACTCCTAAATGGTAGAGAATTGAGCAGTGAGGCTGCAGGGGCATCTCAGGTGGTTTTGGTGACTATATTGTCCCTTTAAATGATGTCTGTTCATATGCAGCAAGTGACCAATTAGATTTCTGGATAAAAGTATAACATCAGACACAGCACAGAACACTGTTGCGATCACACATTCAATGCATTCGAGATTCTCTCTGTGTACTTTGAAATGTTCTAGAATAGTAAAGTTGCTTCTATTGTATTCACGATGTGGTGGTGTGTATGTCCACAAGCTTGTTTACAACCAGTCTTCTACAATACAGGGCTCAGTTACTAGATTGATTCAAAGGTTAGCTCCTGGTTCCGGGATTAGTTTTCCAGGGTCCCTCATACCAGTTATCCCAGCTGTTTCCTGGTTCCTGTTTTCTGGATTCCAATCTGCTTTCCAACAATACACGGTGTCATATGTTTTACTTATGCCACTGAATTGATCATTAAAGCCCTGTGACACAATGGGTTTAATCCATGTTGGCACGTGGCTGTGACGAGCAAATTTACTGGGGGTTACGTCATAGGCCACTTCTTGTCATCTCAGGTGTAAGTTACATTTGATCTGGCGGGTTGGAAATTTGTCTAATTCTAGACCATTTATTTAGTTTCATGCTTTTGCCAGCCTCCACCTTCTGACATTTCTGGGGTTCTCGATCCTCACACTGCTCCTGCATCGTCTTCACTCCTCCATGACTGTCCTTATTTAGACCAAGCGATTTGCAACGACTCTGTTTCAGCTCCATTCAGTAACAAAAATGAACTAAACACTATGAGGCCTCTGCTTTTGTAGAAATGGCCCACACTGTTTAATAGGCTTATTAATAATTAGTGAATTTTAGAGTGAACTACCACATAAAAAAGGCTTTGCAGTAGCAAAGTCTGCCCCATGTCATTATCTTGGGGTGCCACTGCAAACTGCCCAGTGGATTAAGTAGAGGCAGCAAGGTCTACAAAGGTTTTTTTTTTTAATAAAAATAAAGTAAAATGCCTAGAATCAGCTTCAGTAATTTTCAGTATCACATCTTAATGGGATGAAAGAGCTGTGCTGAAAACACCCATTAGAGAGAAAGCATGAAAAGACCGTCAGACACAATGTACCTTCAAGTGGGGGTGGCGCGGGGGAGGAGGGGGGCAGCACAAAACCAGGATACACCACTGCTGGTACTGCTTAGTTAAACTGATAAAATGATCTCCCACTCTGTGAAAAGATCCCTCTAAGGCCGGTGTGCTCAAAAGGTAGATCCCCAGATGTTTTAAAACTACAACTTCCATGATGCTTTGCCATTCTAAAGGCATGATAAAATTGTTCAAAGCCTCATGGGAATTGTAGTTCTACATCTGGGGATCTATGTTTTGGGTACCCCTGCTTTAAGGTGACAATCTAAAACCATGGTTCTTTCAGCAGGATGTGGTTGGATGGAGAAAGATATGGATATTAACGGTTAAGGAGCAATAATGTTTTTTTCAGACGTCACAATATGGCACTGTGCTTTTGTTATCCTGCTTATTAAGCTCTGTCAGCTGTGTACAGCCTTGCTGTCGTTAAATGCATGTCCAGTAGCGCAGGTTAGGGACACAGATGTTTCCCTCCAGATTTCTATTCATTACTTATTGATTCACCATGAAAACAAGAGAAATCCCATACATTAAAAGGAGTACGACTTGAAGAAAGATTGTCCTATCTCAAATACTGATTACCTTGATTCACTGTAAACACTTCCAAGGGTCCACAATGAGAAAACCTGTGATTTAGACCTTAAGGTTACAATGCCATCTTGATGATCTCAGCCAAACCAATGCTTTCCCATAGGAATTCATCAGGAGCTATTGCACATGCGCTAATTAGCATCTTCTCATAGAGATGCATTGAATCAATCAGCGCTTCCATGCAGAGTGTGGAAATGATGAATGTAGGTGCTGCACACCGTGTAGCACTAGACTAGGAATTACCTACAGTGGCCGTCTGAGTGACAGTCACTAGAGGTGTTACTAAGCAGCAATGTTTCTCTGAAAAGGCAGTGTTTACATTGAAAAGCCTGCAGGGACTGGATATAGACAATGGAACCACTAAGTTAAGCTGTAGTGGTTCTGCAAACCATAATGTCCATTTTAAAATGTCATTTTTGTTGTTGAAAACGAAACTTTGATTTATATATATATATATATATATATATATATATATATATATTTTTTTTTTTTTATTTATTTTTTTTTTTTTTAAAGACTACCGTTTTTAGCTGGCTCCTAGATTCCAAGCAAATTTGTCAAGCAGTGCATTAGGGGCACTTCCTGAAGGATCCTGCAACATTTGCAGAGCAGACATTCAACAGTTTCACACTCTGCATTTAGTTGCCGAACCTTTCCATGAAGAAATGCGGATTCAAAAAGCACGCCGATTGCTGCGCATGCGCCCTAATTCTCCAGTTCTTCCCCCTAGGGATTGGTTGATAAATTCTGCCTAGGGAGGAGTGGTGACTAAAGGGAAGTTAAACTCTTTAACTAATAGTTTGCAAAACACTCTAAAGTAAGAAATACATGAAAAAAGGAAGTGTAAACATTACATGACTCTTTACAGGAAGTGTTTAGGAAGGCTGTGTAAGTCATATGCTGGGAGGAGTGACTAGGGCTGCATAAACAAAGTAATTTAACTCCTAAATGGCAAACAATTGAGCAATGAGACTGCAGGGGCATGATCTATACACTAAAACTGTTTCAGTAAGATAATGTTGTTTTGGTGCCTAGAGTGTCAGTAACAGTAGCTCTATGAAACTGTTGAGTTCATCCTTAAATACGGCTAATATTAGCTAAATTAGCTACTTGGAAAGTGAGTGACAGCAAAAAGAAAGCAGTACATCTCCCACCCCCTTCACCCCCCCAAAAAAAAAAAATCACTATCATACAGGTCTGGCCACAGCAATAGCTGCAATTTCAAAAGCAGAGACAGCAGTAATTTGTCTGCCTGCGTGGTTATTTAATTCTTCAGAGACCGGCCACACTTTCTAACGTGTTGTAACAGAACAGTTGGGATAGACAGATGTAGATAATTAGTTCTCTCTATTTCCCTTTTTGTGCACCTGGGGTTCCTCCCAGGGTACCTCTCCTTTCATGACGATCTGCTCTATATATTACAGTCACTGCAGGACAGCCAACGAGGGCTCACATCTAAACAATATGACTAGAACGATAAGACGTGGCAAATCTCTAAGAGTAAAATAACGCCAATAACAGAGCCTTTACTGACATTTAATAACTAAACCCATATTATGTGGGACTGGACTAGGCAGTGACAGAGAGAATACGTTCTATATTTATTCCCTGGAATAATAAAACCACTGGGAAAATTAATTTAAAAATGGCAGTTACAGAAAAATGGGGCAAAGTTCTAAAATTACACCAGTAACCATAGGTATGAGTGTAGTGTTTCTACCGATACAATTGGTATCCATGGTGACTGCTCCACTTTCAGCCCTTTAATCAATCCACATCCACTTTGCAAAGCTCCGTCCAGAACATATACTTAGAAGAAGGGTAGACTATAGGCACTCAATAGAGCACAGGTGGACCAATCATTGGGATGGGACAGAGATAACCCACTTGTGCAGAGAACTTCTAAATTTGTGAGTGAAAATGGGGAAATATAGTCAATGCATTGGTGATTAGTGTAAGGTATTTTTTAACATGTGAAAAAAGGTGATTGGACAACAAACACATCCTATAGGAATAAACCACTGGGTTTCACAAAGCTATGGGGACATCCCTCCATAAATACTATATATTCATACACTATATTCACGACTATGGAAATCTATGGCTGCACTATAACCATAGAATTATATAGCTGTGTTCTGAATGTCTTTTCCTAAACTACAAAACATTCTCCGCCAGATGCACACACTGCGAAGACTGAGAGTAGTTAATTAAAAATGATTCTGCTATTAAAGGAAAATCATCACAGAAGAGAAAACATGTTAGGAGCCTGCCTGATTTCCTTTGACAGAGAAAAAAAGAAATCTACAATGATTTAAATTAAAAAAAAAAAAAAAAAATTATGCAGTAAGATGGTAGGAGTCAAAGCTGGCTGGTTTCTGCAATGCACGAATGCAATTAAAATGTGATTTACATTTCACTGGGATAAAAGATCCACCTATTTGCTCTGAGCACTGACTGTAGATTCTGAAGAATTATGCCAGGCGTTTCCGTGAAGAAACGCACACTAAAGCGCTAATAAACCATACTCCTATTCTCCATATAGGGCTGATCTGTGAGTAGAATTGTCCTGATATTTAACAGTATTTTAGGCTGGAACCTAAAATGGACCTATGCTCTAGAGGAGGGGTAGGCAACCTTCGGCACTCCAGATGTTGTAGACTACATCTCCCATAATGCTCTTGCAGTCATATCGCTAGCGAAGCATCAAGGGAGTTGTTGTCCATAACATCTGGTGGGCCAAAGGTTGCCTAACCCTGATCTAGAGTAACAGTAGACAACTTTCGGCACTCCAGATGTTGTGGACTGCATGTCCTATAATGCTCTTACAGCCATAATACTTGCAAAGCATCAAGGGAGATGTAGTTCATCTGGCGTGTCGAAGGTTACCTGCCCCTGAAACTAAAGAATGTATCAACAGAAAAATAACTGCTCTGTCACGTTTGATACTGTTCAGAACACAATGTGAAACTGTTTCTAATTTATATCCTTCGTAACCTTGGTCTCTCTGACAATGTTCTTTCCTTGTTCTAGTCGCTCGCCCCCCATAGCACTTTAAATGTTTGTTTTTCCACCTCCTCTCTGCTATATTTATTTATAAAATATTTTACCAGGAAAGATACGTTGAGATTTCTCTCGTTTTCAATTACCGTATATACTCGAGTATAAGCAGAGTTTTTCAGCACATTTTTTGTGCTGAAAAACCCCAACTCGGCTTATACTCGAGTCAATGTCTGTAATATGGCAATTTGCATTGCCATAATACAGACTGGGGGCTGTGGGGGCTGCAGAGAGTTTACTTACCTCTCCTGAAGCTCCTGTCAGCTCCCTTCTCCTCCGCGCCGGTCCGTTGAGCACCTCGGTCAGCTCCCAGTGTAAGTACCTCTCGCGAGACTTACACTGTGAGCTGACAGAGGAGCTGGGAGCGCGGAGGAGCTGGGGGGGAGGTGGGAGCGCGGAGGAGAAGGCAGCTGACAGGAGCTGCAGGAGAGGTAAGTAAACTCTCAGCCAGCCCCCTTCCCCCCCGCCCCACTGAACTGCCAATGCCACTGGACCACCAGGGAGTGAGAGCCCCCCTCCCTGCCATGTATCAAGCAGGGAGGGGGGGACGAAAAAATAAATAATAAAATATTTATAATAATAAAAAAAATAATAATTTAACAAAATAAAATTAAAATAATAAAAAAAAATAATAATAAAAATGCCCACCCACCACCAAGGCTCTGCAACACACACACACACACACACACTGTCAATAAATATTCAATTAATATAATTTTTTCAGGATCTAATTTTATTTAGAAATGTACCAGTAGCTGCTGCATTTCCCACCCTAGTCTTATACTCGAGTCAATACGTTTTCCCAGTTTTTTGGGGTAAAATTAGGGGCCTCGGTTTATATTCGGGTCGGCTTATACTCGAGTATATACGGTATGTCCTGAGTCCACAAAACATTGCATTGATACAATAGGGTACAATAAAATACAAAAACAATATTAATACACAATATATACAAAACATAACAGAGCAGGTAGGAAATATAAAATCAACCATGACATGTGCATTCTGTTTCGAGGTATGTAGAGAGGGATCTCTTAAAGGACTTTAGGCTTGGGGAAGATTTTATAGTGTGCAGGAAGTTGTTCCACAATTGCGGCGCTCTGTAGGAGGAGGAGGAAGATCGAGCCGCGTAGACTAAAAGTGCTGGTACTGGATCAGAGGTGGAGGAGAGCATTCTGCTCAGGTAGGGTGTGAGTTTCCCAGAAAAGCTCTTAAACACAAGACTCGAAAGATGAAGGGAGCGTCTAGATTCCAGCGACATCCAGTTTAGTTCTTTTAGCATGTCACAATGGTGGGTCCTGTAATTACATTGTAGCGCAAATCGGCAGAACGAGTTATACAATGTATTGAGTTTATTAATGTGGGATTGCGGTGCAGATGCATATACTACATCCCCATAATCAATGATTGGCATCAGCATTTGTTGTACAATCTTTTCCTTTACTGTAGGGTTTAGGCAGGATTTGTTTCTGTACAGGGCACCAAGTTTTGGATAAAGTTTAGATGCAAGTTTTTCTATGTGGAGGCCAAAAGATAGATTGGGGTCTAACATCATACCCAAGTATTTGAAAGAGTGGTCTGCGGTCAGTGTACCATGCCAGTTTGGATGTCATTGCAAACTTTTAAGAGGGCAGTTGTAGTGGAGCGATTCTGGCGAAAGCCCGATTGATCAGGGGTCAGATAGTTTGTTGTTGGTAATACCCACATAGTTGCGTATGGACACATTTTTCTAAGATTTTTGACAATACCAGGAGCAATAATATTGGGCGATAGAAACCAAAGTAGTGTCATCACTTTTATGGATAGGCACTACTCTCGCAGTCTTCCAAAGTTTGGGTATGTATCCAGACACCAAGGATTCGTTAATAAGGGTTGCGACGGGTTTAGCAATTGCCAGAGCACTGAGCTTCAACAGCATTGTTGGGATTTGATCGGGTCCAGACTGTTTTTTCATTTTTAGATTATTTAGGTGTTCTTGAACGACACCAATAGGTACAGGTCTAAAATTAAACTTGTCTATATTGAGTCTTTGCAAACTTAGTGGGGCCTGATCCACATTTGTAGTTTCAGGACACGTGTCATTTATTAGCTTGGCAATCAGGGCAGTGGCGCATCCGACAAAATAATTGTTAAAGGCATTTGCTACATCTAAGGGAAGTTGCAGGGTTTAGTTATCCACTTTGACAGTGGAGGGTTGGTGGTGGATTGGGGGAGTTTGTAATTCATTTATGATAGGTTATTGTTCAGTTTTTTACAGAAATATCGGGCCTTGGCCAATTTTGTTTGTTTTGTGCATATATTTCGCCATTATCTATATGCACAGTGATCATTCATAGAGCCAGTACGCTTGAACTTTGACCACAATGAATCCCGATACTGGTACATTTGGATAAGGTCAGCTGTGATCCAGTTCATATGTGCTCCTTTTACTCTCACCTTACGCAGCGGGACATGCAAATTCCAAATTTGTAGGAGTCCAGACTGAAAGAATTCAGCATCACAGTCTAGATCTCGGATAATGTTTAATCTGTGCCATGGGAGGTTCTTGATGTCATTAAGAAAGGATTTAAGATTGAATTTTTTGAAGGACCTGGTGATTTTAATCTTGGGAGAGGATTTAATAGCCTTTATTTTGCGCACGCAGTACACTAAACAGTGATCACTGAAACTGTTAAGGAGAACACCGGCCTCCTGGATTCTATCAGGAGAAGTGGAGTGGAGTTCCTTGAAATTCTGTTCTGGAACCCCTTCTGTTTTCACTTTATAATTCCTTTCCGTACATTCATATGACGGCATTTGGATTCCAATACCACTCAATCATCCTAAAAAATAACTTGATCTCTTTCTGCTCTTAAAAGTAACCCCCACTGTGAGTTTTCATTTAGGTAAATAGTCCAACCACTAACCTTAACTCACAAGCATTGTTTTATTGCACACATGGCATCGTACATCACATTCAGCCAATTTCCTGGCAGTTCCATCTTAAACATAGTTTGCACCTGCCTTTTCCAACTCAAGATGCAACCATTGTTTCTTCATGCGCTTGCTGTCATCCATCACTATCTCAATTGCAATCCATTATTTTCTGTACCCACCACTTCTCTTTTCAAGCCTCTCTCCTTTATCATACTTGTAATTAGCTTCCGATGAGAAATTAATTTAACATTTTAGTTCTCATCTCCAAATCCTTCACAACTTTACCCCATCTACACGCTCTCCCTAATATCCTACAGTGAGGGAAAAAAGTATTTGATCCCCTGCTGATTTGAAGGTTTGTCCACTGACAAACAACTAATCAGTCTGTCATTTTTATGGTAGGTTTATTTTAACCCCTTATGGACTAAGCCAAATGTACACGTTTTAATCAAAATAAAACGTAAACAAAACTTGGAGTTTGAGTATACAGGTGAGTATACAGGTGGGGATTTCATGAGCTGTAAGCCATAATCATCGCACTTATGACAAATCATGGCTTGAACTATCTTGCTTTGCATGTAATGCGTCTATCTCATATAAGTTTCCCCTTTTACGTTTTATTACTGAAATAAATTAACTTTTGCACGATATTCAAATTTTTCGAGTATCACCTGTATGTCTGTTCAACCGTAATTTACCTCTTTCATAATTAAGGAGCACTATAGTGCCTGGAAAACAAACTCATTTTCCTGGCACTATAGGGTCATTAGGTCCCCACCACCCTTAGGGCGCCCCTCCCGCTGGGCTGAAGTGGTTAAAACCCCTTCAGCCACTTACCTTTCTCCAGCGCCGGGCTTCCTCTGTGCTGGGGAACTCTCCCCCTCCTGCCGACGTCAGATCCGAATGCGCATTCAAAACGCCCATAGGAAAGCATTACTCAATGCTTTCCTAAGGATGTTCAGCGTCTTCTCACTGATTTTCACAATGAGAATCGTGGAAGCACCTCTAGTGGCTGTCAATGAGACAGCCACTAGAGGCTGGATTAAACCTCAGTGAAACATGGCAATTTCTCTGAAACTGCTATGTTTTCAGCTACAGGGTTAAAACTAGAGAGACCTGGCACCCAGACCACTTTGTTGAGCTGAAGTGGTCTGGGTGCCTATAGTGGTCCTATAAGTGCGCCCACACTTATTATATATCATTTTATTTCAGGAGAAATAAAGCTTTAATTTAACATCAAATATTTAGCAATGAAACAATTTAATATGAATAAAATATTTAAAAAATTGAGAAATTAATTGTTATTTTGTTAGTTCTGCATGACATTTTAACTGTGAATGTCATAATACTGCTAGCTTTTACTGCAATAAAATACATATTTATATTCAGCGATGTCTCACGAGTATAACAGTACCCCTCATGTACAGGTTTAATGGTGTTTTCAAAAGTTATGGTGTTGCCAAAGTTAGCATTAATATTTGTTTGTGTGTGAAAAATGCAAAAACCTAATTTGAGCGCCAATTTTGGCCAGTGTTTGTGACTAAGTGGCTACTAAAAAAGACTGGACATACCCCATTTGTAATACCATGGGTTGTCTACTTTTACAAATGGTATGCCATTATGGGGGTAATTTGCACACCTGGGCTACCATACCGTCTCAAAGGCAACGTAACCAATCTGGAGAATTTCTATGTGAAAAAACTGAAACACAAGCCTTATATATTGACTCTGTAACTTTTGAAAACACCATAAAACCAGTACATGAGGGGTACTGTTATATTCGGGAGACTTCGCTAAACACAAATATTAGTGTTTCAAAACATTAAAACGTATCACAACAATTATATTGTCAGTGTAACTGCCGTTTGTGTGTGAAAAATGCAAAAAAATGCATTCTTACTGATGATATTTTTGTAATACATTTTAGAGTTTTGAAACCTAATATTTGTTCAGTGAAGGCTTCACAGTAAAACAATACCCACCATGTACAGGTTTTAGGGTGTCTTGAAAAGTTACAGGGTTAAATATAGTGCTAGAAAATTAAACTCCCTGAACTTTCTGCCTGGGTTATCGGGCAGGTCCCGCAAATTGTAATTAATAAAATGACAATTATGTAAAAAAATATACGTAGAATTAAAATATATATTGGTATATACATATTTATGTATATAGATATATATAATTTCGTTCCAAGTGTATTTTGATATCAATATTTATTAATATCGAAATACAGTTAGAACGAAATTACACATGTACATTTTTTTAATATTTTTTTATTTTTAATGTATTTATATATTTATTTATAATATATAGATGTAATTAATATCATTCTATGTGTATTGTGATAATATATATATATATATATATATACTTATACTTTGTGTATACGATCTAAGTATATATTATTTAATTTTAAATAGTTTTTAAACTTTATTTCATTTTATTACAGGCAGCAGAGGGACTACCTGTCATTCCAGGCACTCCCCCTGCTGGCATTGCTATGGACGGCTATTCCATCCAAGTGATTATGAGGTCCTCACGATCACATGGCCCAGGAGGGCCGGATCGGCAGCAGGGGGACTGCCTGGGATGCCAGGCTAATCCCCTATCGCGATCGGTAAGTGGATAGGACGGTGGGGACGTAGAGCCGGCGTCCCCAAGGACGGCATAGCACGCCCGCCATCCTTAAGGGGTTAACAGTGAGAGACAGAATAACAACAAAAAAAGGCAGTGTTTACATTGCCCCTAGAGACACCTCCAAGTGGCCATTCCTTAGATGGTCATTAGAGGGGCTTCCTGGCTCAAGGCTGCACAGTAAGCAGCCCTGCCGTTCAGTTTCTCCACGCTCTGCATGGAGACGCTGAATTTTCCTCATAGAGATGCATTGATTCAATGCATCTCTATGAGGAAGTGCTGATTGGCCAATACAGCATTTGGCCCCGCCCCCTTACTGATTTTAGCCAATCCATTGGGAAAGCATTGGATTAGCTAAAAATCGGCTATTCTGACGATGTCACCAAGGGGAAGGGGGCCAGCGCCGGAAACCCATGGAGAGCTTAAAATAAGGTGAGTTTTAACCCATTCTGAGGGGGAAAGCCACCTAAATGGTGGGTTAAAAACACTATAGTGTTAGGAATACATGTTTGTGTTCCTGACCCTATGGTGTTCCTTTAACTTTTTTTACATATTGAATTGACACTTCTGGCTGGATTTGATCCATTGTTTGCTATGCATTTTATAGATAAACATTAAAAAGAAAATATGCAAAATAATAAAAATGAATAAGTAGAATAATTACAACCACACATTTAAAGGGGTACTCCAAGCACCATGACCAATTCAGTGGCTTGAAGTGGTCATAGTGCCAGCAGTCTGTATGCACTGCATTACTATCTGAAACGTTGCACATACCGCGTTTAACCACTTGCATGCCGGAGTTGTAACTCCACCTGTGGCAGGGTCATTAACCAGCCCAGAACTAGAGTGCAAGGCTGGCTAATGTCAATTCTGTGCATATTTGTTTTGAGTGGTCACTTGACTGTGTCAGCCAATGAATGGCAAGTGGATCAGCTTCTGCAGCTCTGCAGAAGTACATCATAACAGTGCCAACCCTTAGTAGCTTGGCTTTTTACATGTGATAGATTATCATTAAAGATTTATATTTTTTTTACTTTTCAGACTCCTGTGGAAAGCACAACAGTTTCATGAACTGTACATAATGTAAGCTAATCTCTGCTACCAGAAATAGGAATACTATGAATAACTCAATGAACAACTTGTATGATAAACTATTTAAAAATAGGTCCTTCAAAAACAGTATGATATTTGAAACATCAGAAAGAAAACGTATAGTATGTTGTGCTGATACTAAGAGGGTTGAAGATCGAAATGGAAAGGGCTGCTCAAGGTGCAAAAAGTGCTCACTGGAGCACCCAGTCAGCTTTAGAAAATGCCAAGGCAACTGCATCCTGATAAAGCATGGATTTATTCAATTAAATTGTACCACAGAAGTATGAACAGCTGGGGGCCAAAACAGCGTGCAGACATTTAGAGAAAACATAATCCACACAGACTTAGAGGCTTCAAGAGCTGTCAAAGAGTGAAATGCATGGGTAAACTCTCTGCACGGGAAGCAAGAACTCACGCTGGCCAGCCATCATCAACTTATGTCAATATAACTGCAAAGAGCACCTTTTGGAGCCCAAATTCTTCCACATTCATTTTTAGTTATCCATTTGCTGCAAGAACAAACCAGAGAATTGTACTGTAGCCTGACTATGAACATACATTGCACGACCGTTCACATTAGAGGTTCGTTAAATACCGGTATTGATCTGTGTAGATCGGACCAGACTCCTAAAACTAAGGTTAAAATAATTGACGAGACTGATATCAAATTATAAATGTTAAGTCAACAGACCCCATATTGTATATGCTGCCATTATGACTGACATTTATTTTTAGCTGTGAAATAAATTGAGAACGCAGAGCGAATTTTATTAACTCAAATAACCATATTTTAAGAACAATGATGTGTGAAAGATAATTAAACTACAATTTGCTCTTATATCAAGCAGCGAGGTCTACGCTTTAAATAGTATGTGATTCCCTCGATGAACACACATTATGTGAGTGACAGCTGTCACAGTCTAGCTCTCAGACTGATAGCAATGTCTGATAAGAAAAACATAATGGCAGAGAGCTGTCATTTACATTGACATGCCGCTATAGGGGAGCCATTTGTGGAATAAGGGGTAGTTGGAAACGTGCAGAGCTGTCAGTCCATTCACTGCAAAATTGAATAGCAACCTATAGTTCAGCTTCAGAAATTGGTGTATTATGAATTCCCCATCATGGCATTTTACAAGAACGGAATGCGTATGAAACCGTTCATTGTAAAGAAATAAATCTACTGCTGTTAGTAATTTATGCTAAATACCAATTCCTCAGTAGAATAGCAAGTATATGTACCGAAACAAAAACAAACAAAAAATGTTTAATTGTACTACAACAAATTGTACAAAATGCAGCAACAAGCAGGAGAAAGGGTGAGATGCTAGACCTGATGGGTTAAATTAAAAACGGTTTTCTAATCGTGACTGCACATTTACTATGAAGCAATAAGGATAGTGTTTTTTTGTTTGTTATTTTTAAGATTTATGCTTCACATCAGAATGTTACAGATGACGTGCTGCCACTGTCACCAAATTCTATTTCATGGTTTGAGGAATTTTTATTTATATTTGCAACTTTATTTTGGTTGTGTCAAAAACCCTGCTATTCAAAAAGTAAAAAAGCCAAACTGTCATGTTTAAAATAAAAACGCTCTGTTATTTATAAATAATTAAAAAAAAAATCCTATTTTTTTTTTTTTTTGCAGGGTGCTGTTTGTTTGAAAGACATAGATCCTGTAACGTGTGAATAAATGTAAAATGGATGATTTACCTCTTCCAGTTCATCTTTAGCATCAAGACTGGTGGACACCAGAAGCTTTCCTTTGGATTTCTGTTCCATTTACAGGTGGAGGGGGGATATGTAGCAATGTGATGGAAAGTTATAGGGGTGCAGCAGGAGGATGACAGTGGGGATGTCACAGAGTAAGGGCCTTTCTGATTGATTCTGGGTAACAGAACACAAACATGTATACTTTCTATCTATAACAAGCCTGGGCAATAAGGTGATAATAGTATCTCCAGAGATGCTTGGGATACGAGGCTCTGTGCAAGTAAAATATTTGCTTTCTGTGCAGTGTATTCAGGTATTAAGCCACAAATAACTTATCTTTTATGGTGTCACAGTACTCCTACAGAGAGGGTTACAGGGAGAATCAGTGTATCTTTGGGTACGTTTACAGAGGTCACAGATCTCTGGGTACGTTGATAGGAGTCACAGATATATTTGCAGTTGTTTATGCTGGTGAGGAGTTATGAGGTATCTGTAATTTGTTTATATGTATTCCATGAGTCTCTGTGTTGACTTATAGGGTCACATTAACCTTTGGATTATCACTTGATTGCCTACAGGAGTCACAAATTTATTTGGTGGTGTATATATAGGGTATTTCAAGGGGTCACAAAGTTATTGGGGTGTATATGCCTATTTCAATAGTTCAAAGAGTAATTGTGGGTGTTACGTTTGGGTTATAGGGGTCACAGTGTGATTTGGGCTATGTTGTGTTTGTAGGGGTCACAGAGTAATTGTGGATATTGTGAAGCTGTTTATAGGAATCAAAAAGTGATTGTGGGTATTTGGTGTTTACAGGGTTCACAGAGTGATTGTGTATTGTTGTGTTGAATAGTGGGGTCACAGAGTAATTTAGGGTATTGTTGTGTTGTTTGTAGTGGCCACAGAGTTACCTGGGTTATTTATGGGTTCCTTCTAGGGGTCACAGAGTGATTGTTAGTATTTCTGGGATCACAGAGTTACCTGGGGAATTTCTGGGGTCACAGAGTGATTGTGGGTTGTTCCTAGGGGTCACAGAGTTACCTGGTGTATTTCTGGGGTCACAGAGTGAGTGTGGGTTGTTTCTAGGGGGTCACAGAGTGAGTGTGGGTTGTTTCTAGGGGTCACAGTTACCTGGGGTATTTCTGGGTAGTTTCTAGGGGTCACAGAGTGATTGTGGGTGTTGTGTTGATTATAGGGGTCACAGATTTAACTGGGGTTCCTGTGAGTAGTTTTGGGGGTCACAGAGTGATTGTGGGTGTTGTGTTGATTATAGGGGTCACAGATTTAACTGGGGTTCCTGTGAGTAGTTTTGGGGGTCACAGAGTGATTGTGGGTGTTGTGTTGATTATAGGGGTCACAGATTTAGCTGGGGTTACTGTGGGTAGTTTTGGGGGTCACAGTGTGATTGTTGGCAGTTCTGGGTTGTTTCTGGGGGTCACAGAGGGACTGTGGGTATTGTGTTTTTTTCTGGGGGTCACAGAGTGATTGTTAGTATTTCTGGGGGTCACAGAGTGATTGTTAGTATTTCTGGGGGTCACAGATTTAGCTGGGGTTTCTGGGGGTCACAGAGCTGTATGAGGGGATATGAGGTGCCTGTGAAGGGATATGGGGGGGGGATATGAGGAGAGCAGGGGCAGGGGGGCTGTATATTGGGGGCGGGGTTAATATTACCGAGGAGGACTCCTGGCTGCCTACAGCATAGTGACGGAGCTCTGAGGGAATAGGAGGGGCTCACGGCTAATACCGGGAAAGCTCACCCCGCTGCTACCACACACAGGAAGCCATCCACAGACTAGCAAGCGACCGGAAGCTCCCGCCCTCTCCCGGGCAGAGCACCAATCACAGGCTGCAAAAGCTGCTGAGTGGCAGCGAGTTTACCCGCCCCCTCCGCTGACGCTTCCTTCCACGTTCGCCCAATGATGGTATCAGCCAATGGCAGACTGGGACCGGCGTGACGCGTGCTGTCCACGTGACAGTACACGGAAGCCTCCTTCTCCATCTTTGTTGCTGGCAGATGCTGGCAGTGTGCTGGGGTTATGATGAGGTGGAGTGGAGTTCAGTATAGCTCCCAAGTGTCCCTGTTCAGAAAGGACAGTCCCTATTTTAAAACCAAACCCATCTTTTCTATCTGCAGCAATAATGCTCATAGTAATGTGTCTTTAACCCCTTAAAGGAACAGTCCAGGCACCAAAACAACTTAATCTAATTGCATTTGTTATGGAGCCAGCAGGTCCTCAGGTGCACTCCAAACTCAAAGGGTTAAGCTGTTCTTAAACAGTTTGACCCCAAAGTTGTCTCCAGCAATATACCCATATTCATCTAAATTAAGTTGTTATGGTGGCAGGTGTTCCCCGGGCGCATTCTTACCTTCAGAGGTTAAACTGCTCCTGAACGGTTTAACTCAAAAGCTGCCTTCAGCGCCGATTTCAGCTTCCCCTAGGCTGTGTCTGGCTTCTGAAATGGCAGCCTAAAGCCGTGCGGCCAGGCATGGGCACCGCTGATTGGCTGAGCGTGGTCGGTTGGCGCTCCCAGTCAATTAATGACTCCCACTTCATAAAACAGGCTTCGAAAGGAACATACCTTGTACAAGCCAGTTTTGTGAATGGGGAGTCACTGATGGGCTGATAGAATCAGCAGTGCCCCTGCCTGGCGGCACCCCACGTCATTAAACTGCCATTTCAGAAGCTAGATACAGCCTATAGTGGAAGCTGAAATCAGCGTTGAAGGCAGCTTTTGAGTTAAACCATTCAAGAGCAGTTTAACCCCTGAAGGTAAGAATGCGCCTCCTGCCACCATAATTACTTAATTTAGATGACGTTGGTATGGTGCCTTATGCTGCCTAAACTGGAGGCAATTGTCTAAGTTCTGAACCAAAACAAAACCTAGAATTTTAACTATGTCAGTTCAACCACAATAGATTCTCTTTCATATTGTTAGGAAAAATGGGGCTTTCATTTCACATCAAATATTTAAATATGAAACATAATTTAATATGAATCTCAAAGTTTGAGAAATTCTTTTTTTTTTGTTAACCAATTTCCGCATTGTATTTTAACTGTTTACTTTTTGTGTGCTGTGAGGTTCCAGAAGCATGGCCGGATTAACATAGGGGCTCCAGGCCCAAGCCCATGGATTTAAAAAAAACACACTACTCTTCACATGCTCTTGCTTAAGTATGGAAACTTAAAGGGAAACTCCAGTGCCAGGAAAACAATCCGTTTTCCTAGCACTGGAGGGTCCTTCTCCCTCCCACCCCCCAATCCCCAGTTGCTGAAGGGGTGAAAACCCCTTCAGTCACTTACCTGAGGCAGCGGCGATGTCCCTCGTCGCTGTCTCCTCCTCCGTGCCGCTCCTCCCTGTGATTCCGTCGGCCGGTGTGCAAGACTGATCCCGCCCACCGGCCGAGGAGACTTAATGCACATGTGCATTAGCGCTCCCCATAGGAAAGCATTGAAAAAGATTTTCAATGCTTTCCTATGGGGAAATGAGCGACGCTGGAGGTCCTCACACAGCGTGAGGACGTCCAGCGACGCTCTAGCAAGGAAAATCCTTGCTATAAATCAGGAAGTGACCTCTAGTGGCTGTCTAGTAGACAGCCACTAGAGGTGGAGTTAACCCTGCAAGGTAATTATTGCAGTTTATAAAAAACTGCAATAATTACACTTGCAGGGTTAGGAGTAGTGGGAGTTGGCACCCAGACCACTCCAATGAGCAGAAGTGGTCTGGGTGCCTGGAGTGTCCCTTTAAGAGGGATGAAGAGGAACAAGACTTGTGTAGACTGGCAGACAATGAAATTAGTTAAAGGGACACTATAATCACCTGAACAACTTTAGCTTAATGAAGCAGTTTTGGTGTATAGAACATGCCCGTGCAGCCTCACTGCTCAATCCTCTGCCATTTAGGAGTTAAATCCCTTTGTTTATGAACCCTAGTCACACCTCCCTGCATGTGACTTGCACAGCCTTCCATAAACACTTCCTGTAAAGAGAGCCCTATTTAGGCTTTCTTTATTGCAAGTTCTGTTTAATTAAGATTTTCTTATCCCCTGCTATGTTAATAGATTGCTAGACCCTGCAAGAGCCTCCTGTATGTGATTAAAGTTCAATTTAGCGATTGACATACAATTATTTAAGGCAAATTACATCTGTTTGAAAGTGAAACCAGTTTTTTTTGGCTAGGGCTGTGGCTAGGGCTGCATAAACAGAAACAAAGTAATTTAACTCCTAAATGACAGTGAATTGAGCAGTGAAATTGCAGGGGAATGATCTATACACTAAAACTGCTTTGTTTAGCTAAAGTAATTTAGGTGACTATAGTGTTCCTTTAAGGTAAAGCTGACTTTGCGCTGTGTGCAAATACTTTTGCTGCTTTAGTCTCTCTAACACTGTGGCACGTTCCTTTTCTATTACACTCACTACATACACCTTTTCTCTGTCCAAGACTGTATACCAGGATCTTCTGCCTGCTGGTAAGAAGGTAAGGAAAGGAGTGGACAAGTGAGTAGTAGGGGGCAGTCCTTAGAAAGCGTTCAGCAAGCGCAACATTAGGCGCATTTATGCCGAGCTCAGGGTGCTGTCTCCATAATATGCCCTTAATTGGCCAGGCTGCATGATTGGCAGACAGCCTTACATACATTCATATAGAATATAGAAAAAAATGGGATACAGCTGCAAACCTAAAAAAAAAAAAAAAATAACATAGTGTAGTATCCTCACTCACAGAATGTCAGGATAACAATCGCCTGTAGGGTGCCAAATGTGATCCTCCTCTCCTTCCCTTTTTCGATATTCAGGAGTATGAACGGAGCTTACTTTAAAAAAAAGCTTACTTTATTGCCAATGGTTAAAAAGTATATGAGACAAAGATAAGTCCTACGTGGCAGGAAGTTTTGTTATACTCCATTTTGCAAGCTTGTGATTTTACCTTATTTTTACAAAGTCCCTGAGGAAGTTTCAACATTGGAACGAAACGCATAGGACTTATCTTTGTCTCATATACATTTTAACCATTGGCAATAAATTAAGCTTTTTTTACTATTTTCCTGATTTCTGCTGTGTTCATACTCCTGAATATCAAAAAAGGTAAGGAGAGGAGGATCACGTTTAGCCCCCCACTTGCTATCGGGGGAGGCACCCTACAGGCGATTGTTATCCTGACATTTTGTGAGTGCACTATATTGGTGTGTCATATACTGTTTAAGAGGATACTACACTATGTTATTTTGTTTGTTTTTTCAGGTTTGCAGCTGTATCCCACTTTTTTCTATATTCTATACTTCTACTAGTCAGTGAACCACTGGGAAGGGTTACTCTGGGAAGCTGCTGATTAATTAATTCAGTTAAAGGGATACTCCGGGCACCCAGACGACTTCTGCCCATTGGAGTGGTCTGGGTGCTAACTCCCACTACCCTTAACCCTGCAAGTGTAATTATTGCAGTTTTCATAAACTGCAATATTTACCTTGCAGGGTTAAGTCCTCCTCTAGTGGCTGTCTATCAGACAGCCACTAGAGGGACTTCCGCCGTCTTAAAACACGCTATGTGAGGACCTCCAGCATCACCGAAATAACCATAGGAAAGCATTGAATGACGTCAGCCAGCGGGGTAGGAGAGTAGGCGGAGACTGACCAGTTCAGAGGGACATCGGCGCTGGACTCCGGTAAATCACTGAAGGGGTTTTAACCCCCTTCAGCAACTTGGGACAAGGGGTGGGAGGGAGAGGGGCACTACAAGGTCCTGCAGTGCCAGGAAAACAAATATGTTTTCCTAGCACTGGAGAATCCCTTTAAGTTATTTACCGTATATACTCGAGTATAAGCCGAGTTTTTCAGCACATTTTTTGTGCTGAAAAAAACCTAACTCGGCTTATACTCGAGTCAGTGTCTGTACTATGGAAATTTGCATTGCCATAATACAGACTGGGGGCTGTGGGGGCTGCAGAGCTGTAACTTACCTCTCCTGCAGCTCCTGTCAGCTCTCTCCTCCTCCGCGCCGGTCCGTTCAGCACCTCGGTCAGCTCCCAGTGTAAGTCTCGTGAGAGCCGCGGGGTCATAGTGCGGCTCTCGCGAGACTTACACTGTGAGCTGAGAGAGGAGCTGACCGGACCGGCGCGGAGGAGAAGGGAGCTGACAGGAGCTGCAGGAGAGGTAAGTGCTCCCTGCCAGCCCCCCTTCTCCCCCCACTGAACTACCAATGCCACTGGACCACCAGGGAGTGAGAGCCCCCCTCCCTGGCCAGCTAGCAAGCAGGGAGGGGGGACGAAAATAAATAAATATAAATAATAAAATATTAATAATTAAAAAAATAATAATAGTACAAATAAAAAAAAAAAAATACAAAATAATAATAAAAAAATATTAACCCCTTAACACCGCAGCCAAATGTACAAGTTGTGAACGAAACAAAATGTAAACAAAACCTGGCATTTGCGCTATATGTCTGTCCAACCGTAATTCACCTCTTTCATATTAAATGCACCCCCCCTTATTATATATCATTTTATTCAGGGGAAACAGGGCTTTCATTTAATATCAAATATTTAGCTATGAAACATAATTTAATATGGAAAAAATGGGAGAAAATAAGATTTTTTTTTTCATTTTTTTAGTTCTACATGACATTTTAACTGTCAATGTCATAATACTGTTTGCTTTTACTGCAATAAAATACACATATTTGTATTCAGCAAAGTCTCACGTGTAAAACAGTACCCCCTATGTACAGGTTTTATGGTGTTTTGGAAGTTACAGGGTCAAATATAGCGCATTACATTTGAAATTGAAATTCGCCAGATTGGTTACGTTGCCTTTGAGACTGTATAGTAGCCCAGGAAATAAATTTACATCCATAATGGCATACCATTTGCAATAGTAAACGACCCAAGGTATTGCAAATGGGGTATGTCCAGTCTTTTTTAGTAGCCATTTGGTCACAAACACTGGCCAAAGTTAGCGTTAGTATTTGTTTGTGTGTGAAAAATGCAAAAGACGCCAATTTTGGCCAGTGTTCGTGACTAAGTGGCTACTAAAAAAGACTGGACATACCCCATTTGCAATACCTTGGGTTGTCTACTATTGCAAATAGTATGCCATCATAGGGGTAATTTTCATTCTTGGGCTACCATAGGGTCATAAAGGCAACGTAAGCAATCTGGCGAATTTTAAAGTGAAAAAAATGAAACACAAGCCTTATATTTGACGCTATAATTTTTGAAAACACCATAAAACCTGTACATGAGGGGTCCTGTTGTACTCAGGAGACTTCGCTGAACACAAATATTTGTGTTTCAAAACAGTAAAAAGTATTGCAGCAATAATATCGTCCGTGTAAGTGCTGTTTGTGCGTGAAAAATGCAAAAAACTTCACTTTTACTGGCGATATCATCGTTGTAATACATTTTACTGTTTTGAAACACTAATATTTGTGTTCAGCGAAGTCTCCCGAGTAAAACAGTACCCCCCATGTACAGGTTTTATGGTGTCTTGGAAAGTTATAGGGTTAAATATAGTGCTAGCAAATAAAATTCCCTTTACTTTCGGCATGGGTTGTCAGGCAGGTCCCGCTAATTGTAATTAATTAGGATACCTAATTATGTAAAATTATTACATAAATATATGTGTAGAATTAATATATGTATATATATACATATGTGTATATATACGTATATATATATATAATTTTTTTTTATATTTTTATTTATATATAGGTATATATATAGTGATATATACGTATATATTTATGCATATAGATATATATATTATTTCGTTATAAGTGTATTTTGATATAAAAATATATATATTAATATCACAATACAGTTAGAACGAAATGAAACACATCTATATATTTTTTAATATTTTATTTTTAATTATTTATTTTATTTTATTTTTTTACGTATTTATATATTTATTTTTTAATATTATTTATAAATATATATATATAACAATATTTATATATATATTTAATCAGTATCAGTCTACGTGTAAATTGATATTAATATATATATATAATTATATATATATTAATATTAAAATACACCTAGACGGTGTATGTGTGTGTATGTATATGTGTGTGTATATATATACTTAGATCATATATATTTAATATATATATATGATCTAAGTATATAATTTAATTTTTTTACACTGTTTTAACATTTTTTTATTTGATTTTCAGCCAGCAGGGGGACCAACTGTCATTACAGTTGGTCCCCCTGCTGGCAATGCAGCAGGCAGCTAACCCGGCCATGTGATTGTGAGGTCCTCGCAAGGACCTCACTCTCACATGGCCGGGAGGGCTCCTGGAGGGCGGACGTGCCGCGGGGGGCTCCCTGGGAGTCCCCCCAACCGCGATCGCCGGCGTGGGATCGTCGGCGACCGGGTAAGTTACAAAAAAACGGAGGGCGTACTATTACGCCCTGCGGCGTTTAGAGACGCTTTTAAAAGGACGTAATAGTACGCCCTCCGGTCATAAGGGGTTAACATAATTAAAAAAATAATAATTAAATAAAATAAAATAAAAAATAATAATAAAAAAATATTAACATAATTAAAAAAAAATAATAAAATTGCCCACCCCCCACCAGGCTCTGCAACACACACACACTGCACACATACTCATACACACACTGCACACATACTCATACACACACTGCACACATACACACACACACACACTGCATTCATACACACTGCACTCATATACACACACTGCATTCATACACACACACACACACTGCAGTCATATACACACACTGCACTCATACACATTCACACACACACACTGCACTCATACACACACTGCACTCACACACACACACTGCATTCATACACACACTGCACTCATACACACGCGCTGCACTCATACACACGCGCTGCATTCATACACACACTGCACTCATACACACACGGCATTCATACACACACTGCATTCATACACACACACTGCATTCATACACACACACTGCATTTATACACACACACTGCAAATAAATATTCAATTAATATAATTTTTTTAGGATCTAATTTTATTTAGAAATTTACCAGTAGCTGCTGCATTTTCCACCCTAGTCTTATACTCGAGTCAATAAGTTTTCCCAGTTTTTGGGGGTAAAATTAGGGGCCTCGGCTTATATTCGGGTCGGCTTATACTCGAGTATATACGGTATATATTTTTTTCTTGTATTTTGTATTTTACATACATTCATGCCAGGCTGGCCTTCTAATTCTTCGAGCAGACAAGCCCCCTTTTTGAGCATGTTTGCCCCTTTGAGCAGATCCGGTTACGTAATTCTGGTTACGTGATTTGCGTCTGTGACCCTTTTACCCCGCCCACCGACATCCTGCTTCACCAGACACTGCTGTTAGGGGGTATGGATATATATGCAAGGTGAAAGAGAGAGATTAGCATAAGTTATGTGTTTTCTGCATCCTATGAGTTTCCCTCTAGCACCACGTCCACCAGATGCATGACACTTGGGTGGTATGATTGTTTTAGTGTTTTTGGTCGATAAGATTCTGTAATCAGGCCCATCATAATTGTCAGCACTAGGTCCACTGCACTTCTAATCTGTCCCTGTCTAGCAGTACATGTACAGGTTTTATGGTGTTTTGTAAATGGTCAAATATAGGGCTTCCCCATTTCAGTTTTTTACACATTGAACTTTTCCAGATTGGACTGCTGAACCAATGTTGCCTATGAGACCGTATGGCAGTCCCGGAATGAAAATTACCCCCATAACTGCATACCATTTACAAAATGGGGTATGCTCAGTCTATTTTATAGCCACTTATAGTCACAAACCCAGGCAATGTTAGTGTTCAGAGTTGTTATATGTGTTTTTCACACAAAAACTGCACTTTTACTGATGATATCATTGTCATTATATGTTTTACTGCTCTAAAACACTCATATTTGTGTTCTGTGATGTCTCATGAGTACAACATTATCCCCCATGAACAGGTTTTATGGTGTTTTGGAAAGTTACAGAGTCAAATATAGGACTTGCAAGATACATTATCTGGTATTTGTGCAAGGCTGTTATGAAGTATAGTATTAATATCAAAATACACATAGAATAAAAAAATAATATATAATTATATATTAATATCAAATACACTTAGAATGAAGAAAAAAAATACATATATACACATATAAAATTATCTGATATTATTAATTATATATTAGGGGACCAGCCTGACAACCCAGGCAGTCCCCCTGCAGCCAATCTAGCCGACCCGAGTCATGTGATTGTGGTGAAATGTCAGGAAGGTCCCAGGAGTGCGATCGGCAGCTAAGGTACAAAGGAAGGGCCAGATTGTATGGTGAGCTAAAGCCCTCCTTTTGTAAGACGGCATAGCATGCCCTAATAACGTGATGAGGTTAAACAGCAATAAATGTGTTTAGAAATCAGTCTGTGTAAACAAGGTACATTGTTCTTTCTCTAAATTACATTTTAGTTGCATAAATTGTTATTAGTAAGTCACTTAAAATTTCTCAGAACGGCCACAACCCCATTAACACCCCTAAAATGATTGTGTCCATCTTGTCCATTAAAACTGTTTGGAGGTATGGTTCTGTATTTTACAAGATGCTCGGCCAGTAGAGATGCCACAAGTCGCCTGTACATGAAAGTAAATGCAGGAAACCCATGCCTTTGTTTGTCTGGTGGGAGTCTGCGGCAAATGGGGTAACATGCTCTCTGAGCAGAATTTAGATGAGTCGGTGGGTGTCGTAATTTGTAGTGGATAGCAGCATCTTCCATGTTTATATTAAATATTTAGTAATTGTAGCCAGGACTGGATATCACTAGATTGTAATATCCAGGTACAGTTATAGCGCATATTGGAAATGAAGTGCAATAAAGCCAATGTTTGTGGTTTTTCATCCAAGTCTTCAATAACAGAAATGGGCAAAGTTTAGCTCAATGATTGATGAAGTCAAGATGGAGGCTGTAAAGGATTTCCCTGTATTTAACTGTATCCATTCGGTTATTTCCTCTCCCTGCTATTTAAGTGACTTTGAAATATTCGTTTTATTTATGTGTTCGGGAAATTTATTTGTTCTACTAAACAGAGACCACCTTGGGTAGCAATCAGAACTTAGAACACCAAGTAACCACACGAAAACCACAAAGTAATTGAGTGCTCCTAGGTGGCTGCCATTCCGCATACGAACACGTGGCGAGAACAAAGGATGGCGGCCATGTTAAATCTCCCGAATGCGGCCAGCGGAACTTACTCGTGGATTGCCTGGAACTGTTTTCGGCATGGCAATCAAATGAACACCCGGTCTTTATGGTAGTCCCGTCTGACCTATTTCCATTCACAGTATCAGACCGGCGTTTGGGAGTTCTAATCAACCGAACGAGGGGCGCATTCTCATGTAACCAGATGCAGTATAACTATGGTGGTTTTCGTGTAATTCTGCACGAACGGAGACCGGCGCTTGCTACCAATTTCATGGAACTCTAAATCGGATACAACCACATGGCGAGCCGGTCAAACTTCCACACGATGCGACACGAAAACTACCGAACGGATTTTCGTGCAATTTGGATACATTATATTCATATGTCATGTAGAAAGTATATTTCCAAAAATGTTGAAAATTGTTAATGTTTCTGGCCAGCAGATAATTGAGTTTAGTATGTTGCTGAAACTCAATTATCTAGCCTGGCCCAGAGGAGGCCTTTGTACTGTATATATTGAATGCCTGTTGCTTCCAGTAAATCAGTCTTGTTCCAGCATTAAGCTTTGGCTCATGTGTGGACTATTTGGCGATACAAGCAATATTTATTCCTGTGGATTCTAGGCGATACTCTGCTATTGGGAAAAGGAATACTAGACGGTGATACCAGTCACTACCGTCACAGAGGCACTCAGGTCTAGAATAGAGAGAAATACAGCATTGCCACCACTTCCACTGCTATAGTTTAAAGTGGGAATGAAGGGCTGCTCCACCCTTGCCACTCATGCAATTCTCAATGAGCCGTAATATAATGTAAGGATAGTCAGATGCGCATGTACGTGGTTTGTCTGTAAGACATCTCAATGAGACTCCTCAGATTGGACAATACAGTAACTGTGGAAAGCCAGCTTTCTTCAACCCGTAAAATATAAAATGCATGTTTTTGTGAGATATAGCTACTATGTGGTTGGTATTTTGTACACAGTAATCTTACAGAAGTTGGAGTGGTAGTAACCCTGCCATGGCCAAGCAAAATAAGAGCTTGTAATGGACAGTGACTGAACACTATTTTCACTGAACCAAGTATGACCTATGATGAGTTTTAATCTGCTGCGGTCGAGAATTACTCTTGAACCGGGGGGTCTGAGCAACTCGTATGGCACTGCCTCTGTCTGAAGGTCATTCTGATAATAGGTGGAATGGTATAATACCCGACTCAAGATCAGTCCAGTCTGGTTTAAAGATGTATTGCCACTTCCCAGGTTATTTAATATTATGCTTGCTGACCCCTATATTTAACAAATGTGTATTCATGCGGTGTGAAAAATTTAATGTAGGAATCCATAGCTCTTTGTCCTGTAACTGGGCGCCTGCATCATAGCTGCCTGTCAATCACTGTTATACGCTCTGTCTCTTCCTCCTCAGTCAGCAGAGAGAAAGCATACAGAGAAGAGGGAAAATTAAACAATGTTTCTGTTTCATCTATTCATCTGCAATGTTTACTTTGGGTTTGTCTTGTCTGAACTGGAATATGACATCATATGTACTCCAGGCACCAAAACAAGTTTCTCTAAATAAGGCCCCGGGACTCACGCTTACCTCAAGGGGTTAAACCGTTGGTGCCAGGAGGGCACTTAAAATTAAAGAGATTGGTTAGGCACCATAGCAACGTCATCTAAATGAAGTTGTTATGGTGCCTTATAATGTCAGGAAGCCCCTTGGCTTACTTTCACCTCAAGGAGTTAAACCATTCTCGAACAGCTTAATCCTAAAGTTGCCTCCAATGCCAGTCTCAACTTCCCCCCAGATGGCATCTGGCTTCTGAAATTTCATGAGTGCTGCCGGGCAGGTGCAATCAGTGATTCCCTATTCAGAAAATTGGCTTGCAAAGAAATGTACCTCTTCCAAATCAGTTTTGTGAATGGGGTGTCAGCTGGCCACTCCTGCCCCATGCTTCCTGAAACTGAAATTACAGAAGCCAGATGCCGTCTTGGGGGGCAGCTGAGACTGGCGCTGGATGTTTCACAATGGTTTAACCCCTTTGAGGTAAGAGTGAGCCCAGGGACCTCCTGGCACCATAGGGCACCATAACAACTTCATTTATATTAAGTTGTTGTGGTGTCTAAACTGTCCCTTTAATTTTCATGGGCAAATTTAAAACAAAATAGAGTAACAAAAAAAAAAACAGGGTTTCATCCTGTAGTGACAATTCCCCTTTAATATAATATACATTGTAATCTATTGCAGCTGCCATAGCATTATATCCCCCACCTAAAGTCTGACTGGTTGCTGAGTTATCTCTTATAGTAATTTACAGCAGCTGGAATAGCATTGCTATCCCTGTGTGGGGCAAGTTAAGGTGATGAAATATACCGTTAAAATACCGATACCTAATACCTACTGTGTAACCCAGGAACATATCTAGTTCATGTTAATAAAATGGTTCTAGGGGACATTGCCACTGAATTCACTAGCGAGGAAATGTTAATGTAACAATAACAACTGGATACCTAAATATGCTAGATTCTAACTAGACAGCCAGGGTAGGATGTTAATGAGAATGCAGATTGTTACAATATTAGCGCTGGGGAGGATAGTGGTTTGGGGTACATAGTTAAGCATATTGGGAGAGGGCAGAAACTGGATAAAATGTCAGTTAGGACGTTAGCAGGCAATGTGTGTTTAGAAGGTTGAGTGCAAGAGGGAGGTAAATGGGTAGAATATTGGGCGGGATTCAGACCCTTAATGGGTAGAAGGATGGGTAGGATATTAGTGGGTAAAAGGCTGAGTGGGATTCAGAGAGTGAATGGGAAAGGTGGGTGGCAAGCAGTCAATGAATTGGTAAATGGTACTATGGAATATTATAGTACAGTGAGTAGGTAGAAGGTTGGAATAGATGAAGTAGATGTTGACCAGATGGTTGGAATGTTGGATGGCAATATTGTTTAAATGTCGGGTAGAGTTTTAATAGGTATAAGGTTCTATTGGTGGTTAAAGAAAGCGAGTCTTATCGCAAGGCCTCTCAGTTATGACAAAACAACTAGAATGTTTTGACTTTCATAAGTATAATTTGGTTACTTTAGAAGAGACAGGTAGAACGCAGTCAGTGACCGGAGGTTTGGGTAGGGTTGTCAGGATATTTATATCGGCAGACATTTTGTGCTATGATAGAAATTCAAAGTGCATATTGTCTGAATCACTCAGAACAGAGCAGACTCCATTTTGGATTTCAAGCTAACAAAGACACAAATTTCTATCCTCTTTGTAACTAAACACTAGCCTGAACTAAGGAATGCTTTGTATAAACAAACCAAGTGATACAATGAGTCTAACGGAGAAGGGGATGGAATATTCTTCTTAATGTTAGCTTCACACAAGAAAGCCAGACACCAGTGACCAGATAAGACTTAGTAATTAATTTTACTTTCTAAATTTTACAAGATTCTCATTGTAAGTAAAAGTTGAAATTAAGTGTAAACTGTCAATTCTAGAAATTACAGCAGGAATTGTCGACACACTGTCTGGTGAAAATCCAAAGAAACTCTTTGAACTGACAAGTAAACTTAAAATTATGGCAGCCATATAGATAAGCCAAATTACGTCAAAATCGTCATCAGGAAAAGTTAACTGTTTCCTGGATAGGAAAGTTTACTTAGGCGATACTGCCCTCTATGGACCAAATACCTAAATTGCTATATGCAGGGTGACCCCACCTTCAATTTCCTATTGGCTTATCAAGTAATGACGAACAGAAAGTCTGGCCCTTTAAAAATGAGGATCACAGGCTAAGAGGAGCAAAGGAGCAAGCAAGGGGAGAAGAAAGACAAGAAGTAAGAAGCAAGTGAGTCAGAGCGAGAAAGAAACATTCCTTGACACTTAGCTACCTGAGAACATCTGATGAGAACATCTCTTTAACTGGTAAATATGCTGGTTTCCTTTAATTAATATAATTTAATTAAACATTTTCTAATAGCATGATATATGACTGGATAAATCACGGTCAGATTTCGATATTTAGAAATCTTAGTTAATCTAAAGAATATATAGTTATAAGCATTCCATTCTGCAGGTGGAATTAAGAATAATTATATATTATTGTGATATCATCACATGTTAGCATATCGTGGTATTTATCCAGTTGTATTGATTTGCTCTAATATAAGATAAGATATCTTTTTAGGCAAGTTAAAATTCAGCTTATAGAATTTGGTAGATTTCTCTTATTGGATGGTTCCAGGAAATGACTAATGAGCTGGTTTAAATGTTATGTTATTTAAAATTACATGAGAAGAGATCTTATATGTCCAGAAGGATCTAACCAGCATTGAAAGGGTTACTCAGTTATTTAGTTAACTGCTAGCAAAAGGTTTATGGCCTTTCGCTGCGATCTGTGAAAGAAAGTTTTCTTTTTCTCTGTGAAGCCCATCATAAATCATTGTCTTGACAATTGCTATGTTAACCATTGGAATGTGTATTGCCATTGTATTGCATATTCATGTTATACTAAATATTCATTGATTATTATCACGCATGTTACATATTATTATTATTTAAATTGTCACAATAAATTGTATCTATTTTTATAACAAATTGTGATTTTATTTATATGGAATACATTTCACTTACATGATAACGATCTTCTAGATCTGGAGAATTGAAATAGTGGGCAATTCTCAACTGTTTACTATTATCATCCCATAAATATCCCCACAGGGTGTTAGATGGCAGGGCGTGGGTGTACAGGTTGGCGGGTTTAGTTTGCAGAGTGTTCAGTAGGATGGCATAACGAGGTCACTCAATCTTACCACGACAAATAGAATGTTCTGAATCTTCAGCACAGAAAACATTAAGCCTTTAACAGTTGCATAATTCAGGGTCTATCGTAGTACAGAAATGGCTGGATAATTCATACAGTTACCTTGGGCAAAAAAAATATCTTCTCCAGTCCTGTATCTATTATCAGCATGACGGGTTAGAATAATCAGTTTTACTGGCACCTTGTAGAACATTTCCCAGAGGCAGGGAAGATAACCACTTTATTTCATTTCGTGTAAGGGCCATATAAATATTTTCTACTGCTAACATAAAAAAAGGAATATTTCAAACAGACTTTGCGTACCCCAAAATGAATCTTGCACATAATTACCTTTACAAAGTGTTTAGCTGCTGCTATATTCTTCATTCCTTTCCTGTAATATTATTGTATTTTCTTCTGTGAGATTTATATCATGCATTTCTTTCTTCTAACATGAGCAAAATAAGTCAACTCAAAAACTACAATCCAAGCGCCACAATCAAACCATTGTAGCATGCTGTAATTATGCTTCTAGAAGTTCCTTGGCATCCATTGAGGGTAGGTAGTCAAATATTTTGTGAATTGGTTCATAGTTTACCTGTGGTCCTCTGATCACTGGCCATAGCCTTCAGGAAAGGTCCCACAGAGAGCTTCTGTTAGCTCACCTGAGCTATGCCTAGCAGTGCAGTGCCAGTTCATTGGCTGAAGGCATCAGCTGCCCCTTTACGTATTTGGTCCAGAGGATAGAAGTGCTTAGTTTACATTGAGCTGCAGGGTTCAATGTTCCGTCTATAGAGAGACCCAAAGTTGCTGGTTTAGTCAAAGGAGTTGTATATGGTTCACTGTTGGGTTTATGAAAACCTGTGGGGTACCTTGTTTGGTTCTCAGTGCTCAGTCTGTGGATTAATTCATTGCTCTGCGTTAAGTTGTAAGGGTCAGTCTATCAATAGCTGCAGGGTTCAGTGATAATTCAGAGCTCAGATGTACATTTCATCACCTTTGGACACAAGTAGATACTTTATTGGTGTTTAAGTATTTATAGCTGTGGATATATCTGCAGAAATGTGTCCCCAATAGTAACACTGTGTGCCTGCTGATAATGTGTCCCCCAATAGTAACACTGTGTGCGTGCTGTTAATGTGTCCCCAATAGTAACACTGTGTGCCTGCTGATAATGTGTCCCCAATAGTAACACTGCATGCATGCTGATAATGTGTCCCCAATAGTAACACTGTGTGCGTGCTGATACTGTGTCCCCAATAGTAACACTGTGTGCCTACTGATAATGTGTCCCAATAGTAACACTGTGTGCATGCTGATAATGTGTCCCAATAGTAACACTGTGTGCGTGCTAATACTGTGTCCCCAATAGTAACACTGTGTGCCTGCTGATAATGTGTCCACAATAGTAACACTGTGTGCCTGCTGATAATGTGTCCCCAATAGTAACACTGTGTGCCTGCTGATAATGTGTCCCAATAGTAACACTGTGTGCGTGCTGATACCGTGTCCCCAATAGTAACACTGTGTGCATGCTGATAATGTGTCCCAATAGTAACACTGTGTGCGTGCTGATACTGTGTCCCCAATAGTTACACTGTGTGCGTGCTGATACTGTGTCCCCAATAGTAACACTGTGTGCGTGCTGATAATGTGTCCCAATAGTAACACTGTGTGCGTGCTGATACTGTGTCCCCAATAGGAACACTGTGTGCGTGCTGATACTGTGTCCCCCAATAGTAACACTGTGTGCGTGCTGATAATGTGTCCCCAATAGTAACACTGTGTGCTTGCTGATACTGTGTCCCCAATAGTAACACTGTGTGCGTGCTGATAATGTGTCCCCAATAGTAACACTGTGTGCCTGATGATAATGTGTCCCCAATAGTAACACTGTATGCATGCTGATACTGTGTCCCCAATAGTTACACTGTGTGCGTGCTGATACTGTGTCCCCAATAGTAACACTGTGTGCGTGCTGATAATGTGTCCCAATAGTAACACTGTGTGCGTGCTGATACTGTGTCCCCAATAGGAACACTGTGTGCGTGCTGATACTGTGTCCCCCAATAGTAACACTGTGTGCGTGCTGATAATGTGTCCCCAATAGTAACACTGTGTGCCTGCTGATAATGTGTCCCCAATAGTAACACTGTGTGCTTGCTGATACTGTGTCCCCAATAGTAACACTGTGTGCGTGCTGATAATGTGTCCCCAATAGTAACACTGTGTGCCTGATGATAATGTCTCCCCAATAGTAACACTGTATGCATGCTGATACTGTGTCCCCAATAGTAACACTGTATGCATGCTGATAATGTGTCCCCAATAGTAACACTGTATGCCTGCTGATAATGTGTCCCCAATAGTAACACTGTATGCATGCTGATACTGTGTCACCAATAGTAACACTGTATGCCTGCTGATAATGTGTCCCCAATAGTAACACTGTATGCCTGCTGATACTGTGTCCCCAATAGTAACACTGTGTGCGTGCTGATACTGTGTCCCCAATAGTAACACTGTTTGCCTGTTGATAATGTGTCCCCAATAGTAACACTGTGTGCGTGCTGATACTGTGTCCCCAATAGTAACACTGTGTGCGTGCTGATAATGTGTCCCAATAGTAACACTGTGTGCGTGCTGATACTGTGTCCCCAATAGGAACACTGTGTGCGTGCTGATACTGTGTCCCCCAATAGTAACACTGTGTGCGTGCTGATAATGTGTCCCCAATAGTAACACTGTGTGCCTGCTGATAATGTGTCCCCAATAGTAACACTGTGTGCTTGCTGATACTGTGTCCCCAATAGTAACACTGTGTGCGTGCTGATAATGTGTCCCCAATAGTAACACTGTGTGCCTGATGATAATGTCTCCCCAATAGTAACACTGTATGCATGCTGATACTGTGTCCCCAATAGTAACACTGTATGCATGCTGATAATGTGTCCCCAATAGTAACACTGTATGCCTGCTGATAATGTGTCCCCAATAGTAACACTGTATGCATGCTGATACTGTGTCCCCAATAGTAACACTGTATGCCTGCTGATAATGTGTCCCCAATAGTAACACTGTATGCCTGCTGATACTGTGTCCCCAATAGTAACACTGTGTGCGTGCTGATACTGTGTCCCCAATAGTAACACTGTTTGCCTGCTGATAATGTGTCCCCAATAGTAACACTGTGTGCGTGCTGATACTGTGTCCCCAATAGTTACACTGTGTGCGTGCTGATACTGTGTCCCCAATAGTAACACTGTGTGCGTGCTGATAATGTGTCCCAATAGTAACACTGTGTGCGTGCTGATACTGTGTCCCCAATAGGAACACTGTGTGTGTGCTGATACTGTGTCCCCCAATAGTAACACTGTGTGCGTGCTGATAATGTGTCCCCAATAGTAACACTGTGTGCCTGCTGATAATGTGTCCCCAATAGTAACACTGTGTGCTTGCTGATACTGTGTCCCCAATAGTAACACTGTGTGCGTGCTGATAACGTGTCCCCAATAGTAACACTGTGTGCCTGATGATAATGTGTCCCCAATAGTAACACTGTATGCATGCTGATACTGTGTCCCCAATAGTAACACTGTATGCATGCTGATACTGTGTCCCCAATAGTAACACTGTATGCCTGCTGATACTGTGTCCCCAATAGTAACACTGTATGCATGCTGATACTGTGTCCCCAATAGTAACACTGTATGCCTGCTGATAATGTGTCCCCAATAGTAACACTGTGTGCCTACTGATAATGTGTCCCCCTTAATAGCAGCATTGTTGAAGCATACTGCCAGACAAAGGCAGAAATAGCTACATCAGAGAATACATCTTATTCTGCTATTTTTTTATTTAAATGTTACCATTCAGATTTCAGTCTGGAGTTTAATGAATGATCAGCAATCATGGCTGGCTTTAGGTCAGCGTGGGGCACACTTCTTGAAAACTACTGGCTTAGAGAGCACATCACACCATACAGAGGTTATCTCAGAAATAAAATTGAATATATAACTGAAACCTTTCACAGATAAAAGTCTCCTGTCGCAGTTTGTGTGCCTTCGATAAACTATCTTTAGGCTGGGTCATGATGGTCAACCGGAAAAGATGGCACCTCCTCAGTCCTTTTTCTATTAGACGGGGACTATGGGAAAAGCCATTTGCAGTAGCTGTACAGGACAGAGTGTCCTTTCGTCCCAATACATCATGTACTGAAAAGCAGATAATGAACTGACAGGGTGCGAATTACTGATCGCTAGAGAGCTTCAGTTTCATGTGTGTGCACCGGAGACATCCACAGGATCAGGATTATACAATTTCCCTCTCAGTTTAAGTTTGCTGCCTTGCAGACAGCACGCAATTGGCCGCTATTATTTTTAATTAAAATCCGGCAGAAAGTCAAGCGTAGATATAACCGCAGTATCTGGGAGGAGAGGACGCCTTTGGGGACAAACTGTGATAAAAATCCAGAGATATGCTGGAAGGGCAGGGAATAGCTGGACAAAGCGTGGGGCTCAAGCGAGGAGGGTTCAGTAAGGTTAAAATAAAACATCTATTGTAATTAAAGTGTTCTTTCGCTTCACATGAAAAATTAATGGTGTGAGAGAATGGGATTTTAGAAATTAAGACGGATATTTCTATAATAGGAGAATTATGCTAAAGTAAAACCTGGCAGGTTGTTTACTAAACATTGATTTTTTTTGTTGTGCTGGTTTAAAGAATTGACTTGTAACATTTAGGACAAAATAGCAAAGCTGAGAAAAATGAAAATTTTTGAGATTCGTTTTCGAAGTTGGCGGTTTTGACCTACTTTTTATCATTGTAGCATAAGTTACTATTCAGTGATTGAGTCACATTGACTGTGAACACAGAGAAGAAGCATTCGTTTTAGAGGGAATATCTGAGATTACAGAAAAGGGGGTATAGTTAGGAAAGAAACATCTGTATGAATCTCAGGGTTTGCGTCTGTTAGCAATCATCAGGTCATGGATGAGAGGCCGCCCAGACATGAGGTGGATCCTCCCAATGGACCCCAATCTGAGCTGATACAGCTTCTAAGGGCTCTTACACAGCATGAGAACATGGGAGGGAGAAGGGAGAGTAATGTACTAAATATCATTACATTCCCTTAACCGTTGGAGGGATAGAGTGGCAGGGGATGGAGAGAGGTAAGAGGGGGATAAGCCGCATAGTAATAGTATGTGTAGGTAGCAGGGGGATAGAAAGACTAAGGTGACAGTTGCATGAGAAGAAAACGAGGATTTAGGAAGGGGTGGCAAGAGCAAGAGAGGCACAGAGGAGGATGAGGCAGAAAAGGGAAAGAGATGTGGCAACAGAAAGAAAAATGGTTAGGAGGGATACAGTTGGTTGGGGGCAGGGGATGGAGGGAGAGGTGGAAGAAGAAGGAGAAAGGTAAAATGGGAAATGGGAGGGAGAGAGAAAACTGTAGGAGTTGATGTAGATACATAGATAGAAATAGGTGGTAGGCAGAGGGGAGTGGAAGGTAGAGGCAGATATGGAAAGGAGCAGAGATAGGAGAGTGGCAATGGATGGAGGGAGAGTTGAATGGGAAGGAGGGAGCGGTGGTAGTGGAGTAGAGAGGTGAAAGTAGCTAGAGAGAGATAGAAAGCGAGGGAATAATAGGTTGGCTTGGCAGGGCGAGAGAGATGGCAGGGGAGGGGTGGTAATAGATAGAAAGTGAGAAGTTGCAAGGGTGGGGGAACTGTGCTCTCGCATCCAAACACTCTTTTTTCCGCTGCAGAAAAACATGTTTAAGTAGAACAAATTGCCCAATTTCTCTTGCCTTACAATCACTTAATCACCCAAAACAGCTCAGTAATAATGAGGAACACAAGCCGCCCATAAATAGAGACAGGATACAGCTAGAGGCTTGGTGAATGTGTGTACAATGTACACAGGTAGTGCACACGCAATCTACACGGGTAGTGTGTGCATATACAATGTGAAAGCCTGTGCAGGTTGCTCATATGTACAAATGTGTGTAAGTGAAAATAGTATGTGAGCCTATGAAGATTGTATGGTGTCTGCAAACCATGTAAATCTACAGCACAGGTAGGCAACCTTCATGTTGAAGACAGCATTTCCCCCTGATGCTGTAAGAGCATTATGGGGAAAATAATTCACAACATCTGGAAATTGCCTAACCCTGGTCTAGAGTCCTCACAGGTACTCATTGTGTTTGTGTGTAAGAGTATACAGTGTGTGTGTTAATGTATGTATGCAGTGTCATACATACATACTGGATTTAACTACCCCAGGCTTTGATATCTCCTGCTCAGTAAGCTCACCTAGTTATATTGTTGCTCACGCTACATGCAGTGACCTACTGCCACTGGATGCTACATGATGGGAGGTGAGCTGGCATGTTTGGGTAAAGAGGCACACAGAGGGCTGAGGAGTGACAAAGAGGTGCACAGGAGGGCTGAGGGTCACAAAGAGACACACAGGAGGACCTGATTGAACAAAGAGGTACACAGAGAGCTGGGGGAGGGCAAAGAGGGCAAATGGATTGGGGGGGGGAGACAAAGAGGCACACAGAAGGGCTGGAGGGACAATAAGACATCCATGCGGTCTGGGGTTACAGAGAGAAACTCAGAGGAACTGGAGGAGCAAAGAGACACACAGAAGGGCTGGGAGGAGAAAGAGACAAACAGGGGAAAAGAGACACCCAGTGGGGCTGGAGGGGCAGAAAGACACCCAGAGGAGCTGGAGGTGGGGTAAAAAGAGAAAATAAAGGGGCTGGGGGCACTAGGGCTCAAAATAGCTTTGCACCGGCCGTGCACCTAATATATACCCAATGTGATGTACCTGTAACATTACCTCTACATGGAGCTGCGCTATTGTCATGATATGTGTAAGGGAACCCACACACACAACATCTAAAATACAATATAAGGGGGGGGCGGGGCCGGACCGCCATGCTGACCGGTCGCATGCAGGAGAGGCTCCGGAGAATTCGGGCCTCTTAGGCAAATACTGCGCTCTGACACCCGCATGGAACCCAAAGCAAGTACCCGCGGCTGCGGACAAAGCAGCAGAACCCGAGATCGGGAGTTCCGGATCCCAGAAGGGAGGCACGAAACTTAGGGGACTGCGGCCTACTCGGGAGGGAGCGGGGTGGACGGCCGCTGCCCAGTCTCCCTACCCGGACACCGCAAGCCGACCTCATATAATGCCTGCCGGTCCCGTTCCCCCCCCTTGGGACCGGGGGGGATATCCCGGTCCCCATATCGGAGGCCTCGGGAGGTGTGGAGACCACGAGGCAGGATGCTCCCAGGGCCAACTTGCTAAGATGGCGACATCGAGGGGCACAACATCATCAGCTCCCTCCCTATGAAGCCCCAGGGGAGAGAAACCGCACCACTCACCCAACTATGTAACCGCCAGATCAGCCCAGCGGTGAGTCCTCTGCTAGCCTTCACCGGGTGAACACAGCAAGCCCGCGGCTTACACAGGCACCAAGCCCGCCAAGCAACAGCATGCCCCTCAACCGGGACAAGGTAAAACTCTGCTACTGCCATGACAAAACAGCCACAATAGGCCGCTACAGAGCCCGCCTGGCCCCACACAGACGCCTGCAGGATCACAGCAGCTGGCTGACGACAGGGCAAACAGCGGCCATCGAAAGGACACCAAAGGGGGATCTGAAGGATCAATTGGAGGGGCTAGCTTGAGTCCCGACAAACCTGGACTGCTTTCCCTATACAGGACTCACTTGCCATGCGGCACTGCAGATGACACCGGACCAGGCGATACAGCAGAAGAACACTACACTGAAACGAACTCGGGACCCTTATACATCCTATACGCCCTTTCCCATGATGGGTATCAGGTAAAGAGACACTCACGTCGCAGGGATGCGCGGCGGTTATTGGTTGGTGCCCTGCCAAACTGATCTCTGATGACTCCCTTCTGCAACCCTCTAAGCCGAGATAATTGTTTAACACGAAACTGTTATATACCGCTCAAACGTTTTTGCTCGCCGCAAATATTACTGTATGCTCTTATTATTATTATTGCTGTATGTCCTTGCTAGGCCTTCCTGGGCCCACTGGCGGTGCTCCTAGATGGCCGGCTACTGGCCATTCCCATGCCAAATAGCTGGCATGTCTGGCAACCTGCCTGCCTCCCTAACCTCTCGGTTACCCGAGACTTAAAAGCATGTAATCTTCCTATTCTACCTATGTACCTACTCGTAGATAGTCAATTTACCCTGTCCACCCTGTCGTAACAAATCCTTAGGACATACATGGACAGCGTGAGAATCAGCAACTTACCTATAAGTGATTTTAAAAGCATGTTAAAAAAGTATGTTCCAACCACACCTTCACACTAAGCAGCCCATAACTGTCAAGCTGTATTAACACTATGCTAAACTATTACTTAATGCTTTAAAACAACGTCTCTCTTGATCCACTAACACAAAAATGTGCGCTGATATGCTATTATGCCTTTTTTGTTCAATTCATTGTCCACTCTTTTCTTGATATAACTGGCAAGGCATAATGAGAATGTTTGTAACCCTCATGCGCCTCAAAAATAAAGAATTAAAAAAAAAAAAATACAATAAAAGGCATGTAAGCCATATTACTGGGCTTTAGAGTGGCCGGACTTAAAGTATAGAATAGTCAAAGTGAATAGTCAAAGTGAATGCTGAGGTCAAGGGAAGAAGAAAACAGGTAAAGAGTAGACAAAGCTAAAATTTAGGAACATGGAGAGTAAAATAAACAAATAACATGCCAAGGTCAGTAACAAGATAACTCAGAAATAGATACGCATTATTGGGCTTAATGAAGCACAACAGGGCGATTTGGACTAACGAACATAAAGAGGTGTGCACAAGCAATTGACAACCTTCGTGATGCGGAACACTTAAATATTAAAATGTTATGTCGCATTTTTATGAAGTTTGTGCACTGATGACATCACATTGCCCTGTATCCAATTACTACCCAGCTTAGTGTATGTATACTTATAGCTACCATGGTTTCATTGCCGTGTTGTAGTTTTTGCTCCCCAAGAGTGGATCTTCAATGTTAATTTTTATTCCTGTTTACTGACCTCAGCTTGTTTTTCTATTCTCGTTCTGTTTTCCATGACATTGGTCTGCTTACGTTTACTGTGTCTGCTTGCAGACGTACTGTTATACTTACTCTGTGCTAGCCCAGCTACTCTAATGTTTGGTACGTACGTCTGCCTTGTCCTACGTTTGTGAGTTAGGGTTAGCTGACATGTATGTTTGCACTTCTATTAACAATTATGTTCTTATTTTATCAAGATTACTTCTCTATATTCACTGTACAAGACAGTCAGTCAAACAGGCTGCCCATTCCCAATAATCGTCCCATTTACTCCAAGATAGCAGGAATCTGTCGAATGCCCAGATAATTTGCTCAGTCACACCAATAGCCTGCTCTTTAGCCATTCCTCCTGAAAATCTGCACTTTCATCCATCTTTTATCTAAAGACTCTGAATATTTACACCAGGGGCACCCAAAAGGTAGATCCCCAGATATTTTAAACCTACAACTTCCATGATGCCTTATCGTTCTAAAGACACCCAAAGCATCATGGAAGTTGTAGTTCTACAACATGTGGGGATCTACCATTTGGGCACCCCTGATCCCAAGAATCTGCTCATTCAATAAAAGAATTTGCCTCTGAGAATATGCTGAGAGACTGCTTTGGTAGCCCTGAGTTTGTCAGTAATGTCTTTGTATTAGTTGTGTATGTTCAGTGATGACTCCGAAAGAATCCTAAAGATTTCAATTTCAGCAAGTTACTGAGCCGGAAAAGTAATGAAAATATTTTAGCTTACAATTTAACAAGTCCCCCACCTGTCTTGTAATCTTCTTTGTGCATATGTTTGTTCTCAGAGTGCATGCCACTATGTGTTAGACATGTGCAATTAGTTTCGTTCCGAATGTAAATTCAGGCGAATTTCGGCAATTTGGACCCTTCCAAACGTCCGAATTTCCGAAGTGCAGAATTTCTGAAGCGCCGAACCGAACCGCCGAAGTGCCGAATTTTCAGAAGTGCTGAATTTCGGAAGTGCTTCGGATTTCTGAAAAGTGTCAAAACAAGAGAGGGAGTGAAAATTACGTGAATGATTGAATGACCAATGAGCTAATTCCTGGCACTGGGAGCCTTAAAGATGTGTAAATGTTTAAATGGTTGTGGTGGCAGTCTGGGCACCTAACTCTACCTCTACCCCTACCCCTAACCCTAGATGTGTAAGTGGTTGTGGTGGTTAGGGGTAGAGGTAGGGTTCGGGTAAGGGAATTGTCGAAGTGCCGAATTTCTCAAGTGCCGAAAACCCAAATTTCAGAAGTGCCAATCCGAAGTGTCGAAGTCCCGAAGTGCCAAATTGCCAAACCGAACCAAATTTTTTTGCCCATGCATATCCCTACTATGTGTGTATACAATGTGCACCATGTATGCCTTAGTTGATGTGTGTGTATAATGTGTGCAACAGTGTGTACAAGTATATACATGTTTATATAATCTGTGCATCCTGTCTGTATGTGTTTACAGCAGTGACAGCTAACAGAAGCACCCCAAACATACGTACACTACATTCCCCAGTATGTTCAGACAACACTAATTCACAAACATATAAGGTGTTGGGTCTAGATTATCCATTGTTACAGTGAATGCTCTAGATTAGGGGTCAGCAACCTATGGCATGTATGGCATGCATTGCACTCAAGGTGGCTTTGCATGGCACTCAAGGCTGCTAGAGCCAAACAAGTGATCCCAGTGGAAATTAAGATATCTGCTAGTGCAAAAAGGTGGTGAGGGGCAGCCCTTAGAGGAAGTGATATCACAAAACTTGTGAACGGGAATCCACACTGGAGTTAAGCATCCTGCTGCAGCTATCACAGCTCCTGACCTTGACCTGTACCTGGGCAGCCTGGTCCCCACTGAACCCCAGGGAAGTCACCCACACTGCTAGAGATACACAGAGCTACAGAAGAAGCCTCCCCCCTCATACAAATAATACAAACAGCCCAAACACACACACACACAGTCCCCACAAACACAACACCAAAAACACAATGTGATAACATCCACACTAACAATTCCATTAGCAGCCCCCACACACAGCCCACATTCATAGCTATCATATACGATACCACAACCTACTCATGAACATATACCATTTAACAGCCCACATATGCACAAATACAATGTTACCAAGCAACTGCAGCACCCATTAATAACACAAGCACAATACTGCAACACACACTTCAATAAAAAAAAAAATAGGACAGTCACGCCAAGGAACTTCAAGATCTTATTGTGGCACAGTACTACTAGATAATGAATAAGTTTAAATGTGTTTATATGGTGTGTGCTCCATGACAGCGGTGTAGCTAGGTTAGAGAAATACTGGGGGTTTGAGCAGGGTGTAAAATTTGATGTCTGACCTATAGGTGACATCTCCAGGCTGTGCAAGTCAATGCAGGGAGGTGTGACTAGGGTTCATAAACAAAGGGATTTAACTTCTAAATGGCAGAGGATTGAGCAGTGATACCGCAGTGGCATGTTCTATACACCAAAACTGCTTCATTAAGCTAAAGTTGTTTTGGTGACTATAGTGTCCCTTTAATATTGCTCCCACCATATCTCTGCATATTCATTGTCCCTCTTTCCAAATGCTATACACTCCCTATTTTAAATCTCTACCCAACCTTGCCCTCCAGCTTTTTCACGCTATCAGTTTCATTTATAAAATCTTATTGCTCTCAAATATTGTATGAACACCACCTTTATACCACAATGTGCAAAGTGCGACAGAACATAGAAGATGCAACTTGTAAATATACAGCTTCCCAGGGGACCTTCCCAGGTGGCAACCCCCTTTTCCGCAGCAAATGTGTATATAACAGCTGGGATACAGCTGTGTAGCTAAAAAAGGAATTTGCAACACATAGTGAAAAATTGTTACGTATATGTATGAAATAGCTCTACAATTGTACTCACAGAGAAGACGAATTTGGAAAGCCTTAGGCTGCTTCCTCCAATGAAGAATGGGGTCCAGAACCATCTTGACCCTTCTTTACGCCAGAGAAGGGTGAAATCTCAAGGATCCAGGTTGGAATGAAAAAAAAAGTGAAAAAGATGTAATCCTCAATAAAGAAGATCTAATTATAGAAACCTTAAATTAACGTGTAAAATGTACTATATAAAAAGTGCTAAAAATAAATAGTGAACTAACACCCATGTAAATCCAAATATAAATAAATACAAATTAATTCAATGTACATGTCAGTATGTGGTGAGAGCCTTCATATTAAAAATAGAAAATACTGGGATAATCGTTTATTAAAAGATATGTGCGAATGGCAACTCAACTAAACTGTCACTTATACAGGAGATACAGTTAAGATCCCCATATATTTCATACATAAAGGAATAGTTAACTTCAGCAAGACTTATATATCTCAACCCTAATAATACCAGAGTCAATACTTCTTTGTGAGAGGTATTCTTAAACGGACACTATAGTCACTAGAACAACTACAGCTTATTGAATTTGTTCTGGTGAGTAGAATCATTACCTTCAGGCTTTTTGCAGTAAACACTGTCTTTTCAGAGAAAATGCAGTGTTTACATTACAGCCTAGGGATACCTCCACTGGCCACTCCGCAGACGGCTACTAGAGGTGCTTCCTGGGGTAAGTGCTGCACAGTGTGAATGCCATTCAGTGTCTCCACCCTCTGCATGGAGACAATGAACTTTTCTTATGCATTGATTGGCTGAGATCGCTACTTCTGATGATGTCAGACAAGGAGGGAGATCAAGGCCAGCACCAGCAGATTTGAATAAAGGTAGGATTTTACTATATTTAGGGGGCAAGGAAGTGGGCTAGATAGTTATTTTAACACTATAGGTTCAGGAATACGTTTGTGTTCCTGACCTTATAGTGTTCCTTTAAACTAGTCTTTATATAGTGGCGTAGCTAAGGGCGGGGGTTGCGGCAAAGGCCGGGTATGCTTCAGAACTAGTGAGCTCGGCCGCGCTACATAACTTGACTGGCAGGGGAGGAGTGCTCCCCTCCTGCCGGTAACATTGTGCACCTCGCACACAAGCCTGGGGGCAGCAAACAGACAGAGCTCCACAGCCGTGTCCAGCCTGGGGAACAGGGGCTCCGTCTCCTGGAGCACAGCTGTGTGGAGATTGTGCTGCAAGTCAGTGAGTGGTCCCTACGGGCATGTTGGGCCCATACATGGAAGACGGGAGCCCTAATGATATAACTGGGGGGGAGTGCACGGTGATCACTCAACCACGTGGGGAGGGGGAGGGGGGACGGACATCCTAGGGGCAGGGGCTATCACTATCTGAAATAGAGAGGGGACAGGGTGGCATACCAGGGATTGGGGACATCTTAGGTGTAGAGGGTATCTGAAATAAGGAGGGAGAGCATTCTAGGAGTAGGGGGGTATTTCAAATAGAGAGGGGGCAGGGTGGCATTTTAGTGATAAGGGGACATCGTGATCCTAGGAGTAGGGGGTATCTGAATTTGGAGGATTGGTGTATTCCAGGGATAGGGAGGCATCCTAGTGGTAGTGGGGTATCTGAAATAGGGAAATGGCAAGGTGGCATTTCAGGTATAAGAGACAGGGGGCCATCCTAAGACTAGATGGTATCTGAAATAGGGAAGGGGCATCCTAGGAGAAAGGGGGTATCTGGAATAGGGAGGGGCGGCGTGTGAACCAGGGATAGGGGGACATCATGATCCTAGGGGGAGTGGTATCTGAAATAGGTGTTCAGGTGCATTCCAGGGATAGGAGGCAGGGGTTCATCCTATAGGTAGAGGATTTTATGAAATAGGGTAAGGGCAAGGTGGCATTCCAAGGATAGGGGGCAGAAGGGGCACCTTAGGGGTAGGGAGGATAGTGATAAGGGGCATCCTAGGCATGGGAATATGAATCACATTATATTCCTGCTCCCTGTATTATTCACAGAGCGACTGGAGTGGTGTGCATTGTGAAGGGGGGGATACAGCAAACTCAGGAACCGCCCTGGGTAGCAAAAGCTCTAGCTACGCCACTGTGTTTACACAAAAAAAGACACTATTCATTTAAAAGGACACTGTAGGCATCCAGACCACTTGAGCTAATTGAAGGGTCCCTATTGCCTTAGTGCTGCAATGTTAAACATTTCAGTTCCAGACATTGCAGCACTAAGTCAGCCTCTAGTGGTTGTCTAAAACGGAGCTTTGGTCCATTACCTTTCGCTGGACGTCCTCATGCTCTGTATGAGGATCTCCAGCGTCAGATATTTCCCCATAGGAAAGCATTGATTCAAAGAAAGCATTAGAGCCCGCTCATTAGGAGGAGCTTCAACCAAACGCGGTTCCCAGTGAGGAACATCGGCGCTGGGATCAAGTTAGTAAATAATGGGGTTTTAACCCTTTATTCACTGGGAAGGGAGGCACGCGGGGAGGGGAGAGCAATACTGCTAGGAATTGCCAGAGCACTAAAAACCACTTAGTTGGGATACCCCCAATACAAGAAAAATACACACCCAATACCTTGGAGTATACCAGGTTTTGTAGATCGACATAGTTAAACATGTGTTGATATTCATACTGGGGTTTCCTCCATTTGTAGAGTATTATTTTAAGTGCAAAATGAAACACACAGATATATGAGATATGGTTTATTAATTTGGATGTTAATTTGTTACTTGAAACAAATTGCAATACTTCTTCTAAGATACTTGTATTATTTATTTTTAATGGGCAATTCATTTTCATGTGATGGGCACAGCTGATATAGCCGACAGGAACATGAAGTCACGAATGGAATGCAGGGAAGCTGACGGTGGAACGCAAGTGGAAGTATTCATGGCATCCACATCCAGAAATTAGCTATAGCGGCTGCGAGGAAAGGAATCCTCGTATTCGGAGAACGTTGGGTAATGGGACACATGAAGAAACCTATCATGGATCAGCTGGGTGACACACCTGACAAGCCACCAATGAATGATAGGGATTAGGCCTACATAAGTGGTTTCAAAGGGGGAGGTTATTAGGCTGTATGTTTTATGATTTACTGCATGTTGATTGTTTTTATTTATGGTTCCTGAGGAAGTCCACCTAGGTGGACCCAATTTTATTCATTTCATTGCCTTTGAATTTGTTTACATTAAACCCTTTTTGAATACCAACCTGGATCTTTGAGATTTTACCCTGCTCTGGCATAAAAAATAGTGAAGGAGGTTCTGGCACCCAATTCTATCATGGGGGAAGGCACCCTAACTCGTCTTCTCTGTAAGTGCAACAATTATAGCGCTATTATATATATAAAAATGTAACACTATTTCAATATGTGTTACTAATTCCTTTATAGATACACAGCTGTATCCCAACTTTTATTTGCGCCAGAATATTAACATGTTCTCTTTTCCCACCTCTTTAATTTATCTTCCACATTATTTAATTGCTTATCAGTTACTCAATTGATTATCAAACCTCTTACTGTTTCTCACCTCTGTTCTATGATCTCTGAACAACTAGAGATGTCTTCTGACAAGGTTCCCCTATAACCTTTTTTATCCCCTCTGTTCCAGAACACCAAGAATGAGAGAATTTAGAAATCTTTATGTCAGTAAAATAACGGGCCTTGGTTCAGATTTGTGGACTGTTCACAACAATGTATTGCAGATTACAAACAGTACTCTCAAGTCTATTTTGATATCCAATATTTCTGCACTCTATTGCAACAAAGCACATATTTTGGAGGCATAGGGAAAAGAGGGCACCAAATCTTTTCATTGCCTGTTCACTTCTGTACTTCCACAAAAGTCGTCAAAACGGAAAAACAAAGTAAGTCCAATTAATCAAGTCTTCAAGGTCTTCATAAACATATATAGTCTCTCTTGCTACAAACTGCTTGATGTGCACATTTACAAGTCTTTACTAAAACAAAAATGTATTTGAGCAGAAATGAATGAAATCTTGAAGATTTCCAGTATTTTTCACATTGTAACTGCGCACATCAAATAAACCTCTGGCATAAAGATAATAACATTTTGTAAAAAATGTAAGAACCATTTTCATCATGAGTACAACAAGTCGAATGTCAGAAATTGGTAGGAGACTCAAGTGATCTTCGTAGCAGAAGAAAAACAAATAAACTGCATCCAAGAAGCTTCCTCCAGTTCGTCTTTCCCTTTGGTCGCTGCTCTGGTTGGCATTTTGCGTGAAATAACAGCACATTGTATGGTTCCATGTCTTTGTTCACGAGGTGGGGGGCAGGCGAAAACAAGCATCCCCTGAGTCCTCTGACTCCACTTCAAGTGAATGTCAATTTACAGCCCCCGTAAAGTCATGTTTGGGGTGACAGGGATGTGCAGGGATCTCAGTCACACCCCAGAGGTAAAAACAAACACATTTATTATGAACAGGTCTCTTTGTCACCCACGGGTGCTGCTGCTTCTCTCGCCCAGTAGCCAGTATGTCCTCACCTTTCCTTTACCCTTTAGGACAATAAGTGAGGGTACAAGGGTCAGATTAATGTAGCATGTTTACATTAAGCAAGCACAAGTTACATATAACACAAGCATTACCTTCATCTCCACATCCCCCCTCAGTTCTAGCTCAAAGCAATTCAACTCCTCCAGGACATTTCTCGTGGCCGTAGAAACGTGGATCTTAAGAGCTGGAATACAGAAAGATGAGTTTGGCTAGTATAGCTGCAGGAGCCTGGAGATTACACTGATACACTTTAAGTGGCTAGAAATCACCAGAGGATACATGCCATGTTCTGTTAGGACTACCAAAACTCTAAGTATGATGGAACAAAGCCAGATAATGCTACAAGTGCATTGTCTACAGACACAACTGATATGAATACTACACAGCAAGCATGCTGACAACATGAAGACTGTAAGTATGTTGGAAGTCAGACAGTGCTCGGCCAAGAACCCATACAAACACAACCAGAACATCTAAGATTGTAAGCACTCTCATAGCACAAGGATTGAGAGCATTCTGCAAAAGAGCCAGTAAAATCCATAGTCAAAACCAGTACCATTAGCACGCCACCTATCTAGAGGGACAGTCAGGTATAGCTTGCACTGTACACAGATATAGATCTGGATACCTCAACTGATACCCAGAATAGCTACATACACTAAGTGATACTGCTAAAGATACCCAGGAGAGTGACACTCGCCATCTGGGGATACTCATGGCAATCAAATACAACATTTGGCACCTCTACAGATACCTAGGAAAGCCACACACCACATGGCACCTCTAGAGACAAGCTTTATGTGACACCTGTAGAGATACCTGTAACCGCCAAATACATCATGTGACAGATAAACGTAGCCAAAATGAACACATGGCAGCTCAAGATACCGCCCGTATTGGGCCTGTCTAGAGATATGCAGCTATTTACCTTCTCCGTTAGATTCCATGCGCGATGCTGTATTCACTGTGTCTCCAAACAGGCAATATCGAGGCATTTTTAGTCCCACTACCCCGGCACAGACAGGACCTAGCAGAAAGAAGAGTCTTTAGTGAGTCTGTGAGCATCCATGGTGACAAAGAAAATAAGCCTGCCTCATGCAATCTACAGCGGTCTATGAGAATGAGCAATGCATTTGTTTAACAGGTAAAACAAAGTACAGTGACTTATCCTTTCCAGCCTTAACCTGGAAGGTAGACTGCAAGATCTTCAGTATGAAAATGTCATAGAAAACAATGTCATCATTGTGACAACACCTTAAAAACGTGAGAGCTTTCCCATTTAAGGAGCACTCTCCACCCTCTCACCTGTGTGAAGTCCAATGCGAAGTCGAAGCTGCTGGTCAGGCCTGTGACGGATTTTGAAGGTTTTCACAGCATCTAGGAGAGCAAGGGACATGCGTGCAATCTCACGAGCATGGAGCTTACCATTACGAACCGGGAGACCAGACACCACCATATATGCATCGCCTATAGTTTCCACCTTGGGGAGTGGAGGAGAAAGAACGAGACTCGAGATAAAGCAGGAAGAGAGAGATTAGAAACATAGAGTGTATATATAGTAATTCTAGAATAAGCCACCTTTAATAATAATTGTTATTAATAATAGTGATAACAATAATGATAATTTACAATCACGTAATATCACAAATTAAAATAGCAATCTGGGTACCAAAAACACTAATAAGCTGATGTAGTGGTTAGGGTGCTGCTAGACTGCAGATGCTGTTCCCTGGTTATTGGTCAAAACATCTGAGAATTTTACCTAAACTTTGGTCTCGAGGCTGGTATTGTTGACGAAGAAGTTCCACTTCATCAGTTTCATCCATATGGTAATGCTACTCATCGCCTAAGTGAGTCAACAGACATTCTCAACTAATGAATGGGATTAAAATAAGGATCACATTGATTTTGGTCAAGCAGAAGTGGAACTTCCACATTAGCAATTACATGTTTGAAAATGCTTTAACCAAGAACCAAGGGAAAGCACACACAGCCTAATGGCTCCAAAACTACTACACTGACATGTACCAAATATGGTGCTCAGAATGCTCCTCTAAGAAATAGAGCAAATGGGAGAAGAGTCCCAAGGTGGTGAAATGTGACTCACCTTGTACACATCAAAGTTGTCTATTATTGCATCAAAGCAGGTGTAGAGATCATTCAATAAAGTTACTACCTATAAAATGGAAAAATTACAAAATATAAAATTAATTAATGAATAAAATCTAATATATTATATTAATACACACACACACACAAAACAATTAAAGTGCACTCACTGGACGTATTTACTTATTTTCAATTGCTTGCAGTAACGCCTTTATTTATCCACGGCATTAATAAACGCAGTAGACTACTGTGCTTTTTACTGCCGTGGATAAATAAAGGCAGGACTGCAAGTAATTGCAAATAAGTCCAGCGAGTGCACTTTTATTTTTTTATTTTGTATCTGACAGAAGTTGCACCGTGGCCAACAATATACTGAGACGTCGAGTGCAGAGTCCTTCTCGATTGTATATATATCATTTTTATTTATTCATAAAAAAATGTAAACTAACACATTTGTTGCCATTACATAAACACAGCACAATGTGCTATATTATTCACACATGCAGTTTATCACAGACTGCACATTGAATCCTGTATCTCACTAAAGAACGATGAACAGTACAGTGTGTGACAGACCCAACACTGAGCCCAGCACCTCTCCATAGACCCAACAAAGACACATTATCTTCATAACACATTCACATTGGACACAATAGCGCTCCACAGGTATTGCACATAATGTGGTATGATTCAAATGATGAGGATACAAGATGTGATAGCTAATTAGTTTTACCTGCATCGGGGTGCTCTCTGCAGACAATGCTGTGAACCCCACAATGTCGCTGAAATAAATGGTGACACTGTCAAAGGCTTCTGCCTGAACTGTTTCTCCTCTCTTCAGCTGCTCAGCCACGGAGCTGTGGGTCAGGGAGAGACAGCAAATTCATACATTAACCGGGTGGAGAGGGAAAGAAACGGGGGGATTGTAAGATGCAGAAAGCCAAAACAAATCAAAGGTCAAAGAGTTTAGGGTGGTGGAGGAGAGAGAGCAGGTATGGGATCACAATAAAGGATCATGAATGGCATGAACTTAAAGCCTCAAAGAACAGGAGAGAGATCACACAGTGTAGGGTGGGAGAAGAGAAAGGTCTCACAGTATGGCGTGGGGAAAATGAAAGGTCTCACAAAATGGGGGGGTGAAGGAGGGAGATCACACAATATGGCGTGGTGAAAGAGAGACATCACACATTATTGGGTGCAGAAAAAGTTCTTGATGTACGGAGCAGGGAAATGTCTCACAGTTTGGGGTAGTGGAAATAAAACAGAGCGAATGTCTCACAAATCAGTGTGGCGGGAGAGATATTTTGTGAGAAAGAGTAAAATGCAATAAATCTCTCGCAATGCAAGGTTTCTATAGAGTGATCACATGGCATGTGATAAAGGGAGGTTTCAGATCACAACAGCACAAAAGAATTCTCATAGTACAGGGTGATGGGAGATTTAACCATATGGGTAGTAGGAAATGTGTCTAGCATGAAAGATGTGTTACAGTACAAGGTGGTGGAAGAGAGGTATCACATAAAATGGTATTGTTAGAGATAGGTCTGGCAATAGAGAGGATAGCAGTGGACTTAAAACAGACCAGAGCTGCTCACACTCACTGTGGCAGAATCTGGTAGAGTAGTGCTTCTGCTTTACGCTTTTCCTCCAGGTAGGCCTGTGTCCGCTCCTCCACCAGCTCCTCTAGGTTATTAGCATATTGCTCCATCCGAGTGAGCAAGTTGTCCAGGATATTAGAGCTGCTCTCCCTGGGTGAGAAGTTAAACACATGGAGAGTGTGTAGGAAGGGGGACGAACAAAAGGAGAACACGGAACAGGAACAAATTGAGATTGAGGAAAAAAATAACAAAGACTACCTGTTGAATTTCCGTAGCAGTACTTTAATCTGGTGGAAGTCTGGCCTCTCTAATGGATCTTCAGCCCAGCAACGTTGCATGAGAAGTCCCAGCTCCTGAATATGACAATACATGTTGGTGGAGGGCCTGAAATTGGGCTTCTCCCGGCTCCGCACTCGCTCAATTACCTCTGGCCACAAGAAAGTAATGTAAAAAAGTTGAAAGTAGAACATCAAACAGAATGCTCACACAAAGAGGAGCGCAACACACTCTTTATAGAGAGAGAAGGTATGAACACGTTACAGATATGTCAAGAATTGATGGAAAGACATAAAAGGATAGTGAATCTTCCAGTGAAGGATGGCCACGCAGGATCCCTACCTTTAGGACTATAGTCTGAACCATCTATGTAGAAGACACCGTTCCGTAGGGCAATCTCTTGCAGTATAATACCAAAACTATATACATCTCCTTTCTGGGTACCTTGTGGGGGAGGATTTTCCATGCGGAGCAGTTCAGGAGAAGTCCAAAGCTTCTCTGAAAAAAGAGAAAATATTGTGGAGTATTTGAGGGAGCATAAACATTGCCTTGCACTTTGATTGCAGCCTCCTCCCATGGTTCCTCTCTCAAAAACACCATTTTACCTTTTATTCCCACACTCAAAGCATCCACAATTCCTCTAATCACATGCACACATGCCAATGTTGGCACTCACTGGCATAATAAGCATGGGTATCCTCTGAATCCAGAGCGCAGCGGAAACTCGCCAGGCCATAATCCGTTATCTTTAGGACAAAGCGACCATCTACCACACAGTTGGAGGACTTGAGGTTTCCATGAGATACAATGACACTATTATGGAGAAAAAGCATCCCCTGGAGAGAGATTTAACAGTGGGTGAGATACTGGGTTAGGAGGAAACAGAAGAGTGTGAAAGGATACAGAAAGTATTATAGAGAAGTACTTGGGATGAGAGAGAACAATGAACGAGTCAATTAATGAAAAGAGCAAAGTAAGGAACAAAAAAGGAGTGGAAATGAGGAAAGGGCAACCAGGGAAAGTGCAGAGCTTGGCAAAAGCTGCAGCCTAACAAAAGTGCCATCATTTCCCACAATTTTCTTTACGATTATAAATGGGATTATTTACATACAAAAATACTGTTGAGAGACACAAGATTTCAATCAAGGAGGAAAAGGAAAAACTATTTGTCAGATGGGAGGAGAGGTCTATATCAAGTTGTAAAGAGGAATGGTAGTGGAGAAGGAGAGAAACTAAAATGGATAATGAAAACAAAGGTGAAGTGTGGAGGGACAGGAGGACTTGTAATAAGAGAAGAGTCACCCAGTTAGATCTCCACCTATGGCAATCTTACTGGTGGGTTATCAGTGACTACAAATACTACAGGGGGGAAGTCCCATAATAGGAGGTAGGACTTTCCTTAAAAATGGTGTAGCCTGTGAGAAATTCTGTAGATGAGGATGTGGGAATAAATAGTAGAGTGAAGGGAACATGATGGGTGTATTTGTTAATTAAAGACGAGATGTGTTGAGGAGTGTACAGTACATTATTAGCACCTCTAACTGTGGCTCTAATACGGCTGTTCCCAAGAACTTGGGACACGGTAGATAATTACCTTAACAATGTCATTTGTTAAAGAGTATCTGAACATCCAGTCCAATGTGATGCTTTCATTCTCCAGGATATCCTGCAAACACCAAAAACACACGTGATGAGATAAAACATGTCTTCTCTGTCCATGATATAGAGAACTTTTACAAATACTATAACATTATTTGGGTGTCAGTGGCAATATATATTTAAATTGTCTTAAGAGACAACGCAGTAACAATAAAAGTTACTAGTTGTAAATAATCATGAATTTAAGCTTACAACGAGATAGATGGCCATGCTTTTTGTGGATCTTACCTGTAGGCTACCCCTGGGGCAGTACTCAATGAGAATGCAGATGTTTGGTGGGTCAATGCAGCACCCCACAAAGTGGGTAAGATGTTCATTTTGCACATCCCTCATCTATAATACAAATGTGGTTGAAAGACATGAATTTCTAGTGTTAAAAAGTGAACAACAGGATAAACAGCCCTAATAGGAGGAGCCACTACTTTACATTCACTAGTGGTAAACACTGTAATTATGTTATTGGAGGTAGTTACAGAGAAGAAAGTAGTGGGATAGAGAGATAGCAGGATAGAATTAAAGAGGAGGAGATTTCGGGAATGGAGTTATATAGAGAGGTAACAGGGATTGAGCTACAAAGGGAGAGGTAGCGGGGGTGGAGCTACAGAGAGAGAGGTAGCAGAAATTAAGTTAAAAAAGAAAACGTAGCAAAAACAGAAGCGGTATTGGGGTTTGAATCACAAAGGGAGCGTTAGAAACAATTGAGTTAGCAGGAGACGTAGGGGATGGATTTACAGAACAAGAGGTAGCAGGTCTGGTGTTACAGAGATAAAAAAAGTAGTGAGGATGAAATTACAGAGGGAGAGGTAGCAGGATAGAATAACAAAGGGGAGATTATTGCTGCAATGGAGTTCTAGAGGGAACGGAAGTGGGGATTGAGTTACAGAAGGAGAGGTAGTGGGGATCGAATCACAGAGGGAGAGTTAGCAGTGCTCGAATTAGCGTTAAACTTAGGGGAAGGATTTACAGAGAGAGTGGTAGCAGAGTTACAGAGAGAGAATAGTGGGGATGGGTTGTGTAAAAAGTGATAGTGGGGATAAAGTAACTTAGGGAAGGGTGATGGGGACAGAGGGAGAGGTAGTGCTCTATAGTTACAGAGTGAGAGATAGCCTATATGGAATTACAAAGTATGTAGAAACAGGGGTGAAGTTGAAGAAGGAGGGTTAGGGGAGCTATAATGATAGATGTTGTGGTAGTAGGGATAGAGTTACAAGGGGAGAGATAGACGTTACAGAGCAAGAGATAGTGGGGATGGAATTAAAGAGGATACATCTGGAGTTACACAAAGGGCTATAGCAGGGGTGAATTACACAGCGGGGTATCAAGGAGAGGTACAGAGAGGAAGAAGTAACAGAGATCGAGTAATAGAGGTAGTGGGCTGGAAGTACAAACTGAGAGGTAGTGGCACTAGAGTTACAGAGGGAGTGCTAGAAGCGCTAGCATTACAGGACAGAGGCAGATATGTCAGAGTTACAGAGGGAGAGATAGCAGTTCTGGAAATATAGAATGAGAGATAGCCAGGTAACAGGTTACTGATGGAAGAGGAGAGACAGATTGAGTGATAAAGAGATGGTGAGGGTGGGATGGATAGATATAGTAGAAGCAGGGTAGGATGGGCAGAGAGCGAGACACAGGGTGAAAGGAAGAGTCAATGAGAAAGGAGGAGGAGGTTTTCTCTCCCAAGTGTCTGAACATCTAAAACATTACTGAAATGTCAGGGTCAGTTCTGATTAATATTGGAACAGAGCAAATAACATTATCTGTTTGAAGAACAGCGGAGATGGAAAGAGAGAGATTCCTAAGGATAAGAGAGACACTGACATGAGGCTGAGAGACAGAGGGGGAAAGGGGCCAATACAAAGAGAAATTGAGCAAGAAAGAAAACAAAGCAATTATCACCCCCAAAAAAGAGAGAAACTTGCATATTTTGTAATAGTAAACAATGTGTGCCAAACATTTAACGCAGATCACGTAAATAGCAATTACTAGAGCAGGACTCTCCAGCTGCTCTGGAATTATTACTCCCATGATCCTCAGGCAACATTCCGCTAGGTTAGTGTTGGCTCAGCATCACGGGAGTTGAAGGTCTGCAACTGTACGTGCCAATTTTTGCTATCTTCAAGTAAAGCATCTATAAAACCCAGTCTATATTTTTGTGTTGACATTATACAAAGCAGTTAAATAGTCAATGAAATGAAATGCCTCTAGTGTTTTGAGAACTTCCCAGCAAGCACTTGGCCTCGTTTTGCCGACCAGCAGCTCATTTTGTGCATTTGTTATTTTGTTATGATGGTTTGCAAAACTTAGAAGGTAGGGGGAGAGGCTGCGGCATGAGTTCTCCCTGGCATAAGGAGATCCATAGCAGATAAAATGAAATATCAGTAAAAAGGATATTTAACTCGAGTGAACTTTTAAAAGAATGAAATGTGCAAAAAAAAAAAAAAAGCTTAGCTTTTTTTTTGTACAGATTAATATAAAGCAATGTTAAACTATAGGGTGGAGTAGCAGTCCCCAAGAGTGGAGTGTGTGCACGCGTGTAAGGGGTCAGCGTGAAGCCTCCCACTCAGGTTAAGTGGAGGGGAGCATGGTCAATAAAACAGGCTGTTTATGGGATTTATGATGGGTCAGCAGCTTTTCCTGGAAGTGTTAGCCAAGGATGTGTCTGAAAGAGATGGCTCCCAGATGAACACAGAAGGAGGATCGTGCAAGAAATGGGTCATCATTGGGCTATTCAGTGCATGGGAATGTGGGGGCCAAGATCACCGAATGGTCAGCAGGAGGGGTCCAAAAATTGCTTACATGTTTCAGCTCGAACAGAACTTCCCGAGTTAGTTCTATGCGCTTGCGGTTTATATATTTAATAGCAACGATATTGCCCTGTATGGAAAGGAAAATGAGAGCGTTATTAGCAAGGTTAGAAAATCATTGACAATCACAGGAGAGGACTACGGGAGACAGGTGGAGGGTCATATCACTAATAGGAACAGATAAGATAACACTTTTAGGAGCAGTATTTTGGTCATTTTTTAAGAAGAAAAGAAGAAAGCCAGACAAAACCAATGACTCAATAACACATCAGGGCAGTGCCATACAATAGTTATAAGACCGCATTGATTGTAACAGGTCAATGTTCATGTGTGGCATATCATAGTGAAGGAGGTTTGGTTACCTTGTAATAGGCCGTCTTGGCATAAATCTGAAATTGACCCTCAGTTGTGAGAAGTGATCCATAATTGGAACCTCGCTGGAGTAAAAAAAAAAGAAGAAAAAAAAAAAAAGGAAATAGTGGGAATACAAGATATAAAAAAACACTTTCCTGTAAAAACGTGCGTATGACACAGTTTGTGGACATTTCATTTCTAGCAATCTACGCACAAGTGAGAGTTGCAAAGGGTGGTAAGAAAGCAGATAAGATCATTTTTTGGCTATGAGTGTGCATTGTGGAATTTGAGAAGACCTTGTGATGATGATGATGATGAATATACTAATAAACCTGTTATGAAATGTTTTGGAAGGCAGGGTGTTTAAGAAGAGGGATATGAGTTGAAAGACAACAGTGGGAGAAGATTAAAAGATTGAAGACTATCAAATAATGTTATGAAATCAAACAATAATCAAACAACGCCAGAAAATAGTGACTTCTTTGCATAGAGCACCAATTGACTATAAATTGACTAAATCCCAATCCTAGCATAACATGTGTGGTGCAACATTAAGTCATAGGCATTTATTTCAGGATTAAAAGTTTGTCTCTGGGTGTATCCATACCTTCCCTTAGTCCCTAAATACACAATGTTGATTTATTAATTAACATGGTAGGATAATACTGTATATGTAATGATAGCACACAGCTGTATATCCCTCAGCTAATACTATCAACTATCTAAGTGGAGAGTACGAAGGCTTGCAGTATGTAACATAAAAAACGATTTTTTTTTTAACACATTCTAGATTCAATTTCTTTGTCAGTACGTAATGTGTTAGGACCATGGTAAAACATGTAACAATTCCAGCACCAAGAGACCCAATAATTCCTGAAAAGTCTTCAAAGGGTGTCTCTACCAGAATGGTTTGGCAGGGGATCTGTTGGGTAATAATCACTCTACTCAGTAATGTCAATTCATCCTCTGTGAATGTAAGATAATGTCACATGAAGCTGCGGCACAGCGTTTTTGTAATTTTTCACACACAGGAGGACATGAGACCAGCGTAATCAAAGATTCAGATGATTTAGTGGGAGCCATTCCAGCTATTATCTTCCACAAATATCCTGTGGATCTTAGTGCTACAAGTACTGAATCAGCAGGATCAAGTAGACTTCATAACACTCCGGGATATCCATCCGGTACATACTGGAGATAGGGTTAGATATCCAAGAGATGCAGGGGTCTGGATCTTCCTCTGAAATGGTCGGACACATTGCCATTAGTTTGGGTCTAATATGTCCTTCTTCAGAGACATTTCCTTCCTCCGCAGCTGGAATGGCAATTTTTTGCCCTCTGATACCTTACTCCCAGCAAAAGTATTTGCCAGCTTCAAGCTCAGTTACCAAACAAACTGTTAATGACAATCCCAAAACACAGAGGTTGGCAAATATCTAAAACCTAAAACGTTTGGCTAGAGAGCACTCAGGTGGAGCCAGAAAATGGGTTACAAAAAAGCATTTATTAGGGGATAGTGGAAGCACAACATAGGACCACAACAGCTGAAAAATATATGACACATACACATAATAAGCTTGGTAGTGCATATAACAAGCAGCTTTATTCAATCTAAATAAGAACTACTGAGTCTTGTCTCTGCAGACAATCCTCCGCACTTAAATATTAAGATCACTTTGATCCAGACAGGTCTCCAACATTCACCTAAGGAACTGGTCCTTTCTACCCCCTCTCCATACCCTGTGTTTTCCTTGACCAAGTACCCCTTTCCAGCAGGTCTCCCATCTGCTGCAACTGCTTGCTCATCAAAGTAAGCCTGTACTAAATTAGGACTGCAGACATTGCTGGTGCTATATCATAATTGGTTAAAAGTAAGCCAGTGAATGCAGAGAGTTGGACAAAGATTTATTGTCACAGTCGGGTCCTCTGAAGACTCAGACTTTAATGCAAAGATCCCAAGCTATGACAAGAAGTAAGACGTATGGGTGGACTGCCCTTGGACACGGGGTGCGGTTTGTGTTGCTCTGATGAGGTTACCAGTGATAGGGTGAGTTTGCTTCCTGCCCTGCGCAAGTTCTTCTCCATGTTACTGGTCTGAATGTCTTCCCACCGGATTTTCCACAGCTCAGAGGCCAGCTCCTTCTCCAGACGTAGCTTCCTGCAGGAACAGTTTATGAATACATAAACACACACACAAACATATATGTATATACCTATTTTATATATTTATTATATACCCGTTAGACACATACATATATGATTTATACTTTAACACACAGAGCATGGTGGCCCACCTGCATATTATTTAAGTCTGGTTTGAGGTCACTCGTTAACTACGGTTTTATAAATGCATTATGGTGTTAACTAACTAAACTCTGTCTATATTTATTATTATATCTTTGTTAAATTGACAGTAAGGGTCTAGATCTTGGCAGTACAGTGCACGACTCAGAACACTTTCTCCTATAATCCTCTTTTTTCCCCTCTTGGTTTTGACAGCTGACGTTAAACTGTGATCCCATGCAATTACTGGCTCAGCTTGCCGCTTGCATTGAAACAAGGTGAATAGGGCCTGTGAGCACCTAACGAGTATTCCTGTGATTCAGAATCCCTACCGCCCCCTTCTCCCCTTCCATTCTGAGAGTTCCATTTTATGCAACAGCTCAAAGGCCGAGAAACGGAGCAGAAAGAATAATGGACAAAAAGCTCAACCTGCAATTTGCAAGAGGAGCCTGGCAGGATTTACCTGTATATAAAGATGGAGGAGATGGTGATCACAAGCAGTATAAAACACATAACGATGGAAGTTATTTCCAGTATAGAGAAGCTGGCTGTGAGAAAACAATAAAGTGCACAAAAGTTATGGATCCAAGAATTATCAATGACCTAACTCAAACTGTAATTATATGGCTTCCACCCATTACAACACCCCTACAAAGAACAGTCGCAACAATACCCACTGCATGATATTACAGCATAACATCACCCCTACAACAAACTGACTGCACAATATGCCATCGCAACCACCACCCCACACCAAAACTAGCTGCAAAATACACAGTGCCAACAACGTATTAAACTCCCCTACCCACACTGACTGTACAACACTCCGTTACAACAATCCTACCAATAGTGATTGTACCTCACCCCTACTGATATTGACTATAATACACCCCATTACAGCATCCCTACCAACACTGACTGTACAACACTCCGTTACAACAACCCTACCAATAGTGATTATACCTCACCCCTACTGATATTGACTATAAAACACCCCATTACACTATCTCTACCAGCACTTACTGTACAACACTCCGTTACAACAACCCTACCAATAGTGATTGTACCTCACCCCTACTGATATTGACTATAATACACCCCATTACACTATCTCTACCAGCACTCACTGTACAACACTCAGTTACAACAACCCTACCAATAGTAATTATACCTCACCCCTACTGATATTGACTATAATACACCCCATTGCAGCATCTCTACCAACACTTACTGTACAACACTCCGTTACAACAACCCTACCAGTAGTGATTGTACCTCACGTCTACTGATATTGACTATAATACACCCCATTACAGCATCCGTACCAACAATGACTGTACAACACACTATACAACATTCCATCAATACGGAAAGTTCAACTCATCATCATAAAATACTCACCAATAGCAACTGTACAAACCCTCATTACAACACACCCACCAATACTATCTGTACAATACCCCATTACAACACTCCAACAGTACTGAATGTACAGTTTCCCATGATGACCTGTACAACACATCCAATAAAACCAGTATTACAAGCTCCCATCATAACTACAACAACCAATATTGACTGTATAACATCTTATCACAAAACACCCACCAATACTTACTGTATAACAGACACCAATAATAATTGCAAAGCTTCCCATTGTATCAACCCCATCAATATTGACTGTACAACTCCTCATCACAACATGCATACCAATAGGAACTGTATAACATCTCCTTACATGCTCACCTACCTTTCATACATTCTGGGTAATTGTTATCAAAGCCACAAGGTGGAACATCTCTTGGGATCTTGTTCCCTGGCCAATGGATCTCCCGCTTGGGGGCTATGGTCCGCAATGTCCCATTGTAATTCAATACAATCTGCGGCAGAGGGAAACAGTTAATCACTGGAGTATGTGGCATGATCTCTTACCTTATCTGATGGCAAAACCAGTCTGTTCTCACCTGGAACTCCCCGCTGCGTTCAGACATATCCCACAAGGAATAGTCATTTTCACGGTCCCCATTGGCATCCATCTTCATGAACCCTGACACTCCTGTGACAAACATTATACAAATTAACAGCTTATCTAAAAAGCTACCTAGTAGGAGGATATAACAGTAGATGGTGACTTGAAAACAACTTCTCGAACGTCAGACAGGGATAAGTCTCTGGACACACAGAGAGTTCCACTATAGTCAGTTAAAATGACTTTTCTTGATATAAAGTTAGGGGGCCTTTTGCAAAAATAAACAAAAAGTCTCAAGTCTACTTCACAATCAAACATGTAGAATAAAGTCAGGCCTTGTATTAGTATACTTTAACCTCACAATATGTACCCATAGATGGAGAGTTTGCAGCAGTCTGTATGGATTGATACCGCACAATATTATGTGCCAGATCTATAAGCAGTATGATCCTAGCTAGATTGTGAGCTCTGCAGGTTAGTGAGCTGTACATTCCAGTAAGGAAGCCACTTATTACAGTAACACGTGTCTGTGTAACCTCACACATGAGCTTCAGAGGTTTTTTATTAATGTGTGTCGTCCGTTTCAGAACAAACATTCCTCCCAGCCCCGGCATTCCATATTTCTAATTAACAAGCTGCCCTCATCAACCAGGAGTCACTAGGATAGGCTGCCACGTGGGGGGAAAGAACTCTGCTTGGGTGACCCCTATCTTACAAGCAAACCTCCTGATTCAACAGACAGTGGGTGGAAGGACAGAAGGAGCACCGCGGGAAGAGAGAAAGGGTAGACGAGATAGCAAAATACTGAGTGGACCACAATTGGGAGACAACATGGGGGACACGCTGTTACAGGAAAAGATTAAGAAATAAAATAAGAGGGAGAATTAAATAAGGGAAATGTGGAGAAAGTGAAATTGTGGAAACAAAAGATATGATTTATGGGCACATAGCAGAAATGGGTAAGATCGGGGGATTATTGAAAAGGCTAATCATTAAAATAGAAAGCATGCAAGGCAACAGTAGTATAGTGCAAGATGGAGAGAGGAAATTAATCATATAGAGGATGGATACAAAAAGAGGTGACAGGAGGGAACAGAGTGTACAGAAAACTGGATGGAAAAGAGGGAAGGAGCATTATAGGGGGATGAAGGGATGGTCAAGAAGAGGGGTCAGATGAATGAAGCTATATACTTCTGACCAACCAACAGAAATGCAGCACAGAAAAATAGGAGTACAGTAGGGGGAAAGATAAAGTGATGGCACAGAAGGATGAGGGGTGAAGGGAGATGGTAAATGCGATGGAAGGACAGAGCTGGAAGATGAGTGATTGAAATGAACAGTGAGTACAGAAGGAGATGGAAGAGTTCAGTGGGAAGAAAAACAACACAAGTACTTAAAGGGACACTATAGTCACTAAAACAACTGTAGCTTAATGAAGCAGTTTTTGTGTATAGATCATGCCTCTGCAGTCTCACTGCTTAATTCTCTGCCATTTAGGAGTTTAATTGTTTATGCAGCCCTAACCAACCTCTATACTTTGCACAGCCTTCCTAAACACTTCCTGTAAAAAGTCATCTAATGTTTACACTTCCTTTATTGCAAATTTTGTTTAACTGAGAAATTCTAATCTCCTGCTCTGTTAATAGCGTACTAAACTCTGCAGGAGCCTCCTGTATGCAATTACAGTTCAATTTACAGAGCAGGAGATAAAAAGTTACATCTGAATGAAAATGAGGCTGAATTCGGAGAGTTATGCTGAGGAATCATACTTGGTGTCAGCAGTGGGATACTACGAAGATGCATCACTGACGTGTTAAATGTTCTACTGCACAATAACACTTAACAATTATGTTAAGAAAGTGACATTGCCTGAACTGATGTAACACCATTAATGGAAATCTCTTTGACAGCATCACCGGGGAAATGTGAGTTCGGATCTTTAAAGTATGCCGAATCAGAGTGTAGTGTTAATGGTGGAATCACATAAAGCTGCATCAGTGGGAGACTAAGTGGCATTTTGTCAAGTAGAACATTTGTAATGATGCTTAACAAAGAACTTTAAACAGTGATGTTTAAATGTGTCTTACCGTAGAATGTTCTGTTCCACATGTGACCGGTGACTGCAGAGGCATTCTTCATGCTGTAGCCCTTAGCTCTGGTCTCATTGACGGCATGAGCATAGAGCATGACACCGTCATGGAATGCGGCTGCTATAGTATTCATCTGTCAACACACATGTAGTTAAGCTATATAGTGACACATAATGGTTGTGCTCACATGATAAGCACATGCTTTCATCTTAGGCCATACGGTACATCCTTTGCACACATCCAGGGCCATACATACATACATATACAGTGCACTAAACAAATACACAGAAACATAAAATAAACATAACCCTAAACATAACCCTACACATGGATAATATCTTGCAGATAATTAACTGTCTATTGGGACACAGTGGTGCAACTATCAAGATCTACGATATGTTATAAGCTTGTGAGAAGATCAGGCTCAGATTGCTAAACTATATCTTGATAAAGAATAGTCGAGGAATTGCTAAGAGATATCAAAGCCTGTGTGCATACTAGATCCCCCGACTCCCCCATCCGTACTCACCAGGGTGTCCTCAGTTGTGTGGTTGAAATGCAGAGCAGCATAATGCTTCAGGTCCACCAGGAATCTTTTATATTCAGGATTTTGTGGCTCTCTATAAGTGATAATCATCACTACCTGACCGGGAGACAACATTAGTGAGCAGGCATGCATACTTTGTACTGAATTACAGTAGAACAATTTATAGAATCTCCAGTAATTTACATATTCTAACGCGACATGCTCTGACTGCACTGAGAGACCCAGAACCTGTCCCAGTTCCTGCCACTTGTCATTGCTGTGTGACAGCTCACACCTCAGAGGCAATACACAGTGGGAGACGGGTTAGCTGTCACCATCCATGCCATCTCCTAGCTGAGTGAGCCGGAGGAATGAATGAATGGAAGCATGCATGATTTAGTGCAAACTATCTTAGTACAATCTGAGTGGGTTGATGGTTATTCATTAAATTACTCTTGTATCTATCTATCAGAGCGCATTCTCTTACAGATTTACCAGCTTCCTCTATCTAAATCCAACATGTTATCATCATCTGTTATATATATACACCGCCCCTTTAATCTGTGTCTGGTTCTCTGCCCCTATTTTTAACTCTTACTGCATACACACCCCTTTTTAAAACTCTTTTGGTACCCGTTCTCCCATTTATAACCCATCACCTATTTATAACCCTTACAGTACCCCCATCATCTGTTTATAACCATTTCTGTACTCTCTCTACTGTTTATAATTGTTACTGTACCACATCTCCTCTTTGTAACCTTTACTATATATGTCTACTGCTTAAAACCCTTACTGCACCCCCTCTCCTATTTATAATCTTTATTGTATGTCTCCTGTTTATAACCTTTACTATACCTCTTCTCCTGTTTATTACCTTTACTATACCTCCTCTCCAGTTAATAACCTTTTCTATACCTCCTCTCCAGTTAATAACCTTTACTATACCTCCTCTCCTGTTTATAACCTTTACTATATCTCCTCTCCTGTTTATAACCTTTACTATACCTCCTCTCCAGTTAATAACCTTTTCTATACCTCCTCTCCAGTTAATAACCTTTACTATACCTCCTCTCCTGTTTATAACCGTTACTATATCTCCTCTCCAGTTTATAACCTTTTCTATACCTCCTCTCCTGTTTATAACCTTTACTATACCTCCTCTCCTGTTTATAACCTTTTCTATACCTCCTCTCCTGTTTATAACCTTTTCTATACCTCCTCTCCTGTTAATAACCTTTTCTATACCTCCTCTCCAGTTAATAACCTTTACTATACCTCCTCTCCAGTTAATAACCTTTTCTATACCTCCTCTCCAGTTAATAACCTTTACTATACCTCCTCTCCAGTTAATAACCTTTACTATACCTCCTCTCCTGTTTATAACCATTACTATATCTCCTCTCCAGTTAATAACCTTTTCTATACCTCCTCTCCTGTTTATAAACTTTTCTATACCTCCTCTCCAGTTAATAACCTTTTCTATACCTCCTCTCCTGTTTATAACCTTTACTATACCTCCTCTCCAGTTAATAACCTTTACTATACCTCCTCTCCTGTTTATAACCTTTACTATACCTCCTCTCCTGTTTATAACCTTTACTATACCTCCTCTCCTGTTTATAACCTTTACTATACCTCCTCTCCTGTTTATAACCTTTACTATATCTCCTCTCCTGTTTATAACCTTTACTATACCTCCTCTCCTGTTTATAACCATTACTATATCTCCTCTCCTGTTTATAGCCTTTACTATATCTCCTCTCCTGTTTATAACCTTTTCTATACCTCCTCTCCTGTTTATAACCTTTACTATACCTCCTCTCCAGTTAATAACCTTTACTATACCTCCTCTCCTGTTTATAACCTTTACTATACCTCCTCTCCTGTTTATAACCTTTACTATACCTCCTCTCCTGTTTATAACCTTTACTATACCTCCTCTCCTGTTTATAACCTTTACTATATCTCCTCTCCTGTTTATAACCTTTACTATACCTCCTCTCCTGTTTATAACCATTACTATATCTCCTCTCCTGTTTATAGCCTTTACTATATCTCCTCTCCTGTTTATAACCGTTACTATATCTCCTCTCCTGTTTATAACCTTTTCTATACCTCCTCTCCTGTTTATAACCTTTACTATACCTCCTCTCCAGTTAATAACCTTTACTATACCTCCTCTCCTGTTTATAACCATTACTATATCTCCTCTCCAGTTAATAACCTTTTCTATACCTCCTCTCCTGTTTATAAACTTTTCTATACCTCCTCTCCAGTTAATAACCTTTTCTATACCTCCTCTCCTGTTTATAACCTTTACTATACCTCCTCTCCAGTTAATAACCTTTACTATACCTCCTCTCCTGTTTATAACCTTTACTATACCTCCTCTCCTGTTTATAACCTTTACTATACCTCCTCTCCTGTTTATAACCTTTACTATACCTCCTCTCCTGTTTATAACCTTTACTATATCTCCTCTCCTGTTTATAGCCTTTACTATATCTCCTCTCCTGTTTATAACCGTTACTATATCTCCTCTCCTGTTTATAACCTTTTCTATACCTCCTCTCCTGTTTATAACCTTTACTATACCTCCTCTCCAGTTAATAACCTTTACTATACCTCCTCTCCTGTTTATAACCTTTACTATACCTCCTCTCCTGTTTATAACCGTTACTATATCTCCTCTCCTGTTTATAACCTTTTCTATACCTCCTCTCCTGTTTATAACCTTTTCTATACCTCCTCTCCAGTTAATAACCTTTACTATATCTCCTCTTCTGTTTATAACCTTTACTATACCTCCTCTCCTGTTTATAACCTTTTCTATACCTCCTCTCCTGTTTATAACCATTACTATATCTCCTCTCCTGTTTATAGCCTTTACTATATCTCCTCTCCTGTTTATAACCGTTACTATATCTCCTCTCCTGTTTATAACCTTTTCTATACCTCCTCTCCTGTTTATAACCTTTACTATACCTCCTCTCCAGTTAATAACCTTTACTATACCTCCTCTCCTGTTTATAACCATTACTATATCTCCTCTCCTGTTTATAACCTTTACTATACCTCCTCTCCTGTTTATAACCTTTTCTATACCTCCTCTCCAGTTAATAACCTTTACTATATCTCCTCTTCTGTTTATAACCTTTACTATACCTCCTCTCCTGTTTATAACCTTTACTATACCTCCTCTCCTGTTTATAACCATTACTATATCTCCTCTCCTGTTTATAGCCTTTACTATATCTCCTCTCCTGTTTATAACCGTTACTATATCTCCTCTCCTGTTTATAACCTTTTCTATACCTCCTCTCCTGTTTATAACCTTTTCTATACCTCCTCTCCTGTTTATAACCGTTACTATATCTCCTCTTCTGTTTATAACCTTTACTATACCTCCTCTCCTGTTTATAACCTTTACTATACCTCCTCTCCTGTTTATAACCATTACTATATCTCCTCTCCTGTTTATAACCTTTTCTATACCTCCTCTCCTGTTTATAACCTTTACTATACCTCCTCTCCAGTTAATAACCTTTACTATACCTCCTCTCCTGTTTATAACCATTACTATATCTCCTCTCCAGTTTATAACCTTTTCTATACCTCCTCTCCTGTTTATAACCTTTTCTATACCTCCTCTCCTGTTTATAAACTTTTCTATACCTCCTCTCCAGTTAATAACCTTTACTATACCTCCTCTCCTGTTTATAACCGTTACTATATCTCCTCTCCTGTTTATAACCTTTTCTATACCTCCTCTCCTGTTTATAACCTTTACTATACCTCCTCTCCAGTTAATAACCTTTACTATATCTCCTCTTCTGTTTATAACCTTTACTATATCTCCTCTCCTGTTTATAACCTTTACTATATCTCCTCTCCTGTTTATAACCTTTTCTATACCTCCTCTCCAGTTAATAACCTTTACTATATCTCCTCTCCTGTTTATAACCATTTCTATACCTCCTCTCCAGTTAATAACCTTTACTATATCTCCTCTTCCTGTTTATAACCTTTACTATACCTCCTCTCCTGTTTATAACCTTTACTATACCTCCTCTCCAGTTAATAACCTTTACTATACCTCCTCTTGTTTATAACTGTTACTGTATTTATCTCCTGTTTAAAATTACTCACTCCTAGATATATCCCCTTTAGTATCAATCCTCCATTAGCTACATGTCGTATGGTGTTCATCCCTCCTACATTTATATTCCCTATAATATGCCCCTTATGTAAGCTATACCCTCATGATTGTCCAGTTTATGTCATTCTCTCAAGGCTCTCATTCCTCACTTTCTGTATAGCAGGACTGGAAAATCCTTGGGACAGGTATCCACAGCTTCTTTGTCTGCCTCTTTCACTTTTCAAATCATGCTAAACTGGGCAGAAGGTTTCTGCCAGCCGGTACTAAAGCACATCCCGCCTCTCACATTCACCAACTTATTGACTTATTTTATCTTCTGTCAGAGCCAATAAATCACAGAGTGGAAAACACTTGTGGGGCTCCAGGATCCAGCATAAACAAAATACACAGAGATAGGAAAAGACAGACACACTGTATGTTTATTAATGACTTGAACGTCTCATCAGCCAGTCTGAGGAAACAGCAGAATTCTATTAAAAGTTTGGGTTGCCTCTGGAAAAGCAAAGGACCTTTTGGGACAAGAGGAAATGGCCTTTGTGACTTTCCTTACCTTAAAGGCCTCCTTGGCTGTGGCATCATGTGCATCTCCTCTATGCCAGGGTCGACGAGGGTCAGGAAAGCTGGAGCCATGCAGGCTGGCACCAAAGACATCAATGTAAAAGAAGACATATTCACCCGTACACAGACCAGAATTGAAAGCCTGGAGCATGAGCTGTCTGAAGGTGTCAGGGGTGCAGCAAATGTAGATAACTAGAGAATATGAGAGGGTGCAGGGACAGTCAAACAAGGCGACAGATGATGCATTATTCAGAGAAGTTAAAATCCCTATACCCAATAGTCAAAGTTCCTCCCCTCTGCCAAATCTCTAAACACAGAACAATTCCTCTGCCCAGTGACAAAATACAGCTCCACTCCGGTGACCGAACACTGCGCTTCTCACCTTCTATAACAAATGACCAAACATGGCACTGCTTCTCCATCTGGTGAACAAACAAAGCACAGATCCTCTTCAAGATGACCAAACACAGCACAGTTTTACCACTCAGTGACCAAACATGGAAGAGTTCTTCCACTCAGCGATCATGCATGGTACAGCTCCTCCACCTAATGACTTCACATGGCACAGCTCCTCCAACTAATGACTAGACATGGCACAGCTTGTCCCCCTAATGACTACACATGACACAGCTCCTCCAACTAATGACTACACATGGCACAGCTTCTCCAACTAAAGACTAGATATGACATAGCTCCTCCACCTAGTGACTAAACATGGCACAGCTCCTCCACCTAGTGACTAGACATGGCGTAGAACCCCCATATAATGTCTACACATGACACAGCTCCTCCACCTAATGACTAGACATAGCACAGCTCCTTCACCTAGTGGCCGGATATGGCACAGCCCCTCCACACAGGAACCAAATATGGCACGCTTCTTCACCGAGTCACTAAAAACAGCACAATTCCTACACCATGCCACTTAAAAATGGCCCAGCCCCTATATTCAGTGGCCATGCATACCACATCTACTCCACCCAGTGGTTAAAAATGGCACAGTTCCTTCACCCACTGACCTTCAACAATCAAGAGCCATTATTTACCAAGGGCAAACTAGAGCAATTCTGGGGTAATCAACAGGAACATTCTAGTGGTTGCCATTGTGATTGTATCTAATAGAGTTTAAGGTTTTCCTTAATTAATATGACACAAGCTTCTTTCATGCTCTGGCTCAACAGGGCGCAGCTCTTAGAATCATACACATGTCAGCTTTATGTTCATCTGACCAAAGACGTGGAACATTATGGCCTACTAATGAGCATAGAGACAGAAGTAAGCTGCAAACCAATTACAGTTATTGTAGTTTATTTATAAAACATAAAAGTATTTCGTGGTGCGTAACATTTTCATGTACCATTAATATTGTTGATGTTATGTAACATTTGCCCCTGTGTTAATATCATTTAAATGGTTGCGAGCAGCACAACTTCACCGATGTAGGAAGCATGGAGATTCCCCAGACAACCAGCTTCCGACTTCACTGATATATACATCACATTTACATTTAAACACAGCCTTGGTGTGTGTAATGCGATTTTCTGATCACAGAAGACCAATTTCCATAACATTCTATTTTTATAATGGTTATTATTACTGGAATGGGACTTTCCATATGGCTGCATTTTCATACACTGGCTTCTCAGTACTTATGATATAGTTCTATCGGCTGTCACTTGACTGCGTTTAAAAGGAGTGGGAGGCACATAAGCTCACAGTGACGCAAATCTTTTACGAATGGTTACATTAAAGAGACAGGGAACGGATGTGTACATCCTCCCAAACTGGGGTGTTAAATCTGGATAGTAGGGGGTGTGGAGGACTGGTATGGGATTCTCATAGATGAAATGGTTGGGGTGTTTAAAGGATGGCCAACAAGGCAGCCAATCATGACCACTTGTGTTTGAAGTAGTTAGATTGTAAGCTTGTTTAAGCAGAGCCTTCTTTACCCACTGTTCCACCATGTCAATCAAGTTTTGTTAGAATTTAGTATTTGTCTCGTGTCTAGAGTTTGTTTACCTGTTGTTCAGCACTGCGGTATATGCAGGCGTTATATAAATAATTGTAATTATAATTAGAGTATGCTTGTTAAGGCACACACACTGACTTGTGATAGCTTCAGACATCCACAAGCTTATTAACTGAAAATACTCGTACTGTGCTGTTTGTGGACTTTTGTCTCCCCAGAAACCAGAAAACAGTGAATAATATGGAACAGAGGGAATGTCTTTCTAGATTATGGGCATATCTGTAATACTGCTCAATTGTGAGTTTGACAGTGTCCCAAAAGGTAGACAGCTGCCACAATATCATCAGTTAAACTGAAATGTGTCTGTTTAGCTGGCTTCAAACCTTAGAAAGAAAAACTGCTATAAAGATTGGGATTAGGAAATCTAAACTTCATCAGCCTTTATTAAATCTTTAACTTAGTGAATGCTTAGTCTATGTTGCTAAACTCAATTTAAAGCACCAACAGGGTTAAAATAGCTTAAGAATAGAGAAGCGGACGATCTCCCTACTGGCTGATCTGCTGGACAATGCTGCAGCAGTTGGCCTGGGGCTGGCGTAGTGGCCAAACTTGGACTACCGGGACACTGACTTCCTCTGTCACTATGCTAGTCAGCATGGGTATAATGTAACAGTCTATGGCATCAGGGCAGGAGGGACCATAGTTATAAGTAACTACTCCCCTCTATGCTTCCCCCGGGAGTAGTGGTCACGGGCCCTACCACTCATAGAGTACAACTATATTGCAGTAGCCTGTTTTTGTCATGCTTTAGCCTTTTTTTTTTATTCTCATGTATAATTTAGCGTTGCACAAGTTATCAGCAATAACCTTCCAACTACCACATGTCTTGCCACTTTGCCGACATACCAATCGACCTGTAATTATACACCAAAACCAGAGCAATGTTTCAATTTAGCGTTATCGCTCTTAATCAACATACAAATTAGACAGTTACTCATTTATATCTATGTCAATGTCTGCTGATTTTCTATAATATTGTTACTGCTGATATAATCCCACTTTCTTATAAGCATGTTTATAATTCTAAAAACTGTGCCGTTCTCACATCTGTCATAATATTGATTGTTTTCACTGACATATCCAGGCTTGTCCTCGCTGTTGTGGCATTACAAGCCTATTTGTTTTCTTTGCACAAAAAAAAAATAAAGATTTAAAAAAAAAAAAAACTATTTAAAAGTTGATAGAAAAAAGAGACTAATGCTTATTACCTGGCCTTATAGTGTCAGGACTTAACACAAAATAGAGAAGTACAAGATATGCGAAGGTCAGGGAGACAGAATGTAACAAACAATAAGACAAGCCAAAGGTCAGGGAGAATAGAATAAAGAATAATCTTAAATGCGCTTATATAGCCTTAAGTAGGTAGAGTTTGGTCAACTTTTTTTACTGAAGCCAGAATGTGGGTGCGTGTCATCAGTATGATGATGAATAAATGTCCACATCCTAAACCAGGCCTGGGGAGGTGGAGCCATGTGGCCAGCGTCAGAAAGGAAGCCAGAAAAAGGCACAAATGCAGAAGAGGTGGTTGGAAACAGCTCCTGCTGTAAGTTAATAGACCACATAGGGACACACCTCACATGTACATGCTGAGGGGTTTCAGTGACAATATGGACAGGCCAAGTCAAAATGTCAGAAAAAAATTCTTTGCTTACTAATACAGAAGAGGCTACATATGTTCAACTTCCACAGTCTGGGGCCCAATGAGGGGGATATAGATGGTGACGAATGGGGAGACTTTTGGGAGGCTGCAGCCAAGGTGTCTATCTGTGTAACTTCCCAAGAACATATGCACACAACCCCTCTGTACCTGGGAGACCAAGTGCGGAAAAAAGGGAACGTCCCTTTGTCTCCCAGGCCCAGAGAGCCCGCCCGCGGGAAAAGAGCTGGTCTCTTTGTCCCAGTGGGCATCGCAAAGCCCACCAAACTTGCCAGTGCCCCAGGAATGCCCACACATATTGATAAAGTACCATTGTAACAATGGAATACTGTAACAGGGACAAATATATGTTTCTGTAAGGTACACTGGAAATGTAAAGTGGTGGTTTTCTTCTGCCCCTTAAATAAACAACTTTAAAAAAAAACATCATTTCACACCAGTATGAATTTGAAATATATAACATATATTTTAGTAGATTTCAGGGAGAGAATCAATGTGTAGGGCAATTGCCAGGTAATGAGAAAAAGGGCTACTCCGTAGCCTGCCGTCTATGGTTTTTAATAGTAATGACATCTCTGTGAGTCGGAGCATAAGGATGTGGAAAGAGATAGATACAGGTCAATGAAAGAAAGAATAAGAGAGAGGATAGGGGAAGAAAGTAGGAGCAACATTGAGGATGTAGAGGCTGCTGGGTGCAAACTAGGTTGTTTTTGCTAGAGTGGCGGAACTAGATAGGGGGTTATCTCTCTATTGGTGGGGGCCGAGGTTTCTCAACGCTACATAATTGCATATTAAAATCCTGACATTCCCTCTGAGCCTCATGCATTTTCACCTGGTAAAATCTTTCTGTAATAAATGTGTTTTGACAACACATAACCATAAGCGTACAATGAATAACCTAATCTATACAAACCTTGGACAAAACATTTTTACACTGAATACATTTCACATTAGCTTTTCATGATTGGTTCCTTTTATTAATCCATTAAACCCTAGAACAGGAGAGTTCCAGGAGGATGTTCTATCTGTCCGTGTGAGAATTGTTCTCCTAGTTTATACTGTCCCATTAGCTGGGATAAAAACCAAAAACCTCTGTTACATCCCTGTTAGAAAACGTACCCACCACTGAATAACATTATGTGAAGTAAATGTGGAGATAAGTCAGGCAATTAATATTTTTTTCCTTTTCAAAGAAACAGAGGAAGTCTCCTACAAAAACATTTGGTTGACTTTCAAAGCATGCATAACAAGTGTAATTATAGGGATAGCGTCCGCCACAAAGAAAGAGGCCCATCGTTTAGAGACAGAATTAACTCACAAATTGAAGCCGCTGCAGTGCCAACATAAAGTGACACATGAAGAAAAACCTTTTAAGAAAATTATCATGATTAGAGGGATTATCAACAAATTGCTCAAAGAAAATAGTTCTATGAAAAAGCATATCAGCCAGATATTATGGCAGCCAATAAATAGAGAGGATTAAGGACAATGTTTTAACATATACAGTATCTGCCACTAAGAACTTCCCAGTGACCTAAAAATACACTGCAGACGAATTTGCTAAATATTATTTTAATTTATTCAATGGATCAACCCTGAGTGCATAACCTAACACACGTTTGAACGAAACTGTTCTCTCTTTCTTGTCTTATCCAGAGCCACCAAGAATGATTAAATAATCAAGTTATGGGGGCGGGGCCGGGCCGCCGAGCCGAGCGGTCGCAGGGAAGAGCAGCTCATGCAGACCGAGTGATATACACGCTATAACCCGCGATTTATGGGGCACCCAGCGACCAACTACCTTGTATGCGGACTACCGAAGTCGGGGTGAGGCTCGCTCTTGAAGTTCCAGTCCCCCGGAGGCGGGATCCCTGCAGCACCAAGCGGGACCCGACCTGGCGGTGAGTGAGGTGGACGGCCGCCACCTCGCTATCCTGCCCGACGGAGCCGATCAAGCGCACAGCACATCGGCAGGTCCGGCCCTGTTCCCCCCCCACCGGACCGGGGGGGTGATCCCGGTCCAAGCCTTATGACCACACTCGGAGGCACTACTTACCCACCGAGAAGGCCTGAGACCCGCAGTCAAAATGGCGGCGGCCACGTGTGCGAGGCCAGACCGGCAGACCCAGAGGCAGACTACAGACAGGACCCAGCATGGAATACAAAGCTGCAAACCTGTGGTGACATATACCGGACAGCAACATCTAAAACCGGTAACTCACTGACACGCATCACTCTACTCCTGGAGACGGAGCTACCTGTGGGACCACACACCCCTCTTCTGGGCTGGGCGCTCACCGAGAGGATCCCCTCTACAGCCTGCCATATCCCCCGGGGACAGACCGCAACCCGGCGGAAACCCGGGGCCCACGATCCTGTTGATGGGATCAATGGCGCAAGGGCGCGAGCGCCTACGAAGGCCCCAGGCCGAAGGCTGGTGACCCATGGTGCTGGCAATGTCACAACGCCGGGAAATCCTACGACCAAGCAACTGAGGTACCACGGCGCACCCGGCGCGAGATATAACCGAGATGACCGGACACACCGACCACCAAATATAGACCCCCTATAAGCCTACCCATGTTCTGGGCCACACAACCCGGATACCGCCTACAGGAACCTGTCTGTGGGCTGCTCTGGACTACCTGACAGCCTGACCACACTTGCCCATGGTTCAACGGACAGAACCCATACACCCAGGAGCACAGCAGGCATATTCCACTGGACGATATACAGTAACAGAAGGGACATTTTTATTCCAGGCAGTCACCATGCATGCTGCCCTATATTTCAGCGATGTAATATATGTCTCCTCTATATGTCCAATGTCTCATGTATACCCTTTAACCAGTCCTGCCCAGCGATATTTTTAAGCTGCTTGCTGCCCACACTAATGCGACTATGCTGGTGTATTCTGTTAGGCTCCTAACCCACATATATCCTACTGTTACTTGCCACCATACGGTGCAAAAACCATAGGCCACTCGAGCGGTACCCCTACTGGCGAACCGACTTACTAATAGGCTGCTGAAACCAGTGTAAACCCTCTATCCCGGTCTGGCTGACATAGGCCGTTAAACACCATACCTAGGCTTAACTGCACGAGACACTAAGTGGCATTTCATGCGATATACTGGCCTACTTGTTATCTGTTAGCATAACTAAACTAAACGACTGTTATAATCCTGTGGTCTCAGTTTAACTTGTGCCTATCTTGGCCTCCACGGCTCAGCTTTAACCTGAATCACTCACTTTAGATGCTCCACATGACAATACCCTTGAATGTAAAGCTTTGATTTGCTGTATTGCATCTACTTCTAGCTTGCTTACAATCGTCTTCGCCGAACGACCCATAAGCGTACTTAAACTAATGTGTTACTATTGTAAAGCCCGATCTCTTTATGTTTTTACACAAAATATGTTTTGATGTATCAACGTCATGTTAATTAAGCAGGATAACCGAGACATACATTATAACACACATGTTTGAATGGCTCAATGTTTTAAGCTTGTTTATAAAAAATATATAAAATGAGGCGGACAACTCTTGGAGATTTTGTAACTTGATATGACGATATTAACCTGTGTAACCCCTGCAAGTCTCCCTCTCTTTATTCTGTATCACCATAACCCTATGCCTCAATAAAAGAAAGATTTACAAAAAAAATAATCAAGTTATTGGAAGAAGACATGTCACAGAAGGAGATAATGGGAATTTTCAAGAAATGTAAACTCTAGAAGCCTACTGGACCAGATGGATTTGTAACTAACTTCTACTCAAAATACTGGGAGATGTTAACCCCAACATGGATATTTTATTAATGAAAGAAACAAATCCCCAACATAAAATTCACGAGCTCCCAACTGTAGTCATTCATTGGGAAAGAAAGGACCCTTCTTGCTGCAGTAGCTACAAGCTGATTTCTATCATAAATTTGTATGTCAAAGTATATGAAGTATATAACGTTCTAAACAATAGGATGGGCAGCCTTATACCAGCACTAATTAACCCGTTTCTGTGGAGGATACTCCTTAATATGTTTTCCATATAAATTCATGAAAGAGCTACAACCTTAGCATAGCTCTCTCTTCAAGTCAGTATAATTATGGGTCACATCTCTAGTTATCTTCCAATCTTAACTAGACCGGGCTGCCCACTTTCACCTTTATTATTTGTATTAATCACAGAAACACTAGCAGAAAAGAAATATAACTGACATTCATATTAAAGGCCTCAATTGTGGAATTTCTGCAAATGTTACATTGCCTCATTTGCAGTTGATATCTTGATCACTGCGATAGTCTTTTACTGCCTTGCCAAATTAATACAAATATGTACCTGTGTTCTTCCAGATTATCAGGGTAAACAATAAAGGTCAAATGTAAGGTTCTGAATAAGCCACTGCCAATGACTACAAAGAGTATATTGGAGAACAGTTATTCTTTCAGATGGTGTGATGGACCAATTAAATACCTTGGGGTCACAATCACTGGAGAAAAACAAAAGACATGTAATTGTACAACTACAGACCAATTCTACTTGTTCTAAACACTCCATAGTTGCAGGGATTTATATCAAATATAACTCATCAGAGGAGTATAAAGTCTATGCCATCAAAATTACAATTCTTCCAGTGAGTCTGTAAATATGTCGCACCATTGTGAATTATAAATCTGACATACATAAAAAGCAAAATAAAATACTTAAATTAATCTAGAACAATAAATAGCCATGGTCTCACTAAATATCTTGTACGGATCTAAACTGCTTGCAGGTTTAATTGTTCTGAATATCCTTTTGTAGCAGATGCTGCAGTCAAACATGGCCCATGGAAAAACAGAAAAACATGTTGGGTCAATATATCCTTTTTAGTTTAAGCAATTTAAGCACTTTTTCAAAGCATGGCAATTTTTCAATTTTTTTATTTAAATATACACAGATTAGCTCCTTTTATCTTGGATAAAAGTTTCTAGAAAGTATATTGTTTAAATTCACAAGTATATATATATACACACACACACACACACACCGATATTTGTAAACTCTGCTCTTTAAAAAATATATTCTTCCAGCTTTGTTTCATTATATATTTATGTTTAGAATCAGTCATCATCTCATCTTACCTATTGTTTTTGCGTTATTAGCAATTGCTGTGTATGTAACCATCTAATACATTTTATACAGAAAAAAAAGGTTAATTTATTAAGAAAAAAAAATAAGAAAAAAAAGGGATAGTAGGATTTTTTAAAGTTTCGATATCTGGATATATATATAGCAGAGTGGATCTCAGAAAAAGAAATGGTCCATGCAAGCTCTTCTTTAAAAATGTTTTTAAAAATAAAATTCAAACTATTTTTAGTAAATTGTTTATCCATTATAAAAATATAAGGCAGGGTATTGTCTGTAGTATTTTGAGTAATGATAACTTTGCTGCCACAGAACTGCAAAATTTCAGTTCAAACCCTAGGAATCTTTGGGCAAGATAGCTAGTGATATTTATACCTACCATAGATTCTAAGTTTGTTGGAGCAGGCCTATCTCACCCCTTTCTCTTATTGAATATATATTGGCACTATATAAATAGTACTAATAATAGGGCCTGGAAACCTCAGTATTTTGTGATAAGCTAAAGTAAGCACAGATTAATTTTCTTTATATACTGTGATGTGCCTCTGCTATGAGCCATAATGCAGTCAATAAGAAAAATATTTGAAAATCTCAAAATAAAATGACATCATAAAGTAAATGGGTTAAAATCTCTCTCAGAAGAAAAACAAAAAAAAGCAAAACATTTATTTTGCTTTGGCAGTAGGAAGTGTTATTCCCAACCACCCTTTTTTAGGCAATAAGGCATGCCCACATGAGCAAAAAGACTGCGCAATTTGTTATCGCTAAATAAATAATTGTGCATTGTGGTTACGGGTACAATTTCTTTAGCAATACAAATTCTAAGCACAAAACCTTTTTTGGGAATGACATCCAGCAACCATAAACACCTTTGTGATTAACAGTGTGACAGAACTATTAACTAAATGGTGTGAAAAACTATTCAATAATCCAGATGTGTGTAAAAAATAAATCCCTAAATGCTATATGAAACAACTACAGACCCATCTTGTGGTTCTATAGTAAAATTGTTTATTTACTAAACAGTGCACATAACACATTTAAATAAATACCTATAGATCAATATTGCTCCTGGTAGAAAAATTAAAGTTAATAATTGTTTTAAAATAAGTGAAAAACATTTTTTTTTCCATTTGTTTTAACGTATTTTTTGTTTTGGGAAAAAAGCTTAATGGAAAATGAAGGTGACAGCTGTTTTTTTCTCCAATGTGGATGAGCTTTACTGTGATGGAGACCCACTGTACTCTACAGAATTGGTCCTCCCTAAATCTAATTGTGTGGAGTGGCACTCATACCATTCCTATCTTGTAAGTGAAATTCATATCCACGAACTTAGAAAAGTTGACCTAATAATTTGCAATATTACACTTAATTTTTCTTTCTGTGTCTACAAGGAGCAATATTGATTTAACATTATTTATTTAAATGTGTTATGTGCACGATTTAGTGAACACACTGTTTACTATAGAGTCTATATAAGTCTACAATTGTTTCACACACATTTGTGTTATTGAATAGTTTTGCACACCATTGAGTTAATTGCTATATAAATATAATAATAATAATAATAATAATAACTAGCATAAAAGGAGAAATAGCATTTGTTGTGAAATACCCCTGCTTGTGTACATATTTTGTAAGAAACTGGGTATTTCTTTCTACGAATGCGGCTTCTTAAAAATGCAACCATAATGTAAGAATAATGCCTGTACAGGGGCACAATGCCTACATATGGTAAGCATAGTTACATCAAGCATGTACTCTACAGAGCTATACTATATTACAACCATTTCCTAAAGTGTGCTCCATGACTTCATACTCACACGTCTCTGGATATTAAATTGAATCCTACTAATTGTCATTCAAAGGCCTTCTTAGGAGGGGGCATGGACGACGAGGAGCCGAACCAAAAGTGCTTTACTGAGGCTCCCACACGGACCCGCTAAAAAATTGAACTTTACCCTAACTATAAGCAAAAATGTATTTAACCATACCCTCCACGCTCCAGAGACAAACCATGGGACGCAGGCACAAGAAATCCCACCGCCCAGAAGACTACAGTATGCCCGACATCAGGCTCTCCTTTGAGAGGCCCGCAGTGCGGCCGTCACCCAAGATGGCGCCTATGGCACGAAACGAGGCTAAGGCCTCTGAAGAGTTCCAGGGGGATGCTGATTCCACGGCATCAGTCGGCTCAGATGGCGTATACAGGGAATCTGAATTGGAGGAAGACTCTTCCCCATCCACCAAGGGGTATATTAAGAGGTTATTAATTGAGCTGAGGCAGGTGTGGAAGAAAGATCTACTGGAGACACAGGACAAAGTGGAAATAATACATACAAAAGTCAGAGCTGTGGAAACAAGAGAGAAGGCTAGAAACAGTAAAACACTGTAGACTAAGAACCAGGTGAAGGAGCTTAGCCACCAAGTCCAGATGCTGCACAAGACGGTCACTGTGTTGGAGTCTAGACACAGGAGGCACAATATCCGCCTAAGAGGTATCCATGAATGAATTGGGGGAGAGGAATTGCTGTCCTTCACGTGGAAGCTAGTGGCCACTATGAGCCTCAAGAGGGAGACAGATACTTCACTGGTGACGGCGGCGTTCAGGGTCAGGAAGGCTGCTACAGCCCCGGTGGGGCCCCGCAGAGATGTTATCATCATCATCACTAAAGATATAGTGGCAAGATCCGCCATTATGACTCCGCTCCAGAGCCCTGGGAACAGTGCACTACAAAGGCTGTGAGATCGCACTGTATGGAGACCTTCCGTTTCTGGGTGTTGCTGGAAAAAAGACAGCTGGCCCCAATCGCCGGGAGACTGAGAGATCACTCCATCAAGTATAACTGGGGAGTGGAGGGCTCTCTAATAGTCATGAAAGAGGACGGCATACTCACCTTGACCTCCGCGGATGATCCAGAGACTTTCCTACACCAACTATCGTTACCAGAGGAGCCACAAACGAACACCATACAAAGATCAGAGGACTGTCAGCGAGCAGGCGCTCCAGGAGAAGGGAATTCGCAACCCAGGACCCACCAGTCTGGAGGCTGCAGTTTAGGAAATGACACATAGCCTTACAGGTCTATGCAGTGCAGTTGCAACACACAAAACTCTACTCCCAATGATCCCCTTGTGTATAAGCTAACGCTATCCAGCATATTTAGCCATACAGATTGCAAAACCCTAGATATAATCTAAACCCAAAGTGATGGTTATTATGCCTGACTAGTCATATTATATCCATAATGCTTTCCCTTCAGTTATAGGAATATTGTCATGTGATACTACCATGTATGCTTTTGTCTCTTCCTACATTATATATATATAATGACACAGATGTATATTGGATGCATAAATACCAATAAAATCCAAATTGAAAAAAAAAGACCTTCTTAGAAGGTATTTTTCCAGCCCCACTGAAGACATAGGGAAGGACCATGTGAAGGCCTGTGGTCCTCTGCACGATGAATGCTATTGCTTGATCAAAGGGGAATATAGGTGTCTCATAGAATACCTGTATACATGGGGTCAGAAGGGAGGGAGTTATGTTAACAGTATTCAAAAAGTTTCACTTCAAAAGGTGAATTTAAACAAAGATTTAAGAAAGAAAATAATTAATTAGATATCGCTGTCATCACTAAAGGCAAAAGGTGGTTGGGGAATTTGAATTTATTCTTCAAAATCTCTAAACAGATAGACTGTGTGTATGCTCTGGTGGTTAACGTAAGCATTTTCTACAGTCAGAGAGCCACTCTAAATTGGCTCTGAATATGATCAAGCACTTGAGATCTGTCCTTGCTACCGCTTTCCGAGATTTGTTTGTTCTCTGCCACAGCAAATCCTCTGTAATACACAAAACAGACTCAATCCATCTCCCCGGCACTTTCTGCGTTTGAAATGAGGCTCGCTGGAAAGAAATTTCATGGTTGGGTCTTGGATGTGCTGTCAAACAGGTTTAATTTCTCCAGCACCTGAGTTATTACTGCTTTAAATCACATTGTTTTAAGTGATGCAAGCCAAGGGTTAATCAGTATAAAAGAAACAGCAGAGTTGATGCAGTGGATCGAACACTTTACTCATGAAATATGCCAGACATGATTTATTTCCCAAAGGAAGGATGGACGCCACAAAGGATTACAACTTCACTCTGAGGATAATTAGCAATTGGCCACACTTTATTATAATGCTAGTAAATGGCTGTCAGGGGAAATGACAGGAGGGAAGAGGGGTACTTTATTATTTATGTGTCCATGTGGATCTGCAGTCATTCATTTAAAAGAGAAATTCAAAATCAGGAGGGCATCATATAAAGCTGGAAAACTGTCAGACTATGTGAGGAAATATAAAAAAATAAAACACCAGTGAGAAGAGATGTAGGGATACCTATAAATACGCGTATACGCCAGATATTGTAGACATGATAAGTTTCCTCTAAATCTTCATATAACCCCAAAAATATCTAAAAAGATAAATCTGCATTCTTAATAACCAACAGGTAATCCTGATCCAACTATCTCCTCCGTAATTTATGGAATGGTGGGAAGACAACCTGGAGACGGTGTTTTCATAGGAAAACTGGCTGAAGATGTGCGCTTTACTTCAATGCTCCTCTATCAGTTCCACCATTCAAGAAACAAATTATAAACTTATGTCGTGGAGATACCGAACGACCAAGCTCTTCACGGATGTTCTTAGTACTTGCTGAAGGTGCAGCCAGGACACGGGCACAGTGCTCAACATCTGATGGGAATGCTAACAAATAATACCCTTTTGGCGCCATGTTCACGAGAGGATGATCTCAATAGTGGGAGAAAATGCTCAGTTCACACCAGGTTAAACATATTCCACTCCCAATTTCTAAATGTAAAAAAATCCTCATGAGGCACTTTCTCAATGTGGCAAGAGTGTTTATCCTTGCTTTCTGGAAACAAATGACCCCACCAAGCTTATTGCAATGGTTTGCTAATGTAACAAGATAATACCCCAACACGCAGGATCCAGCTAAACAGAAGACAACACAGAGGGAAGATACGTCTACCGGTCCTTAGAGTGGCCGGACTCGACGTATATAGGAGAAGTACAGAGTCAGGAACGATCCGAGGTCAAGGGCACAAAGAGACAGCGTAAACTAGTACTAGCCGGGGTCTGGTACACAGGAAACAGCAAGCCGGCAAACAGAACAGATAAGGATAAAGCGAAAACGAAGTCAGAATACAAAGCCAAGGTCAAATACGGAGGAACACAACAAGCGCTAAAGGGAACTGAACCAGAAACCACGATAGGGCAAGGAACTAAGGGAAAAGGGTAAGTATAAGTAGCTTCCAAACTAATGTGATTGGCTCCTGTCACTTCCACACCCCCAAAAGGTAAGTGTATGGGGTGAGTGGCATGACAGGGGCCAATGGGAGCCTTTTTGCAATTTAGGCTCCCACTGTCTCTTTAAGAGCGCGCCCGAGACTCGCGGCGCGCTCTTAGATTCAGGTGGGACACGTGACCGCATCTCGCGGTCACTGCCCGCCTTCCTGTTAGAAGTGTCGGATGAGCCGCGCGCGGCTCGTGCATGCCGCAGGACCGCGTGCGGCTTGAAGAGAGGACCGCGGCCGGCCCCCGGATAAGGTAAGTAACGCTACAGTACCCCCCCCTGAGGACACGCCCTCCGGGCGGGCAGGACCAGGCCTGGCAGGAAAACGCGAATGGAAAGAACGCACAAGGCGGGGAGCATGAACAGCATCAGCAGAAATCCAACTGCGCTCCTCAGGCCCATAACCCTTCCAATGTACCAAGTACTGAAGCCGACCCCATAGGAAACGAGAGTCAAGAACAGCAGACACTTCGAACTCCTCATGACCCTCCACAGAGACAGGAGGGGGAGGAGGAGCATGCCGGGTATAGCGCTTGCGTACGTAAGGCTTAAACAACGAAGTGTGAAAGACATTAGGAATACGCAGGTTCTTAGGAAGACCCAAGGCATACGAAACAGCATTAACATTATGCAAAATACGATAAGGACCAATAAAGCGGGGGGCCAATTTCATAGAAGGCACCCGGAGGCGAATATTTTGCGTGGAAAGCAAAACCCTGTCACCCACGACATAAGAAGGAGCCGCCCTGCAAAGCTTGTCAGCCTGCACCTCCTGGCGAGCAGCGGAATCCACCAAAGAACGCTGAACCTGCTCCCAAGTATTACGCAAACTAGCCAAATGATCATCCAGAACTGGCAAGCCCTGTGAGGAGAAAGCAGCCAGAAGAACAACGGGATGCTGGCCATAGACAACGTAAAAAGGACTTTTGCCGAAAGAATCATGAGTAGCGTTATTCCGAGCAAACTCAGCCCAAGGAAGAAGGTCAGCCCAATTGTTCTGATGGTGGGATACGAAACAACGAAGGTACTGCTCCAGAGACTGATTGGAACGTTCAGCAGCTCCATTAGACTGGGGGTGGTAAGCGGAGGAAAATGAGAGAGTAATACCCATCTCCGAACAAAAGGCTTTCCAGAACCTGGAAATAAATTGGCTACCCCTATCGGACACAATAGATACGGGAATGCCATGCAACCGAAACACCTCTCTAGCGAAGATAAGTGCCAGTTCCCTAGACGTGGGCAGCTTGCGAAGAGACACAAAGTGAGCCATCTTGGAAAACCGATTTACTATCATTAGGATAACTGTGTTACCATTCGAAGGGTGTAATTCAACAATAAAATCCATGGACAGGTTAGACCAAGGTCTCTCGGGAACGGGTAACGGATGCAACAGCCCACAAGGAACTCTACGAGAAGATTTCATACAGGCACAAGTAGTACAAGCACCTATATAGTCGGTGACATCCTTGCGTAAGGAATCCCACCAAAAATACAGAGAAACAGCTGACACTGTTTTGGAAATACCAGGATGTCCAGCAGTCTTAGTGTCATGATACAACGACAGAATATCCCGTCTCTCGGGAACATCAACGAATAGTTTATCAGTAGGCCTCTCGCTAGGTGCCATGCTTTGTTTCGCTTGTATGGCCTGAAAGAGGGATGAGGAAATAGACAAAATAGTAGTAGCTATTATCCTGTATTATAACAGTAGACAAAGGAGGAGTATTAGGAACATTAATAGAATTCAAAGGGGTGACTTCAATAGTACAAGACTCGTGGCAGGCTTCGCTCCATGATTTTATTTGCCCTGATTCCCAGTCGAAAAAGGGATTGTGAGTACGTAACCATGGGTACCCTAACACGACGTGAGAAGAGGGAGAGGTGATGACCTGGAACCGAATGGTTTCAAAGTGTAAAACCCCTGTATACATGTGTAACGGTACAGTTTCATGAGTAACAACTGGAGAACTTAATGGTCTACCATCTATGGCCTCAACGGCCAAGGGTATCTCCTTCTCTCTGATGGGAATGTTGTTTTTCTTAACAAAACCAGAGTCTATGAAATTTTCAGCTGCCCCGGAGTCAACCAGGGCTTGTATGTGCTCAGCTATGCAACTCTCTCCCATATGCAAAGAAACAGGGAGAAGCAAACGGTTAGGAGGCAATTTAGGAGACTTAGATATCGCACCCAAGGCCAGTCCCCTATAAGGTCTTAGGTGCGAGAGTTTTCCGGAAGCACGGGACATTCTTTTACCATATGGTCTCTCCTACCACAGTATAGGCAGAGTCCGTCCCTTCTCCTATGTAATTTTTCAGTATCAGAGAGTTTGCAACCCCTAATTGCATGGGTTCCTCCTCAGATACTTTAACACTCTCAGGTTTATCAACTCTGGGGTTAATAGGTGTAACCAAACGTCTATTCCTGTTTTTAGTATAGAGCCTATTATCTATATCAATGAGGTAGTCAACAAGGTCCTCTAATGCAATAGGAAGCTCCCTAGCTGCTACCTCATCCAATATAGTGTCAGATAAACCTTCCATAAATGCAGTAGTTAACCCATTGTTGGTCCAATCTACCTGTGGAGCAAGGGTACAAAACTGAATGGCATAGTCTGCAACAGACCTAGAACCCTGTTTATTTCTCATTAATGTTCTGGCGGCATTCTTTGACCTTTTAGTTGTATCAAACGTTCTACGAAAAGCTGTAAGAAAACTATTGAAATTATGCACCATAGGTCCATTAGCCTCCCAAATAGGATTTGCCCACTCAAGTGCTTTATCGGTAAGTTGGTGCATAAGGAACCCCACTTTAGACCTATCTGTGGGAAAGGAACGTGGATACATCTCAAAGTGGAATTCTATTTGATTAATTAAACCTCTGCATGTCTTAGAGTCCCCTCCATACCTAGGAGGTGGTGTTAAATGGGCCGAAGTATTAGGCAAAGTAGATACTTCAGGAAGAAGGGGTGTAGGAGGGTTAGGTGTGGTTGCTGGAATGGTTCTAGCTAAGAGCGTCTGGAGAGCCTGGGCTATCTGATCCATACGGTGATCCTGCTCTACAAATCTAGCCTCATGGGACACCATCTGTTGAGCTAAATCTGCGAGGTCCATGGCCCTATCGTAATGTAATGAGATAATACCCCAACACGCAGGATCCAGCTAAACAGAAGACAACACAGAGGGAAGATACGTCTACCGGTCCTTAGAGTGGCCGGACTCGACGTATATAGGAGAAGTACAGAGTCAGGAACGATCCGAGGTCAAGGGCACAAAGAGACAGCGTAAACTAGGACTAGCCGGGGTCTGGTACACAGGAAACAGCAAGCCGGCAAACAGAACAGATAAGGATAAAGCGAAAACGAAGTTAGAATACAAAGCCAAGGTCAAATACGGAGGAACACAACTGAACACCACAAGCGCTAAAGGGAACTGTAGCAGAAACCACGATAGGGCAAGGAACTAAGGGAAAAGGGTAAGTATATGTAGCATCTAAACTAATGTGATTGGCTCCTGTCATATCCACCCCCCCAAAAGGTAAGTGTATGGGGAGTGTGGTATGACAGGGGCCAATGGGAGCCTTTTGGCAATTTAGGCTCCCACTGTCTCTTTAAGAGCTCGCGCGGCGGCGCGTTCTTAGATTCAGGCGGGACACGTGACCACTGCCCGCCTTCCTATTAAAGCAGTCGGATGAGCCGCGCGCGGCTCGTGCAGCAGCAGGACCGCGCGCGGCTCGAAGAGAGGACCGCGGCCGGCCCCTGGAAAAGGTGAGTAACGCTACAGCTAAAATGTAAAAGATTAGAAACATGGATGCTATAACGGCAGCTCTTTAGTGATGTGAAGAGAAATTCCCTGATATATCGTGTTGTTGGCTAGACTTTGTTGCTCATCAGGGGTAGAGTTGAACCTTTTACTGATTCCTTCTGACACATTGCAAACCTAGGTGGCCAGGTAATTTGCAGCTTCAATAGGGTTGGGCTGGAGTCGTACCTTTCCCTGTCTCCTATTTTTTATTTTATCTTTTTCCTGACTTCATTTGCTTGTGTTTCCCAATAAACTAAATTGGTGTAAGTTCAGGAGGCCAGGTGTAGGTTTCGAGTGTGTTATATGACGTTACTGTAAGGGCCTCATGTCCATTCAACTTTACTAGTATATAAATAAACTTTTACGCTGCTGTAGTCTTCTGTGGTCCTTTTCAGGCACGTTAGAGGTTTCCTTGCATTATTGTACACTTCCGAGCTCCAGTGTCATAAGAAATTTTTCATGGTTCTATGAATATTGCTAACATTAGGTTTGATGGTGCTATGTCTCAGAGGCTTTTGTGCACTCTGTACCATTCTGTTTTGATGTATGTACTGTTCGATCCTGCTATATTCAGCTGTATCACTGTACTTTCTCTTTTCAAAAAACTTTGAAATGAATAAAGATTATTAAAAAAAAAAACATATAAAAAACAAACAGGATATTTTGCTTATAGCTATAAAGAATGTTAGGGAAGTGATTTAGTGATAGTAACTAACAAACAGCAACTGTTTGATAACCACCATAAATTGTGTCAGTAAGTTAATAGGAATGCAACCCACACATTTACAAACCATGCTTTTCGAATTTTAGCGATAAGCAGTCTGTCACGTGGTGTAACCCCAACACGCAGTGTCTATTATAGCAGTAACAAACTGGACTGAAATAAACTTATTACCAGGCTGTAGAGTGGTCAGACTTAATGTAAGATAGAGAGGAAACATGGTTAAATATAAGCCTAGTTAAGGATAACAGAGAGACAGCAAAAATGAGAACTAGTCAGAGTCAGGTAAACAATATATCAATAGAACAGGAAAACAAGAGAGAAAAGAGTTACAGAGAAATTCAGGGTCAGGAACAAAGCCAAGGACAATACCAGAAATATCACAATGTAACAAAGAACGCTTTAACAAGTACTGAGAATAGAAACCACAACAGGGCACAGTAAATATCACCAGAGGAGTTGAAATACTATTATGTGTTAATTGACTTAGTGGACCAAATAGAGCCAGAAGAATTGTTATGCCCCCATTGTCTCTTAAAAAACGTGCTACTATCATGAGCAGTATTCTCCTCACTGGAATTCGGGCTACGTGAAATGGTTATTGTCGTTTGGCACAAACGGCCCATTCGTAGGTTTTAGATCAGCTTGGGAACCGGGTAAGTATTGCTACCAAGACAAAATTTAATGTGTAAATACTAAAGAGTCTTCTATCTGTCATCAAACACAATATGAGTTGGTGTTCCCCCAGGGCTCTGTTCTTTTGTTAACTTTGTTAATTTTTTTCGACAATACTCAGATTTACTTCTCCTCCTCTGATCTCTCTCCTGGAACACGTCACAAATTTCTAATTTTACAGACTAACTTGATGTTTTTCTGTTATCTAAAGCAGAATCTTTCTAGAATTGAACATCTCATTTTTTCCCAGTGAAATAGCCCTGTTCCATCTATCTCCTGCACACCAATGTACCTCAAGCTCGCTGCCTTGGACTCAGGTCTTACCTTTTCTCCTCATATCCAATCAGACTCCAAATCCTGTTACATCCACCTTAAAATACTGCCCATATTCACCCTTTTCTAACTCAAGATACAGCTAACACACTTGTTCATGAACTTATCATTTCCTGACTTGACTACTGCAACTCACTCATTGGCCTCCCAAAAACCCACACTGTCCCTAAGTCTGTAATGAATGCTGATGGCAGGCTCACCTTCCTAACTGACTACTACTCCACCCCCCTCACCCCTTTGTCAATCATTACATTGGCTTTCTTTACCCTTCAGTATCAAATTCAAACTGCTTATATTTACCTATAAAGCTCTTAAAGGGATACTATAGTCACCAGAACAACTACAGCTTCTTGCATTTGTTCTGGTGAGTAGAATCATTACCTTCAGGCTTTTTGCTGTAAACACGGTCTTTTTATAGAAAATGCAGTGTTTACATTACAGCCTAGTGATAACTTCACTGGCCACTCCTTAGATGGCTGTTAGAGATCCTTCCTGGGTCATGGCTGCCTAAAATGCATCCAAACATTCAGTGTCTCCTCCCTCTGCATGCAGACACTGAACTTTCCTCATAGAGATTCATTGATTCAATTCATCTCTATGAGGAGATGCTGATTGGCCAGGGCTGTGTTTGAATCATGCTGGCTCTGCCCCTGATCTGCCTCCTTGTCAGTCTCAGCCAATCCTATGGGGAAGCACTGTGATTGGATCAGGCTACCACTTCTGATGATGTCAGCAGACTGCTTTTTTTTTTTTTTTTATACAAACAGCATGCAGATCTACAGTTTCTGGCTTTAATACAGTAAGATGTTGCTTTGCTATATTTATGGAGGCACGAGGGGCCCAGGGGGGCTAGATGGTGTTAACACTATAGGGTCAGAAATACATGTTTGTGTTCCTGACCCTATAGTGATCCTTTAATAGCTCCACTCCCCATTCTATTTACTCTTTATTCCCCCAAAACACCCCTTCTCGTTGCCTTCACTGTGCGAGCGACCTTCTTTTTACATCTGCTTGCTCCACACTGCCAACTCTCATTTGCAAGATTTTTCAAGGGCTTCTCTGTCCTTTATAGGTCACTACCCCGTGCAATCAGACTCTATCCTAGCCTCCAGTCCTTTATCCTCCAGAATTTATTGAAAACAACTCTTTAGTAAATTCTACCATCTTCCTTGGTGATGCTCCTCTTATAACAATTGCATCACCTCCATGGATCACTTGCCATCCTCTCACGGTTCAGTTCATCCACACACCATTTTGACTAGCTTATTTCAATAAAGGCATCCTATCCATCAATGCCTCCTTCACTCTCTTGTGTCGATACCAGGGCTTGACAAATTTGCTTTGAATCTAGGAGCCAGCTAAAAAAAGTTAGGAGTCAGGTTTTTTTAAACTAAGAAAGCTTTGTTTTCAAAGACAAAAATACAATTCTTAAAGGAACACTATGGCCACCAGACCCACTACATACAGCTTTGAGAAAAGGCAGTGCTTAGCAACACCTCTAGTGACAGTCACTCAGACCACAGGATGTGCTTCCTAGTTCAGTGCTGCACAGTGTGCAGCACCTACATTCAACTTTACGTGCTTTGTATGTATGCTCCTACGGGAAAGCATTGGATTGGCTGAGATCATCAAGACTGATTATCTCCAGCCAGTAGTGGTGAGACCGTCACGGTGTGAGAAAAAAGGTGAGTAAAAACACCTATGCCAATGGTTGGGGGCCATTCACCTAAACAGACACACACAATCAATGACAGACAGACATACATTCATTGATTTGACACACATTGACAGACACACATTTTTTTTTAAAATTTAGGTCCACCCAGCCTCCCTACCTTTGGGAAAGCTCTTATCTTCAAGCTCTTCTTGTTTTGCTTGCTCGCGCACCATTTAGCGATGCTGGGGCCAGAGTGATGCCATATCCCATCTCCAGGCATTACAGCAGGAAGCGCAAGGGAGCAGAGCAAGAAGTGCCGCAATATGACAGCTCCCTCGGCGTAACCTTCATTCTCCCTCAGCCGACAAATACCCTAGTGTCAAACAAAATTCCTAGACGCCATGGTGACCTTCGATTTGTCGTGCCCTGGCTTATACCCCTTTCTCATAGATTGTAAACTCATCAGAGCAGGGCCTTCTTCACCTTTTGTTTCTGTTAATGTTTTGTATGCCAACTACTTGTCCATTATAGCCATTTTATGATTGTATAGCGCTGCAAACTATGTTGGATCTATATAAATAATGATAATAACAAGGTTGAGAAGAGGATAATAGGAATAGTAGTAGCTGGAAAAAAAAACACAATTCTGGTGACAACTTACCCTCCCCATCACTGCAGAAACGCAAGAGAGGAAGTATTTTCTTCAGTGATAGTTAAATAAGCTACCTAACGAATTTCCCTGGAGAGCATTTACAATGAATGACCTATATTGGAATCTATGCAAATACAGCTCTTCCAGGAACATAATCGAACATACTTCATATGCATATACAGACTTCATATGACTACAAATACAACACGCTAAGATCAAACATACAGGAAGCACCACGACTGAGGGGGTAATATTTCAGTCTTATAGGTAATATTTATCGACATGTTAATACACTTTCAGGTCCTGCCTGTTGTGTTGCTCTGGGAGACTTCCAAAATCAGGGAAAGCTTCCTCATTAATGTTGACTCATTGGCTTCATTGCCAGTACACCAATTTTGAACAGGGTCACATTAGTACAAAAATCATTGGTTAAGGTGTAACCATGGCAAATCCAGTGCATGTGCTGTGTTTGCTGTGCCATAGAGCAAGAGAACTATCTGTAGGTGGGTTCTCCTGCTCTCTACTGTCAGTCAGTTATTTGGCGTAGGAGTCTATCCAGAAGTAATGATTTAAGATGGGCAAAGGACTTGTCCATAATTTATTTTTTATTTATTTTTTGTGCGAAAGCATAACAATACAACATTATAGACAGAATCACGGAGTACCATAATAAAGAAGACATGAAGAATGTTGTGTCATTCATATAATTATGCATCTGCACAATTGTGTAAATTGATGGTAGTCGAGTAGACAGCCGTGTGTCCTACGTCAAGATCCATCTAAGCTCAGTCAATGCAGTCCACAAGTAAATTGCAGGAAATTGCTCCTAGTTGGACCAGCCGGTGCCAGAATCAGATAAGGTGCTCTCCCAAAATGCGTCTGTCCACCATAACTGTCAAGCCCCTCCCCCCCAATCTATACATTCACTAGAAATTTAGCAAAGCCATTGTACAGTTAAATTTACATTTATAAATCCCCACCTCCCTTGTGCACCACCTCCTCCGACGTCATCCAGAAGGGGATCCTAATGCACATGCGCATGATTGCCTTAATGCTTTCCTCTGGGGATTTCACTGATGCTGGACATCCTCATGCAGAATGTGAGGACGTCCAGTGTCATTTAGTTAACCTGGAGTCCATTAGCATCCAGTTAGTGCCTCTGATTGACAGCCACTAGAGACAGTCTTAGTCCTGTAAGGTAATTATTGCAGTTTCTCTAAAACTTTAATGAGATGAAGTGATCTGGGTGACTATAGTGTCCCTTTAACTTATAAACCACAAGTTAGGCATGATTTTAAGCCAACAACATTTTCCTACTTTTGGCGGAACACCGGCAGTAGAATGGAAGTGAGGATTGTGCTTCGTAGCCGAAAGTCAAAATCGTTATATCATAATAATTTCATTCATATCGATAAATATTACCTATTATTAGTGACTAACTGTGGATTGAGCAATGACTCAAATAATTTCATATTAAATAAAGACAAACACTTTTAAAATAAAATAAAAACCCTCACAATCCTACTTTGTCTGTGTCCATAATACGCTGCCTTAGGCAGAGAACTGGACCCGTGCAATACTTCTCTTCATGGGCTACTTCTTTAGCAAAGTACTTGTGATGTTAGGAGTACCGTGGCCCCATTGCTTGGTAGTGGGTTAAGCCACTCCTGGGTCCTGCTGGACTCCAAGGGTCCTCCAGTGGGCTGTAATGTGCATCCAAAATGCATGCAGAGCAGTAGATGCCAAATGCTATTCCTGCAGGTGTTAGTTGACAGATAGGAATATGCACAGAATGGACATTAGCCAGCCCAGAACTCTAGATCTAGGCTGGCTAATGACGCCCCAGTGACGTTGCCAGAGGGTGAGTTACACCTCTGGCAGCAAAGAGGTAAAACTCTGTATGTCTAGCATTTCATAGTGAAACACTGACATACAGACTCCAGGTACCATAACCACTTCAAATCACTGTAGTGGACATGGTGCTTGAAGTAACGCTTTAAGTATTAAAAGATGAGATATGTTGCATTCTGGTTGCCTGTCATTTAGTGACAGTAAAGCTATACATTTGAATTCACAAACTGAACTAAGAATAATGGTTTGCTCTGATACCTGTCAAAAGGAATGTATTACATGTGGAACCCTCAATGATCTGCGTAGGGAGCAGTTATTGGACAAGTGAGCTGAAACTGGAGCAATTAGCAGCAATAGTTCAAGTTACCATGGCGTTTGCTTTAGTTTTATAACACGCACACAGACCTGCTCTATATACATAACTCATGTTGTTTTATAATGTTGGGGGTTGCGGGAGGAATATTGAGTCTGTGTAACAGAGATGGGTGACAGATCACAAGGTGATGCAAAACCATACCTTCCAACAATTCAAATGGGCAAATGGGGTGTGAGTGGGGGTATGGCCAGATTCATTGGTATTCTGTGAAATAACAATGCAACTTAATTGTAATTTAGAACAAGAACGATGTATCTTAATTACACAGACTGATTTCTAAACACATGTATTGTAGTTTACAGATACATTACTGGGAGTATTATTGCTGTCAGGCTCTGTTATATATTTAGACACAACAAGTTGGAGTTACTAGAAAAGAGGGACAATAGGATAGAAAAGAGGGACAGAGGGATATGGGTCCAAAAGAGTGACTGTCCCTCCTAAATAGGGACACTTGGGAGGTATGTGCAAAACTGCAATTCCCTGTTGGTTTTCAGCTGCTGGGGAACCTACCAGATGGTCAAACTAGGCTCTAAAATGTGTCAAAGACCTGACTTCAACCCTATCTCCATAACAGACCTACTACCATAGATTATTATAGGATCATCTGATCCTTACCTCTTTCTCTAACTGAAAGCATTGTAAAATATGTTGGCACCATATAACTATTAATACTACTACTACTAATAGTGTCTGGAAACCTTGTCCTATATTAACGACCCCTTTTTGTGATACGATAAAGCAAGCACAGAGTAATTTTATTTATATACCATAATGTGTCTCTGCTGTGAACCATGATGTAGTCGATAAGAAAAATATTTGAAGATCTCAAAATAAAATGACATCATGAAGTAAATGGGTGAAAATCTCGCTCAGAACAAAAAAATGCAGAAAATTTATTTTTCCTAGGCAGTAGGCAGTGTTATTCCACCCCCCCCCCCCCCCCCTCCTTTTTGGCAATAGGGCATGCCCTCATGAGCAAAAAGGCTGCCTCGTGTGAATTCCCATGCTCGCAAAAATGCCAGAAAACGTGCAATCGATCCTATAATGTGTATGCTCTAATTTACTCTATGTAATATTTGTAAAAATAATTAGTTAAAATTGAATTAGCCTTAGAGGAAGAAATTGTACATTCTAATCATGCTTAACCCCTTAAGGACCAAACTTCTGGAATAAAAGGGAATCATGACATGTCACACATGTCATGTGTCCTTAAGGGGTTAAGGGGTTAAGTTAGTTGCCCTCCACCATTTGTTCAGAGCTAATTCCTGAAAATATTCTCTTAGGAAATGTAATTTTTTTCTCTGTTTCTTAAAAGCATTTTTGCAAAAGGTACAGGGTTTTTCGCTAAAGTGTAAATTGCTGAGAAATTAAAGTTAATTTAAAATTTTAGGCTAATATAGCCAAAAGTGGAAAAACTCTCAAAATCGGCTATGAGTTCAGTTTGTCTGTAGTGGGTGAAAAATAAATGTCACTTTGAATTCCTGACAATGCAGACTTTTGGTGGATAACCGTATAAAGGGAAAGAGATGGCAAATGAGGGTATGTGGGGTATAGCTTACCACAAGTCACCAAACAAACAAAAAAAAAAAACATTTCAAGAGAGTTATTGATATTCAACCTAGGCAGAGTTACTATGCTATTAAATATAAACAGAAGAAATGAATATGTGATAACTAATGAATTGGTTTCATTATTTCCATCTTGCCAATGAGTCCTGCAGGGTTCCAGCAGGGGGCAGTTTGGTGTAATGTCAGGGTGTCCAGGGGAGGCCCCTATTGACACCATCCCAGAATTCTTGGCTTTTCTTACAAAGTACAGGTACATGGAGGGAAAATGGTTTTGTATCTCCCCGACGGCACATGGACATCAGAATACTTTAATTATTCCCACCACAGCTTGTACCCCTAGCAGGCAGACACTGTGCCAGTACTATTATGCAGTGAACCCAAGAGGGCTGCACTCAGATGCATACTTGTAAGGGTGCTGCTGTGGCCAATTTACACAACATACAAAATCCAGCGCACTCGCTCATTCACTAAATAGCAATTTCAAGTCTCTCAGAATGTAATAGTTTTTTTTCAAAATACCTTACCTAGGCAAAAAATAATGGGGTTTTAGTTACAGTTTATGATCACACATTGCATAAGCCTGCCACAATGTCTAGCAGCCCAATGCTTGCCCTTATATCATTAGTTTATGAAATTGAAATTGCTGTTTAGTGAATGAGCGAGTGCACAGGATTTTGTATTTTTTATGTAGTACTATTATGCAATGCCTGGATCCTACCTATTGCAATGATCCAGACTCGGCATAACATGATCACACATATAAGGTCCGCATCCTTCCCATCGTAACTATAATTATACAAGGCCCACGGCCATTATCAATCAACCCCCAGAGTGAAGCAGTTACAATATAAACTACATGTATCCCTACCATAGCAGGTTGTCAGTGACACTATTAATATCACTTCAAAGCATGTCTAGTTACATTTTGAAAGAAAAACACGTCTTAGTGGAGGAAGCGTAGACTTGTGATATAATAGTTCTGTGTCCTAATTTACTCCCTATGTGAGCAGCAGAAGTTATCCTTTCCCCGTTCATTCTGGATCTGAAAGGGTTTAGACTGATCTTTTCTGCCAGCCATTCTCGGTAATATATCCTGACACAGCAGGTCTCAGAATTATTTCTAATGCATGCATTCTTGTTCCTTCCTTCCTCTCCTGCCCACAGCTGGGCCTTGTTATCCAGAGGGGTCCCCCCCAGGCAGCAATCCCTGAGTATCTGAGTGTCACACAGGGGAAGATTGACATTTCTGAATGGAGAGGAGAGCAGATGATTAGTGCTGTGTTCAGACAGCAGGATAATAGCCGGCATCTGCCACACAACAGCAGCAATATTGCATCATGGCAAAAGCACACGGCCGCGCATTCTGCCATGGATCGCGAAGATTGCTGATAAAGGGACTAATGTGACCTATAAATACCTTCCCGTGATTGCTAAACTAATGTGCTGCTTTAACAACTTACAAAGATTTCCCTAAGAAATTGAAAAGGTAAAATGTTCTGAATGTCCCGTCCCAGGTAGTGTTAGCAGGCTGTGCGTGAGTTAAAGCGGTGGAATGCGCAGGGAGAGAGGTCTGCAGGAATGTCAGGGAGTCGCATCCTCCTGCTACTGCTGCCTTCCCCAGGAAGACTAGTTGGAAACGGCTGTCAGGCAGCTAATATTCTGGATAGGCACTTCCTTCCCTTGTGTGAGTGAGAAGGTGTTTATAGGAATCGATTGTTAAAGACATGCTAGATAGCTGTAATATAACAATAGCAAGGTATTTAGCCCAGGATACATTAAGCTTTCACTCCCTCGCCTCTAGGCACTGGTTTTAATACCCAGCTCAGTTGGTGATCATTTTATTGACCCAATAACGAAGAAGAGACAGTTGACCTTACTGGGAATCAAAATAAAATAGAAAAACAGAATGACACTGGAGAAACCAACAGCCGGAGGAAAACATAATAATATGCACATTGTAGCTTCTGTGTGAAAAGCAATTATTGGGCAAAGTTGTAGTAATGGAGCAATCACCATGGAAACCAATAAGATGTTTTCTGATGACTGTCCTACTTTTAGTACGTGCTGTGGAATGGGGGCTTCATACACGCTGTGCGAAACATGGTAAAATCTACATGTATAATTCAAGGAAAAATGTAAACGCGGGGTTTATCTACTTAATGATACGTTCAGCCCCCAGTCTTTTATATTGGTTTTAATTTTGTAGACCCGTTCTGAACGGAGGTAGGCATATTGCAGCACTCCAGTTGTTGTGGACTACATCTCCCATAATGCTCTTAAAGCATCAGGTGATATAGAGTATGCAACATCTGGAGTCCGGTGGTCGCCTACCCAAAGTCTAGGGCAGGAATGCCCAAAAGGTAGATCACCAGATATTTTAAAACTACAACTTCCATGATACTTTGTCATTCTAAAGACATGTAGAGGCATGCAAAGCATCATGGGAGTTGTAGTTCTGCAACATCTGGGCATTTACCTTTTGGGCACCCCTGGTCTAAGGAATACATTGGGGCAGCTATAGAGGGTCTACAAAAACCTATTATGATTGAGTTGATAGACACATGAGCTCTAACGGTAACGGAGTTGGACAATTATTTCTAAGACACACATTTTGTTATCCGGTATACAACTCGCCAACACTCCCTGTTTAGTAAAAGAAACCTTGAGAATTTTCCCCCTGAGATTATGTTCTACACTAAAACAAGGCAAACCTCCCCGTAATACAAGAAACATGTATCTTAAATCAAAATGCAGCTATTATTGTAAATGATCTTTTATACGTTGAATGTGAAACACATACTATACTTTCTCATCACTGGCTTACATATTGTACGTTAAGCAGGTATCAGACTTGTTCGACAGCTGACTTATTCACTTATTAACAAATTGAGGTGAATTAAAACTAATATCATATGTTTAAGCAGAAATATTTAAAATGGTAATACTTATTAAATTCTGAGATATTTTTTGGTTTAACTATGTTGTTTGGCCTAATTATTTTCAAATTCGGTTTTCTACATAAATAATTCCGTTTTCTGTATAAACCTTTCAAAACTTTCAAAACGAGGGCAATCTAACTCTATCCTTCTTCGTAAAACACTACAAATACATAAATATCCAACATGTCATATTGAGTCTAATACAATCAAAATATAATCCCTCAGACTATGCTTGCCAAAAAACATCAACATTTTTTTGTCATTAAGGAAAACGTATTTTTAGAGCAGACATGTTAATTCTTAAACTATTTAAAATCAAAAAAATATATTTTGCAATGGTTGGAATTTCAGAATTTTTATTTTTTTTAGGGGTGGTATAATTAAGAATTATTACTGCAATGTTGAAAAAGGTTTATAAATAGATGAGGCAGGATTTAATTATTGTTGCTATAGTAACTACAATTTTATTAATTCCTTAAAAGCATGGGTTGAAAATGTAAATATAAATGCAGCAAAGGTTTCACACTAGGCCTGTGACGGTCAAACCTTGTTCTTCGCAGCCTCAATAATGGTTGAGCATTTTAAAAAAACACAGTTCACAATGATCTAACAAAGTTAGCCAGCTCTGCGTCACAGGGCTCTCTGTGTGATAATTTGGGAGGGGAATAAAAGCTATAATGTATTAAGCCCAATTCTACGCAATGTACTGATGCCTGGGCAGTATCGACAGTAATGTTAAAAGACTGTATTAGTAAACATGGTTAGAGTCCAGATAAAGAGTAAACCTATAACTAATCAAACCAATCCACGGTTTTGCTATGGTGAGAATTCAAAGGGAATTTTAAACTCGAGACCAAAATAGACGAACTGGTGAAAAAAAAAAAAGTCAACTATAACTCCAGCTCAGCTACTTTGGCCTAACACTTGGAATTCACTTTAAACTCTCTCTTTAAGTAATATCCCTGAAATGAATAACCACATAAAGAAAATGTTATTAAATACACATCTGCAGGACCCCCTGAAACCCTCGAGGAATTCTACAAGATGTGCTCAATACTGCTATAAATCTCAACAGGTTATTTCTGTGGGGCGGGGGGGAGGAGTTATGCTGGGATTAAAGGGCAGGAAAAATAAGTCTTTTAGTCTTTGAGACAAATAAAACTTAACACAATCTCTCCCTCCATCTGCCATCCGGAGCGTTGTATAAACAATCCATTGTATCTAGAGAAAGAGGTTGAGGAAGTTCTGCTACTTTTTATACATGTTAAGGAGCATGCGGAAGCATGCAAGTCCACAGACCGTGAACATACTGTGAGGTTTAAAAGATTGTACATAGGAAGAAGGGATCTGTGTTATTTTGGGTAGGTCTGTACATAAAGGGATGGGTTAGTTTAGGGAAGAGATAGATAGATAGATAGATAGATAGATAGATAGATAGATAGATAGATAGATAGATAGATAGATAGATTAGAGGCGCTTAAAACACAAAAGAAAAGACTATGGTGTGGGAAGCTTTATACATATGAAGAAGGGATTATGGGGAACCTTACATAGGAAGAGCAGACAGGTAAGGTTTGGGCAGCTTTGCGTATATGAAGAAATGAGGGATTACGTTAGAGAAGCTCTGTGTATATGAATAAATTAATCTGGTGGAGCTCTGTGCATATGATGAAGTGATGGGTTAGGTTTGGGGAGTTCTGTTTGTATGAACAAGTGATGGGTTAGGTTTGGGAAGCTCTGTTTGTATAAATAAGTGATGGGTTAGCTTTGGGAAGCTCTGTTTGTATAAATAAGTGATGGGTTAGGTTTAGGAAGCTCTGTTTGTATGAAGAAGTGATGGGTTAGGTTTAGGAAGCTCTGTTAGTATGAAGAAGTGATGGGTTAGGTTTGGGGAGCTCTGTTTGTATGAAGAAGAGATGGGTTAGGGTCGAGAAGCTCTGTTTGTATGAAGAAGTGATGGGTTAGGTTTGGTGAGCTCTGTTTGTATGAAGAAGTGATGGGTTAGGTGTGGGAAGCTCTGTTTGTATGGAGAAGTTATGGGTTAGGTTTGGGGAGCTCTGTTTGTATGAAGAAGTAATGGGTTAGGGTCGAGAAGCTCTGTTTCTATGAAGAAGTGATGGGTTAGGTTTAGGAAGCTCTGTTTGTATTAAGAAGTGATGGGTTAGGTATGGGAAGCTCTGTTTGTATGGAGAAGTTATGGGTTAGGTTTGGGAAGCTCTTTTTGTATTAAGAAGTTATAGGTTAGGGTCGACAAGCTCTGTTTGTATGAAGAAGTGATGGGTTAGGTTTGGTGAGCTCTGTTTGTATGAAGAAGTGATGGGTTAGGTGTGGGAAGCTCTGTTTATATGAAGATGTGATGGGTTGGGTTTGGGAAGCTCTGTTTGTATGGAGAAGTTATGGGTTAGATTTGGGGAGCTCTGTTTGTATGGAGAAGTTATGGGTTAGGTTTGGGGAGCTCTGTTTGTATGAAAAAGTGATGGGTTAGGGTCGAGAAGCTCTGTTTGTATGAAGAAGTGATGGGTTAGGTTTAGGAAGCTATGTTTGTATGGAGAAGTTATGGGTTAGGTTTAGGGAGCTCTGTTTGTATGAAGAAGTGATGGGTTAGGTTTGGTGAGCTCTGTTTGTATGAAGAAGTGATGGGTTAGGTGTGGGAAGCTCTGTTTGTATGGAGAAGGTATGGGTTAGATTTGGGAAGCTCTGTTTGTATGGAGAAGTTATGGGTTAGGTTTGGGGAGCTCTGTTTGTATGAAAAAGTGATGGGTTAGGGTCGAGAAGCTCTGTTTGTATGAAGAAGTGATGGGTTAGGTTTAGGAAGCTATGTTTGTATGGAGAAGTTATGGGTTAGGTTTAGGGAGCTCTGTTTGTATGAAGAGGTGATGGGTTAGGTTTGGTGAGCTCTGTTTGTATGAAGAAGTGATGGGTTAGGTGTGGGAAGCTCTGTTTGTATGAAGAAGTGATGGGTTGGGTTTGGGAAGCTCTGTTTGTATGGAGAAGGTATGGGTTAGATTTGGGAAGCTCTGTTTGTATGGAGAAGTTATGGGTTAGGTTTGGGGAGCTCTGTTTGTATGAAGAAGTGATGAGTTAGGGTCGAGAAGCTCTGTTTGTATGAAGAAGTGATGGGTTAGGTTTAGGAAGCTCTGTTTGTATGGAGAAGTTATGGGTTAGGTTTAGGAAGCTCTGTTCGTATGAAGAAGTGATGGGTTAGGTTTGGGAAGCTCTGTTTGTATGAAGAAGTGATGGGTTAGGTTTGGGAAGCTCTGTTTGTATGAAGAAGTGATGGGTTAGGTTTGGTGAGCTCTGTTTGTATGAAGAAGTAATGGGTTAGGTGTGGGAAGCTCTGTTTGTATGAATAACTGATGGGTTAGGTTTAGGAAGCTCTGTTTGTATGAATAAGTGATGGATTAGGTTTAAGAAGCTCTGTTTGTATGAAGAAGTGATGGATTAGGTTTGGGAAGCTCTGTTTGTATGAAGAAGTGATGGATTAGGTTTGGGAAGCTCTGTTTGTATGAAGAAGTGATGGGTTAGGTTTGGGAAGCTCTGTTTGTATGAAGAAGTGATGGGTTAGGTTTCGTGAGCTCTGTTTGTATGAAGAAGTAATGGGTTAGGTGTGGGAAGCTCTGTTTGTATGAAGAAGTGATGGGTTGGGTTGGGTTTGGGAAGCTCTGTTTGTATGGAGAAGTTATGGGTTAGATTTGGGAAGCTCTGTTTGTATGGAGAAGTTATGGGTTAGGATTGGGGAGCTCTGTTTGTATGAAGAAGTGATGGGTTAGGTTTAGGAAGCTCTGTTTGTATGGAGAAGTTATGGGTTAGGTTTGGGGAGCTCTGTTTGTATGAAGAAGTGATGGGTTAGGGTCGAGAAGCTCTGTTTGTATGAAGAAGTGATGGGTTAGGTTTGGGAAGCTCTGTTTGTATGGAGAAGTTATGGGTTAGGTTTAGGAAGCTCTGTTTGTATGAATAAGTGATGGGTTAGGTTTAGGAAGCTCTGTTTGTATGAATAAGTGATGGATTAGGTTTAAGAAGCTCTGTTTGTATGAAGAAGTGATGGATTAGGTTTAAGAAGCTCTGTTTGTATGAAGAAGTGATGGATTAGGTTTAAGAAGCTCTGTTTGTATGAAGAAGTGATGGATTAGGTTTAAGAAGCTCTGTTTGTATGAATGACTGATGGGTTAGGTTTGGCAAGCTCTGTTTGTATGGAGAAGTTATGGGTTAGGATTGGGGAGCTCTGTTTGTATGAAGAAGTGATGTGTTACGGTCGAGTAGCTCTGTTTGTATGAAGAAGTGATGGGTTAGGTGTGGGAAGCTCTGTTTGTATGAAGAAGTGATGGGTTAGGTGTGGGAAGCTCTGTTTGTATGAAGAAGTGATGGGTTAGGTTTGGGAAGCTCTGTTTGTATGGAGAAGTTATGGGTTAGGTTTGGGGAGCTCTGTTTGTATGGAGAAGTTATGGGTTAGGTTTGGGGAGCTCTGTTTGTATGAAGAAGTGATGGGTTAGGGTCGAAAAGCTCTGTTTGTATGAAGAAGTGATGGGTTAGGTTTTGGAAGCTCTGTTTGTATGAAGAAGTGATGGGTTAGGTTTGGGAAGCTCTGTTTGTATGAAGAAGTGATGGGTTAGGTTTAGGAAGCCCTGTTTGCATGAAGAAGTGATGGGTTAGGTTTGGGGAGCTCTGTTTGTATGAAGAAGTGATGGGTTAGGGTCGAGAAGCTCTGTTTGTATGAAGAAGTGATGGGTTAGGGTCGAGAAGCTCTGTTTGTATGAAGAAGTGATGGGTTAGGTTTGGGAAGCTCTGTTTGTATGGAGAAGTTATGGGTTAGGTTTAGGAAGCTCTGTTTGTATGAATAAGTGATGGGTTAGGTTTAGGAAGCTCTGTTTGTATGAATAAGTGATGGATTAGGTTTAAGAAGCTCTGTTTGTATGAAGAAGTGATGGATTAGGTTTAAGAAGCTCTGTTTGTATGAAGAAGTGATGGATTAGGTTTAAGAAGCTCTGTTTGTATGAAGAAGTGATGGATTAGGTTTAAGAAGCTCTGTTTGTATGAAGAAGTGATGGATTAGGTTTAAGAAGCTCTGTTTGTATGAATGACTGATGGGTTAGGTTTGGCAAGCTCTGTTTGTATGGAGAAGTTATGGGTTAGGATTGGGGAGCTCTGTTTGTATGAAGAAGTGATGTGTTACGGTCGAGTAGCTCTGTTTGTATGAAGAAGTGATGGGTTAGGTGTGGGAAGCTCTGTTTGTATGAAGAAGTGATGGGTTAGGTGTGGGAAGCTCTGTTTGTATGAAGAAGTGATGGGTTAGGTTTGGGAAGCTCTGTTTGTATGGAGAAGTTATGGGTTAGGTTTGGGGAGCTCTGTTTGTATGGAGAAGTTATGGGTTAGGTTTGGGGAGCTCTGTTTGTATGAAGAAGTGATGGGTTAGGGTCGAAAAGCTCTGTTTGTATGAAGAAGTGATGGGTTAGGTTTTGGAAGCTCTGTTTGTATGAAGAAGTGATGGGTTAGGTTTGGGAAGCTCTGTTTGTATGAAGAAGTGATGGGTTAGGTTTAGGAAGCCCTGTTTGCATGAAGAAGTGATGGGTTAGGTTTGGGGAGCTCTGTTTGTATGAAGAAGTGATGGGTTAGGGTTGAGAAGCTCTGTTTGTATGAAGAAGTGATGGGTTAGGGTCGAGAAGCTCTGTTTGTATGAAGAAGTGATGGGTTAGGTTTGGGAAGCTCTGTTTGTATGGAGAAGTTATGGGTTAGGTTTAGGAAGCTCTGTTTGTATGAATAAGTGATGGGTTAGGTTTAGGAAGCTCTGTTTGTATGAATAAGTGATGGATTAGGTTTAAGAAGCTCTGTTTGTATGAAGAAGTGATGGATTAGGTTTAAGAAGCTCTGTTTGTATGAAGAAGTGATGGATTAGGTTTAAGAAGCTCTGTTTGTATGAAGAAGTGATGGATTAGGTTTAAGAAGCTCTGTTTGTATGAAGAAGTGATGGATTAGGTTTAAGAAGCTCTGTTTGTATGAATGACTGATGGGTTAGGTTTGGCAAGCTCTGTTTGTATGGAGAAGTTATGGGTTAGGATTGGGGAGCTCTGTTTGTATGAAGAAGTGATGTGTTACGGTCGAGTAGCTCTGTTTGTATGAAGAAGTGATGGGTTAGGTGTGGGAAGCTCTGTTTGTATGAAGAAGTGATGGGTTAGGTGTGGGAAGCTCTGTTTGTATGAAGAAGTGATGGGTTAGGTTTGGGAAGCTCTGTTTGTATGGAGAAGTTATGGGTTAGGTTTGGGGAGCTCTGTTTGTATGGAGAAGTTATGGGTTAGGTTTGGGGAGCTCTGTTTGTATGAAGAAGTGATGGGTTAGGGTCGAAAAGCTCTGTTTGTATGAAGAAGTGATGGGTTAGGTTTTGGAAGCTCTGTTTGTATGAAGAAGTGATGGGTTAGCTTTGGGAAGCTCTGTTTGTATAAATAAGTGATGGGTTAGGTTTAGGAAGCTCTGTTTGTATGAAGAAGTGATGGGTTAGGTTTAGGAAGCTCTGTTAGTATGAAGAAGTGATGGGTTAGGTTTGGGGAGCTCTGTTTGTATGAAGAAGAGATGGGTTAGGGTCGAGAAGCTCTGTTTGTATGAAGAAGTGATGGGTTAGGTTTGGTGAGCTCTGTTTGTATGAAGAAGTGATGGGTTAGGTGTGGGAAGCTCTGTTTGTATGGAGAAGTTATGGGTTAGGTTTGGGGAGCTCTGTTTGTATGAAGAAGTAATGGGTTAGGGTCGAGAAGCTCTGTTTCTATGAAGAAGTGATGGGTTAGGTTTAGGAAGCTCTGTTTGTATTAAGAAGTGATGGGTTAGGTATGGGAAGCTCTGTTTGTATGGAGAAGTTATGGGTTAGGTTTGGGAAGCTCTTTTTGTATTAAGAAGTTATAGGTTAGGGTCGACAAGCTCTGTTTGTATGAAGAAGTGATGGGTTAGGTTTGGTGAGCTCTGTTTGTATGAAGAAGTGATGGGTTAGGTGTGGGAAGCTCTGTTTATATGAAGATGTGATGGGTTGGGTTTGGGAAGCTCTGTTTGTATGGAGAAGTTATGGGTTAGATTTGGGGAGCTCTGTTTGTATGGAGAAGTTATGGGTTAGGTTTGGGGAGCTCTGTTTGTATGAAAAAGTGATGGGTTAGGGTCGAGAAGCTCTGTTTGTATGAAGAAGTGATGGGTTAGGTTTAGGAAGCTATGTTTGTATGGAGAAGTTATGGGTTAGGTTTAGGGAGCTCTGTTTGTATGAAGAAGTGATGGGTTAGGTTTGGTGAGCTCTGTTTGTATGAAGAAGTGATGGGTTAGGTGTGGGAAGCTCTGTTTGTATGGAGAAGGTATGGGTTAGATTTGGGAAGCTCTGTTTGTATGGAGAAGTTATGGGTTAGGTTTGGGGAGCTCTGTTTGTATGAAAAAGTGATGGGTTAGGGTCGAGAAGCTCTGTTTGTATGAAGAAGTGATGGGTTAGGTTTAGGAAGCTATGTTTGTATGGAGAAGTTATGGGTTAGGTTTAGGGAGCTCTGTTTGTATGAAGAGGTGATGGGTTAGGTTTGGTGAGCTCTGTTTGTATGAAGAAGTGATGGGTTAGGTGTGGGAAGCTCTGTTTGTATGAAGAAGTGATGGGTTGGGTTTGGGAAGCTCTGTTTGTATGGAGAAGGTATGGGTTAGATTTGGGAAGCTCTGTTTGTATGGAGAAGTTATGGGTTAGGTTTGGGGAGCTCTGTTTGTATGAAGAAGTGATGAGTTAGGGTCGAGAAGCTCTGTTTGTATGAAGAAGTGATGGGTTAGGTTTAGGAAGCTCTGTTTGTATGGAGAAGTTATGGGTTAGGTTTAGGAAGCTCTGTTTGTATGAAGAAGTGATGGGTTAGGTTTGGGAAGCTCTGTTTGTATGAAGAAGTGATGGGTTAGGTTTGGGAAGCTCTGTTTGTATGAAGAAGTGATGGGTTAGGTTTGGTGAGCTCTGTTTGTATGAAGAAGTAATGGGTTAGGTGTGGGAAGCTCTGTTTGTATGAATAACTGATGGGTTAGGTTTAGGAAGCTCTGTTTGTATGAATAAGTGATGGATTAGGTTTAAGAAGCTCTGTTTGTATGAAGAAGTGATGGATTAGGTTTGGGAAGCTCTGTTTGTATGAAGAAGTGATGGATTAGGTTTGGGAAGCTCTGTTTGTATGAAGAAGTGATGGGTTAGGTTTGGGAAGCTCTGTTTGTATGAAGAAGTGATGGGTTAGGTTTGGTGAGCTCTGTTTGTATGAAGAAGTAATGGGTTAGGTGTGGGAAGCTCTGTTTGTATGAAGAAGTGATGGGTTGGGTTGGGTTTGGTAAGCTCTGTTTGTATGGAGAAGTTATGGGTTAGATTTGGGAAGCTCTGTTTGTATGGAGAAGTTATGGGTTAGGATTGGGGAGCTCTGTTTGTATGAAGAAGTGATGGGTTAGGTTTAGGAAGCTCTGTTTGTATGGAGAAGTTATGGGTTAGGTTTGGGGAGCTCTGTTTGTATGAAGAAGTGATGGGTTAGGGTCGAGAAGCTCTGTTTGTATGAAGAAGTGATGGGTTAGGTTTGGGAAGCTCTGTTTGTATGGAGAAGTTATGGGTTAGGTTTAGGAAGCTCTGTTTGTATGAATAAGTGATGGGTTAGGTTTAGGAAGCTCTGTTTGTATGAATAAGTGATGGATTAGGTTTAAGAAGCTCTGTTTGTATGAAGAAGTGATGGATTAGGTTTAAGAAGCTCTGTTTGTATGAAGAAGTGATGGATTAGGTTTAAGAAGCTCTGTTTGTATGAAGAAGTGATGGATTAGGTTTAAGAAGCTCTGTTTGTATGAATGACTGATGGGTTAGGTTTGGCAAGCTCTGTTTGTATGGAGAAGTTATGGGTTAGGATTGGGGAGCTCTGTTTGTATGAAGAAGTGATGTGTTACGGTCGAGTAGCTCTGTTTGTATGAAGAAGTGATGGGTTAGGTGTGGGAAGCTCTGTTTGTATGAAGAAGTGATGGGTTAGGTGTGGGAAGCTCTGTTTGTATGAAGAAGTGATGGGTTAGGTTTGGGAAGCTCTGTTTGTATGGAGAAGTTATGGGTTAGGTTTGGGGAGCTCTGTTTGTATGGAGAAGTTATGGGTTAGGTTTGGGGAGCTCTGTTTGTATGAAGAAGTGATGGGTTAGGGTCGAAAAGCTCTGTTTGTATGAAGAAGTGATGGGTTAGGTTTTGGAAGCTCTGTTTGTATGAAGAAGTGATGGGTTAGGTTTGGGAAGCTCTGTTTGTATGAAGAAGTGATGGGTTAGGTTTAGGAAGCCCTGTTTGCATGAAGAAGTGATGGGTTAGGTTTGGGGAGCTCTGTTTGTATGAAGAAGTGATGGGTTAGGGTCGAGAAGCTCTGTTTGTATGAAGAAGTGATGGGTTAGGGTCGAGAAGCTCTGTTTGTATGAAGAAGTGATGGGTTAGGTTTGGGAAGCTCTGTTTGTATGGAGAAGTTATGGGTTAGGTTTAGGAAGCTCTGTTTGTATGAATAAGTGATGGGTTAGGTTTAGGAAGCTCTGTTTGTATGAATAAGTGATGGATTAGGTTTAAGAAGCTCTGTTTGTATGAAGAAGTGATGGATTAGGTTTAAGAAGCTCTGTTTGTATGAAGAAGTGATGGATTAGGTTTAAGAAGCTCTGTTTGTATGAAGAAGTGATGGATTAGGTTTAAGAAGCTCTGTTTGTATGAAGAAGTGATGGATTAGGTTTAAGAAGCTCTGTTTGTATGAATGACTGATGGGTTAGGTTTGGCAAGCTCTGTTTGTATGGAGAAGTTATGGGTTAGGATTGGGGAGCTCTGTTTGTATGAAGAAGTGATGTGTTACGGTCGAGTAGCTCTGTTTGTATGAAGAAGTGATGGGTTAGGTGTGGGAAGCTCTGTTTGTATGAAGAAGTGATGGGTTAGGTGTGGGAAGCTCTGTTTGTATGAAGAAGTGATGGGTTAGGTTTGGGAAGCTCTGTTTGTATGGAGAAGTTATGGGTTAGGTTTGGGGAGCTCTGTTTGTATGGAGAAGTTATGGGTTAGGTTTGGGGAGCTCTGTTTGTATGAAGAAGTGATGGGTTAGGGTCGAAAAGCTCTGTTTGTATGAAGAAGTGATGGGTTAGGTTTTGGAAGCTCTGTTTGTATGAAGAAGTGATGGGTTAGGTTTGGGAAGCTCTGTTTGTATGAAGAAGTGATGGGTTAGGTTTAGGAAGCCCTGTTTGCATGAAGAAGTGATGGGTTAGGTTTGGGGAGCTCTGTTTGTATGAAGAAGTGATGGGTTAGGGTTGAGAAGCTCTGTTTGTATGAAGAAGTGATGGGTTAGGGTCGAGAAGCTCTGTTTGTATGAAGAAGTGATGGGTTAGGTTTGGGAAGCTCTGTTTGTATGGAGAAGTTATGGGTTAGGTTTAGGAAGCTCTGTTTGTATGAATAAGTGATGGGTTAGGTTTAGGAAGCTCTGTTTGTATGAATAAGTGATGGATTAGGTTTAAGAAGCTCTGTTTGTATGAAGAAGTGATGGATTAGGTTTAAGAAGCTCTGTTTGTATGAAGAAGTGATGGATTAGGTTTAAGAAGCTCTGTTTGTATGAAGAAGTGATGGATTAGGTTTAAGAAGCTCTGTTTGTATGAAGAAGTGATGGATTAGGTTTAAGAAGCTCTGTTTGTATGAATGACTGATGGGTTAGGTTTGGCAAGCTCTGTTTGTATGGAGAAGTTATGGGTTAGGATTGGGGAGCTCTGTTTGTATGAAGAAGTGATGTGTTACGGTCGAGTAGCTCTGTTTGTATGAAGAAGTGATGGGTTAGGTGTGGGAAGCTCTGTTTGTATGAAGAAGTGATGGGTTAGGTGTGGGAAGCTCTGTTTGTATGAAGAAGTGATGGGTTAGGTTTGGGAAGCTCTGTTTGTATGGAGAAGTTATGGGTTAGGTTTGGGGAGCTCTGTTTGTATGGAGAAGTTATGGGTTAGGTTTGGGGAGCTCTGTTTGTATGAAGAAGTGATGGGTTAGGGTCGAAAAGCTCTGTTTGTATGAAGAAGTGATGGGTTAGGTTTTGGAAGCTCTGTTTGTATGAAGAAGTGATGGGTTAGGTTTGGGAAGCTCTGTTTGTATGAAGAAGTGATGGGTTAGGTTTAGGAAGCCCTGTTTGCATGAAGAAGTGATGGGTTAGGTTTGGGGAGCTCTGTTTGTATGAAGAAGTGATGGGTTAGGGTCGAGAAGCTCTGTTTGTATGAAGAAGTGGTGGGTTAGGTGTGGGAAGCTCTGTTTGTATGAAGAACTGATGGGTTAGGTTTGGCAAGCTCTGTTTGTATGGAGAAGTTATGGGTTTGGTTTGGGGAGCTCTGTTTGTATGAAGAGGTGATGTGTTAGGGTCGAGAAGCTCTGTTTGTATGAAGAAGTGATGGGTTAGGTTTGGTGAGCTCTGTTTGTATGAAGAAGTGATGGGTTAGGTGTGGGAAGCTCTGTTTGTATGGAGAAGTTATGGGTTAGGTTAGGGAACTCTGTTTGTATGGAGAGGTTATGGGTTAGGTTTGGGGAGCTCTGTTTGTATGAAGAAGTGATGGGTTAGGGTCGAGAAGCTCTGTTTGTATGAAGAAGTGATGGGTTAGGTTTTGGAAGCTCTGTTTGTATGAAGAAGCCATGGGTTAGGTTTGGGAAGCTCTGTTTGTATGAAGAAGTGATGGGTTAGGTTTTGGAAGCTCTGTTTGTATGAAGAAGTCATGGGTTAGGTTTGGGGAGCTCTGTTTGTATGAAGAAGTGATGGGTTAGGGTCGAGAAGCTCTGTTTGTATGAAGAAGTGATGGGTTAGGTTTGGGAAGCTCTGTTTGTATGAAGAAGTGATGGGTTAGGTTTAGGAAGCCCTGTTTGCATGAAGAAGTGATGGGTTAGGTTTGGGGAGCTCTGTTTTTTATGAAGAAGTGATGGGTTAGGGTCGAGAAGCTCTGTTTGTATGAAGAAGTGATGGGCTAGGTTTTGGAAGCTCTGTTTGTATGAAGAAGTGATGGGTTAGGTTTAGGAAGCCCTGTTTGCATGAAGAAGTGACGGGTTAGGTTTGAGAAGCTCTGTTTGTATGAAGAAGTGATGGATTAGGTGTGGGAAGCTCTGTTTTTGTATGAAGAACTGATGGGTTAGGTTTGGGAAGCTCTGTTTGTATGGAGAAGTTATGGGTTAGGTTTGGGGAGCTCTGTTTGTATGAAGAAGTGATGTGTTAGGTTTGTTAAGTTCTGTTCGTATGAAGTGATATGTTAGGTTTGTTAAGCTCTGTATGAAGAAGTGATGGGTTAAGTTTTGGGAGCTCTCTTTGTATGAAGAAGTGATGTGTTAGGTTTGGGAAGCTCTGTTTGTATGAAGAAGTGATATGTTAGGATTGTTAAGCTCGGTTTGTATGAAGAAGTGATGGGTTACGTTTGGGAAGCTCTGTTTGTATGAAGACGCCATGGGTTGAGTTAATATAGGAAGGCGAGTTAAATGTGTAAGCTCTGTACACGATGATGCAAGCTACAGCATTTGTGAAGATCTGTGCATTGGAAAGAGAAGAATATATGGTTAGTGGAGATGTATACATATGAAGATGTAGTTGATTGGATTTGAGAAGCTCTGTACGTATTACAAAGATTAGTTTGGGGGGAGCTCAGGATACCAGAAGATGTGATCATCATATGTAGAAATCAAGCAAGCAGTTGCCGACATGGAGGGCACCTGTGCGGAGGGTGAGATGTGCTGCAATGCTGGAAGAGTTAATCATTATGCTTTAAGTCTTGACAAAACATTTGGCACAGAACCCACAATCAAAGGAAGCTTCTGTGCCAGGCAGTCACCCGCCATAAACCCAGACAGTGGGTATTAGAAAATGGATGCCTGTCTGGTTCAAGGTTCTCTGCTAATAGTGGTTGGTTGGTTATTCATTCACTGGACCTTGTTAATCAGACCCCAGGAGAATTTTGCCACTTAACTCTTTACAGCCATTAAGACATTTTTTAAAGATAGACAGCTCTCCATGAAGGACATAAGCAACACCACAGTGCTAAAACTATTAGTATTGAATGTTAATCTCAACTCTCTTGCAAAGGGTTAAAAATCAAGAAATGTGAGCAAGGCAATACCTTGAACACCTCTGGCATTGAATAGGTTAATCTGAAGCCTGTGTGGCTCAGCAGAGGGAAGTTCTCACTTCAGCCAGGAATACTCTGTGTCCGCCCAGCTTCGCTCGGCATAGGGGCTCCTCAGAGAGCATTTCTGGATCACAGTGAAGATTTCACAATCACTGCACTGCTCCCCCCCACAAGCCTTCCTATATTATTGTTACAGACAGCAGGGAGAGAAGGGAGGGGGGTTCTAATTAAGAAAAACAGTGTCTTCCCACCCACAACACCCAGTGTAACCCCTTCCCAAACAAACCGTGTAATGGCTCTCTAACCAGCCTCTTTAATAGGTTGCGTACTCTGTACTGCTATACAAAGTATGCTAGTGCAAGATTCAATAAGCCAACAGGTTTTGGCTTATCATTCAGACCGCAGCATAAATTATAGTGATACCGCATTGTTACTTTGTAAAAGCAAATGAGCCTGGTCAACCTGAACCTGGGGCGTAAAACTGTATTCATTTAATCGATTCACATTACATGGAAATCTCAGACAGCTCGCATGTTCTTTCCAGTGGTTTTAACACAATCAAAAAAATCAAAAAAATAAAAGTAACTTGGCAAATGCTTTGTGTAATTAAAAAGTAATAACTGTTTTGCTGTAAAAAATATTTTCTTTTAAAGGGTTTATTCAATATTAAAGCCACATGAAGCACATTAAATAAACACTTTAAATTTCCCGCAGAGTGAACGGCTACATAAAATGTACTAGCGTAGGAGAAGATAACAGGTAGTTTTACAGCTCCTGTAGGACTGCAAGTCCTATAATGCTTTGCAAGGTTTTAGCCACATTGGGATCCTTCCTCCTCCTCCAAAAAAAAAAAAAAACATACAGCGCTACAGAATTTGTTGGCGCTTTATAAATCAAATAATAATAATAATAATTAAGATCTATATAGGGACCTTTATTAGTAGGCTACCTTAGCCCCAACCCCAAAGGGAAAGGTTTTGGAAGTCAGACTTACTGCGTCCCTTCTGCTTGATTTCCTGAATGACTGAGGTATAGTTGGTGAGTTCTCGATCTTTAAACTGCATATCCAGCACGGTCAAGTTGTTAAATTTGGGTAACTCCATGTAAACTCCTTCCATTGTGAAATAACAGGGACGGTCATCCTCCTTGTCATCTGTATAGACAACCATTGCCCTGCTGGTCCAGTTGAAAAGTTGGTGGATCTGCACCACAAACTGCCCCAGCTTGGTATGGACTGGTCCTGTCCTTGTGGTAAACTTATTGTCCTCAACTTTCTCACCAAACCCGTAGGCAGCAGCTCCCGCTGTGACAAGGGGGACCTTCCAGTGTCCAGTAAACCGACCGACGGGAGCTGCTGAGTACATGCACCCCGGGCCTAAGAACACCTCAGGATGGTAGGTGAACTGGAGGTCCACTGCAACAAGTGGAGCTGAGGAGTCCGAGCACTTTCCTTGCTTGTTCTCACTGTTTCCAAGGATGTATTGGACATGAAGGTCTGGTAGAAGATATGGGTCATTGTTGATCTTGTCTACTGCCAATTTGATAGCTGGACCCACTCTCAGCCAAGCCCATGGGTACGCGGTGTTCTTTTCCGGAAGCACCACTGCCATAGTGAGGTTGACCTGTTCCTTGTCTCCTCTGACTACCCGAAGACTCACCCATGCTACCAGCAGCGTCAGCACCAAACTTCCAAACATTGCAGCCAATTTCAGAGGACCTTCATACTCTTGCCACCAGCATACCTACAAGAAAACCAACTCTACCTCCGTAAACAAGACGGAGGTCTTTTGCACCCTCCTCTTCAAGAGCTTGTTCCTCCCTCACCCTTCTGGTGCTGGGGACTTGACTCAGATGCTCCTAGTTGTGACAGTTCTTATTAAAACATATACAGTCAGCTGTTAATCATCTCTCCGTCTGTGTGTGAGAGAGCGAGCTTTACACAGATCCATTAGCTTCCCGCTGTTGGAAGTGACTGGAGAACAGGATTGGTATCATCTGGAGGCAGGGTTAGCTTTTCCTTCCCCTGACTCAATGACAAAAGGGTTGTTATCATAAGCCCTGTTTATTAACCCTTTCCTTCCTCAATATCAGTTAGTGGAGTAATGACCCCGGCAGACAGTATTCCATAACGCCCAGGGACTGTATCTTCTTAAAGCCTCTCTAGATTGGGGCATCTGATGGAGTTTGTGGAGAAATGTGTTCACGCCAACCCAGAAAGTTGGAGGGCTCCCAGAGTTTACTGGAGAGCAAGCCCCAGATATTTGCCTTATCCAAAGCAACAAATATTTATCCAGTTACTGTGGAAATTGGTGGGTGCCAGGAAATTAGAAAAAAATGTAAATAAATCATTAGAAAACTCTGAAAGCTGGATTCTGAGGAGGACAGGAGTTGGTATTTAGTAGCAAAGGTAAAGGTATGGAGAGAACAAGGTATTTAGAACCAGGGAAAAGAATCAGGGAGCTCAGTGTGTGAAGCAGGTGGAGAGAGGGGAGGAGGGTTAGAAGTGACAGGGTAGAAAAGGAGGAGAAAAATAAAATAAGTGAATTAACACGAGTAGGAATGTGACAGGCAGCAGAGGTAGAAATGGAAATATTGGAGAGAAAAGGAATGATTTAAAAGACATTGATTTAATATGGAAAGTACAAGATGAAGGATGGGATGGATATATGTATAAGCAGAAAGATGTGCAGGTAGAAAGTAGGAGAAAAACATGAAAAACAAACCCAAAAAACAGAATGTTAATAGTGACTGGAGAGGGCAGAGAGAGAGAGAGAGTATTCAGAATCGTAGAGAATGGCAAAAAGCGCAGTGTGTGAACATGCTGATGGTATGATGCACAGGAGACGGCTGAGTGCATTTAACTCACGGATTGCTGTATATCAGTGTGTATATCATGACTGCATGTGTGTGAAGCTCCATGCATATTACGCTCTGACACAGACAGCTCCTACTTAACACCTTACCTACTGCCCCTCGATACCCCCAAAACCATAACATCATTTGTAAAGTTATAGATTGCAACTTACACCATTTGTTATGTGATTTGCTATTTAAATATGATGCTATGCAGAGTTCTTCGTGGGTCTAGATATTTATAGATTGAGATTATTCACATTTCCACTTTGGTATATCAATTTTTATATTTAGAGATATGCCCACATATAATGTGATGTAGAATTCTAGATAGTGAATTGCAAAATTTAGATGAAATAGGTACTTTTGAAAAATGTCCAATTCTGCTACAGTGAAAGATTGGCTATTTTACCTTATGTTTTTTGATTCAATGTACAGTTCACTATGCTCTATTGTTTAGTGAAAAATATACCGAGTTCTGTAATATATGCTCAGACAGTAATGTAATGGGTACTGAAAGGGTGTATACGGTATATTGTATATGTAGTGATATACAAAATTCAACAATCTACACATATCTTCAAATGTGATGTACAAATTTCTAAATAGACATCAGTGTATCAATTAATAGTGAAAAAAAATATTTTTTAGATGTGTATGGATATTTACAGCTGTGATGTACAGATTTTTAGATAGGTATGTACATTGATCAACTGAGATATACAGAGTTCCGGTTGGGTTTAGATATTTACTGATATTGATATACACATAGATATTTAATGGTGTTTTTATACAGAGTTGGGTACAGATATTTACTGGCGTTGTTATCCAGAGTTCTGGATGGGTATAAATATTTACTGGTGTTGTTATACAGAGTTCCGGTTGGGTATAGATATTTACTGGTGTTCATATACAGAGTTTAGGTTGGGTATAGATATTTACTGGTGTTGTTATACAGCGTTCTGGTTGGGTATAGATATATAATGGTGTTGATATACAGAGTTCTAGTTGGGTATAGATATTTACTGGTGTTGTTATACAGCGTTCTGGTTGGGTATAGATATATAATGGTGTTGATATACAGAGTTCTAGTTGGGTATAGATATACAGAGTTCTGGTTGGGTATAGATATTTACTGGTGTTGTTATACAGAGTTCTGGTTGGGTATAAATATTTACTGGCGTTGATATACAGAGTTCAGGTTGGGTATAGATATTTACTGGTGTTGATATACAAAGTTCAGGTTGGGTATAGATATTTACTGGTGTTGATATACAGAGTTCCGGTTGGGTATAGATATTTACTGGTGTTGTTATACAGAGTTCTAGTTGGGTATAGATATTTACTGGTGTTGTTATACAGCGTTCTGGTTGGGTATAGATATATAATGGTATAGATATTTACTGGTGTTGTTATACAGAGTTCTAGTTGGGTATAGATATTTACTGGTGTTGTTATACAGCGTTCTGGTTGGGTATAGATATTTACTGGTGTTATACAGAGTTCCGGTTGGGTATAGATTTTTACTGGTGTTCATATACAGAGTTTAGGTTGGGTATAGATATTTACTGGTGTTGTTATACAGCGTTCTGGTTGGGTATAGATATATAATGGTGTTGATATACAGAGTTCTAGTTGGGTATAGATATTTACTGGTGTTGTTATACAGCGTTCTGGTTGGGTATAGATATATAATGGTGTTGATATACAGAGTTCTAGTTGGGTATAGATATACAGAGTTCTGGTTGGGTATAGATATTTACTGGTGTTGTTATACAGAGTTCTGGTTGGGTATAAATATTTACTGGCGTTGATATACAGAGTTCAGGTTGGGTATAGATATTTACTGGTGTTGATATACAAAGTTCAGGTTGGGTATAGATATTTACTGGTGTTGATATACAGAGTTCCGGTTGGGTATAGATATTTACTGGTGTTGTTATACAGAGTTCTAGTTGGGTATAGATATTTACTGGTGTTGTTATACAGCGTTCTGGTTGGGTATAGATATATAATGGTGTTGATATACAGAGTTATAGTTGGGTATAGATATTTACTGGTGTTGTTATACAGCGTTCTGGTTGGGTATAGATATATAATGGTGTTGATATACAGAGTTCTAGTTGGGTATAGATATACAGAGTTCTGGTTGGGTATAGATATACAGAGTTCTGGTTGGGTATAGATATTTACTGGTGTTGATATACAGAGTTCTGGTTGGGTATAGATATTTACTGGTGTTGATATACAGAGTTCTGGTTGGGTAGAGATATTTACTGGTGTTGTTATACAGAGTTCTGGTTGGGTATAGATATTTACTGGTGTTGATATACAGAGTTCTGGTTGGGTATAGATATTTACTGGTGTTGATACACAGAGTTCTGGTTGGGTATAGATATTTACTGGAGTTGTTATACGGAGTTCTGGTTGGGTATAGATATTTACTGGTGTTGATATACAGAGTTCTGGTTGGGTAGAGATATTTACTGGTGTTGTTATACAGAGTTCTGGTTGGGTATAGATATTTACTGGTGTTGATATACAGAGTTCTGGTTGGGTATAGATATTTACTGGTGTTGATATACAGAGTTCTGGTTGGGTATAGATATTTACTGGAGTTGTTATACAGAGTTCTGGTTGGGTATAGATATTTACTGGTGTTGATATACAGAGTTCTGGTTGGGTATAGATATTTACTGGTGTTGATATACAGAGTCATGGTTGGGTATCGATATTTACTGGTGTTATACAGAGTTCTGGTTGGGTATATATATACAATGGTGTTGATATACAGAGTTCTGGTTGGGTATAGATATTTACTGGTGTTGTTATACAGAGTTCTGGTTGGGTATAGATATTTACTGGTGTTGACATACAGAGTTCTGGTTGGGTATAGATATTTACTGGTGTTGATATACAGAGTCATGGTTGGGTATAGATATTTACTGGTGTTGATATACAGAGTTCTGGTTGGGTATAGATATTTACTGGTGTTGATATACAGAGTCATGGTTGGGTATAGATATTTACTGGTGTTGATATACAGAGTCATGGTTGGGTATAGATATTTACTGGTGTTGATATACAGAGTCATGGTTGGGTATAGATATTTACTGGTGTTGTTATACAGAGTTCTGGTTGGGTATAGATATACAATGGTGTTGATATACAGAGTTCTGGTTGGGTATAGATATACGATGGTGTTGATATACAAAGTTCCAGTTTGATATAGATATTTACTGGTGTTGCTATACAGAGTTCTGGTTGGGTATAGATATTTACTGGTGTTGACATACAGAGTTCTGGTTGGGTATAGATATTTACTGGTGTTGATATACAGAGTTCTGGTTGGGTATAGATATTTACTGGTGTTGTTATACAGAGCTCTGGTTGGGTATAGATATTTACTGGTGTTGATATACAGAGTTCTGGTTGGGTATAGATATATAATGGTGTTGATATACAGAGTTCTAGTTGGGTATAGATATACAGAGTCATGGTTGGGTATAGATATTTACTGGTGTTGTTATACAGAGCTCTGGTTGGGTATAGATATTTACTGGTGTTGATATACAGAGTTCTGGTTGGGTATAGATATATAATGGTGTTGATATACAGAGTTCTAGTTGGGTATAGATATACAGAGTCATGGTTGGGTATAGATATTTACTGGTGTTGTTATACAGAGTTCTGGTTGGGTATAGATATACGATGGTGTTGATATACAAAGTTCCGGTTGGGTATAGATATTTACTGGTGTTGCTATACAGAGTTCTGGTTGGGTATAGATATTTACTGGTGTTGCTATACAGAGTTCTGGTTGGGTATAGATATACAATGGTGTTGATATACAGAGTTCTGGTTGGGTATAGATATACGATGGTGTTTATATACAAAGTTCCGGGTGGGTATAGATTTTTACTGGTGTTGCTATACAGAGTTCTGGTTGGGTATAGATATTTACTGGTGTTGACATACAGAGTCATGGTTGGGTATAGATATTTACTGGTGTTGATATACAGAGTCATGGTTGGGTATAGATATTTACTGGTGTTGTTATACAGAGTTCTGGTTGGGTATAGATATACGATGGTGTTGATATACAAAGTTCCGGTTGGGTATAGATATTTACTGGTGTTGCTATACAGAGTTCTGGTTGGGTATAGATATTTACTGGTGTTGCTATACAGAGTTCTGGTTGGGTATAGATATACAATGGTGTTGATATACAGAGTTCTGGTTGGGTATAGATATACGATGGTGTTTATATACAAAGTTCCGGGTGGGTATAGATATTTACTGGTGTTGCTATACAGAGTTCTGGTTGGGTATAGATATTTATAGTGATATGCAGACAGACCATTAACAACCTATCTCGCACAGTCCTGGGCACAGAGATCTGTAGCATGTCAGAGAATGATTTGCTCACATTAGAGCTGATAAGCGCGGTATGTAATTACACAGCTGTACTGGGTTTATAAACATGCCCTGCTGCTTGATTGTGATTTATTTCTACATTCAGCAGCTGTAAATCGATAATTTTGCCCTCTTTACAGCAGCAATTCATCAAAGCAAATGGGAGATAAGGATCTGTGTGAAAATCGGCTAGCCACACCCAGCGGGCAGCCTGCCTAGCCCCCTAGAGATTCCCAAACTTGCATCCACTGTGACACACAGAAACCTGGAATGTCCCAGCATTATGAAATATTTGAATGTTTTTACCGATTTATTAATCGGGTTACATTTCTGCAAATCCCAAATTACTAGCGTTATTAAACCCTAAACGTATTTAAGACAAGAAAGCAACACAAATACCTTTTTGTAAATGCCTGAGAGGTAGAAAAGTGTAATGATACACAATTAGTGCCTGTGGTTAGGTATAAAAAGGTGAAAGAAAAATAGAAAAGAAAAAAAGATAATGAAGGCTTGCTCTTGCAGGATATACTCATAGAAGAAGTTAAAGCGTGCCAATCTGAAATATTTTTCTTGCACTAGGCTCAAGAATTACATTATTTCCGGCACTATCTGTACTGTACGTTTGCTCCCAGAGGCGCAACTAGAAAGAGTCCCAAATCTATTGTTCCACCCTAGAGCAGAAACTAACGAGATATTCATATATCATACAATACCTGGTTGGGGGGGGGGGGGTGACATCTTTATCATACATGTTGGTATAAAGAGTACATCTTTGGCTAACAGGCATTCACATTTTCAAAAGAGAACATAGGAATATCAGGTATGAGGGACTATTGGAAGCTTGGGTTTCAGTAAGCATCAGGCTAAATGGATTCACAATGCTGATTAATTATTACAATCTGTATGTGTCCAGAGTGTGTGTACTGATACATAATTATCCAAGTGTACACTTTAGATTCAAACATTGAGAACGATGGTATGAGGTTATCAAAGTATCAGTGATTAAAAGCTGTGTGTGGGATTTTAGAGTAACAATATGTGTGAAGGCGTGTGGGTATGAGGGTACCAGGGACTATGGGGGTATGTGGAATTACAGAGTAACAGTGAGTATGGGCTATGAGAGAGTCAAAGTATCATCAAGCGTGAGGGTGACCATCAGTGACTAAGAGGATGTGGGGGATTCAGAAAATACGGCGAGTATGACGGAGTGTGAGTATCACATTTTTGGTGAGTGGAGGGATATTAGAACTGTGTGAGTATGTAGGGTACCAGAGTAACAGTAAGTATGGGGGATGTTAGGTATCCATAGATCAGTGGCTACAAGGGTGTGTGCAGCAACGTAACCATGAGTGTGACTGTGGTAGGGGTATATCAGAAAATGGGAATGAAAAATGTGCTGGTATCATAGTAACGGTGATGACGGTGTGTGGATACATTTAAAGAATAAATATATTGGGCAGTGTGAGTAACAAAGTATGAGTATAGTTATGGTGTGTGTGAAAGTATATGTATGTGGTTGCAAAATAATCAGAGAAATATTATGTATCACAGTATAAGTAGCATGAGAAAGGGTACTGCAATAGTGTGAGTATCATTATTATGATTATTATTGAGCACAGTAGAGGTGTATAGAAGATTATAAGAGGATGACAAGAGGTGTACAAGTATCAAATTAGGCATTAGTATATAAATCTGAGCAGTGTTGTATAGGCATAAGAGTACATCTTGGTTGTAGAGTGTGACTAATGCAGTGGGAATACCAGAGTATGCAGAGAGATAGATTGCCAGTATCAATGTGTGTACCAGAATTCTGTTTAGATTTTGTTGTAACAGATGTTTGCATGAATACAGTGTTGAGCATCGCAGTATACGTGGATTCCAAAGTTTGAGTATTGCTATGTGAGAAAGAGAGTATGAGCCCTGCAAACAGGAGGCGGACACTATAGTGAATATTTACAAATCAGTTAAGTATTAACAGTTAGATGACTTACTGTACATCCTACACCTGCTGTGTCTGGTTAAATATGTTACCTCGTGTTTCAATTAATAAGAGTTGGCCAAGGAAGACCCAGAATTCAGGTGTATTGGCCGCACTGTATGAAGTTATCGTAGACGAATGCACTACATAAAAGGTCAGCTGTTGGTACTAATGGAAAATACATGCTTGTTTAAAGGGTCAGATACAAAGTTCCCTAAATTCCTGGTGAAATATTTATACACAATACCCTGTGTTCTAAAGCTTGTGATGTAGGAACTCATGCTTTACCGACAGAGGAAGGGAATTAAACGTGGGAAGAGAGATTTATGATGACCTGGGATGAAAGAGGAACTTGAAGATAGCAGAATTGTAAAATAGGAGACAAAAATGCTGGAGTATTTCCCTGACGCGCCATGTTTCACAATCAACAAGTCCAAGTTACTTAAATGTGAAAAAATATTTGACTGCACTTAAAAGACGAACTATATACAGGGGTTAGCTACTGTCCCTGCGTCAAACATGTATTTATGTTGGTAATGTGTGTTATAACAGTCATTGTGTTCTCAAAACAACAGCACATGGAGAGACAAAACAATATAAGAACAGCCAGGTGCAAACCATATAAGTGCTCCCTCAAGTGCTTTAAATATTCAAATGTATATAGAATATAGAATGCACACCATAACAATCTCAAAAAAAAATATTAAAATGTTATTATGTACAAAAAAGTACCAGAATGAAAACATATCAGAAAAAAATGAATATAAACAAAATAACAGAAGTAAAGGCAATAAAATAATAGTAATAAATTACCACAAAAATCCTTACAAGCCTCAGACAGAAACACGAGTCACCAAACCCCTCAACGTTTTGGCACCAACTGGCTGCCTTTATCAAGGGTACCTTTTTTATTACTATTATTTTATTGTATCTGCCTTTATTTCTGTTACTTTGTTTACATTCATTTTTTTCTTATATGTTTTCATTCTGGTTCTTTTTTGTACATAATAAAATTTAAATATTTTTTTGAGATTGTTATGGTGTGCATTCTATATTCTATATAACAGTCATTGTGTGTCAGTGATTGTATATGTCTGTCAGTAAGCGCGTGTGTGATTCTGCATTAGTGCGCATTTATTTATGTAAGTCAGTTATCGTGCCACTATGTTTGTGTGTGTCTCGGTCAGCTTTAGCTACCTAGAGCAGTCATCCAGTATGTATCCGTGTTAGTCTGTGTGTGCATGTCAGTGTACCTATTTCACTATGTGTGTGTACCCGTTTCAGTGCATGCACCTGTGTCACCAAATGTGTGCACTTGTATGAACCTGTGTCAGTTTGTCGTCAGTTATCAAATTTTGAGACAGGGTACTATGTTTCCCCCTCCCAGTAATTTATGCCATCATGTCTGCCAATCATCCATTGGTTTATATCATTATAACCCTAGGCCCAGCACCCAGAGCTTAAGTCACATCTAGCTTAGATAGAAATAGAAATGGACGGAAATGCACTACTGGTTCTTAGAATTGGTCAGGCTTAACGCTACAGAATAGAAACTGGTAAGAGAATGGTCAGTCTCTCTAGCCACGGTCAACAACAACAGAAGATAACAATAATGTAGGGTCAAGGATTACTGAAAGTAGAATAGTCATAAACAAATCACAGTGAAACACCAGGAATCAATACACTAAGTACTTACACTCTGGGATCACCACACAAGTTACCATGATAGGGCAAAGCATAACAGACTGGGATAGCAAGTCATTCCTGAGATGGCAAATGGTGTGAGAATGATGACCCAGGAATGACGCAGAGCGGTATGTGTCTGAAATGACGTAAGGAGTCCTGGCGTTAAAAATTGACGAGAAATTAGGGCAACTAGTGTGAATATTTTTGGGGATAGCGTGGGTGTCTGCATAAATTTGTAAATGTGCCTGTGATAATCGTGAGTCTAAATCTATGTGTGTATTAAATATGTGAGTCTAAATCTGTCTGAATCTCTCAGTGTGTGTTAATATGTGATGGTGTGTGAATCTGTGTGTGTTAAACTGTACTAGTATTAATCTGTGAGTTTAAATCTGCCTGAATGTGTAAGTGTGTGTTAACCTGTGAGTGGGAATCTGTCAGTGTAAGCTAAACTGTGTCAGCTAAACTGTATCAGTTAATGTGTCTTTGTGTGATTTGTTTGAGCGTGAATCAGTCTGTGTGTGGATCGGAGTCAGAAACTGTGTATGTCTGAATCTGTGAGTCTCAATCTGTTAGTGTGTGTGTGAATCCGTGTGTTTGTGAATCTGTGAATGGGAAAGGACACTGAATTGAGATGCCCACTTTGGAGGAGGCATGCGTTTCATTGATGATAAAGTGAATTTAAAATATAAGGCCAAAGTAGACATACTGGAAAAATAACAAACTTGAAGGTTTTTCACAGTTTGGCCATTTGAGATTAAATTAGAATTCTTGACACTTTAAGGAATAACTCTGTAAAAAGAGAATTGTGATGAACATACAAGGTAATAGCAAAATGGCGACCAAGAAAGCGAAACTGAAAATATTCTCCAATTCAACTCTTTTTTCCAAATCAGCTACCTTGACCTAGTCCTAGATCAAAGGTAGGCAACCTTCAGCACTCCAGATGTTGTGGACTACATCCCCCCTAATGCTTTGCCAACATTATGACTGCAAAGGCATTATGGGAGCTATAGTCCACAACACCTTAAGGGCCAAAGGTTTCCTACCTCTGGTCTATATATTGCAATTTCAATAACAATTTACCTTGGTTCACTTTTCAGTAAACTGTCTGCTCATATACATAAAATATTATGGTATTTAAGTGCATGGGGTCCTAGACACATTTATTATTATTAATACTCGGCTGGGACCTGCTATCTGTCAGGGGCTTGGAAAAGGTTGAGGGGGTTTGTGTTTGCACATAAAAGATTTGCCCCCATGACCTCGCTACTCCTCTGCAGTCTGTGTATACTTCTCTAGGAGTGAGAGGATTCATTATTTCCCAAACTTTTAGCAACACTTGCAACACCTTTCCTTTTGTGTACTGCTTCTTGTTGCCTCTCGTAGGAGGAGATTCCACAGCTCTACTACACTTACTGTAGGATTCTGACCAAGGCTTAGGCGAACACAGCCTGCTAATCCTGCTCACTGTGGCGGGGGAATCGGATCATCCCTGCTACTCCGTTTCACGCAGTGTCACTGATTATATTCTCTTCTATCTGCATTCACACCATAACACCAGAGAATGACTATCTCTATCCTACAAGCATGAGCACTTCACACAGATTAGTACCTCCAAATGCAAGAAAAGAGGGCGTGCAGGAACAGAGCCTGAAGAAATAAATGTTTCCAATCTCATTCTGTAAATAAGAGAAAATTATGTATCAGAACAGACCATTTCTGCAGGCCGGTGTTATGTTTTCTCTTTGTGGGCTAAAAAACAAGACCCCCCCCCTCCCACTCCTTCCCCCCCTAAAAAAATAAAAATAAATATACAAGTAAACAAATACATCATATGTGACTAAGTTGCATGAGGTTTGGACAATTGTGGATATCTGTATGAACATGTGTGTTAGAGTCTCAATTTTAATCATGGGAAAATGTAATATTTATCAATTTAGTTACAGTGTTATTTTCTATATAGAAGACAATTCAACAGTTTAGATACTTTTAGTGAGTTAAACTCTCCTACATATTTAGCTAATATTCATATGTATCTCTGAAACCAACAACAACAAAATGAAGGGTTTTAAATAGTGTCTTTATTGACACATTGTATTCTTTTCCAAGAATAGATATCAATGAAATATAAACCCTGCGGAGGAGGCAGGGGGTTCCTCTCAAGGGGAAAAGAGATCCTGGCTGTGAAATCTGCAAAGGGAGATGAGTAGCTATTATGAGTGAGTTGCATTATTAAGCCTTTTCCTGCTTCCTATTCTCCCGATGCCCTCTCTGGCAGTGCGGGGGTCAGAGTACAGTAGGTCCCCTCCTTGCCCAGCAGAATTGGAACTTGTCCTGCGTACGTAAGCATTGTTTGTAAGGTCAGGTTTCCTTGTGTGACGCTCAGGATGTGGAGTAAGGAAATTCTACGCAATAAATTACCCGTATTGTCACATCCCTGAGGGTACAGAACCTGTGTGCCTGAAATATTCATGGATTATCAGGGAGAGAAAAGGAGACACTATCGGACATTACACAAAGGGGGTTAAAGCACAAATAGTTGTACTGTCGTCTGAGACACATGGGACATTGTGGAAAGAAACACAGCAAGAGTGTGTAGAAAGAGAGAAAAAGAGACAGCCAATGGTAGTCATTTTCAGCAAAAGAGACAGAAGGAGAAGAAGAAGGAAAGGTATCCAGAGGATTGGGAGATAAACAAAGAAACTAGGCAAAAATCAAGAGGGTAGAGGTGATCAACAGCCTAAGGGAGAAACAGTCACATAGGGAGAACAGTATGGCATGGGGTTTTGCATGCCATGCAACAAGGTTTGTAGAGCACATTTAAACACGTCGGTAGGAAGAGATGTTAAAGGGTTAGTTACTCTGACCAACATGACCATTTCTGTTTTTAGAAGTGGTCATGGTGATAGGAGTTTGTATGTGCAGTGTTTCTGCTGGAAACATGGTACATACAGACTAATCTGTGATTTTGTGCCGGGGGCTAGTTGCAACCCCAGCACAAGTGACTTCTGGCGACAGATGTAATAAACTTCTCTGTTGCAGGGAGCCCACCTGGAAGAGGAACCGTCACTGTCCCATACCTCAATGTGCTCCCAATCTCCCTGTTTTCAATATTGACAGTTATAACTAAAGTCTTCACTCTGTCCTCCCTCCCCTCTCTAGCCCAGATATCTCTGAGACGGTGAAATGACCTAACCAAATGATCCTCTATGAAAAGCATTTGATAGGACCACGGATGGCGTGGCAGGATGACAGACAGGGCGTGGAAACAAAGCAAAGAGGACCTCACCCAGCACTGAATTTAAGATAGGTTTCTATCTATTTATTTATTTTAGTTAAATAAAAAGGGTGGACATTAGGACATTAGGACATAATACTGCTAACAAAAAGCAGAGAAAAGGGTTATAGTAAGTTCATTTAATTTATATTAAGCACTGGATACCGTCAGGCAACCGTCGGCACTCCAGATGTTGTGGACTACATCCCCCATAATGCTACACCCATAATGCTCGTAAAGCATCAATGGAGGTGTAGTCCAAAACATCTGGAGTGCCAAAGGTTGCTTATGCCTGGGATAGACCATGGAGCTCTTGCCCACTGGACTGCTGTTACATCACTCATAGGAATGGCAATCCAATATATGGTCCAATGAGAAGACTTTGAAGCCTACCTCATAGGTAATACACAATCCGGTTTATTGGGTACAAAACACTGCTTTTTATAGCCAAGAGTGGAACAAGTGCAAGAGATAACAAGATAAGATTTACAAGAACAATGTAGGACAAAATGTAACATTTTAAACAACCAATTGATCAGTGAGTGTCGACAGGGAAAGTGAACACATCCTGTGCAAAGTTTGAGGAGAAAACCAAGCATAAGAAATTAGTACTCAATCATTATACGTACGCTGAAATTACAGGATACCCCATGCTGTCTTTAAAGGGACACTATAGTCACCAGAACAACTACAGCTTCTTGCATTTGTTCTGCTGAGTAGAATCATTATCTTCAGGCTTTTTGCTGTAAACATTGTCTTTTCAGAGAAAATGCAGTGTTTACATTACAGCAAAGTGATAACTTCACTGGCCACTCCTCAGATGGCTTTTAGAGATCCTTCCTGGGTCAGGGCTGCCTAAAATACATCCAAACATTCAGTATCTCCTCCCTCTGCATGCAGACACTGAACTTTCCTCATAGAGATTGATTGATTCAATTCATCTCTATGAGGAGATGCTGATTGGCCAGGGCTGTGTTTGAATCATGCTGGCTCTGCCCCTGATCTGCCTCCTTGACAGTTTCAGCCAATCCTATGGAGAAGCATTGTGATTGGATCAGGCCACCACGTCTGATGATGTCAGCAGGTAGCCTACTGTTCTGAGGCAAACCGCATGCAGAGCTACAGCTTCAGGCTTGAATACAATTACGATTTTACTATATTTAGGGAGGCATGAGGGGGTCAGGGGGGCTAGATGGTGTTTTATACATGTTCCTGACCCTATAGTGTTCCTTTAAGCCTCTCTGAGGCTCTGAGCTGCCATTACCCAGCACAACCAAATTCAAACTGTAAACCATAAGAGCAGCTAGTGAGCCACAGTGTATTGTATATGAAGGTGGAAAGGTAGAGGATATATTCAGGCAGGGTATGTAATTAGTAGATGGATTCAGGATATTCAGCGAGGCTATGGAATTGTCGACAGATAGAAAGCTAGAGATTATTTAGAGAAAGGACAGAATTATTAGAAAGGAGAAGGATTGGGGGCATTCAGAGAAGGAGTCGCAGTATTAATGAGATAAAAGGACAGCACTAGGGGGACTAATGGTTTACAGATAAAGGGAGAGATGCTGATGGATTGGTACTGAGAGCTGAACGGTAGCAATGTTTAAGTGGGGTTAATTAGCTCAGATCCTGCGTACTGTTCTTGTCATTAGAACGAAGTGACATTTAGCAGCATACAGCGTGCAGTACTAATCAGAGCATCTGTCTAATCCCCGGCACACTCAGCATTGAGGTAAACAAAAATCAGCCAAGGCAGATAAAGGTGTTATTGTAAAGAGTGCTCTCACCGCACATCACTGCGCATTGTTCTTGCTAGCTAAACACGTTCTTCAGGCAAAAGATGCCAAAACTCGGGATAAAAGAAGCATTCACTATTGAATAGAAGATACATTTAACCGTTTGGCAGGAGTACATATGCATTTCATGGTGACAAATGTGAGGGCTTCTAGTCTGGATAAGAATGCTCGAAAATAGGAATGGTTACACAGACTTTCCTCCTTCCAAATGTAAGAAAGATTTATATATAAGGGAATAGGGCAGAATAAGACATTACTCTAGATTAAAACGGACACCTAAGAATCAGCCCGTATTTGAAGGGTTAGTTACAGGAAGGCCTGGCCCGAAGAGTTAAAGTTACAACACTTCACCAGAAACATGGATATCCTGCCCTGTAAGACAACTCTCACAATACCACGGTTCCTTCAAGAGTGTAAGCTTAACTGAGGGCTAAATCACCAAGAATGCTGGAGGGCTTTCCGATGTGATATTACACTGTGATCTATTATATTATGAGGGTTGAGATAGCTAAGGTAAATGCGCCAGTTGTGCTAAGTTTGGAGGACAGCAGTACATTATCCAACCTCTTATCAGACGAAGCCTCTGGGCCTCGATGCTGCTTGGGTGAAGCCAGCACATCTTAAGATAATTCCTAGCAGGCTCACTGACTCAAGCCTTATAATAATATACACAGCCTCAAGTTTACAATATTAAATGGTCACATTAATGCAGTGTATTCTCAGTGATTCACCCTCCACTGTCTATGCCAAGTTATGAGTGAAAAATTGTATCTACATCAATGTGATGCCAGCAAGATTATTAATATCTTAAAAGACTGCAATCAAAAAAGGGGTTTTCAGACACATTACTTTTTCAGGTGAGTGAAAAGGTCTGGGAAGCTGTAGTCGCAAATGGACAATCATGTGCTCAAATTAAACTACAACTAAAGAGACACTGTAAGCACCCAGACCACTTCAGCTCATTAAAGTGGTCTGGGTGAAAACTCCCATCATCCTTAACCCGGAGCATGTATTTATTGCAGTTTTTATAAACTGTAATAATTACCTGCTGTGGTTAACTCCTCCTCTAGTGGCTTTCTACCAGACAGCCACTAGAGGGACTTCCGAGTTTGAAGGTGACTTTTGGTTGCCTAAATGATCCCCCTCCCTTCTTACCTTTTGTCTGGGAGTGGGAATGCTTTCTGCCATCCCTGATGCCTGGTGGTCTTAGTGGTGAGAGTAAACTCTAGCCTGCAGGGCTAGAGTTCACTCTCGCGAGGTCTGAGCGTTGCCACGGCAACGCTCCGACCTCGCGAGAGGAACCCGGCGGAGCTGCTGGGTAGAGCTCCCCGGGTCCTCTCCTGCCTCTGGAGGCACACAGAAGGAGGCAGATAGCGCCGGCTCTGAATGGACCAACAGGGAGATCCTGTGATCTCCCCTGCCGGCCTCGATCCATGAGCTGGCCACGAGGATTAGGGTGTGCCCAGGGACACCCGGCAAACCCCGTGCGCACGCCTATGGAAATCACTCTCATCTGAGATTGTCCCAATCTTTAATCTCTCTCATGTATTTCAACCATACAAAAAAAAAAGCAATGTCTTGACCCTAAAACTTTGCACCTATCATCCTCTCCAAGCTCCTCAAAATACTTGTTTATACTTGACTGCTGCTTCCATGACTCCACAGAAACTGCCCTAAGAGACTGTGACGAAGCTCCTTGAACCACTGGCTGGGTACATCCGCCAAGGTCCGCTTCCTAGCTGGAACAGTGGGGCCAAACCTCAGCACTTCTGCCCACAGTCGCCGTAGCTTGACTGGAGCCCTGGAAATCACCCAGATCAGTTCAGGGGTTCAGAATTTCTATGGAAGTCATTTATTTGACCAACCGCAGGCATGGTCCCATGCCCAAAACAGTTCCAGAGAATCAGAGCTTGCAGTCGGTCTAGTTCGGTAGTTTGAAAACGAACAAACTACCGAACAGAGTCAATAGCCTTGCCCTGGAGCTTGTTCCCTTCATCCAGACGAATGATCCCACCGAACAGTGCTCTTCTAACTTGTATAGAACCGAACGCAGGCGATGATGGAAGTCCAGTGGTGTTCAGGAGTTTCTGTAACCGATTTTAGTTCCAAGAGATTCATGCCTAAACACCGCTGCCTGCGTTCATGGCCGCCACCTTGTGGTTGTCTATAGGAATTGTGGCCACCCAGACGAACAATTAGAACACTGTGGTGATAAATGTTCCAAGTTGTTAATAGGTGTTAACAAGCTCCAGGGTGGTCTCTAGTTTGTGCAGTTGTTTGGTAAACAAACCATATAATCCCAATAACACGAACAGAGACTTTTACATTATTTTTCACAGGGTCCATAGTCTGTGGGCAGGAGGCTGGCAAGCAGGTACTCCTCATCCATCTCTGCACCCAAAGTCGGCAACTAGACCCGGACCAATAGACGATTACCCGTCCACCCTGGCTACACCCATGGATACCGCGGCCTTCTGACACGTGGAGATGGCGTCGAGCCCCGGGAGCCCAGGAAATTCAGACTTGGGCAAGGAGCATTCACCTTCCACGATGGAGCAAATTAGGAGGGATCTCTGAGCCATCTCCTCTTCCATGTTCATGAAAGCAGACGCTGGAGCACTGGAGTCGTCCTTGAAGCACACCATCCAGGCTGAACTAGCCACCAAACACCAAGACAACTCGACCCTTCAGGAGCAGGTCTCGGAACTGGAGGCCACCGCTGAACGCTCCAACATCCAGCATGGGACAGTTGAAGTGGCGGCAACCAGGCTGGGGAACATGATCCTGAATATCATGAGGCAGATCTAGGACCTCAACAAAAGTTGGAGGAATAGCATCGGGATCCAGGGCCTCCCAGAGGAAACCCCAACGGAGCCACTGGAGATTACTTTACAAGCCTTTTTTACAAGCCGGGATATGGACTCACCCTAGGTCCTTTACTCATCCAAGGGGGGGGGGGGGGTTATCTCTTGCTTAGGCGGTGGGTAATTTTGGGAAGCGCTGGCATGCTGGGGAATGATCAGATGAGCAGAGGTTGGTTGGGGAGGGGGAGGAGGTTGCTTCGCCCAAGACAGGGAGGGGGATGAGGGGCTCAGGGCACTCCCAGTGTCCCAAGTGGAGGGTAACTCGTGGGGAGGAGAAGTCCTGAGCCTTCTTGGTCAACACTGTACCCTCAAGGGGAACCCCACATCACACTCTGTCCAAAAGGGACTACATAAGTAACTACGCTCTCTTAGAACCACTACCTGCCACGTAATGACACACACAGACCATAACTCTAGTTAGCGAGTAAGACGCTCCCTTACTTATGCACACATGATAGGTACCTATAATACACTAATACACTACAATCTTGTCCGGGCCTTGCATAGGGAGGAGACATTAGATGCACGGGCGAGATAGGGAACGACTAAAGATGGGAACCCCAACCTTCTACGCCCCCGGGGTGCAATTGCATTACCATCAGCCAAGAGGGACATCACATGCGCCCCCACCACAAGGGCCGAGGACATCACATGCGCCCCCGCCCCAGCAAATAGAACCAGGCAATGATCTGGCAACGCAGACAGTGTTTGTTGAGACACTAAAAGAGGGGTCACACAGCCCAACCTTGACTAGAAGTGTTACATGGAGGAATGGGTCATTACCTATGCAGAGGCGAAGAAGGGTGGTGAGCGACAGCATAGCCAAGGTCCAATACAGCGAAATGACACTTGACCCACCTCAACCAGAGCATAACACATCTATACAGGGCTAGAGAGGATGGATCCGCCTCTAAAGATGGGAGCCCACCTGAGGCTTCAACTTGTTCTGGTGACTATTGTGTCCCTTTAATTTCAGAACAGCCACTCATAGGGGCGATGTTGAAAACATGGAACCAAATCTGGTTCAAATACACACTTACAACAACAACTGGACCTATGAAGCCAGTCTCGAATAACCCGGAATTTCCGGTGGGCTGGGGCAAGAGACCACAGAAATTATTGGGAAGGGGCTCCTATATCCAACTCACAAATCTGTGCCAGGGTAACAAACTGCTTCCTCTACCAACACACCACAGCCCTGGAAACCTTTGTTTACCACCAGCTGCACCACTAGCATGCCTCGGTTGTCAACCAACTGCAATTACAACGACCTCTTTACCCATTCGAGGATATCTGCTCAAAACGGACAACACTACACCGCGGAATCTCCGCACTGTATCAACTGTTGTTATCGGGAGACAGCACGCCCCCGCCGCCCCAAGTATCAGGCCGCGTGGGAAGAAGCTCTTCAAACTACTCTCTCTAATCAGGAATGGGCTCAAATAACAACATTCACCCACCTCAGCTCCTGCTGTGCAAAGTACCAAGAGACATACAAGAGAGATACTAACCCAATGGTATGACATCCATGACACACTGCAGAAAATTCACAAATACGCCCTTGAGATATCCGAATCGAACTCGAGATGTGGGGAAGCAGGGGGCACTCTCATGCATATCTTCTGGGAATGCCCTCGACTGGTCCCCTACTGGAGGAAGATTTTTAACACCATGTCACAGGTAGCAGACGAGAGTGTAACCTTCAGCCCGATTGAGATGCTACTGAATAAATCGAACCTATCAATCTCCAAGTAAAAAAAAAACTCTCTTGAGGCACATGCTCACAGCGGCTCGTACGCTAATCCTGCTGCACTGGCGCCGCAAATATCCCCCCGACATACCAGTCATGGCTAGAGAAAGTCGAAGAGATACAACAGTCTTCATCCCTTTTATTTTTACCTTTCCTTTTACTTTTCTCTTTCTTCCTCTATCTTTTTCCTTCTCTTTCTTTTCCTCCTCACATCTAGCCGTTTTTTCACCTACCTTCTCATGCTCGCACCTCCCACGGCTACACTGCTGAGTCTAGAATCTAAGCCACAGGGCCGGTCCAGACCCAACTCACTACTAAAACCAGAGGGATTTAGTCGTTTAGCTAACTCACATGACTTGATGCGTTGAGATAAAAGCCAGCAACATGTCTTGCTTTGTGTTCTTAAATTTCTCTCTAATCTGTAATCAATTACTCCCAGCCTTGTCGACAACTTGGAGATGATTGATGTATATCTGTACGATTACTCTTCATTGTATCTGTAGTTCTGTATGTTGACAACTAATAAAAAGAGATTGACAAAAAAAGAAATAAAAAATGAAATGTCCGGGCACACAAATGGATGATCCAAAACAGACTTATTAAGACACAGGGCTGGCAATGTTTCGACTCCCAATGAGCTATTTATTAAACTGCTGAAGGTTCAAAACTGTAGATTGCGCAAACGTTGGTGTACCAATGATAGACAGCTCACTAATTTGATATCCTTATATATTTAAAATGTGCCTTTCCGTACAATTCCCAGTTTAGTGAATAGGAATTCCCTGCAAGTAAGAATATATTCTCCATGTTAATTTTTATATATTTTTTCCTCCACTGTTCTGATGGCCAAGGGCGGGGCGCTCTGCCCGGGGCGAGGGGATCATGACACTGCCTCACAACAAGAAGGGTAGGATGTACACAATCACCAGACAAGGACACACCCACAAAGGGACCAACCATACGACCACCTCCAGGGGGGGCACCTAGCCTAACACCACACAACCAGAGCACAACAGAACGCAGAGACTACCATGGACATACAAAGTGACGATTGGGCACAGACACCAAAAGAGGGCACATGAAGACCACGACCCTCAAGGGGACAGAGGGCAACTCAGCCACCATCCTGACGGAACAACCATCGGAACCTTGCCACTTCGACAGGGAGGGAACAGAGCAGAGGAGGCAACTGAGCTCCTCGAGACTCAGGACAAAGAGCCTCCCCACCACACAATGTGCAACTACTCCACAGCCCCGACAGACAGGGCCCCCCCTGACATGTCAATGAAGACGAATAAGCTCCCCCAGGTTCACACCAGACCCATCGAGGACTGCAACATACACCAACAAGAACGGGACCGAGAGACAGGGAGACTGGGCACCAAAACCCCCAAGGCCCCATAGGCCAACGCACACTCAAAGACGCACGGGTCCCGAGATACCACTAGGCACACACGATGCAGACCTATAATCCATGCCTGGCAATAGCGGGACCGCATTTCGCGACTGGCAGGAGACCCAAGACAATCATACCCAAGCCAGGCAGACCCTGAAGCCATACACATGGACCGCACACATATGATGAACATCCCCGACACACACAAGGACACTGGCAGGCCGTGGGCAGATGAGGACTCCCACATGGACCCGCGACCGATGAGACCCACGACAATGAACCGACTCCACCTCACACTAGACACAGGGGGAAAGGGCAAGACGATTCCCGAGCACACACCTGCTGACAAACATACACACAGAGACACTGGAAGCACGACTACAGGGTCCATGTCATGTGACTGAGGCCCGAGAGCCACGGATGCACCACACTACATTACGGACCAACGAACCAATACCTAGCTGATTCCTCAACTTGATTGGCAACCCCCAGCACGAGCCTTACGATTATCAAAGCGCAAACACTTTCGTCATTCTACACCACCATAGTTTTGACAGAAAAACAAAAAACAAATAAATAAACATCCATCGATATCAAATGATACCAAGGCCCTAGGAAGCCATCAGGCAAAAGTCTCACAAACAGACAGTCCACATTAGACCTACCTATGTCGTAAAATCCTGTACCCAGACACGAAGGTCAAACTATAATTACCTGCACCTTTATTCAAGACTGAGCGTAGAGAGGAAGCTTTGTAACACCCACAGACAGATAGGACATACAGAACGTGCCTATTACTAGCCGCTCAAATTTGTATATAGTTGCTGGGCGCTTAATATGCCTCGAGACCTACGTGCCTCATACCATACTACTTTTCTAGAGATCTTCGTATCTCGACATGTTGAGTGTTCTGCTCTATGTTTGAAACCTGCATGTTTCCTCGCACTACAATTTTTCTGAAACACTGAAAATATTCTTCAATAAAAAGATATTTACAAAAAAAAAAATGTTTAAATTTTTTTTTTTTTTGACACTTGACCCTTGAGATTCTTTTTGTTATAACATTATTGCTTCTGTAGAAAACACTAGTACTATTGCAGAATTTCCATAGGGGTATCTGCTAACGAAGCAAAAAGAAATTCCACCCATCGGCTGTCAAACATTAATTATTTATCATTTCTATTAGAAATTGCCACTTTTATAAACTGTCATTAGTATGGAATACTCCTCACCCGTAAGGCACTGAAGTTATTTATGGGTGTGGAGTGGTCCTTTAACTCTCGATAGCCATGGTAGGAATAATGCCAAACGAGAGCCTTCCCCTTTAGGAATTCAACTATGATTTTTTTTTTAAAGATCAGTGACAAGATAACTAACGACACATTTCTGCAATTCCTTGCAGTATAGTTTGTCATGCCTTTATTGAGTTTAATAGCAGTAGTTGTTGCATTATTCCCATCTATTATGCCAATATAATTACATGAGTGCTTGGGATGCAGTGACAAGCACTACACATCGTTCGAAATTCAACATAGGGAATATAAACATAACCATCTTAATGATTATGCTTTTAGTGATGGTCATAACAGACACATGGGATATGAATATAATATATGTGTTTCTAAAACAGTGTAAGCAGCAGCGTAACTAGGTATCACAAGGCCCTGGTGCAAAAATCAGAGAAGGGCCCTCCTTACACTCTCATTAATTCACATACACTGACATGACACACATTCATTGGCACAAACACTGTTTAACCAACACGCACACTTTCAGTGACAGACTCGAATTCTCACTGACATACACTCACTGACACACACATTCTTAGATACATATACACTGACATACACACAAACACCCACTGACAGACATACACTCACTGACATAATTCACTGACACGCACAGACACGGACAGACACAACACACGGACATACACACTCTCACTGATTTGACATACATTGACAGACACACACGGACAGACACACTCTCACTGATTTGACACAAACTGATTGAGTTGTGTGAGCAATTCCTTCTTGCAGGGCACCCATCAATGTGGGCTGCGTTCGTTTTGGGCGCATAAAGTGAAACAAACCAAAGAGAGGCCACAGTGACCACAAGGGGCCTATATTAAGCCCTTCTGACCTCTCTTCATTGCCCTGTGATTGTTTTTGCAATCTCCAGTGTCAGGGCTCCGCGGGCAGCGGTGAGGGGAGGCTGCAATCCTCTCGCAGCACTCACCCTCGGTCCGTCGCCGCCCGCGGTCCCCTCTCCCCTTACCGATAAGCGAGCGGCGTCCTCTCCTCTTGACACGCCGCTCGCGTCCTCCTCTCCTCCTCCCAGCGGCAGCATGTCTAACGCTGCACGCTGGGAGCCGGCACTATTATCTAAGCGCCAGGGTCACTCACGTGACCCGGCGTTAAAGCTACAGTGCAACAAACACAGTGGGGGGTATAGATATCCCCCACGTGTGTTTGTTAATACTGATTGGTGGTTAGCCAATCAGGATTCAGGCTAGGATTTAAATACTTACCTTTCCTGTCTATCTGTGCCCTGTTGTGGTCTTTGCTTTATGGTATCGATTGTGAACGTGTGCTTTCTGGTTACGTACCATCTGGCTTGTTATACTGACTTTGTGACTTTCTCCTACCCTTTGACCTCGGCTTGTTTCTCGTTATTCTGTTTTCTGGTTCCCCTTACTCGGCTTGTCTCCTGACTATTCTTTGTGTGCTTAGCCCGGCCACTCTAAGGACCGGTACAGCACACTTTCTGTGTGTGTGTCTGTGTGTGTGTTAGCGTGTTGGTTCCCCGGAATCGTGACATTACAACAGGGCCATAATGGAACCTGCTGACATACCACAGCTCCTAGTTAATCAGGAGGCTAGAATGGATGGCTTGGACCACCGTATGGATCAGTTTGCTCAAGCTTTGCAGACCATACTGGCTCGTACTGCACACCTGCAGCCTGCCGTCCAGGAGGCGGTTGCTGCTGTGCCCGAACCCATTGCCACTCCAGTACCCGTTCCTGCTCATGTAGTCCATATGACACCGCCACAGCGCTATAGTGGTGACCCAGCATTGTGTCGTGGTTTCCTCAATCAAATTGACATCCATTTGGTGATGAATCCACGTTCCTATCCCACCGACAGATCCAAAATTGCCTTTTTGATAAACCACCTGTCTGGGAGAGCTTTAGCATGGGCAAACCCCATGTGGGAAAATATGTCTCCTATGTCCTTTGCGGATTTTTTGTCAGCATTCAAACGCACGTTTGATCAACCCGGTAGGGTTGCCTCTGCTGGCAAAGCTCTGCTTAGGGTTCGACAGGGTAACAGATCTGTAGCGGATTATACTATCGAATTCCGCACTCTAGCAGCTGAAGTGGTTTGGAATAACGACGCCCTCGTAACAGCCTTTCAGGAGGGTTTGGCCGCTTACATACTGGATGAGATAGCATCCAGGGAACTGCCTGTCCTTCTAGATGATATTATAGACTATGTAATCCTTATTGATAACCGCATTAGAGAGAGACGTAGTCAAAGACGGCTGGATACACGGGTGTTACCTGCTCTACCCAGTACTGCATTACTAGCGTTACCCGCTCCTAGGCAACCATCCCCCGAACCCATGCAATTGGGTGCTACGGGGTTAACTGAGGCTGAAAGAACGTATCGTAGAAGGGAGGGGTTATGTCTCTATTGTGGAAAGAGGGGGCACCACTGTAATACATGCCCTAAATTACAGGGAAACTCCAGCACCTAAGGCCTAGAGAGGGGTCGGCCTCGGGTGTTATGACTTTGTCCCCTCATGTGTCCATCTCCAGACCATTTATTACGGTCTCTCTTTTGGTCAATAAAACCACCATAACAACTAAAGCCTTGATCGATTCAGGTGCGGCTGACAACCTTATGGATGAGACCTTTGCCAGAACCGCAGCCTTGACTTTGATCCAAAAGGCCACACCCTTGGCCGTTGAGGCCATAGATGGTAGACCGCTTGAGAGACCTCTGGTGACCCATGAAACCCAAGATATAGAGATGTCTGTGGGTGCTTTACACAAGGAAAGGTTAACCTTCCAAATAATTGACTCCCCTACTGCTTCCATTGTTCTGGGTTTTCCCTGGTTAGTGAAACACAACCCAGTACTTGATTGGGGTTGTTTAGACATACTCTCCTGGGGGGAATCTTGTCAACGAGACTGTATGGCCCAAGTACGTCCCGTTTGTTTACTTAACGTGCCCACGGCTAAACCGCTTTCTGTTTCTGTCCCTTCTGTGTATGCAGACCTTGCTTTGGTTTTCGAAAAAAGGGAGGCAGATAAGCTACCCCCACACCGTGAGTATGACTGTGCCATAAACCTATTACCGGGTACTATGCCTCCTAGGGGTAAGGTCTACCCTCTTTCTGAGAAAGAAAACCAGGTCATGGAGGAGTACATACGAGAGGCCTTAAGTAAAGGTTTTATTAGAAGGTCCTCCTCTCCTGCTGGTGCTGGTTTCTTTTTTGTGGCAAAAAAGGAGGGCGATTTGAGACCGTGTATAGACTACAGAGCCCTAAACAATATAACGATTAAAAATGCCTATCCGATTCCCCTCATTACCAAATTGTTTGATCGTGTCAAAGGTTCTCGATATTTTACTAAACTAGACCTCAGGGGGGCTTATAACCTTGTTCGTATTAAGGAGAATGATGAATGGAAAACGGCGTTCAATACGCGTAGTGGGCATTACGAGTATCTGGTCATGCCTTTTGGATTGTGTAATGCTCCTGCCGTTTTTCAGGATCTCATAAACGATGTCCTTAGAGATCTACTGCATGTCTGTGCTGTAGTCTACCTAGATGACATACTTGTATATTCTCCAGATTTGAAGACACATCATACTCATGTTAGGATGGTGCTTAAAAGGTTGTTGCAGAATGGTCTTTATTGTAAATTAGAGAAATGCTTATTCGACCAAACTTCTGTACAATTCCTGGGTTATGTTATTTCTGAACAAGGATTCAGCATGGATCCTTCAAAATTGGAAGCTATACTGTCCTGGCCCCTTCCCCAAGGACTTAAGGCAATACAGCGATTTATAGGGTTTGCCAATTATTATAGAAAGTTCGTTAAAAACTTCTCATCCATTATTTCCCCTATCACTAAACTGACAAAAAAGGGTTTACACCCCAGGGTTTGGAATCCTAATGCTATTGTGGCCTTCGAGACTCTAAAAAAGGCATTTGCCACTGCCCCTGTGTTACACCATCCTGATCCTTCCCTTCCCTTTGTACTGGAAGTAGACGCCTCTGAATCAGGTATAGGAGCAGTGTTGTCACAAAGACAATCGTATGACGAACCCCTCCTTCCCTGTGGTTACTTTTCAAAACGCTTGTCAGAGTCTGAAAAGAATTACGACGTTGGGAACAGGGAATTATTAGCTATAGTGATGGCATTTAAAGAATGGAGGTACTTGTTAGAGGGAGCTAGACACAAGATTTTGGTTATAACCGATCATAAAAATCTATCCTATATCGCAGATGCTAAGAGGTTATCCTCTCGTCAGGCTAGATGGTCTTTGTTTCTCTCACGTTTTCAGTACATAATCACATACAGGCCTGGTTATCGAAATGTCAAGGCTGATGCCATCTCCCGCCAGTACGAACCTGTAGATTCTATTACCTCCACTCCTGAGCCCATTGTACCCACAACTAATATAATAGCTACTACCCGTTTGGTTATCTCGTCTCTTTTTCTTGATGGTATCAAGTCATACCAACCCCAAGCACCCTCTGAGACCCCTACTGGTAAGCTGTACGTGAAAGTAAAAGACAGAAAGAAGTTGTTAACTTTATTTCACACAGCCAAAACGGCTGGTCATCCAGGGGTTACCAAGACTTACAAGGGTCTTTTCCAACAGTTTTGGTGGCCCTCACTCAAAAAAGACGTGGTAGATTACGTGCAGGCTTGCCGTGTCTGTACACAGTGTAAGTCCCCTAATGTTAAACCCCTGGGACTCCTTATGCCCCTATCTGTACCCAAGAAACCGTGGACACACTTATCCATGGACTTTATTGTGGATCTTCCTTCATCTGATGGGCAGACAGTAATTTTGACTGTAACGGATAGGTTCTCCAAAATGGCGCACTTCATTCCGCTTAAGAAGCTACCTTCTGCGGTTCAGTTGGCTCAGGTGTTTGCCAAAGAAGTGTTCCGCTTGCATGGTATACCACAAGACATCGTATCTGACAGGGGCCCTCAGTTTGTCTCTCGGTTTTGGAGAGGCTTTTGTGCTGAGATGGGGGTCTCCTTATCGTTTACTTCCTCCTATCATCCGCAATCTAATGGAGCTGCCGAACGAGCAAATCAGTCTGTGGAGTTGTATTTACGCTGTTTCACGAATGCACACCAGGACAACTGGTCCCGTCTCCTTCCCTGGGCTGAGTTTGCCAGGAACACTGTGTCTCATTCTTCTACTGGCGTAAGTCCTTTTATGGTGGCTTATGGGTTCCAACCCGCTGTCCTTCCCGGTGTATTCTCCGACAAGGGAATGCCCGCTTTGGACGAGCACCTCGCCTCCTTACGGAAGATGTGGGATCAGGTCCATACTGCTCTTTGTCGTGCTGCTGCTACTCAAAAGAGGTTTGCTGATCGTCGTAGGTGTGCGGCTCCTTCTTATGCTCCGGGTGATAGGGTTTGGTTGTCCTCTAGGAATCTCCGCCTTAGGGTTCCCTCGATGAAGTTCGCGCCCAAGTTCCTTGGTCCCTATAAGGTGTTGCGTAGGGTGAATCCTGTTTCCTACTCCCTGGCCTTGCCCCCTTCCATGCGCATACCTAACACCTTTCACACCTCCCTTTTGAAGCCCTTGCTCTGTAATCGGTTCTCTGGCTCTCTCAGGCGTTCCGATGCCCTCCGCGCGGTCTCTAGTGACGTATATGAGGTGGCTGCTCTCCTTGATTCTCGTTTCTCTCGAGGTCGGTTGCAGTATCTGGTTGATTGGAGGGGTTATGGCCCGGAGGAGCGGTCGTGGGTTTCTGTCTCTGACTTGAACGCCCCCTCCTTGATCCGCTCCTTTCATGCGCGGTTTCCTTTGAAGCCTTCGGCTTCCCGCCCTCTGGGCGGTCTTCGAGAGGGGGGTTATGTCAGGGCTCCGCGGGCAGCGGTGAGGGGAGGCTCCCCTTACCGATAAGCGAGCGGCGTCCTCTCCTCTTGACACGCCGCTCGCGTCCTCCTCTCCTCCTCCCAGCGGCAGCATGTCTAACGCTGCACGCTGGGAGCCGGCACTATTATCTAAGCGCCAGGGTCACTCACGTGACCCGGCGTTAAAGCTACAGTGCAACAAACACAGTGGGGGGTATAGATATCCCCCACGTGTGTTTGTTAATACTGATTGGTGGTTAGCCAATCAGGATTCAGGCTAGGATTTAAATACTTACCTTTCCTGTCTATCTGTGCCCTGTTGTGGTCTTTGCTTTATGGTATCGATTGTGAACGTGTGCTTTCTGGTTACGTACCCTCTGGCTTGTTATACTGACTTTGTTACTTTCTCCTACCCTTTGACCTCGGCTTGTTTCTCGTTATTCTGTTTTCTGGTTCCCCTTACTCGGCTTGTCTCCTGACTATTCTTTGTGTGCTTAGCCCGGCCACTCTAAGGACCGGTACAGCACACTTTCTGTGTGTGTGTCTGTGTGTGTGTTAGCGTGTTGGTTCCCCGGAATCGTGACATCCAGAGTGCGTTCCTATTTGTCTTGATATACTGGTAACTGACTTGGCTTTGTTTCTGATATCCCTGACCCTTAGCTCTGTTATACACGTTCATATGTCAGTCTCCAATCCTGACCTGGGCCTGTATCTGACTATTCTCAGTCTATATCTTATATTATTACGTTAAGTACGGCCACTCTAAAGCCTGGTTATACATCTGTATTATATAAGGTTAAGCTTGCCTCACTGTTTGCAAGCAAGGGCGTCTAACTTGATATCCGGGTCCACTATGATAATATTGGGGCCCTAATAATAATATTCAGGGAGGGGGGGGATCTAATAGAACCCCCTCCCATGGGCAGTGGGTGCCAGCCTTTAAATTAGTAAACATGGGAGGAGTAGACATCCCATTAATCACCCACCCAAAAAGTGTCATGCTACCTCCTCTCCCGAGGGTTGCTGGGGGTACCCAATCCCTTTGCCACCCTCCATTAAAAAAACAAAAAACAACTACCATCCCATCACCCTAATAATAGTAAAGGAAGATCAATAAATCTGACTCCTGTTAGAAAAATGTCTAAATCTTTTCTTCAGCACCATGAAAGACCAAATTAAAATCCATTTTATTTTCATTAATAAAAATATTTAATTTTATTTATTTTTAAATTAAAAAAACTAATGGGAAATTTTAAAATGTTATGCAATAAAATTAATCAATCTTCGCCTCACAAAGGTTCGCTGCAGACTATGCTCTAATAGTAACGCCATCATAAAGGGACATTTTTCAACACTATAAAATATCAGTAAGAGCATTCTAATTGTTTGGCTTGTAAGCCTACTAAATACTAATCAAAACGATCTGACAGCCAAGTCACAAGAGAAGTCCAAGCCTTCCTTATAGCAATATGGGGGTCTTATTTGGTTTGGAGTTCCTTCTCTTATTGCCTGAAAATATGGGAAGAATATAGGAGAAAGGGGAAAATTTCCCAAAAATAATAAGCCATCTCCGAGGGTAAAAGGTAACAGGTGAAAGAATGGCCAGGGTGAAGATGCAGAATCCTAGCATAAAATTAAGAAAAAAAAACCACTTTGGGTAAAAGGTGAGATTCTCAGAGCAAAGGTGCTGATTATCAGTTTCACACAGTCTGAAGCAGACTCATTCACAGTCTACTGTGACACGATGTCCCCAAGCATCCCAATTGGCATTTTTCTTGCTAGAATGTGATGTTGAAATCTCTTCTTGAATAAAGATTATGCCGTTAACAACATTTTAAAATCCCGACACGCAAGGATTTCCATAAGGACCATTTCGCTACCAGAAGAGTCACTAAATAGAATCTTTGCATTGGCCTTTTACAAGTTAACTTGTTCAAGAATCTGACGGCCGGCTGATTTAGTAAACTGAAAGGTAAGGTTGTAAAAATGCTGACAGATTACACTGGGAGGGTTGCAGTTTTAATATTCCTAACAGCACATAATGGGTAAATGAGCTTGGAGTACTCAGGCGGATCAGAGCAAGTCAGGAGGGAGGTTTAGGGGAGATGGATTGCTTGGGAGAGCAGAACAATTTGTGCCTCTCTGCGCCCAGGAACAGAGATAAAGCCTGCTGCGTCTGTCAGGCATATAAAGCAGGAGCGGACAAATCTCCAGATTCATCATGTCAGTCTAAAGGTTGTAGAGGCATGGTATAGCATCACAGTATAGATGGTTTGGATTAAAATGTAGCCTCAATACCCGGGGTTGTACAAAACTCTAAAATTTGAAAATCTAATCAGACGTTTTTAGATAACTTCATCTAACCTTTGCACTTGCTGAGAGTCCTCTGAATGAAATATTGAATAATATTCCTTTGCCTCCAGCTCAGTCGTTCAGTGGTAATCAAAGTGCACAGCTATAAAGTAATTCATTATAGAAGGAAAACCTTTCCAGGATAAAAAACAAACAAAAAACAAACTGACTTTTTGGCATTCACAACACATTTTCATCCAGGTAATATCTGAAGCTCTCCAACAGAGAAATCCAACATGCAGTTCACTGCCAACGGTATGGTCGCACGCTGGCTGCCAAATTAGGGCTTCCTGTCATGGCTATTATTGGGTTAAAATGAAGGATTCATAAATATGACAGTGTCACAATCATTCATTATCTGCATTTCCCTGGATGTTTGTACCAGCTTAGGACCATGAAAAAGCAAACTCGCGCCATGCTCTGATAAAGTAGAGTGCGCCATGAGAGGTAGGATAGATGGGAGGAAAGGAAGTCTTCATACAATTTCACTAGGGCTGGTACACTGCAGTGTAAGTATATTTTACATTTACATTACAGTAGAGGGAGGTACTATAAATTCTGCAAGTATACAGTGTATGTATATTGTATTTATATAGCATTAACAGGTGTTCTCACGGATTTATATACAGAGGTGACCTAAGAGGGGGTCGACCCACCCCAGATGACAAGCCGCAGGGGGTGCACAGTGCACCACGCTAATGCCAGAGCAGGCACGTGTCTACCAGCAGGTTGACTGAAAGGGTGCCACTCGTGACGCGGCAGCTGCTTGATCTGCCACTAGCCTGGAGCTCTCCCTGTCAAGGGAAAAACAGAGAGGCCGGGTGACCACAGTGTAACATTTTTTTTTTTTTAAATGTACTATTTTATTATTTATTAAAATAATGTGTATGGATGTAATTATGAGTATGTATATGAATATCTGTGTGTGTGTAAATAAATGTGTTTGTGTGTATATGAATGTTGGTTGGGGAACGAGTGTTTGTCTGTGTGAATATGAATGCGTATACGAATGTATGTGCGTGTAATTTGTCTAAGAAAAGCAGGTTGGCTTTTGTGGTGCAGAGGGAGAACTAAACAAACATTTTTTTTTATTTTTTTTTACAGTTTTTGAGGGAATGCAAAATACATTTGTGACCCAGGTGCCATAAAACCTAGGTATGCCTCTGATACATGTTACATATGAGTAGGGGAAGTACAGTAAGTCTGCAGTGTATGTATAATTTATTGGTGTACTTAAAAATGAATATTCTTTATGAAGCCAATGCCCCATTCTACCTTGGTGTGGCTTTGATTTCATTGTTATAGATATGGCTTAGTGATTCTCAATTAACAGGCAGTTAGCCGGCAGATAGGTGATTTCACAGGCGACAAGTTCATAAATATGTAGCAGTGGCATTTCCTGAAGTAATGGCACTCCAATTTCGACAAGGTGCATGGAATATATATGTGCATGGACACCATCAGGAGAGAGATCTAGCATGTGGGTAGCAGTTGGAGGGCCTCGAAGATAAGAAGCAGGATTTTGAAAGTAAAGCAGTATTATCCTAGCAGTATAGGTCTGAACAGAGAATAAACAATATTCTAGCTGCTTAGTTGAGAATATACGGAGTAGAGGTATAGGGTTTGGATAAACAAATAATCTGCACTAGCGCAGACGGGAAAGGATTAGCAAAACCTGTAGAGTTTCTGCAGAGACTGATATGGATATATGTTTGTAATGCTGCAAAGGAAGAAAAGATAGTTATTTAGTTCCTTTACAATGAGCACTGAATGTATGATAACCGGTAGGAAGCAGGCTTTTTTAAATTAGTGGTTACTTTTAACGGAGGCATAGAAGAAACGAGGAAAGGTAATGTGTTAAAGTAATCACATAACCATGAGTTTTTCTTCCACAGACTCAGCGTGCATTGTATCAGCTCTCTGGTAAGTGCTGGTATTAAGGTAATGTATCATGTGTGACGCTTGGGCAGAATAATTAGTTTGATCTCCATTGACATGACACCAAAAATAAATAGGGATGTTCGATACATACAAACGAGGCAATCTTATCTCTGCGTGAAACTCTCAGCTAAGAGAGCATGGAAGGGGCTACGCTACTCTGTCATCAATAATTCCTGTCCTGCCAGGACGCCTGCTATTCACACATACGCAGAGAATGGCCGCTGATGGCCAGAGCCGTGAGATCGCAAATAATGGTCTATATTATTATTGGCATTTAGATAGCACCAATTTAATTTCACAGCGCTTTACAATATTATAAAGGGGGGATTTTTTTTTTTTAATTCTTTATTTTCATTGTGCAGGAGGTAACAGAATATTTAACAATGCCACAACGGCATACATAAAAAGGATTTTAACACAGGTTGTCACATTAATGGCATGTAGAAGTCGGCACATTTTTTAAATAAAATTATAAACACGTTTGTTTTTGATAATAATCAACGATTCAAAGTTGAGTAGGAATCTTAACACGTTAGGTGTGGCGAGTAGTATGCTAAATGTACTAAGTGAGTGTCATGAGAGCAGGGCACAAGTTAAGGGCGTACTTAAGCACATAACTGCAGAGTAAGCATAAATATAACAGGAATAATAACGGCGTAACGCATGTGATTGGGATTGAACATTCCCCATTATACTGTGCAGGCTTGGGTGTATTAGGTATTAGGCAACTGTTTAGTATATCACCCCAGGTTGTACCAGGACATGTCAGAGACACCCCCAATCCCCCGTCACTAATGCGAATGCGGCATCTGCTTCGAGGTACAGTATAGGAATAAACCTATGGTATAGACAAGGAAGAGAAAGTGAGGTACTATTACGACAGGCTATTCTGGTATGGTCATAAATGGCATATCACTTTGCTAAATATTTATAGTAGGTATAAACGCATAGTGCTTATTGGCTTGTAGTCATCATAGGCTTATCTTGTAGAGTTCTCCGGTTAGGTGGGTCTCTGTTTAGGAGGCTGCAGGGTGACAAATACAGCGTCCGTTGTGGCAGAGGATTTGGGTATGTGCCTCTGGGAGTCCCGCCTGAGTGCTTGCTGTCAACCTATGCCCAGTATTGGGAATGACGGTAGGGTTACTTGGCAGTCCTGTTGGGGCATAGGTTGTCGCTGGTTTCGGTGGCTGCTGGGGTAAGGAAAAGTCTAGTCAAGTTACATGTTAAGTAGAGGGGCATTACACAGTAGAAGATGCTACACAAAGTTATGTTAGGTGCATATCAGGCAATACCAGATCATCGTTTACTGCAAGAAAGAGTCCCAGCCTGCAAGTATGTGGGGCTTGTGCGGCAATCCCCCTCCTGTCTGCATCTCGCAGTGTGGGGATGATTCATCTGTGGCGTGGTCATTTCAGCCGATGCCCCATTTGTGCAGGGGTGTTGTGGCCGGTGAGCATGTCTGACTGTAAGCCATTTGATCATCAACGTGTGGTGTAGGTCAGTCTCGTGGGTGGGTGTACGGCCCGGTTCCATTTTCTCCGCGGACTCTTGTGTGGGTTCTCCACATGTCTTCTGGAGTGTGGTGGGGCTGTAAAGGGGTAGCCCCCGATGGGGGGTAGGGCGGCTCACCGTTTGTCTGGTTCTGTGGTGTTGAGGTGTGCTTCGAGTCGTCCGTCGCCTTCTTCCCGACAATTTAGCTTTGCTGATACCCCGGACGGGGGCCGCGGGTCTCTTCCCGGCCTCTTCTCTGCAAGCTGCTGGTGGAGTCACCACTGCTGCGACCCCCTGTTGGTATACTTTAGCCCAAAAGGCGGAGAACAGGCGATCCAGCCTTTCTTCCAGAGGGGGCAGTGGGACGCTGTTCGGAGGGTTGCTCTTGGTGCCCGCCATGATTGCTGGGTCAGTTCTCGCTGTGTGGGGCAGTCATCGCTGTAATTTTGCTCATGTGTGTATCTCAAGCTGTGGTTGCCGGGATAAACCTCACCGGCAGGGGGGGGAGGGAGGGAGTGTGCCGGGGAGACCTCCAGGTGAGTGGCTGCGGTCAGCTTAGGGATCGGCCGCCTCCCTCGCTGTGTCCGAGTAGGCCTCTGGTAGGCCTCAGGTCTATCCCCGGTTAGGAGCCTCTGAATTTGGTCGGGACGCTTGGTGCTTGGCTCTGCAGTTTAGGGCTTCCTTCTCCAGGTCGCTTAATCATCTTTTGCCGGGTTTTTGCCCTGATTTTAGCTGATTTCGAGCTTTTTTGCCTGGAGCTTGTTTCATGTGCGACCGTTCAGCGTGGCCGCTTAGCCCCGCCCCCCATAAAGGGGGGATTTTAACCATGACTAAAACAATTACAAAATGTTACAGGAACAATAGGTTGAGGTATCATTATATTTCCATTAGAATAGAGCCCGTTTTTATAGAATAAAGACAGTTCTCTATTTTCAACTGTTTCATGTGGTGTCACCCAAGTCAAGAGTAATTGTAATAATTTTATCGGTTTAGAAGGAAATATTGTGCCTATCCTACCAGGTATGAAACCTGCATCCCTTAGGTACTAGAGTAACCACCTCAATTCCAATAAAAAAAATGTAAACAGGTTGTAAATTATCTACTTCTGGAATTTCAAAATTATTTGTCAGAATGCACCATCCCTCTTACCGACACGATCTGTTTTTTTAAAACTTTGCAAGCCAGGCTGTACAGGATTTAGGGGAGGGAAGCAAAATGATAGGTTCCTTTGAACACCATAACAACCTATGCTCATTGCCAAGGTTATGGTGAAGTGAGATCCCTTTTTTGTACTGTGCCTATAATTAAAGGATCACTATAGGGTCAGGAACACAAACATGTATTGCTGACCCTACAGTGTTAACACCACCATCTAGCCCCCCTGGGCCCCTCATGCCTCCATAAATATAGCAAAAATTTTACTGTATTCAAGTCTGAAGCTGTAAATCTGCATGCTGTTAGACTCAGAAAAACAAGCAGTCTGCTGACATGTGGTAGCCTGATCCAATCACAGTGCTTCCCCATAGTATTGGCTGAGACTGACAAGGAGGCAGATCAGGGGCAGAGCCAGCATGATTCAAACACAGCCCTGGCCAATCAGCATCTCCTCATAGAGATGAATTTAATCAATGAATCTCTATGAGGAAAGTTCAGTGTCTGCATGCAGAGGGAGGAGATACTGAATCACAGGATGCTGTGCACAGTGCTGCCCTGTGCTCTGCTGACAGCAGATCTGAGTGGATGGAGGCATATTATGCCTCCATCAACGCTGAAGTCCCTCTGGTTCACTCTGAAAATACAGTGTTTACACGAGAAAGGCTGCAGGGAGCTATAGTTCTCACCTGAACAACCTCATTAAGCTGAAGTTGTTCAGGTGACTATAGTGTCCCTTTAAAAAATGTTTATAAAAATAACTGGAAAGAATATGAACACAGAAGGATAGTAGCAGAATAAAGCTGCCACTACACTTGGGGGCGCTCTTGAACTTCCCAAATAATGGAGATAAGCCACAAAAGCTATACCAAACAAAGAAGAAATAGATGCATGTTCCTAAGGAATCGTTTCTAGGTAAAGGGATATAAGAATATAATTACTCTTAGATAAGTCCAATATACATTTATTTATACCTTTATTTAAACTCCTCAAAGTAGACTAACAAAGAAGTTTAAAATTCTGATAAGTGGAGGCTTTACCATCGACAGTAATGGCTGCTTGAGCACGGAGCTCCTACACAGTTACAGAGCCAACAACACCTGCCAACTGCAACAAAATCTGAATAACTGTATAACTGAATAACGTGAAGACTGAATAACTTGAAGAGCGACTGAGATGTAAAATGCTGTGACGACATGTTTCTCCCACAGTTTCAGCCAGGCACAAAAAAATGGCGGCTGGGAAAGCCTGATCGTGCCGTCTTCCCCATGAACGTCGGAGGACTTCGAGGGCCCCTCTTGGGGGTAGGCTGAAGCAAGTAAGATATTGGGAAGGCTGACAGAAGTAAAGTCATACCTGTCCAGAGACATTAAACAAAGCTCTAATGAAGTAAAAGCTGAAATGCAGGCCCTGGACTCCCAATCTGCGGCTGTTGAACAGAGAAGGTAGTTGGAAATGCCTGGAAATGGCTGAAGTGGTTATTGAAGATATATCTAATAGATAAAGTAGAAATAACTTGAGTGAGAGGGCTGCTTGAGTGGCAGTGGGAGGGTCACCTGACGGTCGTCGTCCTGGCCATTCTCAGGCCCTTGTTGCCAGAAATAGCGGACCATCCTTGGCACATTGACAGGGCATGAAAAGCGAGAGACCCCAAGTGAAATCATTTTTTCGTTTCCACCATTACCAAACAAAAGAGGCTATCCTCCAAAGAAGCGCTGACAGTCCAGTTACTTACTAAACTAAAGAGCTCCAGCTGTTCCAGGATCTTGCTTCAGCTACTCTTCTAGGCATAGAACTTGGAAACCAATAACAGATTTGCTAAAACGCAACATAATCAAATCATAGTGGTTTGAGGTGGGAAATCCACCTCAGATATGCGGTCTTTTCGACTAAGCTTGGGAATGAAGAACCATGAGGGCGGCACCTTGCAATCCTAGGGAGTGGTGTGAGGCCAGAGTGGAGGCCACTTGATTTTTTGATGTGCTTTTCTCAGTTGGCTCTCTTTTGCCTACTTTTAAGAAAATGGCTCCACTGATACACCCTGGGGCACTTTGTCTCTCATTGGAAGCTCTGAGCTCACTGAGCGAGTTGGGGTGTCTGCATTAGACACTTTCCATTTCTTTGATCAAGGGCCCAGTAAAGTTTTGCAAGTTCAAATGTTCCTATTCGTCTCACCTTCTGGATGCAGTGAAACTACGGGATTCGCCAGCACTTACTATAATATGCATACATACAGAGAGTAAAGTATCTAGATATTATGATAAGTTTTTTTTATTTTTTTATTTTAATTCTTTATTTTTGTTGTGCAGAGTTTAAACATGTGGGTTTGCACTGCCACAACAGCTGGTGAAACCAGGTTTGTATTCACATTTAATCACATGGCATTATAGGAAAACATTGCAGGGAAATGAACAGGATTATATCCAGGGGCGGACTGACCGGTTGGGCACTTCGGACATGGTCCGAGGGCCCGGCCGGGAGGGGGGCCCGCCATCGGGGGACCCGCCGCCCCTTTAAATGCTGCAGCCGCCTGAGCGCTCTCTTAAGAGCCTGAGGCGGCTGCAGCTTCTCACCTCCCCTCCCCTGTAGCGTGGCCGAGCTGCTGTGCGGTCCGCGGTGCCCGGCCGGAGTGATAGGAAGGTGCTCAGTGTGCACCTTCCTGTCAGTCCGGCCGGGTACAGGAAACAGAAACTCCTGTTCCGCGCGGAACAGGAGTTTCGGTTTCCTGTACCCGGCCGGACTGACAGGAAGGTGCACACTCAGTGTGCACATTCCTATCACTCCGGCCGGGCACCGCGGACCGCACAGCAGCTCGGCCACGCTACAGGGGAGGGGAGGTGAGAAGAAAGAGGGAGGGAGGAGGGGGGTGAGAAGAAAGAGGGAGGGAGGAGGGGGTGAGAAGAAAGAGGGAGGGGGTGAGAAGAAAGAGGGGGGGTGAGAAGAAAGAGGGGGGGTGAGAAGAAGGAGGAGGGGGGTGAGAAGAAAGAGGGAGGGGGGTGAGAAGAAAGAGGGAGGGGGTGAGAAGAAAGAGAGAGGGAGGGGGGTGAGAAGAAAGAGGGGGGATGAGAAGAAAGAGGGAGGGGGGTGAGAAAAAAGAGGGGGGTGAGAAGAAAGAGGGAGGGGGTGAGAAGAAAGAGGGGGGGTGAGAAGAAAGAGGGAGGGGGTGAGAAGAAAGAGGGAGGGGGGTGAAGAAAGAGGGAGGGGGGGTGAGAAGAAAGAGGGAGGGAGGGGGGTGAGAAGAAAGAGGGAGGGAGGAGGGGGGTGAGAAGAAAGAGGGAGGAGGGGGGTGAGAAGAAAGAGGGAGGGGGGTGAGAAGAAAGAGGGAGGGGGTGAGAAGAAAGAGGGAGGGGGTGAGAAGAAAGAGGGAGGGGGGTGAGAAGAAAGTGGGGGGGTGAGAAGAAAGATGGAGGGGGGGTGAGAAGAAAGAGGGAGGGGGGGTGAGAAGAAAGAGGGAGGGGTGAGAAGAAAGAGGGAGGGGGTGAGAAGAAAGAGGGAGGGGGTGAGAAGAAAGAGGGAGGGGTGAGAAGAAAAAGGGGGAGTGAGAAGAAAGAGGGGGGTGAGAAGAAAGAGGGAGGGGGGTGTGAGAAGAAAGAGGGGGGTAAGAAGAAAGAGGGAGGAGGGGGGGTAAGAAGAAAGAGGGAGGGGGATAAGAAGAAAGAGGGAGGGGGTAAGAAAGAGGGAGGGGGTAAGAAGAGAAAGGGAGGGGGGTAAGAAGAGAAAGGAAGGGGGTAAGAAGAGAGAGGGAGGGGGGTAAGAAGAGAGAGGGAGGGGGGTAAGAAGAGAGAGGGAGGGGGGGTAATAAGAGAGAGGGAGGGGAGGTAAGAAGAGAGAGGGAGGGGAGGTAAGAAGAGAGAGGGAGGGGGGTAAGAAGAGAGAGGAAGGGGGGGTAAGAAGAGAGGGAGGGGGTAGTAAGGAGAGAGAGAGGGGTAAGAAGAGAGGAGGGGGGAGTAAGAAGAGAGGGGGGAGTAAGAAGGGGGGTAAGAAGAGGGGGAGGGGGGAGTAAGAGGAGGGCAATTGCCCCCTCCCCTGTCCGCAGGCACCCTGCGGGCAGCCTGCAGGGGAGGGAGGAAGAGAGGACCCGGGAGCTCAGTCTTCAGCTCCTCTGGGTCTTTCTTGCGCGAGCACAGATCGTTGCCGCGGTTACCACAGCAACGTTACGGCTCTTGCGAGAGTAAACTCTAGCCCTGGAGCTACGGGCTAGAGTTCACTCTCAACACTGTGACCACCAGGGATTCCTGGTGGTCGCAGTGGTGAGAGTGAACTCTAGCCCCATAAACACACTGCCCCCACACACCATACACAATCACACACTGCCCCCCATACACCCACACACACCATACACATTTACACACATTGCCTCACACACACACATACACTGCCCACCCATACACACACAGCCCCCCATAATAACATTGCCACACACATACACAGCCCCATCATACACACATTGCCCCACACACCCTACACATTCACACACTACACCCCCTCACACACACTGAACCTTTCACACACACCGCACCCCTTACACATTGCACCACTGCTCCTATACCCTACTACAGCCTCATATCCCAGCAGACCCCAGGTAAGTTGTCAAACTGTTCTTAAACGGTTTGACTACTTACTCTGAAAGGGGGGCCCGGCCCTCCTGGCACCATAACGACTACACAGAGCAGTAGTGGTTATTGTGCATGGATTATTTCTTTAAATAATCTACAAGTGCCCCAGTAGCCGGCAAGCCAGCCAGCCCACAGGCCGGCCAGCCAGCCAGCCAGCCCATAGGCCGGCCAGCCAGCCAGCCAGCCAGCCAGCCCACAGGCCACCAGTTAGGCTTACAGCCAGCAAGCCCACAGCCTGCCAACCGCAGCCAGCAAGCCACAGCCTGCCAGCCAGCAAGCCACAGCCTGCCAGCCGCAGCCAGCAAGCCAACAGCCTGCCAGCCGCAGCCAGCAAGCCCACAGCCTGCCGGCAGTAGCCAACAGCCTGCCAGCCGCAGCCAGCAAGCCCACAGCCTGCCAGCAAGCCCACAGCCTGCCAGCCGCAGCCAGTAAGCCCACAGCCTTCCAGCAAGCCCACAGACTGCTACCCAGCAACAGTAATTAAGGTAAGAGGAGCCAACTTGGCCTAGGTATCAGCGAGCTATGTTGTGTTGCTATATTGTGAATAGGAACCAGAGTGTTGGAGAGACCCCCCTCCAGGCCCCATTAGACTCCATTGTAGTCTCTAATGGGACCTGGAGGAAATTCTTTCTAACACACTCTCTAAAGGACACTGAGATAGCCTCTGCTAGAAAGACCCCCTTCCAAGCCTATTAGACTCCATTGTAGTCTCTAATAGGGCCTGGAGGGGATTCTTTCTAACACACTCTCTAAAGGACACTGAGATAGCCTCTGCTAGAAAGACCCCCCTCCATGGCCCATTAGCCCTCAATTGTAGTCTCTACTGGGGCCTCGAAGGGATTATTGCACTTTTGTTCCTTGTGTCTAAAGATTGTGTAGGGTGTGGCTGGAGGCGGTGCATGGAGGCGGGACATGGGTGGCGCTTGCTGCGGAGTATGGGTGGGGCCTGTAAGGGGGCCCTTGATTTATTTTGCCCGGGGGCCCTGAGGGTTCTTAGTCCGCCCCTGATTATATCTTAAGTTTCAGAGAAGCAAAGGGAAACAATAGCTTGGCTCACAGATGGGCTTCCCCTAGTAGTCACAATGAGAGTAACTGTCAGGCTAGGACTATACATTACAGAGTTGGGCTAATCATTCCTATCCCAGAATCTGACTACACAAGGTTATGTCATTAATATAGTTGTAAATGTGCTACGTTAGGTGAATGCAAAATAACTGAAAATTAATATAACAGGCTAGTTCCACATGTCTAGGCAGGAAATCACGTTTACCATGAATTAAAGAGGCTAGGTAGGCATGTGGGTAAAGTCACAGTAAAATGTCGCTAGACGTAGTAGTGTTGCATGAGTGAGGAGCCACTGATCTGGGTCACTGTCATAGTTCTGCAGTACGAAGGAGATTAACTAAATGCTAAACACATAAATGAATGAAAAATAAAATCACCGCTCATATTGGGGAGAAGATTAACGTGAACAGTTTCACCTCTCAGCTCAGTCCCAGTGTCCTGTTCAGCCTATACCCTCCAAGGGCAGTGCACAGTCACGTAATAAAGAAGCAAGCTGTATGCTATGTAGCCAATTGGACTGGTACTGGACTCGAGCTCCTGCCCGGCTTGGGGTTCCCCTCGAGAGCACCAACTTGCGAGGTCTGCCTCTGCTCCGCTTGGGTGTGTGTTTCTGTGTTGTCTTGTACTGGAGGGTCGTGTGGTTTTTGATTCTCCGCCAGGGTGAAGCTATGGCTGCTAGTACAGCCGAGAACCGTGGTGGGCGACTACGAGGTATGTATTTACCCTTTTGCAGAGGAGCAGCTGTGCATCCCAGCGAGGCCTGTTTCCGCCCTGCCGCCATGTTGAGGCTCGTTGCATTGCCGCAGCAGTGGACTTCAGCTGAATGGTTGGAGTCGGCTTGTGCGGTGGCTGGTCGTCCGGGTGGTTCAGAGCTGGTTGGCACATTCTGTTTTCTAGCTCGCGCCAGAAATCGTCGAAGATACGGTCTAGCCTGAACAAGATATCATATTTGTCTTCAGGGTTGCCAGGGGCACCCGCAGCGTCCGCCATTTTGGGCATGTCGCCGTAGTTTGCAGGAGTTGGTATGACTTTCCCTCCGTCTTCCACCATCTCAGGGCGTCCTCCAAGGGGTGGACCGGGATTACACCCACCGGTCCGGGGGGGGGGGGGGTAACGGGGCTCCAGTTCAGTGCTGGTTGCCATCGAGCGGTCCCGGCTCGGGAGATTGACCGCCTCCCCCATCCGGTGCACGACAGGCCGCATGGTTAGAGCTGTACCGCACCTTGCCTCCTACACTCTATCACCCTGCAGTGGGTCTCCGGTGAGTCAGGGATTGTGTAAGTCGCTTGTACCGCTCCCACTTAGGCTGAATGAGGGTTAAAACCGCAGTTTTGGCTCGTGGAGGAGAGGAGCTCAAGCAAAGCACGTCTCTCCTTCATGACAGTCAGGCCCCGCCCCCCTTATGATAAGTTTTGATACTGTTTTTGCTCTTTAGATGCTAAGCTGTTCTGTATACATTAGTGGTGGCAGGGCATAATGCAGGGCCTGCAGATATCACAGTTCGCCTGAAGGGAGTAAATGATTTAGCTTCAGTAAAGGTTAAAAACACTTAGCTACTTGTTAATTTTTTTATACAGGAGTTTAGATTTCATATAGGAGATGTATTGTTAGCACTTAAGGGTGATGCTGTAGAAGGGGGATCTATGGTTTACACAGGAAGAAAAGGTCCCTGTTCCTTATACATGGCGTCCTATTAGTCTGACTTCTTGCACGAATTGGGGTTGCCTAGCCTCTACTTGTTGGAAACAGAGCGCAAAGAATGTTACAGACAAAACACAATAGACCAATAGAGGTCTCCCTGAACAAAGGGGGAAAAGAATGCATGGAGACACCAAACATTCCTCATAGAGATGTATTGCTTCAATATATCTCTAGGAGGAGATGCTGCTTGGCCAGGGCTGTGTTTGACTTGTGTTGGCTCTGCACCTGATCTGCCTCATTGACAGACTCAGCCAATCCTATAGGAAATCATTGTGATTGGCTCAGGCAACCACTTCTGATGATATCAGCAGACAGAGGCCGATCACAGGCAGAGGTAGGAGTTTCAGACTTGAATACAAGTAAGATTTTAGGCAAGAAGGGGCCAGGAGGGTTAGATTATGGTTTTAGCACTATAGGGTCCAGAATACATGTTTGTGTTCATGACCCTATAGTGCTCCTTTAAATATTTGCCAAATTGTGACTGCTGACCCTAAAACGTTCGTGTGCGTTTTTTTTGTGGACGTAAGTAAGCATTTTATTTAAACCAGAACCACAGTGGCCAGCATCTCTAAGAACGTTGCACCAGTCGAGGACTGGAACACGAGAGCATCGGTGGCAATCCGCCGTGACCCAGGTTAGTATAATTCATTTCTGTTGGCGTGGCTGCACTGGGCATGTGCAGTCACGATGGGAGCTGTGACAATTCCATGTTCGCACGAGCCATAAGGCCTCAGCCGGGGATTAGGCATATTACCACTCTTTGGGATGACAGGATGAAAATGGTCACTACATTCACCATGTTTTTGCTACTCTGTATAACCATTCTCCCCAGCACATTGACACAAATACACAATGCATAGTGGTAATCTGGGATTACCGTATATACTCGAGCACATTTTTTGTGCTGAAAAACCCCTTATACTCGAGCCAATGTCTGTATTATGGCAATTTGCATTGCCATAATACAGACAGGGGGCTGTGGGGGCTGCAGAGCGGTTACTTACCTCTCCTGCAGCTCCTGTCAGCTCTCTCCTCCTCCGTGGCGGTCCGTTCAGCACCTCGGTCAGCTCCCAGTGTAAGTCTCGCGAGAGCCGCGGGGTCATAGTGCGGCTCTCGCGAGACTTACAGTGTGAGCTGACAGAGAAGCTGCACGGACCGGCGCGGAGGAGAAGGGAGCTGACAGGAGCTGCAAGAGAGGTAAGTGCTCTCTGACAGCCCCCTCCCCCCCCACTGAACTGCCAATGCCACTGGACCACCAGGGAAGGAGACCCTCCCTGCCATGTATCAAGCAGGGAGGGGGGATGAATTTTTTTTTAATAACACACACTGCATTCATACACACACTGCACTCATACACACACTGCACTCATACACACGCTGCATTCATTATATATGTGGCGGAACCAACCTCGCCACTGGGCCCTGGAGAAGCCTGTTTGCTAGCCTCCTACCTGCTGACTATGGCCCATGGGTTATTTGGGGCATATTGTACTGTATATTGCTGCTACTGGCCCTTTTAACAACATCTATGGACACATTGGGACTTTTGGGACTACTGTCCCTTTAAGACTGTGAAGCATATTCTAGTGTACTGCCTGTAATATTACATATGTATTTATGTGTTAAGTTTACCCTGGGATCTGGATGCAGCATTCATCTGATTGTTCGGTAGAATCCCTCCATTCATTATATTGAGGGAAACTACCGAACAACCAGACCACCCAGGACTAAGTGTGCCTCCAATTACCGTTTGCAACAATGTTGCAAACGGGTAATTGGCAGTCCGTGCAGTGTGGTCTTTGTCCTCTGGGTGGCCGCCATTCGGGAGCCGAACACGTGGCGGCGGCCATCTTAAACTACCGAACAGCGGTGTTTTGCCGTCGAGTGTCTGGAACTGAAAACGGACACTCGACTAGGCAAGCACCGCTGAGACCTCCAGACTTCCAGGATTTCGTGGGGAAACTAGCCGTTCGGTAGAAAGAAACTCACGAACTAGGGGATTCATGCGAATTCCCCTTAGTCTCTATAACCCAGGCAATTCGTCTGTTTCATTCCCTTTTCTGTGACCGACCGCAGGGCCAAAATGCATGGAACTGTTTTCGGATACTTTACCCATGCGGTCGGTCAAATCTTTGGAACCCCATATCTCCCGAACCATTCATCCGAATGACTTGAATTTTGAATATGTTGTCCCTCTGAATAAGGGCTATCCAGCGATGCTGGATTTAAAGGTGTACCCCCGGTTTTTGGGGTACATCCAGAACTTGGCTGAAAAGGTGTACCGGATAATTGGGTTTAATGTTATCTGAGGGGAGGGGATGTGTGGGCTGAACCATGTATGTGATTGGGTATTTTATGCCTCCCCCTGGGTGTGGACTGTATGTGTATTATTGTAATAAAAGCCAGGCTGGATGAGCCAGTCCAGAGTTCCTGTTTTTACCCTCAAAGTGATGTGTCGTCTCATTATTGGGGGGAAGGATTTATTGCATGCTGTTCCAGTTGACTGCAAGGAGTACAAGCCTATTCATATGGTTCCTATTCAATGGTCTACAGCATTCATATGCTTGGGAGAATTTAAAGGTTTCTCGGATTCGGTGATTGTGGTGTCTGCCAGAGTGCTTAGGAGTCCTCAGGAAGCACTAGGAGCATCCATTAACGGAGGTACTCAGTCGGGGTGCCAGGCGATCCGTTACAATATACACACACTGTAAATAAATATTCAATTAATATACATTTTTTAGGATCTAATTTTATTTAGAAATTTACCAGTAGCTACTGCATTTCCCACCCTAGTCTTATACTCGAGTCAATAAGTTTTCCCAGTTTTTGGGGGTAAAATTAGGGGGCCTCGGCTTATATTCGGGTCGGCTTATACTCGAGTATATACGGTACTTACAATGCCTGGATCTGCTGGCTCTTGACTCAGAGGCTGTCCACATTCTTGGCTCAACAATTACCAGGGACAAGATAAAACATGCTATTTCAGCCCTTAAAGTAGCTAAGACCCCAGGTTGAAATGGCTTAGATGGCATTTATTACAAGTCATTTTAAGAGGAACTGGTGCCATTCTCTGAGGTCCCTTAACCTAATTCTGTCATAGCCTTAGCCAATGTAGTCCTGATATCGAAAATGGGATGTGATTAAACTCAAGTGAACAACAATAGACATCTCGATTATTAACATTAACCTAAAAGTATTTGCCAAGATACTGGCAGAATAGCTTAACCCCCATTTGACCTCCCTGGTCCACCACAACCAGGTTGGATTTATCACGTTGAGGCAACTTTAAGAAAATACTCACATAAACATAGATCATTTTTGGTGGTTAGTAGAGACTGGAACAGCATCTCTCGTCCTCTTTTTTGATGTGAAGGAGTTTGACAGGATTAAGTGGTCATACTACTCAAACTATTAACCAATTAGAGCTTCCCAGTGGCATATATAAATTGTGCACCCACTAGATGCTCAAAGCCCAAGCCATTGTCTATTGGGAACGTCACTAGCAGGAATGCCCCCTGTCACACCTGCTATTTGCTTTAACCTTGGAGCCACTCCTGTATATCATTTGTAAACATCCCAAGATCTCTTGAGTGCAAATAGCTGGTACCGAATTCACAGTATCTGCCTATGCAGATGATCTCACTCCCCTCCCTGGATCACTTGAATTTGGCTCTTGAAACTTTGGCAAATGTTGGGGTTATATGGTTAACCTAACAAAATCCTCAAAAGGTTAATGCCCCTTAACCTTTCAGCTGCAGATACAGCGCTCATTGGGTCCTCCTACCCCATTAGGTTCACCATGGATTTCTTCAAATACCATAGGATTAACATAACTGCTGACCCTAATAAATTATATAATCAATACTATACGCCCATTATCCGCTCACTGATCAGAGGTCGGATACATGGGTGGACAAACCTATTTCCATGTTGAGAAAATTCATATCCTACGCTAGACTGCTCTTTCTATTTGAGTCCCCGACAATCCCAGTCATTAAGAAATATCTAGCTCACCCACAAGTGGCCATTAACAACTTCATTTGGCAAAATAAATGGCACAGGTTAGTGGTAGATCTGAACTACTTCATGTGGGATACTTACAGTAATTACGATCCTCAATTTTAGTAACGGTGCTCCTGACTGTTATTATGTAGAGCGTCTTGTGCGTTTCTCTTTCAGGTGCTAACTATCCTCCTCTGGTAACCACCATGACGACTAGTGTACTTGACTGTATTACTTGTGTTTTACTGTTACTGTTGTTTTTTTGTATTTTTGTTTTTTTGCTTGCGCACACCATAAAAATGTTGCTTGAGCAATTGTATCAAATCTATGATCTATGATCCTGTATTTCATGCGCAGCTATAAATAAAGAATAACAAAAACAGTGTGACAGTGCAAGAGAAGGTGAGTCTGACATGGTTGATGGGGGGGAGAGGGTTAATGCAATAGGGTAGGTGTGGCAAAGCAAGGAGTATTGTATGGTTGCAGTGGGTGAGAGTGACAGGATTAGGAGGGGTTATGTAAGTTTGGCTGGGTGTAGGGAACAGTGTGTGGGGTCTGAAAGTGTTTGGGAATGGTGATAGTGTATGTGAAGGTGTCAGTGTGAGTGGTAATGATAGGGTACGGGTGGAGAATGATAAGGTGTGCGGTGGAAGGCTGTGACGGTGCGGTAGGGGAGCTGTGAGAGGGTGGGGGGCTGTGAGAGAGTGGGGGTGGTAGGGGGCTTTGACAGGATAGGGGGTGGTAGGGGGGCTTTGACAGGGTAGGAGGTGGTGGGGGACTGTGACAGGGTAGGAGACTTTGACAGGACAAGGGGTAGTGGGGGGGGGGCTGGAGCAGGGGGTGGTGGAGCAGGTGGGCTGTGACAGGGTAGTGGGGTGGTAGGAGGACAGTAGGAGGGCAGAGGGTGGCTGGGGCAGAGGGTGGTAGGGTTCCCCTGGGGCAGGGGGGTTATGACAAAGCACGGGGTGTTAGGACGGCAGTGACAGGGTACGGGGTGGTAGGGTGTCTGTGACAGGGGGTTGCAGGAGGGCAGTGACAGGGTACGGGGTGGTAGGGAGCAGAAGGTGGTAGGGTGGCTGTGACAGGCCAGGGGATGGTAGGGGGCATAGGATGGTAGGAGGGCAGAGGGTGGCTGGGGCAGAGGGTGGTAGGAGTACAGTGACAGGGTAGTGGGGTGGTAGGAGGGCAGAGGGTGGCTGGGGCAGAGGGGTTGCTGGGGCAGAGGGTGGTAGGGTGGCTGGGGCAGTAGTGGTAGGGTGGCTGGGGCAGAGTGTGGTGGTAGGGTGGCTGGGGCAGAGGGTGGTGGTAGGGTGGCTGGGGCAGTGGTGGCAGGGTGGCTGGGGCAGAGGGTGGTGGGGTGGCTGGGGCAGTGGTGGTAAGAGGGCAGAGGGTGGCTGGGCCAGGGGGTGGTAGGAGGGCAGAGGGTGGCTGGAGCGGTGGGGGGGGGGCTATAACAGGGCAGGGGGTGGTAGGAGGACAGTGACAGGGTAGTAGGAGGGCAGAGGGTGGTTGGGGCAGTGGTGGTGGGGTGGCTGGGGCAGTGGTGGTGGGGTGGCTGGGGCAGAGGGTGGTGGGGTGGCTGGGGCAGTGGTAATGGGATGGCTGGGGCAGTGGTGTGGTGGCTGGGGCAGTGGTAGTGGCGCTGGGGCAGTGGTGGTGGGGTGGCTGCGGCAGTAGTGGTGGGGTGGTTGGGGCAGTGGGTGGCTGGGGCAGTGGTGGTGTGGTGGCTGGGGCAGTGGGTGGCTGGGGTGGTGGTGGTTTGGCTGGGGCAGTGGTGGTGGGGTTGCTGGGGCAGTTGGTGGCTGGGGCAGTGGTGGTTGGGTGGCTGGGGCAGTGGGTGGCTGGGGCAGTGGTGGTAGGGTGGCTGGGGCAGTGGTGGTGGGGTGGTTGGGGCAGTAAGTGGCTGGGGCAGTTGTGGTGGGGTGGCTGGGGCAGTGGGGTGGCTGGGGCAGCGGTGGTGGGGTGGCTGGGGCAGTGGTGTGGTGGCTGGGGCAGTGGTAGTGGCTAGGGCAGAGGGTGGCTGGGGCAGTGGTGGTGGGGTAGCTGCGGCAGTGGGGTAGCTGCGGCAGTGGGTGGCTGGGGCAGTGGTGATGGGGTGGCTGCGGCAGTGGTGGTGGGGTGGTTGGGGCTGTGGGTGGCTGGGGCAGTGGTGGTGGGGTGGCTTGGGCAGTGGTGGTGGGGTGGCTGGGGCAGTGGGTGGCTTGGGCAGTGGTGGTGGGGTGGCTGGGGCAGTGGGTGGCTGGGGCAGTGGTGGTAGGCTGGTTGGGGCCGTGGGTGGCTGGAGCAGTGGTAGTGGGGTGGCTGGGGCAGTGGTGGTGGGGTGACTGGGGCAGTGGGTGGGGAGCGGAGGCATAAATACCTTAGGATCAACTGTTTCCCTGGTGGTCCAGTGGGCGGCCAGGCTGTTTCCCTGGTGGTCCGGTGGGCTCCCTTTAAAGTCTGCAGCTCCGCCGGGTGCAGAGCTGCAGACCACGTGGTAAGTTTAGTCTCGCGATCTCAGCCAGTCAGAGCGTTGCCGTGGTAACCCGCGGCAACGCTCTGATTGGGTGAGATCGAGAGACCCCCTCAGTCTGCAGCTCTGCGCTCAGCGGAGCTGCAGACAGGCTGACTCTGTCCCGGGCAGGCATAGGAGGGGCCTCGCACCCGGCGCATTAAGGGCAAGCCGCCGGGCCCTCTCCTGTGTCAAGGACCTGATCTGTCACACTGTCCTAAGGTGATTTAGGCGGCCGCTAGGCCCCCATCAGCGCGAGGCCTTAGGCGGCCGCCTAAATCGCCTAATTAGAGAGCCGCCTCTAACTATAGTGCCCTGAGGGTGTCCCCACCCTCAGGGTCCCACTCCCGCCGGGCTGGATGGAGAGGAAGGGGTTAAACACTTACCTTTCTCCAGTGCCGGAGACTCTCCTCCTCCTTTACCCGTCATCGGCTGAATGCGCATGCGCGGCAAGAGCTGCACGCGCATTCAGCCAGTCTAATAGGAAAGCATTCTCAATGCTTTCCTATGGACGCTGGCGTCTTCTCACTGTGAAAATCACAGTGAGAAGCGCGGAAGCGCCTCTAGCAGCTGTCAATGAGACAGCCACTAGAGACTGGATTAACCCTAAAGTAAACATAGCAGTTTCTCTGAAACTGCTATGTTTACAGCAGAAAGGGTTAATCCTAGGTGGACCTGGCACCCAGACTACTTCATTAAGCTGAAGTGGTCTGGGTGCCTATAGTGGTCCTTTAATGGAACACTTCAAGGACCATGACACTACAGCTTGTTTTTGTATGGTTTGACTTCTTACCTGGAGTTTACCGGCACTGCTCCACACCTCCACTACCAACCCAGGATACCTAGAAGTACTTAATCAAGATATTCCAATAGCTATCCTGAGTTAGGGCATGCAGTGCAGAATTTAGTTAGTTGGCTGAGAGCGCCAACTGATCTTTCCCAGCCAATGAGCAAAGCCCTGTATAGGAATGTCCAGCTCTCTCAATTTAGTAGTGGATGTGGGTGGGTCTCTATGTCGATTCTGTGGCTGTCTAATCACAGACTTCCTATTGCTGCTTAATGAGATATCTTTGCAAGGCATGTGCTTTGAGCAATTACCCTCTTCTTGAGTTCAGCTCCACTGAACTAAACAGCCGGGAAGTAACTGGATCAATTGTTAAATTTATAAAAGTGTTTCTATTTAAATTTGCACTTTTGGTAAAATAAAAAAAAAAATAAAAGAAAGAACCCACTTCATGCATAAAGCACTTCAGCAAGCAAAAAGTGTTTTAGGTGTCTGTTGTATTCCTTTAAGTCCCTCTGAAATGAAACTACACATATATAGTGCAGGCAGGGCAGGCCCGTCCATAGTTCCTGGTAGGACCATGGCTCCAGGCAGCACTTTGACAGAGGCGACAAAATGCTGCCACTAACGTTAGTTGACAGCAGTTAGGGAAGGTCCTCGCCTTCACCGATCAGCCCCTCCGACTTGGCAGGCTGGGAGGCAATGGTGGATTCAGACCGGGGGCAACAGCTCACGAGCTAGGGCTGCCTACAACGACCTTGTCCCCACTGTCATGTTACTCAGGGTCTACTCGTCACATTGACAGACTGCCCCTCTCATTGACACTGTGCACACCTAAGAACTGCATGGAGCATCTCCCTAGCTGTCTGCAGCGCCCGACTGGCCAAACAGGTAACTGTTCAGCTGGCTGCTTAAAAGCAATGTCATCCTTGGACCCAGGCTGCACAATGTCTTGGGCCAGCCATGAGTGCAGTTGCATCAATAACAGCCTTTTTCAATGTTCAGTGGAGGCAAGACTTATAAGTGCTCAAAAAGACACTATACCGCAATAATAAGAACCCTATATTTTGGGGCGTCTGGCTAGGTGTGTGCATCAAACATAACTATAGGAGTACATGTAAAGAGGCAAAGCTATAAAAAAAAAGACCCAAATCTATCAAGATTCAACAATAACTCTGTGATAATTATCATACTGGAACTTAAGGTATTGCCTCTGCATAACAAAGTAGTCCTACATACAACAGCCCAATGCTAGTTAGCCTTAGTGCAGATGTCCTGTAAACTCTGCCCCATCTTCGATGATCAGTGGTGTATTTTGAATTTGTGCTGCCCTAGGCATGACGGAACTTGGGAAACCCCTAATTAAAATGTACCCCACCCCTTCCTGTCAAGACCACACCTCTTCCTGTTGAAGACTAACACACACTTTGACTGACATACACACAGACACAACCACACACTGATATACACTAACTGATAGTGATAGACACACACATGCACTGAAAGACACGCACACATTTACTGACAAACACACATTGACAGACATACACACACAAAATCCCTCACAGAAACACACATTCACTGACAGACACACACATTCATTGACAGACATAACACATTCACTGACACACACACATACATTTCCTTCCAACATTTACAAATAATTACTTTTATTTATTTATTTTTTTGTCAATCTTTCTTTTATTGAGGCATAAGATTACTTGGATACAGAAAAAAGAGAGGGAGACAATAAAGCGTCATACATGGTAGGAGAATAACATTTCAAAATATATCGCCTCCGAGGATTGTCAGCCTCATTTTATGTATATAAAGTAGAGGTATAGCTGTATGAGAAGGATATTAACATATGACTGATACTGCGTTCGGAACCATACGAACAATATAGGTACAGTATGCTATAACTGTAGTCAAAACAAGTCGGTGCAGTTAGATTAAACCATGTTATAACCAGGCATAAACAATATGCATTTAGTCTTATGTGGCTTTCTCTCTATGGCTAGCGGCTTGCTGTCATTCAAGGTAATTTTTGTGTAAAACATGCTGATTCTAGTGCATGTGCGGTCGAGAACTTAAAGATGTTGTTTATACTGAACATGCTAGTCTGAGCGCTTATTGCTACCTTTCATACAGTGTGTGCACACAAATGTGAGGGTCAACGTTTGAAGCACTTGTCAGGTAGAGTGTGTTTGATATTTGTGACAGTAGAACATCTGCACATTTTTAAATATAGTAAGGTTATACCCAGTAGTGACTAAAATTGCTTAGGTATATTCGATACATAACATGGCATAGAAAGGTAGTACATGTCGTAGGCTGACCAATTGCAGGCATGATCTGTGTGTAGCAGAATCAACATAGGCTGCAGGTTATACATTTTATGTACACTTGTGTTAAGTCTAGATATCATATCATACACGCTGCTTTGGATGGGTGCCCTAGGGCTTGCTAGTGTAGCTTATTGTCATGCCTCGTGTAGTGTGTCAAGTGTTGTCGTTAGGCAGCTTGCCTGGCCAAACTTAGTATGAATCAGTACAAGGGCTAGGAATGTCCTGCATAGGTATATGTCCATGGATGCAATCTCGTTATGTGTGTATGCCAGGGTCGTCTTTGTCGGCGTCATCACCAGAGCTAGCCAGCCGGCAGTCCGGATCCTCACACCCGCTCATCCGACGCCCCGTCTGTGGGGAGGTTTGTGATCGCTCTTCCGTGGGCTTGTTTCTTGTGAGTTAGTGTCCTTCGGTAGGGTGTAAAGCTGTGCCTCGCTCAGGCTCCACGTGGTACCTTGCCACAATGCTCCGCCAGGGTCCTTCTGAATGCTGGTTGCGGCGAGGTATCCCTGCTGGTGGGAGATGGGCCGATAGTTTAAAGAGGCTTCTCCTGCTGCAGGCCGAGCATATGCCCCGCGCGTGCGCCTCTGTGGTTTACACAGCGGCGGACCATGTTTAACAGCTCTCCGAGCATGTCGGGACCTGGGCCGAAGGCGTCTGTTGCATGGCTTGCAGTCTCTAAGTTTGTGCAGAGCCCCTTGTGCCCCTTGCTGCTTTTTGCCGGCCTGTGGCACGACTGTGCGTTCCAGAGCCGGTACGTGTACAGGTATGGCGGTAGACAGTCGAGGGATCTTTGTGGCTGCTTGGACCTGTGCCAGTCTGGTCCAAAAGAGGTGAAAGGCCGCTACTATGCGGTCCTCGTGGGGGAGCTCGCTTGTCAGTTGCGCCGGCATAGGTTGGGTGAGTGGAGGCCCAGGAGCCCGGTCGGCAGCCGCCATCTTGGTTTCTGGGTGCGTGGTGAGTGCGGTCTCGTGTGCTTGCAGGGTTCTGTGGCCCTGTGGAGATTGGACCGGGATGACCCCCGCCGGTCCGTAGGGGGGGGGAACGTGGGCTCGGCCGGGTGAGTGCTGGATAGGCAAGCGGCGGGAGAGCGGCCGTCTCTCCCGCGCCGCCCGGGTGAGTAGGCCGCATGTCGGCGCCGGGCAGTATCTCCGCTTTTGAGGTGTCTTTAGGAGGGTCTCGGTGTCCGCTGCCCGGTATCAGCTTTTGAAGAGCCCAATTAGGGTGCCTTTTGTGGTAAAATCCGCTTAAATTGTGTTTTTGCTCAGGAGTTGTTGCTTCGTGCGTCCGTTTCTCTTAGCGGTCAGGCCCCGCCCCCCCAATTACTTTTATTTTAATTTAAATCCACCCAGCCTCCCTACTTTTGTGAGAGCTGGGTGGATTTTTCCTGGGATCCAGTGGGGCTGCTGGGCGGGCTTGCAGGATGGAGGGCAGGAAATGGGGGAGTGGGTGCATAAAATAAGCAGCAAGGGAGCTGTGATCTTCCTGCTCAGCTCCCTCGTGCGCCATTTAGTAATGCCAGGCGCCGGAGTGACATCACATTCCGGGTCACATCAGCGCTCCCTCGCCGCCCGCCTGTAATAGAAACTGTCCGGGCGCCCTGGGCGCTTAAGGGTGGCCAGCCAACCAACTCTTGGGCCCCCCCATAAGTCAAGGTTAACAAGGTATTTGACAGGGCACTTGAGGGGCGGCAATTTTTGCCACTCCCTGGAAAGTGCTGCCCAAGGCAAACGCCTTGTGCTTAATACAGCGTTGGCGATGATAGCCTACAACTTCCAGAATCCTTTGAACGGCCACAGAAACAGGTGAGTTGTAGTTCAGCACGATCTGTGGAGCCAGAGTTCGAGGTGCCTGTACTAAGCGTTTTGTTTCAACTTTTCATGTTGATTCTGGGATCATCCGAATTTTTCTGGGATCATCCGAAAACAATCTGTTTTCCTGGCACTGCAGGTCCCCTCTCCCTCCCACCTCCCTTCCCCAGTTGCTGAAGGGATGAAAACCCCTTCAGTGACTTACCAGAGGCAGCGACATATCCCACGTTGCTGCTTCTTCCTCCGCTCACGCTCCTCTCCTTCATCACGTCAGCCGGCGGGGGAGACCTAATGCGCAATGCCGCGCAGGCGCATTAGACCTCTTCATAGGAAAGCATTGAAAATGCTTTTCAATGCTTTCCTATGGGGATTTTAGCGACGATGGAGGTCCTCACACAGCCCAGGAAGTGCCCTCTAGTGGCTGTCTAGTAGACAGCCACTAGAGGAGGAGTTAACCCTGCAAGGTAATTATTGCAGTTTATAAAAAACTGCAATAATTACACTTGCAGGGTTAAGGGTGGTGGAAGTTGGCACCCAGACCACTAAAATGGTCAGAAGAGGTCTGGGTGCCTGGAGTGTCCCTTTAATTATGTCTATTTTGAAGAGTTTTTGCAAAGAACTACAACTGTTGGATTTTGAAATCTCCTCTATTCTGACTTTTCTTAAAAAAAACAAACAAAAAAACTACTCCTTAGCAGCTGCTTCTAGTTATTTATTTATTTTTCAAAATTAATTGTACCTATAAATCTCCTCCTTAGTCTTTGGAAATGAAAAATAAAATCTGTACTTCATTTCACTCATATTAAAATATTTGTACAGTATGTGCATGGTAGATAGACCCACATGATCCAGTTCTCTGAGACAGCATACCGGTAATTAACGTGCTTTACACAGCCCCATGCACAAAACTAAAGCTGACAGCAGGCTAATATGTAGGCTACATGTCAAAAACTCCCGCTGGACATTTTTTATGGGATACATCAGATTCCATATATCAGAATGAGATAGTGTAGTGATAGTGTAATGGCAGTATCTTTCATTGGCCTGGGATGGACTCTCAGCCGCTGCTTGCCAAGGGATCTGTTGCAGAAGCAGGAATTTAAAATGTGAGTATCTTTTATTTGCATATTTTAATGAATGATTTGTAGAATGCATAAGTTTACCTTTTTAGGGGAGGAGCTTAAAATGCTATGCTTTTAGGGTAAATATGGCAGCTATGACAGTGTTGGTCACCAGGGCACAAAAATTCACCAGCCGTGTAATTAGCGTACGGCCAAAGAGTTGAAGTTAATCATTAATGAGACAAATTAATCGCTACTTTCTGGATGGGTTAGACCATCATTAACAAACTTGGCAAGCAGCAGGTTACAGAGAACAAAACAGTGTTGCAGTGGGTCAGTGTACACACTAATCAGCAGAAAGAAATCCTGGGCACTGGGTGGCTACCCTTTTACCCATGCCACAATCACACAAGCTGCCATGCCTGGTTTACAGAGAAGCAGGTGTACACATGTTTAACTATAAAATGGCAAGAAAAAGGTTTTGCAATTGTATGTATCTACGTGAAGACAATCAGCACTTGGAGGTCATTATGTTAAACCAAAAACACATACAGACAAAGGTAGACAAGAAGACAACAAAAATGATATCTTAAATCCAATGACCCAATTGGTTTCTTTATTCTCACTCCCAAGCACTTGCATGTATCCTGTATTCAAAGTATGGCATGGATTGGTTAGTTTTACAATGGCAAATGATCTATGTAAACTAGAAAAATGGTCAGAGCTGTGGCAACTGATATTTAATGTGGATAAGTGCAAGATAATGCATATTGGATGTAAAAACCCAAGGGCAGAGTACAGAATATTTAATGAGTCCTAACCGCAACATCTGAGGAAAGGGATTTAGGGGTAATTATTTCTGATGACTTAAAGGTAGGCAGACAATGTAATAGAGCAGCAGTAGAAAGAGGGAAGTGCTCATGCCATTGTACAGAACACTGGTGAGACCTCACTTGGAGTATGGTACGCAGTACTGGAGACCGTATCTCCAGAAGGATATTGATACCTTAGAGAGAGTTCAGAGAATGGCTACTAAACTGGTTCATGGATTGCAGGATAAAACTTACCAGGAAAGGTTAAAGGATCTTAACATGTATAGCTTGGAGGAAAGACGAGACAGGGGGAATATGATAGAAACATTTAAATACATAAAGGGAATCAACACAGTAAAGGAGGAGACTATTTAAAATAAGAAAAACTACCACAACAAGAGGACATAGTCTTAAATTAGAGGGGCAAAAATAATATCAGGAAGTTTAAAAATAATATCAGGAAGTATTACTTTACTGAGAGGGTAGTGGATGCATGGAATAGCCTTCCAGCTGAAGTGGTAGAGGTTAACACAGTGAAGGAGTTTAAGCATGCGTGGGATAGGCATAAGGCTATCCTAACTATAAGATAAGGCCAGGGACTAATGAGAGTATTTAGAAAATTCGGCAGACTACATGGGGCGAATAGGTCTTATCTGCCGTCACATTCTATGTTTCTGTATGGAGATGTACAAATTCAGTATTGAAACAGAAAATGATAACTTATATGGGATTTAAAGTGCTTCATATTTTAATTGCCAGGAGTCAATGGGAGCAGAGAATGCTAGTTATCTCACGAGTAATATGTGTGCCTTCAAGAAAGCTTACCTTTCTGCTTCTTAAGGTTGTATTTGTTCTAAAACCTTTCAAATCACCCTTTCGTTGTTTGCCTGTGTTAGCTGCGAAGGACATTAAATTGTTACATTTCAGCAGCTACTCTGACATAACGGTTTGGAAAAAAAGAGCCTCGATGATCAATAGTTTGAGGGATCTGTCCATAGACACAAGCATAAAAAACCCCCAAAAACTATTGGAGTTTTTAAAATTGTTGAGTAATTAAGGAGATGGCAATCATAGAACAAATATAGCCTGGTTTGCATATCTTGTCTTCTAGTCACATCACAGTAGCCATTTGTACATCTATATCTGTATTTCTCGGTGTGATTGTATAGATCTGTGTGTGTGTGTATATGTGGTTGTAGGTATCTGTATGAAATTATGCATGTGACAGTAGATGTTTGTATTTGTCACAGTATCCATGTTTGCAAATGTATGTGTATGTTAGTGTCAATTTTCTTTAGCTAAAATCTGACACAAAAACCAAGAGCCCCTCCTGAATTCTGGAATAAGGAAAACTATTTCTACCTAGTAAAAATGCTCCATTCTACAAGACTCTGGATGTGTTTTCGATCAACAAGTAGAAATTAAATATGTTTAAGACGATATATATATATATTTTTTTAATTGAATGCTTTTTGTTCATGGATTAAAGCAGCACTGTCCCCCTCTAAAGATAGAATATTTTGTGAAATACTCATAATGACAGTTTTGAAATTTCACAGAATTTCCATCCCAGTCAAAAGACATGCTGTACTGAGACCAAGCAGAGACTTATTTTTTTCCCTGGTGCTACATAAGTGGACCAACCTGATCATAATGGTGGCGCCTGCGAGGGAAAAGGTAAATTAAATTCTTCCCCCCGGCACTGTCACCAGACAGTTCCGCTTTAATTTTTTTTTTTTTTTTTTTAATGTCGATCTTTCTTTTATTGATGCATTTATAAGACGGGGTACAGAATAAAGAGTAGGGAATGCACATTTTTGTACAGATTGGGAGCATGATAATACAATATGGCATCTCCTATGAGTGTCAGCCTCATTTTATATTAATAAGGTGTAGCATAGTTATACTAACAAGTTGAACGATCAGTAGTAAAAGTAACAAAGCATTGTAAACACAGGCTGAAAGAATGTGCTGTAAACCTTTTATGGATTGGGCATTGTGACTAATTGCTTTCTATCTTGTTGGTGAAGGTTAGAGTTGGGTTAATACATATCTGAACATTTTAGTCGTGAAACACGTGTTTACAGTAGCTTTTCGGCCTAGCATAAATAGGGTGACTGAGAAATTAAGGCTAAACTGTGGGCCAACATGGCGTGTTCGTGGGCTTAATGTGCTTGTCATTAACAGGCTAGGTTTCGAGGGTCAGTTTACGTGAGTGTAATAAAATAACATATCCCATCTATACCCATGGTGCTAGGCCTAACCAACAATAAAACAACATCAAAATTAAAACATATCTGCACGTGGTAGTCCATCTCCCGACCCGCTAGCTTCATGTGGCTGTAAATGTATGCCCTTGGGAAGCGTGGTGCGCTTATCTGTGGGTCAAAGTCCAGCAAGCAGAGTCCATGCGGGCTATTCCGGCTAGGTCCCCAGTTGCCCTCGGTTGAGAGTGTTGTTGGTGGGACTGCCAGTTTGAGGGGCTAGTTCAGCCTATACCTCTGCTGGGTAGGGCCGCAGCGCAAGTTGGCATGGTGGGTATGGTGGCACTGTCGGTCTGTACAAGCCCCAGAGGTGCGACATGGTGCGAGTTGGCGGTGGCCGTCTTCCGGCCCCAGGTCATGATGAAGGCCTGCACCCGTGATCCACCAACTCGGTTACTCAGAGAGGCCGGGTCGCCCCTTCTTCGGGCGCCAGGTGGGGCTTGGATGTTATGCCGCCGCCAGCAGCGGACAAGCCTCCGGCGATGTGGTCAGTGTATCGGAGATTGACTCCTTGTGGTCTTCGGCCTGGGAAGGCAATGTGGACTGCCAACCATAGTAGCCTCCGATAAGTAGTGGAGGCGTTGGTTTGTGGGTTGCGGTTTGTAATCACCGCTCCTTCGCCGCTGTGGGAGTAGCTTTGGAGCTGGAGGTAAATCTTTGAGCCTGACTGGAGTCTCGCGGACTGGGCTGGGTATCCCGGCCTGATTTCAGAACGCCGTCCGCGTATGGGGTCGCGGCTCATCCCTCCTGCTCTTCGTCTTAGTTTGGAGCTTTTTTCCCCTCTGCCATGCTGGGTTTCGTTTTATCTCAGGTTGCTTGTTTAATTGCAGCGGGTCAGGCTGACGTTTGTGCGGGAAGCTGGTAGTTGGGTGGGTTTGAGCTTGACGGTACATCTTCACTTCTAATTTGCGCTAAAAGTCTTGGAAGATTCTCTCCAACCTGGAATCATATCCCAGCTTGTCCGCTGTTTTGCCGAGCGCCCACGTGGCGTTTGTTCCCCCTACCTCCGTTCGGCCATGTTGGTCTCCTGTATTTGGTTTGGGAAAGGATCTATGCTGCATGTGGTGGACCGGGATATCCCCCCCGGCCCTGTGGGGGGGAAGCAGGACCTTGTGTGGTCTTACAGGCAGGAGAGGCAAGGGACGGGAGACCGTTTCTCCCGCCCGGAGCCCCCACTAGGCCGCAGCCGCTCCACACTACTGCTGATGGTCGGCATCCCGCCTTTCTGCGTCGGGACACTCCAGCCGTCGTCTGCGGTAGGTAAGTCTCTGTTTGGGTCGATTTTTGTGCGGTGGGGGCCCCAGCAAGTCGCTTGGAAGTCATTTCAGCTTTAATTTCACACCATTAGCATATTAATACTTCTTCAGGCTTGGCAGAATATAATATATATATATATTGTGATAATGCGAAGGCAGAGAGGCCATTTAACCCCAGGGGGAGTATGTGTATTTTGTGTTGTAGGCAACACAAAGCTATGTTTAGTTATGGGCCCCTGGGGTGGAGCATTTGGAGAGAAGGGTGGGCCAATTCTCCACTCCACAGTTTAGTGGTTTTCTTGGGAGACATAGATCCAGGCCAGGGTTTTTTGGACTGTCTCCAACCCACTGCTCAGCTGCAGATAATCAGTTATAGCAGTGGGAATAAACCCCTCCCTGCTAGGCAGGTAAAGGGGGGATTGCTGGCTTCCTCCCAGGAAGCAGGTAGGAGAGAGACTGTTCCAGTGAGAGAGTCAAGGAGACTAGGCACTGGGAGTGCAGAAAGGAAGCAGTCAAGGCTGGCTTGGAGCACTGGGAGTGCAGAAGGAAGCAGTCAAGGCTGGCTTGGAGCACTGGGAGTGCAGAAAGGAAAGCAGTAAAGGCAAGGCTGGCTTGGAGCACTGGGAGTGGAGAAAGGAAAGCAACAGGCTAGCTAGCAGAGTGTTGCTATCTAATAAGGTTGGTGCGATATGTTTTTGATAGTTTAACCCTGATAGAGAGGGATATTAAAAGTGAGTCAGTGCTCAAACGAGCTAGGTTTTTGTTTAAAGGGGAAACCTGTTATATTTATGTTTTCATTTGCTGCTGCCTCATGTGTAAACTTGCAAATAAAGTGCCTGGATTATATGCATTAAAAGACTGCGCATGTTTTGCCCTAGAGGATCGTGCTACCTGCTGACAAGGATCACAATATATATATATATATATATATATATATATATATATATATAGCAATATTCCCCTGCACTCACGCTCAAAGAGAAGGTACCGGGCGCATCTCCAAGGCATATAGTTCTTCAAAATAAGGTTGCTCTCCGGATTTAAAACAAGCATTTATTAGTATAATTTAAAAATGACCATAACAACAATGGTTTTATGGTCATTTTTAAATTATACTAATAAATGCTTGTTTTAAATCCGGAGAGCAACCTTATTTTGAAGAATTTTATATATATAAATACACAAAACAAAAACAAGTTGTTATTGTCCAAGAAAACATTGCCTGGCAATTTAGCCACTGGGGATATGGACTCATAAAAAGATGTATCAAATTCTGTTGAGAAAAAAACATTACTCCTAATGTTAGAACTAACAGTCAAATACTCACTATCCAATATTAACCCCTCCAATCAAGGGCAGCAAACAGCTGACTGATCACAGAAGGACTTCTATTCTGACAGACCATCAAGACTTATGAATCTTTCATTATCACAAACACCAAACCTTTAGTGACCTCCTGCTCATGCCAACTCAAAAGAGGATATCCTTTAATTGTTACGAGCCAGTTGAGCATATTCAAAATTATGATATTGAACTTCTGAACATCATACAGATTGGTGGCAGGAAAAAGACACTCACTGTTCAAGAGGTCTCCATGTTTAAAACAATATTTGGATAAAGCATTTCTAGCAGGACAGTGCCCTCTAGTGGTGAAATCTGTGAGATGCAAAATGATTAAGAATGGGGTATAAACACATGGTGTATACTGACATATGCTTAGTAACTTACAGGGTTACTCACTTAAGTGAGAAGTCAAGATAAAGTCAAAGTGAACTTCAAAGTCCAAGGTCAGAAGAGAAACTAGTAAAATCATATAACCATCTACGCAAGTGCCACACTCACATTAGGATTCCTTATAGAAAAGCATTGTTTCAATGCTTTTCTATGGGGATGGATTGACGCTGAATGCCCTCATACACAGCGTAAGAATGTTCAGCATCATTTAGGAGACTTTTGGTCACCTAACCACCTGGAAGTCCTTCTAGTGGCTGTCTGGTAGTCAGCCACTAGAGGTTGTGTTACCTCTGCGAGGTAATTATTGCAGTTTCTCAGACTTGCCAAATTACCACTGTAGGGTTAAGGGACAGGGGAAATTGCGCCCAGAACACTTAAATGAGCTGAAGTGGTCTGGGTGCCTATAGTGTCCCTTTAAGTTTGAAATTCACTTTTACATTTTCACTTTAGTCAGTAGCCCTGTTAGTGTTCTATTTTTATTCTAGCCATGAGTTACTGTATTAGTGTATGATGCAAATCTTTGTCTTTATATTTGAATGCCAGTCAATTCTTCTTTACCCTTGTTTACTGTACCTGTTTTGACAATATTTATCGAGAAAATGTTCATAGGTATAAAGTAAATAAACACAAAAACATATCCAGGTATCTAGAAAGGACATATATTGCCAAGTCATTAAGGAACACTGTACTCACTTCAACAACTGCATCTAATTGAAGCTGTTATAGTTCCTGCAGTAGTTCCCAAACCATGACTCCTAGACATTTGGATAGGAGAGCTAGGGCTATGTCCAGCGCTCATACCAAGGCACACTGTGACGCGACGTCAAGGACCCGCACTGCAGTCACGATTTATCATACAGAATTATTGCATTCAATGAGTCTGACATAATCAATGGTGGATAATGAGGAGAACTCTGCATATGTCTATGGTCCTCCATGCTCCTCTATAAGGAGCATTGGATTGGACCATCATCTGGAGATATGACTCCAAGATGAAATGCCAGGCAGAGTGAGCGGCAGCACCGATGGACACTCTGTGCCAAAGTAAAATAATGCTTTTTTTTTTTTTTTTTATATTGTCAATTGTTTTTATTAAGACAATGTTTAAAGACAGTGGTGACATTAATGCCTAGGCACATAGTGATTATGCAACAGGTACAAGACAATTAAGTTTGACTATGGTTACTTAGTAGAAAAGAGCATGTACACAGAGGCATCATTTTGAATAAAAAAAAAGTAACAAGGAATCAACTGAAAGGTTACAAAAAGTATGACACTAGGAATAATCAAACTCAAGAAAGGCATACTGCCTATGATTATGGTAAAGTAAATAAAAAATCTACTTAATCTACTTAAAGGCCACAGATCTCAGGGATACAACATAAAAACTGAGGCATAATGAACAGGAGAAATTAAGAGAAATATTAGCAGAAATATACACAGTAGGCCTGGCTGGGGAGCATTCACCTGGCAAGCCCTTCCTGCTTTTCAGCTATTCACTACAGCCACATCGAAGCCCCGGAATTATACATCAGCCCTAGGCCTGTAAGGGAGCCATCACCCTAGGTCCATGGTCCTGGAGGTTTTCCCCGAAGAGCAGCATAGAAGCGGTCTGTGGCACCTCCACCGCAAAGCGCTCCATGAATGTGGGTATCTTCCCCAGTAAATTCCCAGCCTAGGAAGGCATATTGGTTGAGAAGCGACGAAGGTGTTGGCTGAGTTGCCTGGCAAGGTGTCCTCAAGACGCCGTTCTTCAACCGGCTAGCTTGAAGGGGGTAAGTGTGTGCTGACTGAATAGTATATCTTAATGCTATAGTATACCTTTAAGTACAGTTTTCAAAATTATAAAAGCCACAACAATCGCTACATAATATATCACAAAAATAAATAAAAAAGCATAGTTAAATGGATGGAATTTTCCATTTGGGGTATATCTGCTAAACAGTGCTTTTTTGTGTCTGGGTTATTGGAGTGTCCCTTTAATGCTGAACTCCAGGGCTATTCACTAAAGTGTGAATTGCTGTGAATGCAAAGGGAGTTTCAAATGCTGAACCAGTACAGCCGATCTGAAAACACAGCTGATAAATTCTAGGCCCAAGTAATCAAATTAGAAACATTACATTTTAGTGGTTATGTGGCAGAATCACTGTGTAAGACCTAAGTGTCAACTTTAGAAAAGTGGGCAGGATTGATAGTCGCAAGTGATCTTTCACGCAAGCCAACGATATCGTTAAGTGCTATTTGCTCAATGGCAGCACTAGCAGGGAGAAAATGGATGAATGCGAAGGGCTAACTATGTGGCGGCTTTGTCAACAGAGCTATGTCAGCAGCGGAAGAACAGGCAGATGGATTACTTGGTATCCATCGTGGAGAGTAAGGCAAGTTGGACCAGTTCGACCTTTTCTTTTAAAATTTGGTGGGAGAAGATGAGCAGGACAAGAGTTACTATAAATAAAATCCAGTGCTTATGAAAAAACAACTTTCCTGGTTGGAATAGCTTTAAATCTGAATGGAAACGCTGAAGCAAAAATAGCTGCTTTTATATTCTCCAGCTCAGTCATACTCCCAACTTGCCAATTTTAGCCTCAGTTCTGTTATATGGATTGGATTAAAAATGTGTGTTTCATTGACTAATCGTCGAAGTGGTCAAACCTTAAAAGATACTCCAGACCCCTTATGAAGTGCAGAGTGTTTCCTCTCTTCGAATTTTAAAATAACTGCAGGATTCAATAGAAATTGGCACTTTTATAAATTAACCTTGTTGCAATCCCCCTGGCTGTCAGACAACCAGTCCTGTTATTTCCTGGTTTGTTTAGCTCTGCTAAGAAACGCAAGAGGCAGCAATTGCCCAGAACACAGGACCTTGCAAACACTTCTCCTTGAGCTGAAAAAAATGATTTGCACTCTCAAATGCAAAATCAAAAAAACCCTCTGTGGCTATTACTAAGGTAAAATATAAAATTTATATAAATACCCAGAAATAGGAAGTGCGAAGACTCCTCAACGTCTTCAATATCTTATACATAAAACCATAAATAGCACGACCTAAAAATACAAAGGGAGACCAATAGTGCAGACAAAAAAGCGCTAAAAAACATAAAAAAGAAGAACTATAAAACACTCACAAACATAGAAGTTTAAAAGGCAGGGTATACTCAGTCTTCTTCAAGTGCTTCTTTTCTTCTTGTGTATGAAGATAGGTACTTAAAACAAAGCACAGAAAAAGAACATAGTGTGTAACTGTATAATTTTCCAAGTATTGCTTTATTGTGTACACTTACAAAATCAAGAAGTTAAAAAGGCCCATCAATATATACATCCACTGTCAGCTACCAGGTACAGATAAAACCGCCAGGATTAAAAGACAAAATTGGATGAAAAAAGGGTCCACAGTAAAATAATTAAAAAGTGAAATAAAGCTTGCCACCCTACGCGTTTCGTCTAAAAGACTTCGTCAGGGGCTTGTGGCAACAATACACAGTATACAAATACATACATTTAAATACCCTGCCAAACAAATTCTAAACCAATCAAAAAAATATCAAACCAATCAAAAAAGCTAAGCTTCCAAGTAAGTCCACCTGAAAGTAATTTCATCCATCCGTATTCCTTCCTCTTTTTTCATTTTTCGCGCTTCTTGAAAGCGCTTGCGTCCCAAGCCTCACTCTCCATGTTTCCGGAATCAGTCGCCGGTTCAGTTCCGGACACTTGCGTTTCGTCACTTCCGGGCGACACCGGAAGTTATCATAAGTCTTGTATGTGGAACGCATATGCGTTCCACTTGATCCGGAAGGGGCAGCTACTCTCCTTGGAACGCACATGCGTTCCATTCCGAACGGAAAAATCAATAGGAATCCTAGACTGGGATGCACAGGCACTCCCATCCGGACAAACAAACATGTATTTAGTTAGTTGATAAAAAACTTTTAAAAGCACATCAGATGTAAAAATGAAAATGAAAAATACTAAATAAATGTCATTAAAACTAACAATGTATATGAAAAATAGATAATAAAAAAATAAAGAAGTAATATCTAAAAAATAAAATAAAATAAAAATAAAAATAAATATAAATAAAAATAAAAATAAAAATAAACATAAAAATCTAAAATTTTTTTTTTTTTTTTTTTTTTAAAAGGATACCATTAAAGCCCTCATGCTAAAATTTAAATAAACAATCACAGAAAACATGCCATATCGAAATCTACGTTCATACCATCAGGTTGCATTGTTCTTAGGGTGTGGATCCAATATCCTTCTCTCTGTCTTAATTTTAATACTAGATCTCCACCCCTCTCATCCAGACACACCTTTTCTATCCCAATACATGAAAAAGCACCGGAATTAAAATTTGGACACCTGGTACAGTGAACCGGTACTGAATGGGTTAATAACTTATTCTTAATATTATTACAATGTTCTAGAAATCTTCTTTTCACTGGCCTAATGGTCCGTCCGACATATTGGGTTCCACACCCACATGTCAGAAGGTATACCACATGTGTGGAATTACAAGTAATATGTTGCCTGATTTTAAATTTTTTCTTTGTTCTTGAACTACTAAAATAATAGCTTTTACTATTCTTAAAATGACAACTCTTACAAGTACCACATGTGTAGAAACCTCCACATATTTCATCTCCTTGCTTATCTTTGTTCCTAAAAGTACTAGGTGCCAATGTGTTTTTAAAACTCCTCCCTTTTTTAAAAATAATTTGTGGAACCGGTGGAAGTTCTGTTTTTAAAAAATCATCTTCTAATAATAAAGGCCAGTGTTTATTTAATATTTTTTTAATTTGTTTAGCATGAACATTATATTGGGTATTAAAAGAAAAGGCAAATTTATTTCTAACCAGTGACACCCTCCTATCTTTATTAAGTAATAAATCCCCTCTATCTTTATTAAAAGAATGCGTTATCTCCTTGTTAATAAAGTTATTTGTATATCCCTTTTGTATAAATTTATTTTTTAAAAAAGAGGCCTGATTCAGAAAAACTCCCTCATCTGTACAATTCCGCCTAATCCTTGTAAATTGACTTCGTGGAACCCCAATACAAAGGGAGACCAATAGTGCAGACAAAAAAGCGCTAAAAAACATAAAAAAGAAGAACTATAAAACACTCACAAACATAGAAGTTTAAAAGGCAGGGTATACTCAGTCTTCTTCAAGTGCTTCTTTTCTTCTTGTGTATGAAGATAGGTACTTAAAACAAAGCACAGAAAAAGAACATAGTGTGTAACTGTATAATTTTCCAAGTATTGCTTTATTGTGTACACTTACAAAATCAAGAAGTTAAAAAGGCCCATCAATATATACATCCACTGTCAGCTACCAGGTACAGATAAAACCGCCAGGATTAAAAGACAAAATTGGATGAAAAAAGGGTCCACAGTAAAATAATTAAAAAGTGAAATAAAGCTTGCCACCCTACGCGTTTCGTCTAAAAGACTTCGTCAGGGGCTTGTGGCAACAATACACAGTATACAAATACATACATTTAAATACCCTGCCAAACAAATTCTAAACCAATCAAAAAAATATCAAACCAATCAAAAAAGCTAAGCTTCCAAGTAAGTCCACCTGAAAGTAATTTCATCCATCCGTATTCCTTCCTCTTTTTTCATTTTTCGCGCTTCTTGAAAGCGCTTGCGTCCCAAGCCTCACTCTCCATGTTTCCGGAATCAGTCGCCGGTTCAGTTCCGGACACTTGCGTTTCGTCACTTCCGGGCGACACCGGAAGTTATCATAAGTCTTGTATGTGGAACCCATTCAGTACCGGTTCACTGTACCAGGTGTCCAAATTTTAATTCCGGTGCTTTTTCATGTATTGGGATAGAAAAGGTGTGTCTGGATGAGAGGGGTGGAGATCTAGTATTAAAATTAAGACAGAGAGAAGGATATTGGATCCACACCCTAAGAACAATGCAACCTGATGGTATGAACGTAGATTTCGATATGGCATGTTTTCTGTGATTGTTTATTTAAATTTTAGCATGAGGGCTTTAATGGTATCCTTTTAAAAAAAAAAAAAAAAAAATTTTAGATTTTTATGTTTATTTTTATTTTTATTTTTATTTATATTTATTTTTATTTTTATTTTATTTTATTTTTTAGATATTACTTCTTTATTTTTTTATTATCTATTTTTCATATACATTGTTAGTTTTAATGACATTTATTTAGTATTTTTCATTTTCATTTTTACATCTGATGTGCTTTTAAAAGTTTTTTATCAACTAACTAAATACATGTTTGTTTGTCCGGATGGGAGTGCCTGTGCATCCCAGTCTAGGATTCCTATTGATTTTTCCGTTCGGAATGGAACGCATGTGCGTTCCAAGGAGAGTAGCTGCCCCTTCCGGATCAAGTGGAACGCATATGCGTTCCACATACAAGACTTATGATAACTTCCGGTGTCGCCCGGAAGTGACGAAACGCAAGTGTCCGGAACTGAACCGGCGACTGATTCCGGAAACATGGAGAGTGAGGCTTGGGACGCAAGCGCTTTCAAGAAGCGCGAAAAATGAAAAAAGAGGAAGGAATACGGATGGATGAAATTACTTTCAGGTGGACTTACTTGGAAGCTTAGCTTTTTTGATTGGTTTGATATTTTTTTGATTGGTTTAGAATTTGTTTGGCAGGGTATTTAAATGTATGTATTTGTATACTGTGTATTGTTGCCACAAGCCCCTGACGAAGTCTTTTAGACGAAACGCGTAGGGTGGCAAGCTTTATTTCACTTTTTAATTATTTTACTGTGGACCCTTTTTTCATCCAATTTTGTCTTTTAATCCTGGCGGTTTTATCTGTACCTGGTAGCTGACAGTGGATGTATATATTGATGGGCCTTTTTAACTTCTTGATTTTGTAAGTGTACACAATAAAGCAATACTTGGAAAATTATACAGTTACACACTATGTTCTTTTTCTGTGCTTTGTTTTAAGTACCTATCTTCATACACAAGAAGAAAAGAAGCACTTGAAGAAGACTGAGTATACCCTGCCTTTTAAACTTCTATGTTTGTGAGTGTTTTATAGTTCTTCTTTTTTATGTTTTTTAGCGCTTTTTTGTCTGCACTATTGGTCTCCCTTTGTATTTTTAGGTCGTGCTATTTATGGTTTTATGTATAAGATATTGAAGACGTTGAGGAGTCTTCGCACTTCCTATTTCTGGGTATTTATATAAATTTTATATTTTACCTTAGTAATAGCCACAGAGGGTTTTTTTGATTTTGCATTTGAGAGTGCAAATCATTTTTTTCTGCTTGCATATTCCTCACATTTACCCTGGTGATTATAATGACACAAAAAAGGAGCATGTTTTCTGAGCTGAAATCCACGAGAGAAGCTAGATTTAATTCATTATTTTCTAGCCAATTAGAAGGTGCGCCAATTTTAAAGAATGTTAATTCTGACGATTATTTCTTTAAGTTGGAAAAGTTTGCGATTAAAGAAACTAAAAAATGGTGGGAGATCTCATTTTTAGAAGCCTATATTAAAGAGAACCTAATACCTAGAGGCTTGAGATTGAAGAAAGATCCCGCAAATGGTTTAGAATTTTCAGCATACGCTTCTAGATGGGATACAGCTCTTGAAAAGTGCTCTTTAACGCTAATGGAAATTATCATAGATTTTGAAAAAGATAATTTGAATAAATTGTCCATTGATATGGATAAGTTAGAACAAGATTTCTGCTTAGATAAAGACAATGAAGGCTTTAAAAATAAAGAAAAATTTCTGATTGAGAAAGTGAACAAAATTGATGAAAGAATAGCAGAAACAAAGAATAGAAAATATGTTAGAGACAAAAATGATAGAGATTCTAATTTCCATTCAATTACAAACAAACCAAATAGGTTTAAACACAATGGTGGCTACAAGAGTGATTTTAACAACTTTAGGATAGATAGAAGAGGAGAAAAAAGATCTTTTAGTCCCAATTATCAGAAAACAAATGGGCCTAAGGTTCCATTTAGAAATAAATCTCCAACTAAACATAGAAAGGATACATCTTTAGAGAGTCCTTGGAAAATGGTTAAACCCCAGGGAACTAACAAGAAACAATTCCCAATAAAAAATTTTCAACAAAAGAAAGATCTCTCAAAGATCCATTCAGACTCACAAAAGATCTTTGAAGAGATCGATCATTTTTTAGACAAGGGGCGAAACCAAAAAAAGAAAAAAGGACAAATAAATCAATTTTTCTCCCCCAAACTACCCGAAGTAGATTTGACGAACAGATTTGCCCCCCTGGGAGAGTGGAATGCCCCAGGGAAAAGGAGGCGAGTAAGCGAAGGGACGACCCATTCGAAATAAAAACTTTAGCCCTATCTAAGGGCATTTTTTTAATTGATGATGTAATTTTATCTTTGACCGAGATTTTAATTTTAGAAAAAGGCTTAAAATTTTCTCCAAATACTGCTGCTAAACCCTTTGACTTATTTATTGATCTTAATAAGTTTGTAAGGAAAATGTCTATAAAGAGATTTTTTAAAAAGAAAGAAATGGAAGGTTTTTGTAATAAGAATGATAATTCGAATAGTTCTCCAAAATCAATTTTTAAACCTAGGTCTACTTTCTTCCCTAATGAAAGAGGTCATCAATTAGAGGCCTTTTTCAAAATGGTTAATAAGGATATGAATAAAATAGATTTTAAACTGAGGAATTTTAATTTGACCAAAGAGGAAAATAAAGTATTAAAATCGCTTAAAGAACGTAAAGATATCGTTATTAAAAGTGCCGATAAGGGGGGTGGCACTGTTGTTATGTCTACAGAGTATTACCTTAAAGAATCAGATAGACTTTTAGGGGATACCACCACCTATAAGAAATTATCCTCCAACCCCAACGCTACTTTTAACAGTGAGTTAAAAATATTACTTACTAAATACAGGGAAGAAGGTATTATTGATGATAAGAATTTTTCGTTTTTATATTCAGTAGCCCCAAGGATTCCGACTTTTTATTTTTTGCCCAAGGTGCATAAGTCAACAACCCAGCCCCCCGGTAGACCGATTATCAGTGGGGTTGACTCACTCACATCAAAGTTATCGGAATTTATAGACTTTTTTCTTCAAAAATACGCCCAGGGGGCGAAGTCCTATTTAAAAGATACTAAAAGTCTGTTACAAGAATTGGAGTGCCTTGAATGGAAAAAAGATTACATCTGGGTCACAGTTGATGTAACATCACTGTATACTGTTATTCGACATGACCTTGGGCTTGCAGCAGTCAAGTCAGTTTTAGATTTAGACTCAGAGATATCAACGGATTTTAGCAGTTTTCTGTTGGATAGTATTTATTTCATTTTAACTCATAATTTTTTCTCTTTTAATGATGACTTTTTTCTTCAGTTACAGGGAACCGCCATGGGTACCAAGTTCGCGCCGAGTTATGCCAATATTTTTTTGGATTTTTGGGAAAACAACTTTATATGGAAGAACAACCCCTTCGGCGCGAACTTGGTACTCTGGAGGAGATATATAGACGATGTTCTTTTCATCTGGAACGGTTCAGAAAGTAATTTAAAAGATTTTATTGATTATATTAATTGTAATCAACTCTTTTTAATTTTTTCTCCGACTTTTAGCTATGATGAAATTAATTTTTTAGATCTTACGATTTTTATTGAAGATGCTAAAATCAAGACTAAAACTTTTTTTAAGCCCACTGATGCTAATAGTTATATTAATACGGAAAGCAACCATCACCCTAATTGGCTTCGTGGGGTTCCACGAAGTCAATTTACAAGGATTAGGCGGAATTGTACAGATGAGGGAGTTTTTCTGAATCAGGCCTCTTTTTTAAAAAATAAATTTATACAAAAGGGATATACAAATAACTTTATTAACAAGGAGATAACGCATTCTTTTAATAAAGATAGAGGGGATTTATTACTTAATAAAGATAGGAGGGTGTCACTGGTTAGAAATAAATTTGCCTTTTCTTTTAATACCCAATATAATGTTCATGCTAAACAAATTAAAAAAATATTAAATAAACACTGGCCTTTATTATTAGAAGATGATTTTTTAAAAACAGAACTTCCACCGGTTCCACAAATTATTTTTAAAAAAGGGAGGAGTTTTAAAAACACATTGGCACCTAGTACTTTTAGGAACAAAGATAAGCAAGGAGATGAAATATGTGGAGGTTTCTACACATGTGGTACTTGTAAGAGTTGTCATTTTAAGAATAGTAAAAGCTATTATTTTAGTAGTTCAAGAACAAAGAAAAAATTTAAAATCAGGCAACATATTACTTGTAATTCCACACATGTGGTATACCTTCTGACATGTGGGTGTGGAACCCAATATGTCGGACGGACCATTAGGCCAGTGAAAAGAAGATTTCTAGAACATTGTAATAATATTAAGAATAAGTTATTAACCCATTCAGTACCGGTTCACTGTACCAGGTGTCCAAATTTTAATTCCGGTGCTTTTTCATGTATTGGGATAGAAAAGGTGTGTCTGGATGAGAGGGGTGGAGATCTAGTATTAAAATTAAGACAGAGAGAAGGATATTGGATCCACACCCTAAGAACAATGCAACCTGATGGTATGAACGTAGATTTCGATATGGCATGTTTTCTGTGATTGTTTATTTAAATTTTAGCATGAGGGCTTTAATGGTATCCTTTTAAAAAAAAAAAAAAAAAAATTTTAGATTTTTATGTTTATTTTTATTTTTATTTTTATTTATATTTATTTTTATTTTTATTTTATTTTATTTTTTAGATATTACTTCTTTATTTTTTTATTATCTATTTTTCATATACATTGTTAGTTTTAATGACATTTATTTAGTATTTTTCATTTTCATTTTTACATCTGATGTGCTTTTAAAAGTTTTTTATCAACTAACTAAATACATGTTTGTTTGTCCGGATGGGAGTGCCTGTGCATCCCAGTCTAGGATTCCTATTGATTTTTCCGTTCGGAATGGAACGCATGTGCGTTCCAAGGAGAGTAGCTGCCCCTTCCGGATCAAGTGGAACGCATATGCGTTCCACATACAAGACTTATGATAACTTCCGGTGTCGCCCGGAAGTGACGAAACGCAAGTGTCCGGAACTGAACCGGCGACTGATTCCGGAAACATGGAGAGTGAGGCTTGGGACGCAAGCGCTTTCAAGAAGCGCGAAAAATGAAAAAAGAGGAAGGAATACGGATGGATGAAATTACTTTCAGGTGGACTTACTTGGAAGCTTAGCTTTTTTGATTGGTTTGATATTTTTTTGATTGGTTTAGAATTTGTTTGGCAGGGTATTTAAATGTATGTATTTGTATACTGTGTATTGTTGCCACAAGCCCCTGACGAAGTCTTTTAGACGAAACGCGTAGGGTGGCAAGCTTTATTTCACTTTTTAATTATTTTACTGTGGACCCTTTTTTCATCCAATTTTGTCTTTTAATCCTGGCGGTTTTATCTGTACCTGGTAGCTGACAGTGGATGTATATATTGATGGGCCTTTTTAACTTCTTGATTTTGTAAGTGTACACAATAAAGCAATACTTGGAAAATTATACAGTTACACACTATGTTCTTTTTCTGTGCTTTGTTTTAAGTACCTATCTTCATACACAAGAAGAAAAGAAGCACTTGAAGAAGACTGAGTATACCCTGCCTTTTAAACTTCTATGTTTGTGAGTGTTTTATAGTTCTTCTTTTTTATGTTTTTTAGCGCTTTTTTGTCTGCACTATTGGTCTCCCTTTGTATTTTTAGGTCGTGCTATTTATGGTTTTATGTATAAGATATTGAAGACGTTGAGGAGTCTTCGCACTTCCTATTTCTGGGTATTTATATAAATTTTATATTTTACCTTAGTAATAGCCACAGAGGGTTTTTTTGATTTTGCATTTGAGAGTGCAAATCATTTTTTTCTGCTTGCATATTCCTCACATTTACCCTGGTGATTATAATGACACAAAAAAGGAGCATGTTTTCTGAGCTGAAATCCACGAGAGAAGCTAGATTTAATTCATTATTTTCTAGCCAATTAGAAGGTGCGCCAATTTTAAAGAATGTTAATTCTGACGATTATTTCTTTAAGTTGGAAAAGTTTGCGATTAAAGAAACTAAAAAATGGTGGGAGATCTCATTTTTAGAAGCCTATATTAAAGAGAACCTAATACCTAGAGGCTTGAGATTGAAGAAAGATCCCGCAAATGGTTTAGAATTTTCAGCATACGCTTCTAGATGGGATACAGCTCTTGAAAAGTGCTCTTTAACGCTAATGGAAATTATCATAGATTTTGAAAAAGATAATTTGAATAAATTGTCCATTGATATGGATAAGTTAGAACAAGATTTCTGCTTAGATAAAGACAATGAAGGCTTTAAAAATAAAGAAAAATTTCTGATTGAGAAAGTGAACAAAATTGATGAAAGAATAGCAGAAACAAAGAATAGAAAATATGTTAGAGACAAAAATGATAGAGATTCTAATTTCCATTCAATTACAAACAAACCAAATAGGTTTAAACACAATGGTGGCTACAAGAGTGATTTTAACAACTTTAGGATAGATAGAAGAGGAGAAAAAAGATCTTTTAGTCCCAATTATCAGAAAACAAATGGGCCTAAGGTTCCATTTAGAAATAAATCTCCAACTAAACATAGAAAGGATACATCTTTAGAGAGTCCTTGGAAAATGGTTAAACCCCAGGGAACTAACAAGAAACAATTCCCAATAAAAAATTTTCAACAAAAGAAAGATCTCTCAAAGATCCATTCAGACTCACAAAAGATCTTTGAAGAGATCGATCATTTTTTAGACAAGGGGCGAAACCAAAAAAAGAAAAAAGGACAAATAAATCAATTTTTCTCCCCCAAACTACCCGAAGTAGATTTGACGAACAGATTTGCCCCCCTGGGAGAGTGGAATGCCCCAGGGAAAAGGAGGCGAGTAAGCGAAGGGACGACCCATTCGAAATAAAAACTTTAGCCCTATCTAAGGGCATTTTTTTAATTGATGATGTAATTTTATCTTTGACCGAGATTTTAATTTTAGAAAAAGGCTTAAAATTTTCTCCAAATACTGCTGCTAAACCCTTTGACTTATTTATTGATCTTAATAAGTTTGTAAGGAAAATGTCTATAAAGAGATTTTTTAAAAAGAAAGAAATGGAAGGTTTTTGTAATAAGAATGATAATTCGAATAGTTCTCCAAAATCAATTTTTAAACCTAGGTCTACTTTCTTCCCTAATGAAAGAGGTCATCAATTAGAGGCCTTTTTCAAAATGGTTAATAAGGATATGAATAAAATAGATTTTAAACTGAGGAATTTTAATTTGACCAAAGAGGAAAATAAAGTATTAAAATCGCTTAAAGAACGTAAAGATATCGTTATTAAAAGTGCCGATAAGGGGGGTGGCACTGTTGTTATGTCTACAGAGTATTACCTTAAAGAATCAGATAGACTTTTAGGGGATACCACCACCTATAAGAAATTATCCTCCAACCCCAACGCTACTTTTAACAGTGAGTTAAAAATATTACTTACTAAATACAGGGAAGAAGGTATTATTGATGATAAGAATTTTTCGTTTTTATATTCAGTAGCCCCAAGGATTCCGACTTTTTATTTTTTGCCCAAGGTGCATAAGTCAACAACCCAGCCCCCCGGTAGACCGATTATCAGTGGGGTTGACTCACTCACATCAAAGTTATCGGAATTTATAGACTTTTTTCTTCAAAAATACGCCCAGGGGGCGAAGTCCTATTTAAAAGATACTAAAAGTCTGTTACAAGAATTGGAGTGCCTTGAATGGAAAAAAGATTACATCTGGGTCACAGTTGATGTAACATCACTGTATACTGTTATTCGACATGACCTTGGGCTTGCAGCAGTCAAGTCAGTTTTAGATTTAGACTCAGAGATATCAACGGATTTTAGCAGTTTTCTGTTGGATAGTATTTATTTCATTTTAACTCATAATTTTTTCTCTTTTAATGATGACTTTTTTCTTCAGTTACAGGGAACCGCCATGGGTACCAAGTTCGCGCCGAGTTATGCCAATATTTTTTTGGATTTTTGGGAAAACAACTTTATATGGAAGAACAACCCCTTCGGCGCGAACTTGGTACTCTGGAGGAGATATATAGACGATGTTCTTTTCATCTGGAACGGTTCAGAAAGTAATTTAAAAGATTTTATTGATTATATTAATTGTAATCAACTCTTTTTAATTTTTTCTCCGACTTTTAGCTATGATGAAATTAATTTTTTAGATCTTACGATTTTTATTGAAGATGCTAAAATCAAGACTAAAACTTTTTTTAAGCCCACTGATGCTAATAGTTATATTAATACGGAAAGCAACCATCACCCTAATTGGCTTCGTGGGGTTCCACGAAGTCAATTTACAAGGATTAGGCGGAATTGTACAGATGAGGGAGTTTTTCTGAATCAGGCCTCTTTTTAAAAAAATAAATTTATACAAAAGGGATATACAAATAACTTTATTAACAAGGAGATAACGCATTCTTTTAATAAAGATAGAGGGGATTTATTACTTAATAAAGATAGGAGGGTGTCACTGGTTAGAAATAAATTTGCCTTTTCTTTTAATACCCAATATAATGTTCATGCTAAACAAATTAAAAAAATATTAAATAAACACTGGCCTTTATTATTAGAAGATGATTTTTTAAAAACAGAACTTCCACCGGTTCCACAAATTATTTTTAAAAAAGGGAGGAGTTTTAAAAACACATTGGCACCTAGTACTTTTAGGAACAAAGATAAGCAAGGAGATGAAATATGTGGAGGTTTCTACACATGTGGTACTTGTAAGAGTTGTCATTTTAAGAATAGTAAAAGCTATTATTTTAGTAGTTCAAGAACAAAGAAAAAATTTAAAATCAGGCAACATATTACTTGTAATTCCACACATGTGGTATACCTTCTGACATGTGGGTGTGGAACCCAATATGTCGGACGGACCATTAGGCCAGTGAAAAGAAGATTTCTAGAACATTGTAATAATATTAAGAATAAGTTATTAACCCATTCAGTACCGGTTCACTGTACCAGGTGTCCAAATTTTAATTCCGGTGCTTTTTCATGTATTGGGATAGAAAAGGTGTGTCTGGATGAGAGGGGTGGAGATCTAGTATTAAAATTAAGACAGAGAGAAGGATATTGGATCCACACCCTAAGAACAATGCAACCTGATGGTATGAACGTAGATTTCGATATGGCATGTTTTCTGTGATTGTTTATTTAAATTTTAGCATGAGGGCTTTAATGGTATCCTTTTAAAAAAAAAAAAAAAAAAATTTTAGATTTTTATGTTTATTTTTATTTTTATTTTTATTTATATTTATTTTTATTTTTATTTTATTTTATTTTTTAGATATTACTTCTTTATTTTTTTATTATCTATTTTTCATATACATTGTTAGTTTTAATGACATTTATTTAGTATTTTTCATTTTCATTTTTACATCTGATGTGCTTTTAAAAGTTTTTTATCAACTAACTAAATACATGTTTGTTTGTCCGGATGGGAGTGCCTGTGCATCCCAGTCTAGGATTCCTATTGATTTTTCCGTTCGGAATGGAACGCATGTGCGTTCCAAGGAGAGTAGCTGCCCCTTCCGGATCAAGTGGAACGCATATGCGTTCCACATACAAGACTTATGATAACTTCCGGTGTCGCCCGGAAGTGACGAAACGCAAGTGTCCGGAACTGAACCGGCGACTGATTCCGGAAACATGGAGAGTGAGGCTTGGGACGCAAGCGCTTTCAAGAAGCGCGAAAAATGAAAAAAGAGGAAGGAATACGGATGGATGAAATTACTTTCAGGTGGACTTACTTGGAAGCTTAGCTTTTTTGATTGGTTTGATATTTTTTTGATTGGTTTAGAATTTGTTTGGCAGGGTATTTAAATGTATGTATTTGTATACTGTGTATTGTTGCCACAAGCCCCTGACGAAGTCTTTTAGACGAAACGCGTAGGGTGGCAAGCTTTATTTCACTTTTTAATTATTTTACTGTGGACCCTTTTTTCATCCAATTTTGTCTTTTAATCCTGGCGGTTTTATCTGTACCTGGTAGCTGACAGTGGATGTATATATTGATGGGCCTTTTTAACTTCTTGATTTTGTAAGTGTACACAATAAAGCAATACTTGGAAAATTATACAGTTACACACTATGTTCTTTTTCTGTGCTTTGTTTTAAGTACCTATCTTCATACACAAGAAGAAAAGAAGCACTTGAAGAAGACTGAGTATACCCTGCCTTTTAAACTTCTATGTTTGTGAGTGTTTTATAGTTCTTCTTTTTTATGTTTTTTAGCGCTTTTTTGTCTGCACTATTGGTCTCCCTTTGTATTTTTAGGTCGTGCTATTTATGGTTTTACTTCTCCTTGAGCTGCACTGGGAAATCTGTGATTGGACAGACAGAAAATAGTGAGATCTGGTCAGGGTTAGAAGGAGAGGGTAGGCAGAGGCTCCAAACGATCTGCAGCATTTGCAAGCCATATTAAAATATAATTCCAAAGGGTCTCATATGCAAAGATGTACTTGTGCTGTGCACTGGCACTAGGACCTAGCATAGAGTGCAGCAGTTCCAGCACAACCCTACAGTTGGGGTCAGCCAGATACCAAATGAGCAGCATTAACTTAAAGGACACTATAGTCACCAGAATAACTGCAGTTTACTGTATTTGTTCTAGTGAGTAGAATCATTCCCTTTAGGCTTTTTGCAGTAAACCCTGTCTGTTCAGAGAAAATGCAGTGTTTACATTAGAGACTAGTGGTAACTCCACTTGCCATTTCTCAGATGGCTACAAGACGTGCTTCCTGGGGCAGTGCTGCACTTCAGTGTCTCCACCCTCTGCATGCAGACACTGAACTTTCCTCAGACGCATGGATTCATTGAATCAGTAGACTGAAATGAAAGTAAGATTTTGCTATACTTAGGGGGAGAGGGACTGATGGTTTTATTACACTATAGAGCCAGAATACAGGTTTGTGTTCCTGATCATATAGTGTTCCCTTAATCTTGATGTATAGATCATGCACCTTCAGTCTCACTGCTCAATATTCTGCAATTTAGGAGTTAAATCTCTTTGTTTATGCAGCCCTGGTTACGCCTTTGTGTGTGACTTACACAGCCTTCATGAAAAGGGGAAAAAAAAAAAATTTACATTTTAACAGCACAGAAATTCGTCTCATATGTTCTGATAATTGAGCTTTAAACAGAAAACAAAGTTAATACAGACTCAAGCAGGCAATTAAAATAGGAGCAAAACTCCTAAATTAAACACACTGCATTAAGGGAAGAAAATAAAGTGAATTATATTTCTTCAAGAAGTGTGAAGGGAGAAACATAGAATGTGACGGCAGATAAGAACCATTCGGCCCATCTAGTCTGCCCAATTTTCTAAATACTTTCATTAGTCCCTGATGTATAAGTCACAGCCAGGGGTGCATTAAGAAAGTAATCCAATGTATAATTGGCAGAGAGACTGTAGACGCATGATCTATACACCATAATCACTTCAATATTGTTTTGGTGTTTACAGTGTCCCTTAAAATGAATTTGAGATAGATATACATTTAACCCCCCCAACATGAGACGCTTGCATGGTTTTTAATACTGTAGGGTCAGGAATACATTTTTGTATTCCTGACCATCTAGAGTTCCTTTAAGAATCAGACAATGTTCCAATATTTACGGCTACAAATGCCAGTCATTATAACAAATCAATTTGATAGCAGAAGCGGCAGTGAATGATATATTAACATGACTCTGGTATGCGGTTTTCCATAACAGGTTTTATGCTTAGACCTAGTTTCTTACAATAAGCACATCCATATTCACATCTTATTAGGGAACTTACACAAACAGGTTTAACTCACAGCACCAGCGATACGAGAGGGGACTACATTAATTCCTTACAATGCCTTTAATCAATAACCATACTAAAGAACCATTGTTCAGAATACACAATAGATTTGCCACACAGCTTTATGCCTGAAAATAGCCGATATCTACCATTACAGGCGAGCACTAATGGTACAATTTTCAGCAATCTGCCAGCGAAACTGTAGTCTACATCCGCTTTAAAGAATAAATAACATTGTTGCTACTTTTAGCTAAAGGGGAAAAGTGCCATCTGAGAAGACACCAGCTGGGAAGTTTAGCACCCAATTAAGAGAGAAATGGAGGGGAGGGGGCACAACATCCTCACTCTTCTTAAAGGAACACTAGAGGATCAGGCACACAAACATGTAATCCTGACCCTAGTGTTTAACCCACCATTTTTTATTTATTTTTTTAGGTGGCCCCTTATAAAAGTTTAACAACTCACCTCATTTCCAGCACCGTGCAGGCTCCGCACCCTTTGTGACATCAAAATGGCCGATTTTTAGCCAAATCGCTAAAATCAGCACGGGGTGGGGCCAAATGCCGTTTAGGCCAATCAAGACCTCCTCATAGAGATGCACAGAATCAATGCATTTCTATGAGTAAAATTCAGCGTCTCCATGCAGAGCATGGGGACACTGTATGTCAGGGCTGCTTTTTCTGCAGCACTGACCCAGGAAGCACCTCCAGTGGCAATCTAAGGATTTTGTTCAGTATTTACAGATGAAAATAAAGGAAAGGGACCTCAGTTAGGAAAAAGGACAAATAAGTCATTTATTACATGTGAGTTTACAGAGGAAGACGTACTATTTCAACTGTCAAAAGTAAAGACAAATAAGTCAATGGGACCTGATGGAATACACCCAAAGTTATTAAAAGAGCTTAGTGGTGAACTAGCAAAACTATTAACAGATTTATTTATCCAATCATTGTTAACTGGAGTCGTCCCAGAAGATTGGAAGTTAGCGAATGTTGTGCCCATTCACAAAAAAGGTAACAGAGAGGCCAGTAAGCCTTACTTCAGTAGTGGGGAAAGTAATGTAAACCATTAAAGGATAGGATTGTTAAACATCTAAAAACACATGGATTTCAAGATCAGAGACAACATGGGTTTACTTCAGGGAGATCATGCCAAACTAATCTTATTGATTTTTTATTTTTTTTAAAAAATGTATTTTTGCAGTGCACAGAAAACGTTACAAGCAGGCATGAGGTGCCCCGAGAGCAGTCCTCAAGCTTTTTCTTGCAAAACATGTGGGACATTTGATTACAAGGCACATTTTTATATTATTGTTAGCTTATACTTTCAGTTTGTGAGAGTAGTGTTACACGTTAATTAGGCTAGAACAGTGTTTAAACTACCGTATATACTCGTGTATAAGTCGATCTCATGTATAAGTCGAGGGCAGTTTTGTGACCAACAATTGTGAAATATGCTATGCCTCGTGGATAAGTCGAGGGTAAAACTTGGGGCTATGAAATTCTGTGATTTTTAGAATTATATACACACTCATACAAACACACTCTGCATTATACACACACACACTCATACAAACAATCTGCATTCTACACACACACTTATACAAACACACACACTCTGCATTATATACGCACACACTGTGTGTATATAATGCAGTGTGTGTGTGTGTTTGTATGAGTGTGTGTAGAATGCAGATTGTTTGTATGAGTGTGTGTGTGTATAATGCAGAGTGTGTGTTTGTATGAGTGTGTGTAGAATGCAGATTGTGTGTATGTATATAATGCAGAGTGTGTGTGTTTGTACGAGTGTGTGTGTATATAATGCAGTGTGTGTTTGTTTGTATGAGTGTGTGTAGAATGCAGATTGTTTGTATGAGTGTGTGTGTATATAATGCAGAGTGTGTGTGTTTGTACGAGTGTGTGTGTATATAATGCAGTGTGTGTTTGTTTGTATGAGTGTGTGTAGAATGCAGATTGTTTGTATGAGTGTGTGTGTATATAATGCAGAGTGTGTGTGTTTGTACGAGTGTGTGTGTATATAATACAGTGTGTGTGTGTTTGTATGAGTGTGTGTAGAATGCAGATTGTGTGTGTGTGTGTGTGTGTGTGTGTGTGTGAGAACTGGGTGGGAGGAGGGCATTTTTATTATACATTTTTTATTTTATTATATATATATTTTTTTTATATATATATATATTTTTTTTATGTTTGATTTAATTTTCGTCCCCCCTCCCTGCTTGTTAGCTTGCCAGGGAGGGGGGCTCTCACTCCCTGGTGGTCCAGTGTATGGGCTGTGTAGGAGGGGGGGCTGGCAGAGAGCATTAACTTACCTTCCTGCAGCTCCTGTCAGCTCCCTTCTCCTCCGTGCAGCTCCTCTGTCAGCTCCCACTGTAAGTCTCGCGAGAGCCGCGGGGTCCGCGGCTCTCGCGAGACTTACAGTGGGAGCTGACAGAGGAGCTGCACGGAGGAGAAGGGAGCTGACAGGAGCTGCAGGAAGGTAAGTTAATGCTCTCTGCCAGCCCCCCAACAGGACCGCCGGACTTGTAATGAGCCCGGCGGTCCTTGTCTGTATTATGGCAATGTAAGTTGCCATAATACAGACATTAACTCGAGTATAAGTCGAGTGAGGGTTTTTCAGCACAAAAAATGTGCTGAAAAACTCGACTTATACTCTAGTATATACGGTAGTCTGTGGGCATCACAGATGATGCATATATGAAAGGAGAAGAAGAAACAGACGTAAGAGTTAGACATGCAAGTTGCCAGGCAGGCATTTCATTGTTAATAGGTGACATGCTAACTGGGAACATGGCCTATGCATACTGTAATGCATAATGCAAGTGTGGGATGAATATTATGAGTGCAAAACAATTAAAATGGGTAAGCGGTGAATGTTACTTTAAAGTCCTCTGTCGATGGAAAGTCTCTGCTCAAGAGGTGCCAATGTGGTATGGACAACGTCTATTGTATTAGAGGCTTTGGACTTGTACCTCTATGTGTCCCGGTCTGTGAGTGCTCGGTCAGCCGATACGCAGCGCATTGAAGGGTGTTGGGATCGTTTGAAAGTCCTGCTGAGGCTCTGCCATGAGCAGCGTCGTGGGTTCCAATTGCTGTCTCATCTGCTCGTCGCCACGGGAACCTGCATGGACGTTGCGGGTAAGTGTATTCTCCGTTTGGTGCTCTGGGGCTCTCCATGGCGTCGAGCAGGATCGGAGCTATGAGTGAAGCTTGCTTGTTACTGGTTGCTGTTCGGGTCTCTGATTCATGCAGGATCTGGGGGAAGCTTGTGGGCCAATTCGGGCCAGGGTCGCAGTGTGGCTTGTTCTTGCCTGTTTGTGTTTAAGCAGGTGGGATCTCCGTCTTCGGCGCCAACTTTTAGGTCCCATCAGGTGGGGGGCCTATGCGTTTGCGGTGGGTATGTGCGGATCTTTTGATGGGTTTACGCACTGGAGCTTTAGTGTGTCGCTCCTTGCTCGCCATTCGTGCCCAGAAGGCGTCGAGTATGGCTTTGAGTTTGTCCATGATGCTGTGCTTGTCCGTGTGACAGTTTTGAATGCACGTGGCGCCCGCCATTGTAAGTGCCTGTGTAGCATGGGGCTGCCCTGTATGCTCTGCTGTCAGCTCGCTCTTAAGCCCTGCTCCTGGAAGGGTTGGACTGGGATCACCCCGCCAGTCCTGAGGGGGAGGGAAGTGGGTAATCGGCGATTCCATGCAGAGGGGAGGGGAGCACCCGCCTTGAGTTATCGCTTGCGGGAAACACTCAAGTCCGGTATCGGATGATTCACCAGGGCGCCCCCAGCATGGGAAGCACACCCCGGCTTCAATTCAGGCATGAGATTTGCGAGTATTTCCCTGTAAAAAGCCTGTGTGGTGGGAGCTCATCCACCATGCGACTGCTCTGCTTGCAGGTCAGGCCACACCCCGCACCTCATTGATTTTTTTTTTTATTGGATAACTAAAATTACCTAGATTTCAGAAAGGCTTTTGACACTGTTGCACATGGAAGGCTTATCAATAAACTGCAATCTTTAAGTTTGGATTCCAATATTGTTGAATGGGTGAGGCAGTGGCTGTACTTGGACCTACTCTCTTTAATATTTTTATTAGTGATATTGCAGAAAGTCTTGATGGTAAGATGTCTTTTGGCTGATGATAATAAGATATGTAACATGGTTGATGTTCCAGGGGGATAAGCCAAATGGCTAATGATTTAGGTAAACTAGAAAAATGTTGTGGCAACTGACATTTAATGTGGATAAGTGCAAGATAATGCATCTTGGACATAAAAACCCAACGGCAGAGTACATAATATTTGATAGAGTCCTAACCTCAACAACATCTGAGGAAAGGGATTTAGGGGTGATTATTTCTGATGACTTAAAGGTAGGCAGACACTGTAATAGAGCAGCAGGAAATGCTAGTAGAATGCTTGGTTGTATAGGGAGAGGTATTAGCAGTAGAAAGAGGGAAGTGCTATTGCCATTGTACAGAACACTGGTGAGACCTCACTTGGAGTATTGTACGCAGTATTGGAGACCGTATCTCCAGAAGGATATTGATACCTTAGAGCAGGTGTTCTCAACCTTGTCCTCAAGGACCCCCTACCAGTCCAGGGTTTAGGGATTACCTGGGTGTGTCTAAGGTGGGTTTTTTTTCCCCTTTTTCCAAACACCCCGGTAATCCCCAAATCCTGTACTGGTAGGGGGTCCTGAGGACTGGGTTGAGAACCCCTGCCTTAGAGAGAGTTCAGAGAATGGCTACTAAACTGGTTCATGGATAAAACTTACCAGGAAAGGTTTAAGGATCTTGACATTTATGGATTGCAGGAAAGACGAGACAGGGGGGATATGATACAAACAAATACATAAAGAGAATCAATGCAGTAAAAGGAGGAGACTATATTTAAAAGGAAGAAAAACCACAACAAGAGGACAGAGTCTTAAATTAGAGGGGCAAAGGTTTAAAAATAATATCAGGAAGTTTTACTTTACTGAGAGAGTAGTGGATGCATGGAATAGCCTTCCAGCTGAAGTGGTAGAGGTTAACACAGTAAAGGAGTTTAAGCATGCGTGGGATAGGCATTAGACTATCCTAACTATAAAATTAGGCTAGGGACTAATGAAAGTATTTAGAAAATTGGGCAGAATAGATGGGCCGAATGGTTCTTATCTGCCGTCACATTCTGTTTCTATGTCCCTAGAGCCAATGTGAACACTGCCTTTTCTCTGAAAAGGTAGTTTGCATATTTATAAAAAAAAAAAAAAAAAAGAGGCAATTATTGTACTCACCAGAACAACTACATTAAGCTGTAGTTGTTCTGGTGACTATAGTGTCCCTTTAACATTGCTGCAGGATCTAAAAAAGCCTAGGTTTACTACAAAATGATTGCAGTTTGAAATGGATAAAATTAAGTAGGTACAGGAATTTTCCTTCACTCATTGGAAACTTTCGTTCTCTCAATGGAAATGTGAACTCAAATTGAAATTAGGCAAAGGCCAGTCATTACTTTTTTTGCTTTCCAGCCCTGTCTTACGGACACAAACACGCTATGGAGCAGGTTCTTTTAGGTTTCTAGACAGAAGGCCCCAATATAGCAGTTTCATTTTGGTTCCCATAAAAGCCTACTAATGGAGTAGTGTTTCTGCTAGCTGGTCCCTTTGGATTTTAATACATAAATCTTGAGATAAATGTTCCTAGCTAGCTGGTCCATGTGACCTTGAATGAATGCAGGCTTACTGAGAATGGCTCCTGGCAACTGGATTCTCTGTGTTCTGATGCAGTCATAAAGCAGAGATAGAAATAGAACTTCCAGTTATCTGGTGTCTACATTGTATTGATCTTAAAAAGTCTCCAAGCAGACCCTAAATTACAAGTATTGTAGATCTATTAAACACTTACGAATGCCCTTTACTGGAGGTAAGATAAAAGTAAAAACATTACTCTGCATAATTTGACAAAACTTCTCAGATGCCAAGATTTGAAACAGCAAGTAGATTTTAAAATACCCACTAGCAGCAGGTGAAAATCTGCTTATGCTTGGAAATACATAGTAACACTGAAAGAATGCTATTTCTGTATGCATTCAGTAACAGAAAAAAAAAAGAAAACATTTAAGATAGCACCATAAAAACATGTAGCCAAGACACAACCTTGCGGGAATACCATTGGTATGTCTTGCTTTAGTGGGAATACCATTGGAATGTCTTGCTTTAGTGGGCATGGTGCTAGGAAGCAGTATGTGCTTTGTGGGAATACCATTGGAATGTCTTGCTTTAGTGGGCATTGTGCTAGGAAGCAGTCTGTCACCTATGAGCAAAAAACATTTGCAGAGGTTCCAAGGTCCCCATCCATATGCCATATTTTTGTACTCTCCAAAAAAAATGCAAGAATATACAGATTAAATAGATGCTTAGAGGTATACCTGTTGCCCTCAGTGATCCAATATGCAGATTTTTATTTTATTTTCACCTTTGTGATGTGTCTTTCGTTGGGAGTGCGCTGTTGCTTGATCTCGCCTGGCCTCCTGTTGAGTGGCCTGTGGCGATGGCTGGGGCGGCTCCTCAGACTCTGAGTCCCATGCGAGCTTCTAGTGTCTCCCAGAAAGCTGAGAAGATGCTATTCAGCCGGCTCTGTTTCCCGCCATGCGTTAGTTGCTTTGGCGGCGTGAGAGGTTTCCGACATTTTAAGGACCGTATGGTTGGTTAGCTTTAGGCTCCATGGAGCTGGTGCTGGCTCATTGCATGGGAGTCTGTTGGAGATAGACCGGGATAACTTTCACCGGTCCAGAGGGTGTGGGAGGGGGAATGAGGGCTCACAGTCAGGCACCCGGCGTGGCGCCGTCTCCCCTGCACCTGCAATGCTTGTAGGCCTCATGTTGGGTTTTGCTCAGTTTGTCACTTGAGAGGTGTCGTTCTCTTCCCCTCAGTGCCCACTTCCGTATGATGGCCTTGGAATCACGATTGAGTGCCGTTGTATTTGTGAAATTCGGCGTTAATTGCCAAGGGTAGCAGGAGCTGCTGGAGTGAGCATCCTCACAGTTCTGCGGTTAGGCCCCACCCCCTATTTTATTTATTTTTTTAATTGCAAACTCAATTCATGTAATTACAAGAACTTTGTGGATCTTGTCAAAGATCTCTAAATACCCAGGTAGTTTGCAGAGATTACCAAATAGAAATAGAAGTAAGTAAAACTAAAAGTAAAGGGATACGTGTCAACTTACGAAGTAGGAATGAAGATTAAATACTGGGAATGTTTTGTAAACATCTGAACCTAAGAAAGTGCTGATATGCAAGTTATAATAGTATCTTGTTAGAAGCAATCCCAGCCCAGGCCATTTCATAAGCCCATTTGCTCAGTGTGAGGATGTGCCGTTACAATACATATTAAACCTCACAAGACAAGAGCGGTCCTTTGTACAGCAGAATGGTATAAATGCAATGTTTCCACATGTTCTCTAGTGAGTTCGCAATAAAAGCTGCAGCAAAAACCGATATAAAACCAAAAAGGTGTGTAAGGTGGAAAACAAAACCATAAATACAAATTAATTTTCCATGATCAAGGACTGCCAGCCCACTCTGTAGTGCAGAGTAATCCTATAGAGCTGCACAATGGTAAAGAGCGATCTTGGGGAATTTACGACTCCAAGTAACCATGAAAGCATCTAAAGAGACAATGAACAAAAACCAAACAAGCAAACTTTGTAGATTAAATTAACCCCTACTCAAGCTAAAATTTAACCAATATGTAAATGGCTAGTCAACAAATGAAGGTGAGGAATAAAAATTTATTGTTGGCAAAAAAAAATAAAAAGAACCGCTACAATGTATAAAACCAAAACAAAAGACAACACAAGTTGAAACAAGACACCAAAACTTGGTGGGGTTGGTCTGGAAATAGACCTAAAAAAATGCCGCCTCGTGGACCAGTCTGGGGCATCCATAAACCAATCAGAACCTGCAGGGAGAGAGGCAGAGTAAGCAAGAAGTTAGATTCCTTCCTTGGATCTGCAGAAAAAGGCCAGATGACATTGTGCATCTAGAAATCTATTCATTTAAAAGACAAATTGTGTGGGCTTTTAGTAGTATCACTATATAGCGTGCTTGGAATGATATTTCAACTACCTCATAGATTGTCCAGATGCTGCACTCAAAACAATTACGAATCCAAGTCGGTACTTAAAGTAAAAATGCAACCTTTGCTAGCCAAGATGTCTGATCTTCCTTGTAAAGCTAGCTACTGTTGGCTACATGATAGGACAATGTGAAGTTACCTTTTTAAATTACTCCTGTGTCTCCATGTTCTCTTCCTCCTCTGCTCCTTCTGGAATGTCAGGATTATCATCCTCCTCTCCTTCCTTTCGCTCAGGAGGCCTTTCATATGCCTTCTCTGAGGGAGTGACAATAACTCCATCCCAAGTGGACATCTCTGTGGCTAGAGCTGAAAATGACATTGACAGTTAAAAGTCATATTTGCCAAATAAAGTCCAAAACTGCAAAAAGGGATTTGATACTCACCACTAGCATCGCCTTCCAATCCCAGAATCTTCCTGTAGCCTCCATGGGAAAGGATGCGGACCAGTGTCTGGGCTGTGTAACAAACAGCATCCTAGGAGAGGAAAAGGTTGGGATTTTGCTACAATGAACTAGGAAAAGATTTCTTGTCATTTCCAGAATGCTATAAAGTGTTGGTAAACTGGATTCCAACAATGCTGGTAATTTTATGCTCCTCTCTCCTCCCCCCCCCCCCCAAAAGGCATCACTCTCCCAAATCCAGTAGAAAACAAACACGAATAAGATGGCAGAACTTCCGGTCACAAGATGGTTCAGATTGCAATTATGCATGCTGATGGGAATGCTTAGTCAGTGAAAATTCAAACACTTTACTATATTACAGTCCTTTAACTAAAATAGTCAAAAATCATTTAATGGGTAGAGCATACAACTACAATTGCTTGACCAGAGATTTAAGGAGTGTGAATGTTGCAAAATAAGATCTTTTTGAAGAGTGAAACATTTTGTATTACCTGCTGCTCCAGAGTCATGACAGTGTGAACTCTGAAATTCCCACTCTCACATGGGTCTGTGATTCCAACTGAACCAGGTAGGAAGAGGCCAGCTGCAAGCATCTGGAGGCAACGTCTGTAGAGGGGTTAAATAAAGTTGCAAAATTAAAATTTTACAAGATTTTATCCATCTCCTCTATAGTAAGCTTCCCAAAAGCCTACCTGTATGCAATGTGTATGGCCAATGGCTGTCTGGAGGGGTTATTCATTACTGCATAATGTCCCTGGAAAAAAAGAAAATCAGTGCCTGGAAATGCATAATAGGCATTAAACTACACAAAATGTCCAATGGGTACATACCAAGAGGTCAATGATCCAAGGGGTCAGAGGCTCAAAACCAGCAAAACGGCTCCTTAAGTCTTTGAGCAAACGGATCAAAACCTTTACACTAAAATAAAAAAATTCAAATTAAAAACCAAATAGGACACCATAAGCAATAAAGACTTTTGCCTCTACAGATAAAACTAGCAGACAATGACCCGTTACATTTACTGATCATTCCAAGCATAGTGCGATTCATAATTTGTAGCGCTTTATTGGAGATAAATAAAAAAAAAAACAGCATTTTGAACTTTACATGGATTAAGATGTGAATGCCATAGTGCAAAATTCACAGTGGTCACAACAAATCTGCACTGATATGTAACAAAAACGAGGTCATTTGGATATGTTAAACCCTAGGAGGATGTTAAGTTGCTTTGAACAGGTGGCAGATATTGGGACATTTGAGGTTAAGGTAGCTCAAATCCTCCTTGAATTTACCAAGCTTTAATACATGACAGAAAAATCTTGATAAGTGGACTGTATGACCGCATTTAAGAAAGAAAATCCTTAAGAAGAAACAGTTCTCTGTTAAGATTGCTACATATCTTCTAGCCCAAGGGTATGTAACTTTCAGCACTACATATCCCATAATGCTTTAACAGCCATAACATCTGCAGTGGCAGAGGTGGTCTACCCCAGTACCAGACAATCCATTCATTAGCTTAACCAATCTAAACCAAATCTAAGGTCTTCTAATGCTTCCATCATCAGGTTCTCAATTTATTCCCCAATATGAAATGTTTCTGCATCTTCCAGCAGAAATGATCATGGGTGGGTGCAGACTGTCTACGTGCTCTGTGGTTACAGGACTCCCTGAGGAGGCAGATCTGCACACACTGCCTATCCACAATAACAGGTGCCAGCTGCTGAAAAAAGGCCACCAAAAGACACCAGCTATTAAAGCATTAATATGAAGACCGCTGGGGCTTTATCTTCACTAAGTAATGAGTGGGTAAAGAGATTTCCCAAGAGAGGAACATGTAAAATTACAGGATGTACAGAAAGAAGGCAAGTTACTGAACCAAATATCAGTTCCATGGACCATGTAGAAATTTACAGATTAAGCTCAAGGTAAGACGTATTTTTTGCCAAGACTTACGTTGAATGTGATGCATTCTCTTCAAACCAGCGAGCGTGCCGAATTGCAGCCAAAGCACTCTGGAGGACTTTAATGTCCACTGTAACAAAGGAACGCAATGTTATGACTGAAGGAGGAAAAAAAAACAAAAAAAAAATAAAATAAACGCAAAGTTTAGTGAGACTAGGAGCATGCAAAACTTACAGTGAAGCTCTGGGTCCAGTTTGCGGAGATTTGGAGGCACAGTGGCAATAAGGACTTTAACAGTAGCGTCTGCAGAACTGATCTCAAATCCAGTTGTATTAGACAGCATGGTTAACGCTATAAATGAAATGACAGAAATTGGCAAAATTAACAGGGTCTGCATTAACCGACACTCAAAAAAAAATCAAATAATTTGAGATTTGTGGTTGTGTATGCATAATAAACATGATCTTTAGAGACTCATTCAAAGCCCTGAATATCAGTCTCCAAGCTCTATACAGCTACCCATTGTAGATAAGCTAGCACTGTTAAATACTCACTTTCAGCAGAGTCTTGCGTTTTTAGAGTTTCCAGAACCTTCACTCCCAAAGCAGAAACTGCTTCCACTGAAAGAAAAAATTTGCATGAGGAATACAGAGAGAGCAAAAATTCATTAAGCCTAAACCAGGTTTAATCAACTCACATGTGGGCAAAATTTTTAAGATGACGACCAAATCTGCTACATTGTGACCAGTGGTCATTGTTCCTTTCTTGTAAGATCCTACTTGCCGTACTTCTTCAATTTGCTACAAAAGAGAAACAAAACAAGAAATTAAGTTCCATTACACTAAAGAAAGGCAAAAGGTTTTACCCATAGTAAACTAATTGGGTCTAGCCTTAACACCTTTTGACTTGCCCAAATGCAACAAGGGGAGGCATTTTCTAGACATCAAATTTAGGCATGTTATTTAAAGACATGAAGAAGCAGCTGTTGGAGAGAGTGAGAGACCCCAGATTCAGGAGTATTGTTGCCAATTCTAGATCAACTTACCACTTCAAAGCTTCCAGGTGCTACAATCAAGTTGTCAATTACATTATTAACCTTTGTTACCAGAGACAGAATGGATGCCTGAAAAGGAAAGTACACTTTGGTTACTAAGAGTGTTACAGGCAGAATGAGGGAGGTAGAGCAGGAGACACAGATTAGGAAGGAGATTCTTACTTGTTCAGTTGGTGTTGGGGCCAGATCTTGGTTCCGTTTTAGCAAGGACTCACTGAAAGCTGTCTCATCGGGGGCGGGTTTCACACGTGGGAACGCCATTTCACACTGAGCAAGAGAAATGAAGGTTTAGCTTTGGTCAGTCAACATGAAACCTAGAGACTAAAAGGAATTAATTCACCAAACTCAAATTTTGAGATTTAAAATCTAAACAGCAAGAGACACTTTAAGAGCAGCATCGATGCTTCTTTCAGAATGCCTTTAGCCTCCGTTTTCTACAATTTAAAAGTATAATACTGAGAAAAACACTTACCACATGGAAATCGAAGGGAATGTGTGGGACAAACGGCCTGAAACTAGAACAAAACTCAAGTTAGATAACATAAAAGGAAAATAGCTTCACACATGGTGGGGGGGAAAAAAGCCCCATCAAACATGTATGAGATTTAATGCAACTCACAGAAATAAAAATAAGGATAAAACTAGCCAAATCTAACACCCATGTAACCTTTATTCTGAAATGCCTCTGATACATTACCATGCAAGAACGACTCCATTTTTTATTTATGAACAGTTATTTTGGGAGTGTAGAGAATAAATATATATATATATATATATATATATATATATATATATATATATATATATATATATATATATATATATATATATATATATTTTTTTTTTTTTTTAACTAATTCAAATTATTTTTTGTACAACTTTCAAATAGAAACAGCATGCATCCCAAAAGCTTATGGAGCTGCAATTGGAGTACTAAGACTGGCTCATAATTCACATTTTATGACAAGGACTGAAAATCATTAGAGTGAGGAATTTGTTGAAAGAGCAAGACATTCTGTGGCAAGTAATGGCCAAGTCTGAACATAAACGTGTTGCTGCTCTCCCACTCCGTCTGTTGAATCTTGGCTTTGAGCGGAAGCAGCACACCAGTGCAGCTCAGATAGACAACAGAACATGATTAGTGTTATATTGCTTGAGTCTCCTTGTGCTGCTTACGGTCCTGGAGTCTGGAAATGTAGGGCCAGACCTGAAGTGGTTAACTGGCTATTGTCCACCTTAAAACTCTGGGCAGAGCACAACAAGGTAGGGAAAATTGAAAAGCACTGTTGGCGGAATCGGTTGGCGCTTCATAAATACCAGTAATAAGAATACACTAATATACATACATATATTTGTATAGTGTTTGCATATGCCTGTATGTTGCTGTTTTGAAGTTTGTGTGCCTGTGCATGTCTTTAAATAGCCATCTGTGAACATGAGTGTAGGTACCCTGCTTTGAGTGTGTGACTTTATGAAGGCACCTTTGTGTGTGTGGGGTGCAATTAAAAATATAATTACCCAGTGCCAGGTCCAACTCTGGCGCCAAAGCGTCCACGGCCACGTCCACGTTCACCCCTGAAAAATCAAACACACGAAATGAAGAAAAAAAATATTGCATTTTATTTTTCTAGTATAGAAAGTTGCGTTCATATTTACCATCTCATCAAGCTTCCTCCTATTTACAAGTTTAGATTATAGGCTTGGAGAAATGAAAATGAAACACTGAGCAACATAGTCTCTACAGCTTGGTGTAGTGGGTATGTTGCCATGAGTCTTTAGGCACCAATCCCAGTTTGTAAGAAGAGAGCATCTCTATGACCGTATGTAATCTCTTCAACTGCAACAATATACTAGACTTAAAGGATAGCATTCATTGGCTGAAAGCAGTCAGCTGGCACGCTTTGCCAACAAATGGCCATAGGGTTCATTCAAGGGGTTTTAACCCCTTCAGGCCCGCGGGTGGGGGCACCTATTAAATCTATAGTGCCAGGAAAACTGCTTTGTTTTCCTGGCACTGTAGGATCCCTTTAAAGTGATACACTACACAGCAAAAAAACTCCAAGCACTTGATGCAACGATCATGCCCATGCAGTCCCGCTGCTAATTTCTCTGCCATTGAGGAGTTATGTATTCTAGGACTGTTTTATAGGTCTGCATGAACAAAGTGATCTTCTAGAAAGGAAAAAAGTCTAGCACTTGCACAGGATTCATAAATGCACATTAGCTATTGATTGCATGTACAGTTTTTGTTCAGCTAATCAGTGCTTATGACTATAAAAATAAACAAACTTAGTGATACTCTAAGCATCAAAATAACTTTCGCTTGATAAAGTAGTTTTAGTGTGTAGTACATACTCGAACAGTCTCACATCTCAATTCGCTTTCATTTATTTTGGAATTAAAGAAATATAAATGTGTATTCATAATGCTACAGTATTAAGTAGCCATTTAGATTTCCACCCAAGTGCCTGAAAAGATATTTCACTATTCCTTTTACCATTGCCGCAGAATGCTCTCCGTGGCATCTCAATGGTTGAGATCAATGATCTCAGCAAAACCAATGCCTTCCCATAGGAAGGCAGTGAAAGGCTAGTGCGCATGCACAGTTAAATGACACCACCAATCAAATTATCTGAGACTACATGGTAGAAACAGCTCTGTGGAAGAAAATTCTAGTGAAGGCCTGAGTGACAGTCACTAGAGGCGCCTAAACCCTGCAATGAAAACACTGCCATTGATGCAGAACAGCTATTGTTTTCAGCTGGAGTGTTTGATAAACTAAAACAAAACAGGATATATGTAAAAAAAAAACAACAAAAAAAACACAATTTGGTTACATTATATGCAGTTGGAATGTAAAGCCGTTGTAACACTGTATAGCAGGGGCAGGCCACCTCCAGCACTCCGGATATTGATACAGTATACCACCAGGAATGATACATGGGAGATTTCTCTATTGTTTTCAAGCATGTCCTGGGTCAATATAATGACGGACTACATCTCCCATGATGCTTTACCAGCTCTGTGGATGTAAGAGCATTATGGGAGATGTAGTGTACACCATCTGGCACTCGGTCACCGCATTGCAGAGTCCCTCGGGGAGCGCAGTGTGTGAGCTGCGGGCTCGGTCAGAGCGCTGTGTGAGCCGCAGGCCTGTATGGCTCCAGCATGGCCGCGCTGGGTGCAGGGATGGCTGAATGGACTCTGGGCCTCCACACCCTCTCAGACCCTCCGCCAGCCGGCACACTATAACGGCAGACACCACCTCTCTTCCCCCCACCCCGGGCAGGCCGCACTCACCTCATGTTTCCGCTGTGTGCAGCTTACGATCCACGACAATGAAACCCGCTCACTCTGCGAAGCCGCGACAAAAAACCCAATAACCAGCCCTGCAATTGGTTAAATGCACCGGCTTGGGAGCCAATCAGAGACGTAGAGTAAAAAAAACCCGCCTTCGGAACGCCACGCAGCCAATCAGAAGCTCCTCTCGCGGTTACGCCGGATTGACGAGCCGGCAATTGACCAATAGGGAAGAAGGGGGGAAAGAACCCGCCCATTCAACGTCCAAAATGGAGAACTGCTGTTTCCTACTAAACTTTATTTATAATAACGTTAACAATAAACAAAAGGTTCCAGTTTGCCACTTTAGTAACCAAGGCCCAAATGTTCAAAGACACATTCATATCAACATTTGTGTTTATCAACAATGTGTTTAATGCCACTACCTCCTGTGCTAATGTTACTATTATAATAATGAACATATGTTTGGCCAGTGAACACATTGGTATTTTATTTCTGGCTTAGTTATGGCTGGGTATCGTTAAACCTCTCACTCATACCACTGGCACAGTTATTGAAACATTTTTTTATAAATGTAATTATTTAGTCATTTCCTTTGATCCTGGTGGACTACACAACTGAATTAAAATTAATGCTAATGCAATTTAAGGGCACTTCCTCAATGGTGAAATATGGTCTCCGTGAAAGACGGTTTATTATTATTATTATTATTATTATTGGTATTTATATAGCGCCAGCTTATTCCGCAGCGCTTTACAATAAGATGGGAATTTATTATTATTATTATCATGTTATTTATATAGCGCCATCAAATTCCGCAGCGCTTTCAAATTTACCAAATGAGACAATAACAAAGTGTAACAGGAAGAATAGGTAGTTAAGGGACCCTGCTCAAACGCGCTTACAGTCTAGAGCAGGGTTAGGCAACCTTTGGAACTCCAGATGTTTTCGACTACATCTCCCATAATACTGGCAAAGCATCAAGGGAGATGTAGTCCCCAACATCTGTGGTGCCGAAGGTTGACTAACCCTGGTCTAAAAACTAACTATTAAATATTCGGTATTAAAAAAAAAAAATACATAAACAGTTCTGCAAGACTGGCCTATGCTTAATGATTAGGGGATACATGCATAATTAAATGAGATGGGTGGATATGATCTCCAATGTGTTTTTCTTTTATATGTACATGTCCATGTCCTACCATTTTTGCCATTAGGGCCTAAACTGTGTCATTGTTTACATGGGATTACTATTGTGTTTTGCATATAACTAGCATGGCAGAAACCAGCCTGGTAAAAGGTCACCCAACAGGGAACATAAAAAAATCTGAAAGGTTGGGATACACAACCAACAGAAGATCTATGGCTCAACACATTCTTCTGGTAGTATATAAAAATGCTGAAATAAAGTAATTGGGGAGGTGTATTACTACATGCGTCACTAGGCAGGCTGGCCCTACAATTCCAATATCAAATATTCAAATTTGGATTGGGATTTTAATGAACCATACTAAATACATTTAAATACATAATTTGCCTTACTAATTTGCACAATTTTTTGTTTTTAAAATGAATAACTTTGTTTGTTTTTTTTTGCACATGTTCCCTCTTGTTATCTCAAGTGCCCAGTTAGAAATCTAACAATATAGGCAGTTTTGCCTATTTCTGTGCAGTCAGGTCATGGCGTACAGTTTACTAGTTGACTGCCCATCCTCTCCGAAAGAATAGGCTGATGCTGTACAATTATTTATAATTACTACAGGCAAGAGAGACTTTATGTAAAATAAGCATCCATAATAACTGATAAGCAAAAAAGTAGAATTAGACAAAAGCTAGTGTGGGCATTTGCATATGGAAATTCTCCTACTCATTTGAATCACAAACCTTTGATAGATAGACAACAAAAAAGTAAACATCTCTATTTTACATTTCTATTCAATAAATAAGTCTAATTGTTTCCACCAATACAGAGGTGGGAAGGGTTTAAATCACAATCGGTTTGTACAATAGATCAATGACATCAAGTTTTTTTCTAATGTAGGCTACAGAATGTAAGTTATACACAGGTAACCAACAATTGTAACTCACAATTCAGCAATTAATGTCTAAAACGCCCTGTTAAAAAGGGATTAACATTAAATACAGCACTATAAACTCACCAAAAATGAGGTCCATATCACACATAAAATGTAGTCACTACACGACACCTATTAATGACTCACACTCAGGGCTGCTATCAGAAAATTTGGGGCCCCTGACAAAGCACAAGGTCTGTGTTGTGTTGTGTTAGTGTATGCAGTGTGTGTGTTGTATTAGTGTATGCAGTGTGTGTTAGTGTATGCAGTGTGTGTGTTGTATTAGTGTATGCAGTGTGTGTGTGTGTGTGTGTTAGTGTATGCAGTGTGTGTTGTATTAGTGTATGCAGTGTGTGTTGTATTAGTGTATGCAGTGTGTTGTGTCAGTGTATGCAGTGTGTTGTGTCAGTGTATGCAGAGTGTGTGTTGTGTTAGTGTATGCAGTGTGTGTTGTGTCAGTGTATGCAGAGTGTGTGTTGTGTCAGTGTATGCAGTGTGTGTGTTGTGTCAGTGTATGCAGTGTGTGTGTTGTGTCAGTGTATGCAGTGTGTGTGTTGTGTCAGTGTATGTAGTGTGTGTTGTGTCAGTGTATGTAGTGTGTGTGTGTTGTGTCAGTGTATGTAGTGTGTGTTGTGTTAGTGTATGTAGTGTGTGTGTGTTGTGTTAGTGTATGTAGTGTGTGTGTGTGTTGTGTTAGTGTATGTCGTGTGTGTGTGTTTGTGAATATGTAATCTGGGGGGGAAGGGGAGGAAGGGGCATTTTCACATAACATTTAAAAATTTTTTTTTAAAAATTTAAAAAAATTTCCAGCATAAAGGATCATATCTAGTGTGTGCTACAGTCTGTCACAGAGAAGTTATAAAACACAATCCCACATCCCTTAGAAGTGGTCTTTGTGTCACTGGCTTGAGTGGGTTAGGTAAATTCTCCAGATTACTCTTTACTCTCGCCTATCAATATTTAACCGTCATACCGGCACCTTCTCATCTTGACCTATGCAATTATTCCTTATAAACGGATCAACCACAACTCAATTACTCTTCTGTTCCCTTTACAATTATTTTCTAATGACAGCATTTTTTTTTTTTTTTTTTTTAAATTCTTTATTTTGTTGTGCAGATGAACACAAAGCTTTAACGTACGCCACAACAGCGTGCATGAATGGATAGACATTAGATTAACAGTGGCATGAGTAGTTTGCACATTTTTGTTTTAAGGAGAAAATAACAAGCTGTTCAACAACGTTATGTAAGCTTACAATCGTTAGGCTAGGTAATCTAGTGTGTGGTTCAGTCACGTTGAAAGTTAAGTAAAATGTATAATAAACATAATAAATGAGGGTAATAAACAAAATATAATTAAACAATGGACAATCTTCATGAGACACAAGGTTGTAGCAAGTACTGATGTTCGTAGCTTACAGGCTATATATATCCTAATCAGCCTCAGTGGTATGCAGTGTTAATGAGTGTGTAAGTACAGAGTATGAGATTTACGACTTTATAACCTGCTGAATATTAAAGATTGCATGCTTTAAGTGCTATAGTAGACATCTAAGCTAAAGTGTGGCTAGACAAGATCAGTTTGGCCGCTAGACTGGCTGTAAAGTTATTATTCACACACATAAGCTTATACTTTCCAGTCCTATGGATTTTTGTGTGGAATCGCCACACTGAGTGCAGTGTCCGAGAGCCTGCTGTGAAGCCCTGTTTCAGCCGATTCCGGTCGGGTAAGTGGTACCTGAGTCCGCCGATCGCCTTAGCCTGTGCGAGAGCAGGGCTATTGGGTAGGTCCTCAGGTCGCCTGCAAGCGAGGCACCGGCAGTGCGTAGAGGTAGTGTCCACAAGTCGGTGGTGCTTCTCCCGGCTGGGGCCCTGGAGCAATGTCCTCTGGAATGAGGGGGGTTTGATGTGTAGTGGTGGTCTTGTCGCTTTGTTCGGATGTTCCCGCCGTAGCTCCGCTTCCCGGGTCTCTGGCTCCGGGCCTTCGCGAGAGCCCTCGCCTTGGGTCCATGGAGCCTCCCAGTCACGGTGGTTGGCTCGGGGGCCCGCGGATTCTCCCTAACCCGGGTGTCCCCGCGGGTGTATGGACGGCATGGGGTACTCCCCCGGTGGGCTCCCAGCCCAGAAGGACGTCGGGCAGTCAGGACGGCAGCTTTGTACACCCGTTTGATGGGCGATGCTGGTTTGGGGCCGAATGTGGTCTGGACAGTGATTTTCTGCACATGTGCTGTTAGGCCCGCAGTGCGCCGCTTGGTATGTGGCTCAGTGTCCCTCCCGGTAGCGCCGTGACATTTGCTTTGCCGTTGTGAGGCTTTCGGCTGCAGTATGGCCACCAGTTTGCGCCAGAGGTCGTTAAAGATTATTGCAAGTCTTTGCTGTGTCTCGTGCTGTGAGTCTGTAGGCTCTAGGGAACATGAGGTGTCCGCCATTTTAGGTGCATCCTCGTGTAGTTTATTTCCCCTTGTACTCCCTCTCTGCTCTTTCACCAGACTCGATACCTCTCTCTGGTGTGGACCGCGATCACCCCCGACGGTCCAGGGGGGGGGGTAACAGGGTTCCTTCTTGCGTTGTGTCAGCCTCTTGTGGTACCGGACCGGGGGATCGGCCGCCTCTCCCGCTCTACGGTCCCCAGGCCTCATGGCGCAAGTCGGTCTGCCAGCTGGTTCCAAGATGTTCACAAGCTGCAAGCTTCGTTTAGTACCCTGTCATGGGTTGAGTGAAGCTGTTTGGGCTGCTTTTTTTGTTTAATTTTGGGCCAAAAAGCGGTATTTTGCCCTATTGTTGGAGGAGCTCTGCAGTGGCACGTCTATCAGCTTCGCCGGTCAGGCCCCGCCCCCTCTAATGACAGCATTTATGCTGTTGTTGGTTTAGTTCAGGCTACTGATCCTGATACTGTCTCAAATACATATGAAGAATATTTTGCCCGACACTTAATATTGGGATACTGTTTCTGCACAACGTTTCATTGATGTTTATTTCAAAATAATTCTCAAATTTACATAGTTAGCACATTGCTAATCTAATGGATTACTGTATTTTAAAAACACTACCATCTAAATTTCTCTCTTTAAGAGCAATAGTCAATTTGTATTTTGAAGAAGCACTATAACCATTTTAAATCGTTGAGCTGGTTTAATTTCCTGGAGATCCCTTGCATCACTGCTCCATTCAGTGTTAAATCATTGTTGAGCATTTTAACAATGAGCGAGCATGCCCGATCTCCTTCATTCCAGCCCCCACTGGAGGTATTGCAAAGGCAGAGATTACACTCTTTTTTTTTTTTTTAAACCAATCCAACTCATATCAACAATGGGAAGCTGTGATAGCCAATCACTGTTGCCAACTGCTGCTCAGGCGGATACTTCCTCATTATCCCAAGTAGCACAGAGAGGATGGGCTGCTGGGCCTCTTGAGTTAACATTAAACCATTTAAAATGATTAACACTGCTTGGGAGGATGGTTCCAGGGGACTCTTGGCACTATAACCACTTCAATGAGATAAAGCTCTACGCTGTGGTTTCAAAACAAGTCCTCATGACTGATATGCCAAATCAGTGCCTAATAATGTTTATAACGATACTGCCTGGCACATTTCCCGGTTTGTAATGAGGAGGTTGAGCAATAGATAAATGAAAGCACACAGACCAAGTAATATGTATGAATTAATGCCATACTTTATTGTATACACTGGAATCCAAATTACTCTAATCCTAAAATGCATCTAATTATTATAAATTGTGCATGCATTCAGTTCAAATGATCAATATCCGCTTAACACATCAGCTTAAGTATCAGTTTATTATTATACATCACCATAGGAGAAGTAAGTAATCTGCCACACACGACTGGGGAACTCAAGCAGTCAGGCTGGGGATTTTCTCCACTGGGAAACAGCAAAGACCTGGACCACGTTTCCGTGATCCAGATAAGTAGGTCCCTCCTGAGTGCCAAGTTACCCCGTCTTTTATACCCTTTCAAAGGGTGGGCAGTCTGTAATTGTAATATCTTATCAAGTGCAGCCCAGCAAAGACTTGGCACAAGCATTGGATGGAACTGACAGCTGGTCCGGCTAATCAGACCCACCCAAGACCTCATGCCACGTCTTGTGGTTAACTTATAAATTATTTTACCACTCTACTATATCCTATGTTCACCCCTAATGGGATTGGTCATTAGTGTCATATCTATATCTTAGCTCTTTGGGCAAATTCCAGGTCCTACACTTAGCCTGACCGGATCAACTCATGCTGTGTCATCTTATGGCTTATGCCCAAATTCATCTGCGACATATCCAGGCCTGTGCTTTGTGACATGCCTGGACATGTTTGACTGACACTAATTTACTTAATTAATATTAGGTTTGTTCAATATCAATTAGTGTTACTTATTAACAGTTATTAATATCAGGTTTGCACACTAATCAACAATGATGAATATTAGGTTTGCTCAGGAGTGATCAATTACCATCAACAGACCCACCAACAGTCCAGATTTTGTCAGTATCAACATTGGTATAAAAAAGGGAGATACATAAATCCTGAATTGTTGGTGGGCTATGAGGACTGGTTTGGGAACCACTGCTCTATAGTGCCTAGAATATTCCTTTAAATGTTTTCTTCTCTAGGACCAAGTGTGAAGCTCTGTTACCCATTGAAGCACACTCAAAAACAAAAGAAATGACAGAACTCCGTGTTAAGAAACAAATCTATTTAAATTGTTTTTTCAATTATATAAATGGTTATCGGTATTAATGAGGTCCTATAAAACGTCCTGTAATTACTCAGCCGTACATCCATCTATACACCTTAACATAAGTGCAGATGCTTCCATGATTAAAGTGATGGGTAGCAGAAAACTAGGGCAAGTTCTGAACATGCAGCAATCACCATGGAAACCGATGACATGTTCATGTAGTGAAAAGCCCCACTTTTAGAACGTTGTCCCATTTTACCAGAACAGACAGTTTTAGAAATCTTCATTCGGCTAAACTGTGTGTTCTGTGGGTACCAAAAAATATGGCAGGTAATACAGCTAAAGAAATAGCAGGTGGCTTAAGATTTCCGACTTGACTTACCTGTGGTCAAGCAGACATCTCATTAAAGTTTGGTACTTGTAAGAAAAGGGGTTATTTAAAATTTTACATAAATATGCAACTACCGAACTTTAATAGAATAGCAGATTATTCAGTGACAAGAACACTGCTTTCATGAGGTCAGGAATAGACCAATTTTCTCTCTTTTCTATAAATCTAAATTGGATATTTTTTAGCTGGTCGGGCACACAGTCCTGCATGAATATTTCTTCAAAGCTAATAGATGCAAGAAGATTTCACGGTGAGTCAAGAGAAAAACAGCACGAATTGCATGAATTCAGCCATGTGGAAAAGGCATTAATTTGCACAGAACAAGGGGTTTGCAAGTATTCCGAGAGTCTGGCTGTGCACATATGGTAATAAGGAACGGTGATTACATCTTTCAAACAGTGAAGTCTCTTTTATGACTGTCTCAAGGGAATTATAGGACGTTTCAAAAAATCCTCACATGTATTTTGGGGAGAGAGGGCTTTTTACGGTAAAAAGCTATGGAAACATGTATTCTCTTTTTAGACAAAAATATGATAAACTACAAGACGTTTAACAAGCAGGTAAAGAACGTGTCCTTCAGCCCTCCAAATGTTCTGCACTACATTTCCCATAATGCTCTTACAGCCATACTGCTGGCAAAGCATCAAGGTAGATGTAGTTCACATCTGGTGGGCAGCAGGTTCCCTACCTCTGCTTTAAAGGAACCCTTTTGGCCTGTTTTTTGTAACTTGCATTATATAAGCAGTTCATTTGTCAGCCTACGTTTGTAGAAATTTTACAGCCAAATATGAAATCCCAGAAACCAGCCAAGACATCACGTACAGCAGGCCCTGCAAAAATGGTAACATTCCAGATACATAAGGGCAGTAACCGGAGATATAACGGTTTGCTTCGTGGTTTTGGCCCACTGCAAGGCTTTAGGAAGTGTACAATTTGAAGGTAGTGTAGTGATACTATTTGGAGATATCCCCTTCGCGGTCCTCACAGAGAAACGCAAATTGGCTCTGATCTCTAAGAGACCATCAGTCCGATATCGCTAGGGAGCGGATGGTGCTTTAATAATCCCACATAAAGACAAGACCTTCACCTTAACCTGAGACACAACTGGGGAACCTACAACTACCAACTACCTACCAGGCAGTACCCGCCACTAAGAGAAAAGACACAGCATGGAAGGAATCCAGGAGAAGGCACTTCGCTGACTGTGACCAAGCCACACATATTAGGCAGTGCTAGTATAGTTCCTATGTGAGGCCTCTTTGTGCTGTCCTCACTATCACTGTTCCTAGTGTTTTACAGTCAACTTACGCACATCTTACTCGTGCTAAATATTAAATAGTGCACAAAGTGGCTACCCTGGCTTATTGTATGAAAATGTTTTGTTGCTTCGTACCTAGTTACTTTTTTCATTTTTATCAATTTTCTTATCATAAATATGCAATGTACTTGGAGTGTTTAAAACGTGTAACTAGATGTGATCTTGACTCAAATTTTACATGACCTTAGAGGTATCTATTGATTCATGCACAACAACAAAAAAATGAAGGGGAAAGAAAAAAGTATTTATATACATTCAATTTAATATTTATTGCAATTCAAATGTCGGAAAAACACAACAGGAAAAATACACTTAATTTAAGCAAAAGCCTGTTCACTTTGAGAGACATCACATTAACACAGAAGGTGCCAAACAGAATGTAATAAATTAACCATTTCTCCTCCTGATATATGGTATTCCGCAAACGATTAATCCTGTTCTTTATTCAACATACAGGTAATAGTGAAACCACTGTTCTCGTGGAATGTATGGAAGCTAGCAACGGAAACACCTACCATAAGAACAAGGAATTTACCAAAATGTTTTTTTAGTTTTACAGCACAGCCAGGATCTGCATGACATTGCAGAAGCGACACAATAGGTTTACAGAGACAGGCTTTGTAAAAGTAGGTTATGTTCGACAATAGCAGCCAATTCTGAGGACATCTGACCTGCAGCTAGAGACACATGAAATCAGCATCTTTAATCGCTACAGCGACAAAGATCTGTGTTATTAAAAGATGTTTCATGCATTAGGACAGAGGATATTCCCTCCTAGTGCAGTTCATCAATACATTTTTGGCACTGCTGGCCCAGGGTCAGGCTTTGTGTAGAATTCGGTCTCAGAAGATGTGAAACGAGACCACTACACACCTGGGCTGGCGGGAATCTCATCTGGCAATCGAAAGGAGAGACTGCTCAGCTCCAGAATTTCTCCTTTTCACGCTTCATTTATTGGGAGATGCTTGATTGTGGTGGGTACCAGAGTCCAGCATTGCTCTTCTGCGAGCGCTCTCTTTGGCCACGCTATGATTGAGACGCCTCAGACGTTCCTGCAGAGATCAAAAATGCTGATCAGCACATGCTTTCACATAAGTAGTGGGAACCACTGATCCTCCAATGATTTCCTAATCAAACATTGGGCAGCTTAGCAAAGACCAAAAATATGTTTTGTGTCTTTAAAAATAAAAATGTTTCACCCCAGCAACATTCTTTCTATTATATTATTAGGTGACCCTCCATATTTATCGCTGACCCGATCTTCTTTCATTACCTGTGCATTCTGCAGGATATTGTTGACCAAAACCACCCGACGCCTGGCATTCAGGAGCTTCTTCACATATGGGTCCAGATCAAGAGCCACCTTCTGATCTTCATTAATCTTGCAAAGTTCTAGAGCAAGAACAGTAAGTGTTGGTTCTGATAAGCTCAGCAAGCAACCCTGCTACGAAAGGTCTCTCAATCAAAGATATTCGGAGATCGGTGCCACTTAGAATTAAATCACGGTACTGGCACTCTCTGTGCTAATTTATGGGACAGCGGATAAAACTGAATGTATTAAATGTCATGGATTTGTTACTATTTCATCTGGATTCAGGAGGACTATACACAATATACAGAGTTATTCTTACAGAATCAAGGAAAAACGGCGACATAACATTTCTCAACTCATAGCTTGTAATGTCTAACTAGAACCGCTTCCACCAGCATAAACTCTGCATAATTCTTATATTAACTTGTGATCCACTTAACCGGCTGACAGTATATAAAGTAGGAATATCATAATTCAGCCCATTCTCATTTTGCTGTGTAACCATGATACCGACTTACCTGATGCCAGACTGTCAATATGTTCCCGCAGGTCCACTTGGCTCTCTCTGCAAAGTAAAGGATTTTTGTTACAGATTACAATCCCTGTACACGTAATATGTATCATAGATTCTTCAGGTGTGATGAGTGTGCTCCAAACAATACTTTCGTAAGCAACAGTAATTCTGTAAGTGTTTGCAATAAAAATGCACATTAAAGGGACACTATAGTAACCAAAACAACTTTAGCTTAGTGAAGCAGTTTTGGTGTATAGAACATGCCTCTGAAGTTTTACAGCTCAATTCTCTGCCATTTAGGAGTGAAATCACTTTTGTTTCCGTTTATGAAGCTCAAGCCACACCTCCCCTGGCTGTGTCGGGCACAGCCTGCATGACAAAATGGTTTCACTTTCAATTAGATAGTAACTTGCTGTAAAATATTGTGTAATCTCTCTAAATTGAATTTAAAAAAACATACAGGAGGCTCGTGCAGGGCTTAGCAAGCTATTAAAGCAGAAGATAAATTCTAAATTAAAAATTATTTGCAATAAAGGAAGCATAAACATGAGATGACTCTTTACAGGAAGTGTTTAGGAAGGCTGTGCAAGTCACATGCAGAGAGGTGTGCCTAGGGCTGTATAAACAAAGGGATTTAACTCCTAAATGGCAGAGAATTAAGCAGTGAGACAGCAGGGGCATGATCTATACACCAAAACTGCTTCATTAAGCTAACAATGTTTTGGTGACTATAGTGTCCCTTTAAAATAGCCAAATGGGAAGTTGATCAGACAATAAAATACATACACATACTATTGTATCATGTAAAAAAGATGCTAAAGCAGGACCTTCTTTCTTGTCTAACTATCACAGTGGCAATCAAATCTAAAAAGAGGGGTTTTTGGCTATAGACCATGTAATTGGCTAAACAGTTATTCATTTATTTGGAGTCCATCTTTGTCTCAAAATAAAAATCCCCTTTTCCTAAAATGCCAGTAACACTTTGTATTTTAGGGTAACACTCTGTGGTTCCATGTTATTTAAGTCTCATTGTTTAGGGTCCCTTGTATTTTGTGCATGGATCCCCAGAGGTTTATTGGAGTGGGTGTTACCCCATGTTTGTGCAGGAATCCCCAGAGGTTTATTGGGGTGGGTGTTACCCCATGCTTGTGCAGGGATCCCCAGAGGTTTATTGGGGTGGGTGTTACCCCATGCTTGTGCAGGGATCCCCAGAGGTTTATTGGGGTGGGTGTTACCCCATGCTTGTGCAGGGATCCCCAGAGGTTTATTGGGGTGGGGGTGTTTGTGCAGGGATCCCCAGAGGTTTATTGGGGTGAGGGGTTACCCCATTTTTGTGCAGGGAACCCCATAGGTTTATTAGGGTGGGGGTGTTTGTGCAGGGATCCCAAGAGGTTTATTGGGGTGGGGGGTGTTACCCCATGTTTGTGTAGGGATCCTCAGAGGATTATTGGGGTGGGGGGTTACCCCCATGTTGGTGCAGGGATCCCAGAGGTTTATTGGGGTGGGGGGTGTTACCCCATGTTGGTGCAGGGATCCCCAGAGGTTTATTGGGGTGGGGGGTGTTACCCCATGTTGGTGCAGGGATCCCCAGAGGTTTATTGGGGTGGGGGTTACCCCATGTTGGTGCAGGGATCCCCAGAGGATTATTGGGGTGGGGGTGTTACCCCATGGTTGTGCAGGGATCCCCAGAGGTTTATTGGGGTGTGGGGGGGGTTACCCCATGTTTGTGCAAGGATCCCCAGAGGATGAGAGGGGTGTTACCCCATGTTTGTGCAAGGATCCCCAGAGGATTATTGGGGTGGGGGGGGTGTTACCCCATGTTTATTGGGGTCAGTTCATTTGGGCGGGGCCAGTAACAGGAAGCTGCTGTGTGTGGCCCCCCATATTCCCGCTCTGGGGCCCCTCACAGTACCTCACGGCGTGTACATGGGAGTCGAGCTGCTGCACGGCCGGTTTGAGCAGCTCCAGCAATCCCTCCGCAAAAACATCCCGCCCGGGTGACACAGGGACCGCCATCATGCGAGATGCTGAAAATGACGTCACTACACAACATCCCTCGCACTGCCTGCCGGGAAGTGTAGTCCTAGCCAGCCACAAGCCGGGTTAGCAATGCCGCCTTCTGATTGGCCGCGGTCAATACATAGATCCACAACTCACCGCCCACTACAAGTCCCATCTTTCTTATTATACCAGGAGTAGTACTAACTCTTAACTCAATGCAAGTCCCACCATCCACTGTATGGCCAAAGCTCCCTGCTAACTACAAGTCCCATCATCCTAATTATGACTGTAACATGCCTAGGTCTCTACTACCAATCCCATCATCCTCAGATACTTGTAGCACACCTCTCTCCATTCACTTCAACTACCATCATGCAAGATCAGGGCTGCCATCATCACCCACAACCATGTGTACAGTGGATGCAGTGTGTGTACAGTGGATGCAGTGTGTGTACAGTGGATGCAGTGTGTGTACTGTGGATGCAGTGTGTGTACAGTGGATGCAGTGTGTGTACAGTGGATGCATTGTGTGTATTGTGGATGCAGTGTGTGTACAGTGGATGCAGTGTGTGTACTGTGGATGCAGTGTGTGTACAGTGAATGCAGTGTGTGTATTGTGGATGCAGTGTGTGTTTATTGTGGATGCAGTGTGTGTACAGTGGATGCAGTGTGTGGGTATTGTGGATGTAGTGTGTTTATTGTGGATGCAGTGTGTGTACAGTGGATGCAGTGTGTGTATTGTGGATGCAGTGTGTGTACAGTGGATGCAGTGTGTTTATTGTGGATGCAGTGTGTGTACAGAGGATGCAGTGTGTGTTTATTGTGGATGCAGTGTGTGTAGTGGATGCAGCGTGTGTACAGTGAAAGCAGTGTGTGTTTATTGTGGATGCAGTGTGTGTATTGTGAATGCAGTGGGTGTACCGTGGATGTAGTGTGTTTATTGTGGATGCTGTGTGTGTATTGTGGATGCAGTGTGTGTACAGTGGATGCAGTGTGTGTACAGTGGATGCAGTGTGTGTATTGTGGATGCAGTGTGTGTACAGTGGATGCAGTGTGTGTACAGTGAATGCAGTGTGTGTATTGTGGATGCAGTGTGTGTTTATTGTGGATGCAGTGTGTGTACAGTGGATGCAGTGTGTGGGTATTGTGGATGTAGTGTGTTTATTGTGGATGCAGTGTGTGTACAGTGGATGCAGTGTGTGTATTGTGGATGCAGTGTGTGTATTGTGGATGCAGTGTGTGTACAGTGGATGCAGTGTGTTTATTGTGGATGCAGTGTGTGTACAAAGGATGCAGTGTGTGTTTATTGTGGATGCAGTGTGTGTAGTGGATGCAGCGTGTGTACAGTGAAAGCAGTGTGTGTTTATTGTGGATGCAGTGTGTGTACCGTGGATGTAGTGTGTTTATTGTGGATGCAGTGTGTGTACAGTGGATGCAGTGTGTGTATTGTGGATGCAGTGTGTGTACAGTGGATGCAGTGTGTGTACTGTGGATGCAGTGTGTGTACAGTGAATGCAGTGTGTGTATTGTGGATGCAGTGTGTGTATTGTGGATGCAGTGTGTGTTTATTGTGGATGCAGTGTGTGTACAGTGGATGCAGTGTGTGGGTATTGTGGATGTAGTGTGTTTATTGTGGATGCAGTGTGTGTGCAGTGGATGCATTGTGTGTATTGTGGATGCAGTGTGTGTACAGTGGATGCAGTGTGTTTATTGTGGATGCAGTGTGTGTACAGTGGATGCAGTGTGTGTATTGTGGATGCAGTGTGTGTACAGTGGATGCAGTGTGTGTACTGTGGATGCAGTGTGTGTATTGTGGATGCAGTGTGTGTATTGTGGATGCAGTGTGTGTTTATTGTGGATGCAGTGTGTGTACAGTGAATGCAGTGTGTGTATTGTGGATGCAGTGTGTGTATTGTGAATGCAGTGTGTGTACAGTGGATGCAGTGTGTGTATTGTGGATGCAGTGTGTGTACAGTGGATGCAGTGTGTGTACTGTGGATGCAGTGTGTGTACAGTGAATGCAGTGTGTGTATTGTGGATGCAGTGTGTGTATTGTGGATGCAGTGTGTGTTTATTGTGGATGCAGTGTGTGTACAGTGGATGCAGTGTGTGGGTATTGTGGATGTAGTGTGTTTATTGTGGATGCTGTGTGTTTATTGTGGATGCAGTGTGTGTACAGTGGATGCAGTGTGTGTACAGAGGATGCAGTGTGTGTTTATTGTGGATGCAGTGTGTGTAGTGGATGCAGCGTGTGTACAGTGAAAGCAGTGTGTGTTTATTGTGGATGCAGTGTGTGTATTGTGAATGCAGTGCGTGTACCGTGCATGTAGTGTGTTTATTGTGGATGCAGTGTGTGTACAGTGGATGCTGTGTGTGTATTGTGTGGGCAGTAAGCATCTTCTTTCTTTTTTTAATTAAAAAAAAATATCTACATATGCACATTGGTGTTATAGGGTCCGGTTTGCGGGATCCATTATGGCGTCTCCTCTCACACTACGTGTGGAATGCCTAGCTCTCTATTTACTACACCTCTCATTGTCCTGAGTAATACTGAAAACATGCTCTGCTCTTCATTTACATGGCTCATGGCTATCTGATCGCTATTGAACACTGTGGCGAAACCAACTTCGCCACTGTGAACTGGAGAAGCCTGGTTGCTAGCCTCCTGTCCTGCGACTATGGCCCCTGGACATATTGCACTGTAAAAACTATATTTGGGCATGTAATAGTTTATATTACTGCTACTGGGCCTTTAAGGGCCATCCGTGGACCTATTGGGACTTTTTGGGATATGTGAAATGTCTGTGTGTTATGTGTAAAATGTGACTTTATGTATTTTAAAGTGTTTTATGTCGTTTTGCAACCATGTGGTTAATGGAGTCTGCCTCTAGTCCTGGATAATTGGATTACTTCTCCAATTAACTCCAGGGCAGAAGGGAGGAAACCAGGGTGCATTGTGGGGATGTTTTTCTGCCAGCCAGGAGGGACAAAAGATACTTTTAGTAACTTTTGAACCCCTGGTCGGATTCATGCCATTTTTTAATATGTTGTTCCCCTGAATGGATTGATTGTGGATATGTATTTTTATGTGAATGTGATGTATGGTTTTAAAGTTATGAAAGTTGTGTAAAAGTATATTTTACACTGTATGCATAATGGGATTATGTGTCACACTAAGGGGAGGGGATGTGTGGGAGGTAACATCTATGTCATTGGTTATTTTATGCCTCCCCCTGGGTGTGGCCTGTATGTGTGAGATGGAAATAAAAGCCGGGCTGGATGAGCCAGTCCAGAGTTCCTGTTTAACCCTCAAAATGAAGTGTCGTCTCGTTCTTGGGGGGGGATTGGATTGTATGCTGACTGCCAGGAGTGTAAGCGGATTGTATGCTTTTCTTGTTCAGCTGTTCCAGTTCGGAGTGTTATCTTGTATCCAGTTCGGGAGTTTGGTGTTCTGCAGTAGCTGTGCCGGTCTCTCAAAAAGGGGATTATCGCCTAAACTGGGTTTTATCCTCTCGTAAGTGAAACGGTCCGTTACAATTGGTGGCAAGCGGCGGGATTGTTCCTACAACCAGAGGGACAGCTACAGACAACACCATTCCTGGATTACAAATTGAGGGCAACGCTAGTACCCGTACAGCGACCCTATCTACAAGGAACCAACTGCAGCAGAGCAAGCATGGCACCCAGCTACACGCAGGAGGAGTTTGACAAAGAGCTGAGATCACGGCTGATTTTCCTCGGACCCAACCTCCCGGAGAAATACGTGCAGCTTGTGAGTAGACAGGTAGAAGAGTACCTGCAGGTCGGAGCAGGGCGGGCACGGAAGTTGGCAGGTTGGGAGAGACCCCAGTGGCCAAGCAAGTTGCAGGGAGAGAAGCGTGTTGTCCTTCCTCCCCCGCGGCAGTGTGTACCCCAGGGAGCTGATGGTGTCGTCCGTCCTCCCCAGCGGCAGTGTGTGTCCCAGGGAGCAGAAGGTGCAGTCCTTCCTCCCCAGCGGCAGTGTGTACCCCAGGGAGCTGATGGTATCGTCCGTCCTCCCCAGCGGCAGTGTGTGTCCCAGGGAGCAGAAGGTGCCGTCCTTCCTCCCCAGCGGCAGTGTGTACCCCAGGGAGCAGAAGGTGCCGTCCTTCCTCCCCAGCGGCAGTGTGTACCCCAGGGAGCAGAAGGTGCCGTCCTTCCTCCCCAGCGGCAGTGTGTACCCCAGGGAGCAGAGGGTGCCGTCCTTCCTCCCCAGCGGCAGTGTGTACCCCAGGGAGCAGAAGGTGCCGTCCTTCCTCCCCAGCGGCAGTGTGTGTCCCAGGGAGCAGAAGGTGCAGTCCTTCCTCCCCAGCGGCAGTGTGTACCCCAGGGAGCTGATGGTGTCGTCCGTCCTCCCCAGCGGCAGGCTGAGTTACAGGGGGCAGAGGTAGTTGTTCCTGCCCCCCAGCAGCAAAGTGATATGCCAAGAAGGCAGTGTGAAGTGAAGGGAGAGGAGAGCAGCGTCCTCCCTCCCCAGCGGCAGTGTGTGTCCCAGGGAGCAGAGACAGTCAGTCTCGCACCCCAGCAGCGGGACAAGAGAATGAAAGGGGAGACAGCTGGTCTCCCTTTCCACCAGCAGAGAGAGTGGCAGGGAGAGGAGCCTGCTAACCCCTCTCCCCAGCGGCAGTTCACCGTCCAGAGAGAGGAGCTTGTTACACCCTCTATCCAGCAGCAGCCTAACCCACCAAGGGGAGATGTTAAGCCCCACAACTGTGCAGATGGGACCGTAGTCTCTGCACTTACAGCACAAGGGGTAGGGACGGTCGGTCCTGTTCTCCAGCCACAGAGCGGTGTATCCAAAGGGGAGACAGTCGGTCTCCCCCTCCGGCAGCCGAGCTATGCACCTAGAGGGGAGACAGTCAGTCTCCAGCAACCAGGCTCCAACCAGCCTACTCCCGTGGTAGTGCTGGCACCAGGACAGAGTACCGCTGGTCTCTGCCCACTCAGCAACCCACCAAGGCGGCCTACCAGTCCCCCACACAGCCGTGGTAAGGCACCTGGACATGGACAAAATTCTCCCTTACCCAGGTGGAGTAACCATTTATTGTGGGTGGGCTGTACTGCTGGTTTTGTCTTGTGGGTGGGTTGCTGGACTAACCAGGGCACTGACCGGCAGGAGGTCAGGTACCCTGTTAGTCTAATTGGTAAAGGGGAGAATTGGGGCGAAACCAACTTCGCCACTGTGAACTGGAGAAGCCTGGTTGCTAGCCTCCTGTCCTGCGACTATGGCCCCTGGACATATTGCACTGTAAAAACTATGTTTGGGCATGTAATAGTTTATATTACTGCTACTGGGCCTTTAAGGGCCATCCGTGGACCTATTGGGACTTTTTGGGATATGTGAAATGTCTGTGTGTTATGTGTAAAATGTGACTTTATGTATTTTAAAGTGTTTTATGTCGTTTTGCAACCATGTGGTTAATGGAGTCTGCCTCTAGTCCTGGATAATTGGATTACTTCTCCAATTAACTCCAGGGCAGAAGGGAGGAAACCAGGGTGCATTGTGGGGATGTTTTTCTGCCAGCCAGGAGGGACAAAAGATACTTTTAGTAACTTTTGAACCCCTGGTCGGATTCATGCCATTTTTTAATATGTTGTTCCCCTGAATGGATTGATTGTGGATATGTATTTTTATGTGAATGTGATGTATGGTTTTAAAGTTATGAAAGTTGTGTAAAAGTATATTTTACACTGTATGCATAATGGGATTATGTGTCACACTAAGGGGAGGGGATGTGTGGGAGGTAACATCTATGTCATTGGTTATTTTATGCCTCCCCCTGGGTGTGGCCTGTATGTGTGAGATGGAAATAAAAGCCGGGCTGGATGAGCCAGTCCAGAGTTCCTGTTTAACCCTCAAAATGAAGTGTCGTCTCGTTCTTGGGGGGGATTGGATTGTATGCTGACTGCCAGGAGTGTAAGCGGATTGTATGCTTTTCTTGTTCAGCTGTTCCAGTTCGGAGTGTTATCTTGTATCCAGTTCGGGAGTTCTGCAGTAGCTGTGCCGGTCTCTCAAAAAGGGGATTATCGCCTAAACTGGGTTTTATCCTCTCGTAAGTGAAACGGTCCGTTACAAACACAAGTCCCATCATGCAAAGCATATTGAAAGCATGTCTCACTCTACAGCACACTATGCGAATACATGAGTCTGCCAGAGTAACCAGAGTTATTCAACAAAACCAGGAATTGGCAAAATTCAAAGAATTAAAATGTTCTGACAAAATAGCTGAATTTAAAAAAAAAATCAGACTGAGCCATGATTTTCCAAGTCTATTTTGGCTTAGAACAGATTGAGGTTCTTTAAATGCATACTCTACACACCATAACCACTACAGCAAGCTAAGGATGGCAGGGGTCTTCTTCTGCGCTGTTTCTCCAGTCTGAGCTGGTATTCTGTGACCTTCCTATATCCGCAACATCACACTATCTAATACCAAGCTGAAACAGCATAGACTTACACACTAACGACTCATTTGAAATTCACTTTACATTTCTGACAATTCTCATTTTAGTAAATAACCCTGTCAGTCTTATTTTTTACTAGGAAAAGGCCTTGTTTGTTCTTGTCTTGGACGTTAGGGACAAAAAGACTGAACTACATAGGTACACGGTGGTATGTGTACATCAATGGTACAAGCCACTAGGAAACATTTTGCACCAATGTCTTGCAGCACCATCTTCGTCTTCTTAAAAAACTGTGAACAGATTTGCGTTTGTGAAAGGGACACTAAGCATCAGGACCACTTTATTTATTTGAAGTGGTCATGGTGCCTGCAGTCTGTATGTGCAGAGTTTTACTTTGAAACAAAGCATATAAACAGGGGATAACCTCTCTGCTGCTCCTCCAGCACCATCATAGGGGCATCGTTAATCAGCCTGCAACTAGAGGGCTATAATTAGGGTAATTTATTAAAGTTCTAAATTCTGCACTCTTTGTAAAACAAAAAAAAAGGATTTTTTTTTTACACAAAAAGCACTTTAGCAAGTCCGAATGCTTTAGGTGTTTGGCGTGTCCCTTTAATGCGGAAATGTAGTCACTACATTGTCAAGGAAGCTGAAATGGCAGCGGACAATGGGTGCTGGGGAGAGCCCCGTTATTGTCAAGGCCTCCTAGAATGGTTTGATAAAAAATGGACAGGGCAGCGTCCATAGAATTCTAGCACCATAATCACTAGAATGAGATATGAAATGATGATGTACTCTACATTGTAAGCTCATTAGAAGAACCAATGAGTTGTTTGTTTGAAATTTCCCAAACATATTGCACTAAATTTACAAATAAAAGACTGTTAGTGGGGCAAACCACCGCCAATCTATAGAGTTGAGCACACCTAATGGTGTGTGTATATACAATAAAAAACCTACCCCTGGTTGGGGAGCAGCAAATAATTTTGGGTGTCCTAAAAAAGGAAAAAGATCTTTATTGTGCAGATAACTTTAAACTTGTAAGACCCCTATGTGAAGTAGTGATGGTTAAACTCACATGGTTCTGAGCCAGATATGGCAGCCTCAGGTCGTTCTTGCAGTAGTGTACTTGGCACAATCCCCTTCCCAGATTCTGTGGTATATACTCTCAAGGAGACAAAAGAATGGAAGTATAGGAGATAATACTCCTAGTATTATACAGTTGACTTTCAGTTGAATACCATATACCATAAATGACTGCTCACCTTTGCTAGAGCCCAAGGAACCTGGCTCTTGGTATGTTCACTTGTGTGCCTGTTAAGGTGACACAACCCTTCTTTGGAAACAGACAGGTCCTTTACAAAAATGTATTGTACACTAGAAAACACAAATAATAAAAAACTTGCTCAAAAGTGCTTCAAGGTCCTCTGGCTCTCCCTCTTCCGAGACGCCTTTTCGCCCGTCCACCCGGCTTTCTCAGTTGGTATGATGAGATATGAAATGATGATGTACTCTACATTGTAAGCTCATTAGAAGAACCAATGAGTTGTTTGTTCAAAATTTCCCAAACATACTGCACCAAATTGCTCTCCTTTCTAATACAATTCTTTTCTCTCCATTATTGGAGGATACTGACAATACCACTCCACAAGAAGGTAGTGTTGCCGCCTTAAACGCAGGTAAGCCCATACAATTTAGAGCTTTTTTTTCTACAAAAGGCTCCCCAAATGCGAGTGTTTACTACCAATATTCATATCATACAGAGTTGCACTATTATGTTTTTTATATGTCTATATGCTGCCCCGTTGTATATACTAAGGGGTCAGTGTTTGTATCACTTTGCGTTTTTTGGTGGGACATATCACCTAAACACTGAGTATAAACTGAGTGTTTTTTTGTTTTTATTGTGTGATTTAGAGGAGTATTCACAGAGTGCTAGTATTTGCTGTTTTCAAATAATACGTATTCATTTATAATAAAGCGCCAATTTTCACACTATTGTATTTTTCTTTCTTATTGCTAAATTTATCTTTATAATAATGGAAAGCACTGCAGATTAAGTTGGCAATATATACATGACATTAATAATAATGTAAATTAGAGCGTTTATATCAAACTGACCGGCACACGACTTGCATTACCTGCTTTTGTCAGTAGGTGGCGATTTGACCCTAGGAGAAATGCATTATCACGGTTATTTTACCAAATGACAGGAGGCTTCATATTTTTGCTTTAAACTTGTTTTACGAACTCCAACAGCAGCACCAATTTACAAGACAAACTAGAAACCAATCAGAAAACGAGAAGAAGATAATATCATGTAATATAAGGGAACCAGCACATCTCACAGGTTTGGGCTCCTGTAGTCCAGACTGTACTATTTATTTGCCTTACTTGATTTATTTCTCGATTTATTTTATTTTAATTGTGTTTCATCTTTATGACTTAGTTGTGTTACCCGACTTTACATCCCCCATCTGCGGCCCCGTTTTGCCTCGCCACTTTTAGCTACGAAGGAGCTTACTGGGGTTTAAGGGGACTTCCAGAGGCCTAGTGTGACTTTTCCTGGCCTTTTGTGGGTCATGGGAGCTCATCTCCCGCAGACCGGTTTGAGCACAGCCAACATCTTGCTTCATTTATTTATTGCCTTGATTGTGCCCGTTTTTTTCTGTGTGCATCTCTTATTGGCATAAACCACTTATCACATCCTGGCAATCGTAGGGCTTTTCCACGTACTGATCTCTGGACAGTTCTTGTTTTAGAAGGTTGCTTTCTAAAGGATGCGCTGTCCCACCCTGATTGGGCAAATTCTGGGTGAGCCTCAGTTCTGCAGCGTTGCCCGTTTATTATATTGAAACGATTTACGGTCTCTCAGACAAAATTCGCTGCCTGTGAGGGTTTCTAGCCATGGAGGATTCTGTTGACCATCCTCCGTAATATCAGATCGTGATAAACACTGCTGTGGCTGTCAGTTGTAAAGGCATTGTCTAAAGTACTCACACAAATTCCATCAGAATGCATTACATGCCAGAACGCTCAAAGCAGACGAGGGTTGGTAGAGGAACTGGATTTTTTTTCTAAGAGTAGAAATGTGATGTTATCCTGATACCATGTTTAAACGCTGTTAGAAGGGCTCAAAATTGGCATCCAACAGCTTGAAAGACAAGAACCTACTGAAAAGAGCATGCCAAGTGGAGGACATAGACTGTGGTCTGGTGCCTTCCCATTCTTCAGAGGACGAGGACAATGCTCCCCTGCCCTGTGAAAAGAAGAGGACCACCACGCTTTAGATGGGTACCCAAATTTGAATGCTTACTACTATGAAGACCTCCCCCTATGTTAAAGAATCATAGTGGGAAACGTTCAGCGATTCACAGCTGTCCTCTTACCTCACTGATGAAAAGGTTTTCTTGGACGCGAGTGGATGACCGCTATTCGATCAATGGATTATAGAACACCCTTGTTCATTAGAATGTGCTCTTCCTGATCATTTAGCCAATTAAAATCCACTCAACTCTTGCATAGTGTACAGACACTGCAAGATGGAGTGTGTACATCTTCTACAAGACATACTCGTAAAAGACAACTGGTTCACGCATCTGGATGTCCAGGAAGAATATTTGTCGGTACTGGTGATCCAAGTAAGCCACTGGTTCTTGCGTTGGAATGGAGGAACATGTCAGTTAATTTACCTGCCTTTTACGCTGGAGTTCCCACCCTTGGTATTTCACCAAGATGATGAAGATTGTGATGGTTCATCTCAGAGCGGAGGCCTTTTTTTTTCCATTGCCTAATTTACTTTGATGATCTTATGCAACACAGCCTCACGCTTCAGATTGCAATCCACGATTCGCTTATTGAATCGCTGGACTTCTAGATCAAGTCGGATTGGATTCCACCATATCATAGGAAGCACTGCAAACCCGCTCCTTCTTCCAGTACCTGTGCTTTGGTACCAGAAATGTAAATAATTAAAGGTCCAAAGAACCCACCTACCTTAACGGAAGACCCATTCAATTGCCCTACAATGTTTTCAGCAATACAGAGCATTTAATAATTTGTAGAAATAGATCAGGATTAAACTGAGAATATACTCCTGAGCTATTTTGAATTTTTAGGCCAACTGTGGTGATTTAGGTTCCAGATTGGATAAATATAAAAGTAGTTTGCTAAATTTCTAGCATAATAAACTCTATTGAACTACACCAGCTACAATATATCCTCGAAATTCTCCCAAGATGCAACAAAATATAAATGTAAACTTATGCACAATATCACCGTCACAATGTGGAGAGTAGAACAAGACTCTGCATCTCAAATCCAAAAGCTACACATCTGCATATAAAGTTGTTTTAATTTATTTTTACAGGGTTATTTCACCAACATGTCAAATGGTAGAATTCTAAGTGAAATACAAATTTTACACTTAACTGAAAACGTAGCGGACTTGGACAATATTTCCATTTTATTTGTTTTGGCGTAGAAATTCACATGGAATTCTCAGTATTTTAGTTTATAGAATAAGCCTGAAGTACTTATTGATAAAATGGCACAGACTTCACAAAAGCCATATACACAAAAATAAGTCCTGCGCTCAGATTCCCACTACTCGTGGGCAGTAGCAGTGGCCATAGTACACATCAGCCCCAATACATACAATAAAAAAAACAAAGAAAAGACTTGCACGCTATCAGAAATTCCTATGCATATTTAAAGGACCACTGTAAGTGCCAGGTCCCTCTAGTTTTAACCTTGCAGCTGTAAACATAGCAGTTTCAGAGAAACTGCTGTGTTTACACTGCAAGGCTAATCCAGGCTCTAGTGGCTGTCTCCCTGACAGCCACTAGAGGCCACTTCCGCGATTCTCAGTGAGAAAAATTGCACTGAAATGACGCTGGATGTCCTCACAGAGTCCAGAGTCAAATAAGATCCCCATAGGAAAGCATTGAGTAATGCTTTCCTATGGGCGGTTTAAAGGAGTGGGCGGCTCCACTCGGGAGCTGACGTAGGCAGAGGGAGGAGAGGTCACCAGCACCGAGGGAGCCCGGTGCTGGATTAAGGTAAGTGGCTGGACCAATTAAACCCTATAGTGCCAGGACAATGTGTTTGTTTTCTTGGCACTATAGGATGCCTTTAACCCCATAAGGACACAACTTCTGGAATAAAAAGGGAATCTTGACGGAATATTTCCGTCATGTGTCCTTAACCCCTTAAGGACCAAACTTCCGGAATAAAAGGGAATCATGACGTGTCACACATGTCATGTGTCCTTAAGGGGTTAAGGCCATTACATTGTAAGATCACCTGCCATGTCAAGGCCTGGCAGGTGAGCGTACAATTTAATGGTCATTGGAGTAATACTAAAAACCTCCATTTATTTAAATATACACAGGGATTTGGGATAGTGCGCAAGTCACTCTTATTTGGTTTTCACAAAAGCCACAACTCACACCTATCAAACAACATCCACACGGTCACAAACCGATAAGTTGCTACACACAAGTGACAATATAAAGAAGTGCATCGTGGTGACGTTCAGTATATTCACGGTACATTTTTCAGCTTGTTTCCAACAAGAAATGTACAGTTGAAATCAAACACGGTGTTATTTGCATGTGCGGTAGTACTAACATGTTCTGGCATTACCATCCCTCCCTCGTCAATATGCATTTTCATCTCCCCTTACAAGATTCCAGCTGTGTGTGATGTCATTCAATTGTGGATACAGCTGTGCCAAGGAAAACACATTAACAAAGCCCGCAAATTAATTAATGTCACATCACAGCTTTGTTATAAATGTAGCTAATTGCAATGTCTGCAAGCTTCCGTAAAGATCTGAAGTACAACTCCTTTCGACCCTGGTGCCTCAAAAACACATAGGCATGTCAGGATTGGCTAATGGGTATTGTTTAATTACAGATGTTCACTGTTGGCTCTTTTTAAGGTGTGTGTTATTCTCTGATTAAGTCTATCACGTTTATCTAGAAGAAATGAGTCGGATCATTTTATCCAAATTAATATTTCATCCACTGCTCCAAGTTTGTGCTTGTCCTCTCTTTGCATTTTTGTCTGTATAGTACATTTTGCTCAATATTTAAATTTCTCACAGAAATAATTTTAGATTATAAATTATTAATATAATTTATATACAAAGCGAGGTCTGCAGCGAATCAGGTGTTTTTACAAGTGAGCGGATTAACTCCTAACATTCTAAAGAACAGTGATTACTAAATGGTTCTGTGATCTGGATTGCCTTCATGGGTTTGACCATGGTTTGATATATGAATGGTATGGTTTAGGTCGTTTTTAACATTACAATATGAATTTTCAAAACGAAATTGTTGAAATGAATAACAGATCTTTTTTTCGGTCTGGTCCACAGTCACCTGCAACTACATCCCCAAAGTCCCCAGCTCAGACTTCGTTCGGGTTGGGGGGGGTATATTTTATATATTAAATTAATCACACCTGTAATTCTAACTCATGTTTTAGAGCATGGGACGTGTAGACATCCAAGAGAACAATGTGCTATTAATAAAACAATTTTTTTTAAAAAGACCGTCACTAACCAGAAAAAACAAAACAAAAAAAAAAAGAGTCACTATCAGCAATCCTGAACAAAACAGAACTTCATTTTCTTCAAGCAACCGTACATAAATATTTTATTTCGATTAAGTCCGAAGATATGACAGTTTGTGAAAACCTTCTTTGTATCAAAAAACAAAAACAAAAAAAACTGACTATTCTCCATATCTGTGCCCGTGTCCCCATACTGAGGATTTTTGGTAGGGCTTTGTCTTTTCTAATATTTTAAACATGGTAAATAAGCACTCTTCCATTTGTAAAATTCATTTTGACAAATTGTTTAAAAAATATTTTTAAAATATAAAAGCAAGACACAGATGAATTACTGGTGTGCTATATCTAATAATGGCACATGATCATTTCAATCTTAAAAAACAAACACAAAAAAAATATATATATATAGAAGTTGACCATTGCCTTTTTGATATGGATGCAATCTTTTCTTTTGGTGTTGGAGGAAACTTTAAAGATTGCAACTGAGGTAGCCACAAATTGTTTTGACCACAATGGCAAAAAAAGAAATAAAAAAGATTGTGAATACATATTTCTTTTGGAAGTTAATGCATTAAGTGCTCAGTGAAAGCGGGCGCCTGTAATTTTGAATAGGTCTTTAAGTAATACAGGGTTAATTTATATATAAAAAAATACCAACGCCATTGCAGTTTCATCCGCTGTCCTTGACACCCAATTTGATGTGCATTTTAGTGATGTAAAGCTCAGTCCGAAGAAATTTAAGGCTTTCTACAATAGACGACATCTTACAAGATGAAGAATTCTCCTTCTAAACGGCGCAAATTCCAAGAGTCCTAAAATGCCTCAGTCACCAAACTGCTGAGCCCAGACTATTCACAGGGTCACAAACATTTTGTGGAGTCTTTTGGCTTCTACTCAACTTCTCATTAGTCTCTTTGCATCTGGTGCCAATTACGATCTCTGTGGCGCAGTACTACCCCATCCTTATGGCATATGATTGGAGCGATTTGCAGATGGGACAATGTGAAACATTTGAAAAACTCGTAGAGGTGAATGTCTCCGAACGTGTGAACTCTCGAGCCTCTAGAGAAGTTTTCCCAGAAACGATATCACACTGGCTGATACATCATCATGGGAGGCAGGACTAATTCACAGAATTTGGGTCTGCCATGGGCAACGTGTGTAAGACCTCATCCAAAAGCTGCAAGGCGCGGTGGAGGTGGACCTCGATCCAACATGGGGTCTGCTTGATGCTTTGTCGTGGGTAATCTGGACCCCAGCCCTTTACAAAGCTTAGTCGCAAGATACAGAGGCGTCGAAGGTCATCCACGCCGATACCGGCCGCAGCAGACAGACCTATGGAAAAAGCCAAAAGTGCTTAATTTTCCAGCGGACTACTAGTTACTTAGAAAAGGGACTCCAGTCTACTGATAATCTTGCTTGCCAGCAGTGCCAACAGTATAGAAACATTTACAATCTGTTGGATATACCCAATAAAGACAATTTTAGGTACAGGATATATCACTGTACTTCTGAAAGCAGGAATTGTGACTTCAATGGAAGTTGGTTTATAACAGACATAGTTATAAGCTCTTTCAGGGTATATAAAGGGCACATACCGCTGCAATCCTTTGCATATATAGTTTTTGCCTACATATCTTTTGCTTTTGTTAAAAAAAATACAAAAATAAATAAAGTCCTGTATTTCTTGGTACACAATACTCACTGACAGCAGGAGCAATGCCCCCCACGGAGCCCGGTCCAGGGATTGTTCCAGCCACAGCAGCCGCCTGAGCTGCAGCCGCAGCCTGTGCCGTGGCTGCTTGCTGCTGCATCTGCCGATGACACTGCCGTAGATCAAACACCTAGGGTACAGATATTAAACACACAGACACTTTAGGTCCACTAACTGCATGGAATAGTAGTTTGTCAGTAAGCCAGTAACGACACCTGGCTCGAACAGTCATTATCACATCTCAGAGAGTGATAGGAATTTTATTTAAATCAGTTCGTGCCTAAGTCAGCCAAAACCAATTTCAGTGGATGTAGAAGTTAGTCAGTCACCTTAATGTAAGCTCCAGGATATATTTTATGAACAGCATCCCCTGGTGCACGACCAGCTTCTCTGTCTAGGTAATAACTCTGCACAAATACAGCGTGGTCGCTGAGACATCTCATCCAGACATCCCCTTCTCCCCGACACTCCAGTTGCACTCCTTTACCAATGTGCAACCTGTTCCAAAAAAAAATAAAAAAAAAATAAGAATAATACGACAACTCAACCAAAAACAAACAAACAAAAAACAGCACTGTTACATGCAGGATGCCATCATATCATTCCTTGTTGTTTTCCCTTCCTTGTTCTATAGGACATTTCCTGGTCCTCAGGTTCTTACCGAGCTCGCTCACTTGTGTCTGTGCGATGCACATTTGACAGCTGTCCCAGACAAAATCTGTCACCACCAGATGGGTCCACATACCCATCGACCGTGACCACAGGGCAATTAGAGGGAACTTTGAATATTTCTCCAACTTGGACATCCATCTCAAAGTAGGCAACGGAACACCAGAATTCTGGGCCTGGGGAAAGAGGGGAAAAGAGTGGTAGAAACACTGGCAGGTGCCACAGTGTCACTCGTCTGACCATGTTCTTGGAGAGTTCCTCACCTGGGTGGTTGGAGACTTGGTGCTGGTACTGCGGAGGGCTTTGGTGAAGGGGCCCTGAAAGGAAGAGGCAGCAAGAGGTTATGATAAATAGTAAGGTGTAAGTAATTTAAGACATAATAAAAAGGGATAAAGATAAAATCACAATGGGAGATCATTTTCCCCTAGTGCAAGAAAATAATGAAAAAAAATAAACAGACTACATAAAAATACATTTTCACATTTCACTGTAAAGAGACCACCAAAGAAGTCAAGGCTGATGTAATAAGAGACTTACAGTATGGATTTTGATGATGCAGATTTGGTTGTTGGTTCCCCCTCCCGTTCTGCTGGGGTGGGTTAGGGGTATATGCAGCTGTGCTGCTTCCCGTCCACGTGGCTGTAAAATCAGAGAGACAGGTGCAATAGGTGAGGCATGAGTAAGAGACATTCAGCACTGCAAAACATGCATATTCCTGGCATTCTGTAATGAGTTCCTGGTTATTAGTATGCTAGCAGGGACAAAAAAATAATAATCTGTAATCGGTTTGTGCAAAGCTTTTATAAAAAAAGGATCCATGGACATGAATGCCGTCAAAGATGTGAGGGTGGTAACTCACGGAGGTACTGCTGTTTGGGCGGGGATGGGTATCCGTTCTGCTGTGAATTTTGGCTTGGCGTGGAAGGGGGTGAAGTGGTCATCAACGATTGGTGGGAAGGAGCAATCTGCAAGAGTCCATCCCCATGTGTGAGGGGGCCAAGAGGACAGCCAGGAGCAACTGTATGAAAAACAGTAGCTGTTAAAAACAGTATGTAGAAAGCAAATGCATTCAAAATAGACCTGGCCACAAATCTACAACCTGTTGGCAATGCCAGGCTTGAGCACTGCATTCCACATTATCTCCACCTCATATCTATTATTTTTATAGCGCCAGCAAATTCCGTCTACTATAAGAATACAGATCTCTTGGCAGCATTATAGCTTCAAAGCTGCAGGCTGTCCGTCCGTCCGTCCCTGGCTCTAGCTCTCATTCTAGGTTTGGTTATATGAGAAATAAGATTTTCTGAATCCTGTCAAGTATATTACTTTACTTAGAGCCTACTGCACTTGTTAGATTTAGGGATTCTAGGTCAGTAACACACAAAGCTGTTTAAGAGAATTCAGAGAGGAAGAGAAGACAGTCCAAAGTTGGATTTTTTGTATCACAATCACAGTTGGTTCAATCATAGACTGACACAAAGGCATGTCAGTTCATCTGTGTTTGCACATCATACTGATCATTAACAATACTCTAGGTGAGATCTTACCAGGGATCTATAAAGTACTATCACTACCTCTCTATGTCCTCCTGGAGATCTGCTCTATAGAACTGAACGCAATACTCTAGGTGAGATATTACCAGGGATCTATAAAGTACTTTCACTACCTCTCTATATCTTCCTGGAGATCTGCTCTATAGAACTGAACACAATACTCTAGGTGAGATATTACCAGGGATCTATAAAGTGCTATCACTACCTCTCTATGTCCTCCTGGAGATCTGCTCTATAGAACTGAACACAATACTCTAGGTGAGATCTTACCAGGGATCTATAAAGTACTATCACTACCTCTCTATGTCCTCCTGGAGATCTGCTCTATAGAACTGAACACAATACTCTAGGTGAGATCTTACCAGGGATCTATAAAGTACTATCACTACCTCTCTATATCCTCCTGGAGATCTGCTCTATAGAACTGAACACAATACTCTAGGTGAGATCTTACCAGGGATCTATAAAGTACTATCACTACCTCTCTATATCCTTCTGGAGATCTGCTCTATAGAACCGAACACAATACTCTAGGTGAGATCTTACCAGGGATCTATAAAGTACTATCACTACCTCTCTATATCCTCCTGGAGATCTGCTCTATAGAACTGAACACAATACTCTAGGTGAGATCTTACCAGGGATCTATAAAGTACTATCACTACCTCTCTATATCCTCCTGGAGATCTGCTCTATAGAACTGAACACAATACTCTAGGTGAGATCTTACCAGGGATCTATAAAGTACTATCACTACCTCTCTATATCCTTCTGGAGATCTGCTCTATAGAACTGAACACAATACTCTAGGTGAGATCTTACCAGGGATCTATAAAGTACTATCACTACCTCTCTATATCCTCCTGGAGATCTGCTCTATAGAACTGAACACAATACTCTAGGTGAGATCTTACCAGGGATCTATAAAGTACTATCACTACCTCTCTATATCCTCCTGGAGATCTGCTCTATAGAACTGAACCCAATACTCTAGGTGAGATCTTACCAGGGATCTATAAAGTACTACCACTGACTCTATATTCTCCTGGAGATCTGCTCTATAGAACTGAACACAATACTCTAGGTGAGATCTTACCAGGGACCTATAAAGTACTATCACTAACTCTCTATAATCCCCTATAGTATTGTATTCAGTTCTATACAGCAGATCTTACCAGTGATCTATTTAACTCCTTATTACATTCTGGGAGCACACCATATGATTACAGAAAGACGTTAAAGTAGAGAATACCCACCAGAAGGTGACAGAGGCATATTGGGATATATGCTGACGGCAGCCTGTGGACTTTTAGGTAATGTAAGCGGGGGGAGTGGCTGTCGATAGGACTCTGAAGGAGGCATTGGTGGTAGTGTAACCCGTTTGATGGGCGGTGGGAGATCTTGGGGTACAGAGAGACATGAAGACGATTCCATCTCACACTCATGGGTATATTCTTCTTTAACTGAACGACAAGGAGTACTTGCTGTAGGACAATATATTACATTACAAGAAGAACAAGCGTTTTCCGAGGCCATTCAGAAATCAGAAGGACAAGGAAGAACAGCCAAAGCAACAGATATTTCAAAGGATGCACGACAGAAACCATTTACAAAGAAGAGAGAAAAACATTAACAGAGATGTAGAACTGTGTATTCTGCATGCAGCGCACTCACCAGAGCTTGGTATACTCAGTCCTGTAACATAAAGAAAACAACCTTTAATATGGAGCAACAACAACTCATCCAAGGCAGGAATACACTCCAGGAATGCAGAATAAAGGATTGATTGGACGTTCCCACAAACACTCACCGATGCCTGGGGACACCACACGCTCATAGTGATATGGATTAACACAAACACTGTCGTACTTCAGGTCAAAGGCAAATTGACAGAACTTAACGTGCTTCAGCTCATTCTTGTGCAGGTCGGGCCAACGCCACAGTCGTGCATATATAACATGAGGAAATCCCTTCCTGCCAGCCACCTGTATGAGAAAGGATAGCAGAGATCAGATACAAACACTATGAAGATGGCAGCAAGCCTTTTGAGAGGACTGGTCAATAGATCCCTCTAAGTAATTATTTGAGCAATGTTAATTTAAAGTGACTGTCACCTTCTGTGGTCTTTGCTGTATAAAGACCCCAGATGGTGACATTGGCGTGCAGTGGCCTGGGGTCCCAGTAGAGGTTAAAAACATTTATACACTGATCAACCACAACACTGAAAGCACTGACAGGTGAAATTAATAACATCGATCATTGTGACGAGATTGTATGAATTAAGCTGCTACGGCTCTTGCCTTCTCTTAGTAGACACTACCAGACCAAGTGCCCAAAAATCCTACCACCCGGTCACCTATCTGTGCTCAGAGAAAATCTGCTAATTCGGGCAGGCCGTACGGAACTATTCCTCGGCTCATAACTCCATCGCGGCCAGTCAAACGTTTAATCGTACATGGTATAGGGCTCTATTTTACCAGTTAAGGCGCTTGGGGATGAACTATCCAGGAATACCGTATAATTCCATTGTACAGTGCTGTGGATTTTGTTGGAGCTTTATAACTACTACTACTACTACTAATAATAATAATAACGTGGGGTTTACCGATGTCTAAAAGTATGCCTGGATGGGATCTACATTGTTCTAGCTAAGGAGCCCCTGCCGGAAGTCTGTGGAACCCAATAAAGTTTTCCTGACTTTGACAAGGGCCAAAAAAAAAAAAAAAAAAGGCTCTCTCGTCTAAGTCCATTAAACAGAAGAGCTACTGTAGCACCAATTGTTGAAACATTTCAGGCTGGACCATGATAGCATGGTGTCAGAACACACAGTGATCATGGTTTGACCGGTCTGAGGTTACTCGGCCCGGTACGCAGCAGAGTGACCCTGATGTCCCCTTTCCATCACCAAAAGTGCCTTCAATGGGGACGCAAGCATCACAACTAGACCATGGAGCAATGGAAGAATGTTTCCTGGTCTGATGATTCACTTTTTATTTTACATCAGGTGGAATGCAGAGTTAGTGTGCACCTAGGGAAGAGATGGCAGCAGGATGTAGTATGAGAGGAAGGCAGGCTGTCAGACGCAGTGTTATGTTGTGGGCAATGCTCTGCTAGGAAACCTTGGGTCCTGGCATTCATGTGGATGTTACTGGCCATATGCCACCTACCTAGAGATTGCTGGAGATCACGTACACCTATTCATGGCAATTGTGTTCCCTTTGTGTACCTGATGGCTATGGCCTCTTTCAGCAGGATAATGCACCCCGCCACACTGCAAAAAAATTTCAGGAATGATTTGAGGAACATGATAAAGAGTTCAAGGTGTTGCTTTGGCCTCCAAATTCCCCAGATCTCAATCCGATTGAGAATCTCTGGGATGTGCTGGAACAACAAATCCGATCCATGGAGGCTCCTCCTCGCAACTTGCAGGACTTGGAAGGATCTGTTGCTAATGTCTTGGTGCCAGAAACCACGAGACATATTCAGAGGTCTTGTGGAGTCCATGCGTTAATGCATCAGAGCTGTTTTGGCAGCACGGAGGGGACCTACACAATATCAGGCAGGTGGTTTTAATGTTGTGGCCGATTAGTGTTTTAGACAGATGTCTATGGAGGATCCCATGAGAGCCTTCATAGATAATGACTTTTTCTCAAGCCGTCACTAGTGACAGCTGGGGTAACTGACAAAACTGGACAATGACAGCTTTTCCCTTTTGTCAAGCAGAGGAAAAAAAAAATATACATAAGACGAAGAAGTTCCTAATTTGTCTTATGATTTTTTTTGACTGTGTTGGAATTTCAATGAAATATGAGTATTTCATAAAGATTGTACTTCTATGGAATGCTCAATTTTTATTTATCTATTTTTGGGGAGGACAACAAAGCATTACAGCCGGTGAAAGCCTCAAGTATATCCAGAGTGCTCGCTGCTCCCAATAGGACTGTCACAAGTAAATAAAATAAAGAATACCCAGCAACATATACCACACAGGGTACACAAAGGCTACATAGGTCAACATTCAGAGTACTAAAGAGAGGGAAAAAAGTGCGGCAACTCTTTAGGAGTATATGTGTTGTACTAGGCATTTGTTTCCTGTGATTCCACATACTCAATCTATGTTTATTTAATATTTTTCTTTCTGATGTAGTTTCAGTCTATGGTTTGCTAGAGACCATTTTTGTTCATAGTGTTCCACGTTGGCATCTGATCTAATTTTTTTGTGTTATGCCCATCACTCCATGTATCCCACTCAACAATCTTACAAAGGCTATGTGTGTGGGTTATCCATTTTTTGAACCCTTAAGGCTCAGGTTCAGAAACCAGTAAAAGTCCTGGTTTTGTCAGTATTTCCTTTGGAATAGAAATTTGGGAAATTTGGGGTCCTGATTTGGGAACCACTGCCTTAAAGTATCTGACCAGCCAGGACCACGTGTACATGGAATACATACGCATGCGAGTATAGGAAAGTCAAACAGAAATCAAGGAATGGGCACACAGAAAAAGCACAAAAATCATGACGTCCTCTTTGTTATCCTGAGATCTGAATCTAAAGCAGGTTATCCTGAATAAAGACGAGCTTGTATTTTAACTCCGCCATGCTCATAACCGCTGTATAATCGATAAGGCTGCCTCCGTCAGACTGTATGCTACAGGTCAGTATTTACAGAAATCAGACTGACTAAGCTTTACAGTTGCTCTACCTAAATAAATTCCTGACTCGAGCCACCAGTCCTGCAAGTCAGACAGTACTAGTAGAGTATGAGCTCCCACAGTGTTTAGAACTGGGTGTTTGCCTGTTAGCAAAGCCTTCCTGTCCGTACTGTTTATAGTACGCTTGCAGCGCCTGCTTCCCTCCCCCCCTCACACTCCTCTCCCTGGAGGGATCTTTGCAGACAAAACATCCCCCCCCCCTGATCCTGCCAGACAGTGACTCATCAACACAGCCAGCCCAGTTGCTAATTGCTGGGGAGAAGGAAAGTAGAAGACTTGGAAAGCAAGGATAGGGGGAAGAGTTGAAGGAGGAGAGAAAGAGACTTCAGGAATGAGAGGAGGAGCAAGCAAACAGAAAGAGCAGCTGGAATTACTGAGGATTACAGGAGAAACATAGTGTAAAGGCGCTTGGATGCAGCTAGGAGTCAGAAAGAGAATAAAATAAAATAGAAGAGGTGAAGTAGCGTTGGGCCAGGAGCCACAAAGAAGCCAGTCTGAAGCCAAAAACAGAGTCCAGGTAGCTGTAGGCCAGTAGCCAGAATGGAGCCAGTGAGAAGCAATGAGGAAGTAGCCAGAGGCCATGAGCAAATGTAGTAGAGCTAGCCGTAGGCCAGAAGAAAGAAGCAGGCTTGCCAGAGGCATAGAAGGAACAAGCAGCCATAGGCCAGCAGCCCTAAACAAAATCTGTGGGTAGAAATGGAAACAGAGGGAAGAAATAGCTTGCAGCAATGAGGAACTAGACACTGCCTGGTATATAACCAAGATGTTATTCATGGCCATCTATTGTGCTTAGTAAGATAGTAGAGGGGGGGGGGGTTATTTTGCTTCTTGGTGTGTAGCTGGTATTTGACATCAAGTAGAGCTAGCCAGGGAGAAGTTTGACTAGCCATTCCACTAGTCAAGTCAACGTTCTGACACAAGAAATACATTCTGAGGCCAGAATGTTAGTGGCTGAGCCTATGTGCAGTAACAAGACCTCACTACTGGGCTGAACGAGAAGCCTAGAAACAGGGAAAAGGGGCAGTACATGACTTTAAAAGACTTAACTAAAACTATTCATACTGCAGTCTGGAAAATACTTGGCATGTTAATCATACCATACACATTATGCAAACATGCTGCATGCAGTACATGTCTTGTGCTTGAACACACTCTACGTAAGTTATAGGTAACCTTCGGCAATCCAGAGGTTTTTGACTACATCTCCCCTGATGCTTTGCCAGCGTTATGGTTATAAGAGCATTATGGAAGGTGTAGTCCACAACATCTGGAGTGTGGAAGGTTGCCTACTGCTGCTCTATGTGGTGACGCACGTTACATATAGCCTGTGCTGAGAAACATGCACACTCTTCATAAATACGCTATTTGCACACGCTCAGTGACACACTTCATTACGAGTACATGTTCAGCTCCATCAACACACATACACCATGTTGTACCTGCAGTCTTCCGTCCAAGGTGCGCTGGATGGTAACGCACTTGCTGGGATGCACCCCGTTCGTGGTGATGGCAGTTATCAGCGAGTCAAGCTCATCTTTCTTCTCTTTTAGCTTCTTCACCAGGCTCTCGATGGCTCTCTTGGCAAAGCCTTCGTTCTCCCCCCCCTGCCGGTGGCACATCAGGCTGTGCACAATGCTGAGACAGGCGTCATTGCTGTTCGGGGGGGTTAGTGACATGGCAAAGATCTCCTGCAAGACAGAGATTAGCTTTAGATGTCGTATACACCATTTCTAACGTTGTGCGCACACATGTTCAACGAAACACCCCCCCGCATTAACTTGTTAACCATCTGTGTGCTGGGCGACAAAAAAATAAATTTCTGAAGCAGCTGTATTTGAAATTGGCCACCGAGAAAAATAAGCAAAGAAATAATACTTCAGAAATAGACACCGAGTCATCAATTGAAGAATGGATGGGGGGGGACGGGTGGAAGAGAATATGCACACATTAAAATGCTTCATTTTTAATATCAACCAGAAAGCCAATCAAAGAGATTCAAGAGCTTAAAATGAACTGTCTAGTGGGAAAGCTGACTAAAGACAGCAAGCATATTCATTGAGGGGGGATGTCCTGATGACTTAAGAATAAATTCAGAAGGTACGGACTTTTTGGAGAGCGGAGGGCAATGACAAAACGATAAGGAGAATAAGGAGGAAGTGAGATGCCGAGGGGCCACACAAGCAAGCCAGATGCCAGTGATAAGTGGTGCGCATGGGAAGACCGATATCAAGGAAGGGCAGTGTGAAGGGGAGGCCAGACCCCATGTGAGAGATGGCACGCAGGGGAGGCCAGACCCCCGGGGAGGGACGGAGCGTAGGGGAGGGCTGGGAGGCATAGGACACAGTGCTGCAGAAGTAATGGAGGGACAGAGTTGAAGGAAGGTCGGCGCTAGGGAATGATCTATCTAAAATATGCAGAATAGAGAAAATGTAGCAGACGAGATACTTTGGCGTGGAGGGTATAGATGAAGAGAGACAGAGCAGAGGGAAGGTAACCTAGAACTAAAATGTAGCAAAGCAAACCTGTTTTAAATAAGAAACACAGAATGAGAGGTAATGAAGTAAAAGCAGAGATAAAAGAAAGACTGATCGGTGATAGAGGGGTAAAAGAGAAAGCATGAGGTTCTAAAAAAAAAAAAAAAAAAAGATATACTGGGGGTTGGGAGACATAGCCTGCCATGGTAATGACTCAGATCAGCCAGGCTTTCGAGTCTTTCCATAACATTTCCCAACTCTAAAAGAATGACCCAGCATTCCATCACTAGTCCAGGACACACAGAGCTATACGCTGTACCTAGATATATACAGAGAGCATTTACTGCAATATATCCAGTCTAGAGCTGCCATGTTATATAAAAGGAATACATGTCCCCAACAGCTTCTTTGGATGGAGGCTTCACTGTAAACTTTTATGGATCAGCTAAAACAGTGCTTTGCTTTAATACTGTAATATAAAAGGTGGGATGTATTAGAGCTAACCTCATGCCCTCTCAATGTTAATACAGGTTTTCCTATGGCTGAATCCGAGCTGTGGGGGATGGGGATCCGAGGAATGTACTGCTTACAGAAGTCTAGGGTGGAGGCAGGCAGTGGCCACACAGGGTGCTGATTGACAATTTTACTGGCAGGATACCTGCCAGGGAGCACAACGTGTACTGCACAAATACTCACCTGGAGCCCCCCCACTCCCTGGAAGTGAGAAATACCTGTCTAGCAGCAATCACAACTTCAACAAGGGACAACTGCCCAAATAATGCTACATTAACCACTTCAGCATGGGGTGCCCGGAGAGACCCCCTTCATGTTTGGGGTGGGGGGGAATTACCTATATTGCAGTAATGGGACACCTTACCACTCCCAGAACGTTGGCAGTAGGGTTGCCATATTGATCACGTATGCTTGAACACTGTACATACCAATAGGCTCCTTGGAATGTGTAGAATTTAAATATTAAAAAGGAGGGAGAGCAAGTTCTCAATCACTGCAGAATCATGTAGCATGTGAATGCTACATACTGCAGGGCACCACTTTTCTTGCACTGCCCATTTTAAATGTGCCCTCACAAAAAAATAAATTGGTGGGTCTGGAACTCTAGATGAGGTACACGGGTACAAAAATGACTCACTGCTTCCAGCAAGGGATATCAATACTGAAAACAGCTAGACGGTAATAAGATTAGGAAAATGACAAAAAGCAGCAGGGCATGTCTTCATTTTAAACAGGAGGCACAACGGTATAGTAGGAGTGTGACTACGTTAATGCCTGCTATACACAGGGTTATTCACTAAAAGTGAGAACTGCATTCAATTCTGTGTGATTCAAAATAGCCAAACTGAACAATAAATCAGCGATATTGACTTTAAATGTGAAATTCTCTTTGAATTTCCAACAATTCGCACTTTATTGGATTTACCCTGACAATGCAGATTTTGCAAGGACCCACCAAAACTGACGCTTTAGATGCCAGGAGCCACGTCAGTGTTAGACTCTTGCGCATGTGCGAGATATACTGCTGGGTATCACAGAGGATCGAGTCTGAATCCCACAGCCATCATTTGTGAAAGTAGTCCACAGTATTTGTGAAATACTGACAAGTGACAGACCCGCTTTGAGGTTTACTGAGAATGCCAACAGTTTAAAAGGGGTATTTAGTTCCAAATTATTTGGATTTATCTGAAATGAAGACAAGGCATGGGATACAATGTAAATAATGATATTTCCTACCGTTACATCATGTCTACAACAAATTGCAGGCCTCCTAACAGTCCCTATTTCAGGGTCCATTTAACAAAAGAAGAATTGTAACCAGATTCACTATGAACAAATCCAGTAGGAAGCAAATTCTGCGGATAATTTCATCTCCTTTTTGCAGGAGAATCTACAAACACGCACATTATTTGCCAATTGGCAAAGCAAGAAGGCAAATAGGTAAAATAATAATTTAATAAAATAATTACCAAAAAGTTACAAATTACAGCTTCTAGCAGAATTGGCAACTGCCTGCCAGGAAAATCATCAAAATGGAATTGCACACATCCGGCTGGACTAAATTTACATGCTGACAGATGCCTATTCTAACTGTCTTTGAATTGGACCACTCGGTTGTGCACTTCCATACTTTATTTCAGATATCAGCCCTTTGGTTTTAACAGGCAGGCGTAACGGGACACTATAATTACCAGTACAACTACAGTTTAATGTAGTTGTTCTGGTGTCTACTCCCTGTCCCTGCAGGCATTTTCATGTAAACACTGCCATTTCAGAAAAAAAAAAACCACAGTGTTAACATTTCTCCCTAGGGACACTTCACTCAGATGGCCACTAGAGTTCTTCCTGGGTTAGTGCACGTGGAGGCGCTTATCTTTTCCCATAGAGATGCATTGATACAATGCAACTCTATGAGAAAATGTTGATTGGTGCGTTTTGCCATGCATGCGCAATAGCCTCCCAATGCTTTCCCATAGGGAAATTTTGATGATCTCAGCCCAGGGGCAGAGCCAGCGCTGGCAGACATGTGCCGCACCAGATAACCATAATTAAGAGGGGGACCTTAAACATAAAATGTGTTTTTAACACTATAGAATACATGTTTGTATTCATGACCCAACAGTGTTCCTTTAAGTCTAACTAGAAATCAGTACAGGAATATGTGGACAGTGATACATGGAGAACAATGTCTGGATTTTAAAGTCCAAATACACCTAGATAGTATCAAACAATTTTTATAATCTGGACCTAATGTATTTGGGCTTTATTGAATGATCAGTCTTAGCTTGGTCATTTTGGCCTTAATTTCAATTTATGTCAAATTTAGCAAATAATTCTTAAAGAGTTCAGGTTATAAACTCTGCTGAGCTGATCTTAAAAATTAAAGGAACACGATAGCGTAATGGAATAAAAACCATGTATTCTAAACGTTATAGTGTTCCCCTACCAATCCAGGTGTCTCTGCCATACCCTCCCTGATGGTTTAACCCCTTAAGGACACATGACATGTGTGACATGTCATGATTCCCTTTTATTCCAGAAGTTTGGTCCTTAAGGGGTTAAAAGGCTAAGTAAGTTCTTCTTACCTTCTATCCCATGACACAATGGTCTCGGCACGGCCAGCCTGTATCTTCGGCTGAGAGGACGTGGTATGGTCCCTTTAAACACTACTTAGTCCACAAAACATAATCTCTGTAAACTCTAGAAAAAGTAGGGCTGCTAGATCCTCTATGTTGTCCTGGACGCATCATTGATGGGCAGTACATGAAACGTGCTTCCCTGTAGTATGTATATATATATAGTAGTATATATAGGAAACATGGGGGGATGGTTGCACTCACCTAAACATGCTTAAATGGGGTGCTGCTGGGGGCCATATTATACAATAAACAATACACAAGATCCAGCGCACTCTCCTATCTGCTAAACAGCAACTTCAATGTTGACAGATTTTATTAGTTTGTAAAAGTTTTTTTTTGGGGGTACATTGACGTTGTGGCAGGCTTATGCAATGTATGATCATATAATGTAACTAAATCCCCATTTTTTTGCCTAGATTAGGTGTTTAAAAAAAAAAAAAAAAAAAAACACCTAATCTAGGCAAAAAAATGGGGATTTAGTTACATTATATGATCATACATTGCATAAGCCTGCCACAACGTCAATGTACCCCCCAAAAAAAACTTTTACAAACTAATAAAATCTGTCAACATTGAAGTTGCTGTTTAGCAGATAGGAGAGTGCACTGGATCTTGTGTATTGTTTATAGTAGTATATATATATACGTGCTTCCCTGTAGTATGTACTGCAGTGCAGCACGTCTCAGGAAGATATACAGAACATCTGTTGAGAGAAGCCCACCCATATGTATTACAAACTTACCTCTTCATATAATTCATCACTCAGCACGCGTTGCTCCAGCCATAGCTCCAAGTAAGAAGACATGGTTCAACGTATGTCCACAATGGAGGTACCGAGAATAGGTGCTGAGCGTACTGAGAGTACAAAGTGTATGACCTAGACTTAACTGCCACTAAGTGTTTTCAGGTGAATCAAATAAACTCTGTTTCTTCATATCCTGCAAACAGATCAGGTAGCTCAGTGTGGTGAATGGGAAACTGGCATAGTGTAAGGGTTTTTATTTAAACCGGGAACCAACACAGGATATTAGACCAAAATAGTGGAGCTGGTAAAATAGCCAAATTGAAGATATTTTTTCCTATTCAACTAGTTTAGCCTCAAACGTGCAGCACCCTTTCATGTTCTCCAAAAACTGGTTTCAACGTGAACAACTGCACCAGGGTTATTAACTGCCCTCAGAATAGTACACAATTGAAATATGAAATAGACAAGCTGTGGCTATCGCTCAGTTGCAGAAATCTTCCAGATCAGCTCATTTTTGCCATTCGGATTTCAATTCCCTAAAATTGTGAGAGTAGACTGGAGGCACAAACAAGGATTCATTCCTTAAAGGAACACTAATGTTGTAAATCAATGTATTTGTAACAGAGTGTTCCACTGCTTGTTTACACTATGGGTCCCCCATGTGAGAGGGGGCAGACACTCCTCTTTTTAACCCCTTAAGGACAAATGATGTGTGACATTTCATGATTCCCTTTTATTCCAGAAGTTTGGTCCTTAAGGGGTTAAACTATCCTAGTGGATGATGTAAGAACAGCCCAATGCTTCTATAGAAATCACAGAGACCCTACCAGGCATGCACAGCAATCCCTGCACTTAGCCAATCAGATGCTTTCCATACAAAAGCTATGAATCCAATGCATCTCTATGACGAGCAGTGTGATGCTGGACGTTCACAAGGAAGTACATCTCATGGCTGCCTGATTGACAGCCACTAGAGGCAGGCTGACTGATAAATGTAAACATTGTTGTTTTTATGACTGCAGGAACAGCAGCCAGGCACCAAGACCACAAAGAGTATCATTTTATTTGTGATAAGTACATGGATCACCCCTGCAGAAGTTGGCTTTGAGTATATTACAGTCCTGACATTACCTTCCCATACATTATCCATCTATAGATTTATGTAACATATAAACAGAGTACTCATTCTATACAGAGGTAGGCATACGACAGATTAATCAAACACAACTCCCACCACTCTAGGCAAGCGAAAACACAAATCCCATGAACCTCTCCAGCTGATGACCACCTGCCACGACCATCTTCCTCTAACTAGAGGCTTCCCATGCACCTAGAATTGCAAGATTCACCATGTGTTCCAGGAAACGTATCATTTCGTTGGGTGGATGGGTGGTAAATGGAAAGTGCTTCACCACAGTATTATTATTATTTATATAGCGCCAACAAATTCTGCAGCGCTGAAGTGCAAATACAGGCCAGCCATTAATTCTGTATATACCACTATGGGTACAGTGACCAACCATTAATTCTGTATATACCACTATAGGTACAGTGACCCCTTCCTCACACAGAGACCAACCATTAATTCTCTATATATACCACTATAAGTACAGTGGCCCCTTCCTCACACAGAGACCAGCCATTAATTCTGTATATACCATTATGGGTACAGTGACCCTTCCTCACACAGAGTCCAGATGGTAATTCTGTATATACCACTATGGGTACAGTGACCCCTTCCTCACACAGAGTCCAGCCGTTAGTTCTGTATATACCACTATGGGTACAGTGACCCTTCCTCACACAGAGTCCAGATGGTAATTCTGTATATACCACTATGGGTACAGAGACCCCTTCCTCACACAGAGACCAGCCATTAATTCTGTATATACCACTATGGGTACAGTGACCAACCATTAATTCTGTATATACCACTATAGGTACAGTGACCCCTTCCTCACACAGAGACCAACCATTAATTCTCTATATATACCACTATAAGTACAGTGGCCCCTTCCTCACACAGAGACCAGCCATTAATTCTGTATATACCATTATGGGTACAGTGACCCTTCCTCACACAGAGTCCAGATGGTAATTCTGTATATACCATTATGGGTACAGTGACCCCTTCCTCACACAGAGTCCAGCCGTTAGTTCTGTATATACCACTATGGGTACAGTGACCCTTCCTCACACAGAGTCCAGATGGTAATTCTGTATATACCACTATGGGTACAGAGACCCCTTCCTCACACAGAGACCAGCCATTAATTCTGTATATACCACTATGGGTACAGTGACCCTTCCTCACACAGAGTCCAGCCGTTAATTCTGTATATACCACTATGGGTACAGAGACCCCTTCCTCACACAGAGACCAGCCGTTAGTTCTGTATATACCACTATGGGTACAGTGACCCTTCCTCACACAGAGTCCAGCCGTTAGTTCTGTATATACCACTATGGGTACAGTGACCCTTCCTCACAACGAGTCCAGATGGTAATTCTGTATATACCACTATGGGTACAGTGACCCTTCCTCACACAGAGTCCAGCCGTTAGTTCTGTATATACCACTATGGGTACAGTGGCCCTTCCTCACACAGAGTCCAGCCGTTAGTTCTGTATATACCACTATGGGTACAGAGACCCCTTCCTCACACAGAGACCAGCCGTTAGTTCTGTATATACCACTATGGGTACAGTGACCCTTCCTCACACAGAGTCCAGATGGTAATTCTGTATATACCACTATGGGTACAGTGACCCCTTCCTCACACAGAGTCCAGCCATTAATTCTGTATATACCACTATGGGTACAGTGACCCTTCCTCAAACAGAGTCCAGATGGTAATTCTGTATATACCACTATGGGTACAGAGACCCCTTCCTCACACAGAGACCAGCCATTAATTCTGTATATACCACTATGGGTACAGTGACCCCTTCCTCACACAGAGTCCAGCCGTTAGTTCTGTATATACCACTATGGGTACAGTGACCCTTCCTCACACAGAGTCCAGATGGTAATTCTGTATATACCACTATGGGTACAGAGACCCCTTCCTCACACAGAGACCAGCCATTAATTCTGTATATACCACTATGGGTACAGAGACTCCTTCCTCACACAGAGTCCAGATGGTAATTCTGTATATACCACTATGGGTACAGTGACCCCTTCCTCACACAGAGTCCAGCCGTTAATTCTGTATATACCACTATGGGTACAGAGACCCCTTCCTCACACAGAGTCCAGCCGTTAATTCTGTATATACCACTATGGGTACAGAGACCCCTTCCTCACACAGAGTCCAGCCGTTAATTCTGTATATACCACTATGGGTACAGAGACCCCTTCCTCACACAGAGTCCAGCCGTTAGTTCTGTATATACCACTATGGGTACAGTGACCCTTCCTCACACAGAGTCCAGATGGAAATTCTGTATATACCACTATGGGTACAGAGACCCCTTCCTCACACAGAGACCAGCCATTCATTCTGTATATACCACTATGGGTACAGTGACCCCTTCCTCACACAGAGTCCAGCCGTTAGTTCTGTATATACCACTATGGGTACAGTGACCCTTCCTCACACAGAGTCCAGATGGAAATTCTGTATATACCACTATGGGTACAGAGACCCCTTCCTCACACAGAGACCAGCCATTCATTCTGTATATACCACTATGGGTACAGTGACCCCTTCCTCACACAGAGTCCAGCCGTTAGTTCTGTATATACCACTATGGGTACAGTGACCCTTCCTCACACAGAGTCCAGATGGTAATTCTGTATATACCACTATGGGTACAGAGACCCCTTCCTCACACAGAGACCAGCCATTAATTCTGTATATACCACTATGGGTACAGAGACTCCTTCCTCACACAGAGTCCAGATGGTAATTCTGTATATACCACTATGGGTACAGTGACCCCTTCCTCACACAGAGTCCAGCCGTTAATTCTGTATATACCATTATGGGTACAGAGACCCCTTCCTCACACAGAGTCCAGCCGTTAATTCTGTATATACCACTATGGGTACAGAGACCCCTTCCTCACACAGAGTCCAGCCGTTAATTCTGTATATACCACTATGGGTACAGAGACCCCTTCCTCACACAGAGTCCAGATGGTAATTCTGTATATACCACTATGGGTACAGAGACCCCTTCCTCACACAGAGACCAGCCATTAATTCTGTATATACCACTATGGGTATGATGTGGAATTATTAAAAATCTTTATTGTACTTGTACTGAATTATTGTACTAACTCCATTTTGTCCTCCTAACCTGACTTCCTCAATCCTCCATTTTGTCCTCATGACTTAACTTGTTCATTTTAAAACTACATTACGTGACTGAACTTCTCAACCCAATTAGTACAGTAGACAAAGACTGTGTTTCCTTCATGGACAAGTACCAGGAGGTGCTGGCTACTCCTTAAGACTTGCTGGCTACTCCTTAGAGCTTGTAAGATAGTACAGTTTGAAGGCCACAGAACACAGTAGTAATGAAATGTTCTATTCATAAGAGACCTTGCACCTGGACATAAAGCCTGATATCATTGACTGTGTAAAATGACGCTTAGGACCCCCTTGTCCCCCACCCGTGTCCAGAATAATCCCACCTCTGATGGGTGGGCACGGGACTAACCTCTTAATTTTACGAACCAATAGGTAAGACACTAACCCCGTCACTTAACAATTAATCCAATTGATGATGTTTATTTGCTGATATTCTAATAATCAATGATGACGCAAAATGCCTCTTAAAAGGGCCTGCGCGCCCGCTTTTACTGCACTTGCCAATAAACTTTCTCGAAGTTATTTTAACCTGAACCTCGTGTGTCAGACTTAATTACTTCAGCGTATATACGCAATTTAATTTATTGATTTGGACAGGAACAGATAGACTTTGAACATTTTGGTTTACTTTCAAAAAGTACCATAACAACTTGGCGCCCAACGTGGGGCATCGGGCTATGTCCGGCCGGTGAGCCGTCCTAAGGAAGACAAGGGTGGACGGAGGAATCCAGGGGGAAGGAAGGGAGATTGATCACCTCCAGATACACGGTAGAGACTTCTGCAGAGCCACCGGTATGTTCCGGCCCCTTTGATTGACCCGTCCACGTGTCTGTGACTGCTTCCCGGGAGGACATCAAAGACAGGTAATATCTTGCCCGGTGTCTCGTTACTCATTTGTTTACCTGCATTTTAGTCTATCTGTTGCCTGGGTGTGTTCGAATTGTGTTTGAATTGTTTGCCTGTTTCCCCATTTTGAGATAAAGGGGGGGTGGACCTGCAGGGGATTTGCCTGGGGTTCTGTCTTGCTTGTTTTCCCCTTTTTGGGATAAAGGGGGGTGGACCTGCAGGGGATTTGCCTGGGGTTCTGTCTTGCTTGTTTTCCCCTTTTTGGGATAAAGGGGGGTGGACCTGAGGGGATTTGCCTGGGTCTTCAGTGTGTTTGTCTGTTTGTATTTTACCCCTTTTGGGATAAAGGGGGGTGGACCTGTGGATTCGTTCCTGGGAGTCTTCTGTTGCCTGTTTTACCTCTTTTAGGAACCACTGTGCTGTGGTTGTAAGGAAAAAGGGGGGTTGACCTGTGGATGTGTTCCTGGGGGTCTTCTGTTGCCTGTTTACTTCTTTTAGGAGCCTCGTGGCTGTGGCTGTAAGGAAAAAGAAGTTGGTGGAACTGTGGGATCTGTGTAGAATCATAGGTTTCTGTGATCCAATGGTGTGTCACTTTGATAGCCTAGCTAGCTTCACTGTGCACGTTCGGACCATCCAGCTCTAGTTGAGTTGGGGACGTCCTGGCCCGGACCTTTCGGCTCTAGTTGAGCCGGAGATCCACTGGTTATTTAATTGTGGTAGGAGTCTGAGCCTTGTGGCAGGGGACTCAGTTTCCGGGGGGGATTCAGGCAGGTATTGCTTGTTTTTCGCATCACGTGGTAGTGAGACTTATAAGTGGGTTTTATAGGGGCACTACGGGAGTGAGGATAGACGTGGCCACATTCTCGTGGACTGCAGAGTAGAGGGAGGCTGGAAAGGATTTCGGACCGGTGTTAGCTGTTATCCTTGGCCGCTGGTAGTGAGACTTATGAAAGTCGTTCTCCGAGCGGGGACACTACGAGGTTGAGAAAGGTGACTTTGGAGTAAGCACATGTAGAAGGAAAGGGATTATTGTTGATTTTATTTGAACTGTAATGCATGCACTGTATTTCAATTGTATTGTTGTCTTGTCTGTTTTATTAGGAGTCTCATGAACTCCTGTGTCTGTCTCTAAGGATTTTTCCTTGCCTTTCATCTTTTCTACACTTCCTATATTATTATACTATCCACCCCCATTTCTCTTGAAAGAGAAGTGATTGGTCACACACTTCTCACCTCGCTCCAATCCGTGTCTACCACCCCGGGTAGGCGGATTCAGTGACTAGTCTACGTTTTGGGAAGACGCACCTGAGAAAGTCCCACGATTCTCGGGTGGCAGTCGAGCATTGTAGACGTTCTTGTTCAGTTTTCCGTCTCTCTCCCTATATCTAGGACGCTGGTATAGGGGTAAAGGGATTATGGGACAGGATTTAAGCAAGCCCAGTAAGGGCTGGTTAGCATGTGATTTAGTCGAAGACAGAGAGGGTGAGGAAATGGTTAAAGGTGTTGAAAAAATTGCAAAAGTATGTAGAATTGCTGTACCGACATGTGGAAGATTGCAACCAGAAAGTTGGCGTAGGTTACTGACAGAAAAGAAAGGCAAGCTTACAGATAATGGTTTATTAAAGACTGCTGAAGCATGGTATAGAGTAGCGAAGGCTATTCAGCTAGAAGGTTGGATTGAGGAAGAGATAAATCACAAAGGTGTGAAATTGTTTGTGTATCATAATAATTGTGTTGCTGGGGTCTACCCTCAGCCAGCGCCCAAAACCGGCGCCCAGGGAATGTCTATCCCCAAGGTTCAGTCAGCAATAAGTGATAGCCAGCTGACTATGTTCCCCACTCCCAATACCCATCCCATTACCTCCCCTGTCTGCCCGGTCCTGAATTCTGATGGATCTTTCTTTTCCCCTGCCCTATCTTTAACATTCCCATCATCCTCATCCATCCCTACGCTACCTGCTATACCTCCCCCTAACATGTCATCTGCCATTCCTTCCCTACACTCCCTCTCCATTAATGATCCCCTCCCCTCTTCATCCGCCCAGCTAACCACCTCTTCCACACTCACCCCGGCTCCTCCCTCTACACCCACCCCTACCAATCCCTCTCCGTCCCCTCCCATCTCCGCCCCAGTCCAATACCCCACCTCCTTTCCCTCCCCAGCCTGGCCCTACCCCTTCCCATATCCCATGGCCCTGCCCTATCCCGGATATCCACTACCCCTTCCCCAAGCCACTCCCCAGGTTCCGGTTATGCCCAGTCCGGCACAGGTTGCTCCGGGTGTGCCCACATCTAACATGGCCGCCACTCCTTCCCCTAACCCTAATGTAACACCTTTTCCGGCCACCAATATGGCGGCCCCCAGTTCGGCCCTGATGCCGGTAATTCCCGGTGACTACCTATCCCCAGGTTATGACTCGCTAGCCACCCCTGCATCTGGGGCCCGTTCCCAACCACCGATCCTTTCACCTCATGCGGGCCCTGCACCGCGCAAAAGAGCCAACATCATAGAATTCGATGATGACGAGATGGACAGGGTGTCCCATGTCTCATCGGAGCTTGCCGCGGGAGCCCCAACTCATCGTTCTATCGATGACCCCTTTGGCCACAAGGGTCGGGGAGAACAGGCCCCTCCTAAATATGTTGCTTTCAATCCCACCCAAGCTAGTGCTCTAATGAAATCACTCCCTGACCCAGAAAAACAGCCTATGCCCTTCTACCGAGGGATAGTTCAAATTCAAAAGACTTATTCCGCAGCATGGCGTGATCTACTGAGCATTTGTGCTATAAAAGCAGGGGATGCATATTGGCCAAGCATGGCCCGACACCTCAGTACGGATCTGCTCGGCAGTGACGTTGATTACCCCTCCGGAGTAACTTTTTGCACCCAATTAAGAGAATGGGCTAAGGACAAACTTGCGGATCAGGCTGCTGGCCTTACTGATGTTATTCAAGATAAAGGAGAATCAGTGGAAAGGTTTCATGCAAGACTGTATCAAATGTTCACAGATTTGGGGTTTGATCTTACTGACAAGATTCATTCACAAATGCTGTCAGGTGCGTTTGTCCAAGGTGTTAAAGACTCTATACGCAAGGGAATTATTGCTGCGCGTCCTGAATACAAGGTTGTTCCCCTGGATACCCTGCTTTTAGTTGCTAGAGGGTTGGAATCTGTTCAGACCCCAAGAAGATCCAATCCAGCTCCCCTCATGGTAGCTCGCGCTACCCCCGTCACCTCTGGCACCAAGAGAGTCAGGTTAGAAGATGTAACTTGTTTCAATTGTGGGGCTCAGGGACACTACAGAGGCGACTGTCCGGAACCTAAAAAGGAACCAGGGGCACCCAAGAAGTTCTCTAAGCCTGCCCCAGGCCCCAGGACCGAGACAAAGGTTCCAATTGTTGAAGAACCGGACGATTAGGAGACTGGCAAGCCTGTGTCTGTAACCCCTGTAATGGCAGTGTCTACAGGGGATAAAGGGGGGCCACTCGCCACAGTGACTTTGCCTATTGAAGGCCACCCTACCACATTCCTTGTTGACACAGGTGCAGCCCGTAGTGTTCTGCGAGAACAAGACCTGCCAGACCCATCTTTTCTGTCAAATATCGATGTCTCTTGTGTTGGAGTGGATGGCCAGCCGAGACATAGCCCCCTAACAACTCCGCTGCGAGTTGGTTCTAGCCTGCTCGCTCGCTTTGTAGTATCCTCCACATGCCCCATTAACCTGTTAGGTGCTGATGTCCTCTCACGCCTGCAAGCATCCATCACTTTTACCCCGGATGGGCAGGTAGAAATGTTTACACCTCTGTCTGTATCAGACACTTCAGCCCTATGCTCTTTGCCTCTGATGCTGCATTTAGAAAAGCCCCGTGAGGAGGCAGCAGAATTAAGGTCCAATTTCCCAGAGGAATTAAAAACACAGGTGCCCGCTAAGTTATGGTCCTCAGGCCCAGAGGACATAGGTCACCTAAATGTTCCCCCTGTGGTGGTAAAGCTTATTTTAGGAGCTAAGTTACCAAGAAAACCACAATATCCATTAAAACCAGCACAGTCTGCTGCAATTTCTGTCCACATCAAGGCACTCTTGGGGAAGGGTGCCCTTGTCAAATGTAAATCTGAATGCAACACCCCGTTATTTCCTGTGAAAAAGAAAACTCCAAAGGGTGAGCCAGAGAAGTACAGGATGGTTCAGGATCTCCGTGCTGTTAATGAAGCTACCGTCCTGGACACCCCTCTTGTACCAAATCCTCATACTCTGCTCTCTGGAGTCCCACCATCTGCAAAATTCTTCACAGTTATTGACCTGGCCAATGCCTTTTTTAGTGTCCCACTGGACCCATCCTGTCAATACCTGTTTGCTTTCACTCATGAAATGCAACAATATACCTGGACTGTCATGCCCCAAGGGGCACAAAATTCTCCGAGTCAATTTGCTAAGGCCATGGGCACCATTCTTGACCCATGGCAAGCTGAGCACCCAGAAGTTGTCCTGCTTCAGTATGTGGATGATCTATTGCTATGTGGAGATGATAAGCCCACTACTGAAAGGTGTTCACTTAGTCTTCTTTCCTATTTGGCAGAACAGGGATGTAAAGCTTCCCTCATCAAGCTACAATTCTGTCAATCTTCAGTGATCTTCCTTGGACATTGTCTATCTCAAGGTACCAGACATCTTACTCGAGACCGGGTAAGAGCTGTGCTGGACATTCCGCCTCCAAGGACTTCTAAGTCCCTTCATGCCTTCCTAGGCCTCATTTCCTACTGCAGAGCATGGATCCCAGAAGCCTCTCTGCTCATGCAACCTCTCTATGATGTTCTTAAGTCTGACCCATTCTGTCTGGCTGCTCAAGCTCTGGACAATTTCAATGCCCTCAAACGGGCCATCGCCTCTGCTCCTGCCTTGGGCCTGCCTGACTACTCCAAACCTTTCAAATTATTTGTCTCTGAAAGACAAGGCCATGCAACGGGAGTCCTCACCCAAACTAATGACTTAAGAGGCCGCCAGAGGCCTATTGGATATTTCTCATGTCAACTGGACATTGTGGCCAGAGGGACTCCTTCCTGTCTCAGGGCTGTTTTTGCTGCAAGAGAACTCATAGAAAGAACCTCAGACCTAGTCCTTGGCCACCCTCTGGTTGTTTTGGCCCCTCATGACATTTCTGCCATCATCAACCAAGTCCAGCTCAAGCACGTGTCTCCAGCCAGACATCTGCGCTTACAGTGTCATCTTCTTTTGCCTGACAACATTTCCATCCAAAGATGTCAAGTGCTTAATCCGTCCACTCTTCTTCCACTCCCTGAGGGGGGTATCTATTATGGATTTATCACGGATGAAACCTACATTCACCTGCTCTGTGGATGTATCAAGAAAGTCATGCATCCACATTTGACATTTTATGAAGGCGAAAAACCTCTCTGTGAAGGCCCAGATCACGCCTTCTGCACCACGTGGTACAAACCGAACATTACTCCTGAACCTTGCTATGAAGATGAGCTTTACCACCGGACCGATGTAAAGCTTACTGCACAAGACTTCTATTGTGACTCTGAAGGCAATAGCATGGTCTTGATCCAGCTACCTCAACAACTTAACTACCTTTACCGTCATTGGGACACTGCTATCCCACATATTCCTGTTACCAAGTTGAAGACAAGGTCATGGAATGATCTTGGGCCCATGGCAAAACTATGGGCCACCATGAATGAAGAACAGCTACAGGAAAATGGTATTGTCAAATACCCAACAACTGACCTTCTAGAAGCATGGCCACGCCATTTCCTGGAAAAGGAATTTCAAGATCTGGTCATAAAGAATGATTATGACCCAGAAACACCTCATGACTGTTTTGAACAGATGAAAATGGAAACAGTGCACTTACCAACTGTGCATGAGAACCCATTACCAGATCCGGATTTTACCCTGTTTGTGGACGGATCGAGATATGCCGATGAAGGAGGAACATATCACACAGGATATGCCGTAACCACAACAGATGAAATTATTAAATCATCATCCTTACCGCCAGCAATGTCTGCGCAAGAAGCTGAATTACAGGCTCTGACTTCAGCATGCAAAATTTCCGAAGGAAAACGTGCCAATATCTATACAGATTCAAGATATGCTCTGGGTGTGGCACTTTACTCCCTAAAGAAGTGGCCGTTTTGAAAGTTAAGGCCCACGGGAAATTGGATACAGATGAAGCAAAGGGCAACCATTTGGCTGACCAAGCTGCTAAGTTAGCGGCCAGGGATCTGCAGGAAGTGGATGAAGAAGTGTCCGGACAACAAGAAGAAGAAGTCCCTATTTTTGCTCTGCAAACTCTTCCTACTGATTTGCGAATCTTACAAGAACAACAAGCTGCAGTCACTCCTGAAGAAATCCAGAAATGGAAAAAGAAAGGAGCTGTCCAAAAGGACGGAATATATTATAACAACTTCAAATTTTGTCTCCCCAGAAATTTGTATCCAGCAGTTGTCCAATGGGCACATGGGCCTGCACACCTGTCAAAAGAATTGATGGCCGCTCTCATACAGAAGTATTATGAAGCACCTGGAATCACAACATTGATCAGTAGCTTCTGCAAGGCCTGTGTCATTTGTGCAAAATGCAATCCAGGAAGACCAGTCAAGGTGCCTGCAAAGAACCTGGCAAAGCCCATGTACCCCTTCCAACGAATTCAAATTGACCACATCCAAATGCCCAAGAGTGGGCCCCATGAATATGCACTAGTAATAGTGGACATGTTCTCAGGTTGGCCAGAAGCCTACCCAGTGGCCAATATCACTGCAAAGACAACCGCAAAGCGCCTAATTACAGATATTGTATGCAGATTCGGACTCCCAGAAGTCATTGAGAGCGATCAAGGCCCAGCCTTTACAGCAACTGTGACTAAAGAAATGTGGACCGCTCTAGGGGTGACTCTAGCCTTCCATACCCCTTACCACCCACAAAGTAGTGGTAAAGTGGAGCGCATGAATGGCACCCTAAAAACCAGAATGTTAAAAATGTCACAAGAAACAAAGATGCCCTGGCCAGAAAGTCTGCCAATAGCTTTATTTAGTGTTAGGCACACACCTAGAGGGAAGCATTCACTGTCCCCATATGAAGTTCTATTTGGGACAGCACCCAGGCTAGGTTGTTATTATCCACAGCAGTTACAGCTCCAATCAGATGTTTTAGTAGATTATGTAACTGAACTTGCAAGTGTTTTAAACAAAATACATGCCCAAGTTTTCTCTTCAATTCCAGATCCCGAATTGGATACAGGTTCCCATAACCTGCTTCCCGGAGATTGGGTCCTGGTCAAGAAGTTTGTGCGGAAAAATACCCTAGAACCGAGATTTGACGGTCCATTCCAAGTTCTCCTGATTACCGCAACCTCCGTCAAATTGGCCGGTAGACCAAATTGGATCCACGCTTCCCACTGCAAGAAATCTTCTGCCCCAGAGGAAGCGAATATCGCACAAACATGTATCTCTGGTACATCTTCTCCTTAATTAGCCTTATGAAGGCCCAGCAAGTAGCCATTACCAAAGATATTAGTGGGTACACCTTCTGGTATAATTCATCGTGCACCCAGGTGGCTACTTACACCTTTGACTACTGTGATATTGTAGAATGCCCATTTCCCACACCACAAATCCAGAGCATCTATAGAGATATCCCTCATTCGAAAGACCCATATGTTTGTGTAGTTGACAAGCAATGGGGGCACAATTGTGACCATTGGGGGGCAGCGGGATGGAATGCCGGGCCTGCCTGGGGTTACAAACCAAAAAGTGCCGTAGCTAAAGTAGATGATCATGGTAGATCGCTTCTCCAGAGAATGACTTTAAGAAAGCCTGGGGGGAGCACACCAATGAAATTAATCCTTAACATTGAGCACCCAAGCCCAACAGATGCAGACCAGTATGTGATGGGAATGTACTGGAAAAGGGGTTCCTACCAGAAATTAGGACATTTCTACCTCAAAGATATGTGCAACTCTTCTGAGTGGCAAGGGGCCACCCATATGGTCCCCAATCCATTAAAACCTCATATACAGACCTTTCAGGACATGATGGCCATTGCTAACCCCACCTTTGAAGATACCATGGCCGCTGAAACAGGTTTTAATGATGTAAATTTATGGTTAGAATGGATGAAATATAATGCTAATAAGCATAATAGAACTGCATGTTACGTGTGTGGCGGTGCCCGGCCTCACCTGGGTACCGTACCTTTAATCCTACCCGTAGATATAGAAGAATGTATTTTAAGCCTTTTTGCCTATCACTATAATTTTAACAGGTCCATATGTATTGCATGGACAAAGGAGTATCCTCTCCTAGCCAACGATGTCAAACCCCCTGATGGTATTACCGTATATAAAGGTAATTACACGTGCTATGCCATGTACGATGGTATTGGTAAATTTGTGGGTAACTTCTCCAAAGGTTATTGTGCTACATACAGAACTGTTCCTGTACGCTTGCTGCAACACCATACTAGGTCACTAGGAGACATTTACTGGTTGTGTGGGGATTTACAGCTGAGATCCAGAATGGATACGGAATGGTGGGGAGAGTGTACTTTGACTAAGGCCATTATGCCTATACATATTATTTCTGACACACACCTCAACACCCATGAGTTCAGCCACACTAAGGTTAAACGTGACGCCCCAGTGAAAGGAAGTTTTGATCCTCATGTATATATTGATGCCATTGGAGTGCCCAGGGGGGTGCCCAATGAGTTTAAAGCTAGGGATGAAGTTGCTGCAGGATTTGAATCAATTTTTACCATAGTTACCGCAAACAAGAATCTAAATTGGATAAATTACATTTATTATAATCAACAGCGTTTTGTCAATTACACCAGAGACGCCCTCCAGGGGTTGGCCGAACAGTTACAGGCCACATCCCAAATGACTTTCCAGAATAGGATGGCCCTAGATATGATCTTAGCCGAAAAAGGAGGGGTTTGTAAGATTTTGCCCGACACTATGACATGTTGTACCTACATCCCAGAAAACACAGGCCCTAATGGTAAAGTCACACTAGCTATAGAAAAATTAAATGACCTGTCTGAAGAGTTAAAAAGGAATTCTGGGATAAAAGATCCCTGGGAAAGATGGTTTGGTTGGATGACAGGATGGCAAAAGGCTTTAATGCAGATTGGTATGGCTATACTAATTTTTCTTTTTATCTTTGCTCTTCTCTTTTGTTGTGTCCTCCCATGTCTGAGAAAATCCCTCATGAAGACTGTTGACCAAGCGGCACCCACTTTCACCCATCTCGAAGTTGATGACCAAGAATTTCAAGACATCAACTCACCCTGTCTGCCGCTGCAAATTATCCCCTTTGTTGATAAAGTGCAGGAATTCTAGGAAGGGACTAGATTAGGGACAGCATCTGTCAGTGAATGGTAAAGGCCCCATGTGGAGAAGTGGTGGGTTAGCTGCCATGGGATACCCTTGGGTGTGAAGCGTTCGAGAGCCATACTGATGGATGGTTAGCCTATTAGGGTCAGATCTAGGGACAGCCTTGCACTTTGCATTAACATCTAGCTAGCGGCCACGGGGTTTCTGTGCCTTTGGGTTAACACGTCTTCTGATACTAACATAATAAAGTTTTATCTCTTAGAATCTAACATTTCATAGGGGGGACTGATGTGGAATTATTAAAAATCTTTATTGTACTTGTACTGAATTATTGTACTAACTCCATTTTGTCCTCCTAACCTGACTTCCTCAATCCTCCATTTTGTCCTCATGACTTAACTTGTTCATTTTAAAACTACATTACGTGACTGAACTTCTCAACCCAATTAGTACAGTAGACAAAGACTGTGTTTCCTTCAAGGACAAGTACCAGGAGGTGCTGGCTACTCCTTAAGACTTGCTGGCAACTCCTTAGAGCTTGTAAGATAGTACAGTTTGAAGGCCACAGAACACAGTAGTAATGAAATGTTCTATTCATAAGAGACCTTGCACCTGGACATAAAGCCTGATATCATTGACTGTGTAAAATGACGCTTAGGACCCCCTTGTCCCCCACCCGTGTCCAGAATAATCCCACCTCTGATGGGTGGGCACGGGACTAACCTCTTAATTTTACGAACCAATAGGTAAGACACTAACCCCGTCACTTAACAATTAATCCAATTGATGATGTTTATTTGCTGATATTCTAATAATCAATGATGACGCAAAATGCCTCTTAAAAGGGCCTGCGCGCCCGCTTTTACTGCACTTGCCAATAAACTTTCTCGAAGTTATTTTAACCTGAACCTCGTGTGTCAGACTTAATTACTTCAGCGTATATACGCAATTTAATTTATTGATTTGGACAGGAACAGATAGACTTTGAACATTTTGGTTTACTTTCAAAAAGTACCATAACAGGTACAGTGACCCCTTCCTCACACAGAGTCCAGCCGTTAGTTCTGTATATACCACTATGGGTACAGTGACCCTTCCTCACACAGAGTCCAGATGGTAATTCTGTATATACCACTATGGGTACAGTGACCCCTTCCTCACACAGAGACCTGTCATTAATTCTGTATATACAACTATGGGTACAGAAACCCCTTCCTCACACAGAGTCCAGCTGTTAATTCTGTATATACCACTATGGGTACAGAGACCCCTTCCTCACACAGAGTCCAGCCGTTAATTCTGTATATACCACTATGGGTACAGAGACCCCTTCCTCACACAGAGTCCAGCCGTTAATTCTGTATGTACCACTATGGGTACAGTGACCCTTCCTCACAACGAGTCCAGATGGTAATTCTGTATATACCACTATGGGTACAGTGACCCTTCCTCACACAGAGTCCAGCCGTTAGTTCTGTATATACCACTATGGGTACAGAGACCCCTTCCTCACACAGAGACCAGCCGTTAGTTCTGTATATACCACTATGTGTACAGTGACCCTTCCTCACACAGAGTCCAGCCGTTAGTTCTGTATATACCACTATGGGTACAGTGACCCTTCCTCACACAGAGTCCAGCCATTAATTCTGTATATACCACTATGGGTACAGTGACCCTTCCTCACACAGAGTCCAGATGGTAATTCTGTACATACCACTATGGGTACAGAGACCCCTTCCTCACACAGAGACCAGCCATTAATTCTGTATATACCACTATGGGTACAGTGACCCCTTCCTCACACAGAGTCCAGCCGTTAGTTCTGTATATACCACTATGGGTACAGTGACCCTTCCTCACACAGAGTCCAGATGGTAATTCTGTATATACCACTATGGGTACAGAGACCCCTTCCTCACACAGAGACCAGCCATTAATTCTGTATATACCACTATGGGTACAGAGACTCCTTCCTCACACAGAGTCCAGATGGTAATTCTGTATATACCACTATGGGTACAGTGACCCCTTCCTCACACAGAGTCCAGCCGTTAATTCTGTATATACCACTATGGGTACAGAGACCCCTTCCTCACACAGAGTCCAGCCGTTAATTCTGTATATACCACTATGGGTACAGAGACCCCTTCCTCACACAGAGTCCAGCCGTTAATTCTGTATATACCACTATGGGTACAGAGACCCTTTCCTCACACAGAGTCCAGCCGTTAATTCTGTATATACCACTATGGGTACAGAGACCCCTTCCTCACACAGAGTCCAGCCGTTAGTTCTGTATATACCACAGTGACCCTTCCTCACACAGGGTCCAGATGGTAATTCTGTATATACCACTATGGGTACAGAGACCCCTTCCTCACACAGAGTCCAGCCGTTAGTTCTGTATATACCACTATGGGTACAGTGACCCTTCCTCACACAGAGTCCAGATGGTAATTCTGTATATACCACTATGGGTACAGAGACCCCTTCCTCACACAGAGTCCAGCTGTTAATTCTGTATATACCACTATGGGTACAGAGACCCCTTCCTCACACAGAGTCCAGCCGTTAATTCTGTATATACCACTATGGGTACAGAGACCCCTTCCTCACACAGAGTCCAGCCGTTAATTCTGTATGTACCACTATGGGTACAGTGACCCTTCCTCACAACGAGTCCAGATGGTAATTCTGTATATACCACTATGGGTACAGTGACCCTTCCTCACACAGAGTCCAGCCGTTAGTTCTGTATATACCACTATGGGTACAGAGACCCCTTCCTCACACAGAGACCAGCCGTTAGTTCTGTATATACCACTATGTGTACAGTGACCCTTCCTCACACAGAGTCCAGCCGTTAGTTCTGTATATACCACTATGGGTACAGTGACCCTTCCTCACACAGAGTCCAGCCATTAATTCTGTATATACCACTATGGGTACAGTGACCCTTCCTCACACAGAGTCCAGATGGTAATTCTGTACATACCACTATGGGTACAGAGACCCCTTCCTCACACAGAGACCAGCCATTAATTCTGTATATACCACTATGGGTACAGTGACCCCTTCCTCACACAGAGTCCAGCCGTTAGTTCTGTATATACCACTATGGGTACAGTGACCCTTCCTCACACAGAGTCCAGATGGTAATTCTGTATATACCACTATGGGTACAGAGACCCCTTCCTCACACAGAGACCAGCCATTAATTCTGTATATACCACTATGGGTACAGAGACTCCTTCCTCACACAGAGTCCAGATGGTAATTCTGTATATACCACTATGGGTACAGTGACCCCTTCCTCACACAGAGTCCAGCCGTTAATTCTGTATATACCACTATGGGTACAGAGACCCCTTCCTCACACAGAGTCCAGCCGTTAATTCTGTATATACCACTATGGGTACAGAGACCCCTTCCTCACACAGAGTCCAGCCGTTAATTCTGTATATACCACTATGGGTACAGAGACCCTTTCCTCACACAGAGTCCAGCCGTTAATTCTGTATATACCACTATGGGTACAGAGACCCCTTCCTCACACAGAGTCCAGCCGTTAGTTCTGTATATACCACAGTGACCCTTCCTCACACAGGGTCCAGATGGTAATTCTGTATATACCACTATGGGTACAGAGACCCCTTCCTCACACAGAGTCCAGCCGTTAGTTCTGTATATACCACTATGGGTACAGTGACCCTTCCTCACACAGAGTCCAGATGGTAATTCTGTATATACCACTATGGGTACAGAGACCCCTTCCTCACACAGAGACCAGCTGTTAATTCTGTATATACCACTATGGGTACAGTGACCCCTTCCTCACACAGAGTCCAGATGGTAATTCTGTATATACCACTATGGGTACAGAGACCCTTTCCTCACACAGAGTCCAGCCGTTAATTCTGTATATACCACTATGGGTACAGAGACCCCTTCCTCACACAGAGTCCAGATGGTAATTCTGTATATATGTCAGGATCGGGACAGGGATCCAACACGCAAAGTACAAACAGGTACAGGGTACGTATACCGGTCCTTAGAATGGCCGGGCTAACGTACAGAGAGTATAGAGAATGGTCAGAGACAAGCCGAGGTCGAGGGAACGAGAAGACAGGTAAGCGAGGAACAAGCCGGGTCAAGGATAACGGAGGTAAACAGAGTAAGGAAACAAGCCGGGTCGAAACCAAAAGGATAATAGAGAAACACCAGAGCACTGTGTGACTAGACAGGCTAGAACCACGACAGGGCAATGAGCAACAGGGCGAAGTATGTTTAAATACCCTGGCTAGAGAGGATAGACACGCCTCCGACGAAACCTGATTAGTCTGTCTCGGACTGAGTGACAGGTCGTTCCGGATTGGCGTGATGACGTCGGCCTCCGGGCACCATGCTACAAAAGGAAGAGACTCCCTCGCGGCCGGCGTTTGTGTGACCGGGTCGACCGCGAGGAACAGAGGAAACATGGCGTCCGGACGGATGAACGTCTAAGTCTCTACCTCTCTCGGAGGTAGAGACTTCAGGTACCCTGACAGTACCCCCCCCCTCAGATACGCCCACCGGGCGGAAAGAACCGGGACGAGATGGAAAGCGAGAGTGATACGCCCTGCGGAGACGAGGAGCATGAACATCCTCCTGAGGTACCCAACTCCTCTCCTCAGGACCGTATCCCTTCCAATCGACCAGATATTGTACTTTCCCCCGGGAGATACGAGAATCAATAATAGAGTTAACCTCATACTCCTCCTGACCCTCCACCTGAACAGGACAAGGAGGGGCTGTTGTGGAGGAGAACCTGTTACAAATAAGAGGTTTCAGCAACGACACATGAAACGAGTTAGGGATGCGTAAGGTATCAGGAAGAGCTAGACGATACGCAACTGGATTGATACGAGACAACACCCTGTAAGGTCCAATATAACGGGGAGCGAACTTCATGGAGGGCACCTTTAAACGGATGTTCCTCGTGCTCAACCATACCCTATCACCCGGAACAAAGAGCGGAGCCGCCCTTCTACGTTTATCAGCATGTTTCTTAACCAGCATAGAATTGTGCGTAAGGATTTGCCGAGTTTGATCCCACAACTTCCTCAAATTAGCAACATGAACATCAACCGACGGCACCCCCTGGGAAGGAGAAGCCGAAGGAAGAATAGACGGGTGAAAGCCATAATTCATGAAGAAGGGGCTTGAATGAGTAGAATCGCAAACGAGATTGTTGTGTGCAAACTCTGCCCAAGGAATCAAACCGACCCAATCATCCTGGTGTTCGGAAACAAAACATCGCAAATATTGTTCAATTTTCTGGTTGGTACGTTCAGCAGCTCCATTAGACTGAGGGTGATAGGCAGAAGAAAAGTTCAATTTGATACCAAGTTGCGAACAGAAGGACCTCCAAAAACGGGAAATAAATTGGGAACCTCTGTCAGACACAATTTGAGAGGGTATCCCATGTAGGCGAAAAATCTCCCTAGCGAATATCTCGGCCAATTCGGGAGAAGATGGAAGTTTAGGCAGAGGAATGAAGTGTGCCATCTTAGTGAATCTGTCAACCACGGTGAGGATAACAGTCTGTTTTTTAGAGATAGGTAGATCGACAATAAAGTCCATGGCCAAGCAGGACCACGGCTTCTCTGGAACTTCTAAGGGGTGCAGGAATCCACAAGGAAGCGTATGAGGTTGTTTGGTCTTAGTACAAACCTCACATGCAGCGATGAAATCTTTAGTATCCCTACGTAAAGCAGGCCACCAGAAATCCTTAGAGATCAACGCAAAAGTCTTGCGAATACCAGGATGTCCCGCCATCTTGCTGTTATGGAAACACTGCAACAGTTCCAGTTGAAGAGCAGGAGGAACGAAATGTCGACCCACAGGAGTCTGTCTAGGTGCTAAATGTTGTAGCTTAACGATCTCGGCCAGTAACGGAGAATGAATCCTGAGATTCGTATTAGCAACAATATTGCATTTCGGGACTATAGAGGAAAGGACCGGCTCAGGTACAGTAGAAGGTTCATACTGGCGAGATAAGGCATCGGCTTTAGAATTTTTTGAACCAGGCCTATAAGTCAGCACATAGTTGAAGTGAGTCAGGAATAAGGACCAACGAGCCTGCCTAGAGGACAGGCGCTTAGCCTCCCCAATGTAGGACAAGTTCTTGTGGTCCGTCAGGATAGTAATAGGGTGTAAGGTTCCCTCTAATAAATGTCTCCATTCCTTTAAGGCTTTAATGACTGCTAAGAGTTCTCTGTCGCCAATGTCATATCTGCTCTCAGGGCCCGAAAGTTTCTTAGAAAAAAAACCACATGGGTGCAATGGTTTATCTACCCCCAATCTTTGTGACAGAACCGCCCCTACTCCTGTCTCAGAGGCATCGACCTCGAGCAGGAACGGTAAGGTCGTATCCGGATGGACTAGTATTGGAGCAGAAGCAAAAAGTTCTTTGAGACTCTTGAAAGCAGCTAGAGCATCAGTAGACCATGTCTTAGTATCCGCCCCTTGTTTGGTCATATTGGTGATGGGCGCAATAATAGACGAGTAGCCCTTAATGAAGCGTCTATAATAATTAGAGAAGCCAATAAATCTCTGAATAGCTTTGAGTCCCTGAGGCAATGGCCAATCTAAAATAGACTGGAGTTTGTCAGGATCCATCTTAAAGCCCTCCCCAGAAATCACGTATCCAAGAAAGTCTATCTGGGTCTGGTCAAAACTGCATTTCTCAAGTTTACAGTACAAACCATGTTGTAAAAGTTTGTGTAATACCTGTCTGACTTGTCGATGGTGGGTCTCAATCTCTTTAGAGTGTATGAGTATGTCATCCAGGTAGACAATAACACAATCATGTTGAAATTCCCTAAGAACTTCGTTAATCAAATCTTGGAAAACTGCAGGTGCGTTACAGAGACCAAAAGGCATGACCGTATACTCATAATGACCATAGCGGGTATTAAACGCTGTCTTCCACTCATGGCCTTGCTGAATTCTCACCAAGTTGTACGCCCCTCTGAGGTCCAACTTGGTGAAAATCTTAGAGCCCTTTAACCGATCAAAGAGTTCTGTAATCAAGGGGATAGGATAGGCATTCCTGATGGTTATTTTATTCAACCCTCGATAATCGATACAAGGTCTGAGTGACCCATCCTTCTTCTTAACAAAAAAGAACCCAGCCCCGGCAGGAGATGAGGATCTCCTGATAAATCCCTTGTCTAAATTCTCCTGAATATACTCCTCTAAAACAGCATTCTCTTTAGTGGATAGAGGGTATACATTGCCCCTAGGAGGCATGGTACCAGGTAATAGGTTAATTTTACAATCAAAGGACCTGTGTGGAGGTAGAGTATCAGCGTTCTTTTTATCGAATACTGCCTTTAAGTCCATGTACAAAGGAGGTATCTGTCTCTCTTTAGGCTGGGTAGTAGTGTCAGGTGTGTAAATTACAGCCAAAGGGGATACCTTCTGTAAACACCTCTCCTGACAACCCTGACCCCACGAGAGTATCTCCCCTAACTCCCAATCGATAGTAGGGTTATGTCTCTTTAACCAAGGATACCCCAGGACTATGGGAACGGAAGGGGACGAAATAAGCATAAGAGATATACTCTCCTCGTGTAAGATACCAACAGACAGGCTCATGGATATAGTCTCACGAGTAATAACAGGCTCGAGTAGTGGTCTACCATCAATGGCCTCAACGGCCAAGGGGATCTCTCTTAACTGGGAAGGAATAGTGTGCTTAGTGGCAAAGGCTTGATCGATAAAATTCTCAGCAGCGCCGGAATCTATCAATGCCACGGTCTTAAGTACTTCCCTCTTCCATGTTAAAGAAACTGGTAGTAAAAGCCTGTGATTTTTGTAATTATGCGTAGAGGACAAAATAGAAACACCCAAGGCCTGTCCTCTAGAGAAACTTAGGTGCGGGCGTTTCCCGAGCGAACAGGACAATTCAGGCGTAAATGACCTCTGACTCCACAATACATACACAATCCCTCCCTTCTCCTGTACAGTCTCTCCTCTTCTGAGAGATGAGTATTGCCTATCTGCATAGGTTCAGGAATTAGTGAGGTATTGGACTCAGGACTTAGAAATGCAGGTGCTAATTTAAAGGCAGGTCTTAGGTTCCTCTCTCGAGTGTTCTGTCTTTCTCTTATACGTTCATCAATACGAGAAATGAACGAAATTAAGTCCTCTAAATTCTCTGGTAGCTCCCTAGTAGCAATTTCGTCAAGGATAACATCTGATAACCCGTTCAAGAATACATCCATATAAGCCTGTTCATTCCACTTAACTTCTGACGCCAGAGACCTGAACTCTAGTGCATAATCCACTAATGTTCGGTTCTCCTGTCTCAGGCGCAACAGTAATCTGGCTGCATTGACCTTTCTACCAGGGGGGTCAAAAGTTCTTCTAAAAGCAGCTACAAAGGCAGTATAATTGTATACCAACGGGTTATCGTTCTCCCATAATGGGTTAGCCCATCTCAGAGCTTTCTCAATGAGTAAGGTGATAATAAACCCAACCTTTGCCCTATCGGTAGGATAGGAGCGAGGTTGCAATTCAAAGTGAATGCTGATCTGGTTTAAAAAACCACGACACTTCTCAGGTGACCCACCATAACGTACAGGTGGAGTAACACGGGAAGAGGCACCTACAGTAGCTACCTCTAGGCCTGAACCTACAGAGGAAATAGGAGTAGGACGCGTCTCCTCTGGAGGATTATTAGCACGAGACAACAATGCCTGTAGTGCTAAGGCCATTTGGTCCATTCTGTGTTCCATGGCGTCAAACCTGGAATCAGAGGAACCAACCTGACTGTTTGTACCTGCAGGATCCATTGGCCCTGTCGTAATGTCAGGATCGGGACAGGGATCCAACACGCAAAGTACAAACAGGTACAGGGTACGTATACCGGTCCTTAGAATGGCCGGGCTAACGTACAGAGAGTATAGAGAATGGTCAGAGACAAGCCGAGGTCGAGGGAACGAGAAGACAGGTAAGCGAGGAACAAGCCGGGTCAAGGATAACGGAGGTAAACAGAGTAAGGAAACAAGCCGGGTCGAAACCAAAAGGATAATAGAGAAACACCAGAGCACTGTGTGACTAGACAGGCTAGAACCACGACAGGGCAATGAGCAACAGGGCGAAGTATGTTTAAATACCCTGGCTAGAGAGGATAGACACGCCTCCGACGAAACCTGATTAGTCTGTCTCGGACTGAGTGACAGGTCGTTCCGGATTGGCGTGATGACGTCGGCCTCCGGGCACCATGCTACAAAAGGAAGAGACTCCCTCGCGGCCGGCGTTTGTGTGACCGGGTCGACCGCGAGGAACAGAGGAAACATGGCGTCCGGACGGATGAACGTCTAAGTCTCTACCTCTCTCGGAGGTAGAGACTTCAGGTACCCTGACAATATACCACTATGGGTACAGAGACCCCTTCCTCACACAGAGACCAGCTGTTAATTCTGTATATACCACTATGGGTACAGAGACCCCTTCCTCACACAGAGTCCAGCCGTTAATTCTGTATATACCACTATGGGTACAGAGACCTCTTCCTCACACAGAGACCTGTCATTAATTCTGTATATACCACTATGGGTACAGAAACTCCTTCCTCACACAGAGACCAGCCATTAATTCTGTATATACCACTATGGATACAGAGACCCCTTCCTCACACAGAGACCAGCCATTAATTCTGTATATACCACTATGGGTACAGAGACTCCTTCCTCACACAGAGTCCAGATGGTAATTCTGTATATACCACTATGGGTACAGTGACCCCTTCCTCACACAAAGTCCAGCCGTTAATTCTGTATATACCACTATGGGTACAGAGACCCCTTCCTCACACAGAGTCCAGCCGTTAATTCTGTATATACCACTATGGGTACAGAGACCCCTTCCTCACACAGAGTCCAGCCGTTAATTCTGTATATACCACTATGGGTACAGAGACCCTTTCCTCACACAGAGTCCAGCCGTTAATTCTGTATATACCACTATGGGTACAGAGACCCCTTCCTCACACAGAGTCCAGCCGTTAGTTCTGTATATACCACAGTGACCCTTCCTCACACAGGGTCCAGATGGTAATTCTGTATATACCACTATGGGTACAGAGACCCCTTCCTCACACAGAGTCCAGCCGTTAGTTCTGTATATACCACTATGGGTACAGTGACCCTTCCTCACACAGAGTCCAGATGGTAATTCTGTATATACCACTATGGGTACAGAGACCCCTTCCTCACACAGAGACCAGCTGTTAATTCTGTATATACCACTATGGGTACAGTGACCCCTTCCTCACACAGAGTCCAGATGGTAATTCTGTATATACCACTATGGGTACAGAGACCCCTTCCTCACACAGAGTCCAGCCGTTAATTCTGTATATACCACTATGGGTACAGAGACCCCTTCCTCACACAGAGTCCAGATGGTAATTCTGTATATACCACTATGGGTACAGAGACCCCTTCCTCACACAGAGACCAGCTGTTAATTCTGTATATACCACTATGGGTACAGAGACCCCTTCCTCACACAGAGTCCCGCCGTTAATTCTGTATATACCACTATGGGTACAGAGACCTCTTCCTCACACAGAGACCTGTCATTAATTCTGTATATACCACTATGGGTACAGAAACTCCTTCCTCACACAGAGACCAGCCATTAATTCTGTATATACCACTATGGATACAGAGACCCCTTCCTCACACAGAGACCAGCCAGTAATTCTGTATATACCACTATGGGTACAGTGACCCCTTTCTCACACAGAGTCCTGCCGGTAATTGTACAGGCAAAGTGATTCCTTTTTCTTGTGGGGGCCAACCAGTACCCAAGCCAGTGCCTCTGCAGACATTGGTGATACTATCTGAACACTCGGACCAGCTGTCAGTGCCACAACTTCCAGGATAAAGCCTTCATCACACACAGACCAACCGGTAGCCATGTTATTACAAGACCGCTACAACGATCTCTTCCTTTTGCAAAAATCTACCGTGATGCCTTCTTTACACAAAGGGCTGCTGGTACTCAGTCAAACACGTTATGGAAGACTTTGCAGATATATACATAAATGTTGTTTACAATGCATGCAATGTGGGGAACAGAATAACTCATAAAATATCTTCAGTGCAATAAGTACGAACATTAAAGGATCACTATAGGGTCAGGAACACAAACATGTATTCCTGACGCTTTAGTGTTAAAACCACCATCTAGCCCCCCTGGGCCCCTCATGCCTCCATGAACATAGTAGAAATCTGTCTGTATTCAAGCCTGAAGCTGTAACTCTGCATGCTGTTAGACTCAAAAACAGGCAGTCTGCTGACATCATTAGAAGTGGTGGCCTGATCCAATCACAGTACTTCCCCATAGGATTGGCTGAGCCTGACCAGTAGGCAGATGAGGGGCAGAGCCAGCATGATTCAAACACAGCCCTGGCCAATCAGCATCTCCTCATAGAGATTAATTGAATCAATGAATCTCTATGAGGAAAGTTCAGTGTCTGCATGCAGAGGGAGGAGATGTTTGGATGCATTTTAGGCAGCCATGACCCAGGAAGGATCTCTAACAGCCATCTGAGGAGTGGTAAACACTGCATTTTGTCTGAAAAGACAGTGTTTACAGCAAAAAGCCTGAAGGTAATGATTCTACTCACCAGAACAAATGCAATAAGCTGTAGTTGTTCTGGTGACTATAGTGTCCCTTTAAATTGATAACCAATTCCCAAGAAACCCACTGGGACACACTAGGACTGCAGCAAGGCCTCCAGAAATATTAGGACAGAAAATGTTAAACAGCTGGGGGACGGCCGAGGCTGGCAATGGGCTTAGTTCACAGTGAGAACCAATAGAGACTTGGGGTCAAGATAGCAGTATGGAGGAGGAAGGGGCGAGCTGGAGAAACAAAATATGGTAATATGTTTTAGGGGCACGGAGAAGTTAATGAGAGTGTAGCTGGGAAGTTAGTATAGAGGAGTTGGTGCTGAGCAAAAGCACACAGTCCAGTGGGACAGGAGGGGAGCATTGGGCATCTGAGTGACCAGATTTACAGGAATACAGCAGACAAACCGGTGGGAGCTTGGAGAGCAGACTGGGCAAGCGTAGATAGTAGCTGTGTGGCAAATTAGCTGAGATGAAGTTAGGCTGAAGTGGGAGGCCATGAGTCAGTGTAATCGTTCTTAGAGGATTACTCCATGCATCATGAGCACTTTAGTGATCTGAAGTGGCCATAGAGCCTGGAGTCTTTATGTGCAGTGTTTTACTAGGAGTATCTCTTTAGAAGAACATTACAAGCACCATAATCACTACAATGTGTTAGAACAGTTCGACTTTGTATGTAGGGAGTGCCAGGCATCACCTCCTGCCTCTACTAGAGCCTTCTCTTTAGCCATAAATTCTCTGTCTGAGCTAAGCCCAGTGGTGAAGAGTTTAGCCTATTTGCAGATAGCGATCAGCTAACACATTCAGCCATTAAGCTCAGGAAAGCTAAGCAGGACCATCCGTCTTGTCTGAAGGTTTAGAGGAAGTGGGGAGCAATGCCCAGCATATCCTAGAAGAAGTCAAAATGACTACTTAAAGTGGTTGTGTGGGGCGCCAGGGCACCCCTTGAATTATAACAATCATGCTCACAAAAGGGTCCACTACAATTATTATTATTATTTTATTATTTATATAGCGCCAACAAATTCCGTAGCGCTGTACAATGGGTGGACTAACAGACACATAATTGAGATCAGACCACTGGACGTACAGGAACAGAGGGGGTTAAGGGCCCTGCTCGATGAGCTTACATGCTAGAGGGAATATATATACAATAATATATTCTGTCTGTTTCAACCAGTGGGGGGGGCTCACACATAGGTCAAGATCAACTTTTGGTATGAGGGGGTTAACCTCAGTTGGTACCCAGTGGAGAGGAAAATGAACTAGTATTAGTAATATTTGGTGGGGAGTTTGGTGGAAATTATGAACCAGGATTAGTAATTACTAGTGGGTAGAAGAATGAACCAGGATTACTTATTAGTAGTGAAGAGAGGGAATGAAAAGGCAGCTAGTGATGGTGAGAAGCAATGAACCAGGCTAGTAACTAGTGGTGGGATGTAAAGATAACCAGGATTGGTAAATAGTGGTGGGCAGTAAAGATAACCAGGATTAGTAACTAGTGATAGGGAGATGAAATGAATCAGCCTAGTAACTAGTGATGGGGAGAGGGGTGAACCAGGCTACTTACTATTAATGGGGGGAGGGAATGAGCCAGGCTAGTAACTAGTGATGGGGAGAGGGGTGAACCAGGATTAGTAATTACTAGTGGGTAGAAAAATTAACCAGGATTAATTATTAGTAGTGGAGAGAGGGAATGAAAAGGCAGCTAGTGATGGTGACAAGCAATGAACCAGGCTAGTAACTAGTGGTGGGAAGTAAAGATAACCAGGATCAGTAACTAGTGATGGGGAGAGGGGTGAACCAGGCTACATACTATTAATGGGGGGAGGGAATTAGCCAAGCTAGTAACTAGTGATGGGAGTGGGGTGAACCAGGCTACTTACTATTAATGGGGGGAGGGAATGAGCCAGGCTAGTAACTAGTGATGGGAAGTAAAGATAACCAGGATCAGTAACTAGTGATGGGGAGAGGGGTGAACCAGGCTACATACTATTAATGGGGGGAGGGAATTAGCCAGGCTAGTAACTAGTGATGGTGAGAGGGGTGAACCAGGCTACTTACTATTAATGGGGGGAGGGAATGAGCCAGGCTAGTAACTAGTGATGGGAAGTAAAGATAACCAGGATCAGTAACTAGTGATGGGGAGAGGGGTGAACCAGGCTACATACTATTAATGGGGGGAGGGAATTAGCCAGGCTAGTAACTAGTGATGGTGAGAGGGGTGAACCAGGCTACTTACTATTAATGGGGGGAGGGAATGAGCCAGGCTAGTAACTAGTGATGGGAAGTAAAGATAACCAGGATCAGTAACTAGTGATGGTGAGAGGGGTGAACCAGGCTACTTACTATTAATGGGGGGAGGGAATGAGCCAGGCTAGTAACTAGTGATGGGAAGTAAAGATAACCAGGATCAGTAACTAGTGATGGGGAGAGGGGTGAACCAGGCTACATACTATTAATGGGGGGAGGGAATTAGCCAGGCTAGTAACTAGTGATGGTGAGAGGGGTGAACCAGGCTACTTACTATTAATGGGGGGAGGGAATGAGCCAGGCTAGTAACTAGTGATGGGAAGTAAAGATAACCAGGATCAGTAACTAGTGGTGGGAAGTAATGATAACCAGGTTTAGTAACTAGTGGTGGGCAGTAAAGCTAACCAGGATTAGTAACTAGTGATAGGGAGAAGAAATGAATCAGCCTAGTAAACTAGTGATGGGTGGAGGGATGAACCAGGATTAGTAATTAATGATGGAGGGGGATGAACCAGGCTAATAACTAGTGGTGTGGGGGGTTAATAACTAGTGGTGGGGAGGTTAATAACTAGTGATGGGTGGAGGGATGAACCAGGGTAGTAACTAGTGGTGGGGAGGAGGGATGAACCAGGATTAGTAATTAGTGATGGAGGGGGATGAACCAGGCTAATAACTAGTGGTGGGGAGAAAGGATGAGCCCAGGCAGACTAGCTCTGCGATAAGAAAGAATGAGCGAGGGTTACTAAGAAGGGTTTGATAGAGGGGGAAAGCGATCCCGTAACGTTGTTTAGTAAATAATCCTCATTTAGGGCAGATACTCACAGTTTGGGCAGTGTGTTCTTCAGCCTGCAGTGCTGGACCTCCACAGCATCCTCACCCAGCCAGGCCGGAGACTGACCCTCCTACTGACACTCCCCCACAGATAGGTACCTCCCTGTGCTGTCTCTACATCCCCCGACAGACAGACCCTGCACTCTACTGACTGTCTCTCTAACTCTAACCCTCACTCACACACTCTGTCACTGACTTACTAACTCTATCCCTCACTCACACTCTCTGTCACTGTCTCACTAACTCTAACCCTCACTCACACTCTCTATCACTGTCTCACAAACTATCCCTCACTCACACTCTATCACTGTCTGACTAACTAGCCCTCACTCACACTCTATCACTGTCTCTCAGTCTCTCTATGTGATTTTGTCTCAGTCTAACAGTAGCTCCCTCTATCACTGTTTCCCTCTCTCTTTTTCAAACTCTTCCTCATCCTCAATACTAAACTTGTGGCCTTCACTGGTTTATATCTCTAAATCCCTGCTCGCAATCTCACTGTCTGTCTCTGTCCTGTGCTCACAATCTCACTGTCTGTCTCTGTCCTGTGCTCACAATCTCACTGTCTGTCTCTGTCCTGTGCTCGCAATCTCACTGTCTGTCTCTGTCCTGTGCTCACAATCTCACTCACTGTCTGTCTCTGTGCTGTGCTCACTCACTGTCTGTCTCTGTCCTGTGCTCACACTCACTGTCTGTCTGTCTCTGTACTGTGCTCACAATCTCACTGTCTCTGTCCTGTGCTCACACTCACTGTCTGTCTCTGTCCTGTGCTCACTCACTGTCTGTCTCTGTCCTGTGCTCACACTCACTGTCTGTCTGTCTCTGTACTGTGCTCACAATCTCACTGTCTCTGTCCTGTGCTCACACTCACTGTCTCTGTCCTGTGCTCACACTCACTGTCTGTCTCTGTCCTGTGCTCACAATCTCACTCTCTGTCTCTGTTCTGTGCTCACAATCTCACTGTCTCTGCTCACACTCACACTCCCCCTGTCTCTGCTCACACTCCCCCTGTTTCTGCTCACACTCACACTCCCCGTCTCTGCTCACACTCCCCGTTTCTGCTCACACTCCCCGTTTCTGCTCACACTCACACTCCCCCTGTCTCTGCTCACACTCACACTCCCCCTGACTCTGCTCACACTCACACTGTCTCTGCTCACACTCACACTCCCCCTGTCTCTGCTCACACTCACACTCCCCTGGGTGAACTAGTTGCTGCCCATAATAACAATAGGTAATGCCGGGGTCCAAGTCGGGAGCTTCTGAAAGAATTAACCAATCAGAGCACGTCTTCCATCACCCTGAACGACCACCAGCCAACCACAGGCTTCGTACCTTACGGGCGCTGTCTGCTCCTGTCTGACGCTCTGTGCTCTTGTTTACTTTAGGTTTTAAGGTGGAACAGAGCTTTCCCAGAGCTTTCCTGGTTATACATTACATTATACAGAGTATATTTTATATAAATTATATACATTACATAGAGACAGTGTACATTATACAGAGTATACATTATACAGAGTATACATTATACATTATATACATTACATAGAGACAGTGTACATTATACAGAGTATACATTATACAGAGAATACATTATACAGAGAATACATTATACATTACATAGAGACAGTGTACATTATACAGAGTATACATTACATAGAGACAGTGTACATTATACAGAGTATACATTATACAGAGTATACATTACATAGAGACAGTGTACATTATACAGAGTATACATTATACAGAGTATACATTATACATTATATACATTACATAGATACAGTGTACATTATACAGAGTATACATTATACAGAGCTTTCCTGGTTATACATTACATTATACAGAGTATACATTACATAGAGACAGTGTACATTATACAGAGTATACATTATACAGAGAATACATTATACAGAGAATACATTATACATGACATAGAGACAGTGTACATTATACAGAGTATACATTACATATAGACAGTGTACATTATACAGAGTATACATTATACAGAGTATACATTACATAGAGACAGTGTACATTATACAGAGTATACATTATACAGAGTATGCATTACATAGAGACAGTGTACATTATACAGAGTATACATTATACAGAGCTTTCCTGGTTATACATTACATTATACAGAGTATACATTATACATTATATACATTACATAGAGACAGTGTACATTATACAGAGTATACATTATACATTATATACATTACATTATACAGAGTATACATTATACAGAGTATACATTACATAGAGACAGTGTACATTATACAGAGTATACATTACATTATACAGAGTATACATTATACAGAGTATACATTACATAGAGACAGTGTACATTATACAGAGTATACATTATACATTATATACATTACATTATACAGAGTATACATTATACAGAGTATACATTACATAGAGACAGTGTACATTATACAGAGTATACATTACATTATACAGAGTATACATTATACAGAGTATACATTACATAGAGACAGTGTACATTATACAGAGTAAACATTATACATTATATATATTACATAGAGACAGTGTACATTATACAGAATATACATTATACAGAGCTTTCCTGGTTATACATGACATTATACAGAGTGTACATTATACAGAGTATACATTATACATTATATACATTACATAGAGACAGTGTACATTATACAGAGTATACATTATACAGAGTATACATTATACATTATATACATTACATTATACAGAGTATACATTACATAGAGACAGTGTACATTATACAGAGTATACATTACATTATACAGTGTATACATTATACAGAGTATACATTACATAGACAGTGTACATTATACAGAGTAAACATTATACATTATATACATTACATAGAGACAGTGTACATTATACAGAGTATACATTATACAGAGTATACATTACATAGAGACAGTGTACATTATACAGAGTATACATTACATTATACAGAGTATACATTACATAGAGACAGTGTACATTATACAGAGTAAACATTATACATTATATACATTACATAGAGACAGTGTACATTATACAGAGTAAACATTATACATTATATACATTAAATAGAGACAGTGTACATTATACAGAGTATACATTACATAGAGACAGTGAACATTATACAGAGTAAACATTATACATTATATACATTACATAGAGACAGTGTACATTATACAGAGTATACATTATATACATTATATACATTACATAGAGACAGTGTACATTATACAGAGTATACATTATATACATTATATACATTACATAGAGACAGTGTACATTATACAGAGTATACAATACATAGAGACAGTGTACATTATACAGAGTATACATTACATTATATACATTACATAGAGACAGTGTACATTATACAGAGTATACATTATACATTATATACATTACATTATACCGAGTATACATTATACAGAGTATACATTACATAGAGACAGTGTACATTATACAGAGTATACATTACATTATACAGAGTATACATTATACAGAGTATACATTACATAGATACTGTACATTATACAGAGTAAACATTATACATTATATACATTACATAGAGACAGTGTACATTATACAGAGTAAACATTACATAGAGACAGTGTACATTATACAGAGTAAACATTATACATTATATACATTACATAGAGACAGTGTACATTATACAGAGTAAACATTATACATTATATACATTACATAGAGACAGTGTACATTATACAGAGAATACATCATACATTATATACATTACATAGAGACAGTGTACATTATACAGAGTATACATTATACATTATATACATTACATAGAGACAGTGTACATTATACAGAGTATACATTATACAGAGTATACTTTACATAGAAACAGTGTACATTATACAGAGTATACATTACATTATATACATCACATAGAGACAGTGTACATTATACAGAGTATACATTACATTATATACATCACATAGAGACAGTGTACATTATACAGAGTATACATTACATTATATACATTACATAGAGACAGTGTACATTATACAGAGTAAACATTATACATTACATACATTACATAGAGACTGTGTACATTATACAGAGTAAACATTATACATTATATACATTACATAGAGACAGTGTACATTATACAGAGAATACATTATACATTATATACATTACATAGAGACAGTGTACATTATACAGAGAATACATTATACATTATATACATTACATAGAGACAGTGTACATTATACAGAGTATACATTATACATTATATACATTACATAGAGACAGTGTACATTATACAGAGTATACATTATACAGAGTATACTTTACATAGAGACAGTGTACATTATACAGAGTATACATTATACATTATATACATCACATAGAGACAGTGTACATTATACAGAGTATACATTACATTATATACATTACTTAGAGACAGTGTACATTATACAGAGTATACATTATATACATTACATAGAGACAGTGTACATTATACAGAGTATACATTACATAGAGACAGTGTACATTATACAGAGTGTACATTATACAGAGTATACATTACATAGAGACAGTGTACATTATACAGAGAATACATTATACATTATATACATTACATAGAGACAGTGTACATTATACAGAGAATACATTATACATTATATACATTACATAGAGACAGTGTACATTATACAGAGTATACATTATACATTATATACATTACATAGAGACAGTGTACATTATACAGAGTATAAATTATACATTATATACATTACATAGAGACAGTGTACATTATACAGAGTATACATTATACAGAGCTTTCCTGGTTATACATTACATTATCCATAATATACATTATACAGAGTATACATTATACAGAGTATACATTATACAGAGCTTTTCTGGTTATACATTACATTATACATAATGTACATTATACATTATATACATTACATAGAGACAGTGTACATTATACAGAGTATACATTACATAGAGACAGTGTACATTATACAGAGTATACATTATACAGAGTATACATTACACAGAGACAGTGTACATTATACAGAGAATACATTATACATTATATACATTACATAGAGACAGTGTACATTATACAGAGAATACATTATACATTATATACATTACATAGAGACAGTGTACATTATACAGAGTATACATTATATACATTATATACATTACATAGAGACAGTGTACATTATACAGAGTATACATTATACAGAGCTTTCCTGGTTATACATTACATTATCCATAATATACATTATACAGAGTATACATTATACAGAATATACATTACACAGAGCTTTTCTGGTTATACATCACATTATACATAATGTACATTATACAGAGTATACATTATACAGAGACAGTGTACATTATACATAATATACATTATATAGAGACAGTATACATTATACAGAATATACATTATACATACTATACATTATACAGAGTATACATTATACATAGCTTTCCTGGTTATACATTACATTATACATAATACACAATTTGCAGAGTATACATTATACAGAATATACATTATACTTAATATACATTATACAGAGCTTTCCTGGTTATACATTACATTATACATAATATACATTACACAGAGTATACATTATACATAGCTTTCCTGGTTATACATTACATTATACATAATATACATTATACAGAGTATACATTATACAGAGTATACATTATGTAGAGTAGTTGGGTACCCCTGAGGGGAAGCAACTGGGTGTGTGTCTAGGTGCGAAAAGTAGACCTAAGCTGGTCAAGTGAAAAAGGGCGCCCCCTGGTGCATAACTATACATATGTACAATGAAGTTATAAAACGTAACCTTTACTGGTGGCTGTAATAAAAAACTCTAATAGAGAGTTTAAGAAAGAAAATAATAGTAAACTTAAAATAGGAGGATACGTGTCTAGAAGGGGATAAATATCCTAGCGGTATCACCTGGAGGATATAGAGCTAGATAAAGCTAGAAATCCCCCCAACCTGTATAGTTCGTCTCTTACGAGCAATCCCAGCTGGAATTGCCAAAATATAAATGAGCCGTTTCTGTAATCGCTAAATACAATTCCTATATATAGAGTGCTTGCTTGTAGCAAAAAATATGTGCACACTGAGGAAAAAATTGTAACAGAGAGTAGCGATAGAAAGGCTTCACGTATTCAACAGCTAGTCTAAGTAAAGTAAATACAAGGATACATAGTGGCAGTTTGCACAGTATCTATTGCAATACTGTCGCCAGGGGACGGACAACAAAGAATGGGAGAAAAAATCTAAGGTCTAGTTGACAGCTCTGTGAAGAGACTGACCAGCAATATAGATTGCGGGATCTGACAAAAGGTTGAAGAAATCCCCGTCACCCACAATTTCCCCGTCCCCTTACTAAATCGTACGAAGTTCTAATGATACTGAACTGGCTAGCTGATCTTAATGAGAAACTAAACTGGTCGGAGTCCAAACTTGAACTATCCTCCCTACTGCTACCTAACACGTGTTTCGGCGCTGCTAAACGCGCCTTCGTCTGAGGCTAAACAGTGGGTCAAAGCATCTGGGGCTCCTTAAATAGCCCCCTGCGTTTAATTCATGCTGGGAGTGTGTGTACCGCGTTCGCGCCAGGATTGGCCGATCGCGGGTGAAGCCCCGCCCCTAATGACGATTCCTCCTTCGATTGGTGTATGTCTGGTAAAAAAATATAGTGTGTCTGTTAACCATGTGTGTGCCAATCTCACACGGCCATGGAGTTAGACACATCACATCACATCCAGGCAGACATTTCCAGGGAGTGAAAAGTCATCATTGATAGATTAGGATGGGTGTGTAAATAGACTACGAGTTTATTGGGCTTATATATCGATTACAGTGGAGCACAGTCGTGATGGTCACTGGTTCCAATGTTGGTTCCTAATTAAACCAAGGACTTAAGTTGAGCCAAACTCTAAGTGGTGGTGATTATATTGGTTAAGATATCAGGACAGTTATATGTCAGAGTATTGGGTCAACGTCTAGTGGATGTTTCCCCACTCTTGGGTTCATATTTGTTATCCTGCCCAATAAAGGAGTCCGACGGGAGGAGAGGGGGGGGGGGGGGGGTATTGAGTGGTGTCCAATGGGACTTGGTGGCTGCAAAATAACAGTGGAGCCCATGAATATGACACCGCAGTGTCAATATTGGGTCAATCCTAAAATTAAGGGACTATTATTGTGTGCCATTAGATGGATATGGATCTTTACACTGTGGCCCAGCATGCGTATGTGGGGTTCGGAGATCCATCGATGCTTTGACTAGAGTTAAGTGAATAAAGTAAAATATATACAAAACCAGGATTGATAAAGGACGAGTGAACCAAATGTTACTATTTTGTTTGGTACCTTAAAATAAAGATCACAAGACAAAGGTTTGTGCTTAACTACTTTCATTTTCTCATATACTTTAAGACAAGTTAATGCTAAACCCATACAGCATTCAACATGGTGTTTGCGATATTCTGCGATATTATTTGGCTGCCATACAATACTGAATAATGAAAATCGGTTATAGCAGGCGAGTACACAGCTGATATATAGTTGAAGCTTACATTATAACCTCGAGTTGTGCCTGCCTCTTTCTTTGTTTGTAACGTATTAAACAAGATAATGCTAATAAACATGTTGCTCGTTAGGGTATTTACTATGTGAAGCAATAAGGGCTTATAGTAACGTGAAGCAATAAGGGCTTATGATATGCTTTGGTATTTGTGCCCATGACTTAAAGAAATACAAGTGATGCTGGCTATGAACAGGTTGCAACTGAGGATGGGACAACTTCTGGTATTTAATCTGAACCGAGTAGACATGGGTAATGTTGCGGACGTTAATCTAAACAATTCTAACAGTCATGTTGCTGGGCAGAGTAATTGCTTGGCGAAGTGGTAGAAATCATAGTATGCTCTGGTATCTGCGTCCATTACTTAACCCCTTAAGGACCAAACTTCTGGATTAAAAGGGAATCATGGCATGTCACACGTCATGTGTCCTTAAGGGGTTAAAGAAATACAAGTTATATAGGCTATGACCATGTCGTAACTGATAACAAACAGAAGCTGTGAATTAAACTGGTCTAGTTAGGCATGAACACTTATGATTAAAGGGACACTATAGTCACCTGAACAACTTTAGCTTAATGAAGCAGTTTTGGTGTATAGAACATGCCCCTGCAGCCTCACTGCTCAATCCTCTGCCATTTAGGAGTTAAATCCCTTTGTTTATGAACCCTGGTTACACCTCCCTCCATGTGACTTGCACAGCCTTGCATAAACACTTCCTGTAAAGAGAGCCCTATTTAGGCTCTCTTTATTGCAAGTTCTGTTTAATTAAGATTTTCTTATCCCCCTGCTATGTTAATAGCTTGCTAGACCCTGCAAGAGCCTCCTGTATGTGATTAAAGTTCAATTTAGAGATTGAGATACAATTATTTAAGGTAAATTACATCTGTTTGAAAGTGAAACCAGTTTTGTTTTCATGCAGGCTCTGTCAATCATAGCCAGGGGAGGTGTGGCTAGGGCTGCATAAACAGAAACAACGTGATTTAACTCCTAAATGACAGTGAGTTGAGCAGTTAAATTGCAAGAGAATGATCTATACACTTAAACTGCTTTATTTAGCTAAAGTAATTTAGGTTACATAGTTACATAGTTACATAGCTGAAAAGAGACTTGCGTCCATCAAGTTCAGCCTTCCTCACATATGCTTTTGCTGTTGATCCAAAGAAGGCAAAAAACCCAGTCTGAAGCGCTTCCAATTTTGCAACAAACTAGGAAAAAATTCCTTCTTGACCCCAAAATAGCAGTCAGATGTCTCCTTGAATCAAGCAGCTATTACCCCACTAATTAGAAATTATATCCCCGTATGTTATGTTTTTGCAGGTATTTATCCAATTGCAGTTTAAACATCTGTATAGACTCTGACAAAACCACCCCTGACTATAGTGTTCCTTTAAAGGGACACTATAGTCACCAGAACAACTACAGCATATTGAATTTGTTCTGCTGAGTAGAATCATTACCTTCAGGCTTTTTGCTATAAACACAGTCTTTTCAGAGAAAATGCAGTCTTTACATTACAGCCTAGTGATAATTTCACTGGCCACTCCTCAGATGGCTGTTATAGATCCTTCCTGGGTCATGGCTGCCTAAATGCATCCAAACATTCAGTGTCTCCTCCCTCTGCATGCAGACACAATCTTCCTCATAGAGATTCATTGATTCAATGTATCTCTATGAGGAGATGCTGATTGGCCAGGACTGTGTTTGATTCATGCTGGCTCTGCCCATGATCTGCCTCCTTGTCAGTCTCAGCCAATCCTATGGGGAAGCACTGTGATTGGATCAGGCTACCACTTCTGATGATGCTGAATGACATGCTAGATCCTTGAGTATAACACTGGAACTTGGTAAACTAATGAGACTTTGCACCCTATCGCAAGCATATCCCCTAAGCATGTGTAAACACTGAGTGGCCCCGCCGTGGCGGCCCTGGGGTCTAACAGTGACAGAGTTGCGCATAACCTGCTTATTGAGAGCAGTCATAGTTCGCACAGCAGCCTTCCCGTCATCAGCCAATGCCCATTCTCGGCCAAGGAGTCACAGGGTCCGCGAGACTGCTTAATGCTGCGGTGTGAAGCGGGAGAGTGCTAAGCGGTCGGTTTGAGGACCTCTCCAGCCCCAGGCACTTGTGGAGAGTGGCATCTGTAGGCCACAGACTCGATGGCTCCAAGAGGTCGAGTCTTTCCCTTGACGGGTGCTTCGGGAGACCCAGGTCTTCCTGCGGTGTGGGTCTCCTCAGGACTCTCGGCCCAGGTAGGCGATCAGTGTGGAGAGTTGATGGCGGAATTTGAGTTTCGACCAAGGGAGGCTGCTCCCGCCTCTCGCCCCCTCCACTCCTCACCTCTTTTGTTGTGTTTTGTGGTGGCTGGTAATCATGCCTCCAGCTTAGCCCAGAACTGGAGGAAGGGTTCGTCGAGCCGTTGGAGGCTGTGCGCACAGATGAGGGAAGCTTGTCCGCCATCTTGTCACCACATGCAAGGCTCAGTCTGGTATGTGCGTTGAGCCAGTGTGGACCGGGATGACCCCCGCTGGTCCAGACAGGGGCGTTTTAGCCGTGAGGCAAACAAGGCATTTGCTTTAGGCAGCATTTTCCAGGGGGCGGCAAAAAAAAGCCATCCCCAAATGCCCAGGGCAAATGCCTAGGGCAAATGTCCTCACGGCTAACTGACATCCTGATCATGCTGCTGGGCGGTCGGGGGGCGCGGGCGGGCAGCTGGCGAGGGAGCACTTCCTCTGAGCTGTCTGCTCAGCTCCCTCGCGCGCCGCAGAGTGAGGCTGGGAGCCGGAATATGACTAGGGCAGCACAAAACCAGGATACACCACTGGGTCCAGAGGGGGGGAAACGGGACAGAGGAGACGATGCCTCATGGAGCTGTCCTGTGGCGTTCTGCAGATAGATAAGGTGGCTGCCGTCCACCTCACCCACCGCTCAAGTAGGCCGCAAGCTCCAGATGCACCAACTCCCCGCAAGGCTTCTCAACATCCAGCCTAAAGCTCCGCCAGCGGTATCAGTAGCCACTATGGTCTCTGCTGGCCGCTTGTAGGCACAGGGTGAGTTGATTATTGGCTTTTAAGCAGCAGGTTAATTGCAGGTTTCTGGCAGGAGCTCATTGAGAGTGCCACCAACCAGCATGGCGGTCCGATCTCCTCCCCCTTATAACAAAGTTTAACTCCTTAAGGACACATGACGGAAATATTCCGTCATGATTCCCTTTTATTCCAGAAGTTGTGTCCTTAAGGGGTTAATACCCTTGCTCCCAATGTTTAATCCATACAGGGCTCATCATTAGATATTTTTTTATGGTAAGGAGCTTTTGTCTTTTGCCTGGCCAACCATGCTTTATAGTCAGTTTTTGTAACTTTAACCCCTTAAGGACCAAACTTCTGGAATAAAAGGGAATCATGACGTGTCACACACGTCGTGTGTCCTTAAGGGGTTAATATACATGTTCTCTGTTTACCGTACATATGTGGTATCCCATTAAAAAAATAAACATTTTTTTCTTCCCCACCGGAAAACCGAAAATAAGGGCATGTTTAGCTTTCTTTTATAGCTTTGGGACCTAGCGATACCAGTGCTTTCTGTATTTTTTTTTTCTGTTTTACAGTCAATAAATATCTCACTACTTTTTGTTTACTCCCGCCAATCCTATCATGTACGGCAGTCTCAGCCCTATGACTGACGGTTAATATAAATAAAACTCTACTGCCATCTAGTGACCACAGTTATGAATTCACGTAATACGGTTAAGGTTTTCTTTTGTCTTTACGATTGCACTACCTAGTGGACATGTAATACAATTACATTTGTGCCTCATACACCTATACACCTATTATATATATATATGAAAACACCCATGTACTGACCCATAAATGTTGTTGGCATGGGACTTACTTATTTACAAACCTATTACAAAGCGGCAATACTAGCAAGCATCCAGATTGGTAATACCCCACAATGGGTGTCTGTGAACGCCTTTTGGACGAATGGCATAGATATGGCAAACCTAAATTGGCTACCAGACCAAATATGTTGGATGTATTTATTACCTGTCACTAGAACGACATTATGCATTTGGGATAGGCCTAGAGAATCTCTGTGCAGCTGTCACCCCGTCTCCTTAGCTACCCAACGTAAAAGCTTACAGAATATTATACCAATCTTTAACTACCGAATATGGGTTAGATGTAATGTAATATTTTTATATCAAATACAGGACAAAGGCTCGACAGATTTTGAAACATTTTGCACCACATAATCACAAATACAAAAAAAAAAAATATGTCCACCATATATGCAAGAAAACAGCAAAAATGTATTTTTCACTTTGTCATGGGTTCGGGCATGGGACAAAGATATAGGGCACCCAATCCCTGAACAGTGATGCAATGCAATGAACTCTTACTACGGTTATTACTTTGTGTGCTTTTCACTTCAAATTATATAGAAAACTAATTTAGTATCAGGTAGATTAGCTGCCACAGGCCCTACATCCTCAAACAAATGCTGGAGACGCAAAGCGAGGACTTGCTGGTCCACACCATCTAGGTCTCTATCCACCCTCTCCAACATCTTCCTCCCTCCCACCCCCACTCAGTTCCCTGAAGTTTGTTTAACATTCTTTGGTTCTATTTAAGTATTAAAAGTACATGACACAAGCAAATGAAGGAAAGCAAAGTGTCCGGTAAAAAAGGTTTTATGTATTATACCCGTTGCCCGTTGCCCGTTGCCCCGTAATGATGGCTGGCTCGATACTGTAAAAATGTGACAAATGATGTATACACCTGATTGCTGTGTTTTGAATAGGTTAACATTGTGTATTTTTTTCTTTAGTAACTTGCAAAAAAAAAAAAAAATTTAATAAAATACAAATTGAAGAAATGTTTTTAAAAAATATATGCATGTATGAGTAGCAACAGATGACCCTAAGCAATGTTAATGTCTTTCAGTTCCAGGTATATTGAATTTCCAAACCTGCTACAGACATAAGACTATCAAGCAACTTCCTGATTATGGTGCCCCTATCTAACCCATACTATAGGCAGCCACCCAAGGAGGGTGGCCTTATGTTTAGTTCTGCTCTGACTGGATGTAACAAAGTTAAAGTGACACTAGGCACCCAGATCATTTCATCTCATTATGTGCTGTACTGTGCCCTTAACCCTGCAGCTGCAAACATTGCAGTTTTAGAAAACCTGCAATGTTTACATAGCAGGCTTAAGACAGCCGCTAGCGGCACTTTCTGCAGTTTTACAGAGTTTGACACTGGACGTCCTCGTGCTTTGATGAGAACATCCATCGTGTTGAGAAACACCAAAGGAAAGCATTGAATCAATGCATTGCTATGGGAAAGGCCTAATGCCAGCTTTAGGTTCCCGAATTGCTGCAGTCCGACCAGCGCCAAGGGAAATCGGAACTGGAAATATAAGTGAAAACTGGATGTGTGGTTTTGTTTTTTAACCATTTCTTTGCAGCCAGGGTGGGGTGGTGGTGGCAGAGGGTTCCTGTAGTGTTAGGAACATAGTTTTGTATTCCTAACACTACAGGGGTGATGGCTAACCTTGACACTATAAATTATTTCTGGACTACTTTTCCCATGATGCTTAGCTAGCTTTTAGACTCTAAAAGCTAGCTGAGCATCATGGGAAATGTAGTCCAGACACAATTTATGGTGTCAAGGTTAGCCATCACTGCACTTTAGTGTTCCTTTAACCAGTTCTGGTTTAACAGAAAAGGCCCAAAAGGTTGGCTGAGATCACAAAACTTGATAAACTGGACCATAAACTGTTATCTTCCACAAACTATGCAACCTTAAGTTTGTCTGATGGAGGACTAGCACAAATGCCCAGATTTCAAGATCAGCAATACGGCTCATTCTACAGATATTTCAAAATGTGTCTCCTCAACTAGGCCAAAAACAAAGTTCTTGCTCCATTTAACTGTACATAGTTTTGCAATAACACTTTACAAAGTGCTCTACACCCCGCTAAACTTTCTTATGAGCATGATGGTTTTAATTTTATTTCTAACACCTGAAGTGCAGGAGTCCCTTTCTACTGCTTTGCTGTTCAGTGGACCTTCCTCTTCAAGTGTAGACTCCTCCTCACCAAGTTACCTGCTGCTACAGCGTCATGGCTCTGACAGAATAAATGGAGAGAAAACATCTATGACTTTCTGTGTATAGAAGACTGATCAAAGAAAAATACAAAACTATGGTCTAATCAAGGTGATGTTAAAACTTGGGTAAGAGTTCAACAAGTCGGTGTCCTTTGGTGGGGTGGTCAGATCCAGATGTCAGACAAAGTGTTGATGTAATTTTCTCAGTGTCCCATAAGTGCTGGCTGCTATGGATTGTGTTGAGCAGTGAGGAGTAGAACAATCAGATATGATGAAGACAACAGAATAATTAAAATAGAAAATAATAATGTAAAAATCACTTTCCAGCGGTGACATATTCCCTGTATGGAAAAGTTCTGTAGCTTTCTTAGCTGCTCACGACAGTCATTCTATAAACAAAACGTGTTTAAAACTGACTCACTAGAAAGTAGAGCTAAATATTGCTTGCTGGAAGAGCTACAGGACTACCCCTTATATAGGAGTAACCGTAGAGCCAAAGAGGAACCTTGAACCCAAGAAAAAAAAGTTGGTTTTGTATGGGTTCTACTTCCCACCCAAAAAAAAGAAAACTTCCACCAAAGAACGTTTGACGCTTTCTATTTGATGCACCTCCATACCCAAACATGTCTAATATTGGCTTTGTTGCTTACTGCACAGATGCTGAATGTTGCCCTTACCTCTTCAAGGGAGACAAAAGTCACCATAACAACTACAACTTAATGTAGTTGTTCTGCAGGCTTTTTGCTGTAGACAGGCAGTGTTTTGCCTCAAAGCCTAGGGACACCTCCACTGGCCACTTCTCAGCTAAGACGTTCAGCATCTCCACCCACTGCATCGAGACACTGAACTTTCCCCATAAAGATGCATTGATGGGGGAGCGCGGCCTGGCCAGCATGGAAGACAGACGTGCTACTGCAGAGCTCCTCAGACAATAGGGCAATTTCTGTCATTTATGGCCCTAAACAACTCAAAACTGGCAACCCAAATAGACTTACCTGACCCACAATGGGGCACTAAACTGACACTGAGGTCTGCAACCAATCTGAGGCCGGCTGGCCGACTGACTTCTGACATGAGGCCGGGAGAGGGGGCCGATCTTCTGGTCCGGCGCCACAAGATGCCAGCGCATGGCAACAGGACCGCCACCAGACATTTTGGGGCCCCTAACTGAGCTCAGGGTCTGAGCCCCTGGGGGCCCGCCTACAAAACCGCCCACAGAGACCGCCTCCAAATCCCGCCCACAGGAATACACACACAGACACAAACACATTCACTGATACAAAAGGACACAGATACACACACACACACATACTGATACGCATATAGGCATACATACTAACACACAGGCGTACATAGTGACAGACACATACTAACATACATACAGACACACATGCATAAGGACATGCAGACACAGACACATTCATAATGACAAACAGACAGACATTCATACTGACATACACGCATTCATACGGACATGCAGACATACATACATTGACATTCATACACACATAATGACATGCATACAGATAGACATACATACATGCATACAGACACTGACATCCATACATACACACATTCATAATGACATACAGACATACATTCATACATACATACAAACAGACAAACATACATTCATAATGACATACATTCATACATACATTCATACAAACAGACATACACACATTCATAATGACATGTAGACATACATACACTGACATTCATACACACATAATGACATGCATACAGATAGACATACATGCATACAGACATACATAGTTACATACATACATTCATACTGGCATACATACATTCATACAGACACTGACATCCATACATACACACATTCATAATGACATGCAGACATACATACACTGACATTCATACACACATAATGACATGCATACAGATAGACATACATGCATACATTCATACAGACAGACAGACATACACACATTCATAATGACATGCAGACATACACTGACATTCATACACACATAATGACATGCAGACATACACACAGACAGACATACATACAGACAGACTTACACACACAGACAGACATACATACACACACAGACATACACACACAGACAGACAGACACACAGACAAACATACATACAGACATACACACAGACAGACATACACACAGACGAACATACAGACAGACGAACATACAGACAGACATACACACAGACAGACAGACATACACACAGACAGACAGACATACACACAGACAGACATACACACAGACAGACATACACACAGACATATAGACAGACAGACACACATACACACAGACAGACACACATACACACAGGATAGACATACACACAGACAGACAGACATACACACAGCTCATTTTCCAGCCACCCTCCTGTTTCTTACCTTGTCTTTGCAGGAGGGTGGCTGGCTGGGGCTGATGGGGCTGGCAGTCGGCTGGCTCTCCCTCTTCATGTTGGGCGCAAGCGCTCCTCCCGTGCGGAGTGAGCTGGGAGGAAGTGACCACTTCCTCCCAGCAGCACTTGCGCTGCGGCGGCATTTTTTTTTTAAAGGGGCCAGGTCGCGCTATACCACGGCTGCAGCGCTGACCGGGCCCCTGAAGATATGGGGCCCATTTGGTGGCCCTAAGTGCATGGGCCACCCGATGGGCCCCATCGGCGTGCGGGCGCCGGTGCAACTGCACCGGCGGCAGTTCCGCCGCTACACGTGGGGCCCGGGCGGCCGGGCCCCCCAGGGCCGCCAGGCCCGTGACAACCGTTATGGTTGTCACCCCATGATGGCGGCCCTGCATAGCAAGCAGAAGGCCCGTTACTCCCCCCCCTGGACCGTCGGGGGTGATCACGGTCCACATCAGGAAGGCAAACTTAGACCAGAGAGGGTGCAGTGGGGGACTGCACTGAAAAGCACGCAACACAACGCGGCAACCAGCATGGCGGATGCCACGCGTCCCCCCAAGCCTACAGATCCACAGCATGGGACCCTACAGAGGTTGGATGCAATCTTTGACAATTTCTGGCGCAAGCTGGAGGCCAGACTACAACCGCTTACCTCATTACAGACAAGCGAGCGACACATGAGCAACCAGCACAGCGCTACCAAAATGGCCACCATACTGCACCTGAAGCGAAGCAACTTGGGCCTACCAACACTAGAGTGGAGGGAACCCTGTGAAACCAAGACGGAAATCAAGCCAGCAGCACCCACCAAGAGGGCGTTCTAAACTGCAGTCCTGACTGCCCGACACCCTTCTGGGCTGGGAGCCGACCAGGAGTTCACTCCATGCCGTCCATACACCCGTAGGGACACCCGGGACAGGGAGAACCCGCGGGCCCCTGAGCCAACCAGCGAGATTGGGAGGCTCCATGGACACAAGGCGAGGGCTCTCACTAAGGCCCGGAGCCGGAGAGGCAGGAATCTGGGACGCAGAGGAATCACCCGAACGGAACGGCGAATCCGCCAAAACACAACATACCCACCTGTCTCCAGCGGCCATTGCACACAAACCCTGACTGGGAGAAACAATACCGACCTGTGGACATTACCTCTGGGCAACTCTGACAAGGCCACTCTGGGGGCCAACACCATACCAGCCACTGGCGTGGGCTGAGGGATGCACTGAGACTCTTAAGTTAACTCTGACTGGAGTGCTGGGTAACACACCTTCCGATTAGCTAAACCATAATGCATACGTTTGTTATATTTTCCTAGGATCTTTTGTAGCCTAAAATCCTGTCTCCTCGCTAAGCAACATCCCCCTAGAATAAGTTAAGTTGTGAAGGCCTAGCCTGACATAATACAGGGAGTGCAGAATTATTAGGCAAATGAGTATTTTGACCACATCATCCTCTTTATGCATGTTGTCTTACTCCAAGCTGTATAGGCTCGAAAGCCTACTACCAATTAAGCATATTAGGTGATGTGCATCTCTGTAATGAGAAGGGGTGTGGTCTATATCAGGTGTGCATAATTATTAGGCAACTTCCTTTCCTTTGGCAAAATGGGTCAAAAGAAGGACTTGACAGGCTCAGAAAAGTCAAAAATAGTGAGATATCTTGCAGAGGGATGCAGCACTCTTAAAATTGCAAAGCTTCTGAAGCGTGATCATCGAACAATCAAGCGTTTCATTCAAAATAGTCAACAGGGTCACAAGAAACGTGTGGAAAAACCAAGGCGCAAAATAACTGCCCATGAACTGAGAAAAGTCAAGCGTGCAGCTGCCAAGATGCCACTTGCCACCAGTTTGGCCATATTTCAGAGCTGCAACATCACTGGAGTGCCCAAAAGCACAAGGTATGCAATACTCAGAGACATGGCCAAGGTAAGAAAGGCTGAAAGACGACCACCACTGAACAAGACACACAAGCTGAAACGTCAAGACTGGGCCAAGAAATATCTCAAGACTGATTTTTCTAAGGTTTTATGGACTGATGAAATGAGAGTGAGTCTTGATGGGCCAGATGGATGGGCCAGGGGCTGAATTGGTAAAGGGCAGAGAGCTCCAGTCCGACTCAGACGCCAGCAAGGTGGAGGTGGAGTACTGGTTTGGGCTGGTATCATCAAAGATGAGCTTGTGGGGCCTTTTCGGGTTGAGGTTGGAGTCAAGTTCAACTCCCAGTCCTACTGCCAGTTTCTGGAAGACACCTTCTTCAAGCAGTGGTACAGGAAGAAGTCTGCATCCTTCAAGAAACATGATTTTCATGCAGGACAATGCTCCATCACACGCGTCCAAGTACTCCACAGCGTGGCTGGCAAGAAAGGGCATAAAAGAAGAAAATCTAATGACATGGCCTCCTTGTTCACCTGATCTGAACCCCATTGAGAACCTGTGGTCCATCATCAAATGTGAGATTTACAAGGAGGGAAAACAGTACACCTCTCTGAACAGTGTCTGGGAGGCTGTGGTTGCTTCTGCACGCAATGTTGATGGTGAACAGATCAAAACACTGACAGAATCCATGGATGGCAGGCTTTTGAGTGTCCTTGCAAAGAAATGTGGCTATATTGGTCACTGATTTGTTTTTGTTTTGTTTTTGAATGTCAGAAATGTATATTTGTGAATGTTGAGATGTTATATTGGTTTCACTGGTAAAAATAAATAATTGAAATGGGTATATATTTGTTTTTTGTTAAGTTGCCTAATAATTATGCACAGTAATAGTCACCTGCACACACAGATATCCCCCTAAAATAGCTAAAACTAAAAACAAACTAAAAACTACTTCCAAAAATATTCAGCTTTGATATTAATGAGTTTTTTGGGTTCATCGAGAACATGGTTGTTGTTCATTAATAAAATTAATCCTCAAAAATACAACTTGCCTAATAATTCTGCACTCCCTGTATATACCAGACACCAGCCTATTTGCAGCATAAGTACCACGTTTGGTCTGATATGCCACGAACCCAGCCTGTTTCCACTAATGGTCTCCCACACACATCACACACCACTCTCCCTCCATTTAGTATCACAGTGGCTCCAACAGTCTCTACCTCCCCATATCTGCCTAGCATGTTCCAAGCATTTAATATACAGAAAACTCCATTTGTTTCTTGAATAGCTTAAATGCAGCATATATTCAGAGTTTTCAACATATTTGCCTTGCTTTTGCATCTCTATACCCTATATGCTGATTTAGCATGATTCAAGCTTGTACCTAAATATAAAATTAGCGCACTGTTCTAACGTACCCTGATGCTCTCAATGTTATGCTATCATTGTTCTGAAACTTGCATGTGGACTGCCTTTGGGGTACCACATGCCTGTATGTTACCCTCATATGCACTGCAAAAAAAAATAAAAAAAATGCTTTGATACAATGCCCCACCCCTTGACAATTTCAGCCAATCCAATAGGGACAGCATTGGATTAGTCAGTCAAATTCATGGGGTACAGGGGCAGGCCAGCACGTCTTTAAAAATAAGGTTTAAACCCTTTCTGACCCTATAGTGATCCTTTAAGATGAGGTAATTGTACCTACAATGGTATTCTAGACAGGTCATTCTCTTTGGTGATAAGCTGGGTGTTAAATTATCTTTCTTTCCTTTACCTACTGTTATATCCACTTAAACTATTTTACGGTTTCTTGCTTGCACACCCACTGGGCGCACACACAAATCAAGCACCTACTGTAAGCATTGTTGTTCTGTCTACAACCCTTCAAGTTACTGGGACTGGTGCTATATTTAATAGTACTACGCAGAGTACTTGCAACATTTTCTATGAAAGCCATAGTTCCAGGAGTGCCATCCTAAATGCAATATGTGTTCATGGGCTATCTAGCCAAGAACTTTGTATAATAGAGCTCCAATGGCTAGTTATCAGCTTACGGGCAGGGCTCTCTCGACCTCTTGTATTTGTCTGTGTATATTGTACGTTCTCCACTAATTGTACAGCGCTGTTGAATCTGTTGGCGCTTTATAAAGAACAGTAATAAATAAATGGGATGGTGCATGTATATAGTGACGTGTTTGTGGTTGTGTTTACATGCATGCCCACGTGTTTTGGAGTATTTGTGGCCACTATGGAAGTGGGCACAAATACTCCAAAACATGTGGGCATGCATGTAAACACAACCACAACCACCTCCAGCCCCCGTCCCCCCCCAAAAAGGGCAGTTTTAAACCATGGCTTAAGCTAGGTGCTTTCTCCATAGGGCTACTATACAACACTCTAATTCTATACCGTTATGACATGAAAATATTTATTGCAGTAACCCAGGTCCTAGGGAGCACTTGGAGAATAGCCTATCAGAATTAGACATTGCAATTCTGCACACCCATCACCCTCCTGCAAAACACTGCCATGAAACTCCAGGAATTACAGTCCCCAGGTTACTGACATACAAAATTACTCACAAGAAAATCATCCAAAGCACACGAGAAACGAGTTCGAATAAAATGAAGGGCAAAGGCTTGTCTGCATTTCGACTTCAGTGCAAACTGCTAAAAACTTAAATAAGGATCTTATTACAAACCATTGTTTTAAATGCATCGTGTACTGGCACTGGTAAATAAACAGATCACAGTAGAGGACACATTACACAGAGTGTAGAAGCCTTGAGGGTACACATTACTAATAGAGAAGGAATAAAAAAACTAGTGTGTTGGGATCAGCTTCTGTATGTTTTTGCCGTAGACATGACTTGTGGCATCCCTGCTACCATTAACATGTGGTCATGGTCTACAGGGCGCCAAGTATTACCGTATTTATCGGCGTATAACACGCACTTTTTTCCCCTGAAAATAGGGGGAAAATCGTGGGTGCGTGTTATACGCCGATATCCCATAATTACTTACCTGTCCTGAAGCGTGGGCCGGCTTCACAGCGCGCACCGCGGTACAGGAACTTTAATTTAAGGTTCCGGTTTCCGGCGGGACTGAAAGGAAGTGTGCACACTTCCTTTCAGTCCCGCCGGAAACCGGAACCTTAAATTAAAGTTCCTGTACCGCGGTGCGCGCTGTGAAGCCGGCCCACGCTTCAGGACAGGTAAGTAATTATGGGAGGGGAGGAAAGTACACTATGGGAGGGGAGGGGGAGGAAAGTACACTATGGGAGGGGAGGGGGAGGAAAGTACACTATGGGAGGGGAGGGGGAGGAAAGTACACTATGGGAGGGGAGGGGGAGGAAAGTACACTATGGAAGGGGATGGGGAGGAAAGTACACTATGGGAGGGGAGGGGAGGAAAGTACACTATGGGAGGGGAGGGGGAGGAAAGTACACTATGGGAGGGGAGGGGGGGAAAGTACACTATGGGAGGGGAGGGGGGGGAAAGTACACTATGGGAGGGGAGGGGGGAAAGTACACTATGGGAGGGGGGGGGAAGTACACTATGGGAGGGGAGGGGGGGGAAGTACACTATGGGAGGGGAGGGGGGGAAGTACACTATGGGAGGGGAGGGGGGGAAATACTATGGGGGGGAGAATACTATGGGAGGGGAGGGGGGGAGAATACTATGGGAGGGGGGAGAATACTATGGGAGGAGGGGGGGAATACAATGGGAGGAGGGGGGAATACTATGGGAGGAGGGGGGGAATACTATGGGAGGAGGGGGGAATACTATGGGAGGGGGGAGAATACTACGGGAGGGGGGGAGAATACTATGGGATGAGGGGAGGGAATACTATGGGATGAGGGGGGGGAATACTATGGCATGAGGGGGGAAATTTCCTGGAATTTCTTTCTAAAAATGAGGTGCATGTTATACGCCTGTGCGTGTTATACGCCGATAAATACGGTATTTAGTGAGGCATTCAAGGACTTAAGACGACAATAATTAGCATCTAAAATGTGACCAAAGTATCCAGATAGGATGGATCATTATGTAATAGACCATTAGGTGTACCTATCAGGTCACCCAGTCTCTCAGCTGCCCTAAAAAAAGGTTTCACTACACAGCCTCGTGGATTCCGAATGGGCTTTAAAGCAGGCAAATAGAACATGCACCACTCAATGCAAGTTTCTTAAATTTAGGACAGTTTACGGGCCATATGTTTTCATGTGAGCATTGTCAATGTCTATAGATTAGATATAGAGAGAGAAATAATGCATTCTTTCTCCAGTTTTTATGGCTATGTGCCTAGGCAGTGTAGAATTTCCATTCTAAGTTACAAGCTGGCCAATTTCCAACTAACAGGTAGAGTTGACAATAAGAATGGTAGGAGGTGGCCATTCTAGAATACTTTCAGGAAGAGGAACAGGCACATAGCTGGGTAACAGTGGGGCGAGGAAGCAGGGGGAAGGGAAGAGGAAAGGTTTAGCTAGTCCTGATCTTGTGCAGACTAACAGATCGGCCGGTTTGAATGAAGATGTTGCGAGCATCAGCTCAGGTGTAGCTGCACTGCAGGAAGCTGTTCCTTCTAACAGCCGTGGGAACAGCCCCTCTAGTACGGGTGGGGTTGAGAGTGTAGGGTAGGCTAGACAGGTTGCGGTGGTAGGGGACTATTAAGAGAGTAGATAGGGTAATCTGCCACTCTGATCAACTCAACCGGACAGTTTGCTGTCTTCCGGGTGCTCTGTTCCAATAAGAGTGGTGCTGAAAGAGTGGAGGGATTATTGGGATGGGCTGGGGATGACCCAGCTGTCATAGTTCATATCGGTACCAATGACAAAGTCAGAGGAAAATGGAAGGTCCTAAAGAATGAGTTCAGGCAACTAGTAAGTAAGCTAAAGAAAAGGACCTCCAAGGTAATTTTTCAGAAATATTACCCGTGCCATGCTCTGAAGCAGAAAGGCAGCGGGAGATTAGAGATGTCAATGCGTAGCTGAAGTCTTGGTGCAGGAAAGAGGGTTTGGGGTTTTTAGAGCACTGGGCAGATTTTACACTTGGGTACAACCTGTATAGCCGTGATGGATTGCACCTAAATGGAAGACTGTCTGCTGGGGGATAGGATGGCTGGAAGAGATTTTTAACTAGTAGTAGGGGGGGAGGGTAAAGGCTATCTAGAAAATGGAGATAGAATAGAAAGGAGATGGGCTTTAGCTCAGTATAAGGGGGTGGAGGGGCAAATTTAGAACAGAAGAGGTATGTAATATTGATAAGATATATATATGTTAAAAAAAAAAAATCACAAAAAGTACAATTGACTCATGATAATATTAAGTGCATGTTTACTAATGCAAGCAGCCTAAGTAACAAAATTGGGGAACTAGAGGCAATACCATGCACTAAACAATATGATATAGGCATAACAGAAACATGGTGGGATGAGACACATGACTGGGCAGTTAACTTAAATTGGTACATGTTATTTAGGAAGGATAGGAAAAACAAGAAGGGTGGTGGGGTATGTTTGTATGTCAACCATGAGTTAAAGTCAAATCTTAGGCATGTGGAGTGTGACGAGGAAAATGTGGACGCTTTATGGGTAGATATCTGCTTGGGGCAAACAAAGGGAAATCAATTATTGGTTGGGATATGTTATAAACCACCCAATGTAAATATTAATGAGGAAGAACAGCTGTTAGAGCAAATTGGGAAAGCTGCAAATCGGTGTAACACGTTAATTATAGGAGATTTTAATTACCCGGACATAAATTGGGATAGTACTAGTACTTCAAGGAGAATACGGTTTTTGAGTGTGTTAAGACACCTTCATGTCACAACTGGTACAAGCACCAACTAGAAAGGATGCTTGTCTGGATCTCGTTATAACAAACGATGTTGATCTTTTGACCAACATTCAAGTAGGGGAGCATTTGGAAATAGTGATCACAATATGTTTTTTTTTTTTTTTTTTTTATAAATCAAAAGCACGTGGGGTATACTAAAACGTATAATTTTAAAAAAGCCAATTTCAATAAGATTAGGGCAGCTCTACAACATATCGACTGGCAAACTCCTTAGTGGAAAAAAAAAAACACTGAAGATAAAAAAAACCGTGCCAAACAAATATTAGAAAGGTAAATTTCTCAGTGTGTACCATCGGGTAATAAATATAAAAAATACAAATTGAAACCAATGTGGCTTAGTAGAAAAGTAAAACAAAAGATTAAAAAAAAGAAAGGCATTTAAATAGGACAAACCAGAGGTATCCAATATAAGAAAGCCAATAATGCTTGCAAAAAGGCAATTAAAGTGGCTAAACTAGAAAATGCGGAATAGCCAAAGAATGCAAAACCAACCCCAAAACATTTTTCAAGTACATCAATTCTAAAAAGAACAAAAAAAATTTAAAGTGTAACTACACTGGAAACAGATGTGTGGTAATGACCAGGAAAAGGCAGAAATGTTAAATAACTTTCTTCAGTATATATTTATGAGGATCCTATGGCAAGAGATATGCAAATGATAGCTGCAAAAAAAAACTTGCAGATAACTTGTGATTGGATGACTAGAGACAAGGTGCTACAGCAGTTTAAAAAAAAATTTATGCAAAAGCTCCAGGGCCTAACGGTATTCACCCATGAGTACTTTAGGAGCCAAGTGGGGAAATAAGTGAACCTCTGTATTTAATCTTTCAAGATTCTATTGTTTTAGATTTTGGACAGGAGGATTGGAGAAAGGCAGATGTCGTTCCTATATTTTAAAAGGGTTCAAAATCCTTGCCTGGAAATTATAGACCTGTGAGCTTAACTTCTGTGACTGGGAAAATATATGAAAGGCTATTCAGGGATTATATTTAAGAATTTATTGGGAATAACTTCCTGTCCTAATGTGTTAAGGGCAGCCCACCTTATTTGATTGTAAATTCCTGTCCTAATGTGTTTTACACCCCACCTCCTATAGAATGTAAGCTCGATTGAGCATGGTCCTCTTCAACCTATTGTTCCCGTAAGTTTATTTGTAATTGTCCTATTTATAGTTAAATCCCCTCTCATAATATTGTAAAGCGCTACGGAATCTGTTGGCGCTATATAAATGGCAATAATAATAATAATAACTTTGTTATTATCAATAATTAGCATGGTTTTATGAAACATAGGTCATGTCAAACTAACCTAACTGCATTCTACGAAGCAGTAGAAGTATAGATCAGGGTGCTGCAGAGGATGTGGTCTACTTGGATTTTGCCAAGGCATTTGATATGGTACCTCACACTAGGTTAGTCTTCAAACTAAAAGAAATTGGTCTGGATGAATATTCTTGTTCTTGGGTAGAACATTGGCTTAACCCCTTAAGGACACATGACATGTGTGACATGTCATGATTCCCTTTTATTCCAGAAGTTTGGTCCTTAAGGGGTTAAGGATAGAGTACAAGTTGTCATTAATGGTAAATTTTCAAGCAGGACAGAAGTGTTAAGTGGTGTCCCTCAGGGTTCTATTTTGGGAGCACTTTTAACACATTTAACATATTTATAAATGATCTTGAAATAGGCAATGAAAGCCATGTTTTAGTGTTTGCAGATGACACAAAACTTTGTAAAGTAATAAAATGTGAGCAGGATATGCCCTTTACCTGTTCGGTATTGTTAATAGAATGTTATTTCAGTGTTTGTGAATTACCAACATGCCTGAGGCCATGAGGTGGCCTAAACACTGTCTCAGCTTGCATTATGCTACATAGCATGTTTTGCTGATACCTAGCCTACATTATGAACAGATGTATAGTTGTAGATTATTGTATACTATGAATGCATTGACATTAAAGGGACACTATAGTCACCTGAACAACTTTAGCTTAATGAAGCAGTTTTGGTGTATAGAACATGCCCCTACAGCCTCACTGCTCAATCCTCTGCCATTTAGGAGTTAAATCCCTTTGTTTATGAACCCTAGTCACACCTCCCTGCAGGTGACATGCACAGCCTTCCATAAACACTTCCTGTAAAGAGAGCCCTATTTAGGCTTTCTTTATTGCAAGTTCTGTTTAATTAAGATTTTCTTATCCCCTGCTATGTTAATAGCTTGCTAGACCCTGCAAGAGCCTCCTGTATGTGATTAAAGTTCAATTTAGAGATTGAGATACAATTATTTAAGGTAAATTACATCTGTTTGAAAGTGAAACCAGTTTTTTTTTCATGCAGGCTCTGTCAATCATAGCCAGGGGAGGTGTGGCTAGGGCTGCATAAACAGAAACAAAGTGATTTAACCCCTAAATGTCAAAAATGACAGTGAATTGAGCAGTGAAATTGCAGGGGAATGATCTATACACTAAAACTGCTTTATTTAGCTAAAGTAATTTAGGTGACTATAGTGTTCCTTTAATGTTTGATCGCTCTATATCTTACAGCTTTCTGCATACTTCTCAGTATTATTGTTCTGCTCAATAAACAGCTTTGAATTATTAAAAAAAAAGTGAGCAGGGTATTGCTTTGCTGCAGAGGGATTTGGATAGATTGGGTGACTGGACACTAAAATGGCAGATTAAATTTAATGTAGAGAAGGGGGCGTGGCTTGAACACCGACCAAGATGGCCGCTTGATCTCTGAGCTCCGCCGAACCTTACCCCGCTAAAGTGATCCAACGATAGCTACAGAACACAAATGGGTCGCAACCGACGCTCAGAGCACCCACAGACACCCAAGACTCCGCACCCGAGTTCCCAACAGGGACCGATGGATGGCTACTTGCAGCCCCCGCATGTCGCCATCGGCGGGAACGAAAGCCATAGCCCGGCACCGCGTTCCCCTGCCTCGACAACAGGCGGCGATTCTCAAACACTGGAGCGGATCAGCATCGAGCTGAGGGCCATGGCGGCCACCATGGTCACTAAGGCGGACTTACTTACCCAAACAACGACTATTCAGGACGCCCTGAGAGCGGAGATGGCGGGACTCCGAGCAGAGGTGGACACGCAAGCAGGCCGCATACAGGCCCTGGAACACTCGGCTGAGGCCCAGGTGGGAAGACTTGCAGCCACCGACACAGCAATCGCCCGACAAGGGGATATGTTACTCAACATGCGCAGACACATGGAAGACCTCGATAATAGAGGCCGAAGGTGTAACATTCGGATCCGGGGGATCCCGGAGCCCGAGCGAGAGGAGAACACGGAGGAGGTCCTCACGGAACTGTTTAACTCCCTACTACACGCAGACGCACCGCAATCCTACAAATTTGAAAGGGCTCACAGAGCTCTGAGGCCACGGGCGCAAGACGAAGGCCCTAGAGACATCATCTGCTGCCTCCATTCCTTCCCCATTAAAAACGCTATTATGAGGAGAGCGAGAGACCAACCCACGTGGCCCTTCAGAGGCTCACAAGTGTCCCTATACAATGACTTATCCCCTCTCACACTGGAAGCAAGGAGGGCACTTCGCCCAGTGACAGAACTGCTTCGAGAAAATAATATTGCATATAAGTGGGGTTTCCCATTCGCATTAATGGTGAGACACCGTGATACCTGGATACCAGCCAGATGGCCCGAGGAAATCCCCCGGCTCCTGGAGGAACTCAACTTACCACCCACACCGATCACCAACTGGGTGTTGGGCCCAGCGGAGCAGGCACCTCGACAACAGCGAGCCCGCCGCAGACGCAGAGGCGGCTCTCCGGCGGATCAACCTCCCCACCACCGCCGACAGGGTCCTGGTGATCGGGACGCGTGAGTACATCCCTCCCCCGCTTGGTTTCTGCTCCCCACGCTCCCGGGTTGAGACGCTTTCCCCCCCTGCCACCGAAGCCCATGCCGCCAACCGGTGACCCGCTCCCCGAGGGAGGACACAAACTTGAACATGTTTTTTATTTTATTTATCAACCCCCCCCCTCCTTTTTGATGTTGCTGGGGTATGATGTGCTTGAAGGGGGACCCCCAAAAGCCCCGCTGTCCGACGGTCATCTATGCTCCCCATGGGGTGGGTGAAATCTTCCCTTTTTGGGTGGGGGATGTCTCCGAGACTCGATGGGATAAGACTCTCATATGGCAAGTGGCTAACCCCTCCACACCCCCAAAGGCGCTTACTCCCCCTCTCCCCCATCACGGGCCCTATTTGCAGAGAACCCAAGGGTCCTGGACACGAGACCCGTATCCGATGTCACACTGTCACCAGACCCGTCGACACTAAGCCGTAATATGAAAGTGGTGACTCTGAGACGGCCCGTTACAGCACTGGACCTCAAATGTTGGGGTGGGGGCGCAGGGGAGGGGATATTGGAACGAGGGGGACTGGAAGTTCTCTGTGGGCTCCGGGAATAAGCTGTTTAATCTGTATAACATGTATTATCTATAGCCATGTAGATGACCCTTTCACCCTCACTCATGTTTATTAACAGATGCAATTGAAATGTCTTGTACATATACCCGTAGACCCCACACTGGGCCCACATGCTGACTGGGGGGGATGTGACAACCTTCGCATACTCTCACCCGGGGACTCTCCCGGGCAAAAGCTGACGCCCTAACCCCAAAGCCGTCGTGAAACATTCCGGCCCCAGCCCACCCAAGACATGACGGACGACTGGGACGCCCACGGGCTAAACGATGTACACCCCCAGGCCACACCACCATGTGACGTGAAGCGACAACTACGATTTACGCGACGCAGGGGGGCACCAAACTCCCAGATGACCGATAGTATCCGTATCACCCCACCGCAGGTCGACTGGTTCTAGAGATAATACCACGGAAACATGGCCTCCCGACTATAGTCTCCCTAACACGCCATCCTAGCACTCCTGTTCCGGGGATCGGACTGGGACCGTGGCAGGTTATGACAAGCAGGGGGGAGGTCCGGATAGGAGGGCGACGTTGTATAATTATAAGCGGGGAACGAAGAAACTCCCTGGGAAACACGGGAGCGGGAAACCGAGAGGGGGACAAGAAGGGATTGTTATCTCATCATACGGTTATTTACATGGCACTACTATGTCAATTTTAGGTTCTGTTTTATAAACGCAATACATAAGTTGTAATCACACCATTATTGTTGTTCTGTTATTCATGCATATTTTCAACATTAACGGATCACTCTTCCTCATGTATAATTATATGTCATAGAGGGGGCCGGTTACGGAGACCCACTCCTATAACCACATACTACCCCACCTTCGGCTGGTGCGAGACCGCTCACCCCAACACACACTCGTGCTTATCCTGCACAGCGGACGCCAGAGGCTCCCTGCTACCTGGACTGGAAGCCGGAGTAGGACCTCAGGTCTCTAGCTGTAGCACGAGTCTCCTCCCTAGTGGAGGTGGCCCTTCTGAGACCCCTGTGGTCCCAGATGTGAAGCCTGTAAACACAGGCGCATCTCTTTCACTCTTATTCTTCTCGCCCATCTACGGGCCCCCCTCTCGCTATCTTATCCTTCCTGTCCTACCCCTCCCCCTACCACTGACACTGCCCTATACCTCTTCGGCTCTCTCGGGCCTGGTCCGCGGGGGCGGTGTACCCCTGGTGAGATTGCATCACTGCAGCCAATAGGAACGGTGGGACCGGTCGCTGCCGCCATGAATGCCAATAGAGCACCTGCTGCCACGGCTGCCTATCGCCCCGCTCCCCTGTCTGTCCTCACCATAAACTGCAGAGGTCTGAACATTCCGGAACGGCGGACCCACTTACTACGAGAACTGAAAAGGAATCGTATATCAGTGGCTATGCTGCAAGAAACACACTTCCGACAGGGAGCCGCTCCTAAACTAAGTAACAAGTCCTACCCATCCAGCCACTTCTGTGACCACCCCACAGCACGGAAGGCGGGAGTCGCTATCCTGCTTGCGGCGGAACTGGAATTCCAAAAATTGGACAGTATTGGGGACCCACGAGGCCGCTTTCTTTTCGTTAAAGGTACACTTGCAGGTAGGCTCTACACGTTTGCCACTGTGTATGTACCCAACAAACGACAGGCTCCATTTCTGAGAGACACCTTAAACAAACTGAGCTCCTTCTCCGAGGGAACGTTAATCTTTGGAGGCGACCTCAACGCACCCCTGGACCCACTCCTGGACTCCTCAACAGGACACAGCAGCATACCACAACTCACCATACGCTCTATGAAAAGGTCCTTAGGAGACTTGGAATTGGTAGACTGCTGGAGGACATTACATCCATCCACTAAGGACTTCTCCTACTATTCGGCAGTACATGGTCGATACTCCCGTATAGACTATATGTTTATTCGCCAAACAGGGCTACAACGACTAATATCAGCCACTATGACCCCAGCCACTTGGTCTGATCATGGCGCAGTAGTGGTCGAACTTGACTCACCCCTTTTTCGACCCTCTACATGGTCCTGGAGACTAAACGAGGCACTCCTTCTGGATCCTGGAACACGCACGCAAATTACCCAAGCACTGGAACATTATTTTCAGGAGAATGACACACCAGATACATCTAAGGTGTCAATATGGGAGGCCCACAAAAGTGTAATCAGGGGCGTACTTATTCAAATAGCCTCCAAAAAGAAGAAGGACATCACCCGAGAAATGACGGCTCTTTACAAATCCATTGCGGAACTGGAACAACGACATAAACGCTCCCAGCTGCTCAAGGTATATGGGGCACTTATGCAGGCTAGACGCCAACTACGAGACCTACTAACGAAACGCTATCTTAGGTCCCTACACCGCTCTAAGGGGTTCTTCTATACCCATGCCAACAAGGGTGGAAAATACCTGGCACGCCTCCTGAAGGGGAACATACCTCGCTCCCAGGTCCGCGCCCTACGCACCTCCGCAGGCACCACGACGATCTTCCCGGATGAGATTGCGGGAGAATTTAGGAGCTATTACAACTCACTCTATAATATACACTCGCCCACAGGACACGTTGACTCCGACGCAGAAGAAATAAGGATGCGGGCCTACCTACAAGAATCCCTCACAAGAGTGATCGACCAGGACACAATGGAAAACCTAAATGCCCTGATCTCCGATGAGGAAATCTCGGCAGCCCTAAAATCTGCAAAAAAAGGCAAATCACCGGGCCCAGACGGACTATCCGTTGGTTATTATAAAGCGTTCTCCCCCATATTAGTACCCTGGCTCACGAAAGCGCTCAACGCGGTCGCCGCTGGAGAAAACTTCGGGGCGGAATCCCAAGCGGCCATTATAACGGTGATCCCGAAACCTGGGAAAGACCCAATGATCTGCGGTAATTACCGCCCGATCTCCCTGCTGAATGTGGACGCCAAACTATTCACTAAAGTCCTGGCGATGAGACTTCAGCCGGTGGTTCCTTCCCTAGTGCACAAAGACCAAACAGGTTTCATACCCGGACGTGAAGCGCGGGATAGCACCCTGAGGGCCTTCGCGATACAACATGAAGCTAGAAAGACGAGAACACCGCTGATGCTCCTCTCAACGGACGCAGAAAAGACGTTCGACCGGGTGAGATGGCGGTACCTGCTAGCCACCCTCAGCACCATGGGGGTTGGACAGCGGCTCCTCACTTGGATTCGGGCACTGTACCACAAACCACGGGCCTCGGTACGTGTTAACGGGGCACTTACCGCTGACTTCGCTATCTCAAACGGTACGAGGCAGGGTTGCCCGTTGTCACCCCTGCTGTTCGCCCTGTCCCTGGAGCCCCTTCTCCAGACAATCAGACAAAGCACCGACATACGAGGATACCCAGGACATAGAACGGAACATAAGGTCGCCGCATACGCGGATGACCTCCTGTTCTTCATCACCTCACCTAGAACCACAATACCGAACCTGATGGAGTCGATATCACGATTCGGCACGCTATCAGGTTTTAGGCTTAACTTAACCAAATGCGAAGTCCTTAACATCACTATCCCAGATGCGGAATACCGAGCATTGGACCCCCTGTTCCCATTCCGATGGTGCTTCTGCAAGATGAGATACCTCGGTATCTGGCTTACAACGGACCCGGGGTTACTATATATTCACAACTTTGAGACACTGCTGCAGAAGGTCCTGGCTGATATGGAGCGATGGTCCTATCCACACATAACATGGTTCGGGAGGATCGCAGTTCTTAAAATGAACATCTTACCCAGACTCCTGTACTCGTTTCAGACTGTCCCGTTATGCCTACCTCCTCACTTTTTCACCACACTGAGGTCTGCGGCTATCCGGTATGTGTGGCTAGGGAAGAGACCACGGCTTCGACAAGACCTACTTTGCCTACCGAGACACCGCGGGGGCCTAGCACTACCGGACTTCCGACGCTACCACCAGGCTACCGTCCTACAGTGCATCCTAGAATGGCATGCCACCACACGATGCAAACAATGGGTGACGCTAACCAGGGACGGGCAAGAACCCCTACTGAAATCTGCCATCTGGACAGGCAACACCAACGCCAGTGGCGATTGGGAATCAGGAGGCATCATCGTCCAAACCCTGGCCGGCTGGACCCGAATGAGGGATCAACTTCATATCTCGCCAGTCCCAAGCCCATTACTCCCAGTCACATACAACCCGAAGATAGGTGGAGGATTCTCACTGCGGCGGTGGCCCTTCGCGGAAGGACGGGAATATGTACCCATCTACAAGATCCTAAGAGACGGAGCTATCCGCTCCCTGGATGCCTTGCTAGCTCCGGCGCCCCGGACGCCCCTGACCATCCTGAGATATATGCAAATACAGCACTTCTACAACACCATGCAAGGTAGGGCACGACTGCACAGGGACCTCACATGGTTCGAAAAGCTATGCGACAGGGGCTCCACGCTTCACACCCCGGTATCCACCCTCTACCAACACTTACTAGTAGGACACCTAACGGAAAACAACACATTCCGTAGACAATGGGAGACAGCCCTGGACATCGAGTTCACGGACCAGCAATGGGAAAATGCTCTGTTCTGGCAACATAAAAGCTCCTCAAGTACCCAATTTCAGGAAACGAACTATAAATTAATCTCATTCTGGTACAGGACCCCAACGCTGCTCCATAGAATCCTCCCCGCGACGTCCCCCACATGCTGGAGATGCCTGGAAGAGAGGGGCACGCTAACCCATATCTGGTGGGAATGTCGATTGATAACCCCATATTGGGATCTCATCAAAGATAAGACGTAGGAAATTTTGGGAGTCGAGTTGGACTGGTCCTCGGCTCTTGTCCTCCTACACATTTCGCAGCTCTCGAGACCCAAGTACAAACGAACCATCCTACGACACCTACTTAACGCGGCCAAGGCCCTAATCCCGCTCTACTGGAAGAAAACAGACACCCCAGGAGTCCAGGAGTGGATACGCAGGGTTGAGGACATTCAGGCCGCAGAGGCAATTCAAGCCACCTTGACGGGCAGGGAAGACAAGCATGCGGAAATGTGGCAGCCATGGTTCCTGTTCGTTTCGGGTGGCGACCGGTCCACGAGCGGGCGAGCGGAAAGGTAACTGGAGGCGGGGAGGCTCGGACCCCGGACCTGGCCTGGGATAGGCTGAGGAACTCCCACCCCCCTCGACCCCTCTTTCCCTCTTCCCTCTTGAACCCCTCACACTCTCCTCATTTTCGTAACTCCATCTACCTCTATTCTAAAATATCTGTCATATTCGATTACACACCTATTACATAAACACTCTCATAGACACGATAACATCACGCTGTTGCAAAACATGTACCTCGGCTGACACTGGCCAGAGGACACATGGGCAGACGACAAGGCAGACACCTCTCACACTAGCGCCTGTATTCCTGGTAGACACGGTGATACGTCAGTAACTTAACACGCTAGCTCATAATTACACCTGATGTATAACGCGATACCCTAATGTGACAACCCTCCCCGACCTTTTGATATGAAAGAGACACCCCCACTGCAGAAATGCCTAAAACGCACTGGATAGCAGGATGTACCAGCGACAAGCAACCCATAGGTGAACTCTACGGGGATATACGTGTCGTTAATAGGGCATGCTATGTGTTTATGAGTAAGATTGCATATTACCTGTTTACTCATGTATCTAGATGTGATACGGCTGGTCTCCATTTAGCCAACACAGCTCGGTCAGATATGTTCCATAAAGTGTATATATGTTCCATGTGATATTTTAAAGTCTCAAGGACCTGCGTGTCCGACATACTATTTTCTTACAAAACGTACTGTATTTTGCAACGATTATTCTTCTACCCTCTGAAAAACCTAATAAACAGATTTACAAAAAAAAAAATTTAATGTAGAGAAATGTAAAATTATGCACAAATAACTGAATTAGGTATAACACATGAGAAGGATTTTGGAATTGTTATAGACAACAAATTAGGCAGCAATATGCAATATCAATCTACAGTTGCTACGGTTTTGTCATGTATAAATAGGGGCATAGATTTTCCGGATGAAAATATAATTTGCCTCTTTATAAAAATCACTGGTAAGACCACACCTTGACTATGCTGTACAATTGTGGGCACCTGTTCTAAAGAAGGATATGATGGCACTGGAAAAAGTGCAGAGACGAGCTACAAAATTGATAAAAAGGAATGGAGCATTTTAGCTACTAAGAAAGGTTAAAAAATTGAAATCTCTGTAGTTTGGAAAAACAGCGCCTCAGAGGGGATATGATAACATTATACAAATATATTTGGGCCCAGTACAAACCATTATCTGGAAATACAGGGCTATACATAGGACACAAGGTCACACATTTAGGCTGGAAGAAAGGAGATTTAATCTAAGGCAAAGAAAAGGTTTTTTTTACAGTAAGAGTAATAAGGATATGGATTTATCTGCCTGAAGAGGTGGTTTTGTCAGAGTCACTACAGATGTTTAAACAGCAATTGGACAAATACTTCCAAAAACATAACATAGGGATATAATTTTTAATCAGTGGGGTAATAGCTGCTTGATCCAAGGAGATATTTTAGTAGGTGACCAATCTCAAATTTCTATTCGATCAGTAAGAGCTGGCTACGGTCTGATTTGATTTCCCAAGAACTTAAAAAAATAATCAGGTGATTATAGACAAAAAGGTGTGATTTGTTTACTTTGGGGGAATGGGAGGTACTACATGACTACAAATATTGTGTACTCAGAAAGACTTAATTTAATTTCAATGTTGAATAAAAAAGGCTGAACACTGATGAAGTAGAATGTCGTTTTTTTTTTAGGCATTTTGTGCCCCCACGGGTCTCGTGAAAGTTACTGTGTACAGGGCCTGATTCTTCCCATTTCGATATAAAAATATTAACCAACTGCCTCTTACAGAACCTTACTAAGATCAGTCACCATAAGGAACATTTATATACTCTATTTCTTATCAAGAACTTAAAACAAACTTATTTCGTGAAACAATATCGCCAGAATTTGAAAAGGAATTTTAATATCTCTAAAGTAGAACAGATCCAATTTCAAATTTTGCAGCCGAGTTAAGTGGGAAAAATGTGTTTTATTTTATAGCAATTTAAGGTTACACAGATGAACATTTGAACTTTCTTTCCATAAACCTTTATGTGTGAGGTTACAAGATGTGGAGACATGGATCCTATTAATTTTCTTCCAATAAATATAAACATTATTTAGTGACAGGAGCTAGATTGAATCTTTTAACAAACATATTTGGACCTCGGAGTCTCAAACAGTCTTTCACAGAAAGTAAAGAAAATTATATAAGTTGTCTTTTGCCAACAGGATACTAAAGGCAATGGTCACACTAGAAATTTCACTGAGCCAGTAAGATTGGTAAAGAAAAAACTAGGCAAGAAAAAGTTTCCTTTGAACAAGTTAAATCTATTCATAAAACTAATATATAGATAAGGAAACAATTTTTTGAAAGTTGACACATTACTGTTGCTTAGTTAAATTACTAGCCACAGTTTTTTTTTTTTAAACCTAATGAACCAAAATGTAACAAGTAGAAAGTGGAACGGTTCTGTTAAAAACATATAAAACCCCCCACCTTGATCTGGCTAAATGGCAGATAACATGCCAGTAACACACTTCAATGTGCCACACATATAAAACTTAGAAAAACAAAATCATGTGACTGAATGAACAAAATTGGTTTCACTCAGACTTGATGAGGCCTATTGGCAGACATGTTTATAAACACTTTGCTGCCTGGGAAATAAGAGATATTGTACTGATCTTAACGAGCCACAATGTTTTCTTCACAAAATCCAGTTATATCAAGTTGCAATACTGGGATGTCGGCTAAAACCGCCTAAACAAACTTGGGGGAAAAAAAAGCTGTACATCAAATACATAGAGCAGAAGTAAGTGTAACGGGGGATCCTACAAAACCACAATCAGCATGTCTTACAAGCCACCAATTCAAGTGGCAGAACAGAAAGAAACTGGGCCATTATTATCGCAGTTTTATACAGATGCAAAATTTGATTAGGCACCGTAACAGCTTTGAGCTGTGCAGTGCTTAATGTGGGCAGTAAAGGTTTGGATGGTGAAAAATGCCAAGTTGTATGTCTTTATACATTCAAGGTTTAATAAAATATATTTAAAGAAAACAAAAATCTAACTGTATCAAAATGTAAAAGGAACTCTAAAACGAGGTGATGATTGGCTTGTAACCCAGTGAGTCTTTGACACTGGTAGAAGTCAGTTCCTTTGCTAAAAATCAGTTTGAGTTCACTCATTGCTTTCTGGGTCGGCTTGAGCCATGTAGGCATCCAGCTCTGCATCAAGATGGCCTTTTGTTTTGGACATGTATGCATCAAGTTGGTTATCCAGCTGCTCTCGGGTCAATACAGGGCGTGTGGATCCCCTTCCTCTACCCCTTCCTCTTCCATGGACAAATCCTCCTCTACCTCGAGTCATCATACCTCCCCTGCCTGAAAGGGAAAAACAAGTTAGTAAATAATGTTAGGAGTCCATAGCACATTGTTGGTCACCCACTCATAGAAAAGCAGGGGGTTATTCACAAAAGTTAGAATTTTAATTGGTAAGGCCAAAATAAAAATAAAAAAACACTATACACACAGCTGACTTGGGAGAGTTTTTCTAAAATCGGCTATTTTTGTTGTAAAATTTTAAATTAGTTTTGAATTTCTGACAATTCTCAATTTAGTGAATAACCCTGAAAAGTGGGGTGTTTTTTTTGCATATGAGATGGTGTTTCACAAGGGTAGAACAGAAGCTTCATAGGATCGAAAGCCAAATTCCAGTGAGTGTGACCAGGTTTCACAGACTAGCCACTATACTTGTCTTTTCTTTTTCATTCTACATACATGGTAATCTGCAGTTATGCATTTCGATTGCGCCCAACCTACCCTTCTTGTTTTATTCTGTATTATTTCCTGTAGCAGCTTTTTGTTTTGTTGTATTTTCACAATTGTTTAGTGTCAGAAATCATGCATGACTGTATCCTAGAAAGTTTATGTATCATTTAATTACATTGAATATGTGATTCAGAAACCTTAATTCGTCATGTCCCCCCCATCCCCCTTAAAAAAAAAAAAAAAAAAAAAAAGTGTCGCAATAATGACAGAAACCAACGGTCTGTCCATGTTGGCTGTTTTAGCATCAGAGATGTCCCATAAAACTATTCCAAAAGGCACAAGATTTACTTGAAGGCAAGCTATTTTATACTTCTTTGATAATTCTTTTGTTTGAACCAATACATTCTATACGGAGAACACTATGCCTCTGCATTGTATATTATAGAGATCAATGGATGGTGCAATAGGTGAAGAAATCAACCTGGATTCTGCTGACCATTTATGTAAAAATTTTATTCCTGCACCTTTACATGCTTGCTATTTTTATTTTTTTTCAATTTAATTAAACATTTTTTTTTTTTAATGTACCATACTACTGTAAGGATAATAGTCTGTTACTAGAATACTTCAGCTCTAATTGGCTAGTTTCCATGCTGTCCTTATAGCAAGGATATCTGCCAAACCTCTATAAGAGCTTACATCTAATAGACATTTTTGGACTGAATTCACTCCTCTGGATTCCTGGGGGACTCATATATTCATAACTGAGATTGCCCAAGTATCGTCTACACTCACTGACATTTTGTATATTTATTTAGATACAATTTTTTGTGTATTTTCTCCTGTTGATATAGGCTTAAAAGAACTGCATGTTATTGAATCATTTCTCTATAGGGATTTATTCCTTATTTAATTCACCGTGTAGCAGATCTACTATATCTGCTGCAGGTATAGCCATTGATCACTCTTTATCTGGATCTACACGTGTATATCACAAATGCTATTCTAGGTGTTATCTACTCCTGGTTAGAGCAATAGATATTTTCTTTTTGCTTCCCCTATCACTACTTTGCTTTATAAATTCAGCCTAGGGTGTGGGCTGTTTCTACCGTCGCTTAGTGGATACACACCTCTTTCAGACCATTACTTCTACCTTCCTATTTTTTCAAAGAGGGATTATTCCCTCTTGGCCAATCCATTAAGCCATTTTATACACCTGACAATTTTGAAATGAGAAATGTCCTAGAAATAAACAAGATTTTAGTGTTTAGTTAACAGTCCAGTTTATTCCCACTCAAATTTCCAGACCTATTAGGACAACAATTACCTCTTACACTCATACCACCACGACCCATTGGACCTCCTCTCATCATGCCTCGACCAGGCCCTCCTCTGCCTCTGATACCTCCCCGCCTAAGTCCCATGCGGGGTACGCCACCTCTACCTCGGAGATTTTGTCCTAAAGAGACCAAGGAATTGTTAATGAATTAAATACATCCCTACTGTCCCAACAAAACATCTAAGAAGAGTGCCCCTTACCTCGCAACAATCTGCCACCCCTGGGTATCCCTCTGCCACCACGGCCAATACGCATCATTCCCCTTTGTGAGCCCCGGAGTCCCAATCCCACTCCTCTCATGCCTGGGGCTCCACGGAGGTTTCCCACTGGTCTTCCTAATCTAGCCTGGATATTGCTCTTACCAAGACGCTGCTTCAAACTCTAGCAGGAGAAAGAATGATGATTTATAATAAACATTCAATTTTGACAAAGACAGAAATCACACAGACTTGATTGGGAGAACGGTCTTGAACATCAGAGAAACCAGGAAAACAGATTGCCAACTGCACAGACAATACACAGAAGCAAAAACCTGACTGAAATACTAGGAGGAAAAATGGAGGAACCAGTTAAAATACAATTTACCATTATATGTTTTATGGCTGTTTGAAAAGGGAATAAAGCAGCATGTATTTAAAACTAGAAGAACATTATCTCTCACCTTTCATTAAATATTTACTGAGGCTCAGTAGGTAAAGCAGTAAGTAAAACCAGAGCGGGTCAGCATGTAAGGCTCTTTCCAGACCCACTATCCAACACAAGACACCATAAAACAGACATACAAAACATGTAATGACAAGATAAACAAAACTCAAAAGAACTGCAGAAAAATTTACTTTAAAAAAAAAAAAAATGATGCCAAACAAAATCACTGTTACACTCACAAATCCAGCAACCAATGCATATAAGAGAAATTCTGAACCATTGCCATATTGAAGGTACATTTAATTTTTTTAAGCCACTCTAGGTGGAGATATATTTCAACCAGAGCTGACACAATGAAAAAAAGTCACGATAATCTGCTCCCTCACGCTGGGATGGAACGTCTGGTTTTCGTTTTGGTAGCTCAAAGGTGCCAAGCTGTTGCAAAATGACTGGCGTTCTATTTCGTAATAAAAACTTTAAAACACTCTAAGCACCATAACCACTAGAGCATGCCACTGAGCTGTGTCCGAAAGCTGAATACACACAGCAGGACTAAGTGGAGTTAACAAAAACTAGCCAATAACTCCACAGGAAGCAAATGGTGGACCTAATGAACGGCAATGGCATTAGGACACCCCCATAGGAAACCACGGAATCAATGCTTTCCTATTGGGTTTTAGCAGACGCTGGATGGCCTCACTCTAAGCGTGAAGACGTCCAGCGTCAGTAAGGTGACCAAAAAGTCTGAAAGTCTGCTAAGAAACCAGAAGCGCCTTTAGTGGCTGTCTGGCCGACAGTCACTAGAGGTGGAGTTAACCCTGCAAGGTAATTATTGCAGTTTCTCATTAAAGGGACACTCCTCCAGGCACCCAGACCACTTCTGCTCATTGGAGTGGTCTGGGTGCCAACTCCCACTACCCTTAACCCTGCAAGTGTAATTATTGCAGTTTTTCATAAACTGCAATAATTACATTGCAGGGTTAACTCCACCTCTAGTGGCGGTCTACTAGACAGCCACTAGAGGTCACTTCCTAGTTTGTAGCACAGGTTTCCTGTGCTAGAGCGTCGCTGGACGTCCTCACGCTGTGTGAGGACCTCCAGCGTCGCTCAAAACCCCATAGGAAAGCATTGAAATGATTTTTCAATGCTTTCCTATGGGGAGACGTAATGCGCATGCGCGGCATTTCCGCGCATGCGCATTAGGTCTCATCGGCCGGTGAGCGAGATTAGTCTCGCCCACCGGCCGACGTAATCACTAGGAGGAGCGTCGCGGAGGCGGAGACAGCGGCGAGGGACATCGCCGCTGTCCCAGGTAAGTCACTGAAGGGGTTTTCACCCCTTCAGTAACCGGGGATTGGGGGGTGGGAGGGAGAGGGACCCTCCAGTGCCAGAAAAACGGATCGTTTTTCTGGCACTGGAGTTTCCCTTTAACTGCAATAATTAAGGCGACAGAGGCACAGCACCCAGACCACTTGAATGAGATGAACTGGTGTGGGTGCCTTTAGAGTCCCTTTAATGCAGAAGGGGACAATGGGGGTCCAAGGAAAGCACTACACATTAAAGCAGTTATTCTGGTGACTAGTGCTCCTTTAACTTGTCACATGTCAAAATGTTACTCATGTGGTCTTGTTTAATTTAACCCCTTAGCAACGGCCACCACACAATATGTCACAGTCAATTACTGACTTAGTGATGGTTGTCATACAGGGTAAATAGACCATATAAATGCGCCCCCTCCTTAACTTCACCCACATCCAAACCTTTCATAAGGGTGTATTGAAATATCCCCCTGAGACTCGAAGGCAGGCAATCAATATCACTTGCTCCCAGGCGGTCTGATCATCCTAAAAGTCAATAACATTGATAAATCGCCCAAGCTGTCAGCTAAGGTTAAGCAAACAATGTTTGTTGTACACATTCATTACTCAGTTTGGAGATCCATCTACTAAAAGGTGCAAGGTTAGGGTTAGAAAAAGTCAAAGCCTCACATTGGTGGACAGTATGGCGTCACATCAACCAGCAATAAAGGCATCTCAAAAGTGAGGCCTGGCTGTAAATTGACTATCAGTTCCACAAAAGCCTGGAAGAGGTATACATATAACTGCTCTACTATGGAGAAAAAGCTAAACGTATGTGCTGTAGTGGCTATGGTACTTGGAATGCTTCTTTAAAGGGACACTCCAGGCACCCAGACCACTTCTGCCCATTGGAGTGGTCTGGGTGTCAACTCCCACCACCCTTAACCCTGCAAGTGTAATTATTGCAGTTTTTTATAAACTGCAATAACAACAACCTTGCAGGGTTAAGTCCTCCTCTAGTGGCTGTCTATCAGACCAGCCAGTAGAGGGACTTCCATGTTCTTAGAACACAGTGTTTTAAACGACGCTGGATGTCCTCACGCTATGTGAAAGCAATGAATAATTATTTCCTATGAGGAGGTCTAACGTGCGCGGCCATTGCCGCAAATGCGCATTAGGTCTCCCCGCCGCCAGCGGAGCCTGACCGAGTCCATCGGCGCTGGACTCAGGTAAGTCACTGAAGGGGTTCTAACCCCTTCAGCAACATGGGATGGAACGGGGCACTGGCGGGTCCCAAGGGATCTACATTATAAAAATATACAATTCTGCAGTGATTTTGGATTGTGTGACTGCTATTTAAGCTATAAACCAGATGTATCCTTTGGGAGTACTGGAGTGGATCAGCTTTTCCTGGGGTCCACTGGGTGTCCTGCTGAGGGGAAAATGAAGGCAGGAGGCTGGCTGTGTGTACTGTAGGTAGTCGGCGAGCCAGCTGCTCGCCCCAGAGGGAACGGGCTCACAAATTCCAGTCACCAGGATAAAATTCCGGTTCGCCATAGCAACCTGGGATTTGTCGAGCCCTGTACTAATCTACTTTATAAACTTGCAGATATAACAAAGAGAGAAAAAGGATTTTGACAGATTCAGGGAGGTGGTTTTGCGAAAAACTAGACACTGGAACAGAGTAATGTTTTGGAAAACTGTATAGAGTCATTATTGGAGAATTGGTGAATTGCACAGCAAGTACTGCTAAACCTGGCATAAATCGATACTGCACAGAGTTGTATTATATGCAGATACCTATATAGAAAATACATAGCAGGGTTACATGTGTCAACACATCCAATTACATTTTTATATATCGACTGCATAACATTTAACGATATCACACAGCATCTTAATAAAATGAACACACAAGCAGTATTCCACTGGCCGCTTTTCAGGGTGTGTGGTGAACACAGCCCCTGCTAGTTTAACTTTACACCTGACTTCATGAAATCATGAATGACAATCCAGTGGTCGGTCAGTGAATGAGTGCTTACCAGAGCTGTGTTAGTAGTCCCACAAACACTGCTTTTGCATTACCCTGTACAAACTATAAAGACCTAAAAGACTCAAAATATGCACAGTAAGTTGTAACAAAGAAAATGGTAAAATGTTTTTGCCCCAGCGAATTATTTCTGCCCAAGCCTGAATTAAATCTTTTGCACTAAAGCAGATAAACTTATATTTTAACCATCTGTGGAGAGGGCCAGAGAATAGACATCTGAAAGACCTAGGCAAAAGTCAAACGGGGGAAACAGCACCAACACAACATGCATTGCAGGGGTTTTAGAATATTCAGCATTTTCCTCTCTCATTTCTTTAGTTTTGCTTTAAAAAAAAAAAAAAGTGGGGTCCTGATGTGCATGCACATCCAAGCTTCCAGACAGGAAAGCACAAGATCAATGCTTTCCTTTTGGGGCTGCAACATTACACTACCAAATTTTACTCAGTCGCTGCAGGGGAAACACCTCCAGTGGCTGTCCGTATAACAGCCATTGAAAGGTGTGTGTAACCCTTCAAGGTAAATACTGCCATGTAACGCCAATGTTTTACGTTGAATGGGTTGAATGACTGGATCACTGCACCCAGGCCATTTTATCGAGAGGGATGAATTTAGCGGCCCTTTAACCCCTTAAGGACACATGACATGTGCGACATGTCATGATTCCCTTTTATGCCAGAAGTTTGGTCCTTAAGGGGTTAAAGGGTTACGGTCACATGCCAGGGTATTTAGAGGGGTGTCTATAGCATGTCCCTTTCCAAAGAAAAGGCAGTGTTTACAGCACTGGCTAGAAACACGTCTAGGTGCAATCACTCCGTCACTAGAGGCGCTTTCTAGTCCAGTTATGCAGTGTGCACATTCTGCAAGGAGACGCTGAACCTTCCCCATAGATATACATTGATTCAATGCATCTCTGAGGAGATGCTGATTGGCACAGTGAGTGCAATAGCCTCCCAATGTTTTCCTTTGGGAAAGCATTAAATTGGCTGAGGGGACTAAAATTTTAGGTCTCAATTATAGAGGAGAGCCAGGCGAGGAAAAAGAGTAAACAAATTGATCTTACTGTGCTCAGTGGCCAACTAAAAAGTCACTTAAAAAACAGTGTCAGGAATACATGTTAATATACCGGACACAATAGTGTTCCTTTAACAAATATACATTTGTGAGATGCGGCAAATACATAAATTCACACTTTGATATCCTGAAACTGGGCACCACCAGCTTAGGTTCCTGTCAAACATAAGTTCTGTTCACTGCACTAGGCATTCAGCAAAGAGACAGCATACAAAGGTGAAATAAAACATGGTTTCCCTTTCTCTTTATCTGCAATTATTTCCCTGGCCTTTCCTTATCAGAATGAAACTCATGCCGTTTTTAAAAATCTTTTATATAAATTCAAAAGAAATGCATGAAAAAGTAAAACAAATTGCAATCGTCTGCTTAAAACATGCACCCTTTTCACAAAACACCTTTATTTGTGCGTAGCCAGTGCAGACCACCCAATGAGAGATCAATGTGAACCAACCTAGAGAACAGAGAGCATCTCTCATTGGCGGAGTACCTGCAAGCAGTAATACATTGTGACAAGAGATGTTGTGGCAGGGTAATGCTGCCAATAGAAGCAACATTTTATCTACAAAATCTATAGAGATATACCATGAAACTAGGAGAAGTCATAATTAATCCTTCTAAGACACTGTTACAATAATCAAGTCATTACAAAAAAAAAAACAAATCTGTAGCACAAGTTATCTATGTGGAGGCAAATCTTAAAATCCTCCACTAATGGTGCACCGTGATGTTATTTTATGTTACCTTCGCAGTTTTCTTTTCTGTATCAGGTGTACTTTCTACAGAAGATACCCCCCCACTATACGAATTCAGACAATTTAAAAGGCACACTATAGTCACGAGAACAACTACAGCTTAATGCAGTAGTTCTCGTGTGTAGAACATGTCCACACAAGCCTTTTGCTATAAACAGTTTACATTGCTCCCTAGGGACACCTAGGGTGGCTGTCACTCAGATGGAGACACTGAACATTCCTCAGATGCACTGAGATGCTGCTGATTGGCCAGCATGGCATTTGGCTCTGCCCCTTATCTGAGATCAGCAGAATTGATTTCAGCCAATCCAATGCTTTCTAACAGGATATCATTGGATTGGCAGAGATCTTCAATTCAGATCTCAGTCAACGCAGTGGATCAGGGGCGGAGCAAGTGCCATCAGACCCACACAACGCTGGAATAAAAGGTAAGTAAAATACTAAAAAAAAAAAAAAATAGCAGAGAGGCTAAGGGTGCTATTCCTTCAAAGTTCCCTCACATGCCTTGCATTGAGCCGGCAGCTGGGATATGACGCAATTGGTGTAAAGAATGCAAGAAGAGAACAGTGTTCCCATCACAGCAACAACCACTGGCCACCAGGTACAGGATCCACTCCAGCCCTCCTGTAGCAAGGTATGGAGGCTGGGTGGACCTCTTTATTACTAAAATGTGTATATATTAGATTATTTGTGTGGGTCTGTGGGTATGTGTGCATGTGTTTATTAGATAGCTCCCTAATTTGGTATACTTAAAGGGACACTATAGTCATCAGAACAATTACAGTTTAATGTAGTTCTGGTGAGTAGGGATTGGCCGATATTTTCGGTAATAAACATACCGATATTGCCGATAATACATACCAGTATTACCGGGGCTGGGGGCCCGCAGCAAGTGCTTACTTACCTTCCCAGCAGCTCCCGTGTGTAAACATTGCGAGTCCCGCAGCAGTCAGAGCGTTGCCACGGCTTACCATGGCAACAGGCCGCGAGATTTAGACAGGGAGCTGCTAGGAAGGCAGGTAAGCGCTTGCTGCGGGCCCCCACTGTACTTTCCATGCCACTGGACCACGAGGGAATGCTATAATCCCCCCTCCCTGGCCAAGTAAGAAGCAGGGAGCAACTAAAAAATTATAAAAAAAAATTTAAAAAAAGATGCTTCTCCCCCCAAATTACATACCTGCAGAAAAAAAACACACTACACTCACTTTGCGCACACTACATTCACTACACACACACACAAACTACACAAATACACACTGCATCCACTACACAAACAGCTCCCCTGTCTAAATACACTGCATCCACTACACGTTGCATTCAAAATGGTAAATGTACAGAATATTGGCAAGTTATCGGCCTGAAAGTTCACAGATTATCAGTATCTGCGCTAAAAAAAATTAAAATCAATATCGGTCGATCCCAACTGGTGAGTATAATTCTATGCAGGCATGTTCATGCAAATACTGCCTTTTCAGAGAAAAAGGCAGTGTTTACATTGCCCCAAGGGAAACTTCAAAGTGGCCACGCCTCAGATGACCACTGGAGGTGCTTCCTGGCTCAGTGCGGCACAGTATGGGGATGCATGGGACGCTGAATTTTCCTTAGAGATGCATTGATTCAATGCATCTCTATGAGGAGGTGCCAATTGGTCCCACCCCCTTGACCAATCCCCTTAACCAATCCAATGCTTTCCCCATGCCCAAATTGGCAATTCTGACGATGTCACCAAGGGGGCTGGGCCAGTGGCGGCAGAGCCACATGGTGCTGGAAATAAGGAGTTTTTCATGCTTTTAAGGGGGTGAAAAGGAACAATCGTACACATGCATATGGGTGAAGGTAAACCATACCACCACCTACCAATATTATTTTAAAATACTTTTTGCATGGTTGACTATCCACTCGGGCTCATTCATAAAGAACATGCTCCAGTTAGAATGGGTAGTGATTGGGAGAAATAGGGCCAAGAAGACAAAAAATCCACATGTAGGAGACCGTCTGCCAGATTACTTAATTCTTGTCAAGATTAGGGATCACCTGGCTACATTCTTTCAGAGGCCCTTTCTTTTACATCCATGGACCTTTCTAATATCACTCACACGAGAAGGTCTCCCATCTAGCCAAGAAGCCCTACAAAAATATATTGCCAGCTCAAAGAGCTGGTGCCATAGGTTGGCTATCAGAACTGCGTCACTACTCCTTATTTAAAGATGTCACACAGTCACCTAATTGACCAGAACACCTACAGTTAGAAATAATATCACCTATTTTTATGATACATGGAACAAAAAAATATGGACCTGCTATAGCCAGACTATTCTGAGGAATTGCTCTTGCATTGGGAACCTCGCTTTTCTTGACTTACAGTTAATTACCTTCCCTATTATTTTGGTGTACAGTCTTAAAATTGTAGCAGGGATGTATACTAAAGTTTACTAAGCTTTTCAATTGCCTTGTTCTTACTGTCAACAAAAAAAATATGGTGGAGGTCTCACCTGTTTCAGCTTCAGTGCTGCCTGCACTGACGGTCTGCTTTCCATCTGCTGAGCCAATCTTCGATTTCTAGCACTGGCTAAGTGCTGCTGCTGCATCGTAGCCCTGACGTTCACCGGAACCGGCTGTTTGTTCTTCAGCATGTTAGTAAAGCTTCAAGGTCGAACAAAATGGGGGCAGGGTTTAATCAAATTTCAACAGACACTATTCTGTACCTCAAAGCCCGCCAGGGGTACGATAGATGTTTTAATGTGTTTTAGTGGTACACCTCCCAGAGTTTGATACTGCCTCCGCAATTTCCACAAATGCACAGAAATAGAAACCTACATTAAGGGGGAGGAGCAAGAAGTAGACTGAGGGTGCAAGCACAGGGATTGGGAAGTGAAATTTGCAAAGTAGACAGCTAAAGTAACAAAAAACAAAACAGACGTGCAGAAAAAAGATTTAAAACAAATCACAAATTTATGATGCATGGGTATGGAGAAATATTAGAAGAAGATGGGTTTCTCCCTGCAACGCTCAAACAAAGACTACAAAAAGGGTGACAGGAGCTTAACCAGCACAGGCATTGCATTTGATGTTAGAAAAATTATAACTTTTTACTTAAGAGTGCAATGTTTGACATTAATATCCATAAGCATAAAGAAATCAGATCTGCAACACTTAGTTGTGAAATGCTTTTAGGTCCTTCATATATAAAAGCAAGTCGAGGTCAGAACGTTTAACAATCATGTAAAGTAATGAGACAGACAGAACAAAACGTTGATGACAGCAGAGAAGGGAAAGTGAAGGGAGCAAAGCATTTGCCTCTTACAAGACCCTAGAAAGTCATTAAAGGGTCTTTGGGCAGGGAGAGTGGCCTGCATCATGCCTCTTACATCACTGACCACACGTGAGTGTGTCAGAGTTGGACACGGCAGCAGGCATCACGCAGCACAGGTAACATGCTACCAGGCCGCACTAGAATTTTAACTCATGTAAAAAACGTGGAAGAAAAGGGAGGGCGTGAGGCCTTCTAGAGCTGGTTTCATTGTATTATAACCGCATGTAAATACTTAACAAAATTCTACTGATATACTCGTCACACACAGCCCCTTTTATCAAAGTGTACCACGGCTGCAATCAGCAGCTGGCGCCTGCTTTCATTTAGTTTGGCGCAGGGCAAGTGCTGCCCTTAGAAGGCCACATAGGCCACTACATTTGGTATGTTACGAAGGGCAGATGCTGTTGGGCTTCCTCACCGCTCATTCAGGGACAGCTTCGTGGTGCTTTTTAGCACAACTTTAGATGCAGACGGAGCAGCCATCTTGATATCGGGTTGACCTGCACAGCAGAACAATAAATTCATTTTAGTTTTTCAGTCAAAATTATTCTGCATTCAAAGTTTAAATATCCCCATCCTGCAGTTAAAAAAAAAAAAACACAAAACGGCACCATAACCAAACGTATTCTTCTAGAAACTACAGTTACATTCACAAAATTCCACCACCTAACCAAAAGGTTCACCCACCCAAACCCTCTACAATCCACCATCCCCAAAAGGTTCCCCCATCCACACCTCCCCCTCTCCCCCCAAAAGGTTCCCCCATCCACACCTCCCCCTCTCCCCCCAAAAGGTTCCCCCATCCACACCTCCCCCTCTCCCCCCAAAAGGTTCCCCCATCCACACCTCCCCCCCAAAAGGTTCCCCCATCCACACCTCCCCCCCCCCCAAAAGGTTCCCCCATCCACACCTCCCCCTCTCCCCCCAAAAGGTTCCCCCATCCACACCTCCCCCTCTCCCCCCAAAAGGTTCCCCCATCCACACCTCCCCCTCTCCCCCCAAAAGGTTCCCCCATCCACACCTCCCCCTCTCCCCCCAAAAGGTTCCCCCATCCACACCTCCCCCTCTCCCCCCAAAAGGTTCCCCCATCCACACCTCCCCCTCTCCCCCCAAAAGGTTCCCTCATCCACACCTCCCCCCAAAAGGTTCCCCCATCCACACCTCCCCCTAAAAGGTTCCCCCATCCAAACCTCCCCTCTCCCCCCAAAAGGTTCCCCCATCCACACCTCCCCCTCTCCCCCCAAAAGGTTCCCCCATCCACACCTCCCCCTCTCCCCCCAAAAGGTTCCCCCATCCACACCTCCCCCTCTCCCCCCAAAAGGTTCCCCCATCCACACCTCCCCCTCTCCCCCCAAAAGGTTCCCCCATCCACACCTCCCCCTCTCCCCCATCCAAACGTTCTACAACCCCCTAAAGAGGCTCCCCGTGCAACCCGAGAAGATCTTAATCCGCCCCCATAAATCCTCATCCAATGGCCCCAATGCACCCCTAAATAAAATGTTCACAGTGTTCACTGCCCCCCCCCTCCAGACCCTCACACACTGCCCCCCCCCCTCCAGACCCTCACACACTGCCCCCCCCCTCCAGACCCTCACACACTGCCCCCCCTCCAGACCCTCACACACTGCCCCCCCCTCCTCCAGACCCTCACACACTGCCCCCCCCTCCTCCAGACCCTCACACACTGCCCCCCCCCTCCAGACCCTCACACACTGCCCCCCCCCTCCAGACCCTCACACACTGCCCCCCCCCCTCCAGACCCTCACACACTGCCCCCCCCTCCAGACCCTCACACACTGCCCCCCCCCTTCAGACCCTCACACACTGCCCCCCCCCCTCCAGACCCTCACACACTGCCCCCCCCCTCCAGACCCTCACACACTGCCCCCCCCCTCCAGACCCTCACACACTGCCCCCCCCCCTCCAGACCCTCACACACTGCCCCCCCCCCTCCAGACCCTCACACACTGCCCCCCCCCCCTCCAGACCCTCACACACTGCCCCCCCCCCCTCCAGACCCTCACACACTGCCCCCCCCCTCCAGACCCTCACACACTGCCCCCCCCCCCTCCAGACCCTCACACACTGCCCCCCCCCCTCCAGACCCTCACACACTGCCCCCCCCCCCCCCTCCAGACCCTCACACACTGCCCCCCCCCCTCCAGACCCTCACACACTGCCCCCCCCCCCTCCAGACCCTCACACACTGCCCCCCCCCCTCCAGACCCTCACACACTGCCCCCCCCCTCCAGACCATCACACAGCCTCCCAAGCCGCCATTCGCGGACCCAGCTCGCCTTTTTTGGATAGTGAGGCAGACACACTCCCCCACCCTCTAGCCCGCCATGGAATACCCGGGAGACTTACCGAGAGGACCGGTAGCCAGTGTTGCGGCCTTTACCGTGTCCGGGTGTGTCTGTGAATTCAGCCTTACCAGCTCTCCCTCTAATCCCCGAGCTCAGCGCACAAAATGGACGCCCTCCCCCCAATCGTCCGAATCAAAATGGAGCTCGGTGACGTAGGTGATCCCGCCCACTTCAAACGCTGCGCGAGCACAAGGTTACCATGGAGACCAAGGAGCGTTACCGGTGGCAGCCATCTTAGTGAGGGAACTTAGCAAAGGAGGGGGGTCATTTCTGGCCATCTTGATAGGGGAAAACTCGAATGGCTCAGAATCCTATTCTGTGCTACAGCCTGGCATGGTGATATAAGCCAGTCACACTGCTGCAGGCTACAAAATCTATCCCTCTCTCCACCTTAGCCATGTCATACATTCTTAAAACAAAAAGCAGTACATATACCAAAGTGTTAAATTGTGTATATATTGTTTATTAATATAGTTTTTGTATTTTATTGTACCCTATTGTATCAATGCAATGTTTTGTGGATCCAGGACCTACCTGAAAACGAGAGAAATCTCAATGTATCTTTCCTGGTAAAATAGTTTATAAATAAATAAATAAAGTAGTGGAAACATTTTTCATGGTTACGTACATCCCAAGTACCCCTATTTAAGGGAATAGGGAAAAGTCCCTATTTTTGGGCCCAAATGCCTCTGTCCCGGGTTTCTATCCCAGTGTCCCTCTTTTCTAGCAGATCCATATGTGTCTAAATATATAACCGAGCTCTGCAGCAATAATACTCCCAGTAATGTGTCTTTAACCCCTTAAGGACACATGACATGTGTGACATGTCATGATTCCCTTTTATAACAGAAGTTTGGTCCTTAAGGGGTTAAACTACAATACATGTGTTAAGAAATCAGTCTGGGTAAATAAGATACATTGTTCTTGTTTCAAATTACATTTTAATTCCATTCATTGTTATTAGTAAGTCACCTAAGTTTGCACAGAAGGGAGGTATAGGCTCAAATATGTTACCATCAGATTATACACTTAACAACAATAAATAGTAGCGAATTAAAAATCTAAATGGTAGTTAAAATAAATTAACTGGAAAAATTCTCTCAGCATTATTGGCTAACAACAACATTTTAGCAAATTATATCCAAAGGGCAAACTAAGGGAAGGCTAACCAATCTGTCGCTATAGCTGATTTAAACCAACTCTGTTAAACCCCTGACCTCCTCGAAAAAATTTAGGAAATACATCGACTGTGTTGAAATTCCAACAGTCAAAATATGTCATAAGACAAAGTAGGGACTATTTTGTTTTATGTATTTTCTCTCCTTTTGACAAAACATGGAGCTATCGCCTTCAAGTTTTGTAATTTCTCCCCGCTGTCACTTATGACAGCTGTGGGGAAAAGGCATTGTCTATGGAGGGTTCCTAGGGAATCAAAATCCTACATAGACAGCAGTGTTGTATTCTTGCGCATGTGCGGGAGTACAGCACTGACGTCAGCCCCTGGCAGATGAATTGCCAGAAACTGAAGAAGGATCCTTCAGTTGGAGATGGTGGCTGCAGCGAGGGATAGCTTCTGGTAAGTAAATCTTACCGTACCCTGGACTCCTGGGTTACGATAATATAATTTTTCCTCTTTATAAATCACTGGTAAGACCACATATTGAATATGCTGTGCAATTTTGGGCACCTGTTCTAAAGAAGGATATTATGGCACTAGAAAAAGTGCAGAGGTGGGCTACAAAAATTATAAAAGGAATGGAACATATCAGCTATGAAGAAAGGTTAACAAATTTAAACCTATTTAGTTTAGAAAAACATCGCCTGAGAGGGGATGTGATAATATTATACAAATATATTCGGGGCCAATACAAACCATTGTGTGGAAATCTATTCACAAACCGGACTTTACATAGAACACAAGGCCATGCGTTTAGACTGGAAGAAAGAAGATTTCGTCTAAGGCAAAGGAAAGTTTTTTTTACTGTAAGAACAATCAGGATGTGGAATTCTCTGCCTGAAGAGTGCGGTGTCCCTGTCCTCTTAACCCGCTAATGTAAAACTTCAGTATGACAACCACTAGAGGCGCTTCTGCTGCACTGGCCAAGGAAAACTTTGTCACTTGACACAGGAGCCCCACATAAAAACATGCATGCATGGACATTTGGTGGAGTTACCGGAGGCGGGGAGGCAAACAGCACCAACAGTGGGATTGCCTGCTTGATTGACAGGCTGTCTGGTGTGCATTCATGCCAGGCTGACCTACAAGTAATTCGGGTGCACCCGCAACTGATATAGTCATTGCTGGGGGTGTCCGGAATTGGGGTCTTTAGCCCCAGATCTCCACAGTTGGTGTAGAGCAAGCATGTCAAACTTGTGGCCCGGCGAGCCGCGAGTACATGCTTGGTGTTAACGCAGAGTAGGCAGCTGCTTTCTCCACATTGCAGGTGCCTACTCTGCTAAAATGTACCCGGCCATGGAGGAAGCAGGACGCTGGCGGCAGCGAGGGAGCTCAGTCTTCCTGCTCCTCACTGCTCCCTCCCTGTCTGTAGTGATGCCGGGTGCCGGAATACAACGTAATTCCGGCCCAGCATAACTAAACTGTGCGGAGCAGTGAGGAGCAGGAAAGAGATCTCCAGATAGAAGATCACCACTGGACCCCAGGGAATGATGTGTGTGCAAGAATGTGTAAATGTGTGTGTCAGTCAATGAGTGTGTGTCTGTCTGTCTGTGTGTGTCTGTCAGTGAGTGTATCTGTGTGTGTGTGTCTGTCAGTGAGTGTGTCGATTTGGCACAGGGTGCGGACGGCGCCATTTGGGGTATACCAAAGGCCAGACTCCGGAGTCGCATACTGGCAGCGGCAAAGTGAGTGGAGTCTGCTTGTTGGCTAGAGGGGGGTGCTGAGATTTAGTAGAGGGGGGGGGGGGCTGGGACTTAGTAGAGGAGGGAGCTGTAGTTTAGTAGAGGGGGGTGCTGTTTTTTTTATACTGTACTTTTTTTTTTTTTTTAAAAAAACGTTTCTATGAAAATGTAAGTTTTTTTGTGGCACACATTAACTTAAACCTTGTTTATTTGGCCCGTGCTAGACTTTAAGTTTTACATGCTTGGTGTAGAGGTTAGGTAAATATTAGTATTTTTTTTTCTTTTAAGTAGTTCATGTGATCAAAGGCATGGTGTGGAGGCTCGGCTATAGTGGGACATGCTTGGCAGGCTGCTGTTTACTGCTTGTGCTAATCCGATCCCTTCTGGGCGCCAGGTGCAGACCCTGGGAGTCCCTGATACCTGGAACAACAAAGGCAAGTCTCTGGCTGAGTGCCGGGTTCGCGGCTTGAGGTGGTGGAAGCTTGTTTTGTCTGGTGGTCGGATCTGTCCCGGTGGTGCTTCACGTCCGGTGCGGGATTGTGGTGGCTTAAGGTGGAGGCGAGTGCTTTATGTGGGGCAGGCTCTGCATTTCTGTTTGTGCCTCCGGTCCCGTCTTTGACGCCTTTTGCGTTGGTGGATTTTAATGGGGACTGCTTTGCTTAGCTGTGGTGGAGCTTGTTGGGGCTGTGGTGGAGCTTGTTGGGGCTTCCTGCTTGTTATTTGCTTCCAAAATTGATTAAAGTCTTTCCAGCTTAGACTCAATATCCTGCCATGCTTTGCTGGTACCAGGAGGACACGCGGCTGCCGCCATATTGGGAGAGTCGCAGATGAGTATGTCAGCCTGGACGGCTGTGCTCTGTGCGTCCATTAGCTCCAGACAGCCTCTCAGGGGTGGACCGGGATAACCCCCACCGGTCCGAGGGGGGGGGGGGGGGTAACGGAGCTCCTGCCAGGAAGTAGCTGCTCCTGGGCATCCCAGGATCGGGAGATCGGCCGCCTCTCCCGCCCGGTGAGCACCAGGCCACACTTGCCACGCGTAGGTAAGTAAGACTCTGTCGAGTTGCTGACCGCTATTAAGCATGTTGGGTCGCTCAGGTAGGAGCATCATTGCTGGGTCATCCCCTTCTGGGGTGAAATTCGCTTGTTGATAGCTGCTTAAAGTGAGATATTGAGGGAGCTCACATGAAGTGTGTCTTTCCTCCATGACAGCTAGGCCCCGCCCCCCGGAAGCTGCATTCTTAGTGAGAGGAGGGACAGTGTAGCTGCTGCTGATTTAATAGGGAAATACAGTCCTGAAATTCGCCTGCCTATTGAAGTCTATGGCGGTTCGCGAACATTTGCGGAAGTTCGCGTTCGCCGTTCGCGAACGGAAAATTTTATGTTCGCGACATCTCTACCCGGGACATAAATTTGTGAGCCAGAACCCCAAAATGAGTGGCTGTCCTGGCAAATTTGTGGCTGTTAGCACCTATGCATGCTGTTCATGTGTTTATAGGACAGGACATAACATAGAAAGGCAGGGACATGCTATGACATATCTTTCCTTCTCTGTCAGTCTCATTAAGTTTTTCCTTGGGGATCAAGCCACAGGTGTTACTGAAACCTAGCAACACTCCTTTTTGTAAGAGCAGTGACAGGTGATGCACATGGCAACTTTCCAAGTGGTATTCCCCAAGTGAGCGGGGGTTGTCGATGCTGTGTTGGATTTGATATCACATTCCTTTTACCTCCGCAGCAGACCTTGCACACTTCGAGAATTCCACGCAGACAACAGTGAAAACCACCCGTCATACATATTGTCTGTTACTGTAACTATATTCCTATTGCAGGCAGCTCCCATACTTAGTGCTTAGGGTCATGTGTGTGGGGTGGGAAACAAGGAGAGATTGAAAGTGTGATTGATAAAACTTTAAAGATAACGCAAAAAGGAAATTAAATGGCGAAGGGTAAAGTAAGTATTAAATGGAAATGGAGATGGAGATTGGAATCAGGACGGAGAGGGTTAGACGAGATGAAGTGAGGGAGATTAACAGAGAGAAGAAAAGGTAATGACAAGGTGGCTGAAGACGAGTTATTATTATTATTTATATAGCACCAGCAAATTCCACAGCGCTGTACAATGAGTTCATTTCAGCCAGCTTCTTAATTGGAAAATTAATGTAATCTTCCCAAGAACGCTGTATAAACTATATATCTGTTACTTGTTTAATTAAACAATACACACTCTCACTCGTAAATTCTATAAAAAGCAATGCTTCCAGATACGTTTTGGACGTATTCACTGGTTTTTCAGTAATTGCTCATACTGTGCTAATTTATGCTCCCTGTACTCTATGGCAAACATACGGCCTAGTACAAACAGAAGTTTGTGCTGGATAGCAAGCGAGCGGATGATGTTAGCGACAAAAACAAGTTCTCCAATGTAAGAAAGACATGTTTTTAATGACTTCGTAAAGGAAATGTGGAAAACTACATTTTTTAATATATAGTAACTGCCGGGGTTCAAGTGCATAAAAAAAATATGCATTTGTTTTACCTAGACTTTCCCGTTATGTCTCAAAGCATCAGAAACTGTTATTTTTTTCCAGATTCCTTTGGCATCAGGGAATACAGCATGATTCTTTTCTGATTGTTGTACTTAACCAAGTACTTGTATCAAGCCAGGAGAAGTATCACTTTAAATGACTTAATTACCTTTGCAATGACAAAATAACAATTCAGAGCCAAGAGACAATTGTAAGATTTTTAATCAGAGATAAAGTTTTTGTATTATATAACAGTTCTCAGTCTACAGTAGATCCCAGAGCTCATGAGTTCTCAGAGAGGAAGGAGTTGCAAGCCACTGTAAGGGAAGCCACCAAAATAACGAACTCCTGAAAGTCCACCTCACCATCTCCATTCTCATCCAGTTCTTTCATAATCTTGTCTACAGAAGAAGCATCTTTCTGGGTCTTTAGAAAGAACAAAAACGATAAGGACATGTTAGATAACAGACAGAAAAGCACAATGAACCAGTGAATATACTCCTATAGATCCTAGTTACATAGTGCTTCATTGGGTGTAATGCTAGGTGGGGCTTGATAGCATTCCCACTATTAAGGAGATCCCATAGCTGTCAGGAGGACTGCCACTAGAGGTGGATTTAACTCTTCAATAGAAACATTGCAATTTCTAAAAAAATAAAGACATGTTTTATGTTGCAGGGTTAATACTAAAGGCCCCCTAAACTCAGACCACTTCATTGAGATGACGTGGTTTGGATGACTACTGTGCTCATTTAATGCACCTTGGCTTTTGGAGAGACTGATCCTTTCCTATAACACTGTTAATACACTTTGACTCTAGGAGAAGAACTATAACCACTATAGCCCACAGTACAGCACCGGGGCACTTTTGGCACCAAAACCCCTACAGTGGTTATGGTGACAGGATTGCCCTGGCACACTCCCTTTGGCAAGCTTTAGAATGGTTTGACTTTTTACCTGGGGTCTTATGGGTGTCACTCCTTACCTCCACTAACTTAGCAAGAGAGCTATTCGCTCTCAGCCAAATAGCTACTCACTGCACTGCTGGCTTTAGTTCAGACAGAGAGGTTCTGATGCTTTGGCTGAGGTAGGGGTGGTGGGGAGTGTGGAAGGAGCACTATAGGGTCAGACACTAAATGTCAGTGCTGCACATTGTGCAGCACTGCCCCAGGAAACACCTCTAGTAGCCATCTGAGGAGTGGCCACTGGAGGTGTCCCTAGGCTGTAATGTAATTACTGCATTTTCTCTGCATTTTCTTATAACAAAAAGGCTGCTGGGACTGAATATACTCACCAGAACAACTACAATACGCTGCAGTTGTTCTGGTAACTATAGTGTTCCTTTAAGAATTAAAACAAGAAGCCTCGGGATACTCCATGCAACATAACCACGACAGTACATTGTAGTGGTTAAGGTGTTTAGAGTGTTCCATTAACACACTATGACCCTAAGAGAAGATGATCTTTCTCGATAGCACTATAAATACGTCGGCCCTAAGAGAGACTGGCTCTTTCATATACCACTGTAATACGACTTGGTCCTAAGAGAGATTGACTCAAACATGTAAAGGTAGAGTGGACAGGCTACATGTGTTAAAATGCAATTTTAATGTTATACATTTTTTGGGCCATTTTGAAGATAGAGAAAATGGCTAAATATATACACACTAAATGGCACCCGGGTAAAAATTCACCGATTGTGCGGTCATGGGACCTCCATGAAAACAAAGGGGAAAAAATAAAAAACACAAAGAAAATGACACGCGTTATCCACTATTGTAAATAATACTCAGTAAACTCGTGTAATACAAATAGACATTTTTACTAGCTAACAGATAAATGCCATAACAGTTATTATATCTGGTAAAGTATACAATAAAACAGGATAGCCCACCATTGTATATTGCATACAACATACCCGTGGAAAGCTGGACTCAAATGATGGATAGCAAATTCCCTGTGAACAGAGCACCAGTACTTGTAAATGTGCTTGTTTTCATATTTAAAATATGATTTTAAAAGTTACACCATCATGAGTGGGGGAGAGTTAATGGAGCTATCGGCTCTCTGAAGGACGTAGTGGAGGCAGGGAGTGATAGCTGGGTGACCACAGGTGAGAAATCAAACCATTCTAAATTTATTGGACAATCCTCTAGATTGTAAGCTCTTTTAACCCCTTAAGGACCAAACTTCTGGAATAAAAGGGAATCATGACATGTCACACATGTCATGTGTCCTTAAGGGGTTAAGCAGGGTCCTCATCAACCTATTGTTCGAGTAACATCTTGTAATTGTCTCATTTATTGTTAAATTTCCCCCTTTATAGTATAGTAAAATGCTGCAGAATAAGTTGGCGCAATATAATGCCAATAATGATACTTACATTGGGGGAGGAGTGTGTGCCAGAGGAGTTCTGGCACCATAACCACTACAAAATGCTGTAGCTGATATTGTGCTTGGAGAGGTTTTTTTTTTTTTTTTAGAGGTTTAGTCTCTTAACACCAAATATTAACAAATTAAAAAATAGAAAAAAAATAAAAAATCTTCTCCAAAACTCTTCAATTCAGCTACCGTGACAGCTTGGTAATTTTGCCTAAATTTTTCAATATGTTGTTCAGTTCAGTACAATCTGGCGATTAGTGCAAAAACCCCAAACAAACAGTTTTCGATGGGTGTTAACAGCTGAATTACCCATTAAGTTTGTCAGCACAGGATTTATAATTTTTTTGTTACCTTTTATGTTAAGGTTTAACTTGATATTTCCCATTATACTGTTTTTACCATCTTAGATGAAAGACATTTCCATGTATCTACAACAATTAAAATATATATATTTTTTTAAATTTAAAAATAAAACTAGATCATAATATATTTCCTGTCACCAGCACAATTCCTTTTCTCCAACTTCATGATATGTCCTCTAGTTCTAGCTCCCTTACCTCCAGACAAATTGGAACCCTGTTGCACTTTGTGAAATCCCTTGAGATATAATTTTTATCTGACAAGAAAGATAATACTATGTCTGTTTCTCCTTAGATCAATGACCTTAGGTCAGTGAACATTTAAAAACTCTCTCTTAAATAGATGTTTCAACAAACTCTTCCAGAAGTTGGGTCTTACCTCAAGGAATTCCCCCAGCTCATTCTGTAGAAGATCTTTCAGCTCTCTCTTACTCAGCTTCTCTTTGTCCCCTTCGCGCTCAGAGTACGTATGGAAAACGGAGATTAGCGTATCCATCGCTGTTTCTAACTTAGACATGATTGGGTCTATGGCTTCGTCAAGTCGCAAGTCCTTCGGATAATGATTTGAGATACCTTAAAGATAAATATTGAAACTGTAAAGTATGATTTCTCCTTTAACTGAAGGAGACCCCCAGAACCCAATCGATAGAAGCTAGAATATGGAAAAAGGGATTGGATATCCCTGCAAAAATTATGAAATGGCTCCCTGGGCTCTGTTAAAAGATTTATCCACCCAAAAGATAGCCAAAGCTTGAAATAGTTAGTGCAAAACTTAGAGTAGAGTACAGAAATGTATGAATTTGTGAAGGAAAACTAAGTTAAGAGGTTAGTAAGTAAGGGTTAGAAGAGTGCAATGTGGCATTAGGGGCTAGCCTTACCAGTTTATGACCTATCAGAAACAGAACAGATCTCACACAGCTTTAGACAGCGATGTATCTCTCCATATAGACTCTGGTCACCTCTCCTCCCACTGGCTTGTATCTATTACATCCCAAACAATGACACCTGCTGGTCTCAGGTGTCGAGGCTGGAATTTTGGATCATCACCATGGTGACCATAGAAACCAGAGTCAAGGATGGATGTAACTTTCCAGGATGCCTGGAGCTGGAGCTGTAATAATACCCAAAATTGCTGCTAAATCATAGATGAGGACATCGCTTCCTCCCATCTTCAAGGAAAGAAACAGAAACTCTAAGCGTTTAATCCAGATATTGATAAATTCTGCAGTGGTCATACTTATCTAGTATTTAGTTGCCCGACTGGTGTCCCAAGCATCAGGTAGAACCTTCAAATATTCCTTCTGCCTTTACAACCCTCTTTACATTTTTTATCAATCATTTTTTTTATTGAGTGGAAAGAATACATGACATGTAAACAAGCATCATATATGTGACATGTAAACAAAATAATCATATACGTGAGCACTTAGAATACTACGCTGAGAATCAATGCATAATATGTCATCATATGTGGAATAATTACAGGCTGGTGCAAGTAACGGTTACTAGGTAAGTTGGTTAGAGGGTGATTGTTAGTGGATGTGTGGTAGACACTAAGTATTAAGAAGAAACATGTAATTGTAGATTATTCTAGCTTTAGTGTACCTATAATCTTAATTTTATTAATGACAGGAGGCGAGTATTTGCTTAAGTCTCTCTTTACTAGAACTCCACAGCAGCACAGAAAAACAACCAATCAGAAAAAAGTTAGGTACTATAAAACTCCCCTCCCCATGCATCATTTCCTCTTTCAAGCTGCGACAAAAACTGAAAAAAGTGAAAAAACGAAGTCCTAGATACGATGAATACAATGATGTCCACCATCCGAGAGGAACTGTTGATGGACTGTAAACTGTTGATGGACTGTAAACTGAAACGAGAGAAAAAACAGAATCGAACAGGTTGATTATCCAATGAAATGTACTCTGAATAAACATGTAGGTACCCAATGTAGCAACCAAAATTAACCTTACTATGAAGATATCTCAACCCTACTTATGAAAAACAGGCATAAGAAACAAGCGACAGGTAGCAGAGACAACAGAGTTGCATACGTACCTGATTAATCTAAACTATAACATTAAACAAGGGAGGGATAAGAATGGGTGGGAAATACTCGCCTCCTGTCATTAATAAAATTAAGATTATAGGTACACTAAAGCTAGCATAATCTACAATTTTATAACATGACAGGAGGCTTCGTATTTGCTGTTTCAACGCTCAGTTCACCAATCCAACGCTGTTTGTGTCGCTGGTACCTATTCCAGGAGATATCAGAGTAATCCTAATTGGACTTTCCAAGTACGATAAATGACAGTAGACGGATCAATGAAGATACCAGCCGACGAAGCATCTCAAATACGGAAAAAAACACCATCCGCTGATAGATCCATTGTACGTGGTGTTGCGACCTGTTTCCTAGCAGTCGGTCCACGAGCTGGCAAGCTGGCCTATCAGCCAAATTCCTGTAATTGTAAAATATCGAAGGCCATTTGCGGACCTAGGGCCGCGAGAAGAAACTGCCACCATGTCTCAACTCATGATCCGTAAGGCGGCTCCTCCGATCGTGCCAGGGTCATTCGGCGATGTGGCCCTGCAGGTAGATCTCCAATCTCAAGGAATGCGCCTAAGTCCACCACCAAAATCGCAAAACAAGCTGAGTAGGATCTTTCGTTCCCTCCTGTCCTACCCGGTGAGATGTCTCATCCGAGAATACATTTATAATGCAGGCAAGAGTGTGGTCAAACTAGCCGTATCCTAAGTGATTCCAATATTCCAAATGGACTGTGTAATCCTCGGATGCAGTAGAGAAAAGATAATAAATCATAATTAATCCTAATAAATCAAAAGCAATCCCAAAGCCACCCACTAATATTAGCAGGAGGCAGTGGTACTCTGACCTGTACTGTCTGCGGAGCAGCAAAGAAAGAGGAAATGATGCATGGGGAGGGGAGTTTTATAGTACCTAACTTTTTTCTGCTTGGTTATTTTCTCTGTGCTGCTGTGGAGTTCTAGTAAAGAGAGACTTAAGCAAATACGAAGCCTCCTGTCATGTTATGAAATTATGATGTGGTAAGAAACCGTTATAAAACTGTAAAGAAATAAAATTAAATAAAATATCAAGCTGGAACGAGGGCCCCAAGCTTTAAAGTTTTCCCAGGCATAAGCAACAGAGTAAGGTTAAAAGCCTGCCATGAAATGAAATGGTGTGAGACTGTACACCAATTATGGTGAGCAGAACCAGAACTAGGCACCATATGGCGAGCCCCATAAATCTGTCCCAGACCACGTGAGACAACATTAGTTAGAGTAATTTTGTCTATCAAGTAGAGATACAAGAAATACATAGATAAAAAACGCTCTGTGGCGCCTCTGAGGCCTCTCGCCATTCCAGAGCCTCCATCTTGGGCTGAGCTTGTAACTGGAGGTGGGCCCCAATGTCTCTTGTCCGGCATGCCCGGCAGTGATATTTGGGACTGACTCCCCAAAGTCAGCATTAGAGGAGCAAGAATCGGGTTCTGGCTCTGGTACTCCAAGTTGCGAGATGGGGCCAAATAGCTTATTCAAGTCGAGGTGTGGAGGTAGATGGTACAGAGTTTCTGCCGTTTCGAATTAGAATTGAGAAAGAACAGCATGTTTTGGATCTATGCAATGTCCAGAGGTGAGCACAAGTTCAATTTCAACTGGATGGGCAGGAGAGCCCCTGATTTTCAGAGGATTTGGCAATTTCCACCAGAGCTGATGAAGTTGGCGACTGCACTTTCTTATGGTCAAGCTCGCCCCCACCCTACATTTTTGTTTAAATTTTGGCGGAGGCAGGCCCAAAACCCAAAAAGATTGGAAATACCATAGCTGATTGATCCCGTAGTATGTCAATTAATAAATTGTAGGAGATATATGCATATTTCATTTTGTGTGTGAAATCAGTCTGAATTCCAGTATAGGTGAGGAATATCATAACACAATCTATGTATGGCAAATACTACTGTATTCACATTTGCATCATATGAACATTTGAAATATCTCAGTGCTCGATTGGAATTTCGTATCATGTTTACAACTTCACCATTGTCAGTATTCTACCTGTACAAAAACCTCATGGTGTGATGTAGGTTCTCTTATTAAGGGAGGGGGGATGCATTGGATTTACTAAGTAAAAGATTGTCCCCTGCATTTGTGCTCTAACATTGATGCACCAGATAATTGTTTAGCTAAAGAACTAGCCTGAGTCTCAGATATAGCAATTTACAACCCTGATATCCAGCTGTCTTGTCCCATCTTTTGTCTCTGAAATGGATCCTTTCGGCCATTGTTAATTAGGTCTGTATCGGGTATCAAAGCTCTGTCTTCAGAAATGCTGGGCTGTTCTGTATGTGACATGTCAATTAGCTATTGACACATTCACCTACCTATGGCAGATTCTCAATGAACCCCAGTTTACAATAACTATGACTTTTACCAAGGCATACATAAGAGAGGAAAGGTTTTAGCATGACACCACTCATCCAGTCACCTGTTTGGTATCAAGTCCACCTTAGTTCCAGTAAAATGTGAGCATATTACAATAGTCTATTAGAGCGTTGCTTGATGCTTGTGGATTGCATGCTATTTAGAGCTCGATCTATCCTCACTTCCTTAGAGCACGATCTATCCTCACTAGACTATATAGGTTTTAGAACAGTCTACCATCCTGTCCGTAGATTGCAAAGCCAGCCTTATCTTGATTAGATAGTAATGCCACCAGAAGCAGAGAAGGATTATTATTGTTATTAATAATATTATTTATAAATCGACAACATATTCCGCAGCATTGTACAATGGATGGACTAACAGACAAGTATTTGTAACCAGATGATTTAGATGCACAGGAATAGAGCTAATATGCTAGAGGGAGTAAAACAAAAATGTTAAGTGTAGGGTAAGAAAAAGGGGTTGCTAGATTCATCCTCACTGGGGGCTTCTTGGGTTGTTGGGTTTTTTGTTTTTGTTTACGACAGTTGCATGAGAGGAATTAGGGAGAGTAGGTAGGTAGGAGACTTGTAAGCAAGTACCAGAATTTTAAAATGAGCCCTATATCTTATGGGAAGTCAATGTAGGGACTGACAGAGGGGTGAGGCATCATCCTCGCTGCAGGATTCATTATAGACTGTAATGGGGCAAGTTGGGAACATGTAAGACCACCGAGAAGCAGACTGCAGTAGTCAAGAGAGGATAATGGCATGCACCACCACCTTTATTTAAGATAGTTTAAAAAAAAATGTTTTTATTGTTTGACTTCCTACCTGGTGTCAGCTAGGTGCTACTAACTGCCTCCGCTACTAACACTGCAGGGCTGGATGTTCCCAATCGTTCTCAGCCAATGAGCTAAGCCCTGCACTGCAGAAACTTAGTATTGGAAGAGGGGATCACAGGTAATAAATCAATATGTGTAACTATTACAAGTAGTCAAAACTGTTTGACTACGTCTAATGGGAGATGCCAGGTCACAGCTAGAACCATATCCACTACAGAGAGCTTAGTGGTTGTGGCGATTGTAGTGTTCTTTCAAAAATGCTTACACTTACACTGGTTATTGTGTATTAGACTTAAAGCATGTGTTTTTACGTCCGGCAATAGAAGCCCTGAGCAGCGCCTTCTGATATCAATAATTATACAATAACATTACTAGTTTCTGACTATGAAATACACAAGTACAAAATCGATGGAAATCTCTCACCTCTTTTCCCATTATTAAACAATTTAACACACACACAGAAAGAAAAAGTCAGTTTCAATTCACTAAAACTAAACATGTTCTAATCCAGGGCTTGACAACTCCCAGGTAGCCATGGCAGCTAGGAAGTTTGTCCTGATGCCTGGGCATTTGTCAGCCTGTTCAACACTACACCAATGCCTGCCGGTGCAGTGGCAGAACTACAGGGGTCGCTCAGGTCTCAAGTGCCTGGGTTCCACCTGCCATTGGGTGCCCAAGAATTAGTCACCTTAGAACTCCGAAGCGGGCGGCTGTGAGTAATGGATGTGGAGAGGAAGCTGCAATCTTTAAGCTTTTCTTGCTCTGGATCATAGCAGCTCCACTAAAACCTCAGGGAAAGGATCCACTTCAGCTCTCCCAAAGGTAAATCAAATAATAATTAGTGTGGCATAATATGTGTGTTTGTCTGTCAGTGAGTGTGTGTGTCAATGAGTGTAACCATCCGACTGCATATGGGGCCATTTGGACTGCATAAGTTGGACCCTGTTCATGCTATTCAATAATATTCAAATTGCATTAAAGCAAGTGAACGATAACCAATGAACCCAACCCTGAAATTTAGTAAAACCGGGGCTTTGTGAATATTCTGTATCCTACAATGCTGTATTCCTAACACTATAGTGTCTCTCTGCCCCCATCAGGGCTGGCCGGTCCATGGGTCCTGGTGGGACTATGGCTCCAGCCGGCAATTTCACAGGGGCGTACATACACAGACACAAATTTCACCCCCAGCACACACACAGATACACACTTCATCCCCAACACACACAGACACTGCCTCCCAGCACACACACAGACACACTGCACTCAGACATCCACAAACTGCATCTCCAGCAAACACACATACAAATTACATCCACCAGTACATGTGTCCTCCATCAACAACACGTCTTTAAAGCGTCCTGTCCTTGCCGGCGTGGTTGTGGGAGGAGGAGGATTACTTTCACCTCTTCCCCTGTTAGATTCCCGTTATCCGCTGTGTAAAGCATACTTTTTAATTTATTTTGCAAATGCTGCATCCTTTCCGACTTGTTGTAATTTGATAACATTTCAGCCACTTTCTGCTTATACCGGGGGTCTAGTAGCGTGGACACCCAGTACAGGTCGTTCTCCTTCAGCCTGGCCTGCTTCAGGACGTCCTGTAAGCCTGTGTACTTATGCACAAAGCATTGTACGATCAGATTACACACATGTGCCATGCACGGCACATGTGTCAACTTGCCCAACTTCAATGCCGCCAACAAATTTGTTCCGTTGTCACAAACCACTTTGCCGATATCCAGTTGCTGCGGAGTCAGCCACTTTTCCACATGTGCGTTCAGGGCGGACAGGAGTGCTTGTCCGGTGTGACTCTCTGCTTTCAAGCAAGTCAAACCCAAGATGGCGTGACACTGCCGTATCCGGGATGTGGAATAGTACCTGGGGAGCTGGGGGGGGTGCCGTTGATGTGGAGCAAGACGCAGCAGCAGAAGAGGACTCAGCCGAGGAGGTTATGGAAGAGGATAGAGTAGGAGGAGTAGAGGAGGTGGCAGCAGGCCTGCCTGCAAGTCGTGGCGGTGTCACCAACTCCTCGGCAGCCGTCAGCAGGTTTACCCAATGCGCAGTGTAGGTGATATACCTGCCCTGACCATGCTTTGCAGACCAGGTATCAGTGGTCAGATGGACCCTTGCCCCAACACTGTGTGCCAGACATGCCATTACTTCCTTTTGCACAATCGAGTACAGGTTGGGGATTGCCTTTTGTGCAAAGAAATTTTGTCCGGGTACCTTCCACTGCGGTATCCCAATAGCCACACATTTTTTGAACGCCTCAGACTCCACCAGCTTGTATGGTAAAAGCTGGCGGGCTAATAGTTCAGACAAGCCAGCTGTCAGACGCTGGGCAAGGGGGTGACTTTCTGACATTGGCTTCTTACGCTCAAACTGTCCTTGACAGACACCTGACTGTGGACAGATGAGCGGGAACTGCTCAAGGCGAGAGACGGAGTGGCAGATGGTTGAGAGGGGGCAAGGAGGACAGCAGTGGTTGACGTGGCTGAAGATGCTGGACCAGGAGGAGGATGGCGGCTTTGAGTTTGTGTGCTGCTTGTACTCATGTGTTGATCCCATGGGCGTTTGTGATGTGCGATCATGTGCCTACGCAAAGCAGTTGTACCTAGGTGGGTGTTGGACTTCCCACAACTCAGTTTCTTTTGGCACAGGTTGCAAATGGCATCGCTGTTGTCAGAGGCAGACACACAAAAAAAATGTCACACTGCTGAGCTCTGCAATGACGCCATTCTGGTAGTGGACACAGCATGCGTTGATTGGCGTGCTGTCAGGCTGACCCCGGGTGCCGATGCATGCTGTCTGACTGTGCCACTAGCTCCTTGCGACGACCTCCCCATGCTTCCAACTCGTCGCCTCCTCCTCCTCTCTGTCTCCCCATCTGAACTTTCACGCTGTTCTTCTTCTTGCCGAGCGGGCACCCACGTGACATCCATGGACGCATCGTCATCATCAACCGCTTCACTTGTATCTGACAACTCAGCAAAGGAAGCAGCAGCGGGTACAACATCATCATCATCACACCGGACGTCCATGTGTGTAAGGCTGCCTGCCTGAGACATATCCCTGTTATCTACATCCTCTGGCAATAATGGTTGCGCATCACTCATTTCTTCAAACGGATGTGTAAATAACTCCTTTGACATACCAAGTGAAGTGGCTATGGTGCTAGTGGTGGCGGCAGGCGGGTGAGTGGTATCTTGAGAGGTGCCCGAAGCTAAGCTGGAGGAGGATGGTGCGTCAAGGTTCCGAGCGGAAGCTGTAGAAGATTGGGTGTCCTGTGTTAGCCAGTCAACTATGTCCTCAGAACTTTTCAAGTTCAGGGTACGTGGCCTCTGAAAACTGGGCATTATTCTAGGGCAAAAGGGAATCACAGCACCACGACCACAATGGCCCCTGCGGGGTGGCCTGCCTCTGCCTGTTATTTTTTGGGGGATCAGTGGTACTATGCGTGTAAGCTACTGTGAGACCAGATATGAGTGGCACTGTGCAGTGGCAGAGGTTGGCAGAGTACACGCTGTAGGCCTGACACACCCGCTTGAAGACAAGTAACTGCTATTCAATCTATAACAGTGAAAGCAGTTTTTTGGTTTTAAATGCACGGTATTGTGATACCAGATATGAGTGGCAATGTGCACTGGCAGAGGTTGGCAGAGTACACGCTGTTGGCCTGACACACAGACGCTTGCAGACAACTAACTGCTATTCAATCTATAACAGTGAAAAACGTTTTTTGTTTTTAAATGCACGCTATTGTGATACCAGATATGAGTGGTGGCACTGGGCAAGTGGGCACAGTATCCACTGTGAGCCTGACACACAGACGCTTGCAGACAACTAACTGCTATTCAATCTATTACAGTGAAAAAAAAGTTTGTGTCCCACAGGGACTTCATCTACCCACACAAAGATGGCGGAGCCCAGGACCTAGGTCCGGGCACAAAATAATGATGCAAAAATAGGTAATATGGGGGGCTTAGGGGCATTTGGGGGTAACAAGGGGGACAATTAGATGTAGTGGATTTGGGAGGGCATTTAAAAAAAAAAACAGTGGGCGGGGCTGGTCCGTCGAGCTGAAAGGAAGCCATCTCATGCAGCTCCGGTCCTGAGCCTGAATAAACACTAATTTACAGCTAGTAAACTGACCATCTGGCCTTCAATGTAGTATATTTGAGCACGCTCAGCTAGTGTCTCATGAGACATTATAATATGGAGGTAACTGTCATCCCCAATATGCAAAGACGACCGGAGAGACCACGCTGCAGCTGGTCATCCCGGTCACTTGTTTTTTGGTTTTAAGTTACAAGTTTACACTTATGAGTTAATGGCACCCAGCTCTCACTTGCTGGACTCAGGATACAGCTTTGATCAAATGTGCCAAGTCACTGCTTAGGAAGCAGCGTTTACACTGCAGAAGTTCTCTTTTTGCCCTGCCAGGGACCAGATGAGACGACTCTCAACGCACTTACTTAGGAGTCTGCCCATGCACCACACATGTGCCTCGGAGGGACGGCCGACAAGTTATTGCAGCACGAGGACCAGGCGGTCTCGGGGTGGACAGCAGCGACACATACCTCTAGGCTATCCGGAGACCTGTAGGGTGTTGCTCCCTGTTGCTGTGAGCCCGGCCGGACTGGACTGTGGGGGTCTGCGGCGGACCGGTGACCGCGGGGCCGTGGGGCCCACGCTTTGGAGGAGTGGCCAGGGACAGAGATAGCTGACAAGGTTGCCCTGTTTGGCCTACCGAGACTCTGCAGGGACAGTGGGGGTGCAGAGGCCGCCCAGCCGGTGGACTCTAGGAGAGGGGGGTCTCGTAGACTGGGGGGACCCTTGAGTGCCCGCTGTGCCGGGAAGCTTATGGTGGGGGGCTTTACCTGGGGTTGGGTGGCGGTCAGGGGCGGACTGACCGGTCGGCCACTTCGGACATGGCCCTTTAAATACTGCAGCCGCCTGAGCGCTCTCTTAAGAGCCTCAGGCGGCTGCAGCTTCTCACCTCCACTCCCCTGTAGCGTGGCCGAGCTGCTCTCCGGTCCGCGGTGCCCGGCCGGAGTGATAGGAAGGTGCACACTGAGTGTGCACCTTCCTGTTGGTCCGGCCGGATACAGGAAACAGAAACTCCTGTTCCGCGCGGAGTTTCTGTTTCCTGTACCCGGCCGGACTGACAGGAAGGTGCACACTCAGTGTGCACCTTCCTATCACTCCAGCCGGGCATCGCGGACCGGAGAGCAGCTCGGCCACGCTACAGGGGAGGGGGTAAGAAGAGAGAGGGGGGTAAGAAGAGAGGGGGGGTAAGAAGAGAGAGGGAGGGGGGGTAAGAAGAGAAAGGGAGGGGGGTAAGAAGAGAGAGGGAGGGGGGGTAAGAAGAAAGAGGGAGGGGGTAAGAAGAGAGGAGGGGGGGAGTAAGAAAAGAGGGGGGGAGTAAGAAGGGGGTAAGAAGAGGGGGAGGGGGGAGTAAAAAGGGTGGGGGGAGTAAGAAGGGGGTAAGAAGAGGGGGAGGGGGAAGTAAAAAGAGGAAGGGGGAGTAAGAAGAGGGGAGAGGGAAGAGTAAGAAGAGGGGGAGGGGGGTAAGAAGAGGGGGGAGTAAGAAGAGAGGGAGGGGGGAGTAAGAAGAGGGGGTAAGAAGAGGGGGGAGGGGGTAAGAAGAGGGGGAGGGGAGTAAGAAGAGGGGGGAGTAAGAAGAGGGAGGAGTAAGAAGAGGTGGGAGTAAGAAGAGGGGGGAGTAAGAAGAGGGCAATTGCCCCCTCCCCTGTCCGCAGACACCGTGCGGGCAGCCGGCAGGGGAGGGAGGAAGAGAGGAACCGGGAGCTCAGCCTGCAGCTCCTCTGGGTCCTTCTTGCGCGAGCACAGATCGTTGCCGCGGTTACCACGGCCACGTTACGGCTCTTGCGAGAGTAAACTCTAGCCCTGGAGCTACGGGCTAGAGTTCACTCTCAACACTGTGACCACCAGGGATTCCTGGTGGTCACAGTGGTGAGAGTGAACTCTAGCCCCATAAACACACTGCCCCCACACACCATACACATTCACACACTGCCCCTCATACACACACACACTGCCCCCACACACACCATACACATTTACACACATTGCCTCACACACATACACTGCCCACCCATACACACACGCCCCCCATACTAACATTGCCACACACATACACAGCCCCCTCATACACACATTGCCCCACACCCTACACATTCACACACTACACCCCCTCACACACACTGAACCTTTAACACACACTGCACCCCTTACACATTGCACCACTGCTCCTATACCCTACTACAGCCTCATATCCCAGCAGACCCCAGGTAAGTTGTCAAACTGTTCTTAAACGGTTTGACTACTTACTCTGGGAGGGGGGCCTGGCCCTCCTGGCACCATAACGACTACACAGAGCAGTAGTGGTTATTGTGCATGGATTATTTCTTTAAATAATCTACAAGTGCCCCAGTAGCCAGCAAGCCAGCCAGCCCACAGGCCAGCCAGCCAGCCCACAGGCCGGCCAGCCAGCCAGCCAGCCAGCCCACAGGCCGGCCAGCCAGCCAGCCAGCCAGCCCACAGGCCGGCCAGCCAGCCCACAGGCTGGCCAGTAGCCAGCCAGCCAGCCCACAAGCCACCAGTTAGGCTTACAGCCAGCAAGCCCACAGCCTGCCAACCGCAGCCAGCAAGCCACAGCCTGCCAGCCAGCAAGCCATAGCCTGCCAGCCGCAGCCAGCAAGCCAACAGCCTGCCAGCCGCAGCCAGCAAGCCCACAGCCTGCCGGCAGTAGCCAGCAAGCCCAAAGCCTGCCAACCACAGCCAGCAAGCCACAGCCTGCCAGCCAGCAAGCCACAGCCAGCAAGCCAACAGCCTGCCAGCCGCAGCCAGCAAGCCCACAGCCTGCCGGCAGTAGCCAGCAAGCCCACAGCCTGCCGGCAGTAGCCAGCAAGCCCACAGCCTGCCAGCTGCAGCCAGTAAGCCCACAGCCTTCCAGCAAGCCCACAGACTGCCACCCAGCAACAGTAATTAAGGTAAGAGGAGCCAACTTGGCCTAGGTATCAGCGAGCTATATTGTGTTGCTATATTGTGAATAGGAACCAGAGTGTTGGAGAGACCCCCCTCCAGGCCCCATTAGACTCCATTGGACCTGGAGGAAATTCTTTCTAACACACTCTCTAAAGGACACTGAGATAGCCTCTGCTAGAATGCTCCCCCCTCCATGGCCCATTAGCCCTCAATTGTAGACTCTACTGGGGTCTGGAGGCGACTGTTTCCAGCAGGGACACTGAGATGGCCTCTGTTAGAAAGACCCCCTTCCAAGCCTATTAGACTCCATTGTAGTCTCTAATAGGGCCTGGAGGGGATTCTTTCTAACACTCTCTCTAAAGGACACTGAGATAGCCTCTGCTAGAAAGACCCCCCTCCATGGCCCATTAGCCCTCAATTGTAGTCTCTACTGGGGCCTCGAAGGGATTATTGCACTTTTGTTCCTTGTGTCTAAAGATTGTGTAGGGTGTGGCTGGAGGCGGTGCATGGAGGCGGGACATGGGTGGCGCTTGCTGCGGAGTATGGGTGGGGCCTGTAAGGGGGCCCTTGATTTATTTTGCCTGGGGGCCCTGAGGGTTCTCAGTCCGCCCCTGGTGGCGGTAATGAAGTTGGCGCCCCCGGGGTTCAGCTGTTGATGCACTGGGATTGGCTCTACAGAAGTTTTATACCATTCCTTAATCTCCTCTGAGAACGGAGGCAGGATGACACATCAGCACGCAGAGATAGCCTTCACTTATGGCAGTCAGAAATATAGATACACTCTTATGCAGGGATAGTTTTTATTTATTATGCAGAGATAACCTTTACTTAGGGCAGACAGCTATTTTTTAGTAATTAACCCTTACCCCCTCCCCCCCCCCTTTTTTTTAATGTATATATATATATATATATATATATATATATATATATATATAACCTGGCTGTACGTGCTTGGACCAAGGTCCCTGGAGCCCATGAGAGGACTCCACTAGGGACCTTCACGATGGGCCCTAACCCACAGTCCCCCCTTATCCGCGGGGGCACCCCCTTCCCCCCCCTTTTTTTGTCTTTTCCCCCTTTCCCTTTTTTTTGTATCTTATTATATTTTAGCTGCCCTGACCCGTTGCGGAAGATATACACATCACATTACTGACATAGTCTAAGCTGTAGAATTTTAATATCAGCGGGAGAATGGGGTAGTACATACAGCCGAGATAATTTCATTATTTTTGTCAAACAGTAAACTACTTTCTTTGGCTAGCTTGTTTGCTCAGCTTTATGTTATTACCTTTTAGTCAAATAAGCTTAACTATGCATTAAATCAGTATACAGGCAATGAAAGACCGCATGGTCTGAATAACACGGAAAAACTGTGTCATAAGTGGCTATCATATCCTATACAATGACTAATTATTATTATTGTCTAGCAAAAGAACCATAACTAGACTCTGACTTATAAGGAAAGACTGTGATGAAACTTACAACTTCATTAATATCAGACCCGTGTGACATATATGGTTATTAAATTAATATATCGCCCTGATACTGACATGCTAATCAGACTTAAATGAATACGCCTTGACATTGATGTGATATGTAGACATGTTTAGATTAAACCTCATGTTGCTGATTTATGCTATTTTTTTTATTATTATGCTGTTAAGTAAGATGTTATATTATGCAGCTGTCTCGCTACATTATCTTTGATGCATATATTTGCTTTCCTGATGTATGCACTGATGAAACTAAAAAACTTTGAATGAGAAAAAAAAACAAAAAACGGGATTCGGCCATGACAGTGATGCTTTAAGGGTGATGGGAGTTGGCACCCACACCACTTCAATGGGCTGAAGTGGTCTGGGTGCCTACAGTGTCCCTTTAAGTCTTTCCCTGACCCTTCTGGACAAATTGGGATGGATTATAAAAAGATATGTGCTGCCCTCTGCTGGGTTGTTTTGTTTTTGCATTAGAGCACAGATTTTTTTTTTTGTAATTCTTTATTTTGGTTGTTGCGTAGAGTAACACATATAGTCACATTGCCACAACAGCTTTGCAACGTTAAACAAGAAACAGTCGGCAACATTGCATGGCTTGTCGTATCATGCACATTTTTGGTTTAGGTCGCATTATACGTAGTGGTCTCTGCAGCTTGGGGTTGCATTCCCGGTGAGAGCACAAATTTTAATGTCTCTTGGAAAATGACTCATATTTTCTTCCTCAAGAGTTACAAGACACCACACTTTATACCCCAGATCCTCCTCTCTCGGGAATTTTCCAAACATCCTGTTTTCAGCAGATGACGAATCCAAGCAACATTGCTTTCATTATGCAGAGTAACATAGCATGTTCTGTCTGAACCCTAAACTTAGGTACAAACCCCCAGGTTTTCTCTGATACATCATTCATTTATATATATTACCCTAATACTAATACCCAACATTATGTTAAGTCATTAGATACGGATAAACGGCTTTCCCCCCAACTACAGACAGATTTTTATAAAGGGACAATGTAAGCACCATAGTTGCTAAAGATTGTTGTATTGGTTATGGTACTAAAATTCTGCACAAACTGTCCACTGTTTCCTGATCAAACCATTTTTGCACGGTTTGACCAAAACCAAAGGACTTCAAGGCACCAGGTTCCACTAACCATATCGCTAAAAAGTAATCCCAGCTCTCCGCTATAATGGGAAGATATTACTGTTTCAATAAACGATTTATTGTGAGTATTTGACAGATAGTATGATAACAAATAATGTGCCTTTTCAAGACTTGTTCACAAATCCCGGTCAACTGAGCCGAACAAATCAAGTGCCTGTTAATCTATGACGAACAAATCGGTTCATTTGGGATGGACTAATCAAATCAAGTGAATGTCAAGCTTTGACAAACAAATCGATTCATTAGTCAATTTCAAATTAATCGATTTGTTCGTCATAGATCAACAGGCGTTTGATTCGTTCGACGCAGCTGAAAGGGGTTTGTGCACAAGTCTATCCTTTTTAAACCACTGGGGACTCACGGAAACTGCGTGGGTACCCAAATTTAATACTAACTTCAGATGTAAGAATTAATTAAAGCGGAACTGTCAGTCCATTGAAGGGACCGTTCCTTGTTCCTTTACCCGAAGTAAATGCTGTTGGAGTGTTTACTGGGGAAAATAATGCAGCAGACAAGTATTACGATGCATTGGGAGTGAGCATACCCACTGATATCGGGAGAAATGCCATACATGCATGTGTGCTCGGCACATAGCCCAGCCAATCTTTAGGACGGTAATACGCCTTCTCTCTGCCTTACTAGGTCTGTCCTATGTTCTGAGTGTTGGGATTTATCCTTATACTGCCATATTGTAAAGCGCTACGGAATCTGTTGGCGCTATAAAAATGGGGATAATAATAATATACATGAATACTGAAGGGCACCAGGACATCATATCATTTGGAGCTTAATAGAGAAATTTATATCACAGATTTGGGCTAGCATACAATGCACTGGGGGGAATGGCTGGATTTTCCAAGAGGCTCGGTTGGAGTTAGCCGGGTGTCGTTGCAGGACTCTGAGTGTCCATTGCTGCATGAACAAACCCCTGAGACTGAAGGTTTCAGTGCAGCGCACGCTTGCAACATTAATATGTCCAGAAACGATGCGTGTCTGGGAAACAAACAGGACTGCAGCTCTGCAGTGCATGGCACGATTTATCTTCCTTACAGGTTACAAAAGCCTGTCCTGTTATAAATCCACCAATAGAAAATGGTATCAAACATTGTACAAAGACAGTAATACAAGGTCACGGCCAGGCAAAAGGGCTCCAAACATATATATATTGCTCCGTTAGAAAACATTAAATTGCCATGGCGCAAACCTGGCTACAAATTGACATGCCGCAAATGGAAAATGTTACCCGTAACATCAAAGAGGCCCACCTCATGGACAAATTAACAGCACAAATAAGAGATACCTACCCAATTTTTATCAAAACCTGGGAACCATGGGAAAACTATACCAACCGCTGAGAATTCCACAGGTAACGTGACCAATACACTCCATGACCTCCCTGGCGGGATCTCCCTGTGCCGCCCGCCCCTTGCTGGCTATACCCAGAACCCACCCTTACTCCCATACCCCACCTCTTACTCTTCCTCTCTACCCTGACCTCCGTACAGGTCATCTTATAGAACCACTCATGCTACTTGAGAATGTGCGGGTAGTACTAGAAAAGATATGCATACTTTGTTTACAAACAAACGATGTGATACTACCGAGATGCTATCCTTATACAGCTATATGTATGACTCACTGTACGAATATCTCTATATGTCTGAATGTGTGCAAATCCCAGTATAGCCCTTGTGACCACCATCAACAACACCGACACGCACACAGCACACGTCTGGACGACTAAAGTATAATCCTGTTAACCACTCTACTTTTGCAGCAAAAGTGCAATGCTTATCTCTAATACCACATGTTTACCTAAATATATCACCGGATTGCATATGCCGTTTAGGGCAGTGTAAAGCCATGCATTTCGCTTATGCACGAAAAAATATAGAATCAAAGAAAAATCCTGCCGACTTATGCGACAGGACAGGTTTAAGCATGAGCCAACGCACTCCTCACTGTTGTTAAACTTTAACAATCTCAATCGACAGGACATACTTGACCAAACTTGCAACATAACATTTTAACTTCTTTCCGAATAATAACTAAAATGTGCTTGTTTTCTCATCTACCCTAATGTACTGTTTAATTTTGCAACGTTGGAGGATTGCCTTTGGGGTACCTCTCACGCAACTGTTACCTGTTTATGCACTACAAAAAAAAAACAAAAAAAAACAAAAAACATTAAATTGCATAATGAGTAGCGGGTTAGTGGATTAACCCCTTAAGGACCAAACTTCTGGAATAAAAGGGAATCATGACATGTCACACGTCATGTGTCCTTAAGGGGTTAATCTTCCTCCGGGGGCGGTGTGTGTTTGTCAGACTATGCTGGTTTACAGATCATGCAGTCACCAAGTCTATGGGGCTCCCCTGGCAGGAGAGCAGTATGACCACAGGATAAGTTAGGTATACTGACTCAGTCAGTCCCAGTGATATAATGGGGAGCTGTTTGGGTGCCAGGCCCAATGGGTGTGTTAGGACAGAGGTAGCCTTTATAGCTGGGCTGCAATGAGTAATCAGCCAGTGTGCAGCAGCCTTTTCGAGACGAGACGATCCACGAATCTGGTAACACAATGTACGCTGGACATCTGTCACCCCAAGCGACATCCAGCCAGCTGCCTCATTATTAACCCTCTCATTGCCTTCTTAATAGCAGACTAATCCTTAGCCTGCTAAAATACTTATTACTCCTCTATTTACTAGAATAGCCCTCATTCTGAGTTTTCTACTAACCCTCAGCCTGCTGAGTTCTTTATTAACCCTCAGCCTGCTGAGTTCTTTATTAACCCTCAGCCTGCTGAGTTATTTAACCCCTTAAGGACCAAACTTCTGGAATAAAATGGAATCATGACGTGTCACACACGTCATGTGTCCTTAAGGGGTTAATACCCTCTCTTTATCACATTAACCTTAGGCTTTTTATTAACCCTCTCTTAACCAGACTAACCATTAAATAAGCTAAGCTTTTCTTAACCCTTTCTCAGACTAACCCTCAGCCTGCTTAGCTCTTTATTAACCCTCTCTTTACCAGACTAGCCCTCAGCCCAATGAGTTATTTTTTAACCCTCACTTTAACAGATTACCCTTTAGCAAGCTAAGCTCTGTATTAAACCTTCCATTACTTTCTTACTTGCAGACCAGCCACTCAGCCAGCTGAACTCTCAATTAACCCTCTCGATCCCAGACTAACACTCAGCCTGCTGATCTCTGTATTAACCCTATCAATCCCTAACACTCAGCCTGCTGAGCACTGTATTAACTCTATCAATACTAGATTAAAACTCTGCCTGCTGAGCTCTGTATTAACCCTAGCAATTCCTGACTAACACTCAGCCCGTGTATCTCTGTATTAACCCTATCAATCCCAGACTAACACTCAGCCTGCTGAGCACTGTATTAACTCTATCAATACCAGATTAAAACTCTGCCTGCTGAGCTCTGTATTAACCCTAGCAATCCCTGACTAACACTCAGCCTGCGGATCTCTGTATTAACCCTAGCAATCCCTGACTAACATTCAGCCTGCTGAGTTCAGTATTAACCCCATCAATACCAGATTAACCCTCTGCCTGCTGAGCATTGTATTAACCCTATCAATCCCACACAACACTCAGCCTGCTGAGCTCTGTATTAACCCTATCAATCCCAGACTAACATTCAGCCTGCTGAGCTCTGTGTTAACCCTGTCAATCCCAGACTAACATTCAGCCTGCTAATCTCTGTATTAACCTTATCAATACCAGATTAACCCTATGCCTACTGAGCTATGTATTAACCCTATCAATACCAGATTAACCCTCTGCCTGCTGAGCATTGTATTAACCCTATCAATCCCTGACACTCAGCCTGCTGAGCTATTAACCCCATCAATCCCAGACTAACATTCAGCCTGCTGAGCTGTGTGTTAACCCTGTCAATCCCAGACTAACATTTAGCCTGCTGATCTCTGTATTAACCTTATCAATACCAGATTAACCCTATGCCTACTGAGCTATGTATTAACCCTATGAATCCCAGACTAACATTCAGCCTGCTAAACTCAATATTAACCCTATCAATCCCAGACTAACACTCAGCCTGCTAAGCTCAATATTAACCCTATCAATCCCAGACTAACACTCAGCCTGCTAAGCTCAATATTAACCCTATCAATCCCAGACTAACACTCAGCCTGCTGAGCATTGTATTAACCCTATCAATCCCAGACTAACACTCAGCCTGCTGAGCATTGTATTAATCCTATCAATCCCAGATTAACACTCAGCCATCTGAGCACTGTATTAACCCTATCAATCCCAGACTAACACTCAGCCTGCTAAACTCAATATTAACCCTATCAATCCCAGACTAACACTCAGCCTGCTAAGCTCAATATTAACCCTATCAATCCCAGACTAACACTCAGCCTGCTAAGCTCAATATTAACCCTATCAATCCCAGACTAACACTCAGCCTGCTGAGCATTGTATTAACCCTATCAATCCCAGACTAACACTCAGCCTGCTGAGCATTGTATTAACCCTATCAATCCCAGACTAACACTCAGCCTGCTGAGCATTGTATTAATCCTATCAATCCCAGATTAACACTCAGCCTGCTGAGCACTGTATTAACCCTATCAATCTCAGATTAACCCTCACTTTACTATGTATTAACCCGATCAATATCAGATTAACCCTATGCCTACTGAGCTATGTATTAACCCTATCAATCCCAGATTAACCCTCTGCCTACTGAGCTCTGTATTAACCCTATCAATCCCTGACTAACCCTCTGCCTACTGAGCACTGTATTAACTCTATCAATCCCTAACACTCAGACTGCTGAGCTCTCTATTAACCCTATCAATCCCAGACTAACAGCCTGCTGAGCATTGTATTAACCCTATCAATCCCAGATTAACACTCAGCCTGCTGAGCTCTGTGTTAACCATATCGATCTCAGATTAACCCTCACTTTACTATGTATTAACCCTATCAATATCAGATTAACCCTATGCCTACTGAGCTCTGTATTAATCCTCTCAATCCCAGACTAACAGCCTGCTGAGCATTGTATTAACCCTATCAACCCCTAACATTCAGCCTGCTGAGCTATGTATTAACCCTATCAATACCAGAATAACCCTCTGTCTGCTGAGCACTGTATTAACCCTATCAATACCAGATTAACCCTGTGCCTGCTGAGCTATGTATTAACTCCTATTGTTCATGTGTCCCTGTGTATTTTTTTTAATGTCCCTGTGTATTTCATCTTTTATATGAAATTTCCCCCTTGTATAATATTGTAAAGCGCTGGGGAATTAGTTGGCGCTTTATAAATACTACTACTAATAATAATGTCAACGCTATCAATACCACATTAACACTCGGCCAAGTTATCCCTCTATTAACTCTCTCAATACCAGACTAGCCCTCAGCCAGAGCTCTTTATTAAATCTCACTTTACCAGAGTAACCCTCTGCCAGTTTAGCTCTGTATTATATGCAGGGCCGGATTAAGAGCACAGTGGGCCTGGTGCTGACAATTATGATGGGCCTAATTACGGAATCTTATCGACCAAAAACACTAAAACAGTCATACCTCCCAAGCGTCATGTATCTGATGGAGATGTTGCTGAAGGGAAACTCATAGGATGCGGCTATAAGAAAACACATACTCTATGCTAATCTCGCTCTAATTTATGCTTTCATCTTTCAAGTAAATCCATAACCCCTAACAGCAGTGTCCAGTGAAGCAGGAAGTCAATGGGCGGGGTAAAAGGGTGGGCCATTGGTGCGAATCACTTGACCAGACCTGCTAAAAGGGGAGAACATGCCCAAAAAGGGGGCATGTCTGTCCAAAGAATTTGAAGGACAGCCTGGCATGAATGCATGTCAGGCTGCCCTCCAATCCTGCAGGCTGTCCAACTAAGGGCATACTATGCAGGCAGCACCCTGAGCTTGACATAAATGTGTCTAATGATGCGTTCACTCCATGCTTTCTAAGGACTGTCCCCTAGCACTCACATGTCCACTTGTCTCCTTACTTTCTTACTAGCAGGCAGAAGTTCCTGGTATATAGTCTGGGACAGAGAAAAGGTGTATGTAGTGAGTGTAGAAGAAAGGGGACATGCCACAGTGTTAAAAGAGACAAGCGTCTGCATTACCTAAACTAATTTTATTGTCAGCCAGTCCATACAAGTTTTGTTCCCATACATCCCTGTTAAGCTTCCAAACTTAAAGGGACACTATAGTCACCAGAACAACTACAGCTTATTGTATTTGTTCTGGTAAGTAGAATCATTCCATTCAGGCCTTTTGCAGTAAACACTGTCTTTTCAGAGAAAATAACTCCACTGGCCACTCCTTAGATGGCTGCTAGAGGTGCTTCCTGGGACAGTACTGCCTAGTGTGCAGCACTGTCATTCAGTGTCTCCACCCTCTGCATGCAGACACTGAACTTTCCTCATACAGATGCATTGATTCATTTTATCTTTATGAGGAGATGCTGATTGGCCAGGGCTTGTGCTGGCTCTGCCCCTGATCTGCCTAGTTGACAGTCTCAGCCAATCCTATGGGGAAGTATTGTAATTTGCTCAGTCTGATGTCAGCAGACAGTCAGTTCAGCGGCAGAGCCAGCAGCTGCAGACTTGAATACAAGTTATATTTTACTATACTTAGGGAGGCAAGAAGGGGCCAGGGTGGTGGTTTTAACATAATAGGGTCAGAAATACATGATTGTGTTCCTGACCCTATAGTGCTCCTTTAAGCAAGAGCATGTGAAGAGTAGTTAGGGTTGCCACCTTTCTTGGAAAAAAAATACCAGCCTTAATCATTTGTATAATCACAAGGAGTGACATCAGAGAAAATTCTGTAAAATCACCAACAAACTACTCGCAGTTTGATTCTGCTGTATAGATGGATTGCTCCCAGTGTCTGTCTCGCAAGTCACCCAGTGTCTCAGTGTCCCTATGTATCACAGTGTCAGTGTCCCCATGTCGCCCAGTCCCCTAGTCTCCAAGTGTCTCAGTGTCCCCATTTCTCCCAGTGTCCCAATGTCTCAGTGTGTCCCCATGTCACTAGGATACTGGGGACACAGTGAGACATGGGGACACTGAGAGACATGGGGACACTGAGAGACCCAGGGACACAGAGACCGGGGGACACAGAGACATGGGGACACTGAAATATTTAGGGAAACTGGGAGAAATGGGGACACTGAGACACTAGGGACATAGACACTGGGAGATATGGGGACACTGAAACATGTGGGGACACTAAGACACTAGGGACACAGAGACATGGGAACACAGACACTGGTAGACTAGGGGACACTGGGAGACTAGGGGACACTGGGGGCACTGGCTGGGAGACAGACACTTGGGGACACTGGGAGACATGGGGACAGTTGTGGACATAGACATGGGGACACTGGGACATATAAGGACACTGGGACACATGGGGGCACAAGGCACACTAAGAGACATGGGACACAGACACTGGGAGACTTGGGGACACTGAGACACTAGCAAAACTGGATGGGGGACATGGGGACACTGGGAGAAATGGGGACATAGTGTCTCTGTGTCCCAATGTCTCATTGTCTCCCAATGTCCCTATGTCTCACAGCATCCCCATGTGTCTCAGCATCCCCATGTGTCTCAGCATCCCCATGTGTCCCAGTGTCCCCTAGTGTATCAGTGTCTCCTAGTGTCTCAGTGTCCCCATGTTTTCCAGTGTCCCCAAGTGTCTCGGTGTTTCCAGGTCTCCCAGTGTCTGTGTCCCCATGTGTCCTAGTGTCAGTGTCCCCTAGTGTCTGTGTCCCCATTTGTCCCCTAGTGTCAGTGTCCCCTAGTGTCTGTATCCCCATTTGTCCCCTAGTGTCTGTGTCCCCTAGTGTCTCAGTGTCCCCATATGTCACCTAGTGTCTCAGTGTCCCCTAGTGTCTCAGTGTCCACATGTGTCCCCTAGTGTCTCAGTGTCCCCATGTGTCCCTGCTGCCTTTCCCCCCATCCCTCTCTTACCTGAGCTGTAGAGCTGCTGTCTGGACTCTGTGCTGTGTTGCTGCTCCCCCACGGATCAGTAAGTAGTAGAGAGAGGCAGGGATATGCTGTAACTTCCTATCCCTGCCTCTCTCCACACACAGTGACCCCTACTGGCCGGTGCTGGTATTGAAGAGTAATCTCCATTTATTCTGAGAAAAATACCTGCATTTGTATTGCCGGTATTACTGCAATACTGGCACGGCCAGGCAGCCTCAAATACCAGTCTGGTGGCAAACCAGTAAAATACCAGTCAGGTGGCAAACCTAAGAGTAGTGTGTAAAAAAAAAAAAAAAAAATTTTTTTTTTTTTTTTTTTTTTTTTTTTAAATGGGCCTATTCCATGGGCCTGGGCCTGGAGCTGCAGCTCCATCAGCCCCTATGTTAATCCGGCCCTGATTATATGATGCCTGGCCTCCCACACACCTACACTAGTCTGGTTACATTCTTACCAGTTTCCTGCTTCCTATCTGTTTCTATCGGACTACTTGTAGCGGTCTCAGAGTTAGCGACTCTCTGTGATCCTCCCTGACTCTCTCTGTAATCACTGCGGGTAACTATCTGGAAATCTCAATTCTGTCTGTCTCTAAGTCTGAGTGTTTCTCTTACTGTGTATAATGCTCTGGATCTGACAGTGTAGCTGTCTAATTTGGTCTGTGTGAGACTTTGTTTACTTGGGGTTTGTCTGTCAGATCCAATGGTCATTTCTGGCAAATATAACAACTTCATGTTGACAAGCAACACGTGGAATGTATGGAACATTCATATACTGCAAAAGGGAAACAATACATTAATCTAATCAAGATGGTTCGTTTGGGAATCCTCCTTAATTTCCTTCCTGCTCTGATTGTATTCTTTTTTTCTGCTGTCCAAAGCATCACGTATCAAGTGTGCCTGTGTCCTGACCTACAATATGTAGAAGTTGCTGTGTGTTCATAAGACAAAGTGAATCAGGCAGACTCTTGCTATATATAATGATCTGAACCTATGAGTGTATTTTTTGGGTTTGACTTTCAGAACCGGTGTCCCCAGATTTTTTAGATTGCCAGATCCACCATGTTTTCTTAGACAAACATCACTTTTACACGTTAATATGACTTCATGGGGCTCATTCCAGTATTTAAAATTTAAAGGAACACTATAGTCACTTAAATTACTTTAGCTAAATAAAGCAGTTTTAGTGTATAGATCATTCCCCTGCAATTTCACTGCTCACTGTTCACTGTAATTTAGGAGTTAAATCACTTTGTTTCTGTTTATGCAGCCCTAGCCACACCTCCCCTGGCTATGATTGACAGAGCCTGCATGAAAAAAATAAAAACTGGTTTCACTTTCAAACAGATGTCATTTACCTTAAATAATTGTATCTCAATCTCTAAAACTAAACTATTAATCCTGCAGCATGTGAATGCTATATACTACAGGGCTTTTTTTCCCTCCCAACTCTGGAAGGTGCTAAAAGGGCTCTAATGTTAAACTTGTAGAAAGTAACTAAATGTACCCATATATATATATAGCGCCAGCAAATTATGTTGTGCTGTAGAATGAGATCACCGCTATCTTCCAATCCATTGCTTGTGGTAACGGTGCATGATGCTGCTATGTGTAAAGACCATCGAAAGTCAAATAATCTTAAAGATGTACAGCCTCCAATGGCTGTCTGACAACCCCTAGGAGCGTTTCAGCCAAAAGTAAAAGCTGCCATTTCTCAGAAACGGCAATGTTTTACATCGGTTTAGAAAAGTGGCTTCATTGAGTTGCTTTGGTGCTAAGAGTGTCACTTTAAGTTGGGGCGTGGAGGTCTATAAGGGGCAATGCTAGTGAAGTGGATTGAGTCGCTTGAAACGCCTGGTTTGCATTCACACCATGATAACTGGCTATTACCTTAGTCAGCCTCTCTCAGCTCCGCCCACGTTGGATGCACTGTGTACCTGATGTTATCTGATGATGTTTGCTTGAGACAATTTAAGGGTACGAAGGCAAAAACACAGGATGGCAGGACAGGAACTTGAAATGTGGATTGCCCTGTACAGTCCAAGGCGCTGGGGATATACTTTTTTTTTTATCAATATGAAGATGTTGTGTGTGCCAAAATCACGATGGATCGGTCAGCCCTAGCTTACTCTGACCCTCTCCAGCCTCAGGATTGCCCCCCAATTCTGTCTCTGAGGCTTATTGATTAAAGTGTGACTTGTTAGGAATTCAGTGTCATTTTTTTACATTTAGGCAAAAAAACAAAAAACATAGTTAACGTGGAGAATGTTTCCAATTGTGCTGTTTGGGTTAAAATGACAAATTCGTTTTTCTTTTAATAATCCCGCAAGACTCTTTCTTAGTTCAAAGTCTCCAATCATACAGACACATAGCTCTGGCTATCATCACACAATCCCTCTATGACTCTCATCCACATCTGCTGACTGTCGTTTCCCCTCTCTAGCATTGAGATGGCAGCTACAGGGACCGAGGTGGAACGCGCTATTTTGACCATAGTAAACTGCTTCTTTACGCACTCAAAAGCCGAAGGCAAGCAAGATACACTGAGCTTCACTGAATTTACTAATCTTGCTACTAAGGAACTTCCACATATGATGAAGGTAAGCTCTTATTATTTATACACTACATGGTATTACGACAAAGTCATGAGCTCAAAGATAAGTGGATGCATGGGATATCAATCTAGTTAAAGTGACACTATAGTCACAAAAACAAGTTTAGCTTAATTAAGCTGTCTTGGTGTATAGATCATGCCCCTTCAGTCTTGCTGCTCAATTCACTGCAATTTAGGAGTTAGATCAGGTTGTTAATGCAGCCATAGTCACACCTCCCTGCATGTGACTTACACAGCCTTCATAAACACTTCCTGTAAAGAGTCATCTAATGTTTACACTTCCTTTATTGCAAATTCTGTTTAATTTAGAATGTATTGTAGCTTGCTAGACCCTACAGGAGCCTCCTGTATGTAATTCAAGTTTAATTTACAGAGCAGGAGATAAAAACTTCTACAGCAAGTTACATCTGATTGACACAGACCTGCATGAAAACAAAACGGTTTCATATTCAGTCACAGCCAGGGGAGGTGTGGTTAGGGCTACATAGATAGAAACAAATGTGATTTAACTCCAAAACAGCAGAGAATTGACAAGTAAGACTTCAGAGGCATGATCTATACACAAAAACAGCTTTAAGATAATTGTTTTGGTGACCATTAAAACTGTATTTAAAGTGGACAGGTAAGATTGAAACTTACTAAAGGAACACTCCAACCTCCAGTTTGCAGTAGTGTTTATGTTGCCAGAAATGCCCACCTTGCCCTCCCATCAATCAAATGATCCTAAAATTTCCTATGTAAGCACTCTAAATGTTTCCACTTACTATACCAGAAATTTATGCTAAGACTAAAATCTAAAAATTCCTGACGTGGCATCAATCACAAAGAGGTTCATTTTGCAGTCTGTTTTAGATGACAAAGGTAGTTTAAAAATCTTTTTACTACTTGTCAAATTTTGTTTCCAATAGCCAAATGTGAACCAGCCAAACAATCCCACTTAAGACTGCTCTGGCAAACAGTGTGTTTGTAAATTAGGGGTAACTGTATTGTAATCTTTTAGGACATATCGCTGGAGGAGAAGATGAAGGAGTTGGATATTAACCAGGATGACCAGTTGAAATTTAATGAATTTTGGAGGCTTGTCGGAGAAATGGCAAAGAATGCAAAGAGAGATCTGAAAGGCAAGAAGAAATAAAATGTAAACATTCGCCATATATTGGGAGCGAAAACTGACCACCATATTTCAGCAAAACAGTGATTGTTCAATTCTTTAATTAAAAAAAATGCTTGCAAAATCTGCTGTGCTTTTTGTAATAAAAAATAAATAAATGGCCAATACAATAAACTGCATCATGTCTAACCAGAGAACTATGAAAGAGGTACATTTCAGTAGCAGGACAAATCTGAACACTGTGTTATGTTTATAAAAAAAAAAAAAAAAATCACGTTTCAGATATAATGCAATAAATGTGTAAAATTCTGAAAAAAACTAAATATTATTATGATTTTTGTGCTGAAAGGGATGCTGTAGGCACACAGACCACTTCAGCTCATTGAGTCTGGGTGCTGTGTCCCTTTTGAGCCCAGTTCTGCAATGTAAAACATTGCAGTTCCAGAGAAACTGCAATGTTTGTATTGCAGCTCTAAGTCTGCCCATAGTAGCTGTCTACCAGACAGCCACTGGGGGCGCTTCCGCAATCGTAACGGACGTTTAGTCCATTATCAGACGCTGGACGTCCTCACGCACTGCATAAGGACCTCCAGCGTCAGATTTTTTTCGACCCATAGGAAAGCACTGATTCAATGCTTTCCTATGGGGAGGTCTAATGCGTGGGCAGCATTTGCTGCGCATGCACATTAGACCCCGCTCGTCGCGGGACGCAGGAGGGGGCGGAGATTCGGCCCAGCGCTGACATCGGCGCTGGGATAAGGTAAGTAAATAAAGGTTTTTTAATCCTTTATTTACCGGGCAGGGGGCGCAAGGGAGGAGGGAGGCAGAGTGATCGGTAGTGCCAGGAATACAGCTTTGTATTCTTGGCATTACAGTAACCCATTAAGGTTACATACAGGCTTGCAACGCCACAAAAGCAGGAGCAAGCAATTCAGCAACAATCATTGTCATGGCAGAGAAAACAGCACATTTTCATGTTAGAGAAAACTATCTAGGCATGCATTAATTCACTATATTAGAGTAACCAGGTTAGGTAATCATGAGTAGAAGACAGAGTTGGGCTGCTCCACAATGTTAGGATAAAAGATAGTCTTAGTATTGTCTCAATGAGAACAAAGTCTAAATATATAGAACTGAAGTCATGTGTAGATCTCTGGAACCAGGGGATTGTGATCCTTACACTTTTCCAGGTGTCCGTATATATAAAAATGGGCGATAAGAGATGAGTATGATAATGGTGCAGAATGTTCACCAAGGAATGGATATAATAGTAAGGTAATAAAGTTTCACTCACATTCAACAGAGTTTAAGCCAGCTCTGGTGTGTATAGCGTACAGCGGTATAATCCCCGTTTATGGGATATATGGTGAGTGTTCATTGTTGATGGAAGTATCAGGGACCCAGAGAAGGGGGCAGTAAGAAAATGGAAACAATAATGGTGCAGTATGTTCCACAAGGTATAAGTAAATCAGTAAAATAATAGGGTTACACTCACATTTAGTAGAGCTTAAGCCAGCTCTGGTGTGATTGGTGTACAGCGGTACAATCGCCACTGATGGAATATATGATGAGTGTTCTTAAAGATGGTGGTATCAGGAACCCCAAAAAACAAGTAAAAGGCAACAATAGTGCTCTCAAAAGAATAATAATAGAGTAAGGAAAATAAAAGTAGTTGGTGCCAGATCGTTGTTAAAAGGTCAAATAATAAAAGATCTATTTATTAGTTAAGTTAAAAAGCAATAAAATACATCCAAACTCGTTTCGCCTACAGGCTTTTTCAATGGAGTAAAAACATACAACCTGGCTTTTTATTTATTTATTTATTTATTTTGACAATCTTTTTTTTTATTTTACGTTGTACATGTATGTTAGAGAGCAATGATACAAAACATCAGTAACGAAAGAAGTTATTGCGATTGTACATCAAGAATGTCAGTAGACAAATATTCACAGGGAACCACTTAGAAAATATAATAAGTACCGTAATAAGTAATCACGAATGCTAGTTCAGACACAATTATCAGCTTCCGCAGATGAATACTTATATATTGCTATGATGGGAGGAGCCGAGGTATAGTGAACCAAGAGGGGAACATATTAGTAATTCCTTATGTGATACAATATCAAACAGCGAACAGTGAACGAGCAGTAGTAGGTGTAGGAAACAGTTAGTCGACTTGGTAACATATGATAGAATTGGTGCGAGCACTGCACTTCAGGATGCATGGGTAAATTGTGCTGATAAGGTGTTGTCAGTTCAACGATAGCAAAGTGTGGGGTCAAGTCACTCGTCTGCGTATACTCTGGGCGTTAGTCTTTGTCTTCCGTGCTACAAGTCGTGTCAGGGTAGGGTCTCGGCGATAGGGTCTGTGTACTCCAGCATCGAAGTACGGACCAGTGCGGTGGTATGGTCTACAGCCTGTATTCCTGGACCTAGTGGGTCGTGCTTGTATGTGTGGTCGCAGTTACTGCGGTCAGTGCAAGTAGGAAATGTGTGGTGTCTTAGCGGGGCGGTCATGGTGTGTGTATCTCTTCGGTTTAGTGGGTCCGACATCTACCTTGTCGGGGGCTGACTCGTGAGCATTGTCACGGGGTCAACCTTTAAGAGGTGGTTATCAGAAGGGTTAGGAAGGTCAGTTCTCGGGCGGTGGTATGTCTGTCCATCTGGTCAATTGGGTGGAGAAGGGGGGGGGGGTGGTGGAGGGAGGGAGGGCAAGAGGGGGTGAGGTGGAGGCCCTTGGTTCCCTGCCCCGCCCGTCGTGAGGTACCACAGCCAGGGCATCCAGGTCCGGGTACATTTCTCTTGTCTGTCATGCAGTGCTGCCGTAAGTAATTCCATGTTGTATATCTCTCCCACCTTGTCCATCCACTGCCAGAGCGTGGGCGCATCCTTCTGTTTCCACCTAGTTGGGATTATTGTGATGGCTGCTGTCAGTAGGTGTTTTATTAGGGATTTTTTGTATGCTGAGATGGTCATGTCTGTGTGATGTAGTAGCATGGTAAGGGGCTGGAATGGCAGGGCAATGTCTGTTATGTGTCGGATGGACTCTCTAATCGTTGACCAAAAGGTAGGGATATCGGGGCAGCTCCACCAGATGTGGAGAAAGGAACCGTCAGAGGCTCCGCATCTCCAGCATTCACCTGGTATCTCTGCATCTATACGGTGCAGAACATCTGGGGTTCTATACCAGTGTGTAAGAATCTTAAAGCTTGTCTCCTTGATTTTGGTGCTGATGGAGCATTTATGTGTCAATATAAAGATCTTATCCCATTCCTGGTCTTGGAGTGTGCTCCCTGTCCCTTTCTCCCATCTAGTTACGTATCTTGGGTGCGTCAGATGTTCTCCGTTAAGGAGAGTTGCGTATAGCATGGAGACTCCCCTTTCAGGGTGAGTTCGGGTTGTGCACAGAGTTTCGAACTGCGTGGGGGGTCTGTGAAGGCATTGTTTGTTTGGGAAGGTCGCATAGTATGCCCGTATTTGAAGATAATGGAAGTGGTCTAGGCCTGTGGGCGTTTTGTCACCAAGGATATCTGTCAAAGGCTTAAGTTGGTTCCCCTGCAGTAGCTGATGGAAGCTGAGCCAGTTGGTGTCGGTATATGAGTGCAGTTCTGCGGGCGTGAGTCCCCCTCCGATCCTCGGGTTGTGTGTAATGGGTGTGAGGGGGCCGTCTGTGGTGGTGAGTTGGTGTGAGTATCGTAGTGAGCACCAGACTCGTAGCGTGGCATCGACCATTGGGTTGCCCGTTCGTAGAGTTCCCAGCGTGAGGGAGCTAAGCCATAGGCGGGAGGGGAGCGTGCCGCCTGTCTGCGCGTGTTCCATGGGGACCCATAGCTTGACCGTGGGACGTGCGTGCCAATCTACCACCCTGAGTAAGTGCACTGCGTGATAGTATCCCTGGATGGATGGGAGACCAGCGCCCCCCCGGATTTTGGGGCGTTCTAGCAGTGCCTTGCTCACTCTGCTCGCTTTCCCGTTCCATACGAATTGTCGTATTGCCGTGGTTAGTGTTTGGAAGAAGGTTCTAGGTATGGTAATGGGGATCGTTTGAAACAGAAACAGGAGGCGTGGGAGCACATTCATTTTCACGGCATTAATCCGGCCGAACCAGGAGACGTAGAGACCCCTCCAGCGCTGTAGGTCCGACTGTAAGATCGAGAGTATGGTGAGGAAATTTAACTGGTATAGGAGAGTCACGTCACTGGGTAGCCATACTCCGAGATATTTTATTTTGGAGTCGCACCACGAGAAATGGAACTGCGATCGTAGATGTGTGACTCTCTCTGCTGTGAGCGAGATCGGTAGGGCTTCTGACTTGCTCATGTTCAGCTTAAGGTTAGAGATGTCGCCAAAGTCCCTAAAGGCTCGGAGGAGGTTGGGGAATGAGATCGCGGGTTTGTCAAGGAAAAATAGCATGTCGTCCGCGTATGCGGCCACCTTATGTTCCGTGTGGTGAAGTCTGTACCCCGTGATACCCCCGTCCCGTCTGACCGCCTCTAGGAAGGGTTCCAGAGTGAGGGCAAACAGGAGGGGGGACAGGGGGCAACCTTGCCTGCTCCCGTTGCGGATGGAAAAGGGTGCTGAGAGCGCGTCGTTGATCCGAATGCGGGCCGTCGGGGTAGTGTATAGGGCAAGTATCCATGAACGAAGGTGGGGTCCGAATTGCATATGGCCTCGAGATACTGCCAGTCTACCCGGTCGAAAGCCTTTTCTGCGTCTGTGGAGACCAGGACTAGGTTCTTGTTCGTCGACCGGGCAGAATGGATCATGTTCAGGGCTCGTATGGTGTTGTCCCGCGCCTCCCGCCCCGGGATGAATCCAACCTGATCCGGGTGGACAAGTGTGGGGAGTGCACAGGAGAGTCTCAAGGCTAAGATCTTGGCAAAAAGCTTGAGGTCCGCATTGAGGAGCGAGATTGGACTATAACTCCCGCAGTTGGTGGGGTCCTTTCCCTCCTTTGGTATGAACGTCACTGTTGCGTGTAGATAGTCTGCTGGGAACCTACCCCCCTCTAGTAGGGAGTTAAAGCCCTGCAGCAGGTGTGTAAACAATGTGTCTCTGAACTTTTGCAGATACAAAACCGGTAAACCGTCGGGGCCTTGTTGGATTTAGACCTTTTGAGTGTGGCGGTGAGTTCTTCCTCAGTAATAGGTTGTTCCAATTCCTCAGCCAGTTCCTCTGGGAGCTTACGGCCAATGTGTTCCGAGAGGAAGGCGTCTATTCTATGTAGGTGTTGAGGCGTCTCCGAACGCCGCGTGGTAGTGTCTATGTTATACAGCTCCGAGTAGAAGAGCCTAAACGTCTGGAGGATATCTGTCGGGGTCCTTTTCACTGTCCCGTCCCACCCCATTATCTGATGGATATAGTTCAGCTATCATGTGCGTCAGTTCTTGGATCTTGGCGGCGTGTTCCTTTTTCCGTTGGGTACATAGTTTGATCAATTGTCCCCGTATCACACATTTGTGCGCCTCCCACACTGTAAGGGGGGCGATGTCTGGTCTGACATTGTCGTCGAAATATTGGGTCAGTGTTTGTGCAATTTGTGCGGTAATATTGGTGTCCGTCAGTATACTTTCATTGAGTCTCCAGTGGCGTTCACGGGGTCTGAAGAGTGGTGATTTAAGTGTGACGTGGACTGGGGCGTGGTCTGAGTCGTGCTGTATCCCTATGGTGGAGGTGATCAGGAAGGGAAGGTACTCTTGGGCCAGGAAGATATAGTCTATCCTACTATATCTGTTGTGTACTGCGGAGTAGCATGTGTAGTCTTTGGCTTCGGGATGCGCCACCCTCCAGCAGTCGACTAGACCTGACCTAACCAGTGCCTGTTTGGCTTTCCATATACAGTGTGGGGGGATGGTGCTGGTGCCTGCGGATGAGTCCATCCAGGGGTCCAGCGGGATGTTGAGATCACCGGCCATGACCAAGGTTCCCTCTCGAAACCTCTCTAACTGCGTAAGGATTTTCGCTAGGAATCGGTGTTGTCCCTTATTGGGGCAGTATACTGTGGCAAAGGTGTACTTGTGTTCTGCGATTGTGCCTTTCACAAATAGATACCTGCCCATGGGGCCCGCTTGTGAGGCAGAGCTAATGAATGGGACATTGTGTGCGAAGATGATGGCAACACCCGTTCGTTTGGCTTTGGGATTGTTGGCGTAAAATACCAGGGGGAATCGTCTGTCCCTTATCTGGGGGGCATCCTTCCCTTTAAGGTGCGTTTCCTGAATAATTTGTGGTCTTCTGAGACCACAGGGTCCTAAGCAGGTGTCGTCTTTTTTCGGGGGAGTTAAGACCTCGTACATTGTGCGTTCTTAGGAGTAAAGGCGCGGGCTGGAAGCCGGACGCCATGGCTGCCCAGCGGCACGGAAGGTGGGGGGCCGGGTCCCTGGGCCTAGAGGGGGTGGAGATAGAGGAGAGAAAGAGTAGAAGGGGGAGAAGAGGATAGCGGGGGCAGGGGGTAGAGGAGAAGGGTAAGAGGGGAAGGGGGTGGTTTGGGTACTGTAGCTGTCTGGGGGTGTTAGCCCGTTGGGGGCCCAAAGGAATTTAGGCAACTGTGGCCCTAGGTCGTACGGGGATGACCTAATATACAGGTGGGTCAGTTGCAGGTGGACAAGGAAGTCTGGCAAGTGCAGTCCGTCTTGAGAGACCGGTATCCGCTCTCCCTCGGCCCACGTCTTGGGCGACTGTTACGTCTACTAAGGTTCGTGAGAATGGGTTAGTGCAATGGGGATGATCAGGGCGGTCGGATAGGTGTTACTGTTCGGGATCCACTGAGGTGTCGGTCATTTGGCTCTCTAGGTAGTCTTGCGCGTGTCAAGCGTTTTGCTGATGTCGCGGGTGATGGGTTCCGGGGGGGCCCCGATCCCATCCGGGTCTCTCGTATTGGGACGGAATGGCTCCCGGGTCGTCGTGGTCATGGTGGGGGGTGGTGATCAGTCTGTGGTCTCATAATCGGGATCGTGGGTTGCCAGCAGGGGGGGAAGGGGGAGGAGGGGAAGGGGGGGTGTCATACAGCTGGTGCCAGCACCGCGTAGGTGTAGTGCTCGTGCGATTTCCAATACCGGGCTAATCAGGAATACAGTGGTAGCATAACGGAAGCAGTATCACAATCGTGGTGTTGGGGCAGGTAAGTAAATGCATACGATATGAGTAAATGAGTGCGTAATTACATAAATACATGAGCACATAAGTACGTAAGCGGCTTCGGGGGCGCCTCCCCGAAAGTCAATCATGCTAGACTTACAGGGCTGTGTGGAATTGGGGTAGCTGATATAGGGACCACGTCCGGGGTTAAGTACCCATGAGACAGTTCATTCTGTCCCTCGAATGGGCCGTATTACGTTGCTTACTGTCAAGGCAAGTGGCGTGGAGAGCGCGCCCGGTGGTAGGCTAAGCATAATGTGGCCTGTTACGGAGCTTGGGCTTCTGTCTACTTAATGGCAGCGTTAGTGGGTGAAAGAGCTAAGGGTCTCCGGGGGCGTCGGTGGTGGAATTAATTAATCCAAACAGAGGGACCTAGTGTAGCCTGTGTATTTTAGCTTAACAAGGATGTGAGCGGTCCCGAAGCCGCCGCCGTGACTGGTATTAAACTGGACGTAGCAGCGTGGCCCAAAGGCCCGCCCGGTCAGCATGCAGCATGTACATCTCTTGATAGCATATAACGACATTTGCTAGGCGGCCCCAGGACCGCGCCCATGGCCATTTGCACGCCCAACATGAGGCCTCTATTTGTCGGTGAACAGGGCCTGGTCAGCCGATTACTTTGCCAGGGGGGCGGGCCGGGGGGCGGGCCAGGGGCCGCGACCGCGGCCAAGTGTTAGCCGGTCTGTGGGGTCCCCGCCGGCCGGAGTCATAGCCCAGCCGGCAGAACTCCCCACAGTACATTGGATACAGCGAGGTGGCCATGGGCCGTCTGCGACCAGAGTACAATAACGTTTCGGGTTCGGCATGTAGGGTATTATGTCCACAATGAGATGGAGCAAAACAGTGCAGAACAAGACATTACATATCAAGCAATACGTATTTCACCTCAGTGAGCACCACGTATTTCCCTTTTTGGCCTGGAGGCTGAAGGGGAAGCCCCATTTGTAGGGTATGCGTTTCTCCTGGAGGATGTGTGTGAGCGCCCGCAGTGCCCTCCGGGTGTCCAGAGTGAGGGAGGACAGGTCCTGGTATAGCGATATCGAAGCTTCGTGGAAGGTGATGTTTTGCGGGCTGGCCGCTCTCATGATGGCTTCTTTGAGCTGGAAGGATAGGAGGCAGCAAATCACGCCACGTGGGAGGCCATCTCTCTTCGGGGGATGAAGGGCCCTATGGGCGCGCTCTATCTGGAAGTCGTCTGGAGCTTCTTCGCCCAGGATGTGGGTAAAAAGCTGTGTGAGGGCTTCGCCCAAATCCTCCTGTTCGGCTTCAGGCAGGCCTTTGACTCTGATGTTATTACGTCGCCCCCTGTTGTCTAGGTCCTCTACTTGCCTGCGGAGCTCGAGTAGCACTGAGCCCTGCCTGGCAGTGGCATGGTCGGCAGTCTGGGAGTGCTGGATGGGCTGTAGGTTCTCGCTCTCTAGCTCTGTGACCCGTTCTTCAAGGGCCGTGAGGTCCCTGCGTACCTCCGGGATCTCTTCTCGGATCGCCGCCCTCAGCTCCGCCACCATGGCGGTTTTATCGCTCTTTGAGAGCATGTTGGCCGAGATGGCCGCCAGTTCGGCGGTGATATTTGTCAGTGCCTCTCCTCTTGCTGAACTCGGTTCAGAGTCCGCACCGCTTTCAGCTCCCGGGGATGCGGCCGCCATTTTGTCCGCGTGCCTCGTGGCTCGGAGGCCGTCTGGGATGGAGAGAAAGTCATCCATCGGTCCGGCTTGCTTTCTCGGTGGGCTGTTGCCCGACGGTCCTGGGGTGCCTTGGCGTCTAGTTTTCCCCATTTTAGGTATGCTGGTCGGCATTTATTTAGGGCTTTGTGGGTCGAGGTCGCGGAACTCCATTCACCGGCAAGCCACGCCCCCCGTTAGTGTTTATATAGGAGTGACAATAAAACTGGTGTCAAAATTCCATCAGCCAATCACAAAATGACGTTGCTTTGCATGTAAAAAAACTTCATAAAACTTCTCATATTGAAGTCTACTATTAAAGAATGTATATGATTACATTTGTGTGTGAAAACTAGTGATTATTATTGAGGAGGAGGTGTGCCGCATCGCGCAGGCGCACAACCTCCAGGTAGGGTTTTTTCACAGCGAGGAGGGGAAACTGAAGGCACAGTGCGCACGCGCGGCACAGTACTCCCGTCGGAGGTACAGCCCGCGTGCACACTAGTGGGCTGGGAGCCCTTCACACACCGCGCGGCAGTATAGGGGTAGGGAATTTTGATGGCTATTATCCCTGTGAAATCTCCCTACCCCTATACTGCGCATGCGCGAACTCTGATCATTGGATTAAAGCCTCTCCCTGCTCCCAACACTCTCAGCCATCCAAGGGGAGGGTGAAGTATATTGGGGGTTATCTTTACAGTATATGGAGGGGGATATCAATACAGTATATGGGGGGGATATCAATACAGTATATGGGGGGGTATCAATACAGTATATGGGGGGTATCAATACAGTATATGGGGGGGTATCAATACAGTATATGGGGGATATCAATACAGTATATGGGGGGGTATCAATACAGTATATGGGTATATGGGGGTTGTCAATATAGTATATGGGGGGTATCAATACAGTATATGGGGGGATATCAATACAGTATATGGGGGGGTATCAATACAGTATATGGGGGGTATCAATACAGTATATGGGGGGGATATCAATACAGTATATGGGGGGTATCAATACAGTATATGGGTATATGGGGGGTGTCAATATAGTATATGGGGGGATATCAATACAGTATATGGGTATATGGGGGGTGTCAATATAGTATATGGGGGATATCAATACAGTATATGGGTATATGGGGGGTATCAATACAGTATATGGGGGGGATATCAATACAGTATATGGGGGGTATCAATACAGTATATGGGGGGATATCAATACGGTATATGGGGGGTATCAATACAGTATATGGGGGTATCAATACAGTATATGGGGGGATATCAATACAGTATATGGGGGGTATCAATACAGTATATGGGGGTATCAATACAGTATATGGGGGGATATCAATACAGTATATGGGGGGTATCAATACAGTATATGGGGGGATATCAATACAGTATATGGGGGGGTATCAATACAGTATATGGGGGTATCAATACAGTATATGGGGGATATCAATACAGTAATATGGGGAGTATCAATACAGTATATGGGTATATGGGGGGGGTGTCAATATAGTATATGGGGGAATATTAATACAGTATATGGGTATATGGGGGTATCAATACAGTATATGGGGGGATATCAATACAGTATATGGGGGGTATCAATACAGTATATGGGGGTATCAATACAGTATATGGGGGGGATATCAATACAGTATATGGGGGGTATCAATACAGTATATAGGGGGATATCAATACAGTATATGGGGGTATCAATACAGTATGTGGGGGTATCAATACAGTATATGTGGTGGTATCAATACAGTATATGGAGGGTATCAATACAGTATATGGGTATATGGGGGGGTATCAATACAGTATATGGGGGTATCAATACGGTATATGGGGGGTATCAATACAGTATATGGGGGGATATCAATACAGTATATGGGGGTATCAATACAGTATATGGGGGGATATCAATACAGTATATGGGGGGTATAAATACAGTATATGGGGGGGTATCAATACAGTATATGGGGGTATATCAATACAGTATATGGGGGGTATCAATACAGTATATGGGGGGTATCAATACAGTATATGGGGGGATATCAATACAGTATATGGGGGTATCAATACAGTATATGGGGGGTATCAATACAGTATATGGGTATATGGGGGGTATCAATACAGTATATGAGGGGTATCAAAACCGTATATGGGGGGGTATCAATACAGTATATGGGTATATGGGGGGGTTCTGCGCAGTGTATGGGGGTCTGCGCAGTATATGGGGGGGTCTGCGCAGTATATTGGGGGGTTTATGTGCAGTATATTGGGGGGGTTCTGAACATTATTATGGGAGGATTTCTGTGCAGTATATTGTGAGGTCTGTGCTGTATATTGGGGGCTGTCTGCGCAGTATATTAGGGGGGTCTGCGCAGTATATTAGGTGGGGTCTGCGCTGTATATTAGGGGGGTTCTGCGCTGTATATTAGGGGGGTTCTGCGCTGTATATTGGGGGGCTGTCTGCACAGTATATTAGGGGGGTCTGCGCTGTATATTAGGGGGGTCTGTGCTGTATATTGGGGGTTTCTGCGCTGTATATTGGGGGTCTGCGCAGTATATGGGGGGCTGTCTGCGCAGTATATTGGGGGGTCTGCCAAGTATATTGGGGTGGCCTGTGTGTTAGATGTGGGGGGCAGTGTATTAGATGGGGGGCTCTGCTATGCTGTGAATTACATCTCCCATAATGTAGGCAAACCATTATGGAAGGTGTAGTCCAAAACATCTGGAATACCGAATGCATATGAATGAAAAGTATGGTGTGTGTGAATGGTCAGTAACAAGGGTTGAAGCCTAAACGTGGCGTTACTGCTCACATGTGTATTCATGTGCCAATTCAACCAATGTGAGTCACTGTAATCCTTATGAGGTAACCATAAATACTGTGACTATGGAGAATTAAACGCCTGTATCACCTAAACACTGCTTATACTGTGACCGTATCTCCTAACACTGCTCACACTGTGACCGTACCAACTAAACAGTGCTCACACTGTGACCGTATCATATAAACATTGCCTTATACTGTGACCGTATCACCTAAACACTGCTCACAGTGTGACCGTATCACCTAAACACTGCTCACACTCTGACCGTATCTCTTAAACACTGCTTACACTGTGACTGTATCTCCTAAACACTGCTCACACTGTGACTGTATCACATAAACACTGCTTATACTGTGACCGTATCTCCTATACACTGCTTACACTGTGACCGTATCTCCTAAACACTGCTTATACTGTGACCGTATCACCTAAACACTACTTATACTGTGACCGTATCTCCTAAACACTGCTTATACTGTGACCGTATCACCTAAACCCTGCTCACACTGTGACCGTATCACCTAAACCCTGCTCACACTGTGACCGTATCTCCTAAACACTGCTTATACTGTGACCGTATCTCCTAAACACTGCTTATACTGTGACCGTATCACCTAAACACTGCTCACACTGTGACCGTATCTCCTAAACACTGCTTACACTGTGACCGTATCTCCTAAACAGTGCTTACACTGTGACCGTATCTCCTAAACACTGCTTATACTGTGACCGTATCACCTAAACACTGCTTATACTGTGACCGTATCACCTAAACACTGCTTATACTGTGACCGTATCTCCTAAACACTGCTTATACTGTGACTGTATCTCCTAAACCCTGCTTACACTGTGACCGTATCTCCTAAACCCTGCTTATACTGTGACCGTATCTCCTAAACACTGCTCACACTGTGACCGTATCTCCTAAACACTGCTTACACTGTGACCGTATCTCCTACACACTGCTTACACTGTGACCGTATCACCTAAACACTGCTTACACTGTGACCGTATCTCCTACACACTGCTTACACTGTGACCGTATCTCCTAAACACTGCTTATACTGTGACCGTATCTCCTAAACCCTGCTTATACTGTGACCGTATCTCCTAAACACTGCTTACACTGTGACCGTATCTCCTAAACCCTGCTTATACTGTGACTGTATCTCCTAAACCCTGCTTACACGGTGACCGTATCTCCTAAACCCTGCTTATACTGTGACCGTATCTCCTAAACACTGCTCACACTGTGACCGTATCTCCTAAACACTGCTTACACTGTGACCGTATCACCTAAACACTGCTTACACTGTGACCGTATCTCCTAAACACTGCTCACACTGTGACCGTATAACCTAAACACTGCTCACACTGTGACCGTATCTCCTAAACCCTGCTTATACTGTGACTGTATCTCCTAAACCCTGCTTACACGGTGACCGTATCTCCTAAACCCTGCTTATACTGTGACCGTATCTCCTAAACACTGCTCACACTGTGACCGTATCTCCTAAACACTGCTTACACTGTGACCGTATCACCTAAACACTGCTCACACTGTGACCGTATCTCCTAAACCCTGCTTATACTGTGACTGTATCTCCTAAACCCTGCTTACACGGTGACCGTATCTCCTAAACCCTGCTTATACTGTGACCGTATCTCCTAAACACTGCTCACACTGTGACCGTATCTCCTAAACACTGCTCACACTGTGACCGTATCTCCTAAACACTGCTCACACTGTGACCGTATCTCCTACACACTGCTTACACTGTGACCGTATCTCCTACACACTGCTTACACTGTGACCGTATCACCTAAACACTGCTTACACTGTGACCGTATCACCTAAACACTGCTTACACTGTGACCGTATCTCCTACACACTGCTTACACTGTGACCGTATCTCCTAAACACTGCTTATACTGTGACCGTATCTCCTAAACCCTGCTTATACTGTGACCGTATCTCCTAAACACTGCTCACACTGTGACCGTATAACCTAAACACTGCTCACACTGTGACCGTATCTCCTAAACACTGCTCACACTGTGACCGTATCTCCTAAACACTGCTTACACTGTGACCGTATCTCCTACACACTGCTTACACTGTGACCGTATCTCCTAAACACTGCTTATACTGTGACCGTATCTCCTAAACACTGCTCACACTGTGACCGTATCTCCTATACACTGCTCACACTGTGACCGTATCACATAAACACTGCTCATACTGTGACCGTATCTCCTAAACACTGCTTTCACTGTGACCGTATCTCCTAAACACTGCTCATACTGTGACCGTATCTCCTAAACACTGCTTTCACTGTGACCGTATCTCCTAAACACTGCTCACACTGTGACCGTATCTACTAAACACTGCTTATACTGTGACCGTATCACCTAAACACTGCTTATACTGTGACCGTATCTCCTAAACACTGCTTATACTGTGACCGTATCACCTAAACACTACTTATACTGTGACCGTATCTCCTAAACACTGCTTATACTGTGACCGTATCACCTTAACCCTGCTTATACTGTGACCGTATCACCTAAACCCTGCTCACACTGTGACCGTATCTCCTAAACCCTGCTTATACTGTGACCGTATCTCCTAAACACTGCTTATACTGTGACCGTATCACCTAAACCCTGCTTACACTGTGACCGTATCAATTAAACACTGCTCACACTGTTACCGTATCTCCTAAACACTGCTTACACTGTGACCGTATCTCCTAAACAGTGCTTACAATGTGACCGTATCACCTAAACACTGCTTATACTGTGACCGTATCTCCTAAACACTGCTTATACTGTGACCATATCACCTAAACCCTGCTTATACTGTGACCGTATCTCCTAAACACTGCTTACACTGTGACCGTATCTCCTACACACTGCTTATACTGTGACCGTATCTCCTAAACACTGCTTACACTGTGACCGTATCTCCTAAACACTGCTTATACTGTGACCGTATCACCTAAACCCTGCTTACACTGTGACCGTATCACCTAAACACTGCTCACACTGTTACCGTATCTCCTAAACACTGCTTACACTGTGACCGTATCTCCTAAACAGTGCTTACAATGTGACCGTATCACCTAAACACTGCTTATACTGTGACCGTATCTCCTAAACACTGCTTATACTGTGACCATATCACCTAAACCCTGCTTATACTGTGACCGTATCTCCTAAACACTGCTTACACTGTGACCGTATCTCCTACACACTGCTTATACTGTGACCGTATCTCCTAAACACTGCTTACACTGTGACCGTATCTCCTACACACTGCTTACACTGTGACCGTATCACCTAAACACTGCTTACAGTGTGACCGTATCTCCTACACACTGCTTACACTGTGACCGTATCTCCTAAACACTGCTTATACTGTGACCGTATCTCCTAAACCCTGCTTATACTGTGACCGTATCTCCTAAACACTGCTTACACTGTGACCGTATCACCTAAACACTGCTTATACTGTGACAGTATCTCCTAAACACTGCTTACACTGTGACCGTATCTCCTACACACTGCTTACACTGTGACCGTATCACCTAAACACTGCTTACAGTGTGACCGTATCTCCTACACACTGCTTACACTGTGACCGTATCTCCTAAACACTGCTTATACTGTGACCGTATCTCCTAAACCCTGCTTATACTGTGACCGTATCTCCTAAACACTGCTCACACTGTGACCGTATAACCTAAACACTGCTCACACTGTGACCGTATCTCCTAAACCCTGCTTATACTGTGACTGTATCTCCTAAACCCTGCTTACACGGTGACCGTATCTCCTAAACCCTGCTTACACGGTGACCGTATCTCCTAAACCCTGCTTATACTGTGACCGTATCTCCTAAACACTGCTCACACTGTGACCGTATCTCCTAAACACTGCTCACACTGTGACCGTATCTCCTAAACACTGCTCACACTGTGACCGTATCTCCTAAACACTGCTTACACTGTGACCATATCGCCTAAACACTGCTTATACTGTGACCGTATCTCCTAAACACTGCTCACACTGTGACCGTATCACCTAAACACTGCTCACACTGTGACCGTATCTCCTAAACCCTGCTTATACTGTGACTGTATCTCCTAAACCCTGCTTACACGGTGACCGTATCTCCTAAACCCTGCTTATACTGTGACCGTATCTCCTAAACACTGCTCACACTGTGACCGTATCTCCTAAACACTGCTTACACTGTGACCGTATCTCCTACACACTGCTTACACTGTGACCGTGTCTCCTAAACACTGCTTACACTGTGACCGTATCTCCTAAACCCTGCTTATACTGTGACCGTATCACCTAAACACTACTTATACTGTGACCGTATCTCCTAAACACTGCTCACACTGTGACCGTATCTCCTAAACACTGCTCACACTGTGACCGTATCTCCTAAACCAGGGGTAGGCAACCTATGGCACTAGTGCCATTCACGGCACTCGAGGTGTCTTTGCACGGCACTCAAGGCTGCTAGAGCCAAACAGGCTCTGGCCTATCAGGAGTCCCAGTAAAACTTCAGATATCTGCTAATCCGAAAAGGTGGTGAAGGACAATCCTCAATTTATGCATTGCAGCACGTAGAGGTAGTGATCTCAGATCACTTCCTCCCAGCACTTGTGAATAGGAAGCCACACTGTAGTAGAGCAGCTCGCAGTTGCTGTTGCAGCTCCTGTCCTTAACATGTACCTGGCCGGACTAGTCCCCAATGGAACCCAGGGAAGCCACCCACACTGCTAGATATACACAGACATGCAGAATAACCCTCCCCTCATACAAATAATACGGACAGCCCACACACAAACATACACACAATCCGCACAAACGAAACACCACTAACAATCCACATACATGCACACAACCCCACATGCAATACCCCAAACAGCCCCCACACACTACCAAACACACACTTTGACATATCCATCCACACACACACACACACACACAATTCCACAAGCAGCACCCATACACAGTTTACATTCATATCTATGTATCATACACAATACCATAAACTACTCATGAACATAAACAATATAATAGCTCATATACGCAGGGCCTTCTTTAACGAGGGGCAAACTGGGCAGCTGCACCGTGAGCCCTGCTGGCCTCAACTATTTCTAACCCTCTGGCTGGTAATCTTCACACTAAGGAGGCCCACCGGGTGGCCCATGCACAAAGGACCACCCGCTGGGCTTCTGTCAGCAGGGACCCAGTCACACGCTAAGGTGCTTTAACAGCGCGAGCGGGCCCCTTGCTTTTCAGCAGCAGGCTGGGAGGAAGCGACGGCCACGCATCACTTCCTCCCACAAAGAGAGGAGCGCGCAGGAAAGAAGAGTAGGCAGATTGGAGGGGGGCTGGCCAAGAGCTCTAGACCCCAACTCCCAACAACTTCAGCCACCAGCAGGAAAAGTAGGAAACTGGAGGGTGGGTTTTAAAGTGTATGTCTGTGTCAGTATGCCTGTCAGTGTGTGTGTGTGTGTCATATCTGTATGTTTCTGTGTCAGCATGTCTTGTATGTCAGTATGTGTCAGTATGTCTGTGTCAGTATGTTTGTATTTCAGCATGTCTATGTGTGTGTCAGTATGTTTGTATGACAGCATGTCTGTGTGTGTGTCAGTATATCTGTGTGTGTGTGTGTGTGCTTGCAATCACGCCAACACCACATACAAACATATCCCACAAAAACTGCTTAGTGCTAAATACAGACCTGCAAACATGAGTAAATGGTAGAGCCCCAGCTGTCAATGCATTTCTGGAGTTGCAAGACAGATGGGGATCTACCTTTTAATCACCCGTGCAACAGGGAGACCACCAAGAATTCTTGCACCTCTCTACTTTAGGTCCGCCACTGTGTTGAGGTGGAGGACGTGATTGCATGCCTGGGAAGGGGGGGGACAGGGTCCAGGGGGCCCTAAACAAATGCTTTGCCCAGGGTCCAGTCATTATTAAAGACAGCCCTGCATATATACGCACAAATACAACGATACAAAGCAATTACAGTAAAAATAACAAGCAGAATACGGCAGCATACACACCTCGATTTATAAAAAAATAGGACCGGCAGGCTGCGGGACATCACTATCCTATATCGGCACAGTGCTGCTAAAAGGTTGCCTACCCCTGTCCTAAACACTGCTTATACTGTGACCGTATCACCTAAACACTACTTATACTGTGACCGTATCTCCTATACACTGCTCACACTGTGACCGTATCACATAAACATTGCCTTATACTGTGACTGTATCACCTAAACACTGCTTACACTGTGACCGTATCTCCTATACACTGCTTACACTGTGACCGTATCTCCTAAACACTGCTCATACTGTGACCGTATCTCCTAAACACTGCTTTCACTGTGACCGTATCTCCTAAACACTGCTCACACTGTGACCGTATCTACTAAACACTGCTTATACTGTGACCGTATCACCTAAACACTGCTTATACTGTGACCGTATCTCCTATACACTGCTTACACTGTGACCATATCTCCTAAACACTGCTTACACTGTGACCGTATCACCTAAACACTGCTCACACTGTTACCGTATCTCCTAAACACTGCTTACACTGTGACCGTATCACCTAAACACTGCTTATACTGTGACCGTATCTCCTATACACTGCTTACACTGTGACCGTATCTCCTAAACACTGCTTATACTGTGACCGTATCACCTAAACACTACTTATACTGTGACCGTATCTCCTAAACACTGCTTATACTGTGACCGTATCACCTTAACCCTGCTTATACTGTGACCGTATCACCTAAACCCTGCTCACACTGTGACCGTATCTCCTAAACCCTGCTTATACTGTGACCGTATCTCCTAAACACTGCTTATACTGTGACCGTATCACCTAAACCCTGCTTACACTGTGACCGTATCACCTAAACACTGCTCACACTGTTACCGTATCTCCTAAACACTGCTTACATTGTGACCGTATCTCCTAAACAGTGCTTATACTGTGACCGTATCTCCTAAACCCTGCTTATACTGTGACCGTATCTCCTAAACACTGCTCACACTGTGACCGTATAACCTAAACACTGCTCACACTGTGACCGTATCTCCTAAACCCTGCTTATACTGTGACTGTATCTCCTAAACCCTGCTTACACGGTGACCGTATCTCCTAAACCCTGCTTATACTGTGACCGTATCTCCTAAACACTGCTCACACTGTGACCGTATCTCCTAAACACTGCTCACACTGTGACCGTATCTCCTAAACACTGCTCACACTGTGACCGTATCTACTAAACACTGCTTACACTGTGACCGTATCTCCTACACACTGCTTACACTGTGACCGTATCTCCTAAACACTGCTTATACTGTGACCGTATCTCCTAAACCCTGCTTATACTGTGACCGTATCTCCTAAACACTGCCCACACCAGTGGCGTACATACCAGGGTCGCAGGGGTCGCGGCTGCGACCGGGCCCGGCCCACCAGGGGGCCCGGCCGCCCCTGCGACCCGGTATGTAGCCACTTGGCCAGCCTCTTCTCCTGGGGGGCCCTAGAGCCGGCCACCTCCGGGCCCCCCGAGGCTGGCCCTGCTGTCATCCCACGGCCGGTCCTGCGGGCGCGCGAGGGAGCATTCTCCCCTAAGTGCTTCCTTTTCAGCTCCCTCGCGCACCGCACTGATACCGGAGCCGGAAGATGACGTCATCTTTCGGCGCTGGTATCAGTACGCGGCGTGCGAGGGAGCTGAAGAGGAAGCACTTAGGGGAGAGTGCTCCCTCGCGCGCCCGCCAGCCTGACTGCCCGCCGGGTGACCGGCCCCCCAGGAGCCCAGCAGCACCACTGGACCCCAGGGAACCCCTCAGCACTCCAAAAGGTAAGGAGGCTGGGGGGATTAAATAAAAAAAAAAAAAAACGTGTGAGTGTGTGTAAGTGTTAGTGTGAGTGTGTGTGTAAGTGTTAGTGTGAGTGTGTGTGTGAGTGTGTGTTAGAGTGTTTGTGACTGCTAGTGAGTGTCAGTGAGTGTGTTACTGTGTGTGTCTGTTACTGAGTGTGCTTGTGTGTGTGTTAGTGTGAGTGTTAGTGTGAGTGCTAGTGTGAGTGTGTGTGTGTCTGCTAGTGTCAGTGAGTGAGTGTGTCTGTTGAGTGTGTGACTGCTAGTGAGTGTCAGTGAGTGTGTTACTGTGTGTGTCTGTTACTGAGTGTGTTTGTGTGTGTTAGTGTGAGTGTGTCTGCTAGTGTCAGTGAGTGAGTGTGTCTGTTGAGTGTGTGACTGCTAGTGAGTGTCAGTGAGTGTGTTACTGTGTGTGTATGTTACTGAGTGTGTTTGTGTGTGTTAGTGAGTCTGTTTGATGTCTGTTAGTGAGTGTGTGTTTGTCAGTGAGAGTGTATGTTTTGTAAGTGAGTGTGTATGTATGTCTGTCGCTGAGTGTGTCACTGTCAGTAAATGTGTGTGTCTGTTAGCTAGTGTGTATGCGTCTGTTCGTGAGTGTGTGTGTGTCTTCAGCACTTACCTTTCTCCAGCGCCGGACTCCCTTGGCGCAGGGGATCCCTCCGCCTCTCAGCTCCGAATGCGCATGCGCGTCAAGAGCCGCGCACGCATTCAAACCGCCCATAGGAAAGCATTACTCAATGCTTTTCTATGGACGTTCAGTGTCTTAGAATCGCGGAAGCGCCTCTAGCGGCTGTCAGTGAGACAGCCAATAGAGGCTGGATTAACCCTCAGTGAAACATAGCAGTTTCTCTGAAACTGCTATGTTTTCAACTGCAGGGTTAAAACTAGAGGGACCTGACACCCAGACCACTTCATTGAGTTGATGTGATCTGGGTGTCTGTAGTGGTCCTTTAAGTGTGTGTGCATCTGCATGCACTGGCGTACATACCGCGGTCGCAGGATTCGCAGCCCTGCAACCCCTGCGACCAGGTGCCCGCCGCAATGTGTTGCGGCCCCGGCCCGCCAGAGTAAGCGCGGGGGGTTGGGGGGGGCCCACGGATCAATTTTCGCACCGGGGCCCCATGGGTCATGTGTACGCCACTGGCTCACACTGTGACCGTATCACCTAAACACTGCTCACACTGTGACCGTATCTCCTAAACCCTGCTTATACTGTGACTGTATCTCCTAAACCCTGCTTACACGGTGACCGTATCTCCTAAACCCTGCTTATACTGTGACCGTATCTCCTAAACACTGCTCACACTGTGACCGTATCTCCTAAACACTGCTCACACTGTGACCGTATCTCCTAAACACTGCTCACACTGTGACCGTATCTCCTAAACACTGCTTACACTGTGACCGTATCTCCTACACACTGCTTACACTGTGACCGTATCTCCTAAACACTGCTTACACTGTGACCGTATCTCCTAAACACTGCTTACACTGTGACCGTATCTCCTACACACTGCTTACACTGTGACCGTATCTCCTAAACACTGCTTATACTGTGACCGTATCTCCTAAACACTGCTTATACTGTGACCGTATCTCCTAAACACTGCTCACACTGTGACAGTATCTCCTATACACTGCTCACACTGTGACCGTATCACATAAACATTGCCTTATACTGTGACTGTATCACCTAAACACTGCCTAGACTGTGACCGTATCGCCTAAACACTGCTCACACTGTGACCGTATCTCCTAAACACTGCTCACACTGTGACCGTATCTCCTAAACACTGCTTACACTGTGACTGTATCATAAAAACTGCTTATACTTATCGGGATCCATCAAAGGTGAAATCTAGGGTTATATACTCCATGCCACTTTAATCAGGGGGGAGAATAAAGTGTTCCAGATATAGTGCCCCAGTTTAGTTAGGTTTAAATCATTATATGTTTCAGTTTGATGAGGGAGGCAGTTTAAAGCATTATACACTAAGTGCATTTTCTGTATTTTAGATCTGGTGTCCCAGTATGGGATAGAGACCATCGTTCTGTTTAAAAAGAGGATAGTTGTGCATCATCTATGACTGGCGGCTCAGCAGGAATTCAACAGGTTCATGAAATGGAACCCTCTGTTGCATTAGACCCAATTCTGAGATTATGACCGAACCCTAAAGCACTTAATATTTTATTTATGTATTTTAAATGTTGTGCAAAGACCCCAGATGGTCACTGTTCCACTCGTATTCCAGTGGCCATGAAGGGCAGGTGAAGGTAGTTTTTATTTGACTTAAAATGTCCGTTGTATGCATCTTCTTTCTCAAGGTCCTCTTCAGCTCCTGGAGCGTTAATCTGCCAGAAGCCAACGGAAGCGCTGTACTCAAGTGTATGCATTAGCTCTGTCTTTTGTCAAAAGTAGAAAAAATACTTAAGATAAAGTTGTTCCTGTTTGCTCTTAATTTGTGGGAGTCGCAGGGATGCTTTAAGTCAAAATTGAAAGGGCTCTATCATTCTTTCTATTCTACGCATCTAATCCTCAACATGGAAATTGTAGTTTGTAATAATAGAAAATATGTAGATTGTAATATGCTTTTTGGTTACATTCTGGTGAGTTTTAACTTACTGTATTTATCGGCGTATAACACGCACTTTTTCCCCCTGAAAATAGGGGGAAAATCGTGGGTGCGTGTTATACGCCGATATCCCATAATTACTTACCTGTCCTGAAGCGTGGGCCGGCTTCACAGCTTGCACCGCGGTACAGGAACTTTAATTTCATGTTCCGGTTTCCGGCGGGACTGAAAGGAAGTGTGCACAATAGTGGGCACACTTCCTTTCAGTCCCGCCGGAAACCGGAACATGAAATTAAAGTTCCTGTACCGCGGTGCAAGCTGTGAAGCCGGCTCACGCTTCAGGACAGGTAAGTAATTATGGGAGGGGAAGTACACTATGGGAGGGGAGGGGGAAGTACACTATGGGAGGGGGGAAGTACACTATGGGAGGGGGGGAAGTACACTATGGGAGGGGAGGGGGGGGAAGTACACTATGGGAGGGGAGGGGGGGAAGTACACTATGGGAGGGGAGGGGGGGAAGTACACTATGGGAGGGGAGGGGGGGGAAGTACACTATGGGAGGGGGGGGGAAGTACACTATGGGAGGGGAGCGGAGGGGAGGGGGGGGAGTACACTATGGGAGGGGAGGGGGGAAGTACACTATGGGAGGGGAGGGGGGGAGAATACTATGGGGGGAGAATGGGAGGGGAGGGGGAGAATACTATGGGAGGGGAGGGGGAAAATACTATGGGAGGGGAGGGGGGAGAATACTATGGGAGGGGAGGGGGGAGATTACTATGGGAGGGGAGGGGGGAGATTACTATGGGAGGGGAGGGGGGAGAATACTATGGGAGGGGAGGGGGAGAATACTAGGGGAGGGGAGGGGGAGAATACTATGGGAGAGATGGGGGGGAGAATACTATGGGAGGGGAGGGGGGAGAATACTATGGGAGGGGAGGGGAGGGGAGAATACTATGGGAGGGGAGGGGAGAATACTATGGGAGGGGAGGGGGGGGAATACTATGGGAGGGGAGGGGGGGGAGAATACTATGGGAGGGGGAGAATACTATGGGAGGGGGGGGAACACTATGGGATGAGGGGGGAATACTATGGGATGAGGGGGGGGGGAATACTATGGGAGGGGGGGAAATTTCCTGGAATTTCTTTCTAAAAATGAGGTGCATGTTATACGCCGGTGCGTGTTATACGCCGATAAATACGGTAATTTTTTATTTTTACAGCTCCCGAGGGAAGGAGAGACTATTGGATACAGAAGGCTGTACTAAAGGAAGATCTCATCACAGCATCATCCAAGTCCTAGTCAGGAGTATATGAGGCCTCTTAAGAGTAAAGAGCGGCTAACAATATCTGATAATAGGCCACATGTGCAATTATTATGTATGTAATTGATGTACAACATATTTTTCCACTTTTTTGTTACATTACAAATCATCAAATATTGTTAGACTTTTTGTTTACTGCTGTTCCCTGCAAAAAATATAATATTAAAACTCCAAACAATTTTGAAATGTGCAGTGAAATGTGTATCTGTAATCAACGTTAAAGGAACACTATAGTCACCTAAATTAGTTTAGCTAAATAAAGCAGTTTTAGTGTATAGATCATTCACCTGCAATTTCACTGCTCAATTCAATGTCATTTAGGAGTTAAATCACTTTGTTTCTGTTTATGCAGCCCTAGCCACACCTCCCCTGGCTATGCTTGACAGAGCCTGCATGAAAAAAAAAACTGGTTTCACTTTTAAACAGATGTAATTTACCTTAAATAATTGTACCTCAATCTCTAAATTGAAATTTAATCACACACAGGAGGCTCTTGCAGGGTCTAGCAAGCTATTAGCATAGCAGGTGATAAGAAAATCTTAATTAAACAGAACTTGCAATAAAGAAAGCCTAAATAGGACTCTCTTTACAGGAAGTGTTTATGGAAGGCTTTGCAAGTCACATGCAGGGAGGTGTGACTAGGGTTCATAAACAAAGGGATTTAACTCCTAAATGGCAGAGAATTGAGCAGTGAGGCTGCAGGGGCTTGTTATATACACCAAAACGGCTTCAATAAGCTAAAGTTGTTCAGGTGACTATAGTGTCCCTTTAATCGCACTAGAAAATGTTTATAGAGGTACAATGTCGAAAGACACATGAAAGTCCACCTGAGCTGCAAAATAACATTTCCCACTCTACCAATATAACAGCTATACCTGTAGCTACCATTTTGAATTTCAAGACATAGGATACAGTAATTCTATTAGGGTCAATATGCAGCCTTTCAAATATTGATAAGAAAACATGGAACATCAGACGAAGATGGGACGTCTAAAGACATAGTAAAGGGTATTTACTCAGTACATGTGTGAAACCATGTCAGAAGCCCAAGGAAGGGCTAACACCCTTGCTCAGTGATGTCATGATTCCGTTTTATTAGAATTGTATTTAGATTATTTTTATTAACTATTGCCTATGTAACCCTTGCCTCACTTGCCTAGTTGCTCAATTATTAAGTCACTCTGGCTTGCTTGCAGTGTGTAACTTTGTTTCCCTCCAGCTGTGGTATAAAAAAAAACCCATTAATAATTACAATAAGATGTACTAGTCTGGTTATCCTCTTCATCATCGGCTACAGACCTCGGTTCGTGTTCCCGACTACTCTTCCAGATTGTTCATGTCCTTCATAACAGTCTCATAAACTGGCTCCTGTTCCTGACTACTCTCTTGATCACCCCTTATGCTTGCTGGCCTCCTAAATTCACACCTTGCTCTAAGCTATCTATCTACTCTCCTGGATTATCCCTGTGCCTTGAGACCCCAAGGTCATGCGTTGAGACTGGAAGAAAGAAGATTTAGTCTAAAGCAAAGGAAATTTTTTTTAACTGTAAGAACAACAAGCATGTGGAATTCTCTGCCTGAAGAAGTGCTTTTATCAGACGCCGTATAGATGCAACTAGATGCATACTTGAAAAAACAACATTCAAGGATATAATTTTTCAACGAACGGTAATTGCTTCTTGATCCAAGGATAAATCTGATTGCCATTCTGGGGTCAAGAGGGAATTTAACCTAGTTTGTTGAAAAATTGGAAGTGCTTGAAACTGTGTTTTTTTTTTTTTTTAAATTCTTTATTTTTGCGTGCGGTGTTAAGTTACAAGCTTTCTTATTGACTTTATGACTTATGACAAAAGTTGTAATGACAATGTTAAACAAATAAGGTCAAGATATGCTGCACATTTTGTTTTTAAGAGAACAAGCTTAGTCATAGTAAGGCATTACACTAGCATAGAGGTCATAAAAACATGTAAATTGCCAGTAGATTAAACTAGAAGCAGGTATAGTAATCAATCATGCTTAGTGAACGAGAATATTATAGAGTCTTAAACTTATGAGGGTTGCCAACTAAACAAGCATGTAACCACTGGGGCTGAGTGGGTTCCCGCGATTTTAGTTGTTATTGTTAGGCATCACTGTGTTAGGCACCACAATATGGCTGCGATTTATATTAGAGTATTATGTGGCAAGTGAATCACGAGAGGTTGTTGCCCCCTGTTGAGTCTATGGGGTTGTGAGAGTCTCTGTGCTGGCATGTAGTGTTCCTTCCCCTCTGTCACTTATCTGGTGGTCACTAGTACTCATCCATGTGTGGTAGATCTCCCCTTGTCAGGCTCGGTGGTCCGATGAGTCCAGCACTTGTCATATGTGTAGGTTTGCATGTGAGTCCACTGGGCTGTTACTCGCTGAGTTCATCTCTCACCCTCTGTTCTCAGTCCCGTCCAGGGACATCCGTTGTGGGCAGTAGGTGTTACTCTCTCCCAGGCAGCTGCAGACCGTGATTTTGGCGGTTGTTTGGGGCCCTCCGACATGGCAGGTGATGTAACTGCGATTCATCTGGACTCCCTGGTGTAGGAGTGGGTGGCACAGGCAGTGTTCCGCCGCCATCTTGCGAGGTATGGCTAGCGGGTTTTGTGCGCCTCAATCCCCTTGCGGCTCAAGCTCTCCCCAGTGGGGACCGGGATGACCCCCCTGGTCCATAGGGGGGGAAACGGGGCCGGCAAGCGACTCAGGTGGTCGGCATGTGGTAGTGAGGGGGGGGGGAACCAAGCGGCGGCCGTCCAACCTGCTCCCCTCCCGGGTAGGCCGCAGCCCTCGAAGCTCCGTACTTCCTCTTGGGGACCAGAACTCCCGGTCTCGGGGTCTGCTGCCTCTCCCACAGCCATGGGTATCTCGTGGGCTAATTTATTGTGCGGAGGTCCGCGTTAGGTAGCTTAAGAGGCCCGGTATCTCCGGAGCCTCTCCTGCATGCGACCGGTTAGCAGGGCGATCTGGCCCCGCCCCGCCCGTGTTTTTTTTTTTTTTTGCTTTCTTTGGATTAACTGAAAAAAATATGTGAGGAAGGCTGAACTTGATGGACACATGTCTCTTTTCAGCCTATGTAACTTTATTGCTATAATTACACATTGCAAAAGTCTCTGTTTCACTCACAGATTTTGTCTTAATTGCCTTTCCACATTAAACCAGTCACTTGCCTCGTATCCAATCCATTCATTCTTCCAAAACCAGCCATTGTCCAAGTCTCTCTGCTGCCTCTACTAGGCAACCTCAGCAGCCCACTCTTCTTCGGAATCTCCAAGCTTCTCAGTCCAAACTCAAGTGACCTCCTGTTAAATGATATTATATTGTAGGTCTCCTAGCTCTGTCTACTAAACAACTATCTTGGCAAGTCAACACCATTTATTAAGCAGATATCAATCTGTACAAATACTTAAATAACCTAGGATGCTATACTTATAATGTATATATATATATATTTTGTAAATATCTGCAATTATTGTTCTGCTCTGTATTGTTTGTACCAAGTTAGTTCCATTGTGGTGGGCTCAAGTGTCATAGTCTACGACAAGAGTGATACATTACAGTAATTTCTTTTACTGCTTGAACTATTGCCTTATTGCACAATATTGCACCACGTTTAAATCACTAGTATTGCTTTTCTAAACTGGGTAGGTCTTTGTTAATTGTACAATGGTTTTCAATAAAAGACAACCCGTGTAAACAAGATTATGATAGGTATAATTTCTGTGGAACCCTATCTAAGACATATATTAAATACTTTGCAGAGGCATTATGTTATAGGTGTGTTAATACTAATTAAACCTCTAGTTATTTTGGGCAAAAGATAAGTATATCTGTAACTTAAAGGGATACTATAGTCACCAGAGCAACTACAGCTTAATGTAGTTGTTCTAGTGAGTATAGTCATTTCCTGCAGGCATTTTCATGTAAACAATGTATTTTCAGAGAAAAGGCAGTGTTTAACCCTTTCAGGACCGCTGACGGTTCAGGACCGTCAGCGGTAAAACGTGCGTTTGGACCGCTGACGGTCCTGAACCGTCATAACGGTCTGGGGCTACTTACCTGATCGCCGTCGGTCCCACGGCGGCGATCAGTGCTCCACCCGGTCCAGGGGGGTTGCCTGTCTGCCCGGGCAGTCCCCCCTCGGCAGATCAGGACCCCACGGCCATGTGATCACTCGATCACATGACCGCAATAGGTGTCTGTGTATCTGCCTGCAGGGGGACTGTCTGTGCTGACAGGCAGTCTCCCTGCAAGTGAAAAATCCAAAAAATAAAGTTAAAAAAAACAGTGTAAAATCAGTGTAAAAAAAATAATAATAATATGTGTATATATATATATATGATATATATACATGTATTATATCTATATATAATATATGTATATGTATCATATATATAATGTCATATTAAGTGTATTTTTATATTTATATATACGTATATTAATATAAAAATACACTTATATTTAAATTACACACGAATATATACAATATATATAATTGCTATATATATATGGTATATATATATTATTATAAAATACAAATAATATGTTAATAAAAATAAATAACAAAAAATAAAAATAATTTTTAATAATTATAAAAAATATTTATATATGCAATTTTATTCTAACAGTATTTTGATATATATATATATATATATATATTTATATCAAAATATACTTAGAATGTAATGATATATATATCTATGTATAAATAAATAAATAAAAACAATACGAAATATACATATGTCCATATACATAATTACATAAATAATTTCATAAATATACACGTAGACGTCAAATATATAAATATGTATATATATATTAAAATTCTACATGTGTATTTATGTAATATTTTTACCTAATTAAGTAATTTTAATGATTGCAATTTGAGGGACCTGCCTGCCAACCCAGGCCGAAAGTCCAGATAATTTAATTTGCTAGCACTATGTTTAACCCTGTAACTTTCTATGACACCCTAAAACCTGTACATGGGGGTACTGTTTTACTCGGGAGACCTCGCTGAACACAAATATTAGTGTTTCAAAACAGTAAAACATATCACAGCGATGATATTGTCAGTGAAAGTGAAGTTTTTTGCATTTTTCACACACAAACAGCACTTTCACTGAGGATATTATTGCTGTGATACATTTTACTGTTCTGATACACTAATATTTGTGTTCAGCGAAGTCTCCTGAGTATAACAGTACCCCACATGTAGAGGTTTTATAGTGTTTGTGAAAGTTACAGGGTCAAATATAAGGCTTGATTTTACTTTTTTTTTTATAGAAATTTGTCGGATTGGTTAGGTTGCCTTTGAGAGCGTATGGTAGCCAAGGAATGAGAATTAGCCCCATGATGGCATACCATTTGCAAAAGAAGACAACCCAAGGTATTGCAAATGGGGTATGTTCAGCCTTTTTTAGTAGCCACTTAGTCACAAACACCGGCCAAAGTTAGCGTTTCTTGCATTTTTAACACACAAACAAATATAAATGCTAACTTTGGCCAGTGTTTGTGACTAAGTGGCTACTAAAAAAAACTGGACATACCCAATTTTGAATACCCTGGGTTGTCTACTTTAAAAAAATATGTACATGTTAGGTGTGTTTCGGGGATTTATGATAGATAACGGTGTTACAAGGTCACTATTGATACATTTAAAATATATATATATTGAAACAGCAATTTCCTACTTGTATTTATAGGTCTATAACTTGCAAAAAAAAGCAATAAAGCATGTAAACACTGGGTGTTTTTAAACTCGGGACAAAATTTTGAATCTATTTAGCCGTTTTTTTCATTAGCTTTTGTAGATAAGTAAAAGATTTTTCAAGTAAATGTCCAAAAACATGTTTTTTTTTAATTTTTCACCATATTTTATTATTTTTTTTAAATACAATATTGGACATAATACAAATAATGGTATGTAAAGAAAGCCCCTTTTGTCCTGAAAAAAACAATATATAACTTGTATGGGAACCGTAAATGAGAGAGCGGAAAATTACAGCTAAACACAAACACCACAAAAGTGTTAAAACTGCTCTGGTCCTTAACGTACAAACATCGCAAAAACAGGCCGGTCCTGAAGGGGTTAAATTAAAGTACATGTTTGTGTCCCTGACCCTATAGAGTTCCTTTATGTGGCATGGTCTGTTCAGATTTCTATGGAAATGATTTTATCCTCTTTTGGCTTTGTAGACACACAGACTAAATGCCTACCAGAAAATCTTTTCCTTGCATTCCATAAAGCAGTAACTATGGATGCAATGAATCAATCATTGTAATAAACAGCTTCTGATTGCGAAATAGAAAATATAATTTTTTAGGGCACTTCGGTTTATCTAGAAACATGCAAATTCATTACTTAGTGACCACAAATGAACACAACGTAAATACTTGCTATCATTTGGGAGACAGAGAGCAGGGCTAGACTGGGTACTAAAAGCAGTCCTGAAAAAAAATCTCTATACCAGCCCAATAATGCGTCGCGCCAGCATAGTGTGCTGATATAGAGGTGGAAAAGATAACTTAAAACTCTTACTCCAACGAAAGAACGCATATAGGGCTTCAAAAAGCAGACACACATTTGCATATAACCAATGTTCCAGTCCAACTACCTTGACATATTAAGAAAAGTTTGGTAATAGGACTGAAATGGCGAATGAATGCTGTTGCACAGCTGTAAAAAATGAAGTTATCGGTTTATTTTGAAGTCCTATGGGTGCGCTCTTCACTTTGAATTTGTTATTGTGCTGAGTGTGCACCTAGCAACAAGACTGGGCCAATACGTGCTCATTACATATATGTTATATATTAATGACATTTCTGTGTGTATTATGCATTTATAAATGTATATTAATATATTTGTAAATATTATAGGCAAATTTATATATATATAACTAATACACATATTAATTTACATGTATATATATATATGTTGTATGTGTATTACTGTCAGGATCACATTATTATTATTGTTATTATTGCCATTTATATAGCGCCAACAGATTCCGTAGCGCTTTACAATATTTTGAGAGGGGGGATGTAACAATAAATAAGACAATTACAAGAAAACTTACAGGAATAATAGGTTGAAGAGGACCCTGCTCAAATGAGCTTACAGTCTATAGGAGGTGGGGTATTAGAAACATTAAGATAGGAAATATCAAGTAGGAGTGAAGCAGAGCTGGAGGAGAGAGCAAAGCACTATCCCATAGGAGAGCAAGAGACAGGTATGTAAGGGAGAGATTACTCTGGGAGGCCATACGCTTTCCTGAAGAGATGGGTTTTGAGGCCCTTCTTAAATGATTGAAGACTAGGGGAGAGTCTGATGGCAGTAGGCAAGTTATTCCATAGGAGAGGAGCCGCCCGTGAGAGGTCCTGCAAGCGTGAGTTGGCCGTACGGGTGCGAGCAGCGGTCAGGAGGTGGTCGCGGGCAGAGCGGAGGGTACGAGGAGGGGCATACCTCTGGATCAGTGAAGAGATATAAGAGGGGCTGGAATTGTTCAGTGCTTTAAATGTATGGGTTAGCACTTTGAATTGACTCCTATAGGATACAGGGAGCCAATGTAAGGACTGGCAGAGGGGCGAGGTGTGAGAGGACCGACTGGATAGGAAAATCAGTCTAGCTGCAGCATTCATTACAGACTGTAGCGGGGCAGTACGGCTTTTGGGGAGACCAATCAGGAGAGGGTTACAGTAATCCATGCGGGAAATTACTAGAGCATGGACAAGCTCCTTGGTAGCATCTTGCGTAAGAAAGGGGCGGATGCGGGCTATGCTTTTGAGTTGGAACCTACAGGACTTGGCAACAAACTGGATGTGAGACTCAAAGGTGAGACCAGAGTCAAGTATGACACCAAGACAGCGCGCTTGTAGGGATGGACTTATGTGGATATCACTGACTTGAAGGGAGAGTGAGAGAGGAGGATCAGTATTAGGAGGAGGAAAGACAAGGAGTTCAGTTTTAGAGAGGTTAAGTTTGAGAAAGCGTGACGACATCCAGTCAGAGATGGAAGAGAGGCAAGCAGTGACACGTTGCAGGACGGCCGGGGAGAGGTCCGGTGAGGAGAGGTATATCTGAGTGTCATCAGCGTACAGGTGGTAGTTGAATCCAAAAGAGGCAATACGTTTTCCAAGAGAGGCAGTATAAAGAGAAAATAGAAGGGGACCAAGGACAGAGCCTTGGGGAACTCCAACCGAGACAGGGCGAGGGGAGGAGGTATCCTTGGAAAAGGAGACACTAAATGAGCGTTGGGAGAGATAGGAGGAAAACCAAGAGAGGACAGAGTCACAGAGACCGAGTGATTGAAGAGTTTGAAGGAGGAGAGCATGATCAACTGTGTCAAAGGCAGCAGAGAGGTCAAGGAGAATTAATATGGAGTAGTGTCCTTTGGATTTAGCGGAGATTAGGTCATTAGTCACTTTGATAAGAGCGGTCTCAGTAGAGTGGAGAGGGCGGAAGCCAGACTGAAGAGGGTCAAGGAGAGAGTTGGAATTAAGGAAGTGAGACACACGGGTAAAGACAAGTCTTTCCAAAAGCTTTGATGAGTAAGGGAGCAGGGATATGGGACGATAGTTAGAGGGGGAGGACGGGTCAAGAGATGGTTTTTTCAGGATAGGTATTACAGTGGCATGTTTAAGGTTAAAGATGTGTGTTAGGATAGACACAAGACAAGGGGAGAGAGATCTGATGAGGTGAGATGGGACAGGATCAAGTGGGCAAGTGGTGGGGCGAGAGGAATGGAGAAGTGCAGCCACCTCTTGTTCAGTAGCTGGGGAGAAAGTCTGAAGGGTAGGGAAAGCATGATTTATGTGTGGTTGAGAAAGAGAACGGCAAGGAGGGGAGAATTGTTTCCTTAGCTGTTCAATCTTGTCAGTAAAGTAATATGCAAAGCTATCAGCTGTAAGGTTAGTTTGGGGGGTGGCCACAGCAGGGCGGAGAAGGGAATTAAAAGTGTCAAAGAGACGTCTGGGATTGCGGGAGCATGAACTAATGAGAGAGGAAAAGTAGGACTGTTTGGCGAGGGCAAGGGCTGCGCTGTACGAAAGCAACATGAATCTATAATGAAGATAGTCTGTCTGGGTGCGGGACTTCCTCCAGGAGCGTTCAGCACAGCGGGAGCAACTCTGCAGATAGCATGTTGATTTATTATGCCAAGGTTGGGGTCGTGTTCTCCTCGTGGTGCATGTTTGGAGTGGGGCTGCAGTGTTCAAGGCATCAATTATGTCTATCTGTACATTGTGTTAGCAAGATTGCTAGCAAAATGTATATATTGAAAGGAAAATCTATTTAATAAAAGGTCTTTCTCTCACCTGTCAATTAGCTCTTCGGTATAAACTCCTGTGCTGAAGGGGAGAACGGGAGACACAGGCAAAGTCCCACCGCCCCGCCCCCCCCAAACACACACAAATAAAAAGCATCTTCTCTTGTGTTTCTCCAAACCCCCTTTTGAATTTCCCTCCTTTGATTTTTTAATTCATACATAGAACTATATCCCGTGTTTAGGTATTACTTGTTGTGACAAACTCCTCTGTAACCCATGCAGCCAAAGCACAGCTTAGTGGAGAGGGGCCTTGACAGGGCTAGGAGGTGGGCAGAGGAGGAAGCATGTAGGGATTGGTGGTTTGCGGGTAGGGGTTTGGCTATATAAATAGGCAGACATCTTGGAAGAGTCACTTCTAACTTACCTACCTGGCTGAGTTTGTCCCACCCTCCCTCCCTGGGTTATGGTTACAGTTGGGTTATCCCATTTTGTCACAGCAGCGGGATAGGGAGCTGAAGCACAGGAAATAGGCTCCCCATTAGGGTGGTTTTGGAAATGGTTGAACATGGTTATTGGTAAGTTTGGTAGGTTTCGAGCCCTGTCGGTGGCTCAGAACCTGGTGGGGTAGGCGTATCCGGATATACCCCTGCCATGGTTAATTAATAAAATGTTGGCACTTTAAGTTATGTTCATGTTGGAATAATGTTATTTGTTATTTATTTATATATGGGTGATATATGGTCAGTTTTTCTATGTTAATTTATTACGATTTAATAAAGCTGTGGACAATTTGGACCCATATACCCTGGTGTCTGTGTTTTATTGGGATAGGTATGTGGGGGGGTTTGTCCAGGTTCCGACTGCCTATATGGCGACTATGCACCTGGCATGCCCTCTTGAGTTTGCCATGAGCTCTGGAGAAGCCTGCTTGCCAGGTCACCGACTGTAAAGACCCATATTTTATTGCCCCCTGGACCCCTGGTTTGGCACTTTCCATTCGTACGCATAGAAACGAATGCTAGCTCCCTGGCGGCCGTTCGCATAGACCAAAACCGCTATTAGACTTCAGGGGGACTTAGCCGCGAAAGCCCTGTAACTATTTTCAGCATGAAGACTTCGCGGTTCCCGGTCGATCCCCAGTGGAACTTAGCCTTGATTCTATGGAACTATTTTTGGCTAGGGGACCATGCATGCGGTTGGTCAAATTATGACTTCCAGGAAATTCCTGAACCCCTGAACCAATCTTGGTGATGTTTGGATATGTTGGTCACCCAGATCGGGGCTATCAGGCGATGTAACTTTGTGGGGTTTTATTTATTTTTAAGGTAGTTTCGGGGTGTTTGGGAAATGTGTGTTTTTGTGCTTGGAGATAATTGAGTTTAAAACAGTGCTTGACTTAATTATCTACCAGGCACAGGGGAGGGATTATCTTGTTTTGTATGTGAGTGCCCTGGACCTGAGAGCCAATGTACTCGTGTGTATATTTTTACTGTAGTCTACTCACAGGTCCAGGGGGGAGTGCCCCTTGCATGGGGACCTGCATATAAGGCTAGTTGTGGGTGCCAATAAAGGTAATTCCAGTGTTATGCTTCGGTTAATAATAGACAAATTAGAGGAACAAAACTGCAGAATTATTTTTTTTGTGGTACTTTTCCTTTAAGAAAAACCAAAGAGATTAGTTGGGATTTCTTGAGCAGTTTTATATATCTTCTATCTCTCTGATAATGAAATAGGTTGTAGACAATTATAATTGCTTCCAATAACAGATTGCATGAGGCATAAAACGAAAATGAATTGTCTTGATTGAATAGTTGCAACAGTTGTAGCAAACAAAAGTAACAACGTCTTTATATTACTTGTAATAGAAGTTAGCATGCAGCATTAAACAAAAATGAATTGGATTGCTTGAAGATTTGCAACAGTTTTATCAAGAGAGAAAACAAAGTATTTACAAGGTAGCTAAAGTAGTTAAATCTTTTGTTAGTAACAAGTAGCTGGATTAGGAAGGAAATATTTGGTACTTAAAGGACCACTATAGTCGCCCAGACCACTTCAGGTCAATGAAGTGGTCTGGGTTCCAGGTCCCCCAGGTTTTAACCCTTCAGATGTAAACATAGCAGTTCCAGAGAAACTAATATGTTTACATTGCAGGGTTAATCCGACCTCTAGTGGCTGTCTTCCTGACAGCCACTAGAGGCACTTCTGCGACGCTGAATGCAAAAATCGCATACCCTGCAGTTTATCCTCCTTTACCAACATTCAGTGTGCACTCTGGAACGCCCGTTCAATCTGTAGTAATACTAAATCAACAGCTATACACAACCTTGTCATCTCTATCTCACTCACAATACTAGCACTCACTGAGACCTGGCTGTCCCCCTCTGATACTGCTACTCCCACTTCTTTATGTTTCGGTGGATTACAATTCTCCCACACACCCAGACTCAACTGTAAAGGAGGCAGTGTAGGCATCCTTCTCTCCCCTCAATGTACCTTTCAACCTATCCTCCCTTCCCCTGTCCTTTCCTTTACTTCCTTTGAAGTTCACACTGTCCTTTCTAAGCCCACTCCTTTAAGAATTGCCATCATCTATCGCCCCCTCGATCATCCTAGGATATTCAGTGAACACTTTTCTTCCTGGCTACCCCACTTACTCTCCTCTAGCACTCCCTCATACTTGGGAATTTTAACATCCCAATCAACAACCTCAACTGCCCTGATGCCTCCCGTCTGCTCTCTGTAACCTCCTCCTTTGGCCTCACGCAGTTGTCTACTTCAACAACTCATACAGCAGGAAACACTCTTGACCTCATTTTCACCAATCTCTGTACCACCTCTAATCTCTCCAATGTTCCATTTCGTTTGTCTGACCACCATCTGCTAACATTTGACATCAGCATACCTCATACCCAAATTTCACCACCCTCAACTCTCCAATCTCGCAGAAACCTCAACTGCCTTGATCTCCATCATTTCCCCACCAAACTCCAAACTCTCCTTTTACCCATCTGAAATCTAACCTGCCTTAACTCTGCAACCTCACTCTACAACTCAACTCTCTCCTCTCAACTCAACATCATGGCACCTCTAACAATTAAAAGCAGCAAGCGCCCCCAATTACAACCCTGGCACACCAAGCTGACCCGTTACCTCCAAAAATGTTCTAGAACTGCTGAACGCTGCTGGAGAAAGTCTCACTTTGCATCTGACTTCCTCCACAATAACTTTATGCTGCGCTCCTACAGCCTGGCTATTTCCGCTGCAAAAGTAAATTACTTTAACACCCTCATAAGTACACTATCCCATCAACCCAAACACCTATTTCACACTTTTGATGCTCTTCTTCGCCCTTTTACTCCCCCTCCTTCTGCCACCTTGTCCACCACAAACTTTGCATCTCACTTCACTGAGAAGATCTCTACAATCAGAGAAGAGATCTCTAATTTCTCTCCTTCCCCTACCAATACATCACTCAACCCCACTGCCTCCACCATTCTACACTCAGTCACACCTGCTACAGCAGAAGAGGTTTCTGCTCTGCTCTGGTCCTCCTGCCCTACCACCTGTTCTTTCGATCCTGTTCCCTCGAATCTCATCCGCACTTTGTCTCCCTCTCTTGCTCTTCCTTTCACTAAAATTTTCAATCTCTCCCTTTCCTCTGGCACAGAGTGTTGTGTACACCAGACTGACTGGCTTTCTCAAATCCAACTCTCTGCTTGACCCCCTTCAGTCTGTATTCCGCGCTGGTCATTCTGTCGAAACGGCTGTGGCCAAAGTATCCAACGATTGCTGCTAAATCTCGCGGCCATTACTCTATTCTAATTCTCCTTGATCTTTCTGCTGCCTTTGACACTGTTGATCATTAACAGCTTCTTCGCATTCTCCATAATATTGGTCTACGGGATACTACGGGATACTGCTCTCTCCTGGTGCTCCTCCTACCTCTCCCAGCACTCTTTCAGTGTTTCTTTCTCTGACTCTGCCTCTTCCCCCCAACCACTCTCTGTCGGTGTTCCGCAAGGTTCTGTCCTTGGTCCCCTACTGTTCTCTATCTATACTGCCTCCCTTGGTAAACTCATCAGCTCATTTGGCTTCCGTTATCATTTCTATGCGGATGACACGCAAATCTACCTGTCCTCTCCTGATCTCGCTCCGCCCATCTTGACTCGTGTCTCTGACTGCTACTCTTCGATTTCCAACTGGATGGCTGCTCACTTCCTTAAACTCAACCTGTCCAAAACAATACTTCTAGTCTTTCCTCCCTCAAGTGTCAGCAGTGCTACCATCACCTCTACCTCAAAGGCTCGCTGCCTGGGTGTTCTTTTTGACTCCAACCTCTCCTTCACCCCTCATGTTCAATCAATCGCCAAATCCTGTCGCTTCCATCTCAAAAACACCCCAGATGCGGCTAAGGTGCTGATCCCTGCTCTTGTTCTCTCTCGCCTTGACAACTGAAATACCCTTCTCAGTGGTCTTACGTGTTCCCAGATTGCACCGCTGCAATCTATAATGAATGCGGCGGCAAGGCTTATTTTCCTGTCCAATTGCACCTCCCATGCCTTCCTGCTCTGTCAGTCCCTGCATTGGCTTCCAGTTAGATATAGGGCTCAATTTAAAATTCTGGTGCTTGCTTACAAGTCCCTACATAATGCTACTCCAACCTACCTATCCTCCCTAATACACAAGTATGTCCCGTTGAGGCCCCTAAGCTCTGCCAAAGACCTACGTCAATCCTCTGTCCGTACTCCCACCTCTAATGCTCACCTCCAAGATTTCTCCAGGGCTGCACCTCTTCTGTGGAACTCCCTTCCCTTCTCCGTAAGACTTCACCCAGTCTCCAATCATTAAAAAAAATAATTGAAAACTCACTTCTTCAAGAAAGCATATCAATTAAACTGTTAGCAGGTTTTTTATCCCCCAACCCCCATGACTCCTCTCCTGCAACTGTCAAAAATTACCTACTAAGCCATCAATGAATACCTTTCTAACAACCTACTTCGTATCCCTACTTTTACCCTATGTGTCACTATACCCCACTCCCTCTAGAATGTAAGCTCATTGAGCAGGGCCCTCCACCTCCTGTACGTCCAATTGTCTGGTTAAAATTACAGGTCTGTCAGTCCACCCATTGTACAGCGCTATGGTATGTGATGGCGCTATATAAATAATAAAATAATAATAACGGAATTCCGATGTAAATTATGGTCTTGGAGAGGAGATTGCAGCGTGGTGTATGTCCGAGCAGAAATTCAAGGTGAGGAGAAGGCAGCATCAACGTTAAACAGGTCCGAGTCGGTACACGAGAGAAGTAATATGACAGCTAAGCTTGGCGTTTGAGGTTGAGACAAAATCACTCAGCAGTTTGAATTTGGCGCAGCTCCCCTATAAGGCAGGTGAGTCTTACGTCATTCAGGTGGGAGGAGTTTACTTCCGAATGCGGAAGTAACCCCGAGGGAATGGAGTTTTGGTAAGTTCGGACATCCAGCTTGTACTTGTCGTCTGGTTACTGGGAGGGGAAAGGGCTATTCTTTAATCACTGTTCCAGTGTGGAAGATTAAACGGGGGAAAGTCCTTGTAAGGACTAGAGCCTTCAGGACTGAGTATCGTCCAGTCCCTGAGAGTGTCTAGAGCGAATTCCCCCTTCGGCTCCAGGAGGGAGTGGTTCCAGGACTAGAGCTCCCAGGACTGAGTGTCGTCCAGTGCCTGGGGGTTTGCTAGAGCGAGTTCCCCATTCGACTCCAGGACACCAGTCACTATGTGTATACGCGCGTGTTGCAGATTATCCTGCCATAAAGATGTCTATCTTCTAGAGCTTGTTCTCACTATTTTGTCATCAGAAACGTGTTTGTCAACCTTTGCACAACAAAAATAAAGAATATTAAAAAAAGGACCTACTGCAGGTGTCACATCATGCAAAACAGATTTCAAATTATTAAGTAATAAAACACAAGAACCAGCAAACTTTGGAATTTTAAAACCTTCAGCAGGACTATGAAACAATAATTTAGCCCTCTCCTTGTTTGGGTACGCCTTAAGATAAGGAAGAGGCCTTACAAGCTGAACGGGCATTTTGAACCTGGTTACGTCCCTGACTGATCCCTGCAGCAAGTCTTTTATAGCAGCTAGACCAAATGATTTCCACCAAAGTACGAGCACTCATTTTAAACTTGCATAAATTGGGCCATTTACAATGAACGCCCAACATAGGCCTTTTTTCATTGCTCCTAATGTGTTAGAAGTGCCGACATTAATGCCTGTGTTAACAGACAATCCCCAAGAAAGCATTAGATTCAGCCAAAGACCAACATGCTTAATTCCACATTTCAGAGAATAATGGGTGGCAAGTCTTCGAGAACTTCATCACAGCTAAACCATGCTAAACCTCCAAGTTTTGTTTTTTTTATTCTTTATTTTTGCACTCGATAGTTAAGGCAAGAAGAATACAACCGTGAGGCTTGCGCAGAAGCCAAAATACAAAGAACAATTGTGTAAACATAATAATTGACATCAGCACACATGACAAGCCACTTTATAAATTCTGTACCACTTGCCTCCCATCGAGGATTTTGCTTTTTATAGCCAGGCCATGTGACCTAAGAGGGGGCCCAAACGCTGACCCTGTAAGCTTGTAATTTAGGCTCCCCCAATTCTCCTCCAATATGATCAGGCCTGAGTGAATAAGGAAAGAAAAAGAGAGAGGAAAAAAAAAAACAGAAATAGAACCGGAGACATCCAAGGTACACGAATGTCAGTAAAAATAAGACCCCGAGATACCAAGGGCATAGCAAGCAGGACGTAAAAGAAGATAGACAAAGCAGGAAAGAGAGAGAGGAAAAAAGAGAGAAGGGATGTAAGAAGATGTAAGAAGATAGGGCAAGAAAAACGGGCGGGAAGGGTGGGGGGGGGGAGGGGCGAGCGAGGCTAACGGAGTCCACCCTGAAACTAGACCGCACAGTGCCAATACACCAACCAAACCACATACCCGGCTCCTCAGCCGCTACCGGAACCCACTACGCTCAAATCCCATGGTTCCCAAACCTTCTGGAAATTAGCTGTTGTTCCCCGTAATCTTGCGGTCAGGTCTTCCATGATTCTACCCTCCCTCACTCTAGAGAGCAGTCCCCCGAACTCCGGGCCCTCAGGTGAGAAAACCTCCAAGTTTTTAAACGCCCCAAGAATAGCCTCTAAATACTGTAAATTGCTCTACAATTTATTTTTTTTACGGCTGAGAAAATAGAATATGCTTGAAGCAAATATTTATTATTTTGTGGAATCAATGTACGCTTCTCCTTGTCCTATTTGTGCGTTGTTCTGTGTGCTAAATGCAAAAGCTACAGCAAATCACCCTATTCACCTTTCAAATGTTTTATTTTTTTAATATAAACATGTGTAGTTATGTGAAAAACCTAATCGGGAACTTTCAATATGTCGGAGCTTTTAAAAAATGTTTTAATTCATTAATAAAACAACCTTACGTTGATCCGATACTCCTACTTCTCCAAGCCTGAGCTGAACATCCTGTCTTTAAAACCCATTGCCATATCAGTCACCAGCTGCCAACACTTCAGTAAACTTAACCAATTCAGCAGAATTCTGTTCATACTCACCATCTGAAGCACCAGCTCTGCCTTGTGTAGAATATATATGTTCCTATTCAAATACATATTAAGGTGTGGATGTCTAATGGGTTAAAAAGAACAGATGGTGTTTGCTATTCTGTGCCATGAAGACTCTGGAATGTGCTGTATAGAGAGATTGAGGGTAGGGTCCTTATATGGGGAGTTTCCTTATATGGCCAGCATTTTCTTTCAGGACTGGCATATCTTCCAGATGACATTCACTCTCATCATCCAAACTGTCCTCTATTCTTGTGAGGACAACTTCAGTCAGGCCCTCTACTCTACCCTGACCTGCAACAGGTTCAGTGGAGGAGTGCAGGCTTCTCTTATATCTTTTCTTCTATCCAGGCCCTGACCCTTTAAAATCTGAAGGTTTTTGCATGGTCGTACATTCTCACTTCTTTCTAGCAGGTTGCACTCTCTGCCCTGGCTTTAACACGCGTGGGCGCGCTTCTTTTCCCGCTGAGGACGTTGTGCCGCTAGCCGGAACCTCCATCAGATATCAGGAACACTCTGCAGGGAAGAATGATGCTACCGGAGGCTCCCTGTTAGAGTTGGAAGCCCCCCAACATGAATTTAAGCAGATTCTCAACCAGGATTCCGCTCTCAGCGAATTCCTCCGGACGGGACCGTCATTGTTTTGTGGACATCATTGCGGCAGGAACAGGTGAGCTGCTCAGGGTCCGTCCTAAACATTACCTGACCTTTCTAATTCTACATTAATGGCATCTTAAACCCTTTATTGCTACCATATGTAAATGCCACAGTGCTTATTGCCTTTTTTATCGTTACAGGTGAAAAAGGTGGCTAGGACACAAACAAGTTTGTATTCCTTATGCTATAGTATTCCTTTAATCAAATACAGAAAAAAACATTGTTTTGTAAAATGAATCACTGGAAACATGAATCACTGCTTTAAACCGAACACTGTTAAAGATTAATTTCACATTATCATCTAGTGCACAGATAAGGCAAATGCTCAAACACTCCTCTAATTTACCCATACACACCCCTAGTTATTGATTAGGTTTCTCTGCCCAATAGAATATGGGGAATTTTAATCAGCCTCGCGGAGTAGGCATTCCTTAAGATAACTGGGGAAAACGTAGATAAAAACAGGAAGCACACTAAAGGGGGAAGGTAAAAGAGAGAGAGAGAGAGTAGCAGAACAAAAGCAACGCGAAAGCACCTGGAAAAAGCATGCACCTTACCTTCCAGATATCTTCTGTTACATACGTCTTTATTTAGAGAGAGAAGCGGACACTGTACCAGAGAGGACATTCTATTTCACCAATATCAAGTAACTTGTAAATTCCTTCATATATTATCTCTATAACATCTCTATGTATATAGTTAACAGAATTTCTTTTATATGGGAAAGGTGAACTACATAAGTGATGTGAAAAATTGTGAGAAAAACACTAAATGAAAAAGTTTTAAATATTATTTTAATGTTTTAAAAAAAAAAAAAACTTTTTTACATTTCTTATATTTTTTCTTGAATAATGATAGGTCATAATAACATAATAAGCAAAAAAAAAAACTAACTGATCAACTGTTGCAGAAAAAATTATATATTTTTAATAGGTTTAGAGATAAAAACAGAAATATTGTTTCGTTTGCAAAGCAGGTCACTTGGCATTGCCAACCAGGGTGCCGTCACAATCTGTACCATAGACCAGATGAGCCTTAGATGTGAGTCACATGACAAAACAGAATCTTGTGGGGAAGGAGGGGGGGGGGGGGGGGGGGCGAGACATGTTTTATGTCATTTATTCTTAGTAGCCTCTGGGTCTGAACTAAAAACTGGGTCTGATGCTATATCCAGTAGGATTCCATTGGTTGGAACACATATGTCAGACCAAGCACATTGGTAGCTACTACCAATAAATATTGTACTATAGTGGTACTCACTCCCCCCTGGCTTATGGAAACTGCACCGGGAAAAGTATATGGATGGTGTTATAGAATGGGAAAAATGTCAGATTAATCAATAATTTATCTCTGAGCATTGTCAATATTCAGTGCAGAATATGAGGGGTATTGCCCTTTGGATTTTAACAGGTCGTTATTTATCTGCTACCTCGTTAGATGCATTTTTACTGTAAATATACAGAGAAGGTTCTCCATAATATGCAGAATAGGCACGTCAAATCCATCTACCAAAATTCTAACTGTAAAAACTGAAATAGTCAGGCCTTTTTAGTCACCAAAATAACTTTAGCTTAATGAAGCAGTTTTGGTGTATAGAACATGCCCCTGCAGCCTCACTGCTCAATCCTCTGCCATTTAGGAGTTAAATCCCTTTGTTTATGAACCCTAGTCACACCTCCCTGCATGTGACTTGCACAGCCTTCCTAAACACTTCCTGTATAGTGTCATCTACAATTTATCCTTCTTTTATTGCAAGTTCTGTTTAATTAATATTTTCTTATCCCCTGCTATGTTAATAGCTTGCTAGACCCTGCAAGAGCCTCCTGTATGTGATTAAAGTTCAATTTACAGAGAAAGAGATTTGTTTAAGGTAAATTACATCTGATTGAAAGTGAAACCAGTTTTTTTTTCATGCAGGCTCTGTCAATCATAGCCAGGGGAGGTGTGGCTAGGGTTGCATAAACAGAAACAAAGTGATTTAACTCCTAAATGACAGTGAATTGAGCAGCAAACCGGAGAGGCATGATCTATACACTAAAACAGCTTTAAGTTTGGTTAAGCTAAAGTTGTTTAGGTGACTATAGTGTTCCTTTAAGTTAGTGTCACAGATATACATTGGGGATATTGTTTTACTCAGAAGAGTTTGCTGACCATAATTTGGGGGTAGAGGGGAGGTTATCACACTGGCACAAATCAGATTTCCAAAATACCTAGCAAAAATGTAATGTGTATGAAAAAAAGTCAAAACATTTCTTTTTCAACCACAAACATTGACATGAAAAATGGCAGCACATTAAGGTACAATATACACTAGATGCCATACGTTGGAGTGTCTACTTTCACAAATGGTAAGCCTGTGTGGGGTAATTTGAACAGTCAAACTGCTAGAATGCAACAAAATGAGACATAGACCCATGAAATCCATCTATTAAAATTCTAACTGTAAAAACTGAAATGGTCAGGTCTATTATACAGTATATATATACTGTAGCTTCACAGGATAGTGGCAAAGGAATACATTGGGGGTATCATTGTACTCGGAAGATGTATCTGAACACAACATAGGATTTTTTACAGGAGTAGTACACATCCAGTTTATGGAATACACACTAAAAAAACCTTTTTATATGTGGGTAAAAAAACAAACAAACATAAAACACAATTTTACTACAATAATTGGCAGTTCAATGGCTACATAAAAAAGTGTCAAAGTAACCTTAGGTAAATAGCCTGTGATGTCTACTTTGTATAAATATATACTTTTGTCTGGCAATTTTGTTTTCTGTATTGGCTAATAATATTAAAAGGCAAACCTATCAAATTCTAAAATCACTCCATATTGAAATTTGATTTTGTAACCTGTAATTACCAGAAATAAACTGAAATCCTAGACATATTATGTACTCTGTAAACCAGAACAACTACATTAATTTACTTTGAATCACTTTTCTTATGCTGTGCTAAATATGCACAAAATATTATTGCCAGAGCTGTGGAAAAAAATAAATTTTCTTCCATTTTTTATTTATAAAAAATTAGGATTTCTATATGTATATGTTTCATCAAATGAAAGTCTGTTTTGCCCTTTAAAAAAAAAGAAGAAAGGTATATAAATGTGCAAATAAATAAGTTTTAAAAAAAGTGTAATAAATGAGAGAGATGGATACCCACATAGCTAAAATTACAAAATTGCTTTGGTTCTTAAAATTAACACTTTGGTGTTAAGAATACGAAGCTGTATTCAATATAATGAAGTGGTCTGGGTGTCTATAGTGTCCCTTTAAGTGAAAGACAAGCATCTAAAGCTTCGTATTTAAAGGACCACTATAGTGCCAGGAAAACATACTCGTTTTCCTGGCTCTATAGGGTCTCTAGGTCCTCCCCACCCTCAGGGCCCCCCTCCCGCCGGGCTCTAGGGGGTAGAAGGGGTTAAATCTTACCTGTTTTCTCCCGCCGGGGTCCCTCGGTACTGGGGACTCTCCTCCTTCTTTTCGCCGTCATCGGCTGAATGCGCATGCGTGGCAAGAGCCACGTGCGCATTCAGCCAGTCCATAGGAAAGCATTCTCAATGCTTTCCTATGGACGTTGGAGTCTTCTCACTGTGAAATTCACAGTGTGAAGGGCGGAAGCGCCTCTAGCGGCTGTCAATGAGACAGCCACTAGAGGCTGGATTAACCCATATGTAAACATAGCAGTTTCTCTGAAACTGCTATATTTACAGCAGGCAGGGTTAATCCTAGATGGACCTGGCACCCAGACCCCTTCATTAAGCTGAAATGGTCTGGGTGCCTATAGTGGTCCTTTAAGGGGTTAATGTCAATAAAGAGCCTCTGCGGGGTCAGAGTGCAGGTTTTAACACTATGCATAGTATACACAGTAGTATGAGCACAGTTTCTCTCTCTCTCTTGCATATCAGCTGACTATTTTTGTCTCTTGCAGAGGTCACAGTAGTGGTTGCCTACCATGGCGTCTGACTCTAGCAAATTGGAAGATGCCATTGAACTACTGGTGCGCAATTTCTATAAACACGCCGGAGGAAATGACAAGATGAACAGGGAGGAATTCCGAAAGATTATCACGCAGGACCTTCACCACATCCTCACGGTGAGAGACAGGTGAAATCCCCTCATTACCAGGATGGTTGTCACCATTTTAAATTTCTAATAAGCACATCACTTCTCTACAGGGGTGGCTAGTAAATGAAAAGTACTGCCTTGTAGTAAGTAGCATTTAAATACTGTAGGTACGAACTCAATCGCCAACTCTGGAATTTCCTTTAGGATTCCTTCTTTATTAAGCAGCATATTATGAATTTTGTATACTGCAATACAACAGTTTTTACATATGGTCCCCCAGGACATAGAAGTGTTATATGTGCAGGGAAAATTAGGAACCTGAAAAGCAGGGAAGTAGGTGTAGTGCCTAGCATGTCCTCAAAAATATATGTGAAAGTAGAAGAGACCAGTAATAGTGTATTACGTAAAACGTAATAAAAGAAAGGGTAAAAGCAATTCACTCACACTTTCCAGGAGCTTAGTGTCACGAACGCACCCTACTCCAAGAGTGTGCGTGACGAAGTTGTGGTGGTGAAAGGGTTAAAGTACACTATTTGTCTTCACTAGGCCGGAAATAATGACAAAATCCCCCCTTTTAAACACCACCCACACTTAAACATAATAATATAACTATTACTATTTTAACGCTGCCACCACCAAGACAATTTATAAATGGGGTGCCTCGGTCCCCCAGGTAAATCAACAATAAAACTCACCAAATATTACTTAGTACAATATTTAAGGAATTACAAAAATACTAACTAGTCTCTTCAGGTAACGTGATTCTTAACCAGACAAAGGCAGAACTTAATAAATGAATGTTTATTATGAACAAAGAGTAGTCACAGTGCATATAACAATATATGATAAACAAGTTATTTACACCAACAACAGATAAAAACAAAAAGGATAAAATACAGAAGTCCTAATTACTCACTGTAGCGGAGTAGCAGTATAATCACGGTATCTCCGCTGGTAGTTTGGATAAAACAGGTAAAACACAGGCAGCGTAATAATAATCCCTCTTCCCCAAGGACTAGACGACACCAAGCCTGGGAGCCAACTGTCAACTGTGGGGGTCCCAGCTTCAAAAGATGTAACCCCTGTTGACCTCAGCAATAACATCTCTGTAATTTGTGCCATTTACTACACAAATTACATTAAAGGATAATATTCCAAGGGTGTAATAAAAAATTATACACCCTTGCCGTGACACCTCCCCGACATAAGAGAAGAAATGGGAGGAGGCTCCTATGCTTTGACCTTGCGCATTAGGTGGAGTCTTCCCCCTGGCGCAACAAACCATCAGCATTGCCATGTGTACTTCCCTTCTTGTGCTGTATGGTAAACTCATATTGCTGGAGAACCAGACTCCACCTGAGGAGTTTCCCATTTGTCCCAGCAACCCTATGTAACCCCCACATATATTCATCTTTTCCATAACTCTGGTTCTCCATGAATGGGGTAGCCCTCGTGTGTTCGCACACCTCCCCCAAAAAGGCTTGCCCTTTGTCCCTAAGCCATAGAAGAGCCATATGCACAACACACATGCCTGATTTGCCTGTTTCCATCTCACACTGCGCTCTGGTCACATCTCTTGGACCGCTCCCACTGTGCCCATGTAGTAGCTCTAAGGGGAAGAAACCAACCGATTTCTGCAGTACTCCCCTGTAAGCACACAAAAGATGAGACCGAGGACCCTCCCAGGGTGCCTGCGATGTAGCCAAACTCTTTATATCTTTTATTCTGTGGTCTGTCTGCTGGGCTCGTTGCACTTTTTTACTCTGAACCTTTGGTTCCGAATCAAAAAGTTGCTTAGAGACAGGCTGCTGCTCCTTAGTTGACTTGGGTGTACAGGTAAGGTGTGATTATGATAAGCTGACAAGGTTCCTGGTTAGCTCATCAGTATGCTCCCCTGCGGCCATTCTCCCTGGGCCCACAGGCTGAGTCTGTCCCTGCCTCTCACTTTGTGCAGGCCGTGGACGGGTCTCCCTTTCTACCGATGGAACCTATGTCTCTCCCTCACTTTCACTCCATGTCCTCACACATACAGAACCTTGGAAACTGGCAGAGTCTGGTGCAAAGTAAAGCTCACACGCACTCTGCCCTCCCTCACAGCCATGCTTTCCCACTTTTACACAACCCATCTGATACATTTGCTTCAGGCACATATTGGCACACATATTCATTCAGCCCTCTGTCCCTAGAATTCTCTTCCTGCACATTGTCACATGACACCAAGACAATTTATAAATGGGGTGCCTCGGTCCCCCAGGTAACTCAACAATAAAACCCACCAAATATTACTTAGTACAATATTTAAGGAATTACAAAAATACTAACTAGTCTCTTCAGGTAACGTGATTCTTAACCAGACAAAGGCAGAATTTAATAAATTAATGTTTATTATGAACAAAGAATAGTCACAGTGCATATAACAATATATGATAAACAAGTTATTTACACCAACAACAGATAAAAACAAAAAGGATAAAATACAGAAGTCCTAATTACTCACTGTAGCGGAGTAGCAGTATAATCACGGTATCTCCGCTGGTAGTTTGGATAAAACAGGTAAAACACAGGCAGCGTAATAATAATCCCTCTTCCCCAAGGACTAGACGACACCAAGCCTGGGAGCCAACTGTCAACTGTGGGGGTCCCAGCTTCAAAAGATGTAGCCCCTGTTGACCTCAGCAATAACATATCTGTCTTGTGCCATTTGCTACACAAATTACATTAAAGGATAATATTCCAAGGGTGTAATAATAAATTATACACCCTTGCCGTGACACTTAGGTTTAGCTCCAACTTAAAGGCTTGGGCACAACGATCCCCACCTAAGGATATGATGTGGTCCAGAATCTGCGGTCAATCCTCTTGATGTTGGGTATGTGGAGGAAAATCAAGATAATATAGTGTAGTATGTACAGTAAGATAGCAGCAATACAGTAGTTTAAAAATGTGTACTTGCATATTTTGGAGCCTGAACAGTGGCTCCACAGGTATTGCGTGAAGTGGTATGAACCTCACTCTAGGATATAGGTGACATATATATCTCCACATATAAAAGAGAAAATAAAACCACAATAGTGTACAATTTAATAAAAAGTTGAAATTATGAACACGTACTCACATTTAATAGAGCAAAATACGGTTTGCTCAGTCCAATAGGCGTGGGTGGTTTCTTATCCCCACCAAGGATATAGATGATCTGAGATCCAGCAGCATTCAATACTTTTAAGTAAAAAAGTGCTTTTATTTATAAAATTAAAGAATAAAACAGTAGAAAGTAAAATAAACAGTATAAAATCATATTCTGCTACACTTAACGTGTTTCAACAGTTAATGGCTTTATCTAAAGTGTTTTAGACTTTAATCCTTTGACATTGACTGACTTAGAGCAATGGGCTAACCCAACCACCTACCAGCAAATCAGTATCTGAATGGCAAAAATTAGGCTCAAGCTTACACTGTTAAATTATTCCAAAAAAGCTATTGGGGTAAAATATTGCTATTTGAATTTTAACCCACTGTGATTAAATTATATTCAGCATGCCTGCTAGGGATAAAGATGTATAGCATATAGAAGTATGTCTTTCAGGAGTAACTAGAAAGCTACAATTTTGGGGGAAATTGTGTGAAGTTTTCTTGCCTCCACCAGTAGTCTACAACGTGAGTGGGCGGAGTAACTGTTATTATTTAATTATATAGCACATTTAATTGCAACGTTGTTGCCCAAAGTGCTTCACAGTTACATTAAAACATACAGTTATAAAAACATTAGCAGGTGTACAAAAGGCCCTGTCTATGACATCACTTGCTGCTCCAGCCTGGCACAGGTCAGAGTATTTTGGCGGTTGCCATCTTCAAACGGTCGTATTTTAAAAACTATACATCCTACAGTGAAGAGCTTTATATTGTGAGAATCACAAGACCCAGACCTACATTTTGATGCATAGTATGTCTCTGAAGTATTAAAAATGAAGGCACAGTCACAGTTTAGAAATTGCCCTTCAAGTTTGAGCTGGCTAGAGTGGAGTTTCAATGAATGTCAATGGACGGCGTGAGTTGCAAACAAATGGTCATATTGTGAAAACTATCAGGACTATGGATTAGCCGTGGACATTTTTAGTGGCAGCAGGGATAGCAGAACGTTTTGGTATAAGATTTGTGTAGGTGGGCTTGAAAATGAGGGAGAATGAGGGAGTGGTGGCAGTTTAGAAATCATGTCCTGATTTTTCAGCTTTTGCCAGCTCCCACTCTAGTTTTGAACATTTTGCCATTCATTCCTATGGGACCAATTTCGCCACAAGAACGACGATATTTCGAGAACCATTCAGCGAAACATTCCACAAAGTGATAGCAATCCAATCGGGAACAATCTTACTGTCTATGTAGTGTAAAAACTGTGGGAGGAGTTAGGGTGGTAAATTTGGCTATAATAGGAATAATAATATATATGTGAGATAACAGTATGTAGTCTTGCTATGCAAGAACACTTAATAACAAAGTATATCAGCTGCTAATGCCAAAGTGCAACTCCTTTATTTGTCATACATTGAACACAGAAGCATGTTAATAAAATGAATGCAGAGAAAAATTAAAAATGAAAGAGACATGCATCATTAAATATTTTTTTTTAAACAAGCAAGCAAATATTTTAAACAAATAAAAAAACTTTGAAAAAATGTAATAAATGTTTGTAATCTTACTATAAACTTGGTCAGATTGTTTCTTCAGCTCCCCCCTCTTTCCCACCCATCTCAGTTTTAGATTAGTCCACTAACATATTTGTTCAGCAGTTGAAGACACCAGACACCAGAGCCTGGTCTGCATGAACACACTTATCTTACTCCATATCTTCCCCACCAGTGTCAGGAAGTTTCAAGGGGAAGAGATCCTCCAACTGTCAGCCATGCCCAATGCACTTTTCCAGGATTCCTAGGGATAGGACACTAATTGGTTAGATCAGTGCCAATCTTGGAGTGGGTGTGAAAGGCATAAAAAAAGGAAAAGCAGGTAAATTCGGCTTGTTGTTTTTTTCAGCCTGCAGAGTGAGGCAATTGTCTTGTTCAAAGCTAATGATTACTAATGAGGCAGTTGTCTCAAAGTGATGTATATCCCTTTAACAATAAATAAAAATTGTTTTCCTTTTTAAAAAGCACAACATGCATATTTCAAACCAAAATAACTGTTTTTAATGGTTACTACACCTTGATCTATCAGTCTGACATTACTTCCTTCATACAGTATACTGAGGACAAGGAAGCTGTCGACAAACTCATCAAGTCTGTGGACAAAGACAAGGACAAGAAGATCAGTTTTGATGAGTACTGGACTCTGATTGGAATGATTGCCAAGATGCTGAGCCAATATAGTGCAATGCAGTGTCAAGAATGACACTAAAGAACGAGGAACATTGCAGTCCTCCATCAAACTGAGCAGGACGCTCCACATAGATCATGGGATCACAAATCTGAGGCTACAGTATTTTGGTTTCCAATCCGGTTAGGTTAAAATTTTCACTTTCATTGTTTACACAAACTTCACTTTGGATATATGTTACTAGAGCCAAGGAACAAGTCCATGAATATCTCCTCCTATCCGTGACCTTGTTATGCTGAATGATCAAATTTCCTATCGACTCCTATTAAGGCTTCTTGTTTTATTATCACTATTATACTTCTAATTTGTAAGGCACATTACAGCCGATACATAATAGTGTACGGGTGGAATATATACGCACTGGTGATCAGATCTTGTAATTTGCAATCTAAAAAGTACACATGTTATAATATGGTTTATTCATTTAATTAAAGAGTTAATGCAGACCTTCTACTTTCCAAAATCCTTACCCAAGTGGGGGCACCATTTTGGGCATGATTTGTGCAATTTTCCTTCTCTAAAACATTTAATTCACCAGATCCATGAACGTTGATGTGGCTGTTAGCTTCAGAAAGTAGGAGGAGAATGGGATCATGTGTCTGAATAATCATGCAGGGTACAAAATGGGTCCTGCAGAGATAAGACCGTATTTGGGTTGGGCTCCACAACACAGAGGGAGCTATAAAACAGCTCAGAGAATGTAGCAACAATCTAGCACACCTTTACAGAAATACACCATGCAATTGAGAACTTAAACAAAGATACCCAAATGTGTTCGCTAAACACTGAGAAAAATAAGTAAATTAAAAAGCAGAAGAAAAAAAAAATTCTATTCCATAGGTTATATTCTATAAAATGGCTGCTGGTAACAAGATGGTTGACAGCAAGACAATAGCAGGTTCCACATGTAATCTTGCCTCCCCTTTGTTGCTGGACTTTTACCACAAAGTTCCTTGTAACACTTCTAATTTACGGAGAGGTTACACTTTAAGGACTTTCCAGGTACCTGTGTGCACAGTTAATGTTCTCATAAGTAAGCATCTCACTATCCTCAGCAGGGAATAGGATGTGGGTGAAGGGGCTCGGTTTCTCCATAGTTAGTAGAGGGTTTGCCAGAGGAGATTGGTGATGAACCACTCTCAAGGATCAGGTGGCATGCACATTTGAGGATGATCACTACAACGTCAGTGCCACAAAGAGAATTCCTGAGATGATCTTATATTACCTAGGCCAAAAGTCCAGTCAAAAGCCCAATTTAAACCAAAAGATGGTTTCTCATGAACGTCCCTAAATTCAGTTTGAATTTCATGCAATTTTTTCGTTACAAAATTTGACAGCATGATTGCTGGACCAGGGATTACCAACATGCCCCATGACCAATAAATTAAACAATAACACCTCACTTGTTGGTTAAGGGAAAAGGGCCACAGATTTTATTGGGTTCCATAAACTACATCACATGAACTTGGCTATAAACCTTAAATCTGTCTTGTAAAGAGGACAGATTCCTCGCACGCTGGACCACCTCATTATCGGCATTATCGGTAAGATTATAGGCAGATACCGATATTTACAAAAACCCGCAATATCGGCCAATGATATCGGCAAAAACGATAATCAGTCGATCCCTAGCGCTGACTCCAAAGGCAGCAAACACTGAAACCTGTATACCCTAACAATCCAAGACAATAGGACAATACAAAAAAAGAAGAAAACAGGTTGTGCTAAGTAATAATACAGATACAATTAAACAATATTGTATAGCTAGGACGAAAAAAACGGTGTATCCACAGTAACAGTAAGGTGAAAGTGAGCTCTTACACTTAAGTGAAGGAATCCCTTAACCTTCACAACATAGAACATGCAAGGCAAACAGAAATATAAGTGGAGCTTCAATTTACCTTTTCAGACAATGATATTGTACAACTGGACAAGATGCTATTATAATAATCTGCAAATAATAAGCAATAGACAAACAAATCTTAGTGCAGATGGTTTTCACAGAAATATGTGTGAGAAAATAATAGATGGGTAACTCACAAACGTAGAGCCAATAAAACACTTGGCTCTGGTGGAAAGCGCCTCTGGATCTTTTAAGCGAGATCCCACACCTTCTTTCAATCTCCTCCTGGTCTCCTCCACTTTAAACCAAAATAATAGGAATAGAGAAGGGCAGCTCCAAGGAAGGTTTTAACAAAATTTATTTGTATATGTAAAAAATAATAATGAATATAAAATGATGCAAAGATCAATAAAATTAATATCTATGAGTCCAAAACGCGTTTCGCCAGTAACTGGCTTCCTCAGTTGGTCTGGTGTACCTTGTGTCCTCGTGCTCTTTTATATGTGGTTTGATTCCCAAATTGCCGGCATCTGTTAAACCGGAAGTTCGTTGTGTGGAACGCATATGGGGTCTGTTGGAACGCACGTTCAATCCTACGTGCGTGCGTCCATCACGTGATATGGATGTCTTCTTTCGTGGAACGCTAAACTTGCGTTCCACAATCAGAGATTGCTGGGATCGGCTGTTATACTTCCCTTTTGCTTCGTGGAACGCATGGCATGCGTTCCACCATTGGATATAATGAATACTCGACAAAAGTTCTTTGAATGCATAGTCCATTGGGTCTCAATGGACCCATATATAAACAAAGGATGGGAAAAAGGGACATCATAAAATATTATATTATTAAGAATATTACATGTTGTTACATTATATATGAATAAGAAATACACATAAGCTTGCTGTGGACTGTGAGAAATGTTCATGATAAAAAAAAGTGTATGTATGGCATACTGTTACAATCATATAAGAGAATTCAGGTAAAAATAGGTAAAGAATCCAAACTGGTAGATCAAAGGTGTTACTATAAAAAAAAAATATTTTAATTTTTTTTTTAAATTATGATGGAAAAAGGGGGGAAAATTTTTTTTCTAAAGGATGAGGGATATTTATAAAAAATGGCATAATTCGAAGTCTAAATTTAGACCATGGGGGACCATGGTGTTAAAATTGTAAATAAAAGACATTTCTTCTTTACCAATTTTTTTAATAAAATCTCCACCCCTCCAATTGTTTTTAACCCATTTCAGTGCACAAAACATAAGACCTTGTGGGTTTTGATGGTGGTGGTGCTTAAAATGTTGAGAAACACTATGTGTTTCAACTCCTTTTTTAATATTTCTCACATGTTCGGAGATTCTAACGTGGAGACACCTAATTGTCCTTCCTATGTACATTTTATTACATGGGCAAATTAATAAATAAATAATATTTTTAGAAAAACAGGTCAATAGGTCTTTTATTACGAAATCTTTATTAGTAATTTCATTTATGTTCTTTATATGTCTCTTATTATTTGATGTTTCTCTACATGCAAGGCACGTTCCGCACCCAAAAAAGCCTTTGCTCTTCGTCAGAAAGTTGTCGTTCCTATTCTGTTGGTGTTTTAAATTACTATTTACTAAAAAATTCTTAATGTTCTTACATCCCCTATGCACTATTTTGGGTCTCTCTGGTAGTATCTCTTTGAGAATTGGATCATCTTGCAGAAGATGCCAATACTTGTTAATAGCATATCGCACCTTTTTATTGTTAGCAGAGAAGTTACAAATAAAAGGAATGTTCAATGTATTGTCTTTCCTCCTTGTTTCTTTCTTTTTATAAGTTAGTAAATCTTTTCGTTCTAATTCTTTTACTTCATCTATACTCTTTTGGAGGTTGTCCTCTTTTTTCCCCCCTTTTTCCATCATAATTTAAAAAAAAATTTAAAATAACATTTTTTTATAGTAACACCTTTGATCTACCAGTTTGGATTCTTTACCTATTTTTACCTGAATTCTCTTATATGATTGTAACAGTATGCCATACATACACTTTCATACTTTTTTTTTATCATGAACATTTCTCACAGTCCACAGCAAGCTTATGTGTATTTCTTATTCATATATAATGTAACAACATGTAATATTCTTAATAATATAATATTTTTTCACAATTTTATGATGTCCCTTTTTCCCATCCTTTGTTTATATATGGGTCCATTGAGACCCAATGGACTATGCATTCAAAGAACTTTTGTCGAGTATTCATTATATCCAATGGTGGAACGCATGCCATGCGTTCCACGAAGCAAAAGGGAAGTATAACAGCCGATCCCAGCAATCTCTGATTGTGGAATGCAAGTTTAGCGTTCCACGAAAGAAGACATCCATATCACGTGATGGACGCACGCACGTAGGATTGAACGTGCGTTCCAACAGACCCCATATGCGTTCCACACAACGAACTTCCGGTTTAACAGATGCCGGCAATTTGGGAATCAAACCACATATAAAAGAGCACGAGGACACAAGGTACACCAGACCAACTGAGGAAGCCAGTTACTGGCGAAACGCGTTTTGGACTCATAGATATTAATTTTATTGATCTTTGCATCATTTTATATTCATTATTATTTTTTACATATACAAATACATTTTGTTAAAACCTTCCTTGGAGCAGCCCTTCTCTATTCCTATTATTTTGGTTTAAAGTGGAGGAGACCAGGAGGAGATTGAAAGAAGGTGTGGGATCTCCCTTAAAAGATCCAGAGGCGCTTTCCACCAGAGCCAAGTGTTTTATTGGCTCTACGTTTGTGAGTTACCCATCTATTATTTTCTCACACATATTTCTGTGAAAACCATCTGCACTAAGATTTGTTTGTCTATTGCTTATTATTTGCAGATTATTATAATAGCATCTTGTCCAGTTGTACAATATCATTGTCTGAAAAGGTAAATTGAAGCTCCACTTATATTTCTGTTTGCCTTGCATGTTCTATGTTGTGAAGGTTAAGGGATTCCTTCACTTAAGTGTAAGAGCTCACTTTCACCTTACTGTTACTGTGGATACACCGTTTTTTTCGTCCTATATATACACAGTATCTGTGATATCCCTTGGTTCACACAGTTCAGTTCAATATGTCCTTTTTAGATAAAAGAGACTATATGATAGAAAATAGACACAGTTTTCTCTGTTAATACTGAAAATATAATAGAGGAGACGTATATTAATAAAGATGTATATAGATATAAACTTGAAAAAACACTCACGCGAGAAATGAAATCTAAATGGGAAATTGCAACCCTGAAAAAGTATGTAAAAGAAAAAATAACACCTAGGGGTTTACGTTTTTCTAAAGATCCTTCTTTTGATCGTGAAGACCAATTCTTCATGGAGGGATGGAATAAACTATTAGATGGTTTTACATTCAGCCTAATAGGGTATATCGTTGCAAGACGGGAAGAGAACCTCATCAAATTGGATGAGGATATAAAAAATTTTAGAAAAGGTTTGAGTGAGACCACCAGCCCAGAAGTATTCAATGAAATGATATCAGAAATGAAAAGAAAAATAGATAAAACAGAGAGAGAAGTAACAGAAACTAAGAAACGTAAATATTTAAGAGATCTAGAAGACTACAAAACAGGGAATGTGAGAAACAACAAAAAATCAGACAATTGGAGTAAACCCAATCATTCCAATAGAGGGAGGACACATAGCCGCCAGAGAAAACATATGAGATTACGATCCCCAAGCCAACAGAGATATTACAAATCAAAAACATTTCAACAAAGAGACACAAGTTACCCACAAAGATACCAACATCAGAGATATAACCAAAACCACTACACAAATAGGGAAAAAGGAGGGAAGAGAAATTATATACCCAATCAGAGATCCTACGATAGTAGAGAAAACGATAAACAAGAAAGCAGAGTCGAAAACCACAATGCTTGGACCACTATCCAAAAAACCAACACATTTAGACAAGAGGGAAGAAAAGATGATAATGTTAGAAGTTACAGTAGAGCGGTTGCGAGCCCATCGAGAAATTTTCAGAATAGAGATCCACTACGAAACAAACAGGGATTCCGCATGGAGAGACGAAAGCCGTCCATAGATAGGGACCACAACATCATGAGCTATAACCGCTTCCAAGTTCTAGAACATAGCAATATCTCCCCCAAATCTTCTCCTTTTCGCAAGAGCCCAGCCTAACCCAGATGCAAACAGCTACAAGAATCACGAGAGTGGGACTCACCGGGCAAAAGGAGGAGATCATGGGAAGAGGGAGAATTAGAAGACGAAAGAAACATCAACAGAGAGAAACGAGGACGGATATAGAAAATAAGGGTATATTCAATCTTTCAGACAAAGAATTACATCCAGACGAACTTAGGATTTTAAAAAAAGGGTTGAAGTTTGCTCCGACTGCTGATTTTAAACCATTCGAATTTTTTATAGACCTCAACCGTTTTACTAGGCAATTATGTCTGAAAAAAATTTTTTTCATAAGAAGAACTCGGTAGAAATCAACACCATCTCCCCGTACATTCATAGTAACCTCAAAGACAAATCAAAATTCTTTCCAAAACATATGATCTCAAGTGAGATCAAAACCTTTGAAACTATGGTTATGAAAGAGGTTAAAAAAATTAAAAATACAAACAAATATCAGAAAAATCTCACACATGCAGAGGCTAAAACTCTAAAGAAGTTACAAGAGAATGAAAACGTAATCATAAAACCTGCAGACAAGGGGGGAGGGGTCGTAGTTTTATCGAAAGAGAAATATGTGGGGGAAGCCGAGAGACTTCTGTCAGATGTAAAAACATATAAGAAATTAACGTTTAACCCTAGTCAGGAAATTAAAACTAAGTTTGAGGACTACATAAATGAAGGGTTAGATAAAAATATTCTAACAGATGCAGAAGCAAAATATCTTAACATTTCACATCCCCAGATCCCAGTTTTTTATTGTCTGCCAAAGATGCACAAACATTTAACCAACCCCCCAGGCAGACCCATAATTTCTGGGGTAGAGAGTGTATCATCGAGAGTATCGGAATACATAGATGTTCTACTACAACCGGTGGTGGTCAAGAACCCCACATATTTAAAAGATACAATACATATTTTGCAGATTTTAGGCACCGTCAAATGGGAAGAGAATTACACATTGGTTACTTGCGATGTAAGTTCCCTCTATAGTATAATTCCACATACAAAGGGAATAGAGGCAGTGCAATATTTTTTAGAAAAATCCAATTTTAAACAAGAGCAAATTAATTTCATAAAAGAAGGTATTTTTTTAATTCTGACCAATAATTTTTTTTGGTTCAAGGATAATTTTTATTTACAAATCAATGGAACGGCGATGGGGACCAAGTTCGCACCCAGTTACGCAAACCTCTTCATGGCGTACTGGGAAGAGGTATTTATTTTACATAGCGAGTTTTTTGCGAACTTGGTCACCTATCGCCGTTATATTGACGATATATTTTTTATTTGGAAGGGGGACGATTTGAGTCTAGTCAATTTTTTACGTTTTTAAAATTGTAATGACTGGGGAATTAGCCTCACCTCTACCCAAAGTAAAAAAGAAATCAATTTTTTGGACCTCACTGTCTTTATAGAAGAAGGAAATATCTTTACAAAAAACTACTTCAAGGAGGTAGACTGTAACGGGTATATCGACCTGACCAGCTGCCATCATGCTCCATGGCTCACAAATGCACCTAAGAGCCAGTTTATGAGGTTGAAAAGGAATTGCACAAAAGACTATGACTTTCTAGGACAAACACAGATAATTAAGAAGCAGTTTTTAGAAAAAGGGTACAAAGAGGACAACCTCCAAAAGAGTATAGATGAAGTAAAAGAATTAGAACGAAAAGATTTACTAACTTATAAAAAGAAAGAAACAAGGAGGAAAGACAATACATTGAACATTCCTTTTATTTGTAACTTCTCTGCTAACAATAAAAAGGTGCGATATGCTATTAACAAGCATTGGCATCTTCTGCAAGATGATCCAATTCTCAAAGAGATACTACCAGAGAGACCCAAAATAGTGCATAGGGGATGTAAGAACATTAAGAATTTTTTAGTAAATAGTAATTTAAAACACCAACAGAATAGGAACGACAACTTTCTGACGAAGAGCAAAGGCTTTTTTGGGTGCGGAACGTGCCTTGCATGTAGAGAAACATCAACTAATAAGAGACATATAAAGAACAAATGAAATTACTAATAAAGATTTCGTAATAAAAGACCTATTGACCTGTTTTTCTAAAAATATTATTTATTTATTAATTTGCCCATGTAATAAAATGTACATAGGAAGGACAATTAGGTGTCTCCACGTTAGAATCTCCGAACATGTGAGAAATATTAAAAAAGGAGTTGAAACACATAGTGTTTCTCAACATTTTAAGCACCACCACCATCAAAACCCACAAGGTCTTATGTTTTGTGCACTGAAATGGGTTAAAAACAATTGGAGGGGTGGAGATTTTATTAAAAAAATTGGTAAAGAAGAAATGTCTTTTATTTACAATTTTAACACCATGGTCCCCCATGGTCTAAATTTAGACTTCGAATTATGCCATTTTTTATAAATATCCCTCATCCTTTAGAAAAAAAAATTTCCCCCCTTTTTCCATCATAATTTAAAAAAAAAATTAAAATAAATTTTTTTTATAGTAACACCTTTGATCTACCAGTTTGGATTCTTTACCTATTTTTACCTGAATTCTCTTATATGATTGTAACAGTATGCCATACATACACTTTCATACTTTTTTTATCATGAACATTTCTCACAGTCCACAGCAAGCTTATGTGTATTTCTTATTCATATATAATGTAACAACATGTAATATTCTTAATAATATAATATTTTTTTAACAATTTTATGATGTCCCTTTTTCCCATCCTTTGTTTATATATGGGTCCATTGAGACCCAATGGACTATGCATTCAAAGAACTTTTGTCGAGTATTCATTATATCCAATGATAAAACGCATGCCATGCGTTCCACGAAGCAAAAGGGAAGTATAACAGCCGATCCCAGCAATCTCTGATTGTGGAACGCAAGTTTAGCGTTCCACGAAAAAAGGCATCCATATCACGTGATGGACGCACGCACGTAGGATTGAACGTGCGTTCCAACAGACCCCATATGCGTTCCACACAACGAACTTCCGGTTTAACAGATGCCGGCAATTTGGGAATCAAACCACATATAAAAGAGCACGAGGACACAAGGTACACCAGACCAACTGAGGAAGCCAGTTACTGGCGAAACGCGTTTTGGACGCATAGATATTAATTTTATTGATCTTTGCATCATTTTATATTCATTATTATTTTTTACATATACAAATACATTTTGTTAAAACCTTCCTTGGAGCAGCCCTTCTCTATTCCTATTATTTTGGTTTAAAGTGGAGGAGACCAGGAGGAGATTGAAAGAAGGTGTGGGATCTCCCTTAAAAGATCCAGAGGCGCTTTCCACCAGAGCCAAGTGTTTTATTGGCTCTACGTTTGTGAGTTACCCATCTATTATTTTCTCACACATATTTCTGTGAAAACCATCTGCACTAAGATTTGTTTGTCTATTGCTTATTATTTGCAGATTATTATAATAGCATCTTGTCCAGTTGTACAATATCATTGTCTGAAAAGGTAAATTGAAGCTCCACTTATATTTCTGTTTGCCTTGAATATTGTATAGCAGATACCTAAAAAAAATCTTTGTAAATGGTAAATGCAAATACAAACTGTCACGTATTCATCCGCTTATAAAAATGTGATTAATGGAATTTACTGTTCAGACAGGAAAAGTTGTGCCAAACATTACTGTCCTGACAGGAAAAGTTGTGCTGAGCAGCAATCAAATCCACAAAAGGGTTTGTGCTGAGCAGCAATTATGCAAATGGGAACCTGATAACTGCCTTTTGGGTCAATGGCCGATTACAGCCTATCAGATCCACAGGCGGGGTATTTAGGCCCAGTTCTCATGCTGCTCAGTGTCCTGTCGTGGTTTCCCTTGTGGTTGTCCGAGAGCGCGTTATTGATTCTGGTAATTCTGGTTATTTGACTTTGGCATTGTTTTTGACTTTCCTGTTTTCTAGCATCCCTGACTTCTGGCTTTTCCTTATCGTTGTGTCTCTTTCTGTATCCCTTGACCTCGGCTATTCCTGACTATTCTTTGGTACGTTAGTCCGGCCATTCTAAGGTCTGGTATACGTTACCTATCAGTCCTCTGTGTTACACAATTCTACGCGCTGGATCATACTGTAATCCTGACACAAACACTCTTTTACGTATCTGCTATATAATATTGTTGAATTATATCAGTATTATTACTTGTCGCAATTCTTCTTTTTAGTATTAGCTCTGTACATATATTGAATCACTCAGAAACAAATAGCAGGTAGAGGCTGATTAGGCTAAAAGAGCTCCAATATCCAGCTTAAATGATGATATGGTATGAACCTCAGAATGGCAAATGATGGATGAGCAGCAATAATGGTAAGTAGACAACACAAAAACAAGTAAAAGCAGTAGATATTAAAAAGAATGTGCGGGATAACAATACTCTCATTTGTGGTGGTTGTGCCCCTCCTAATTCTTGTTTTGGGGGGAGGTCAATACATTGCTGGATGAAATCTTCTGTAGACCGTTAAAGCTGGATCCGTGGCTGTTTCCGCTCTCCAGGCCTCACAAGAGCCTGACACACCGTGAGCAGAAATTATGTAATAAAGTAACATTAGCAGCTAGGTGAGTCCTGGCAGCACACTGGTTAAAACTAACTGTCAGGATCGGGACAGGGATCCAACACGCAAAGTACAAACAGGTACAGGGTACGTATACCGGTCCTTAGAATGGCCGGGCTAACGTACAGAGAGTATAGAGAATGGTCAGAGACAAGCCGAGGTCGAGGGAACGAGAAGACAGGTAAGCGAGGAACAAGCCGGGTCAAGGATAACGGAGGTAAACAGAGTAAGGAAACAAGCCGGGACGAAACCAAAAGGATAATAGAGAAACACCAGAGCACTGTGTGACTAGACAGGCTAGAACCACGACAGGGCAATGAGCAACAGGGCGAAGTATGTTTAAATACCCTGGCTAGAGAGGATAGACACGCCTCCGACGAAACCTGATTAGTCTGTCTCGGACTGAGTGACAGGTCGTTCCGGATTGGCGTGATGACGTCGGCCTCCGGGCACCATGCTACAAAAGGAAGAGACTCCCTCGCGGCCGGCGTTTGTGTGACCGGGTCGACCGCGAGGAACAGAGGAAACATGGCGTCCGGACGGATGAACGTCTAAGTCTCTACCTCTCTCGGAGGTAGAGACTTCAGGTACCCTGACAGTACCCCCCCCCTCAGATACGCCCACCGGGCGGAAAGAACCGGGACGAGATGGAAAGCGAGAGTGATACGCCCTGCGGAGACGAGGAGCATGAACATCCTCCTGAGGTACCCAACTCCTCTCCTCAGGACCGTATCCCTTCCAATCGACCAGATATTGTACTTTCCCCCGGGAGATACGAGAATCAATAATAGAGTTAACCTCATACTCCTCCTGACCCTCCACCTGAACAGGACAAGGAGGGGCTGTTGTGGAGGAGAACCTGTTACAAATAAGAGGTTTCAGCAACGACACATGAAACGAGTTAGGGATGCGTAAGGTATCAGGAAGAGCTAGACGATACGCAACTGGATTGATACGAGACAACACCCTGTAAGGTCCAATATAACGGGGAGCGAACTTCATGGAGGGCACCTTTAAACGGATGTTCCTCGTGCTCAACCATACCCTATCACCCGGAACAAAGAGCGGAGCCGCCCTTCTACGTTTATCAGCATGTTTCTTAACCAGCATAGAATTGTGCGTAAGGATTTGCCGAGTTTGATCCCACAACTTCCTCAAATTAGCAACATGAACATCAACCGACGGCACCCCCTGGGAAGGAGAAGCCGAAGGAAGAATAGACGGGTGAAAGCCATAATTCATGAAGAAGGGGCTTGAATGAGTAGAATCGCAAACGAGATTGTTGTGTGCAAACTCTGCCCAAGGAATCAAACCGACCCAATCATCCTGGTGTTCGGAAACAAAACATCGCAAATATTGTTCAATTTTCTGGTTGGTACGTTCAGCAGCTCCATTAGACTGAGGGTGATAGGCAGAAGAAAAGTTCAATTTGATACCAAGTTGCGAACAGAAGGACCTCCAAAAACGGGAAATAAATTGGGAACCTCTGTCAGACACAATTTGAGAGGGTATCCCATGTAGGCGAAAAATCTCCCTAGCGAATATCTCGGCCAATTCGGGAGAAGATGGAAGTTTAGGCAGAGGAATGAAGTGTGCCATCTTAGTGAATCTGTCAACCACGGTGAGGATAACAGTCTGTTTTTTAGAGATAGGTAGATCGACAATAAAGTCCATGGCCAAGCAGGACCACGGCTTCTCTGGAACTTCTAAGGGGTGCAGGAATCCACAAGGAAGCGTATGAGGTTGTTTGGTCTTAGTACAAACCTCACATGCAGCGATGAAATCTTTAGTATCCCTACGTAAAGCAGGCCACCAGAAATCCTTAGAGATCAACGCAAAAGTCTTGCGAATACCAGGATGTCCCGCCATCTTGCTGTTATGGAAACACTGCAACAGTTCCAGTTGAAGAGCAGGAGGAACGAAATGTCGACCCACAGGAGTCTGTCTAGGTGCTAAATGTTGTAGCTTAACGATCTCGGCCAGTAACGGAGAATGAATCCTGAGATTCGTATTAGCAACAATATTGCATTTCGGAACTATAGAGGAAAGGACCGGCTCAGGTACAGTAGAAGGTTCATACTGGCGAGATAAGGCATCGGCTTTAGAATTTTTTGAACCAGGCCTATAAGTCAGCACATAGTTGAAGTGAGTCAGGAATAAGGACCAACGAGCCTGCCTAGAGGACAGGCGCTTAGCCTCCCCAATGTAGGACAAGTTCTTGTGGTCCGTCAGGATAGTAATAGGGTGTAAGGTTCCCTCTAATAAATGTCTCCATTCCTTTAAGGCTTTAATGACTGCTAAGAGTTCTCTGTCGCCGATGTCATATCTGCTCTCAGGGCCCGAAAGTTTCTTAGAAAAAAAACCACATGGGTGCAATGGTTTATCTACCCCCAATCTTTGTGACAGAACCGCCCCTACTCCTGTCTCAGAGGCATCGACCTCGAGCAGGAACGGTAAGGTCGTATCCGGATGGACTAGTATTGGAGCAGAAGCAAAAAGTTCTTTGAGACTCTTGAAAGCAGCTAGAGCATCAGTAGACCATGTCTTAGTATCCGCCCCTTGTTTGGTCATATTGGTGATGGGCGCAATAATAGACGAGTAGCCCTTAATGAAGCGTCTATAATAATTAGAGAAGCCAATAAATCTCTGAATAGCTTTGAGTCCCTGAGGCAATGGCCAATCTAAAATAGACTGGAGTTTGTCAGGATCCATCTTAAAGCCCTCCCCAGAAATCACGTATCCAAGAAAGTCTATCTGGGTCTGGTCAAAACTGCATTTCTCAAGTTTACAGTACAAACCATGTTGTAAAAGTTTGTGTAATACCTGTCTGACTTGTCGATGGTGGGTCTCAATCTCTTTAGAGTGTATGAGTATGTCATCCAGGTAGACAATAACACAATCATGTTGAAATTCCCTAAGAACTTCGTTAATCAAATCTTGGAAAACTGCAGGTGCGTTACAGAGACCAAAAGGCATGACCGTATACTCATAATGACCATAGCGGGTATTAAACGCTGTCTTCCACTCATGGCCTTGCTGAATTCTCACCAAGTTGTACGCCCCTCTGAGGTCCAACTTGGTGAAAATCTTAGAACCCTTTAACCGATCAAAGAGTTCTGTAATCAAGGGGATAGGATAGGCATTCCTGATGGTTATTTTATTCAACCCTCGATAATCGATACAAGGTCTGAGTGACCCATCCTTCTTCTTAACAAAAAAGAACCCAGCCCCGGCAGGAGATGAGGATCTCCTGATAAATCCCTTGTCTAAATTCTCCTGAATATACTCCTCTAAAACAGCATTCTCTTTAGTGGATAGAGGGTATACATTGCCCCTAGGAGGCATGGTACCAGGTAATAGGTTAATTTTACAATCAAAGGACCTGTGTGGAGGTAGAGTATCAGCGTTCTTTTTATCGAATACTGCCTTTAAGTCCATGTACAAAGAAGGTATCTGTCTCTCTTTAGGCTGGGTAGTAGTGTCAGGTGTGTAAATTACAGCCAAAGGGGATACCTTCTGTAAACACCTCTCCTGACAACCCTGACCCCACGAGAGTATCTCCCCTAACTCCCAATCGATAGTAGGGTTATGTCTCTTTAACCAAGGATACCCCAGGACTATGGGAACGGAAGGGGACGAAATAAGCATAAGAGATATACTCTCCTCGTGTAAGATACCAACAGACAGGCTCATGGATATAGTCTCACGAGTAATAACAGGCTCGAGTAGTGGTCTACCATCAATGGCCTCAACGGCCAAGGGGGTCTCTCTTAACTGGGAAGGAATAGTGTGCTTAGTGGCAAAGGCTTGATCGATAAAATTCTCAGCAGCGCCGGAATCTATCAATGCCACGGTCTTAAGTACTTCCTTCTTCCATGTTAAAGAAACTGGTAGTAAAAGCCTGTGATTTTTGTAATTATGCGTAGAGGACAAAATAGAAACACCCAAGGCCTGTCCTCTAGAGAAACTTAGGTGCGGGCGTTTCCCGAGCGAACAGGACAATTCAGGCGTAAATGACCTCTGACTCCACAATACATACACAATCCCTCCCTTCTCCTGTACAGTCTCTCCTCTTCTGAGAGATGAGTATTGCCTATCTGCATAGGTTCAGGAATTAGTGAGGTATTGGACTCAGGACTTAGAAATGCAGGTGCTAATTTAAAGGCAGGTCTTAGGTTCCTCTCTCGAGTGTTCTGTCTTTCTCTTATACGTTCATCAATACGAGAAATGAACGAAATTAAGTCCTCTAAATTCTCTGGTAGCTCCCTAGTAGCAATTTCGTCAAGGATAACATCTGATAACCCGTTCAAGAATACATCCATATAAGCCTGTTCATTCCACTTAACTTCTGACGCCAGAGACCTGAACTCTAGTGCATAATCCACTAATGTTCGGTTCTCCTGTCTCAGGCGCAACAGTAATCTGGCTGCATTGACCTTTCTACCAGGGGGGTCAAAAGTTCTTCTAAAAGCAGCTACAAAGGCAGTATAATTGTATACCAACGGGTTATCGTTCTCCCATAATGGGTTAGCCCATCTCAGAGCTTTCTCAATGAGTAAGGTGATAATAAACCCAACCTTTGCCCTATCGGTAGGATAGGAGCGAGGTTGCAATTCAAAGTGAATGCTGATCTGGTTTAAAAAACCACGACACTTCTCAGGTGACCCACCATAACGTACAGGTGGAGTAACACGGGAAGAGGCACCTACAGTAGCTACCTCTAGGCCTGAACCTACAGAGGAAATAGGAGTAGGACGCGTCTCCTCTGGAGGATTATTAGCACGAGACAACAATGCCTGTAGTGCTAAGGCCATTTGGTCCATTCTGTGTTCCATGGCGTCAAACCTGGAATCAGAGGAACCAACCTGACTGTTTGTACCTGCAGGATCCATTGGCCCTGTCGTAATGTCAGGATCGGGACAGGGATCCAACACGCAAAGTACAAACAGGTACAGGGTACGTATACCGGTCCTTAGAATGGCCGGGCTAACGTACAGAGAGTATAGAGAATGGTCAGAGACAAGCCGAGGTCGAGGGAACGAGAAGACAGGTAAGCGAGGAACAAGCCGGGTCAAGGATAACGGAGGTAAACAGAGTAAGGAAACAAGCCGGGACGAAACCAAAAGGATAATAGAGAAACACCAGAGCACTGTGTGACTAGACAGGCTAGAACCACGACAGGGCAATGAGCAACAGGGCGAAGTATGTTTAAATACCCTGGCTAGAGAGGATAGACACGCCTCCGACGAAACCTGATTAGTCTGTCTCGGACTGAGTGACAGGTCGTTCCGGATTGGCGTGATGACGTCGGCCTCCGGGCACCATGCTACAAAAGGAAGAGACTCCCTCGCGGCCGGCGTTTGTGTGACCGGGTCGACCGCGAGGAACAGAGGAAACATGGCGTCCGGACGGATGAACGTCTAAGTCTCTACCTCTCTCGGAGGTAGAGACTTCAGGTACCCTGACACTAACCCCCCGTCTATCAGAGACGTCAGAGCAAAAATAGAGGAAAACCACTTATATGGACCAACTATGCAATTCCCTCTCATCTTTTAAGAAGATATGGAAACCTTGGCAAACCTATAAAGATGCAATATAATAATTTCCCCTCTTATCTCTAACACTGACTCAATTTTGACAACTTAGGTGGGGCCCACAGGACACCCTTTCCCCTGCAAACCACCAATCTGGGGATCCCTCTGGGAGGTTCCGCTGGCGGCGCCATCACTCTGGGAGGCCATGGATCCAGGTTCACAGCATTTAGCCCACAAAGGAGCCTTGGGCATAATTTATAAAAGGCAGGCCCCCCCAGAAACATCCATGTTCAAAGCTGCATGACCCTCGCTGAAGAATATACGTTGGAATCCATGTCACCCTCCCCCTTGTCTTCACCCTTCAGTCATACCTCATTTGTTATTTCTTGATATATTAAAATGTTCCCATTCAGGAATACTACTAAGGAATCGAGCCAGCACATCTCATTCTGGAAATAAGAGATCAATACCTGTAATTATGGTGTACCCGCTTTTGTAAATTGTTACTATATGCATAAGTTGTGCAGTAATACATGCTATACACTTCTAAACTGTTATTTGTATTGTACTCACTGGATGCTCGTTTTAAATAAAGAATTAAAAACATTTTTTTTTTTAAATTAATTCCTAAATTTTACTAATGATTTAAACAAACCAATTAGTGAAGATGAAGTATTTGTGGCCATCAATGGATAAAAAAAAACAAAAACATAAATGTCCTGGGCCAGATGGATTCAGTGGTTTGTTTTACAAAATATTATAAGATGTCAGTAGACAGCTGGCAATGGCTTTTACAGTAAAGGAATTCATCCAGAACAATTTTTGAGGGATAATATTCTTCCAATTTCAAAGGCTAAGAAAGAACAAGAAAAAATAATGAATTATAGACCTATATCACTTTGAAATTCTGACAGAAAATTATTTGGAACTATTCTTGCTAGAAGACTGACAAGGTTCATTCCCCAAGTAATCCATAACGATCAAATGGGTTTCATACCCGGCATTTTTCATATAATACTATCTGAAGGATAATAAATATGATAAAAAATTGCGCAGAAAAAAAGTCTCTACTCTAAGTGCATCTGAAATTAATGGTTTTATGCATAGTTCTATTAAATATTTGTATTTTTGAACCTACAGCAAGAACTATAGGTCAAAACATTTGAGCAGAATGGTTCTCGTTTAACAACGGAACATGGCAAGGATGTCCGCTGTCACCCTTATTATATATTTTGACAATAGATGTATTAGCCGTTAATATGCAGATGACATTTTATTTATGTTGACGGATCTGATGGATTCCATTACAGAACTTATGGAAATATTTGAAAGCTATATGCTGGTGTCCAATTACAAATTAAATATTGTAAATCAATCCTTACTAAAACTATCAACAAGAGGAATCATTAGATCTATGCCAAAATAAATGAAAAAGTTTAAGTGGGTAAATAGATAATTACATTATTTGGGTCATAACTTCTGACTGAAAAATTATAATGGGGCAGAGTTTTATGGAAGTACCAACTTATTGCTAAAAGAGTGGAAGAATCTGCAAGATGATCCAATTCTCAAAGAGATACTACCAGAGAGACCCAAAATAGTGCATAGGGGATGTAAGAACATTAAGAATTTTTTAGTAAATAGTAATTTAAAACACCAACAGAATAGGAACGACAACTTTCTGACGAAGAGCAAAGGCTTTTTTGGGTGCGGAACGTGCCTTGCATGTAGAGAAACATCAAATAATAAGAGACATATAAAGAACATAAATGAAATTACTAATAAAGATTTCGTAATAAAAGACCTATTGACCTGTTTTTCTAAAAATATTATTTATTTATTAATTTGCCCATGTAATAAAATGTACATAGGAAGGACAATTAGGTGTCTCCACGTTAGAATCTCCGAACATGTGAGAAATATTAAAAAAGGAGTTGAAACACATAGTGTTTCTCAACATTTTAAGCACCACCACCATCAAAACCCACAAGGTCTTATGTTTTGTGCACTGAAATGGGTTAAAAACAATTGGAGGGGTGGAGATTTTATTAAAAAAATTGGTAAAGAAGAAATGTCTTTTATTTACAATTTTAACACCATGGTCCCCCATGGTCTAAATTTAGACTTCGAATTATGCCATTTTTTTATAAATATCCCTCATCCTTTAGAAAAAAAAATTTCCCCCCTTTTTCCATCATAATTTTAAAAAAAAATTAAAATAAATTTTTTTTATAGTAACACCTTTGATCTACCAGTTTGGATTCTTTACCTATTTTTACCTGAATTCTCTTATATGATTGTAACAGTATGCCATACATACACTTTCATACTTTTTTTATCATGAACATTTCTCACAGTCCACAGCAAGCTTATGTGTATTTCTTATTCATATATAATGTAACAACATGTAATATTCTTAATAATATAATATTTTTTAACAATTTTATGATGTCCCTTTTTCCCATCCTTTGTTTATATATGGGTCCATTGAGACCCAATGGACTATGCATTCAAAGAACTTTTGTCGAGTATTCATTATATCCAATGGTGGAACGCATGCCATGCGTTCCACGAAGCAAAAGGGAAGTATAACAGCCGATCCCAGCAATCTCTGATTGTGTGCCCAAGTCCTGGAGGTGCATCTCTGGGGGCTGGGGCGCCCACTGCTCCTGCGGCTTTGTCCTGCTGCTCACTCACTCTTGCTGCTTCTCCGGTGGCTCCTGACTCTGGCTCTGGACTCAGCTTGGGTGGTGCCACCTTGCTGCTGCAAGATGGCAGCCGCAATCACAGCATGTGGAGGGAGTCGGGGAGGGCTGGGGGAGTGAGGCTTGGAGAGACAGAAGGGAGGGGTTGTCGAATAGCCAAGATGGCACCCAGTCCCATCTCCTCCTTTATAGTCACTGGAGGCTCTGCCTGCAAGATGTGGGGGACGGTCACATGATTTGCTCTGCCTATAACTACCCAAGCATTGTACTTGGCCAGTGCTTGGTTGTTATGGTGCTTGCCCCAGTCTCCTGGTCCTGGCTCCTGATTCTTGATCCTGGTTTTCTTTAAACTTCTTGGCTCCTGACATTTGGGTTAGACTCTGACCATGCTGCTTGCATCTGACCTTTAAACTCTAGTATCCTCCTCCCAATTAATGAATTTCCTGGCTTCTGACCTTCAGCATGACTCTTGACTTAGCTATTTTGCTGCCACCCCTGATAATTTACCTCCAGACACCATTTCCGATCTGCTCCTTTCTGGATTCATTCAATGGAGGAAACAGATACAAAAAATTAAAATACCAAATTAAAACTTAACTTTTAATATATTACATATAACACGAATCATACACACAAAAAAATGTAGAAAGGAGTGATAGCCAAACAAGATATATATATATATATTTGTGTTAATGGCTCATGATAGTACAGAAGATACAAACACTGATAAGTGTAGGATGGTATTAAAAGAGCAAGTCGGTTGTGGTGTGCCGGAACCGACGATGAGGTAGGCCTGTAAATAAAGAGGGCCCACCAAGAAGAAATGTAAAGAGAAAAGGAGTTAATAATGAGGAGTGGGTGGGAGGGTGATGCAGCGCTGACCTCGAACGATATGGAGCCAGGTAAGGGGTGTCCCTTAAGTAGGGAAGAGGTGTGTCATACGCCCCTCCCACAATTACAGGCCAAAAGGCCTTAATACTTGTGTTAAGGGCTCATGATAGTACAGAAGATACAAACACTGATAAGTGTAGGATGGTATTAAAAGAGCAAGTCGGTTGTGGTGTGCCGGAACCGACGATGAGGTAGGCCTGTAAATAAAGAGGGCAAAAGTAGAAAATCAAATTTATTACATACCAGCAATATACATACTTTAACCAGACATGTCTTGAAAGGCATTTCTTACTTCTTGTACCGGGTTAGGTATGTATCTAGAGTAAGCCGATGATTTCCAGCGCCCTAGTGACTTGATAACATGAACTGGAATGTTTGCACTGGATGCTGTGGAGGCCGCTCCTATGCGGAAGGAGTGGCCCGAATAGTTAGCTGATTTGAGGCCCAGCTGTGTAAGTAAAGACCTGACGTGTGTCATAAAGGTGGTGGTAGTGAGTACCGAACCTTGTAGACTGAAAGTGGTTGAGATGGTGGTTCGTTGTTATGCTGGGTATATGAGTCCAGTAGTTTGACGGGGCTACACCTGTTGTGAGTAGGATAGTACTTAACCTCTACTGAAAGTGCATGTTGACTGGTTTTGGAGTGAGGCAGAGTCAAGATATAATAGTCCATGTGTTTTGTTAAGTGTGAATGAAGTAGGATGTGAGTGGACTCTTGTGCTGATGGCGGTAAATTCTCTTGGTCTCAAGAAACCATAAACAAGGCTACGTATATGGCGGTTTTAACGATGAGGTTTGTGTTGTTGGCAAAGGGTTTAAATCTAGTGAATTGTATAAGTCTTTAAAAATATGGAAATCTATGGGTAGCCTCTGGGCCGTACGTGGGGGTTCGGATCTCTAAATACCCCTAAGGATGTTCTTAATTGGTAGGAGGACACTTGATTTGTCTGGTTGTAAAGTTAGCATGTGATGTTGGATGCCTGTCAGATATGGTTTGATTGTGTTGTATGATAGTTTGAGTTTGAGGTGGCAAAAAGAAGCAAAGCCCAACCAGGATGTCACGATGAAAGGTTGTAAGATGTTGTGTTCAGAAAGGAATCTTTAAATCAAATGAAAGCTCTATCGTAAGTTTCCCGGGTATTAGTAGACAGTGCTAATTGGGACAATGTTCTGCTATGTTGCATAATAGCATCTAGTCCATTACTAGATGGTGGAATAGTGGGGTGTTCGTGGCTGTGAGTGCGGCTGACGGGAGTATTTGACGAAAAGCCTGGAAATTAAAGCGAGACAAATTGTCAGCAGCAGTGTTACATACACCTGGAACATGAATACAAAACAAGAGAAAATTATGACATGCAGCCAGCCAAGTGAGTTTCCTCAAGAATCTCATAATAGTCAGTGATTTGGATCGGCCTTGTTTATAATGTGACAAGTTACTTGGCTGTCTGAGTAGCAACGTACAGACGAACCTGCCCATAAATGCACCCATGCCATGGCAACCGTCACGATGGGATATATCTCAAACAGAGCTGAGGTAGTGGAAAAACCCTCCATGTCCTGAACTTCTGAAGGCCAGCTGCCCCAAAGCCATTCGTTCCTGAAAAATTGCTGCAAAACCTGTGGTAGACGCCGCGTCTGACCAAATGGTAGGTGAGGAGTCAGACAATTTTGGAAGGAACATGCTTTTACCATTCAAGGTAGTTAAAAAATTTTCTCCACATAATTACGCCTGCCGTGGCTTGGGTATCCAGGGGTGACCTGTGTCCATCATGTCTAAAAGTGGGAAACATGTAAAGGAGTTGTGAGATGAAAGCCCGGCCTTGAGGTATGATGCGAATGGCAAAATTCAGTGACCCAAGCAGAGACTGTAATTCTTGCGGTTGCAAGTACCGAGTTGTATGTAGAGATTATGTTGATCAGAATGTTTTCTACCTTGGGCGTGGCAGGCTAGCTTGCATGGTGGCCTGGTCCTTCAGTCTTGGTGGAGGAGACTGGGACACCCACCTGTTCGAATAGACTGATGGTTTCTTTTAGGCTACTGGGAGGGGAAATATTCTCCTCGACCAGTAAGAAATCATCCAGATAATGTATAACTGTAGGGCATCTGGCTATATTTAATAAAACCAGCATAGGGTTTCGGCGAATACGTCGAAAATGGCCGGACTACTTTGGAACCTAAATGTTAAACGTGAGCAAAATAGTAGTTCCCTGCCCACTTGATACCATGCAGGTGACACAGTGTAGGGTGGATAGGCAGTAACTTGAAAGCATTGTGATATCAGTCTTACTGAGCCATGCTCCGTCCCCTGCCTGCATGATAGCCGTAATGGCGTGATCTATGGTGGAATATTGCAGTGAAAATTCCTCAGAGGGTATGAGGGAGTTCAGACTAGGAGTGGCAGAGGTGTGAGGTGTTGATAGATCAATGATAAGTCTCTGTTTGTGAGAAGATTTCCCCGTGACAATACCGATGGGGTTTGTCCGCCATGTGGTGAACGGAGGGGACTGGAAGGGCCCCCATAGGAAGTCCTCTGCCACTTCCTGGCTATGAGTGTCTCCACCGCTGTAGGGTTTGTTGTGCGGATTGTAAATTAGGACATTCCAGGATTCCGAAAGGCATGTGTATGAGGCCTGTGTGAATCATTCTGATAGACCCAAGATAATGAATTCCACCAAATGTCTAGATGGATGATGTGGCAGTAATGTCGTAAGTACAGAAATGTTTATTGATGTTAAGTATAGTTTTGGGATACATTTTATTTGGACACAGATTTAGCATGTGCCCTGAAACAGATGGCTGGAGAAAGTGATTGCAACTCAACCAGTGCTGGAGGGGTCGCAGCGGCCGACCCAGCCATGGTAAGGGGTGTAGTGACCGATTCCCCAGGGGTGATACTGGCAGGCTAACTAGGCCTGAAAGGCGAAAAATTAATCTTGTTTTGTGACAGGTGAGGCCCTGCTAGTTGCCAAGTGGCTATGAGAGGCTCTGTCTATGAGTTGGCGCGAGGGGTTATTGAGGCCACCCGTCGTAGTGGCAGGAATCGTAGGCCTCTCGGTGATAGTAAAAGAAAACAGGGGGAGGGAGTGACAGGTGAGGCCCTCTCTATAATATTGCGAGGCGGCTAACTCACGTGTGGCCCGATGGCGTTTGCCTCCGAAACGTTGAGGCGGGGTGTTGGCCTCGCGGACCACTAAACGATAGGCAGAAATGCCAAGAAGGGAGGTACCTATTTGGGCCTATACCCTAACTTGCCAGTACTCTATGGCCTAGAAGAATGAAACGTATGTGAACTACAACGTGAGCAGGCTTACGTACCTGGTAGTATGTATGAAGTTTTGAGATTCGACAGGTATGAAAACCTGGATAAACCTAAAAAGGGATAGAGTGAGAATGGATCCTGTGAGAGCTGTGTAATCTGTATAGGCTGGGATTAGGGCTTCTAGCAGTATGTGTGGGAGGTGTAAAATCTATGAGTATGATAGTGACATGACTGCCCATGCCTGGTGACAAGCGTTACGCTGAGTCCGATACCTGGCAGCAGGGGATTGGCCGTGTAATGTGTATATATGGAAGGTGATCAGATGATATGCATGTCACTAAACTGATCTGGGAATGCAAGGGACTTTTTAATGTGAAGTGACAATATGCAGAATCATAAATGTTGCTGTAAAGTGACGTATGAATGTATGAACCAGAACGTGTGATTCAAAAACCGAAAGTCTTGTGAGACGTATATGCCGTGTTCTTGAATACTCGTGTTACGTCGTCTGAGTGTGTCAAGAAAAGGCCTGAGTTTGTAAATGCCATGTGAAATTATGTGAAATGACAATCTATGCAGAAAATGTTGTAACGTGACGTATGAGTGGTTGAACCAATGCGTGTGATTCAACCCGAAACCCTCTGTGGAAGGTAGGACCGTGTTCTTATATACTCGTGGTATATCGTATGAGTATGATAAGAAATGGCCTGAATAGTTAGTGCCATGTAATCGTAATGTACATGGTTGTAATAACATCATATCTCCATTATACTCTTTGAAAATAGGACCATGTCCTTGAACTCGTGGTATGTCGTACGAGCATGACAGAAAAAGGAGCCGTAATGTAGGCTAACCATAACTGTAATATACATTTAATATCTGCATTGTAAAATAAAATAACTATTATTATTAAAACCATATATATATATATATAATAAGCAAACTGAAACAAAATAGACAACCTAAGATCGTGTAAAATAAGTATTTGAAAGTTTAACCGATTACTGTGCAGGAAACGTATGATTGGTTGGATCAGTACGTGTGATTCAACCCGAGTATGCATGAAAAGGAATTAAATCCTTGTGTCATGGTTAACAACAAAGAAATGAGGCCTGTAACGTAGGCTGATTTAATTGTAATGAAATGGATAATTATAAAAAAAAAACTCCAGTAAGCGTGGGAGTCCAATGTCTATACAGAAATGTTAGCTGGTTTCATACCCTTGATGTAATAAGTGATACCTTAAAAATAGCATGAAAATGGTCTGTCTATTTAACCAAGCAACTTTTTAACCAAATGTAAATACATGAAATGATGAAATGTAACTCACGAAAAAGATCTATGTGAATACATAGCAGAATAACCGAATCTTAGTATGAAGGGAAACAGAAGTTAGCATGAATAGCTTAACCATATGCATTTTAATGCGAACAGCAATCGTGCATAGAATATACTATGAATAAGTGCCGACCAGAAAACACAAACCGAAATGACAATCATTTAAATGAAGCAAGGTTGTTTTTTACATGAAATGCAATGTCTGAGAAGCCTGTAGTACACTGAATGACCGGTAGGGGTCAGTGTGTAGGCGAAAATGCAGTGGTTCGATGGTTTGTACATGAAATGCAATAATGTCTGAGAAGCCTGTAGTACACCGAACTGATGTGGGATTATTTAAAAAACCTTATTGTATTTGTATTCAATTATTGCACTAACTCCATTTTAACTTTATACTGTGACAATCCTCCATTTTGTCCCCCTAACCTGACTTCTTCAATCCTCCATTTTGTCCTCATAACCTAACTCGTTCATTTTAAAATCACCTTACATGACAGAATTTCCCAGCACATCTAATACAATAGAACAAAGACTGTATTTTCTATAAAGACATGATTAACACAGGAATTGCTGACTTTCCCTTAGATTTGCAACATAGTATAATTTGAAGGCCATGCGAACACAGTAGTAATGAAATGTTCTATTCATAAGAGACCTTGCACCTGGCCACGAGGCCTGAGATCACCGACCGTGTAAAATGACGCTCAAGACCCCTTGTCCCCCACCCGTGTCCAGAACAATCCCACCTCTTGGTGGGTGGACACGGGATTAACCACTTAGTCTTTTGAGCCAATTAATAATATTGATAGGTGGACACTAATCCCGACACTTGACAATTAATCCAATTAATGATGTTTATTTACTGATATTCTAATAATCAATGATGACGTAAAATGTCTCTTAAAAGGGCCTGCGCGTCCGCTTTTTAATCACTTGCCAATAAATTTTCTCGAAGTTATTTTAACCTGAACCTTGTGTGTCAGACTTAATTACTTCAGCGTATATACGCAATTTATTTTATTGATTTGGACAGGAACAGATAGACATTTAAACATTTTGGTTTACTGCAAAAAGTACCATAACAACTTGGCGCCCAACGTGGGGCACCGGGCTATGTCTGGCCGGTGAGCCGTCCTAAGGAAGACGCTGTTGGACGGAGGAATCCAGGGGGAAGGAAGGGAGACTGATCACCTCCAGATACACGGTAGAGACTTCTGCAGAGCCACCGGTACGTTCCGGCCCCTTTGATTGACCCGTCCACGTGTCTGTGACTGCTTCCCGGGAGGACATCAAAGACAGGTAATATCTTGCCCGGTGTCTCGTTACTCATTTGTTTACCTGCATTTTAGTCTATCTGTTGCCTGGGTGTGTTTGAATTGTGTTTGAATTGTTTGCCTGTTTCCCCATTTTGAGATAAAGGGGGGGTGGACCTGCAGGGGATTTGCCTGGGGTTCTGTCTTGCTTGTTTTCCCCTTTTTGGGATAAAGGGGGGTGGACCTGAGGGGATTTGCCTGGGTCTTCTGTTTTGTCTGTTTATCTGTTTGTATTTTACCTCTTTTGGGATAAAGGGGGGTGGACCTGAGGGGATTTGCCTGGGTCTTCTGTTGCCTGTTTTACCCCTTTTAGGAACCACGGTGCTGTGGTTGTAGGGAAAAAGGGGGGTTGACCTGTGGATGTGTTCCTGGGGGTCATCTTTTCCTGTTTAACTCTTTTAGGAGCCTCGTGGCTGGGGCTGTAGGGAAAAAGAGGTGTGTTGGATCTGTGGAGATTGTGTAGACTCATAGTTTCCTGGGGATCCTTCTTGTGTCACTTTGATAGCCTTGCTAGCTTCTCTGTGCACGTTACTCTGCTTGCAGAGTGGTGGTACCCTCCAGCTTTGAGCGCTGAGCTGGAGCTATTCCAATTTTTATTTTTTGTGGTGTGTGAATTCGGGCAGGCATTGCTGTCTTCATCACCACGGAGTAGTGGGACTTATAAAGTGGGTTTTTATAGGGGCACTACAAGGGTGAGGGTAGCGCAGACACCATTAGTGGGCTGCTGTGACGAGGGAGGCATATGGATTTCGGACCGGTGTTAGCTGTTATCCTTGGCCGTTGGTAGTAAGATACTACGGGATTGAGGGAGGTGACTTTGGAGTAAGCACACGAGTAAAGGAAAGGAATTACTGTTGATTTTATTTGAACTGTGATGCATGCACTGTATTTCAACTGTACTGTTGTCTTGTTTGTTTAATGTGTCTGTCTCTAAGGATTTTTCCTTGCCTTTCATCTTTTCTACACTTTCTATATTATTATACTATCCACTCCCATTCCTCTTAAAAGAGAAGTGATTGGTCACACACTTCTCACCTCGCTCCAATCCGTGTCTACCACCCCGGGTAGGCGGATTCAGTGACTAGTCTACGTTTTGGGAAGACGCACCTGAGAAAGTCCCACGATTCTCAGGTGGCAGTCGAGCATTGTAGACGTTCTTGTTCAATTTTCCTTCTCTCCCTCTATATCTAGGACGCTGGTATAGGGGTAAAGGGACTATGGGACAGGATTTAGATAAGCCCAGCAAGGGCTGGTTAGCATGTGATTTAGTAGAGAACAGAGAGGGTGAAGAGATGGTTAAAGGTGTTGAAAAGATTGCAAAAGTATGTAAAATTGCTGTACCGACATGTGGAAGATTGCAACCAGAAAGTTGGCGCAAGTTACTAGCAGAAATGAAAGGCAAGCTTACAGATAATGATTTATTAAAGACTGCTGAAGCATGGTACAGAGTAGCGAAGGCTATTCAGTTAGAAGGTTGGGTTGAGGAAGAGATAAATCACAAAGGTGTAAAATTGTTTGTGTATCATAAAAATTGTGTTGCTGGGGTTTACCCTCAGCCAGCGCCCCAAAATGGCGCCCAGGGGATGTCTATCCCCAAGGTTCAGTCAGCCATAGGTGATAGCCAGCTGACTATGTTCCCCACTCCCAATCCTCCCGAATCCCATCTCACCACCTCCCCTGTCTGCCCGGTCCTGAATTCTGATGGATCTTTCTTTACCCCTTCCCCTTCTCTAACAGTCCCATCATCCCCAGCCATCCCCACGCTCCCTTCCATGCCTAATCCTAACATCTCATCTGCCACCTCCTCCCTGCAATCCCTCTCCATGGTTAATCCCCTTCCATCAGCACCCGCCCAACTAACTACCCCTCCCTCCCTTGCTGCTACTCCTCTTTCTGCATCCATCCCCACTAATCCCGTCCTGTCTCCTCCCATAACCAGCTCCGCCCCAGTCCAATATCCTACCTCCTTAACCGTACCTGCCCACCCTACCCTTTTGCCCTCCCCTGCCTGGCCCTACCCCTTCCCATATCCCATGGCCCTGCCCTACCCCGGTTACCCTCCCTTTCCCCAAGCCACTCCCCAGGTTCCGGTCATGCCCAGTCCGGCTCAGTCCGTCCCGGAAGTGCCCATATCAAACATGGCCGCCACTTCTTCCCTTAATCCTAATGCAACTCCTTTCCCCGCCTCCAATATGGCGGCCCCCAGTTCAGCCCTGATGCCGGTAATCCCCGGTGACTACCTGTCTCCAGGTTATGACTCGCTAGCCACCCCTGCATCTGGGGCTCATTCCCAGCCACCGACCCTTTCACCTCACGCGGGACCTGCACCGCGTAGAAGAGTCAATATCATAGAATTCGATGATGACGAGATAGACAGGGTGTCCCATGTCTCATCGGAACTTGCTGCGGGAGCCCCATCTCATCGTTCTATCGATGATCCCTTCGGCCACAAGGGTCGGGGAGACCAGGCCCCTCCTAAATATGTAGCTTTTAACCCCACTCAAGCTAGTGCTCTGATGAAATCACTCCCGGACCCAGAAAAGCAGCCCATGCCCTTCTACCGAGGGATAGTTCAAATTCAAAAGACTTATTCAGCCGCATGGCGTGATCTGTTGAGCATTTGTGCTATTAAAGCAGGGGATGCATATTGGCCAAGTATGGCCCGACACCTCAGTACAGATCAGCTCAACAGTGATGTTGATTACCCCTCTGGAGTAACTTTTTGCACCCAATTAAAGGAATGGGCTAAGGACAAACTTGCAGATCAGGCTGCTGGCCTTACTGATGTTATTCAAGATAAAGGAGAATTAGTGGAAAGGTTTCATGCAAGACTGTATCAAATGTTTACAGATTTGGGGTTTGATCTTACTGACAAGATTCATTCACAAATGCTGTCAGGTGCGTTTGTCCAAGGTGTTAAAGACTCTATACGCAAGGGAATCATTGCTGCACGCCCTGAATATAAGGTTGTTCCCCTGGATACCCTACTTTTAGTTGCTAGGGGCTTAGAATCTGCCCAGACCCCCAGAAGGCCAAGCTCTGCCCCTCTTATGGTATCACGCAGTACCCCTGTCCCCAGGGGCACCAGACCAGAGGATGGTTTCTGCTTTAATTGTAAAGCCAAGGGACATTTTAAAAGTGACTGTCCAGAACCCAAGAGAGAGCCAAGAAAGCCATCCAGGCCTGCCCCGGCCCCTAAGGCCGAAAAAGAGGTTCCGATAATTGAGGAACCTGATGATTAGGAAATTGGCAAGCCTGTGTCTGTAACCCCTGTAATGGCAGTGTCTACAGGGGATAAAGGGGGGCCACTTGCCACAGTGACTTTGCCCATTGAAGGCCACCCTACCACCTTTCTAGTTGACACAGGTGCAGCCCGTAGTGTTCTCCGTGAACAAGACCTGCCAGATCCATCCTTTCTGTCAAATATTGATGTCTCTTGTGTCGGAGTGGATGGCCAGCCAAGACATAGCCCTTTAACAACTCCACTCCGAGTTGGCTCCAGCCTGCTAGCTCGCTTTGTGGTATCCTCCACATGCCCAATTAACCTGTTAGGTGCTGATGTTCTCTCACGCCTGCAAGCATCCATTACCTTCACCCCGGATGGGCAGGTAGAAATGTCCACACCTCTATCTGAATCAGACACCTCAGCCTTGTGCTCCTTGCCTCTAATGCTGCATTTAGAAAAGCCCCGTGAGAAAGCAGCAGAATTAAGGTCCAATTTCCCAGAGGCATTAAAAACACAGGTGCCCGCCAAGTTATGGTCCTCAGGCCCAGAGGACATAGGTCACCTAAATGTTCCCCCTGTGGTGGTAAAGCTTATTCCAGGGGCTAAATTACCAAGAAAACCACAATATCCATTAAAACCAGCACAGGCTGCTGCCATTTCTACCCACATCAAGGCACTCTTGGAGAAGGGTGCCCTAGTGAAATGCAAATCTGAATGCAACACCCCATTATTCCCTGTGAAAAAGAAAACTCCAAAAGGTGAGCCAGAGAAGTACAGGATGGTTCAGGATCTCCGTGCTGTTAATGAAGCTACCGTCCTGGACACCCCTCTTGTACCAAATCCCCATACTCTGCTCTCTGGAGTCCCACCATCTGCAAAATTTTTCACAGTCATTGACCTAGCAAATGCCTTTTTCAGTGTTCCACTGGACCCATCCTGCCAATACCTGTTTGCTTTCACCCATGAGATGCAACAGTATACCTGGACTGTCATGCCCCAAGGGGCACAAAATTCACCAAGTCAATTTGCAAAGGCCATGGCCACCATCCTTGACCCATGGCAAGCCGAGCACCCAGAAGTTGTTCTGCTTCAGTATGTGGATGATTTGCTGCTCTGTGGAGATGATATACCCACTACTGAAAAGTGCTCAATTAGCCTGCTTTGTTATTTGGCAGAACAAGGATGCAAAGCTTCACTCATCAAGCTACAGTTCTGCCAACCCTCAGTAATTTTCCTTGGACATTGCCTATCTCAAGGTACCAGACATCTTACCCGGGACCGGGTAAGAGCCGTACTGGATATTCCAACTCCAAGAACTTCAAAATCTCTCCATGCCTTCCTAGGCCTCATTTCCTACTGCAGAGCATGGATCCCAGAAGCCTCCCTGCTCATGCAACCCCTCTATGACGCACTTAAGTCTGACCCTTTCTGTTTAACTAATGAAGCTCTGGACAATTTCAATGCTCTCAAGCGTGCCATTGCTTCTGCTCCTGCCTTGGGCCTACCTGATTACTCCAAACCTTTCAAATTATTTGTCTCTGAAAGACAAGGCCACGCAACAGGAGTTCTCACCCAAACTAATGACTTAAGAGGCCGCCAGAGGCCTATTGGATATTTCTAATGTCAACTGGACATTGTGGCTAGAGGGACTCCTTCCTGTCTCAGGGCTGTTTTTGCTGCAAGAGAGCTCATAGAAAGAACCTCAGACCTGGTCCTTGGCCACCCCCTGGTTGTTTTGGCCCCTCATGACATTTCTGCCATCATCAACCAAGTCCAGCTCAAGCACGTGTCTCCAGCTAGACACCTACGCCTCCAGTGCCATCTTCTTCTACCTGACAACATTTCCATCCAAAGATGTCAAGTTCTTAACCCATCCACTCTTCTTCCACTCCCTGAGGGGGGTATCTATTATGGATTTATCATAGATGAAACCTACATTTACCTGCTTTGTGGATGTATCAAGAAAGTCATGCATCCACATTTGACATTTTATGAAGGTGAAAAGCCTCTCTGTGAAGGCCCAGATCACGCCTTCTGTACCATGTGGTACAAACCAGACATTACTCCCGAGCCTTGCTATGAAGATGAGCTCTACCATTGGACTGATGTTAAGCTCACTGCTCAAGATTTCTATTGTGACTCTGAAGGCAATAGCATGGTCTTGGTCCAACTACCTCAACAACTTAACTACCTCTACCGCCATTGGGATACTGCTATCCCACATATTCCTGTTACCAAATTGAAGACAAAGTCATGGAATGATCTTGGGCCCATGGCAAAGTTATGGGCCACCATGGATGAAGAACAGCTACAGGAAAATGGTATTGTCAAATACCCAACAACTGACCTTCTGGAAGCATGGCCACGCCACTTCCTAGAAAAAGAATTTCAAGATCTGGTCATAGTGAATGATTATGACCCCGAAACACCTCATGACTGTTTTGAACAGATGAAAATGGAGACAGTGCACCTACCAACCGTGCACGAGAATCCATTACCAGATCCGGATTTTACCCTGTTTGTGGACGGTTCAAGATATGCTGATGAAGAAGGAAGATACCATACAGGATATGCCGTAACCACAACAGATGAAGTTATCAAATCATCATCCTTACCACCAGCAATGTCTGCGCAAGAAGCTGAATTACAGGCTCTGACTTCAGCATGCAAAATTTCCGAAGGAAAACGTGCCAATATCTATACAGATTCAAGATATGCTCTAGGCGTGGCACACGACTTCGGCCTAATCTGGAAGACAAGAGGATTTCTTACCACCGCCGGTACGCCAGTCAAGCATAGCACTGCAATCAAGGAGCTAATGGATGCCCTCCTACTCCCTAAAGAAGTGGCCGTCTTGAAGGTAAAGGCCCATGGGAAGTTGGATACAGATGAAGCAATGGGCAACCATTTGGCTGATCAGGCTGCTAAGCTAGCAGCCAGGGATTTGCAGGAAGTGGATGAAGACGTGTCCGGACAAGAAGAAGAAGAAGAAGTCCCTATTTTTGCTCTGCAAACTCTTCCTACTGATTTGCGAATTTTGCGAGAACAGCAAGCTGCAGTCACTCCTGAAGAAATCCAGAAATGGAAAAAGAAAGGAGCTGTCCAAAAGGACGGAGTATATTACAACAACTTCAAATTCTGTCTCCCCAAAAATTTATATCCAGCAGTTGTCCAATGGGCACATGGGCCTGCACACTTGTCAAAGGAATTAATGGCCGCCCTCATACAGAAGTATTATGAAGCACCCGGAATCACAACATTGATCAGCAGCTTCTGTAAGGCCTGTGTCATTTGTGCAAAATGCAATCCAGGAAGACCAATCAAGGTGCCTGCAAAACACCTGGCAAAGCCCATGTACCCCTTCCAGCGAATTCAAATTGACCACATCCAGATGCCCAAGAGTGGGCCCCATGAATATGCACTAGTCATAGTGGACATGTTCTCAGGATGGCCAGAGGCCTACCCAGTGGCCAATATCACTGCGAAAACAACCGCAAGACGCCTACTTACAGAGATAGTATGTAGGTTCGGACTCCCAGAAGTCATTGAAAGTGATCAAGGCCCAGCCTTTACAGCAACAGTGACTAAAGAAATTTGGACTGCTCTAGGGGTGACCTTAGCCTTCCACACCCCTTACCACCCACAAAGTAGTGGTAAAGTAGAGCGCATGAATGGCACTCTAAAGGCCAGAATGTTAAAAATGTCACAAGAAACAAAGATGCCCTGGCCAGAAAGCCTGTCAATAGCTTTATTTAGTGTTAGGCACACACCTAGAGGGAAGCATTCACTGTCCCCATATGAGATTCTATTTGGGACAGCACCCAGACTAGGTTGTTATTATCCGCAGCAGTTACAACTCCAATCAGATGTTTTAGTAGATTATGTAACTGAACTTGCAAGTGCCTTGAACAAAATACATGCCCAGGTTTTCTCTTCAATTCCAGATCCCGAATTGGATACAGGTACCCATAACCTGCTTCCCGGAGATTGGGTTCTGGTCAAGAAGTTTGTGCGGAAAAATACCCTGGAACCAAGATTTGACGGTCCATTCCAAGTTCTCCTGATTACCGCAACCTCCGTCAAACTGGCCGGTAGGCCAAATTGGATCCACGCTTCCCACTGCAAGAAATCTCCAGCCCCTGAGGAAGCAGACACCGCACAAGCATGTACCTCTGGTACACCTTCTTCTTAATCAGCCTCATAAAGGCCCAACAAGTAGCCATCACCAAAGATATTAGTGGGTATACCTTCTGGTACAATTCATCATGCACCCATGTGGCTACTTACACCTTTGACTATTGTGATATTGTAGAATGCCCGTTCCCCACATCACAAATCCAGAGTATTTACAGAGATATCCCTCATTCAAAAGATCCATATGTTTGTGTAGTTGACAAGCAATGGGGGCACAATTGTAATCATTGGGGGGCGGCGGGATGGAATGCCGGGCCTGCCTGGGGTTACAAGCCAAAAAGTGCCTTATCTAAAGTAGATGATCAAGGTAGATCCCTTCTCCAGAGAATGACTTTGAGAAAGCCTGGGGGGGGTACACCAATGAAATTAATCCTTAACATTGAGCATCCAAGCCCAACGGATGCAGACCAGTATGTGATGGGAATGTATTGGAAAAAGGGTTCCTACCGTAAATTAGGGCATTTCTTCTTAAAGGATATGTGCAACTCTTCTGAGTGGCAAGGGGCCACCCATATGGTCCCTAACCCATTAAAACCTCACATCCAGACCTTTCAAGACATGATGGCCATTGCTAACCCCACCTTTGAAGATACCATGGCCGCTGAAACAGGTTTTAATGATGTAAATTTATGGTTAGAATGGATGAAATATAATGCTAATAAGCATAATAAGACTGCATGCTATGTGTGTGGTGGTGCCCGGCCTCACCTGGGTACTGTACCTCTAATCCTGCCAGTAGATATAGAGGAATGTGTTTTAAGCCTTTTTGCCTATCACTATGATTTTAACAGGTCCATATGTATTGCATGGACAAAGGAGTATCCTCTCCTAACCCAGGATGTCAAACCCCCAGATGGTATTACCGTGTATAAAGGTAATTACACTTGTTATGCTAATTATGATGGAATTGGTAAATTCTTGGGTAACTTCTCTAAGGGGTATTGTGCTACCTACAGGAGTGTCTCTATGAACTTGTTGCAGTTTCACACCAGGTCATTAGGGGATATCTACTGGTTGTGTGGGGATTTACAGCTAAGATCCAGAATGGACAAGGAATGGTGGGGGGAGTGTACTTTGGCTAAAGCTATTATGCCTATACATATCATCTCTGACACACACCTCGTCACCCATGAGTCCAGGCACACTAAGGTTAAGCGTGACGCCCCAGTGAAAGGAAGTTTTGATCCTCATGTTTATATTGATGCCATTGGGGTGCCTAGGGGGGTGCCCAATGAATTTAAAGCGAGAGATGAAGTTGCTGCGGGATTTGAATCACTTTTTGCCATAGTTACCACTAACAAGAATTTAAATTGGATAAATTACATTTATTATAATCAACAGCGTTTTGTTAATTATACCAGAGACGCCCTCCAGGGATTGGCCGAACAATTGCAGGCCACATCCCAAATGGCTTTCCAGAATAGAATGGCCCTAGATATGATCTTAGCCGAAAAAGGAGGGGTTTGTAAAATTTTACCCGACACCTTGACATGCTGTACCTATATCCCAGAAAACACAGGCCCTAATGGTAAAGTTACATTAGCCATAGAAAAATTAAATGACCTGTCTATAGAGTTGAAAAGGAATTCTGGGATACAAGATCCCTGGGAAAGATGGTTTGGTTGGATGACAGGATGGCAAAAGGCTTTAATGCATATTGGTATGGCTATACTAATTTTTCTTTTTCTCTTTGCTCTTCTCTTTTGTTGTATCCTCCCATGTCTGAGAAAATCCCTCCTGAAGACTGTTGACCAAGCGGCACCCACTTTCACCCATCTCGAAGTTGATGACCAAGAGTTCCAAGACATCAACTCACCCTGTCTGCCGCTGCAAACAATCCCTTTTGTTGATAAAGTGCAGGAATTCTAGGAAGGGACTAGCTCAGGGACAGCATCTGTCAGTGAATGGTAAAGGCCCCATGTGGAGAAGTGGTGGGTTAGCTGCCATGGGATACCCTTGGGTGTGAAGTGTTCGAGAGCCATACTGACGGATGAGTTAGCCTATTAGGGTCAGAACTAGGGACAGCCTTGCACTTTGCATTAACACCTAGCTAGCGGCCACGGGGTTTCTGTGCCTTTGGGTTAACACGTCTTCCTGGTACTAACTTAATAAAGTTTTATCTCTTAGAATCTAACATTTCATAGGGGGGACTGATGTGGGATTATTTAAAAAACCTTATTGTATTTGTATTCAATTATTGCACTAACTCCATTTTAACTTTATACTGTGACAATCCTCCATTTTGTCCCCCTAACCTGACTTCTTCAATCCTCCATTTTGTCCTCATAACCTAACTCGTTCATTTTAAAATCACCTTACATGACAGAATTTCCCAGCACATCTAATACAATAGAACAAAGACTGTATTTTCTATAAAGACATGATTAACACAGGAATTGCTGACTTTCCCTTAGATTTGCAACATAGTATAATTTGAAGGCCATGCGAACACAGTAGTAATGAAATGTTCTATTCATAAGAGACCTTGCACCTGGCCACGAGGCCTGAGATCACCGACCGTGTAAAATGACGCTCAAGACCCCTTGTCCCCCACCCGTGTCCAGAACAATCCCACCTCTTGGTGGGTGGACACGGGATTAACCACTTAGTCTTTTGAGCCAATTAATAATATTGATAGGTGGACACTAATCCCGACACTTGACAATTAATCCAATTAATGATGTTTATTTACTGATATTCTAATAATCAATGATGACGTAAAATGTCTCTTAAAAGGGCCTGCGCGTCCGCTTTTTAATCACTTGCCAATAAATTTTCTCGAAGTTATTTTAACCTGAACCTTGTGTGTCAGACTTAATTACTTCAGCGTATATACGCAATTTATTTTATTGATTTGGACAGGAACAGATAGACATTTAAACATTTTGGTTTACTGCAAAAAGTACCATAACAGAATAACCGGTAGGGGTCAGTGTGTAGGCGAAAATGCAGTGGTTCGTTGGTTTGTACATGAAATGCGATAATGTCTAAGAAGCCTGTAGTACACCCAAAGACCGGTAGGGGGTTTAAACGAATGATATGCATGAACATGCAATGGTTTTAGAACAGACTTAAACAAAATGCAGCCGTAAAGTGAGGACCTGACCCGTGCATGGTGCCGTGGGACTGATGCCTGGCATAACGGGTAGGTTGACTTACAGTTTGTGAGTCACTTGGACACCATCCACGGCGATGGATTGAAGAAAGAAGGTGGTAGGCCGGAAAAGCCTGTGGCTGGATTCCTGACACAGCTCTGCTTAAAAAACCTCATGGAGTAATCAGGTAAAATGGCATCTGGATGACCCGGAAGTGGAAATGATGCAGCGCTGACCTCGAACGATATGGAGCCAGGTAAGGGGTGTCCCTTAAGTAGGGAAGAGGTGTGTCATACGCCCCTCCCACAATTACAGGCCAAAAGGCCTTAATACATATCAGAGCTATAATTTCCAGGGTTTTGAATTTTTTTTTATTAATTCTTTATTTTGGCAGGTGATATATGACAATACAGCAGTTTCATTGCATCACAATATATAAGCATGTGCAGTATTTGCAGACAAAGATGTCTAGTGTGTTCACCTATTTTTTTATTTTTTTTTTAAAGTGATAACTATCGGTAAATGAGTGGTGCCTAGGAGCTTGGTAGTGGATAGTCGAAGTGTCCGTCTTTTCTTCGTGTAGGCTAGGAAACATGAGTCTATGTATCCGTGGCATTAGCGTGTCTCCCGGGTGTTGTGTGGCCTCTAACCCATGAGGCTATGGGGGGGGGGGGAGGATATTGTGAGCTTTAAACCCACTATATATATATATATATAATCTTTTGGAGCGTTGAGAGCTATCTATCTATTGGGGGTGTGTTTGTGTCGCTATAGCAGCACTTGGTGGACCGCCGTGTGGCGGTTGTATGGTGATCAGTTGTATCTAGGCATAGCTATGCACGTGTAGGTAACAAAGTCAAACCTAGGTAATGTATAAAAGCATAAGATAAAACTAAAACAGAAACAGCTGGTTCTTTTCCAGACTTTAGGTATTTAAGTCAGTGAGTCCTGATCGTTACCTGGCACAAAGGGAGTGATTGCCGTTACGTCCCATTGGTGATTGGGGCTCGTCGATGGGGTTGCTTTCGTTATGCCCAGGGACTGAAGGAAGACCGGACCCTCTGTGGGGCTTGTTGCTCGCAGGGCCTTTCCCTTTCGAAATACTGTGAGGGATCTCGGGTAAGTCCAGCAGTAGGCTATTCCCGCAGTTTGTAGAGCTGCAGTTATGGGCTTCACCGATTTTCTCCATAATAGAGTGGGCCTGCTGAGGTCTTGGAAAAGGGTAATGTTGTGTGTTTCAAAGTGGAGCGGGGTTTTCCCTCTAAGTGCCGTGAGGAGCCTTTGCTTATCTGCAACAGTTTGACAGCACAGGATTATATCTCTAGGTGCCGTGCTGGGCGCTTGTGAGGATTTTGTAATGCGGTATGCACCGTTGAAGGCGAATTGTTTGGCGGATTTCGCAGGTAAGATGGTTGCTGCCAAACGCCTTATGAAGTGGGGGATTTCTTCTGTGGGGAGCCGTCCTCTGTCATCCAAGTCCACTCGCGTGGATAGTGAGGTATATAATGCTCTTAGTTGCTGGACAGATTCATTAAGGGTAGTTATCCCTTGATTGAGATCCTGTATGTCCTCCTCAGTAGCCTGTACCTGGTCAGCCACTGCCTGCACCTCTGTCTTGACCACATTCAGCTCTGCTGAAAACATGTTTTGGAAGTGCATAAGTACATTGTGAATGTCCTGTTTTGTGGATGGGGCTGTTCCGTTTGCTATGGCTGGGGCCTCAGGTATTACTATTTCCGCTGTGGGTGGCGTTGGGGTAGCCTCTGGCTGTGTAGCTGTCCAGGGCCGGTGCAAGGATTTTTGGGTACATAGGCGAAGATGTATTTTTCCGCCCCCCCCCCCCCCATTCAAAAATAACATCTTCACCTATGTGCCTCTTAACCAGCCCCTCTCCCCGTCCAATATTGGTCCCCTCCCTTCCCTGTCCCTTAGTGTTCTTCTGACAGTCACACACACTCAATGACAAACACAGAGACTCACTGATCTGACACACACACACTGATTGACACTCATTGACAGACACACTGATAGTCACACACAGACTCAATGACAAAGATACTCTCACTGATTTGACAGACACTCACAAACACACACTGACAGACACACACATACACTGACACACTCACATGCAACACTCATACAATCACTCACAGACACACATACACTCACTCACGCACACACTCACAGTCACTCACAGACACATACACTCACTCATGCACACACACAGTCACTCACAGACACACATACACTCACGCACACACTCACAGACACACATACACTCACACACACACTCACAGACACACATACACTCACTCACGCACACACTCACTCATGCACACACTCACAGACACACATACACTCACACACAGTCACTCACAGTAACACATACACTCACTCACGCACACACACACACATACTCACAGACACTCACTCACACACACTCACTCACAGAGACACATACACACTCACAGACACACAGACACATACTCACAGACACTCACTCACACACACTCACTCACACAGAGACACATACACACTCACAGACACACAGACACTCTCACTCACTCACTCACTCACTCACACACACAGACACTCACACACACAGACACACACACACAGACACTCTCACACACAGACACTCTCACACACAGACACTCTCACACACAGACACATCACATACATTCACAAATTATTTTAATACATAAATAATATCCACCCAGCCTCCCTACCTGGAGAGCTGGTGTGGATCATTCCCTGGGGTCCAGTGGGGCTGCTGGGCGGCGTGCGGCAGGGCTGCGATCAGGCGCTGCGAGGGAGCTCTAACCTCTCTGCTCTGCTCCCTCGCGGGCTGTCTGCTGATGCCGCGGGAGCCGGAATATGACGTCATATTCCGGCTCCTGCGGCATCACTAGACAGCGCGCGAGGGAGCAGAGCAGAGAGGTTAGAGCTCCCTCGCAGCGCCTGATCGCAGCCCTGCCGCACTGGGGGCGGAGATGGTGGCCGGCAGGAGGGAGAGCTTCCCTCCTGCCGGTCACTGAAATCTTGCGCCCCCGGAGCCGGTGCGCCCTAAGGCGGCCGCCTGTGCCGCCTTATGGACGCGCCGGCCCTGTAGCTGTCATGCCTCTTGTGCGAGCAGAGGCCGCCAGCATCTGGCCGATGTCTTGCCTGTCTTTAGGGGTAGGTGGAGTGGGCTTTTTGCGCACCATGTCTGGTTATTTTGTTGTCTGGGTTTGTTGTCTGTTTGCCGTTTGCAAGTTACCTCCAGTGTCCAGGAAGCCCCAGTAGACCGCGCTCAGGTCCCGCGGTATTCCCGCGCTGTAGGCCCTGTTTCTCCGCCGTTGGTTTTTGCCACTCGTGGGGAAAATGAATGGCATCTGCCTGCTCGGGACCGCTTCCCCTGTGAGATGGTAAGGTTTTTCCGCCAGTCAGGCTCTCGGTTACGGGGATTTTGTCGTTTTATTTGGTGGCGTGCTCGGAGCTCAGGGAAATGGCGTCTGGCTCCGTGTGCTGCTTGGCTCTGCCCCCTCTGAATCTTTTTTTGAATATAGAAACCACATCTGCCTTCTTCCAATTCTCTGGTAGAATTCAAGAAAGAAAATAATCTTGAAATCTTATTTGATTTAGAACTTCATAGGCCTGATGCTGAAATCTGGATGGTCCTAAAGAGAAGTTGTATTTACATTTCCATACCTCCCAAGCATAGCCAGATTTTCCACAAGGCCACAGCCTTGGGGCAGCAAGCAGGAGATGAGTGGCATGGTCAGTGGGGAGATCACAGGATCTTCTCCGCTGTGTGGCTGAGGCTGATAGAGGAGATTTCCTGCGGCTAGGGAGACATGCTGCGTCATTCACAGGACTACCACGGATCAAGATTACCCCTCCCTGGCCCAACGTAAATCTCAGGGAGGGGGAATAAACTTTTCTTTTTACAACACTACATGCAGCCTCTACCAACCCACTATTAGCCCTACCCCACATCACCACCTCTTGACCCTGCCACACTATACCCACTATCCACCCCACACTAGCCCCTGCCATCCCATCTGCTGTTCATACCACAATTATCAATATTTCCTTACTATGAGCTCTGACCCCCCCACTACAGCCCCTGTAACCCATGACACTTTCCCACTTATCTAAAAAGCCACCTATCATTCATTCATACCTCATCATATAAATACATCCAATCTAACACTCCAAACTCTTTATGTAATTATATGTATATAGCGATACAGCACCCATACGGGATACTGGATTCCAGCCAAAACAACAAGTTCTCTAGGGTATAAACAGTCGGAGACTTGAAATTGCAGAAAGGAGCAAGATTGCGACCGCAGGCGCAGCTGCGGAGGGAACTGAGGAGGGCTGGGGGAATGACGCTTGGATAGAGAGGGAGGGACTGTGGAATAGTCAAGATGGCTCCCAGTCCCATTCCCCTCCTTTATAGTCACTGGGGGCTCTGCCTGCAAGAGATGGGTGGCAGTCACATGAATTGCTCTGCCTATCAATACCCAAGCATTGCACTTGGTCAGTGCTTGGATGTGATGGTGCTTGCCCCAGTCTCCTGGTCCTGCTTTCTGATTCTTGTTCTTGGTATTAAATATTAGATTACATTTGTTAACCTTTCTTCATAGCTGATATGTTCCATTCTTTTTATTAATTTTGTAGCCCACCTCTGCAGACATTAGGCTGTTAGAGTAGGACCAGTGGCGGATCCGGGGGGGGGGGGCAACGGGGCAATTGCCCCCCCCCGAGATTCTCCCCTGCCGGCTAATGCAGGGCTGGCATTGTCCAAGTGCCAGCGCTGCAATGTGCCTGCGGACCGGGGAGGGGGATCAGAGATCAGATTTCTCTCTCCCCGGTCTGCAGGTACCGTGCTGGCAGCCGGCAGGTGAGGGAGGGAGGGAGGGAGAGAGGACCCGGGAGCTCCGCCTGCAGCTCCTCCGGTGTGACGAAGTTCCCTTCGCCACTTGGTCCTGGAAAGGCCTGCTTGCCAGCCTCCTGCCCTGCAACTATGGTCCTGGGAGATTGTACCCTTTTAAACCAACATTTGGGGTTATGGACTTTTATTGGACTGTGTATGGCCCTTAAGAACCGTCTGTGGGCATATTGTGACTTTGGTGAACAACGCCCTCTTTAAGACTATGGCCCCTGGAAGATATTGTCTGTTAAAGACTATTTTAGCAGATTGGATTTTAAAAGACTCTTGCTGCCCCTTTAAATTGTATTGGAGCAGTTCTACAGCTTTAAATTGGCACTTCTGATGCAGCCGAAGTGCCGAAGTGGCCGCTATTCGACAAATGAACACGTGGTGGCGGCCATCTTTGTTCATTCGAACGAGGTCAGCGGTATGTGTAGCCAAATCTATGGAACTAAAATCGGCTACACATTTCAACAAACACCGCTGACCCTTACCTTCTCCTACACTCCGTTTTCAGCCGCAGAGACTAAGTCCCGTTCGAAGATTCGAAGGCACGTTCAAATGGGACGTAGTCATTTTTTCAGTGTTTTGGGCAGGAAAATGTGCCTGCGGTCGGTCACAAAGGACTTCCAACTAACTTTTGAACTAATGGAAGGATTTGCATGATTTTTGAGTATGTTCATATGTCAAGTATGCTGATTAATAATATGTGATTTATGAAGATTGTATGTGTGGTTTTAAAGTTACAGTGTATGTGTAAAAACTGTATATTTTCTGCCTGTGATAATTAAGTTTAGTCTATTGTGTTGAGTAATTATATCACAGGCAGAGGGGAGGATTTTGTGGGAGTGAATGGGTGTGGTTTTACTGTATGCTATGTGCTTTATTGGTTATTTTACAAAACCCTGTGGGCGGTACTGTATCTGTAAAACCTGCATAAAAGCAGGCCCTTTGGTGCCAAGTAAAACAGATCTTCTTGACCCTCAACACGTAGTCTTGTCTCGTGATTGGAGGGAACTGCTATATCACACTGGGGATTGCTATGCTCTGCAGGGCTGCCATCAGAAATTTTAGGGCCCCTGACACAGCTCAAGATCTGGGCCCCCGGGGCCAGCCCCGAGTCCGCCCACAAGGATGAAGTGTGTGTGTGTGTATAGTGGATGCGGTATGTGTGTCATGGATGCAGTGTGTATAGTGGATGTAGAATGTGTATAGTGGATGCGGTATGTGTGTCATGGATACAGTGTGTATAGTGGATGCAGTATGTGTGTCATGGATGCAGTGTGTATAGTGGATGCAGATTGTACGTTTTGTGTAATGTATGTAATGTTTGTATGCATGCATTAGATGCAGAGTGTGTGTGTAGTGAATGTAGGTGTGTGTATAGTGAATGCAGAGTGTGTGTTTTTGTAGTGGATGTAGTGTGTATAGTGAATGCAGAGTGTGTGTTTTTGTAGTGGATGTAGTGTGTATAGTGAATGTAGTGTGTGTGTAGTACAAAGTGTGTTCAGTGAATGTAGTGCGTGTGTAGTGCAGAGTGTGTTTAGTGAATGTAGTGTTTGTAGTGAGTGCAGAGAGTGTATAGTGAATGTAGTGCAGAGTGTTTAGTGAATGCAGTGTGTGTGTAGTGCAAAATGTGTGTAGTGAATGTAGTGTGTGTGTGTGTGTAGAGCAAAATGTGTACAGTGAATGTAGTGTGTGTCTGTAGCGCAAAGTGTGTTTAGTGAATGTAGTGTGTGTGTGTGTAGTGCAGAGTGTGTTTAGTAAATGTAGTGTTTGTAGTGAGTGCAGAGTGTGTTTAGTGAATGTAGTGTATGTGTAGTGCAGAGTGTGTTAGTGAATGTAGTGTGTGTGTAGTGCAGAGTGTGTTTAGTGAATGTAGTGTGTGTAGTGCAGAGTGTGTTTAGTGAATGTAGTGTGTGTGTAGTGCAGAGTGTGTTGAGTGAATGTAGTGTGTGTGTGTAGTGCAGAGTGTGCTTGTAAGGATTCAGTGTGTGTGTGTGTGTGTGTAAAATAGGGGGGAAGGGGAATATTTTTTTATTTATTTATTTGTGTATATTTCAATTTTATTCCCCCCTCCCTGGTTCTTACCGTGCCAGGGAGGGGGGAGATCGCATTTCCTGTTGATCCAGTGGCATGGTGGAGGGAGCCAGCCGCGGTACATTGAAGAGGGGGCCCAGCAGCACACATTGTCTTCCTTTCCAGCTCCTCTCTGACTAAATCTCAGGGGCTGCAGAGGGAGCAGGGAGGTAGGGGATGTAGGGGGTATGGGCTACAGGGGTTAGGAGCTGCAGAGGGAGGTGGGAAGTAGTGGCTGTAGGGGGTATGGGCTGCAGTGGGTAGGAGCTGCAAGGGGTATGGGCTGCAGTGGGATCAGGGGCGTAGGGGATGCAGTGGGAGCAGGGGGGGGTGGGGGCTGCAGAGGGAGCAGTGGGGTTGGGGCTGCAGAGGGAGCAGGGGATGCAGTGGGAGCAGGGGGTTGGGGCTGCAGAGGGGTAGGGGCTGCAGAGGGAGCAGGGGATGCAGTGGGGGTAGGGGCTGCAGAGGGAGCGGGGGATGCAGTGGGTGCAGGGGCTGCAGAGGGGGTAGGGGCTGCAAAGGGAGCAGGGGGTAGGGGCTGCAGAGGGAGCAGGGGATGCAGTGGGAGCAGGGGGGTAGGGGCTGCAGAGGGAGCAGGGGGTAGGGGCTGCAGAGAGAGCAGGGGATGCAGTGGGAGCGGGGGGGTAGGGGATGCGGTTGGAGCAAGGGGGGGTAGGGGATGCAGTGGGAGCAAGGGGGGGGGGGAGGGGGGTAGGGGATGAAGTGGGAGCCAGGGGGGGTAGGGGATGCAGTGGGAGCCAGGGGGGTAGGGGATGCAGGGGGGGGGGGTAGGGGATGCAGTGGGAGCAAGGGGGTAGGGGATGAAGTGGGAGCAAGGGAGGGGTAGGGGATGCAGTGGGAGCAAGGGGGGGGTAGGGGATGCAGTGGGAGCAGGGGTGGGGTAGGGGATGCAGTGGGAGCAAGGGGGGGTAGGGGATGCAGTGGGAGTGGGGGGGGGGGTAGGGGATGCAGTGGGAGCGGGGGGGGGGGGGGGGGTAGGGGCTCCCAAAACCCTCCCAAACCTTACCTCTTTGGTGGTCCTCTCTGAAGGAACCTCACAATGCTGACATGCTGCCTGTAAGTCTGCTCAGGGCAGCTCCGCATAGCTCACTGTGACTGCAAAACAAGCCGCACGGAGCTGCCCTGAGCAGTGTTACAGGCAGCTCAGTGAGGCTGTGTTCTGAGACAGGCACACTGAGGGGCAGCCTAGTGGGGTCTTTGGGAGGGCCCTATAGCTGTCCCTTAGTGTGCCCTGCATGGAGGACATGATTAGTAGCAGCAGGGGCCCGCGGACGGCTGTGCGGGCCCCTTGCTGAGTGCAGGCTGGCTGGGGAGATTGTTTAACTCCCCAGCTCAGCCATTACTTACTGCAGCAGTATGTGGGGCTCGGGGCCCCCCAGGGCCGCCGGGCCCATGACAACTGTTATGGTTGTCATGCCCTGATGGCGGCCCTGATGCTCTGCATACACCCCCGAGCTTTAATCACTTAGCTCTTTTAAGATCTTGTTCCTAATACGCTCTCCTGGAGGAGAGGTCTTTCCCACACGGTCCTGGAGGACAGAAGCTGATCCAGGGTGGAAGGAAGACGGCGAGACTCCAGTTAAGTTACGGCGGTTGTGGAGTCTGCGGTGGTTGTGGTGTCTGGTGCGGTGCTTGTGGTCCTTGGTGCAGAGCTACGGGCTAGAGTTCACCTCCTCACCACCACCGGACCACCAGGGATCGAGAAATGTCCCCCCTATAAATTAAATAATAAAAAAAAAACATTATTTAAAAGCCTCCCTACCCTCCTCCCCCCATGCACACACTGCCCCACACACACACACACTGCACACCCATAGACACATTGCCCCCCACACACTGCTGCCCCCATACACATGACCCCCCATACACAAATTGCCCCACAGACACATACAGTGCCCCACACACACACTGCTACCCCCATACACACTCTGCCCCACACATACATACAGTGCCCCACACACACTGCTACCCCCCATACACACTCTGCCCCACACATACATACAGTGCCCCACACATACATACAGTGCTCCACATACACACACTGCCATCCATACACACGTACACTGCCCCATACACACATTGCCCCACACATACATACAGTGCCAAACACACTCTTACCCCGCATACACACACTGTCCCACACATACATACAGTGCCCCACACACACATACAGTGCTCCCACACATACATACAGTGCTCCACATACACACACTGCCAAACATACACATGTACTCTGCCCCATACACACATTGCCCCACACATACATACAGTGCCACATACACACACTGCTACCTCCCCATACACACACTGCCCCACACATACATACAGTGCCCCACACATACATACAGTGATCCTCCATACACACATTGCCCCACACATACATACAGTGCTCCCCATACACACACTGCCACCCATACACACATTGCAGCTCCATACACACACAGCCCCCATACACACATTGCACCCCCATACACACACTGCCCCACACATACATACAGTGCTCCCCCATACACACACTGCCCAACACATACATACAGTGCTCCCCATACACACACTGCCCCCCATACACACACTGCCCCACACACACATACAGTGCCCCCCATACACACACTGCCCCAAACACACATACACTGCCCCCCCATACACACACTGCCCCACACACACATACAGCGCCCCATACACACACTGCCCCACACACACAGTGCCCCCATACACATGACCCCCCATACACAAATTGCCCCACAGACACATACAGTGCCCCACACACACACTGCTACCCCCATACACACTCTGCCCCACACATACATACAGTGCCCCACACACACTGCTACCCCCCATACACACTCTGCCCCACACATACATACAGTGCCCCACACATACATACAGTGCTCCACATACACACACTGCCATCCATACACACGTACACTGCCCCATACACACATTGCCCCACACATACATACAGTGCCAAACACACTCTTACCCCGCATACACACACTGTCCCACACATACATACAGTGCCCCACACACACATACAGTGCTCCCACACATACATACAGTGCTCCACATACACACACTGCCAAACATACACACGTACTCTGCCCCATACACACATTGCCCCACACATACATACAGTGCCACATACACACACTGCTACCTCCCCATACACACACTGCCCCACACATACATACAGTGCCCCACACATACATACAGTGATCCTCCATACACACATTGCCCCACACATACATACAGTGCTCCCCATACACACACTGCCACCCATACACACATTGCAGCTCCATACACACACAGCCCCCATACACACATTGCACCCCCATACACACACTGCCCCACACATACATACAGTGCTCCCCCATACACACACTGCCCAACACATACATACAGTGCTCCCCATACACACACTGCCCCCCATACACACACTGCCCCACACACACATACAGTGCCCCCCATACACACACTGCCCCAAACACACATACACTGCCCCCCCATACACACACTGCCCCACACACACATACAGCGCCCCATACACACACTGCCCCACACACACAGTGCCCCCATACACACATTGCCCCAAACACATACACTGCAAGCCTCACACACACACTGCAACTCTCACACACACTGCCCCCCCTCACACACACCCACACACTGCAGCTCTCTCACACACACACTGCCCCACACATACACTGCCGCCCACTCGCACTCACACACACACACTGCACCTTTCACACACACATCACCCCTCACACATACCAGTGCTCCTATTCCCTATATCCCAGGTAAGTTGTCAAACTGTTCTTAAATGGTTTGACTACTTACTCTCGGATGGGATCCTGGCACTACTGGCACCATAACTACTACACTGAGCTGTAGTGGTTATTGTGCCTGGATTATTTCTTTAAATAATCTACAAGTGCCCCTCCCATGATCAGGCTCTGGATCCGCCACTGAGTAGGACCTGCCAAAGATGGGGTACATTGACGTTGTAGCAGGCTTATGCAATGTATGATCATATAATGTAACTAAACCCCATTATTTTTGTCTAGATTAGGTATTTTTAAAAAACTAATAAAATCTGTCAACATTGAAGTTGCTGTTTAGTGGATAAGTGAGTGCGCTGGATCTTGTGTATTGCATAAATTGGCTCCTAGAAGCACCTCATTTACGCATGTTCAGGTGAGTGCAGCCCCCTGGTTTCTTAAATAAGGGTTTAGTCTCCCTGCGAGTATTTTGGCTAAGATTTTGCTGCCGTGGTTGATTAGGGAGATGGGTCGGTACAACTCAGGTAAAGTGTTATCTGTTCCTGGTATAGGGATTAGAGCTATATTGGCACAATTCATGTACCCATCAGGTGAACTTCCAGTCATGATATCACGAAAAAGTGTTTCTAGATGTAGGGTCAATTAATCTCAAAATATTTTAAAATAGCCCCCTTCGAATCCATCCGGACCCAGGGCCCTGTTGCTTTTTAGTGTCGATATAGCTGCATTTATGTCGTCGCTGGAGATAGGGGCTACCAATACTTTGATGGCTTTCGTGTATAATTTGGGTGAGTTCACGTGAGTAAGGAACTCTTTTATGGTCAGAGGCTGATTGACTTCTGGGGTGTTATCTGTGGGAGAGTGGTTATATAAGGTTTTGAAAAAGGTTGTAAATACCTGAGCTATATCGTTTGGGGAGGGTTTTAGTGTACTGTCCGGTGCTTTGATAGACGTGATGTGAGGATAATGGGGTCTAGGCCTCAGGGTACAGGCCAGCAATCCATTTTGTTGGATTTTTTCCTAGTAAGTTCTTCTTTGACAAGACGCTCCTTCATGGAAGAGCGTAGGATTTGGAGCTGTGTCAGGATCTGCTGGGTTGGAGTGTTTTTTTGTTTTTATTCCGCTTCACGTGAGTCTAGTAGATTAGTGAGCAATTGAGTTTTTTGTTGCTATCTTGATAAGCGAACCACTTATCACAGCTTTGTGCGCAGCCCATTACAGGTGCCATAGGGATATCTGGTGTCAGATCTTCCGCAAAATACATGGTAATCTGTTTGCGAATGGTGTCTACTACATTTGGGTCTTTTAGTAAGGAGGTGTTCAACCTACAGGTCCACGGTGAGGGTGTGTGTAGTCCACTAAGGTATTTGGCTATGTCCACATGGTCGGACCACGTTATAGATCCAACTTCTGTTTTCGTAACTTTTGAGAATCCTGGGTGGCTTGTTAGAAAAAGGTCAATGTGCGAGTGTCATGGGGGGAGGAATAAAAAGTGAAATCTTTGCAGTCAGGATGTTGTGCCCTCCACGCACACAGGAGCCCTGTCCAGATGAAGCAATGTAAATGTTTATCTTGTCCGTCCATACCACGAGACGGCGAAATTCCAGGGCATGTGCTCCTGTCAGCAGCTGGGGACGAGACAATGTTGAAGTCGCCTCCAAGTAGAATGATGCCAGAGGACAGAGTCGATAATGTCAGAAAAACGGTCCCAAAAATCGGGTGTGGGGGTGTGTATATATTGAGAAGGTGTATAGTTTGTGAGTGTAGTCGACCAGTGGCTAGTGTGTACCTACCATTTGGTTCTGAACTGTGTGGGAGATTAAGATTGGACATTTTCTGGGAATCAAGATAGCCACTCCACTACGTTTGCGGTAGGCTCTAGCTTTAATGGCCACAGAATATGTATGATCTCGAATGGAAACCTGGTAGATATGTCTCCTGGATAAAAGCTATGTCTGTGTTCGATCGCTTAAATTCCCTGAATAGTGTGCGTCTTTTGTGTGGGGCATTTAGGTACTTCGTATTGAGAGATGAGATCTTCAGAGCCATGCTGGGGTAGTCCAGAGCGCTATAGAGAACATTATCGTGAGATAACGAGGGTTAGTACTAGGTAAGGCATGTATCAAAAAAGTGTCCGGTCTCTCCCCCCTCCGCTCAAAGACGTGAGAATTATAAACATGAAGTATTGGAATGGGATAGGATAGAATGTGCCACACATGGCCGATCAGAGAGAGGGAAAATGTAGAATGAGAAGAGAAAGAGAGTCTAAGGGAAAGAAGAGCAAGAAAAAATGAAGAGTATGAAATACACCATTGCACATAAGTCTAATCTTATACGTTGCCAGGCGTTGGGGGGTGCATGGGCCTCGGCTTCCATAGAATTAATAACCAAATGGAAACAGAGGGCCATGGACCGATTCACTGGGAAGACCCCCCTAAAATTGAACATAACTAGAACATAATATGCAAAATATACAACATACAAAGCCCCAAGTGGACCAAATACAGCGATAAATCTCTACACAGGTCTTACATGGTAAACAGTTCTCACAAACTCTGGTTCAATGAACAAGGTAGAGGGAAAAGAAGGAAGGGGAAGTTGGAAGGGGAGGGGGCGTAATAGCCCTTAATCAGGGGGAGGGTGAAGATTAAAAGGGGAGGGGAGAGCTTGGGATGATTTACTCTGCGTATTTAGGTATTAGTATTAGGTTGTGTGTAGCCTCATTACAGGGTGGAGCAGATAGTGCTCCGTTAGGAGTTATTATTACTATAGGAAACATATTTGGGTAACGTTCATTCCTGTCCATGTGTTGTATCGTGTTTGGTTTGTATATCGGTTTGTATTGCTTTTTCTTTTTTTTTCCTTTTCTAATTTTTTTATATTGTTATTAATATTTTTGTTGTTGTTGTTGTTCCTGTTGTTAGTTTTCTTTAGAATCCTTCTCTTGTTGGTTTTTAAGGTGTAGAATATGGATATTTTCGCTGTTATAGTCCAACTCCGGACTGAACCCTGTACAATGCAGAAATGAAGTGTAATTCCATAGGGTACGTGGAAGGTCAATGTAAGATGTGAATGTGTAGGCAGGACGAGGGGAAAAAGGGTTCTCCGTGGTCCCCAACCACTCTAGACAAAATTACATTGGGATATCAATTCTGCACGGGGAGTGGTAGGGGAGGGGATCAGGGGACAATCATACCAGCCCACGGTGGTCGGGGAGGGAGATATTTGTTGGAAGGTAATGGTCATGTGAGAAGTGATGGGTTTAGTGCAGTTTCTTGTTAGTGGTCAAATTGGTTGCTGTGTAAATCAGGAAGGGTTGAGGGGGAGGAGGGTTTGTTATAATATAGTGGGAAGTATATTAGGTATATTAGGTTCCCGACAATGTCAGAGAGGTTAACCCTCTGGTGGCAGCAGCGTTGTAGTAGAGCACTGTGTACCAGCAGGATCACAGAAAGACATATAACTATATACAACATGCTAATAACTTTGAGAATCATGCAACTTGTGGATAGCAGACTTTGTCGCCCATTGGGCAAGATTTAAAGAGATTATTAATATGGTGGGAAATATCGTCTGCATTTGTACCAATATATTATGTTCCCGACAGGGTCAGGGAGGTTACACTCTCCATTGGCGGCAGTGTCATAGTAGAGTGCTATGTCTCAGTAGGATCACAGAAAAAATATATACCTATATAGAACATGCCAATAATTTGGGGTTAGCATACTTTGTCGCCCATCGGGCAAGATGTGAAAAGGATATTAAGAGTAATCAGCAGTATATATGTCCTTTAGGTCTTTTTCCAAGGTGTGGCTACAATTGGGTCTGGCATGAGCAGGCTTCAGAGTAGGGACAAATTAGGGTTTATGATGGCCTGCGTGGGATGTGGAGAGATAGCTGGGTATAAGTGGGTATGCTAGTCCTGCACGCGTCTAAGTGTGGTAGGTTCTCTCTCCTCAAGAGCTGGGTAAGATTAATTAAAGGGCCCAAGTCCCCATTTCCCACAGTGGGGTAAGTGCCCCAGATTTTAGTGTTTTGTCCCCAATACCTTAATGCCTAACGTAAGGCTATGATGGGTAGGAGATAGAGCAGGAAAGGTGTGTGCGGACATCAGTGAAGAGGGTAGCAACGTGAGCCAGTTGTAGCCTCTGATCATTCGTTAACTGAATACCAATTGCGTGGTAAGGCCGTGGCTGTCTTGGTCCACAGGGCAAGGTTTTCCGGAGCTTTGATTCCCAGGTTCTGGAGAAAGCGTGTTAGATTTGCGCCAGGTAGGAGAATATTTGACCTACCATTCCTGAATATGAGGAGCTTGAATGGATGGCCCCATGTGTAGCGGACGGCATTACCTCTTAGGAGATTGGTGATTGGTTTCCAAATTCTTCGTTTTTGTAAGGTGACTGGGGCGAGATCCTGGAAAGAGGTGAGTTCCCAGCCTTGGTAGGTTACTGGGCCTTCAAGGCTCCGTTTTAGCACTGCCTCCCTGGTCTGGAAATGGCATTCTATTCTCGAGCCAGGTAGGACTTAACCACTGTCAATTCCGTCAGGATGTAAGAGGTGTCAGCAGTTGGGTTGCCCCGTGGCTGGGAGGTCTCTTATACCGCTAGGGATGCAGGTGTGCACGGGCTGGTTTCACCGCCATTTTGTATCTCGGGGCTCGAGAGGCCGCAAACATATCCATAACAGTTGTGCAGGGTTTGTTTTGGAAGGTTTGTCAGGGTTTGTTTTGGAAGGTTTGTGAGGGTTGCGTTTGTCCATGCCGTCTTAGGGTTTAAAAAGTAGGTAAAATGCTGTTAAAAAAAGTGCTGAAATTTGCTTTTGGTCAGGAGGCCAGTGAGGAGTTCTAGACAAACACGTCCAGCTTGCTTCCTGGTCAAGCAACGCCCTCCCCAAGAGTTTTTTTTTTTTTTTACTATTTTTGTTTGTGTTGTGCATTAAAAAATATGACATATTAGCCTGCAATGCCCCAACAGCACTAACAGGTCCAAGATATAACAAGGTCCGCATTGTTAGAATACTGCACTTTGAGCATGTCAGCAGCGGGGTCCACAATCTCCATTTTTCCTGCTTAGTTGACCTCTAGCTGTGCCCATGTGTGCTCAGTGTTTGCTCATGCTTTGCCCTCCGCATGGTCGGCAGATGCGGTCACCACCATTTCAGTCGCGGGATTCCTGCGTTCCAGGAGTTGCCTGTTGACCGACAGTCAGTCGATGCGGGCTTTGAGGTGTGTAGGCGATCCCTGCTGCAGGCGCGTGCAGCTTAGCTTCCAGCTTCTTATAAAAGGCACCTGCCAAAATAGCATCCAGGCGGTTCGGAGAGAGGATGTCCCTTCGTGGTTGTCAGGTTTTACACGTGGCGTTCACCAATTTATGGGCTTAGAGGTATGGAAGCCTGCAGCTTTGCCACCAAACGCATTCAGGTCCGGGGAACCTCCAGGGTGTGGCCCAGGATCGTCCATAGGGGGGGTTGAGGGGCACAAGTTGCATGTAGCGGTTTCCTACCAATGCCTGGTAGGGAATCCGCCTCTCTCCTACAGTCTCGGACAGGTCCTAGGAGCGGCAATTTGTTGCTTGTATTGACCGCAGGATGTGTACCTAGGCCGAGTGGTAGATGATGGTGCCAGCCCAGGGTTAAGAGCCTAAGTTGCAGGTCAGATAAGATTATTCATGAATGTGTTAGGAGCTCCATGAATGTGCATCCAAGCGCCATGATTGTCAGGCCCCGCCCTCAACCTAGGAGTTTTTTAAGGTAAAGAAGAGGAATATTCTGCAATGGCCGGGTCAATCATCTGATCTCACTCCATGCATTTTCGAGCATGCATTTCACTTGCTGAAGACAAAACGTAAGGCAGAAAGACAAAACATAAGGCAGAAAGACCCACAAACAAAACAACAACGGAAGACAGCTGCAGTAAAGGCTTGGTAAGAGTATCATAAAGGGGAAAAACCCGGCATTTGGTGATGTCCATGTATTCCAGACTTGCCTGCAAAGGATTCTTGACAAAGTATTAAAAAATGGCATTTTATTTATGAATGTGTTAATTTGTCCAATTACATTTGAGCTCCTGAAAAAATAGGACTATGTATGAAAATTGTGGCAATTCCTAAACGTTTCATACAATATATTTCTTCAACCACTTGAATTAATGTTGAAAGTCTGCACTTTAACTGCATCTCGGTTGTTTCATTTCAAATCCATTGTGGTGGCGTACAGAGCCAAAATTAATAAAATTGTGTCAGTGTCTAAATATTTCTGGACTTAACTGGATATATTGGTGAGTGCATTGAGAAAACTGGCAGCATGGTGGGTAAACCCAGCCCTGCTCCCAAGTGTCCCTATGTAGGAGGGACAGTCCTTATCTTGGGACCAAATCCCTCTGTTCCTCTTTTCTATCATTATGTCCCTCTTTTCTACGTCCGATCTCCATATTGTTGGTGTGTCTGATTGTATAACAGAGCTCCACAGCACTAATACTTCCAGTATTGTGTATTTAACCCCTTAAGGACGGCAGGTCAAAGGGGTTCAAAATTGGCGTTCAAATTTGTTTTTTGCATTTTTCACACACAAACAAATATTAACGCTAACTTTGGCCAGTGTTTGTGTCTAAGTGGCTACTAAAAAGACTGGACATACCCCATTTGCAATACCTTGGGTTGTCTACTATTGCAAATGGTATGCCATCCTGGGGGTAATTCTCATTTCTGGGCTACCATACGGGCTCAAAGGCAACATAACCAATCTGGTGAATTTCAATGTGAAAAAACTGAAAAATAACACGCTATATTTGACCCTTTAACTTCCCAAAACACCATAAAACCTGTATATAAGGGGTATTGTTTTATACGTGAGACATTGCTGAATACAAATATGTGTATTTTATTGCAGTAAAAGCAAACAGTATTATGACATTCACAGTTAAAATGTCACGTAGAACTAAAAAAATACCAATTTCCAAATTTCTCACTTTTTTATATTTTATTCATATTAAATTATCTTTCATAGTTAAATATTTGATGTTAAATGAAAGCCATATTTCTCCTGAATAAAATGATGATATATAATAAGTGTGGGTGCACGTAAGATACATTGTTCTTGTCCTAGATTACATTTTAGTAATGAAAACGATGCAAGGATTCGCACATGCCTTGGACGTGACAACAGACATAATTAGCTTCCCTTTGCAGTCGCTTTCTCTCTCCATCCTCTATAAATTAGATAGCTTTTTTTAAAAGTTTTTATTCTTATTCTTATTTTATTATTTATATAGCGCCATCAGACTCCGTAGCGCTGTACAATGAGTGGACTAACAGACATGTAATTGTAACCAGACAACTGGACGTACAGGAACAGAGGGGTGGATAGCCCTGCTTCATGAGCTCACATTCTAGAGGGAGTGGGGTATAGTGACACAAAGGGTAAAAGTAGGGGTACAAAGTAGGTTGTTAGAAAAGTATTAATTGAGGGCTTAGTAGGTAATTTTTGACAGTTGCAGGGGAGGAGTCATGGAGGGTTTAATTGATATGCTTTCTTGAAGAAGTGAGTTTTCAATGATTTTTTGAATGAGTGGAGACTGAGTGAAAGTCTAACAGAGAAGGGAAGGGTGTTCCACAGAAGAGGTGCAGCCCTGGAGAAATCTTGGAGGCGAGCGTTAGAGGTGGGAGTACGGACAGAGGATATACGTAGGTCTTTGGCAGAGCGTAAGGGCCTCGACGGGACATACTTGTGTATTAGGGAGGATGGGTAGGTTGGAGCAGCATTATGTAGGGACTTGTAAGCAAGCACCAGAACTTTTAAATTGAGCCCTATATCTAACTGGAAGCCAATACAGGGACTGACAGAGCGGGGAGGCGTGAGAGGTGCGGGCGGACAGGAAAATGAGCCTCGCCGCTGCATTCATTATAGATTGCAGCGGTGCAATCTGGGAACACGTAAGACCACTGAGCAGGGGATTGCAAAAGTCAAGGCGAGAGAGAACAAGAGCATGGACCAGCACCTTAGCCGCATCTGGGGTTAAATAGGGGCTGATGCGTGGGAAGCGACAGGATTTGACGATTGATTGGACATGAGGGGTGAAGGAGAGGTTGGAGTAAAAAATAACACCCAGGCAGCGAGCCTGCGAGGTAGAGGTGATGGTAGCACCGTTGACTTGGAGGGAGACAGACAAAGGGGTAGTAACACTTGAGGGAGTAAAGACCATAAATTCTGTTTTGGACAGGTTGAGTTTAAGGAAGTGAGCAGCCATCCAGTTGGAAATCGAAGAGAGGCAGTCAGAGACACTAGTCAAGATGGGCGGAGCGAGATCAGGAGAGGACAGGTAGATTTGCGTGTCATACGCATAGAAATGATAACGGAAGCCAAATCCCCTCCCTTGTCAGTTTAGAGCTTGCTCATGTTCCATGAGCCGGGAAAATGGTCCAATGATATCAAATGCGTCTTTTTGACATCAGTGCCAGGCTAAACTCCTAGCTCACAAGTCAGTTTTAAAGTATTTCTCTCCCTTTTTTTAGGAGGAGGATCCATGAATGCCCAAAAGGGCACTGCAAATCCAAAAAAATAGGTTTTAACAAAGAATAATACAACTAATAATAAAACTGCTTTTCCAGAGAAGTATTGCTGCTAACTTGTTAATCTCCCAAGGTAATATTACAATAGACGCACCCACACTGGGATATTTTAGTTTACCCATATAGTTTAATGTCCATATAGTAGTGTAACCAAAGCCCTCTATTTTTGAGACAACTTAATTTTAAGTTGGCTTGGAAGATTTGCTAATGTGCATATTTGTCTGTTATTTATTTATTGAACTTGTAATTTTAATTTAAAAAATAAAGAAAAAAAAAGTGATAATTTTTTAGACTGTAAAAGCCACAAGTCTGTCATTTCTGTTATCTTTTAAAACAGCTTAAAGTAAAAAAACCAAATCAAAACGACGAACACATAGATTAGCTGTGAAAAGTGGAACTGACACTTTTGTGGAAATTGCACCACTGAATACAACACTGAATATATATTTTATCATTTTGTTTACCTTTTTCATGTCATGCTCAGTTTTATTTTTACATGTATATTAACTCCCGAATAAGAGCGTGCTCTGCCATCCTACAAAAGGATGGCTCTAACGCCTTAGGGCAGCATAACACGTCCTAACAATCGGAAATAAATAAATTATAGTTGAACAGACATATAGCTCATATTGGAGGTTTTGTTTTAGTCAAAACTTGTACAAAACCTTGCCTCTGTCCTTAAAGGGATACTATAGTCACCAGAAAAAACTACAGCTTAATGTAGTTGTTCTGGTGAGTATAATGCTCCCTTCAGGCATTCTCATGTAAACACTGCCTTTTCAGAGAAATGGCAGTGTTTACATGAGAATGCTTGAAGGGAGCATTATACTCACCAGAACAACTACATTAAGCTGTATTTTTTTCTGGTGACTATAGAGAAAAGGCAGTGTTTACATTGCCCCTAGGGACACCTCCAAGTGGCCACTCCTCAGATGGCCACTAGAGGGGCTTCCTGGCTCAGGGTTGCACAGTAGGCAGCCCTGCCGTTCAGGCAGTGCTGGAAATAAGGTGAGTTTTATACTTTTATAGGGGCGCAAGCCACCTAAATGGTGGTTTTAACACTATAGGGTCAGGAATACATGTTTGTGTTCCTGACCATATAGTGATCCTTTAAGCGATTAATGATTCAACAAATTACATCACAATCCAGTTTAGTCCATGCAAAGCCAGGACAAACATCGCAAATGAATACAGTCTGTTTAATTTAGAATTTCTTATCTCTTGCTCTGTTAGTAGCCTTCTAGACAAAAAAAGGGTTTCAAGGATCAGCGCTGGGTGGTCTAAAGGAAAAGAAAGAGAAAGAAAGCTGCAACCTATGGGTATGAGGTTCCCTCTAATGTCCTCAAGGAAGAATGTGGCAAAAACAGAATACCGTATATACTCGAGTATAAGCCGAGTTTTTCAGCCCATTTTTTGGGCTGAAAAACCCCAACTCGGCTTATACTCGAGTCAAGGTCTGTATTATGGCAATTTGCATTGCCATAATACAGACCGGGGGAGAGGGGGGCTGGCAGAGCTGTACTTACCTGTTCTGCAGCTCCTGTCAGCTCTCTCCTCCTCCGCGCCGTCCGTTCAGCACCTCGGTCAGCTCCCAGTGTAAGTCTCGCGAGAGCCGCGAGTCGCGAGACTTACAGTGTGAGCTGACAGAGGGAGCTGCACGGACGGCGCAGAGGAGGAGAGAGCTGACAGGAGCTGCAGAACAGGTAAGTACAGCTCTGCCAGCCCCCCTCTCCCCCCCACTGAACTGCCACTGGACCACCAGGGAAGGAGAGCCCCCCTCCCTGCCATGTATCAAGCAGGGAGGGGGGACGAAAAATAAATAAAATAAGAAATAATAATAAAAAAAAATAATAATAATAAAAAAAAGGGGGTATAAGGACCACTGTGGGAGGGGGGGGGGGGTATAAGGACCACTATGGGAGGGAGGGGGTGGGATAAGGACCACTATGGGAGGGAGGGGGGTATAAGGACCGCTATGGGAGGGAGGGGGGGGATAAGGACCACTATTGGAGGGAGGGGGTGGGATAAGGACCACTATGGGAGGGAGGGGGGTATAAGGACCGCTATGGGAGGGAGGGTGGGGATAAGGACCACTATGGGAGGGAGGGGGGGGGATAAGGACCACTAAGGGAGGGAGGGGGGGGATAAGGACCACTATGGGAGGGAAGGGGGGGATAAGGACCACTATGGGAGGGAGGGGGGGGATAAGGACCACTATGGGAGGGAGGGGGGGGGATAAGGACCACTATTCCACTATGGAAGGGAGGGGGGGATAAGGACCACTATCGGAGGGAGGGGGGTGGGATAAGGACCACTATGGGAGGGAGGGGGGGAGAAAAGGAACACTATGGGAGGGAGGGGGGGATAAGGACCACTATGGGAGGAAGGGAGGGGGGGATAAGGACCACTATGGGAGGGAGGGGGATAAGGACCACTATGGGAGGGAGGGGGGGGATAAGGACCACTAGGGGAGGGAGGGGGGATAAGGACCACTAGGGGAGGGGAGGGGGAAGTAAGGACCACTAGGGGAGGGGAGGGGGAAGTAAGGACCACTAGGGGAGGGGTGAGTCAGGACCACTGGGGGAGGGGGGTGAAGGAACACGGGGGTGGGGAGGTAAGGACCACTGAGGGAGGAGGAGGGGAGGTCAGGACATATGGGGGGGCAAATATCCTTGCACCGGCCCTGCACACACTGCATTCATACACTGCATTCATACACACACTGCATTCATACACACACTGCACTCATACACACACACTGCACTCACACACACTGCATTCATACACACACACACTGCATTCATACACACACACACTGCACTCATACACACGCTGCACTCATACACACGCACGCTGCACTCATACACACACTGCACTCATACACACACGCTGCACTCATACACACACGCTGCACTCATACACACACACGCTGCACTCATACGCACACACTGCATTCATTATACACACACTGTAAATAAATATTCAATTAATATATTTTTTTTAGGATCTAATTTTATTTAGAAATTTACCAGTAGCTGCTGCATTTCCCACCCTAGTCTTATACTCGAGTCAATAAGTTTTCCCAGTTTTTGGGGGGAAAATTAGGGGCCTCGGCTTATATTCGGGTCGGCTTATACTCGAGTATATACGGTAATAGGTCGCGCTATACTAAAATAATCCAATAAAAAGAGAAATAAATATGTAGTTTACTCTCATATATATACACATAGAATAAAATAAATATAAATGTGTGCGTAATAGTCCCAATATATAGTGGATTCCAATAGGCTGATGGAGACTTGATACTGTAGTAGATGGAAGGCTGAGTCTTCTATGGTGTAGGTAGTCTTGACTCAATGATGATCATGTAAATAAAAAGACAAATAGACTCCAATAGTGCAGGCTGTATAGACCAGGGGTCTGCAACCTTTAAGACAAAAAGAGCCACTTGGACCAGTTTCCGAAGAAAAAAAAAAAACTGGGAGCCGCAAAACCATTGCGACATTTAAAACAATTTTTCTTTTCTTGCCTTTATCCATGGCTGGCCTACCGGGGGTCCAAAACAGGGGCGTAATTAGAAATCAGAGGGCCCCATAGCAAAATCAATGCCCCAAAATGCCATAGAAAATTAATCAGGGCCCCAGTCTACTATAAATCATAATCAGTGCCTGATGTAAATAATAATTAATAATGAGGGCCCAATGTCATCCTCGTCATTATAAAAAGAACTTTTTTTGTCACTTTTTTTTCCTTCTGATTGCTTAAAAAGATGACAACAAAGTATTAGTAACCCAGCTACTAAGGATTATGGCTGCGCTATGCTCAGTTACCCTTTATGTATTATGGTCACAATTGTCCACAAAAGCTGGTTATGCGTAACACATTTCATTTCATTATTATGACTGATCATACAGTTTACTACAGCAGATTTCAAGTAGTATCTATTAACAAGTATTAACATGCCTCCTAACATTTCAAATGGACAAAGGAATACTTGAAGAACAATATATCTTATTTATACAGACCGATTTCTAACCACATTTATTGTAGTTTAAAGACACATTACTGGGAGTATTATTACTGGGAAGCTCTGTTATACACTCAGACACATTACTGGGAGTATTATTGCTGTGGAACTCTGTTATACACTCAGACACATTACTGGCAGTATTATTGCTGTGGAGCTCTGTTATAAACTCAGGCACATTACTGGGAGTATTATTGCTGTGGAGCTCTGTTATACACTCAGACACATTACTGGGAGTATTATTGCGGTGGAGCTCCGTTATACACTCAGACACATTACTGGGAGTATTATTGCCGTGGAGCTCTGTTATACACTCAGACACATTACTGGGAGTGTTATTGCTGTGGAGCTCTGTTATACACCCAGACACATTACTAGGAGTATTATTGCTGTGGAGCTCTGTTATACACCCAGACACATTACTAGGAGTATTATTGCTGTGGAGCTCTGTTATACACTCAGACACATTACTGGGAGTATTATTGCGGTGGAGCTCCGTTATACACTCAGACACATTACTGGGAGTATTATTGCTATGGAGCTCTGTTATACACTCAGACACATTACTGGGAGTATTATTGCGGTGGAGCTCTGTTATAAACTCAGGCACATTACTGGGAGTATTATTGCTATGGAGCTCTGTTATACACTCAGACACATTACTGGGAGTATTATTGCTATGGAGCTCTGTTATACACTCAGACACATTACTGGCAGTATTATTGCTGTGGAGCTCTGTTATAAACTCAGGCACATTACTGGGAGTATTATTACTGTGGAGCTCTGTTACAAACTCGGACACATTACTGGGAGTATTATTGCGGTGGAGCTCTGTTATACACTCAGACACATTTATTGTAGTTTAAAGACATACTACTGTCAGTATTATTTTGGTGGAGCTCTGCTGTAGACTCACCAACAAAATGGAGCTCCTAGAAAAGAGGGGCAATGATGATAGAAATGAGTGACAAAGGAATTTGGGAAATAGGGACTTCTCCTCCTAAATAGGAATACTTGGGATTTATGTTTTATTATATGATATAAATTACACTTTAACAAAAAAAAAAAAAAAAAATACATTGTACACTAGTGGCACATTAAATTGGATAAAAATGTCTTTAAGTTCTGTCTGTGTAAGTGTGTGGGCCGGGCTCCCCCCCCTCCCCCCCTGAGGCATCACTTCACTTACCTCACACTGGTGCCTGGCACGCTGCTGCTGCTGCTGCTGCTGCTGCTGCTGCTGACGGGAGTCTGGACGGATGTCATCTTCCTCCTCGCAGTCGTAGACCTGCATGCGCGCCGCTGCCCTCCGATCTGACAGCGGGCGGGAAGGAGACGTCAGGACGGTGCGTAACTACAGCGCCCGCCACAGTGGGGAGTGTCAGGGCGCACAATGCGCCTCCTCCCCTCCCTAGTATCCGCCCCAGAGCCGCGGCAAAGGTTCAAAAGAGCCACATGCGGCTCCGGAGCCGCGGGTTGCCGACCCCTGGTATAGACGTAGATAAAATAGAGTGGATGTAGGGGGAGGTATTTCACTCACCTATGCAGGAGCATATACTAGCTCGAGTGTAATCAGCGTTCAGTGGCGTTTTACCCCCCCACTGGCGGGACATAGATGTAAGTAGTTCCTCGAAGTAAAAGAGAGATAAAATATAGTGCTCACTGTATAAAAAAATATATAAAATAAAGTAGCTGTAGGGGAGGTATATTACTCACCTATGCAAGAGCATATACTTGCTCAAGTGTAATCAGCATTCAGTGGCGTTTTACCCCCCATCTTGGCATATTTTATATATATATTTTATTTGTACTAATAAAGGAATATTGGCTTTTTCACCATACATTTGCCATATACCTTTTATTCTATTTTTTACCTTTAATTTAAAAAAAAAATTTTTTTTAAATTATACGTTATACGTCAACCTGGTTATACGTCATTTTGGAGCCGACAATTGTTCAAAGAATCCTAGGTGGGGATCAAACCACCCACGCCATCAAAGTGAGCAGTATATCTTGCTCATTTAAATGTGAGTACGTCCTTTACTTTTAAGTTTTATTTTTATTCTATATACAGTGAGCACTATATTTTATCTCTCTTTTACTTTGAGGAACTACTTACACCTATGTCCCGCCAGTGGGGGGTAAAACGCCACTGAACGCTGATTACACTCGAGCTAGTATATGCTCCTGCATAGGTGAGTGAAATACCTCCCCCTACATCCACTCTATTTTATCTACGTCTATACAGCCTGCACTATTGGAGTCTATTTGTCTTTTTATTTACATGATCATCATTGAGTCAAGACTACCTACACCATAGAAGACTCAGCCTTCCATCTACTACAGTATCAAGTCTCCATCAGCCTATTGGAGTAGACTTCTAGAACCTGCAGCCCCCTGTGTGTGATTAAAGTTAGATTGACAGAAATCAAGCAAGTTAACATCTGATTAAAACATTTTTTCTCTCATGCAGGTTGTGTTAGTCACAGCCCAGGGGGGTTGTGGCTAGGGCTGCATAAACAGAAACTAATGCGTTTTAACTCCTAAATGGCAAGGATACTGCAGGGCCATGATCGATATACTAAAACTGCTTCATTGAGCTAAATATGTTTTGGTGCCGATGGTGTCCCTTTAACCCCTTAAGGACCAAACTTCTGGAATAAAAGGGAATCATGACATGCAACACATGTCATGTGTCCTTAAGGGGTTAAGCAAATGGAACTCAGACACTGGTTTATTTCTCCAGCAGAAAGTAATGTTTATTGCACAAAAAAATATTAAAACACTAAATAGCAAGGAGGGCTACAATAAAGAGTGAGCTAGAATTTAAAGGGACACTCCACTGTCCAAATCCAAAAAAAAATAAAATTATGTTTAGTAGATATACCCCAAATTACAACTGCATTCATTTAAGTATGCATTTTTTTTAAATTGAGGTACATCTAAAAACAGTTTGCAAAACCCACAGTTCTTAAAATGTGCAGCCTTTGTGATCCTTTTTTTTTTTTTAGAATGGATGTTATCTTTCTGCATGCATATTACCCTATTTGCTACTGGCTAATATCCTGTTAATTTGTCAGTATCTATGAATGTTTCACTGATAACAAATAAAAAATAAAGAAAATTCCAATAAATGAATAAATAAACCTGCCGTTCTCTTGTCTGCTGCCTTTGCAAGTCTTCCCCTTCGTTCCCAGCCCAGACGTTGGTGCCATGAATAGCCCCAGTGTTGTTGTACATTAAGATGTCAAATAGTTCTAACACATTTTGACAACTTACCCGAGTCTTGCCGTGTGCGGCTCTTCTTCATCAGAAGACGCTAGATGAAATCAAAACAGGGCTGATGCTGGGCTGCAGTCATTGGCTGAGAGCCAATTGGTTATGGACCGGTTCTGTTCTAAAGTGATATCTGGATTATCCTGCTTTAGAAAACTGGATGTGACACAGGCACCCGGTGGGACTCGAGTAATTTGTCAAACCAAAGCTAAAGTCAGTTTTAGATATAACTGTGAGACAGTGCCTGGTACCATAACCACTACATCAGTTTATAGTTGTTATGGTTTATTCTACCTTTAGTATATGGCAGGATTCTTCAGCCATATACGTATAACCTTGGCAGTGTTTCAAAACCAACAGTTAGTCTCTATGGTTTTCCCTGCTTCTCTCCCTGCACAGAAAAATATACTGACACCTGACTCAAGGTGTAGGTATATTCTGTCATATCTTCTATTTAGTCTGTAGGGATGAATCGTTCTCATTTGTTGATTTTCTTTTAATAAACGATTAAATGATTATTATATTAAAAAAAAGTTTTGAGGTGACGATTGTCCTTTACATGTTTGCAAAAGAACATTACTAAAGAAGTAGAGACAGAGGACTCATGATAAAATGGTTCGATAAAATTACACTGGGACTGGGCCAGGACCCTCCTGGCACAATAACCACTACTGTGGGCTCTAATGGTTATGGTGCTTGGAGGGATCCTAATGTAAGAAAGCATTCTGTATTTTTACAACTGAAACAACGTATGCATGCTCTGTCCAATCCAATGTCCACATAGGTTGGATGCTCAGTGGAAGAACTATGACATTTCCAATTCACAGTAAAACAAACCCACAAATCACATACAGTATAGCTTGCTTGGGTCATACAGAAAAACATTTGCTTCATGGTGTACTACAGTGGTTATTGCATGGCTAGGCTCAGTACAAAATATGGCAGCAGGGGTGGCGGTAATCGGTGCCTGGTGGGACACAGCTACGTTGCCAACTATTCTTCAACGGCTTGACTACTTACTCTGGGAGGGCGCCAGAGCGCTTATAGAACCATAACTACTACAGCAGCCAGTAGTGTTTACAATGCTTTATATGTTACATGTACCTTTGATTGGAACCAGATTAAGTGTCCCCATTCTGCAGGTAACAAACTGTTGACTGTTAAATGCTCCCTCTAGCAAATGGAATGCCTTTTACAGTGGAAAGTGTCTAAAGAAGTTTTTTGTTTGTTGCAATGTTTCAAAAATATTTATGATATTAAACATTCACTGAGTCACTGAGCTAATTTTTTTTAATTAAAGTATTGCTGGACAGACTTCTGCCCTGCACATAACTGTTTAAAAGCCACTTATGTACATAAATAATGTAAAGCACTCATGGGAGGGGGCACAGGGCAGGGTGTAAGCACACATGGAGGGTAGAGGGAGCATTCACAGGGCAGGGTGTAAGCACACATGGGGGCACAGGGAGCATTCACAGGGCAGGGTGTAAGCACACATGGGGGCACAGGGAGCATTCACATGGCAGGGTGGAAGCACAGATGGAGGGCACAGGAAGCATTCACATGGCAGGGTGTAAGCACAGATGGAGGGCACAGGAAGCATTCCCATGGCAGGGTGGAAGCACAGATGGAGGGCACAGGAAGCATTCACATGGCAGGGTGGAAGCACAGATGGGGGCACAGGCAGCTCAGCAGGCTGCCCACAGATCACAGGGAGCAGGCTGGCTGTACAGTAATTGGGAGCAGGCTGAATGACTGACATACAGTAATTGGGAGCAGGCTGGCTGTACAGGAAGGCAGACCCTGGATCCGGAGGTGTGACAGGAAAACACAAAACACGGAGCAGGAGGAAAGAGAAAGCAAGAGGATCAGATTGACACAACGGGCTGGAGAGAGGAGGAGACTCTGTACTGGGATCTATTTATCGTCACACAGCCCCTGGGCAGCCGGCGGGCAGGTAATGAATGACTGGGGAACGGCTGATAGGTGGGGGGAACAGGCTGACAGGTATAGGGGAGCAGGCTGGCAGGAGCTGGGGAACAGGCTGGAAGGTATAGGGGAGCCGGCTAACTGGAGCTGGGGAGCATGGTGACAGGTGTTGGGGGAGCAGGCTGCCAGGGAAAAGGGAGAGCGGGCAGGCAGGGATAGGGGAAAGCAGGCTGTCAGGAGCAGGGGGAAGGGGGGGGGGGGGGGGGGGGTGGGAAAAGGCTGACAGGTGTTGGGGGGGAGCAGGCTGACAGGTGTTGGGGGTAGCAGGCTGACAGGTGTTGGGGGTAGCAGGCTGACAGTTGTTGGGGGTAGCAGGCTGTCAGGTGTTGGGGGGAGCAGGCTGGTGGGTGTTGGGGGGAGCAGGCTGGTGGGTGTTGGGGTGAGCAGGCTGACAGGTGTTGGGGGGGAGCAGGCTGACAACTAACAGGGGAGTAGCTTTGTGTAAAGTTAGAAAACGACTGACACAATGGTCTTGTAGAGCAATATTGTATATAGATCTGACCCAAATATTGGTTGGAGATATACAGAGATATTGGCAAGGCAGGAGATGCTGTGTGTCAGGTTGGGGAGCATGGTGGGAGATGCTGTGGGTCAGGTTGGGGAGCATGGTGGGAGATGCTGTGGGTCAGGTTGGGGAGCATAGCGGGAGATGCTGTGGGTCAGGTTGGGGAGCATGGTGGGAGATGCTGTGTGTCAGGTTGGGGAGCATGATGAGAGATGTGGGTCAGATTGGAGAGCATGACGGGAGATGCTGTGGTCAAGTTGGGGAGCATTAGGGGAGATGATGTGGTTCAGGTTGGGGAGCATGGCGGGAGATGCTTTGGTTCAGGTTGGAGAGCATGGTGGGAGATGTTGTGGTTAGGTTGGGGAGCATGACGGGAGACGTGGGTTTAGATTGGGGAGCATGGCCGGAGATGCTGTGGTCAGGTTGGGGAGCATGGCGGGAGATGTGGGTCAGATCAGGGAGCACGGCAGGAGAAGCTGTGATTCAGGTTGGGGAGCATGGCGGGAGATGATGTGGGTCAGGTTGGGTTGCATGGTGGGAGATGTCGGTCAGGTTGGGGAGCATGGCGGGAGATGCTGTGGGTCTGGTTGGGGAGCATGGCAGGAGATGATGTGGTCAGGTTGGGGAGCATGGTGGGAGATGATGTGGTCAGGTTGGGGAGCATGACGAGAGACGTGGGTTTAGATTGGGGAGCATGGTGGGAGATGCTGTGGTCAGGTTGGGGAGCATGACGGGAGATGTGGGTCAGATCGGGGAGCACGGCAGGAGAAGCTGTGATTCAGGTTGGGGAGCATGGCGGGAGATGATGTGGGTCAGGTTGGGGAGCATGGTGGGAGATGCTCTGGTTTGGAGAGCATGGCGGGAGATGCTGTTGGTCAGTTTGGGTTGCATGGTGGGAGATGTCGGTCAGGTTGGGGAGCATGGTGGGAGATGCTGTGGGTCTGGTTGGGGAGCATGGCAGGAGATGATGTGGTCAGGTTGGGGAGCATGGTGGAAGATGATGTGGTCAGGTTGGGGAGCATGACGAGAGACGTGGGTTTAGATTGGGGAGCATGGTGGGAGATGCTGTGGGTCAGGTTGGGGAGCATGGCGGGAGATGTGGGTCAGATTGGGGAGCATGGCGGGAGATGCTGTGATTCAGTTTGGGGAGCATGGCGGAAGATGATGTGGTCAGGTTGGGGAGCATGGTGGGAGATGATGTGGTCAGGTTGGGAGCATGACGGGAGACGTGGGTTTAGATTGGGGAGCATGGTGGGAGATGCTGTGGGTCAGGTTGGGGAGCATGACGAGAGATGTGGGTCAGATTGGGGAGCATGGCGGTAGATGCTGTGGTCAGCTTGGGGAGCATGGCGGGAGATGATGTGGGTCAGGTTGGGGAGCATGGTGGGATATGCTCTGGTTCAGGTTGGAGAGCATGGTGGGAGATGTTGGGGAGCATGGTGGGAGATGCTGTGGTTCTGGTTGGGGAGCATGGTGGGAGATGTCTGTCAGGTTGGGGAGCATGGCGGGAGATGCTGTGGGTCTGGTTGGGGAGCATGGTGGGAGAAGTTGTCAGTTAGGTTGGGGAGCATGGTGGGAGATGCTGTGGGTCACGTTGGGGAGCATGACGGGAGACGTGGGTCAGATTGGGGAGCATGGCGGGAGATGCTGTGGTTCAGGGTGGGGAGCATGGCGGGAGATGCTGTGGTCAGGTTGGGGAGCATGGCGGGAGATGATGTGGTCAGGGTGGGGAGCATGGTGGGAGATGCTGTGGTCAGGTTGGGAAGCATGGCGGGAGATGTGGGTCAGATTGGGGAGCATGGCGGGAGATGATGTGGTCAGGTTGGGGAGCATGGCGGGAGATGTGGGTCAGATTGTGGAGCATGGTGTGAGAAGTTGTCGGTCAGGTTGGGGAGCATGGTGGGAGATGATGTGGGTCAGGTTGGGGAGCATGGCGGGAGATGATGTGGTTCAGGTTGGGGAGCATGGTGGGAGATGATGTGGGTCAGGTTAGGGAGAATAGTGGGAGGTGATGAAGTGGTCAGGTTGGGGAGCATGGCAGGAGATGCTGTGGGTCATGTTTGGGAGTATGGCGAGAGATGTTGTGGTCAGGGTGGGGAGCATGGCGGGAGATGCTGTGGTCAGGTTGGGGAGCATGGCGGCAGAAGTGGATCAGATTGGGGAGCATGGCGGGAGATGCTGTGGTTCAGGTTGGGGAGCATGGCGAGAGATGTGGGTCAGATTGTGGAGCATGGCAGGAGATGTGGGTCAGATTGTGGAGCATGGTGTGAGAAGTTGTCGGTCAGGTTGGGGAGCATGGCGGGAGATGATGTGGGTCAGGTTGGGGAGCATGGCGGTAGATGATGTGGTTCAGGTTGGGGAGCATGGCGGTAGATGATGTGGTTCAGGTTGGGGAGCATGGCGGTAGATGATGTGGTTCAGGTTGGGGAGCATGGCGGGAGATGATGTGGGTCAGGTTAGGGAGAATAGTGGGAAATTATGATGTGGTCAGGTTGGGGAGCATGGCAGGAGATGCTGTGGGTCATGTTTGGGAATATGGTGGAAGATGATGTGGTCAGGTTGGGAAGCAGACGGAGAGATGCAGGGCATTGCTGTGGTGCAGACAGGCTTTTCAGTGCAGGGGTGCAGGCAGGCTGAGCAGAGCTGGGTGCAGGCATGTTGGGCAGTGCTGGGGTACAAGAGATGGGGTTCAATCAGGCTGGGAGGTCCTGGGGAGAAGACAGACTGGGTAGTGCTGAGTAGCAGGCAGGCTCACAGATGCTAGGAGAAGGCGGACAGGAGGAGGGAGGTGTATAAGATGTGAAGGTCACCTAGAGACAGAGGAGGGAACGTCAATAGAAGAGCATCTGGTTGCATTGTGTTACTATGTTTTGTTAAGTAGGTCTGCATATTATTAAGATGTGTTTTCTGTACGCTGCTCTGCATTTCATTAAGCTGTGCTCCTTCTCGTGCTGCCCCCCCCCTAACCCCGTACCACACTGTGTTATTTTTACACCGTTCTGCATTTTATTTCAATGCTTACCACATTAACAAATTCATACATCTCCCATAAGGACTGCAAGCCCAGCCCAAAGAGCTTACAAGCCATTAACGTACACAGCGGTAGCAGCAGATATATAACCATTGTGTCTTTGTCTGTGAGACGAGATGCTATTAGGAGATTGTGACATGGCCATCTGCGCCCCCTCCAAACAATTGCAGTGCTTACCCCTATCTTCCAGACTGCCGGTCCTTCACTTTAGTATGAATGAAGGCTCCTGACCTTGTGATTTAAAGGGGGATTGTCACTTTGCAGGATATGTGATATTATAGTTACTTACCCTATATGTAACCGATATGTATTTGCGAAGAGGGAAAAATGAAATTTAATGTGGAAATTTACACAGATTTTTTCCTGCAAATGGACGCCTCCATCTTAGCTCCCCGTCAATCATTGTTACAATGCCTGCTCCTTGCACCTGGCAGTCAGCATCGGGAAAGCATACAGAGAAGAGAAGAACTGCATTGTGTTATCCTTTGTAAATACTTTAATCTACATCTGAAATAAAATGGAGCCTTACAATGTGTTTTCACACATACTGATATCGCTCTCAGCCAATGAGCATGGTGGCCATTCACAGTCAGGCTTCGCTCAGTGGCAATAGCTTCCACCAGCAGTAGGGGAAGGTGGTGGCAGGGACCTGGCAAGATCCAGGTAAATTGGCAAACTATTCTTAAATGGTGTGATTACTTGCTTCACGATGGTGCCATGGCACTCCTGGCACCATAACCACTACAGGGGAACAGACTGCCTGGGGAAACATAAATGGGGCAACTGTCCCTGAGTGTATGTGTGTGTGTGTGTCAGTATGTCTATGTGTGTGTGTGTCTGTAAATGTGTGTCAATATGCTTGTAAGTATGTCTGTCAGTATATGTGTGTGTGTCATTATGTGTCTGTGTGTGTGTGTCATTATATCTGTATGTTTGTGTGTGTGTGAGTGTGCACATGTCTGTATCAGTATGTGTGTATGTGTCAGTATGTCAGTGTATGTGTGTAGTGAATGTGTCAGCACGTCTTTCAGTATTTCTGTGTGTGTTAGTATGTGTCTGTATAAGTATGTCTGTCAGCGTATATCTGTTTCAGCATATCTGTAACTATATGTGACTGTATCTGTGTGTATGTGTCAGTGTGTATATATGTATGTGTATCTGTGTACCTGCCATTGTATGTGTGTATGTGTATCTGTGTGTCTGTATGTTGTCTGTGTATTTCTGTGTATCTGAATGTTGTCAGTGTATGTATCTGTATTGTATCAGTATGTGTATCTGTGTCAGTGTGTGTATACGTGTGTGTATAATTGCATGTGTGCCAGTATGTATATCTGTGTATCTGCATGTGTTTCAGTGTGTGTGTGTGTGTGTATGTGCATACATCTCAGCATTCACACGCCAACACTAAACACAAATACAATCCTGCACTCAAACTTCGACACTACATACAAACACACTCCTGCAGTGAAACGTCAACACTACATACCAATAAACTTCTGTGTTAAACTCCAAAATTATATATAAACACTACACATAAATACATGCTTGCTTTCAAACGCAAACAACACATACAAACACAACCGTACATTTACACAAACATAATCCATATAAAAACATGCATACATTCACAAACACTGCTCAGTGCTAAATACAAACCTGCAAACATGGGTAAATGGTAGATAACCAGCTGTCAATGCATTTTTGGAGTTGCACGACAGGTGGTGATCTATCTTTTTTGTCACCCTTGCAATAGGGGGGCCCAAAAAAAGAATCTTGCACCTCTTTACTTTAGTTTCACCACTGCATTTGGTCGGATGGCTTGATTGCATGCAAGAGAGGAGGGCATGATTAAATGCAAAGGAGGAGGGGTGGCAGGATCCAGGGGGCCCAAGCAAATGCTTTGCCCAGGGTCCATCAATAATAAAGACAACCCTGTAGTTTAGTCACACTACAATAAATGAGCGGCAGAAGGGGAGCAATGTGCCTCCCCCAGGCCAGTGCACCCTAGGCAACTGCCTACTTAGACTGGTGGACTGACGTTTTACTGATTAAATTATTCAATATTGTTAGGACGATATATAAAAGTTGATATAAAACAGTTTGTGGACTGCTTTTACAATATTGCCAAATTATCCTGGCATTGACATGTATTACACAGCTAAAAGGCCATATTTTATTTCAGTAAAAATTTGAGTGGCCCACGCACACATACATTTCTGATGAAGTGGCCACTTCAGAAAAAACTTGGACACCCCTGCTCTATGTGTTGACAACACAACACCACCTAGTGGGGGTTATTTAGTATTACATGTACTTTTTGTAGCAGACCTGACTTATACTTCAAACATTTGAGGTCTGCTTTTCCTTTCTAATATTACTTATTTCACTATACTTAGCAGTGGAGGCTCGTCCATAGGGGCACTTGGGCAGCACCCCACCAGTTTTTATGTGGGTAAAAACAATATTTTAATAGTTTAGAAACACAAACATTATTTTTTTCTTAAGGGGAGGGTGGTAAGCCGAAAAATATGGGAAGAATGGTATATTATGCTAACGTAGTGTATTTATAATCTTCATTTTAGTAATGACAGGAGGCGAGTATTTTGCATTAACTTTCTTTACTTTAAACTCCAGCAGCAAACAGGTCAATCAAAAAAGTTTAGCCAATCAAAACAACCAGTCATCACATCTATAAGTAAAGACAGCCCCCGATTTTTCCTCTTTCTTTGATGTGAGTGTAGATAATCCATTCAACAGGAACAGAAACCGTAGAACATGAACCGATAAGTAAGGAATAATTGACGACAGGCCGTTGAATTATTAGAAAAATAATGCACACCCGAGGTGGTAATGCGGTCACGACGCAAAGCGGAGTGCCTGTTACACCTTGGGTGTGCATTATGTTTTTCTAATAATTCAACGGCCTGGAGTTAATTATTCCGCTTATACTACAGTTACCACACCTCGAAACATTGTTCAGATGATGTATTTCAGGACGTTTGTCAAGTTTTTGTTGTTAAAACGCTCTTGTATGTAGGACTAATTTCTCACGCATCAATTCCCATTCCTTCGTTGCTAATTCCAAAACGTCATTTAATAGTTAGTAACGGAGATTTGAGCCACTGATAGCAGACTAATGCAGTTATTAGTGCAGTTATTAGAGAGACAGAGAGAGGTTGCAATAATGAGACAGAAAAGCATGTGCGTCAATAATTAATCTATTCATTAATTCATTCGCTTTAATCAATTTGTTAATTTTATTTTTCTATTATTGACAGTAGGCTGTAACGAAAACCCGTGCAGCAGGACTATCTATTTATGTATATTCAGTTCAATTTTCTATTCATTATAGATAGGACTATATACTTTATGTACGGTATTCCAATTAAACTGCACATTTCCATTGATTGTGAAGTTAGACATCGAAAATGGCAGATCAAGTGCATGGGGCTGCATGTTTTTTCCTGGTGATCCGTGGCTTGATTTTCGTTTGTACTTTTGTTTCCTGAGAGGATCAAGCTCCATTTCTGTAATTTTTCCGTTATTACAGTTGACTATGCGAAGTGATAAGGAACTGTAATGCGGTCAAGACCTGTCTGGAACAACTTTAGCCGTGCATCTCCCTGAAAATAATGCACACCTTAGAACGTTCGTCAACCAACCAGATTCAAGCATTCAACGGCCCTGTAGTATAACTTCAAATAATCCCATAGTGGTAAAGTAGAGATATCCCATCTGAATTCTGTGGTGATATTTACGCTGAAAGAATCTAGCAACCAGTAAAAGGTACTCGTAGTGACCATAATTCTACGTCTTATTTTATGTTATATCGAATATATGGCAGTCATAGTGTTCTAAGAAAATCATCTATACAAACTAACGTAAAACAGAGTAAACCAAGTACTAGCTACATAACATTCATTAGCAAATATATAAAATCCTTGTTCTACTGCTAAACATTAACATTTTGGGAAAAAACATTTAGAGAACATAAAGACACATATAACAAAATATGAGAAAGGAGAAAGGGGGGAAAAAACAGGGAGGGAAAATACTCGCCTCCGGTCATTGCTAAAATAAGATTATAAGTACGCTACGTTAGCATAATCTACAAATTTACCACATGACGAGAGGCTTTATATTTTGCATTTTTAATGCTGCTCAAATAGAGAAAAAGAAGCGTGAGAAGAAGGTCAAATAAAAAACCCGAAAAGTATCCTCTCGCAACCAATCCGCCAAGCGCATAATATCCTCGAGAGATGCACCCGTTGAAAAAGCATGCTTCGCCGCTGCTCCCCATACGGTATGAGTGCCGAAACACGAGTCGATACCTGCCAAAGTAAGAATCCAGCGTACCCATTGAGTGAGGGTAGTAGTAGAAACTGGTTTGTGTGGTCTTGTGTATGACACTAGAAGTTGGCCCTTCGGAGAAACCCTTAAAGGAGATGTGGTTTCCATGTAATGTAATAATGTCTTAACCACACAAAGTTTAGGTTTCGTAGGAAAAAATGGATAGAAAACCCTAGAAGAATAGTTTTTTTGTCCGCCTCGACACAGAGAAGGATGCCCCGTCCGATGTAAAGGACAACCAGGGCCGTCTTTAACGCGGGGCAAACGGGGCAGCTGCCCCGGGCCCAGTTGCTCCTGGGGGGCCCAGAGCAGCTGCCCTGTGGGCCCCGCGATTTGCGCAGCCCCCCTTGGACCCGGCGGTGCGGCTGCACAGAGCCGCACCGGCCCGCACGCTGAGGAGGCTCCCCGGGTGGCTCATGCACTAAGGGCCACCCGGAGAGCATGTGTGAGCAGGGGCCCGGTCTGGCGCTGTGACACTTAAACAGTGCGACCGGGCCCCTTCCTGTACCGGCTGGGAGGAAGTGAAACTTCCTCCCGACGGAGAACACAGCCGCGCGGGAGGAGAATGGCAGGGAGGGGAGTTCCAGAGGAAAACTCCCATCTGCCTCAGCCTGCCACTGGACCCCAGGGAAACCACCCTCCAGGAAAAGGTAAGAACCTGGAGGGTGGCTAAATGTATGCTTGTGTGTAAGTATGTTTGTGTTTGTCAGTATGTCTGTCGGTGTATGTATGTATGTGTGTGTGTATGTATGTGTGTGTGTATGTCAGTATGCCTGTGTGTGTCAGTATATCTGTCAGTGTATGTGTTTGTCTGTGTGTCAGTATATCTGTCAGTGTATGTGTCTGTGTGTGTATGTATGTCTGTGTGTCAATACATCTGTCAGTGTATGTGTCTGTGTGTCAGTATATCTGTCAGTGTATGTGTCTGTGTGTGTATGTATGTCTGTGTGTGTCAATACGTCTGTCAGTGTATGTGTCTGTGTGTCAGTATATCTGTCAGTGTATGTGTCTGTGTGTATGTATGTCTGTGTCTGTGTGTCAATACGTCTGTCAGTGTATGTGTCTGTGTGTGTCAGTATATCTGTCATTGTATGTGTCTGTGTGTGTATGTATGTCTGTGTGTGTGTCAATACGTCTGTCAGTGTATGTGTCTGTGTGTGTCAGTATATCTGTCATTGTATGTGTCTGTCAGTGTATGTGTCTGTGTGTGTCAGTATATCTGTCAGTGTATGTGTCTGTGTGTATGTATGTCTGTGTGTGTGTCAATACATCTGTCTGTGTGTGTGTCTGTGTGTGTCAGTATATCTGTCAGTGTATGTGCCTGTGTGTGTATGTATGTATGTCTGTGTGTCAGTATGTCTGCCAGTATATATTTGTGTGTCAGTGTATGTGTGTGTCAGTATGTATCTGTGAATGTTTTAATGTCTGTGTGTATGTCAGTATGCCTGTGTGTGTCAGTATGCCTGTGTGTGTGTCAATACGTCTGTGTGTGTGTGTGTGTGTGTGTGTGTGTGTGTCAGTATGTCTGCCAGTATATATTTGTGTGTCAGTGTGTATCTGTGAATGTTTTAATGTCTGTGTCTGTATGTGCCAGTACGCAGGGCCGGACTGGGAACAGAAAGCAGCCCTGGAAAAAAATTATTTCAGCCCTCTAATTCATTGTGTCACATAGTATGCTTGTATTGTTTATATGTATGCACTTTGAAGAAGACTTTTGTCTTACCTGCAGCCCCTCGCTCTAGATGATCCATGGGTGTTACAGTGCTATAACCACCACCCTCCAGGACGCTCCCTGTCCGTTGTGACTGGCTCTGCTTGGGGACAATTCTTTAAGCAGGGAAACACTCCATGTCAATATCAGCATATCGGCATCAGTGTGTCAATTGTATAATTTCAGAAAATATATATATTAAAAGAATGTCCCACATTAATAAATCACACTAGTTCAATGGCACACACACACACTGACTACAGAAAAGCTCACTGACACAAAAGAGCTCACTATAGACAAGCTCACCGATAAACACAAAAGCTCTCTGACACATGCACAAGCTCACTACAGACAAGCTTACTGCCGTACACAAATTCACTGACATTCACTCAAGCACACTAGAGACAAACTCAGTGACAAACACAACCTAACTACAGACAAGCTCACCACACACACAACCTCTCTGACTAACACAAGCTTGATAATGACAAACACAGAAGTGCTCTGACCCACACAAGCTTACTGACACACAGAAGATCTCTGATACACACACAAGCACACTACAAGCTCACTGATACACACACAAGCACACTACAAGCTCACTGATACACAAGCACACTACAAGCTCACTGACAAACACACAAGCACACCACAAGCTCACTGATGCACACTACAAGCTCACTGATATACACAAGCACACTACAAGCTCACTGATACACACAAGCTCACTGATACACACACAAGCACACTACAAGCTCACGGATATACACACAAGCACACCACAAGCTCACGGATATACACACAAGCACACCACAAGCTCACTGATACACAAGCACACTACAAGCTCACTGACAAACACACAAGCACACCACAAGCTCACTGATGCACACTACAAGCTCACTGATACACACAAGCACACTACAAGCTCACTGATACACACAAGCTCACGGATATACACACAAGCACACTACAAGCTCACGGATATACACACAAGCATACCACAAGCTCACGGATATACACACAAGCACACCACAAGCTCACTGACAAACACACATGCTCACTAATACACACACAAGCACACTACAAGCTCACTGATACACAAGCACACTACAAGCTCACTGACAAACACACAAGCACACCACAAGCTCACTGATGCACACTACAAGCTCACTGATACACACAAGCACACCACAAGCTCACTGATACACACACACTCACTCTCATTCTCTCTCTCACACTCTCACACTCTCTCCCTCTCTCTCTCACACACTCTCTCTCTCACACACTCTCTCTCTCACACACTCTCTCTCTCACACACTCTCTCACTCTCACACACTCTCCCTCTCTCACACACTCTCCCTCTCTCACACACTCTCCCTCTCTCACACACTCTCTCTCTCACACTCTCTCCCTCTCTCAGTCTCTCAGTCTCTCACACTCTCTCACTCTCACTCTCTCAGTCTCTCACACTCTCTCACTCACACTCTCTCTCTCAGTCTCTCACACACTCTCACTCTCACACTCTCTCACACTCTCCCTCTCTCACACTCTCCCTCTCTCACACTCTCCCTCTCACACACTCTCCCTCTCACACTCTCTCCCTCTCACACTCTCTCACACTCTCTCCCTCTCACACACTCTCCCTCTCACACTCTCTCCCTCTCTCCCTCTCACTCTCTCAGTCTCTCACACTCTCTCTCACTCTCTCAGTCTCTCACTCTCTCTGTCTCTCACTCTCTCTGTCTCTCACTCTCTCAGTCTCTCACTCTCTCAGTCTCTCACTCTCTCAGTCTCTCACTCTCTCTCACTCACACTCTCCTCTCTCACACTCTCTCTCACACTCTCTCACACACTCTCACACTCTCTCTCTCACTCAGTCTCTCTCTCACTCACACTCTCTCTCTGTCTCTCACACACTCTCACTCTCTCTCACTCTCTTACTCTCACTCTCAGTCTCTCTCACACTCTCTCTCTCTCAGTCTCTCACACACTCTCACTCTCTCTCACTCTCTTACTCTCACTCTCAGTCTCTCTCACACTCTCTCTCTCTCACTCTCTTACTCTCACTCTCACTCTCTCTCACTCTCTTACTCTCTCTCACACTCTCTCTCTCACACTCTCTCTCTCACACTCTCACTCTCTCTCACTCTCTTACTCTCACTCACACTCTCTCACACTCTCTCTCTCACACTCTCTCTCTCTCACACTCTCTCCCTCTCTCAGTCTCTCACACTCTCTCAGTCTCTCACACTCTCTCTCTCAGTCTCTCACACACTCTCACTCTCTTACTCTCACTCTCACACTCTCTCACACTCTCCCTCTCTCACACTCTCCCTCTCACACTCTCTCCCTCTCACACTCTCTCCCTCTCACACTCTCTCCCTCTCTCACACTCTCCCACTCTCACACTCTCAGTCTCTCACACTCTCTCACTCAGTCTCTCACTCTCTTACTCTCACTCTCTTACTCTCACTTACTCTCACTCTCTCTCACACTCTCTCACACTCTCTCACACACTCTCTCTCTCACTCTCTCACTCTCTCAGTCTCTCACACTCTCTGTCTCTCACACACTCTCTCTCACACTCTCTCTCTCTAACACTCTCTCACTCTCTCTCTCTCTCTCACTCTCTCTCTCTGTCTCTCACACTCTCTCATCCACACTCTCTCTCTCACACTCTCACACTCTCTCTCTCTCTCTCTCTCTCTCAGTATCAATCATACAATTACCTGTCACTAGCAGTGTGGATCCTGTTCAGGTGCTTCCTGTACTTCCTCTTCCTGTGTGAAAGTTCACCAGGCTGAGGCTGGTGGGCGGAGCTCCAGTGCGGGGGCTGGATCCTACCAGACTGGCCGTGCAGAGGAGCTGGCAGTGTGGGAGACTCTCTCTCCTCCCTGCTGGAGGTGGCTGCCACCTCTGTCTGTGTAGCAGCCACTTAGGTAATTATCTGCCCCAGCCTCACACAAAACCTCACAGGAGGGAAAAATGTGTGAAATGCTGCACTGCCGGCCCCAAGTCCACCGGCCCACCGGGAAATTCCCCGGTATCCCGGTGGGCCAGTCCGGCCCTGCCAGTACGTCTGTCAGTGTGATTGCACATTGGGCGTAATTGGGGGGAGGGATAGGAGGGGCAGGGCCCAGGGGGCCCAAGAAAATGCATTGCCCAGGGTCCTAATCATATTAAAGACGGCCCTGAGGACAACCCTTCGACATTGTAGGCCTGGACGTCTGCTACTCGCCAAAAAGATTAGGCAAATTAACATCATAAGTTTCGCTGAAAGCTGTCGAAGGGACAATGAAACGTTGTCTGGCCAATCCCGAAAAAACGTAGTACTACGTCGACGTCCCAAAACGTCAAATATTTCGGAGCTGGAGGACGTGACAGTCGAATACCCCTCAGGAGTCTGCAAATAAGAGATTTTTGACCCACTGGACGACTTTGTACCGGATGTGAGCCGCCGAAATTGCCGATCTTTTGACATTAATGGACCGATAGGAATGACCCGACTCGAATAAATAAGAGAGAAAATTTAGAATCATGGAAGTAGTTCCCTCTCCAAACACCAGCTAGACCATTTGTTCTAGAAGGCGAGGTTACTTAGTCTAGTTCTGGGTGCCCATGAGTTCCATACTAGATCCTTATTTGTCTGCGATAGTCCATCCGTGGACCAGGCTCCCCTGAAATCATCCAAGCCACTAGGACCAGGAGGTCTTGTAGTACGAGGGGGTGAGGCTCTCCTTGAGGACCAGATAGTAGTAGGGGAAACGAAGGAATGAGGAGAGGATGGTCGCATGACAGTTCCAGCAGGTCTGGGAACCACGCTTGACTCTACCAGATTGGTGTTAGGAGGAGTAGAGAAGTCTTCTGGGTCCATACTTGTTGGATCACTCTCGCCAGCATGGAGAAGAGGGGAAAGGTGCAAGCACCCCAGTTCGACCATTCGTGGAGGAAAGCATCTACTACTTTGCACTCCGGACCTGGTAGCCAGCTGAAGAACTTGGGAAGTTGACGTTGGTCCATGAGGTGAAGAGGTCGATGATCAGGGGTCCCCAGCATCGATATAGATCCTGGAAGATCGACTTGTGGAGATGCCAATTGCTTACGTCTCTCCAGTGTCGGGAGTACCAATCTGCCGTGAGGTTGGAAATCCCTGGTAGGTATTCCGCCTGTAGCGTGATATTGCGTGAGAGACAAAAACTGTAAATGTATTTTTGTTGCATCTGACAGGGCTTGAGATCGAGCTCCTCCTAGCTGATTGATGTATTGGACCGCAGAGATGTTGTCCAAGCGTAGTAAGATGCAACAGTTAGACATGTGGCTGGCCAGGCTGCCAATGTGTCTGATGAGATATCTTTCCAGTTCTGTAAATACAGGCATAACCTGCCCGTAGTTAGTGTAGAGACATTTGTATGGTATACTGGACTCACTTGCGTTAAATCGTCCTCGGCCTCTGCCTCAGTAGCCTCTGGCCCTGTCCATTCCTCAGTAGAAGTATGAGTTCCGCGAGGTAGATGTTGGACAGAAGAGACAATGATGAGAAATTTGGTTTGGAGCCTGAATTCAAAAAACGGCTGGTGACTTGGCTCCTTGATCACCTTGTCTGAAATCCTTGTCAGGTAAATTCCGTTATCGCTGGTAAGTGCAGTGTCAGATACAGAAAACAAGAGAGACTATGGCATACATAGACTATATAAGTACAATGAAATAGATGAAGGTGGTTACCCTAAGGAATACAGTATTAATAAACTATACAATAGAAATAATCAGGATAGAAGCAACACTCTGACCTGTGACTCTGCAGGAGCAGCAAAGAAAGAGGAAACGTTGGGGGCTGTCCTTACTTATAAATGTGATGACTGGTTGTTTTGATTGGTTAAACTTTTTTAATTGACCTGTTTGCAAAATATGAAGCCTCCTGTCATGTGGCAAAATTAGTGTCTCTTTACTTCTGTAATAGGTTAATAAAAGGTTATAGCAGTAGCTATACTGGTGAAAATAACATAATTTAAGATAGATCTAGGAAGGTAGAGTGCAAGCTGGAGTGTTATTCAGAGTCATGTACTGTGTGGGTATCTCTGTATTGCAGCTCTGTGTAATCCATCACAGTGATCCTGGCTGTATGGGATAGTTATGGTATCTCCTTATTGTGTCCAGCTCTGTGTTTTATTTCTCTGTATTTCACTCAGCTCTACCTGTTGTATGGATATGTCTTTTGTCTATCCAGCTCTGTGTATTGTATATGTATCTTTGTATTGTGACAATCTTTTGTTTATTATATTTCTATTTGTTTCTCAGCTCTATGTATTTTTTATTATTTTTTTAAGGTATCTTTATGTTTGTGCCAGCCTGTTGTATTATATGCGCATCTCTGTATTATGCTTCACTCTCTTGCTCACAGTGCCTAGAGGGATATTGGCTATAGCTCACTGATGATACCTTACAAGGTTGAAACGTTTGTCTGGGGTTGTTGTATCTCTTGTGCAGAGGGAACTTGCTGGCATTTCGGATCTGGACTGCCCATACGGGTGGGACCAGTCTGATATGTTCTCTCTGCAATGGCTAAAACCAGCTTGAGATCTAAGCGGGGACCCACCGAAGAGCAGGCTAATTGAGCTGTTGTCCGTTCTCACCTCTCTTGTTTTTTTCTCCACTCTCTGTATTTGAGTATCGGTGTACTGTATAGGGAGGGGAAAAATTATGGGGGAGGTGTCACCATCTTAAAACTTCACCAATTCCACTGGTTCCTACAATGTTCTTTAAAGGTGCAGTATGGAGAGGTTTTGGTGCGTTTGTAAAATGCTGGGGGGAGGGGAAGTTTAAGAGGCAGAATGTTGGACTAAAACTAAAACTAAACTAAAAGCCACTTGTTCTTCTATATTTCTAATTAAAATATTCTATTACTGTTGACAGTCGGCATGAATACTTGAAAAGATTGATGATTTGTAAGCTGAACTTTAATTGGCGCTTTTATTTTTTGTCTTCTTTATTTCTAAATAAAATATGCCAATGCATTTCATATAAAAAAAAACAAAAAAACTTTTTATCTTTTGCTCTGTTAATGTAACTACGGAATCTGATGGCGCTATATAAATAATAATAATAACACACAGGAGGGTGCTGTAGGCTCTAGCGGGCAATTAACAGAGCAGGAGGCAAGACATTACAAAATAAACAAACTGTGCAATAAGGGGAGTCAAACAATTTGAGCTCTTTTCAGGATAAGTTTACAGAGGGTGTGCCAGTCACAGCCAGGGGAGGTATGGCTAGGGCTGCATAAACAAAAGTGATAAAAGGAGCACTATATGGTCAGGAACACAAACATGTATCCTGACCCTATTGTGCTAAAACCACCATCAAGCCCCGCTTGCCTCCCTAAATATAGTAAAATCTTACTTGTAGTCAAGTCTGCAGCTGCTGGCTCTGCCCCTGTCTGCTGACATAATCAGAAGTGGTGTTCTGAGCCAATCACAATGCTTTGCCATAGGATTGGCTGAGCTTGTTAAGTAGGCAGATCGGGGCAGAGCCAGCACAAGCCAAACACAGCCCTGGCCAATCAGATCTCCTCATAGAGATGAATGGAATAAATGATCTCTATGAGGAAAGTTCAGTGTCTGCATGCAGAGGGAGGAGACACTGAATGGCAGTGCTGCACACTAGGCAGCACTGCCCCAGGAAGCACGTCTAGCAGCCATCTGAGGAGTGGCCAGTGGAGTTATCACTAGGCTGTAATGTAAACACTCTGAAAATACAGTGTTTACAGCAATGTGCAGTTTCTCTCTTTCTCACCATGTCGGCTGATTGTCTTTGTCTCTTGCAGAGTTGACGATAGTGGTTCCAGGCATACATGGCGTCTGGGTGCAGTGAATTGGAAGCTGCCATTGAAGTTCTTGTGCGCAATTTCTATGTATACGCAGCGCGCAAGGGGAAGTACGACAAGATGAACAAAAAGGAATTTCGCAAGATGGTCACGCAAGAGCTTCAGCACGTCCTTACGGTGAGAGTCTAACTACCCTTTTTATTATTAGTATGGTTGCCACCATTTAGTTTTTTTTGTCATTCTTTATATTTCTTGTGCTGGATATAACAAAGACGCCTGCGATGCCATAACATCAGAAGCAGACACATGACAGACATAAGAAAACAGAAATATGGCATTTGACAATAAGCACAATTTTGTAAAATTAAAAAAAAGTGAGGGGATACATGGCATAACAAGAGTGATATATTAAATATAAAAAAATAAATAAATAAAAGGTGTTGGTTGCTTAATTGTTATCAAGAACACTATTAGCGATAGTTTACATAAGGTTTGCATAACGCTTATATAATAACCAATAGAGTGGAACGCTGATAGTAAATCAGAATATTAGAATTCTCATGGGCTTAATAACTCATCAGTTGAGATGGCACATCGACAGCACTAAATAAAGATAAAACAAATACAAAGAAAAAAACTTCAGAACAAAAATGAACTGTGTTCAGAAGCAGAGTTACAAGATTCTATAGATTCTATAGTCGCAGCTTCCAGGCCTTGTTGCAGCAATGTGCTCTCCTTTTGGAGCGTGTGTGGTGCTCCAAGTCTTCCCAGGGGCTGTTTTGCGCTGATGAGTAGTTTATTGTTTCCGCTATCAATTTTGGATAGGGTGTGGGAGCTGTGCAGGGGACGAAGGACCCAAGGTGCCCGCAGCCTGAAGAGAGTCTGTCTCACCCATTCAGCACCATATTGTTGCACAGTTGAGGTCGATGGGGACCTCCTAATCCCCCGGAGCCTCTGACTCTGTATGCTAGGCTGCAGTGGGAAAGGATGTAGAGGCATAGCAGAAGCAGGTTTAGTATCCAGTTTCAGCAAGAAGGATCGGCATAAACAGACACATGCCTGCAGTATATCCCACTTGGCATCAGCATGTGTGTCAGCCATGTTGGGACTGTCTAGTAGGTGCTGTGGTACGTTAGTGCCTTCAGGAGTTAGCCACATGAGAGGCTGGATCGGTCAGTGCAGGCCAGGATCAACCCACCGGTCCAAAGGTGGAACGGAGCCCAGACGCAGAGGCGTTCGCCACTGGTTTCTCTCAAGAAATGGACAAATAATAAGCCTTGAAGGAGGCAGATTGATCAGTAGTTGAGACAGCTCTATTTCTTTTAGTAAAATCTCCAACAAGTTGGCTTTTAGGGCTAAATTCCATAGATAGTCTGAGGAGCTCCGCCACTATGCAAATTTGTCCCTCGGCAACAATAATTTATATTGTTATCGATATCTTATGATTAAAATATTTCATATTCATATGCAAAAATTTGCCTTGTAATTTTATCGAGTGTGGGCAAGATAAGATTGCAGTATAGGAGGTGGTAAACAGAGAGAGGGAGAGTTGTGTTAGTGAGGTTAGCAAAAGAACAGAGGTTAGAGTAAATAAGATCTAAAGTGTTGCCAGTTTGATGGAATTGGACCACTGCATGAGTACCAAGAGGGCGATCATAGAGAAGTCGTTAGAGGCTTCAGATGCAGTCGGTGCATTTATAAAGATGTTAGAATCTCCAAGGATAATTAAGGAAATGCCAGAGGACAGGAAGTGAGAGAGCCAGGCTGAGAAGTGTTCCAGGATCTCGAAAGAGAGTATGCGAGAGTTGGAGGCTGCCATAAGACAGGGAATTAGGGGTAGCACAGTCACAGAGGTAGAGCCAAGTTTTCGTGATGGCCAGAAGATTGGGAGTTGCAGATAAAGAAGTCATGAATGAAAGCTGATTTGGCAATGCTACAGTCAGATCGAGCATTCCAGAAGGCGCAGCAAAAAGAGGGAGCCAGTGGGAATATGTGCAATGTTAGAAGGGTTTGTAGGGGGAAGAGAAGGGAGCAGGGCCAGGGTTTGGGTAGATGTCCTCAGCTGCCAGGAGCAAGACAAAAGAAATTGATAGGAGGTGGGAGTGAGATTTGAAATTGCTGGAGGGGGATTGAGGTCTAAAAGAGTGGGTGTTTAGGAGGGGTGAATGTAGAAAAAAAAGGAGAAAGGTGTAGAGCAGGGGTAGTCAACCTGGTCCCTACCGGTTTGGGATTTCAGGTGGGCGGTGGTAGGTTCTGCAGTAAACGCCCAGTGGGCCTCGATGGCCTTGGGCCAAGGCTGGCAGGAGCAAAGATCTCCCTCACCGGCCCGCTGGCACTTAGTTCTAGCAGAGGGAGAGAAGTGCATGGGAGACTATGTGATCCTCCCGCGAGCAGACCATGGCAACGCTCCGATACAGTGCTGTGCTCACAGGAGGACAGGAGAGTCACCCTGCAGCAGGAGGAGCTGCAGGCTAAAGTGAACATGCCACCACTGGACCAAAACCGCTTGCAGCATTGACCCCCCTCCTTGGTAAAAGGAGTACCCTTCACACACATACAGCATCCCTCACACACACACAGCACCACTCACACAAAAAGCACCTCTTACACACACACACACACAACACCTTTCACACACAAACATACACATACAGCACCCTTCACACAAACACTGCACCTCACAGACACACATAGAAAAAAAGTAGAATAGAAAATAGAAAAAAAGGGAAAAAATTAGATCAATATAAGTATATTTTTTTTTTTAAAAACCCCTCCTTTCTAAAAAAAAAATAAAAATAAATCACACTTGCTCTATAAAATTAGTTACTGCGGCACTGGCGGGCGGTAAGGAATTTTAACCATCAACAAAATTACAAAAGTGGGCGGTAGGTATTAAAAGGTTGACTACCCTTGGTGTAGAGTATGGGATGCATAAGGGAATTGCAATGACAAAAGGGTTTTCTAAAACAGGGTGGCAGAGAAATAAAAGAATAGAGTGGGGAGCATTTTAGAAGAGGGGTGGAGGAGTAAATGGGAATCTGATGAATAGACTGTACTTCGAGAACCGGGAAACAGGAAGTGGGTGAGTAGAAAGGAAAAGGTGGCTGTAGAATAGATAATACAGAATCTATACTTCCATGTCATAAATGTCAGTTTTGTCCAACCTGGATGACACTGATTGGCTTAAAGGAACACTATAGTCACCTAAATTACTTTAGCTAAATAAAGCAGTTTTAGTGTATAGATCATTCCCCTGCAATTTCACTGCTCAATTCACTGTCATTTAGGAGTTAAATCACTTTGTTTCTGTTTATGCAGCCCTAGCCACACCTCCCCTGGCTATGATTGACAGAGCCTGCATGAAAAAAAAAAACTGGTTTCACTTTCAAACAGATGTAATTTACCTTAAATAATTGTATCTCAATCTCTAAATTGAACTTTAATCACATACAGGAGGCTCTTGCAGGGTCTAGCAAGCTATTAACATAGCAGGGGATAATAAAATCTAAATTAAACAGAACTTGCAATAAAGGAAGCCTAAATAGGGCTCTCTTTACAGGAAGTGTTTATGGAAGGCTGTGCAAGTCACATGCAGGGAGGTGTGACTAGGGTTCATAAACAAAGGGATTTAACTCCTAAATGGCAGAGGATTGAGCAGTGAGGCTGCAGGGGCATGTTCTATACACCAAAACTGCTTCATTAAGCTAAAGTTGTTCAGGTGACTATAGGGACCCTTTAAATCGCTGAGCTAACCCACCAACATGCTCGCAGTGCACTCACAAAGTTATTGCCAAAACTATATCAGAATGGCTTAAACCCTTTGAAACTTTAGAAAGATCAGGTTATGACGACCGTAAAGTGTTACATTTAGTCTTTAAGGGACTAAAGACTCCCTTTATATTGCGTATAATGTAATTACACGAATTAGTCTTTATACTTAAGTCTACTAAGGTAAAAATTGTATTGCTTTCATCGCTACTGTATTAATCCTGTGATCTACCGTCATCTTTAAAAGCTTCAAATACAAATCCCTACCCAGAATTCTCAGCTGCATAATTGTCATTGCACATTGAATACATCTTTGGGAAAAGAGGTTTGTGACATCTCTGGAATGTGAAGGTGTGCACAAAATTGTTCTGCTGGCCTTACTAGTCCGCATTCATCATCCATTTAGACACCTGTCGAGGTGGATGACAGTAAATGTTAAGGTAGGTCAGTCATAGCATAGGCCGAGATATATCTCTTTAAAAGAGACAATACAGTCTAAACGCAAATTATCTTCAACTTCAACACACCTTACTTAAAATATACACCACCATTCCTCTTTTTCAACACATCGACAAATACACAGACTGACACTTAAAGGTGCAACTCACTGCCCAAATACAAATGTAAAAAAATTAAATTAAATAAAAAAAATACAGTTTTAGTTTTTCCTCTTTTTTGAGGCATTGTCACACATCATTCTAAATTCTAAAACACAAAATGCATGAAACACTATTTTGTAGATATACGCAATGAAAACACGCATGCCTTTAATTATGCATTGTTATGCATTGTTTTAATTGGGGGTATATCCTAGATCTCTTGTCTATAGCCTTTGCAAGCCATTTCCTTCTTCACCAGCCTAGACTTTCTGTGGCTGTCCAATCACAGACATTTCTTTAATGAGCAGTCTCTGCAAGACACATACTCTGGGCAATTTCTACCTCTTGAGTTTAGTTCCACTGAGCTAAACTACCAGGAAGTAACATGACCAGTTTTTTGATTGACAGCCATGGGGTGTAACAAGCTTAAAGGGACACTCCACTGACCAAATAAAAAAAAAAATAGAAAAGTCACTGTTTAGTAGATATATACACAAAAAACCCCCCAAAAAACATACATGCATTTATTTGTGAATTTCTTCATAGCAGGTATGTCTAAAAACAGCTTGTAAAAGCTGCAGATCTCTTGCCTGAAGACTTTGCAATCCCTCCCCTTCTAACCCAGTTTAGTTTGCTTGTCATGCGCTGTATATAGAAGCAAGCCTTCAAGGAGTAAAGTTGTTTAGCTTCCATAGCATTCATTGTATATAGTAGCGTGCCTGCAAGGGATAAAGTTGCTAAGCTTCCATATTTTACACTGTATATCATATCATGCCTGTAAGGGGGCAAGTTGTTTAGCGTTCATATCATACACTGTATACAGGAACATAGCATTACCAGTAGAGGAAAACTTGTTTTATGTACCGTGTCATACACTGTATATTGTATTATGCTTTTATATCCTACATTTTATATCCGGAATAAGAAGGACGTAAATCCCCAATTGTTGCTGAACTACAAGCCCCATAATACTTCCCCAACCTTATCTGTCATACATTAAACATAGAATAATGCAGGCAAAAATTATGTACACAAAAACAATTGTAAAAAAAAATAATTTTTTTTTTCCTTTTAAAAAGCGTGACGTGTAACCAAAATAAGTGCTTAATGGTGACTTCCCTACACCCTGAACTAAGTGTCTGATATTCCTTCCTTTGTACAGAACACCCAGAACAAGGAAGCTGCCAACAAGCTCATCCAGTCGCTGGACGCAGACGAGGACGGGAAGATCAGTTTTGATGAGTACTGGACTCTGATTGGAGAGATTGCCAAGAAGCTGAGCACACAGATGGCATTGCAGTGTCAAGAATGACGCTTAAGAACGAGGAACGATCCATCCCTCCATCTAACTGGGGTGGGAGCCTCCCATAGATCACGGAAACACCACATTTATTTTCCGGTGTTCAGTCCCATGGTGGGGCTCCAGTATTTCATTTTCGATTCAGCTGTGGTTAGGTTACATTTTTTACTTTCATTGTTTACCCAAACGTTGTTTTGGAAGCTATATATGTTACTAGAGCCAAGGAACAAGTCCTCATATCCATGACCTGGTTATGCTGGATGATCAGGTTACCTGTCGAACCCCTAACAAGGCTTCCTGTTTTATTATCACCATTATACTTTTTATGTGTAAGGTGTTGAATTGTGTTTTTATTTAGCACTTGTGAACAAATGGGTAAAAGCACATTACAGCCGATATATAATAGCATACGGGTGGAATATATACGCACTGATGATCAACTCTTGTAATTTGCAATCTTAATAAATTGTACACAAGTTAGAATATGGTTAAAGAGTTAATGTAGACCTTCTACCTTCCCAACTCCTTACCTGGTTGGAGCTCTCTTCTTGGCTTATATTGTGCAATTTTCCATCTCCAAAAACATTTATTTCACCACCTCCATGAACGCCGATGTGGCTGTTAGCTTCACAAAGTAGGGGGAGAATGGGATCATGGTACAGGTGTCTGAAAAACCATACAGGGTATCAGATGAGTTCTGCAGAGATAAGAGACAGTATGTAACCCATTAGTCAATTGTTGAACTTCAGAACCAAAATAAATCCTATAATTTGTGCTATTTGTTTCACCAATTCTCTTTCAGTGCACCCATATATATTATATATTGTTTTTTAAAAGGAAGTAAATGTCTTTTTAAAAAAAAATGTTTTACATTTTTTATTGTAAATGTTAAATACAGCATAGCTGTCAAGCACAATCTCAGCCACAGGAAATAATTGATACAGTATTAAGAGTGTACATTTAACAAAGCATTGGTAAAACAAAACTAACATTGGAAAGGTAAGAAGTATATATATCTGTGGAGATTTTTCAGACAGTATGGGTGTAGCAAGGGTTGGCAGGATCTCCAAAAAGAAAAAAACAAAGCATGTTACCCTCATTAGCGAAAACATATGACTTCAACCTTTGGTCACCTGGTCAATTATTATTAAAATAAATAAATAAATAATCAATAATAAGGAGAAGGATATCTCCATTGCTCTTGAACAGTACATTTAAAGTGCCAGCCACTATGAGAAGAAGGAATACCTTTGAAAATATCATGCCCAGGTCTAGTGCCATCCAAAGGGTGAGTTACAATTCTTTGTGCTGGGAATTGGGATGGGCATTTAACGGGACACTATAGTCACCAGAACAACTACAGCTTAATTTAGTTGTTCTGGTGAGTATAATAGCTCCCGTCAGGCATTTTCATGTAAACACTGTCTTTTCATAGAAAAGGCAGTGTTTACATTGCCCCTAGGGACACCTCCAAGTGGCCACTCCTCAGATTGGCCACTGGAGGGGCTTCCTGGCTCAGGGCTGCACAGTCTGCAGGGAGACGCTGAAATTTTCTCATAGAGATGCATTGATTCAATGCATCTCTATGAGGAGGTCCTCATTGGCCAAAATGGCATTTGGCCCCGCCCTTGTGCCGATTTTAGCCAATCCAATGCTTTCCCTAAGGGAGGCAAGCCACCTTAATGGTGGATTTAACACTATAGAGTCAGGAATACATGTTTTTGTTCCTGACCCTATAGTGATCCTTTAATATTGAGATGCGGGCCATAGATTTTGGGTAGACCCAGCTTAGCTCCATTACAAAATCAATGTAGGTTTAACCTGAAACTTTTTCGAAGCCCATAACTATCTACAAGCACCGGTCCATTGAACCTCCCAGCCCACCGCTCCTAAAGAACATTAAACAAAGTTATGGTAGAGAATCATTAGATAGAGTACTTAAAGGATCCCACCCCGCCAACATCTCGGCTGAGAACCAAGCCATGTACTCCAGCGTTGTTCTTATTTTAGATTAAAAGGAGGTATCCAGGGTCGCAATATACCACTACCATGTGATGAATAATTTTTTGAACAAGATTTCCTTGTTCATTAAGGTATAAAGCCAATCCATGTTAAAAATGAACTTGAGTTTGTTTAAGAATAAATTGAATGGTGGAGTACCCGGCTAGTTCCAGACCTGAAGAATGGTCTTGCGGCCTGCCACTGCTATAATCATGGAGAAACGTCTATTAGTACGGGGTTGCCAGGCATGGGTCCCTACAATAGGAAACTAGGATTTAATGTCAAGGGCGTCATATTGTTGTTAATTAAGTATTGCGCAGCCTCCCTCCAGAAGCCCTGTATTAGGGGGCACTCCCACAGACAGTGATACAGGTCACTGTTGATGTGGGTGCATTTGAAACAGGTAGAAGAGTCTTTCCTTGCCATCAGATAAGGTCTATGCGGAGTAAAATATGAATAGTGTTTGGTTTTTAGAAACATGTCTCGATAAGCGACCATAGGGAGCAGTTGACTGAGTGTAGTGTGTGTTTAGGATGTCCTCGGGTGTAATGTCAGGGAAGTGAACCTTCTATTTCACCAGAGAAATTTTTTTTTTCTTAAATATACTATACATATACCTAACACAACATTAAGTATGAATAACATTTTTTGCCTATAATAATAATAATTACAAATCAAGTGAAAATCAAGAAAAATAACTTCACATAGATTCAAGTATCAATACTGATTTTTAATTGCCTCACATGTCTAGGAATTAACACTAATTCAATACCAACCCTATACTTACACTAACTCTATCCATACACCTACCCAAAAGCTTACCCCTTACCTTAATGCTACACTAAAACAAACCCAGTATTAACCCGTAGCCTACACTAACGCTAACTCCCTAATTCCATTTGCTGAAATTAAAGAGTGATGTGTGATCACCACCTACTGGATGAGATGGTGATCTCTGACTCATGTTACAGCTCCCACATACTGTACGCACCAATCACACTGTGATCAGTGCTGGGCAGCTGGCAAGGACGACTGCTGATCACGGTCGGCAGGGGGTGGGCACAGAGACTCTCTTAGGGCCACCCTGGGGGGTCTCTTTCTCCTGTGGCAGGGTTAGAATAATGTAAATCTCAGCCATGGGGATTTAAATGCTATATGCAGTGCTAACTGTGAGTGATTCATACAGCTCATCTTTCAGTCTGGGTCCAGCTTACAGATGGAAGCCCCAGGTATAGATTGGTATAGATTGACACAGATTGACGAATTGGCAGATAAAATAAGGCAGAGAAATAAAAAGGGAACATGGAATTAGAAATGGGGAAAATAGAAGGTAGACAGAATGATGAAATGAAGAGGGGAGATAGCAAGTAAAAGTATTTGGGCTTTTAAAATAATTATTCTTTTTAAGAACCAAGGCAGCAATACAATACAGCCGTATAGACATTGCATAGTCAGTACTTGTATTTTCACATTTTATAAAAAAATGTTTAAATTAACAACGAAAATAGGACAGAAAAAAACAAGGCATTTTACATTGAAAAAGTGCTCCACTGTGGATAGTACAGTTGTTTTGTACTTGATAGGAGACGCAAGCCTAGCAACTACACCCTGAATACTGGTCTTCCCCCATGCTTGCCAATTGCCCCTCCAGGGGAGGGCTGGCAGCCTTAGGCCTGGGGGGCAAATCGAGTCACGTGGCCCATTGCACCACTGAATCAGCTCACCATCTATGCCCACCATCTCCTGGTTTTATAACGGATATTGAGTCAATGTGGCATGGTTGGGGGAGGGGGTGGAAAAGGGCGAGCTGAGGTAAGTGTGACAAGATTAAGGAGGATTAATGTAACGGTGAGTGTGGCATGGTTGGGGTGCGAGTCAGTGTGTGACATTATAGGGGTGTGAGTGTGACAGGATAAAAGGAAAAGTGGTTACTGTGACAGGAGTGTGACAGCTTTTGGTGCGAGTGTAGCATGGTTGTAGGAGATAGTGTAACAGGATTGAGGGGTTATTATGACAGGTTGAGTGTGGCAGAGCAAGGGGAATTGAGTGTGACAGGATTGGAGGTAATAACATGCATTAAAGGTTGGTGGCATGAGTATTACAGAGTTGAAAGTGAGTGTGACAGGATTAGGGTGGGTTAATGTAACAGGGTGACAGTGGCATGGTTGGGGGGGACGATTGCGACAGGTTTGGAGAGGTTGCTGTGGTAGGGTGGGTGTGACAAGGTGAAGGGTGTTGAGTGTGAAAGTGGTGGAGGCTGAGTGTGACAGTGTTGGGGGTGAGTGTGATAGGGATAGGGTGAGTGTGGCATGGTAGGAAGAGACGAGTGTGACAGGATTAGGAGGGATGGATGCGAGTGTGACCGGGTGAAGGTGGTGAAAGTTTTTTGGGGAGGTGTGGGTGACAGTGAGTGGGGGGAGGTGAGGGTGGCAGTGAGTGGGGGAGGTGTGGATGGCAGTGAGTTGGGGGGGGGGGAGAGTGTGGCAGTGAGGGGGGAGGTGGGGGTGTCAGTGAGTGGGGGGAGGTGAGTGTGGCAGTGATAGTACTATGCGCTGACTGACCACGTTTTGTTTCACTTTGATTTTTATTTAATCCATAACGAGGAAGAGCTATATGGGAGTGTGGGGACTTGTTAACACAGCGGTAGGAGCCTGGAGCTCTTTCCATTCATAGCTAAAGGGAGAACTCTAATAATCTGCCGAGGGGTTAAGAGAATCTCTAGCCGAGGTAGCTGCAAATAGTATTTAGATATTACTCTTAGAACTAAGTATAGATAGAAGGAATTTAGCCTAACTGACATCAATGAACATGTTTTAGGGAATATCTAGCCTTCTTATCTGATACTAGATAGCACTATAGTAGAAATCCAGTATACCCTAGAGTACATAATTATTAGAGACTCTAGGCTCATTTATAGAAGGAGTTCAATGCTACCAAACAAGTTTGAGCATATAACCTATAAGCAATGTTTGATGGATGTCTTTTTCACTCTATGATGTACTATAGTATCTTCATATTTAGGATATAATACTTAGGTCTCTACCTGGACCACCCCATATAGACTCTTATACCAAGCAACTGCTTAGTCCATCTCTCCCCCATTCCCTCTACAATTAACAAGGTTGAGGCCTGTGAAAGTTAAGGCATATTATTTGCCACAATGTATCTATTTACAGATTCATCTCTTTAGACCTTTTTGTATCCACTCTTTTGGAATTGAGAGTTTTTCCATCTGCCTCTGCTATATCAGCTTGCACTTTTTATTTATGTAGTTGGGATAATTTGTGGCTAATACATTTTTGGCAATAATAATAAAGCCCATTAGTTTATCCACTTCAATGATATTCTGTGCCTTGAAATACATGATAGATACTTTCCTCCTTATGTTTTAACTATTGTACTTATTTACTTCAGCCTCTCATACATCAGTACCCAATAGGAATTTCCTTGATAAGGATTTCCTCACTTTGCTTTTTATATGTGTGTGTGTGTGCCTGCTAGTGAGTGAGCTTGCTTGTGTGTGTGTGTGTGTGTGTGTGTGTGTGCTAGTGAGTGAGCTTGCTTGTGTGTGTGTGTGTGTGTGTGTGTGTCTGCTAGTGAGTGAGCTTTTGTGTTTGTGTGCCTGCTAGTGAGTGAGCTTGTCTGTGTGTGTTTGCCTGCTAGTGAGTAAGCTTGTGTGTGTGTGTGTGCCTGCTAGTGAGTGAGCTTGTGTGTGTACGTGTGTCAATGGTTATAGCTCTACAAATCGGTGCATACCACTCATGAATTCTGTCAGATTGTTTTGGAACAGTTTGATAAAGCCTGAGGTTCTCCACTGCATATATAACCAGATCTCTCTAGAGTGAGGTTTTAGAAGCATATTATCATATCTGTTCCATTTTAGCTGTGGCATTGTGTTAATAACTCGTTCGCAGGAAAAAGTAAAGGGTGGTCACAGAATATCTAGACCATGTTTATTACAAACTTTTCTGTGTGTGTCAGTGAACTTGTCTGTAGTGAGCATTTGTGTGACAGTGAGCTTGTCTGTAGTGATCTTGTGTGTGTCAGTGAGCTTGTCATTAGTGAGCATGTGTGTGTAACAGTGAGCTTGTCTGTAGAAAGCTTGTGCGTGTCAGAGTTTATCTGTACTACGTTTGTGTGTATTCCAATAAGCTTGTCTGTGTGTGTCACTGAGATTGTCTGTCAGTGAGCCTATGTGTGTGCATCTGTGAGCTTGTGTTTTATGTCAATGAGCTTATATATATATATCTCAGTGATATTGTTTGTCTATGAGGCTGTGTTTTTTTTTTTTTTTTTTTTTAAATTCTTTATTTTTCGTTCCGGCAGTCAAGCATTGTTACAATAGTGCAGACATAGGCATGTAAATAACCGTACAAGTTTTTGTTTGCATGTAGTACAGAATGCAGAGTAGTATTGTTAGTACAGGCATCATTCACATACTGTGCACTTTGTGTGCGTGGCCGCCAGAGTTTTTCTTTTGTGTTGGCAAGCAATATATAACTATTTACAGTGGTAGTGTTGTTGAGGAGTGTGCTGTGTCAGGAACTCTCAGGTTGGCTTTGATGAGTATGTTGTGCTGTTGTGGCCCAAGCGTATGCGTGGTGTATTCTGCGCTTGCCTGGTTAGGTCATGCATTGTGCCCTTCCTGCCTGCTCTGTCCCTGCCACCCTCTGAGTGTTGTCATTCCGCTATGTTCGTAATCAGGCAGAGTAAGATAGTGTTTGAGCCTTTCTCTCCTCCTTTTTGTTTACAGGTCTGGTGTGCTTGCAATATATAAAAACATATAACAAAAGGATAGGTATGTAGAGACAAGTAGAAGTAGTAAGGTATTGAAGTACGGAGATGAAGTGATCTCCTGGGGGCCGTGAACCCGGTGCCGCCCGCCTCCGTGGGCTGCGTTCCGTGTTCCGGCTTTAACCGGTTACCCGTTCTGCGGCGGAGCCGCTTCCACCCGTCCGGGTTACGGTATGATGGCGACCGTTGGGTGATTCCCAGTTGCCGCCACTGAAGTGTACCGCGCGGATGCCGCCCCACGCCCCGAGTCATGATTCTATGTGTCGTATTGCTCCCATGGATCCCACACCTTGTGGAATGTGGTCAATGTGTTCCGCACTTGGGCTGTGAGTTTATCCATCAGATAATTGTCACGTAGTTTTGTCCTGACCAAAGATATCTGCGGGAGGTCCGGGCATGACCAGTGTTGTGCTATGGCCCTGCGGGCCGCTAGGTAAATCATGTTGAGGAGTTTTTGTTCGTGTCTTGGGAGGCCCTCTGTGGGTCTAGACAAAAGGCACGCCCATGGGTCTAGTGTCATCCGTTTTTGTAAGATTTGGGAGCTGAGGTCTATTATGCTGCGCCAATATGTCGCAACCATTGGGCATTCCCACCACATGTGTATGTATGTGCCTTTCCCCCCGCATTGGTGCCAGCAATCATATGAGGCTGTGTTTTAATAAGCTTGAGTGTGTCAGTCAAATTGTCTGTGTCTGCTTGTGAGTAGGCTTTCTGTATAATTAAACGTTTTCCTCTGAATCAACCAATATTTTATATTAGAAAAATAAATATATATTTATGTTATATATATATAATAAACAATACACAAAATGTATAATATGGCCCCCAGCAGCACCCCATTTAAGCATGTTCAGGTGAGTGCAACCATCCCCCATGTTTCATTCATATATATATATATGTGACAATATATGGCGCAATGACTTATGGGGCTGGCATAGATTTTTTTTCCAGGGCTGCTTTGTATCCCCAGTCCGGCCCTGCCGTTGGGATCTTCGAGGGACCCTGGAGTTCTTCCCCTTCACACATCAGGATTGCAGACTGAGAGTTATTTTTTTTTATTATCTTTTATCTCAATGATGACATTTTTCCTGCAATATTTTTATGTTGATTTTTAAATACTTTTTATATCTCAATAGTTATATTCCTTTTTTTATCTCTTCCCCTCCCTCCTTCTTATTGTGAGTCTGTTATATATGTGAAGCACATTACTACAAGAGCTTTTTTTTTAACAGAAATGTTCCTTCTTTTCTAACTGTACTTTTATTAGGTTATTGGTTAATACTGCACCTTACCAATATTATGCATATGTGATTTTTTTTGAGATTGTGTTTAAGGTACATTTTAATGTACAGATTTCTCTCACCCCCCCCCCCCCCTTTTTTTCATTTTCACAAATGTTCCCTTATTTCACAGCCTCAATAGAATTTTCAGCTTTGATCTTTCTAAAAAATGTGGGTACTTTAGGTGTTGTGAGATGCTTCAGTCTCTAAAGTCCAGAGACAGCCAATATCTCCCGAAATGGGATCATTACCCCAGAACCTAAGAAGGAAGGGCATCTTGGGGAGAAATACCCAGTTAATTCAGAATTATATGTGAATGGGATCAGTGACTAGACATAGGCACCACTTGTGTGTTTTTCTGAAGCCGCTACCAAACATTTAGACTGGAATACATTGGGCTTTGTGGAGGAATCTATTTAGGAATGGAACTTGATTGGAGGATAGCAATTGTGAGCAATGCAATGGACTGGCATACTTCTCCAGAGATTATTATTATTATTGTTTATAAAGCGCCAAGTTCCGTAGCGCTGTACAATGGGTGGACTAACAGACACGTATTTGTAACCAGCCGAGTTGGACGCACAGGAACAGAGGGATTGAGGGTCCTGCTCAATGGGCTTACATGCTAGAGGGAGTGGGGTATAGTGACACAAAAGGTAAAGGTAGAAAAGTAGGTTTCTAGGATAGGATAGATAACCGCAGTTTGGGACAGTTTGCTAAGTGGCACTCCTGGACACTTAGCACGTGTGCATTGTGATAATCATTCTGGATATTGAGAAGGTCAAAGCCACACTTAAACATAGCAGGGTAAAAAATGTCATGTTTCAGGCTCAGACTGGAGCTACTGCAAATAACTCCCCTTCGTACTCCAGGTGCCACTTTTCAACAGACATAGGGGTGTATTGTCTTTACAATAAAATGCAGTGACAGATTCACTTTACACCTTCTGGTACGTATAGGGCAAATGTCAACTTTGTGCTGCTGGAGCCAGGCATACTTACCTTCTTTACCCAGCATGGTCTCCTGGAATGGCTATGAAAAGATGATACCAGGCACATGCTTTTATATTGTTGTGGCTTGTATCATTTCTAGGAAAGCATATTCACCCATGTCATTCCTGCGTGCATGCAGCCACACATTCATGCAACGCTGTGCTGATGCATGGTGATGAGATACAACTTCTACATTATTCAAACACAGCTCTCAAGTAGAAGGTCGCTCTGTTGCGATGCCCTATTTTATCCCATTAAGACAGCCTGCTTGTTAATGAAAACAAATGAATAACCTTCCGTTATGTATCTGTCAGAAAATGAAAAAGATAAAACTGGTTGCGCTTTATAATATAAATTCCTGAGATAAAATGATGCAAATGCAAATTTACACAGAATCCCAAGCAAGCAAAAGAAGGCCGGGAATCCGAGATGTGCTGTCTCTTGCTGTGCAAATTGTATTTATGTGACCTACTTACAAATTAAAAACAAAATTCCAAAAATTGTTGGTTTTCTCTATTCTGTTAAAAATGTATTTCACAGATGAACCACCAGATGGCACACCTTTAACAAATATGACATGACCATATGGTAGAAACAAATGCGGATTGTGTCAGTGCAATGGAGTATGTAGCAACAGCAGTCATGCAATTACTCCACAGTGCTTAATAAAAAAAATCACTTAAAGTTTTAAAATTAAGAGTAGCGTTTTACCACCAGCCTATCAAACAGTGCTATAAGGAAACTCTCTAAGGTACAAATCAATATAGTAGCCAACCAGGAGCACCACCAAAATCACTAACTATAGGGGATGCGTTCCTTATTGCAGAATGATTCCCAGCATGGAAATCAGACGTAGCACAGGCTATAATTTATCCAGGTAACGATAATTAACAGGTTTTCTTGGTGTTAAGCTTCCAAATACGGCTTATTTTTCTAAATCTCATGTGATACGTGGCAAAATGTGACCACTTTTATTCAAATTACCGGTTGAGCATAGGGTGTGCCCTAAGCAGTAAATTATGGGTAAAGAACACTTTATGTAATAGAAGATAATAGTATATGAAACACAATGTATCTTAAAGGAACACTATAGGGTCAGATAAAAACACCATTTATAGTGTTAAAAACACAATTTCTATGGCTTGCCTCCCCCTTAGAAGGGGTTCAAACTTACCTTATTTCAAAACAGGGTCCCTGTGCTAGGTGCAGTGGGTTCTATCTCGATACTTTCAGTGGGTATACAAATAAATGAAAGTGACTTTTTTTTGCATTTTTCACACACAAACAGCACTTTTACTTATGATATAATTGTTGTGATACGTTTTCCTGTTTTGAAACACTAATATTTGTGTTCAGCAAAGTCTCCCGAGTATAACAGAGCGTATGGTAGCCCAGGAATGAGAATTACCCCCGTGATGGCATACCATTTGCAAAAGAAGACAACCCAAGGTATTGCAAATGGTGTATGTGCAGTCTTTTTTAGTAGTCTCTTAGTCACAAACACTGGCCAAAATTAGCGTTCAATTGAGTTTTTTACTTTTCATACACAAACAAACATGATCGCTAACTTTGGCCAGTGGTTGTGACTAAGTGGCTACTAAAAAAGACTGGACATACCCCATATTGAATACCCTGGGTTGTCTACTTTAAAAAAAAATATGTACATGTGGGGTGTGATTCAGAGATTTATGACAGATAATAGTGTTACAATGTCACTATTGATAAATTTTAAAAAAAATGTATGTTTTGAAACCGCAATACCCTAGTTGTACTTATAGCCCTATAACTTGCAAAAAAAAAAGCAAAAAAGCATGTAAACACTGGGTATTTTTAAACTCAGGACAAAATTTTGAATCTATTTAGCAGTTTTTTTCATTAGCTTTTGTAGATGAGTAAAATATTTTGCAAGTAAAAGTCAAAAAAACATGTATTTTTTGTTAAATGTTTCATCATTTTTGTAAAAAATATTTTTAAAATTAAATGACATGAGATTATATAAATAATGGTATGTAAAGAAATCCCTTTTTGTCCTGAAAAAAACAATATAGAATTTGTATGGGAACAGTAAATGAGAGAGCGGAAAATTACAGCTAAACATACACACCACAAAAGTGTAAAAAGAGGCCCTGGTCGCAAATGTACAACATCGCAAAAACAGTTCGGGGTCCTTAAGGGGTTAATGCAGGGATTTTTGTAGTGTTTGGTTTACTAAATATAATATTATTGTATTATAAAAGAAGCATGGTCAATGAGCTAATTTTCCAAACAAAGGGTCCCCATTATTGTATTATAATCAAATGATGGTAACATTGCTAATTTCACAAACTATATACAGCTGATTTATATAGTGTGTGTTAAATTGTGAGCTTGTTTTAGCAAGGCCCTCTTTACTTACTCTTTCAGTATGTCATTCATGTTTTGTTAGAAATGTTTGTCTTGCTTACTTATTATACAGCACTGCGGGATATAGATTGACCAACTTACTTGAATCCAACTCTCTGCCTGACCCGCTTCAGTCTGGATTTTGTACTCGTCACTCTGTCGAAACTGCCCTGACAAAGAATCTAATGATCTAATTGCTGCTAACTCCAGTGGTCACTATTATCTTCTAATTCTCCTTGACCTTTATGCTGCTTTAGAAACTGTTAACCATCAATACATTCTTCTCATTCTCCATAATCTCTGTCTACAAAACGCTGCTGTTTTCTGGTTCTCCTACCTCTCCCAGCGTTCCTTCAGTTTTTCTTTTGTGGCTCTTCCTCTTCTTCACAATCCCCCTCTGTCAGTGATCCCCAAAGTTCTGTCCTTGGTCTGTCCTACTGTTCCTATACTGCCTCCCTTCCTAAACTCGTCAGCTCCTTTAGCTTCAAATATCACTTAATAATAACAACAAAGTTAAATAACGAAGTTTGGCAGATCTGCACCCATATTGTAGAGTTACAATCCTCACCCCATCCCCCAATGCCCCCTTGGTTAGGGCAAACCTACATCCTTTTTTTTTTTTTTAGTTCTTTATTTTTGAGTCAACACGGAATGCGGCATAGTGATATACAGTGGCTCACGCAGGGGCCGATTACCAATAAGTTTTACATGGTATGTAACAGTAGATTGGTGGTTTTTCAGATTATATGACATATGTGTTTTGCCGCTCTGTGTCGCTTTTTTTTTAACTGTGGAGGGCATTTCTTGCCCATTCATAAAATAAAAAGAACACAACAATACAATGTAATACATTAAACTATAAGAGTACAATATGTGATTCGAGACACTTTCCATCAGATTCACAGTGGTTACATCGGTCATTTTTCTGCGTAAAGCAGTTCAGACTTTTGTGCTGTCGGCTATGTTCTATGTCCGATGCTGTGTATTAGTTGGAGTCATGTCGTAGTGGTTTTTAAAGTCGTGTAGGTTCGTGTCAGACAGTTGCGTCTAGTGTCGGCCCGTCCTATGTGCCACCCTATTCGGGGTTCCGTTTTGGTCGCGGGTTGCAGTGCCCGGTCGGGTTTTTTTTGTGGCCGTGGGGATTTTCCTAGGTAGGTTTTAGTGCCGGGTCGTTGTCTTAGGGTGGTCGTAGTGCTTTTCTTACAGTTCTTGATACCAGTTCTTGATGCTCGCGGGAGGAGCGTTCTCGCTTGCAGGTTCCTGTCAGACCGGGTAGGGGAACAGAAGCTCCCCTACCCGGTCTGCCTGCTCGGCCACGGTACATTCTGTGACCGTCAGGAGGGGAGCACATGATCACATCCCCTCTTGCCGGTCACCCTGTAATTGCGGCCGGGGCTGGTGCACACTAGGCCGCCGCGCACCGGCCCCCTAGTGTGCCGGCCCACCGGGATATTTCCCGGTGTCCCGGTGGGCCAGTCCGGCCCTGGCAATACCCCAAACAGCCCCCACACACTACCAAACACACAATGTGACATATCCATCCACACACACAATTCCACAAGCAGCCCCCATACACAGCTTACATTCATATGTATCATACACAATACCATAAACTACTGATGAACATATACAATATAATAGCTCAAATATGCATGGCCGTCTTTAATGCGGGGCAAATGGGGCAGCTGCACCGTGAGCCCCTGCTGGTCTCAACTATTTCTCACCCCCCGGCCGGTAATCCGCAAACTAAGGAGGCCCACCGGCTGGCCCATGCACAAAGGGCCACCCGGTGGGCTTCTGTCAGCAGGGGTCTGGTCGCGTGTTGAGGCGCTTTAACAGCGCGAGTGGACCCCTTGATTTTCGGCAGCAGGCTGGGAGGAAGGGACGGCCGTGCATCACTTCCTCCCACAAAGAGAGGAGTGCGCGGGAAAGAAGAGTAGGCAGAGTGGAGGGGGGCTGGCCAAGAGAGCCAGACCCCCAACTCCCAACACCTTCAGCCACCAGCAGGAAAGGTAGGAAACTGAAGGGTGGGTTTTAAAGTGTAAATTTTGTGTGTGTTAGAATGCTTGTGTGTGTGTGTCAGTATATCTATCTGTGGGTGTGTCAGTATTTGTATGTCTGTGTGTCTGTGTCTGTCAGTGTGTGTGTCAGTATATCGGTGTGTGTGTGTGTGTCAGTATATCGGTGTGTGTGTCAGTATATCGGTGTGTGTGTGTGTCAGTATATCGGTGTGTGTGTGTGTCAGTATATCTGTGTGTGTGTGTCAGTACATCGGTGTGTGTGTGTGTCAGTATATCGCGGGGTGTGTGTGTCAGCATGTCTGTGTGTGTGTGTGTGTGTCAGCATGTCTGTGTGTGGCAGCGTTGGGGTGGAGGACGTGATTGCACGCCTGGGGAGGAGGGAGGGGGGACAGGGTCCAGGGGGCCCCAAGCAAATGCTTTGCCCAGGGTCCAGTCAATATTAAAGACGGCCCTGCATATACGCACATATACAAAGATACAAAGCAATTACAGTAAAAATAACACAAGCAGAATACGGCAGCATACACACCTCGATTTAAAACAAAAATAGGACCGCACGCTACGGGACATCACAATCCTATATCGGCACGGTGCTGCTAAAAGGTTGCCTACCCCTGCACTAGAGGCTGGATTAACCCCAAATGTAAACATAGCAGTTTCTCTGAAACTTTTATGTTTACATCTAAAGGGCTAAAACCTGAGGGACCTGGCACCCAGACCACTTTATTGAGCTGAAGTGGTCTGGGTGACTATAGTGTCCCTTTAAAAGACACAGAGGCCTAGGAATAAGTTTGATTGAAATTCAAATTAGCAGGAAACTCTTACCATTTAGATGAAGCATATGAAGGGTAGAAGGGGTTATATACATATTTATGCTCTGTATGTGCCTGCCCAGCCTGCTACTCCTTGGTCACTGCAGAAAATAGGCTGATAACAAAATCTTGCTACCCCTAGGTTCACATCAAGTAAATCCATGGGAAAGTACAAGATAGAGTTGTACTTTAACCCTTTCAGTGATGGAATGCTAGTCCATCTCACATTAACTCCTTCAGGGATGAAATGTTAGTAAATCTCATAGAATCCTTGCAATCCATATACTCTATATGTGCATGTCCGGCCTGCTACCCCTTGGTCACTGCAGGAAATAGGCTGATAACAAAATCTTGCTACCCCTAGGTTCACAGCAAGTAAATCCATGGGAAAGGACAAGATAGGGTTGTACTTTAACCCTTTCAGTGATGGAATGCTAGTCTGTCTCACATTAACTCTTTCAGCGATGGAATGTTAGTCAATGTCATATTAATCCTTGCCATCCATGTGCTCTGTATGTGCATGTCCAGCCTGCTAACCCTTGGTCACTGCAAGAATCATGGTGATGGCATGATCTTGCTACCCCTAGGGTCACAGCAAGTTAGAACCCCCGGTCACTAAAGGGGTCTCTCCAGGGCGTCACCTTTGCACAGGGCCGTGTACTGGAGACTGCCCAAGGGAGAGAGGCTGAACTCCCTTGAGGGAGAAGGTAACAACCCTCAGGTAAGCCAAAAATAAAAATTCTCTAGTCTTAGAATGACTAAGTATGTCCTAGGGATAGGATAGGAACAAAAAGACTGATGGTGGGAAGGGTAGGATGGGTTACTTATACCTTCTGTTTTAATTAGGTTCCTGTCTGGTTAGGGATAGGGAGGAGCTACCCATTGTTGTGCTGCCATGGCCTATAATAAATAATAATATAATATATATAAATAGTTTAACTTGTAAGGTAATTATTCTGAGGCTGAAAAACAAAACAAAACCCTTATGATAAAGAGCTCTCCTATTTTATTAACTGTTCAATACAATCACTAGTGAGCTGCTAAGATACACTCCCGAAGGAATATAGGGGGGGAAAATCCCACTCTGCGTCTGCTGCTAGGTCTGGAGCCTGCTATAAGCAGTCAATATAGCAGCCTCATTTCACGGTGACTAAACTTGCTCAATTATCTAGTGGGTTAAACAAGGTTTTTCTAAAAGAATTTTCAAGGCCCACAAACGTCCCAGATTGTGGCAAATTGTTGGCTACTGGTGGCCTGCAAGTTGAGGGCAAGTTTACATTATATACGGAACTGTAGAATCTGTTAAAGCATTCTCTCTAAAGTTGAATCCGGTGGCTGGTGTGGACACATGCAAACATTTACTGTCTCAGTGGGAACAGAGTGTTTGAATATATTGTGTATTCGGAAACCGAATGACAAGCACAAACAGTACAATGCAAAGTGGGTACACAACACAATTTGGCTCTTTGAAATGTCATTAGCTAGATGTGTGTACAGTTCAGGCTGCAATAGACAATGCAAGAGAGAACCTTGAATAAGAGTGAACCTTGAATGCGAGTTCCTTGTTCTAAGAGTGTAGCTGTAATAGGTAACATTTGCTCAAGTGTTGGTGAAGATGTGACTGCCTTAGTGGCATTTTCTACATACTATCACATCATATGACAGCGATAATCACTCAATGTGAACCCAGTGTCTCTCATTACTGAGTGCAATTATTTTACATATTGAATGTTTCCTGATGTAACCATATCTTTCATTATTGCACTTGTACATTAGACAGATATTGACGGCAGAATTAAAGGAACACTACACTAACATTAATATATATAAATATATATATATATATATATATATATTTATGTTTACTGGTAGAGTGTTCAGGTTAGTATTAAGATTACTTGACTGCCCCTGTTTATTTTTAAAAAAAAGCTCTTAAAATTCACCTTTAATCTAGTGCTGGGACATAGCCACTCTGCGTCTGGTGAAATAATCAGTGATAATGACTTTTGTCTAGTCCAGTGCTTCTAATTGAGAAGTATCGAATACAATGCTTTTCTTCGAGAATCATTGGACATGTTTGCAGTCATCATGCGGAGTGTGATGACACAGAATGTGAAGTCCTTCAATTTTCAAACGTCTTAAGGTGGAAGAGCCTCAAGTGGCTGTTAGTCAGTCAGCCACAGGAAGCGTGTTCTCTGACAAATTTATGTATTGCCATTTCTCAAAAAGAGCAATATTTTACAGTGCCTGAATAAATCGAGAGCATCCAGAGCTGTCGTGATTATGGTGCCAGAGCTGCCATAGAGCCTTCTCATTGTAAAGAGTCAAACAGTTTTAGAACATTTTCACTTCTTACCTGGGGGCCCCAGGGCAACGGTCCCCACCTCCACTACTGCTCAGTGAGAGCCTAAGAGGGACCTTCTGTTAGCTCCCCTGTGCTAAGCCCCGCAGTGTTATTCAAGTGCAGGGCTAGCTTGTTGGTTGAGAGCATCAGCTGATTAGCTCAGTGAAGAGAGCTTATGGTTCTCACTAAGCAGTAATGGAGGTGGGGAGCAGCGCCCACCAGACACCTGGTAAGAAGTCTTACTTAGAATGGGGGATCAGGGGATGAAAGGATGCTGCAGTGGTTATGGTGCATGGAGTGTTCCTTTAAAGCAGGATTTCACTCTTCTTTTTTGCATAAGGGCTAAATGCCATATCTGTAAATGTATGGAGGCCCTCATTCATCAAGGTAGCTAAAAAAATGAATATAAAAATAGTAGATGGCTGCCTTATTTGGCATCCTTTTGTGGAATTGACAAACATAAGGATGCCAAATTAACCCCATTAGTGACCATCAATTTTCTTACCGTTAAGGACCAGGGATGTTTTTACAGTTCTGCGGTGTTTGTGTCTAGCTGTAATTTTCCTCTTACTCATTTACTGTACCCACACATATTATATACTGTTTTTCTTGCCACTAAATATTTTTTATTTTTTTTAAAGATACCACTATTTTCATCATATCATATAATTTACTTTAATTTTTTTTTTATAAAATATGATAAAAAAATAAAAAGAAAACACACTTTTTCTAACTTTGACCCCCGAAATCTGTAACGCATCTACAATGGCCAAAAAACACCCATGGTAAATAGTTTCTAAATTTTGTCCTGAGTTTAGAAATACCCAATGTTAACATGCTCTTAGCTTTGTTTTTTGCCAGTTATAGGGCCATAAGTACAAGTAGCACATTGCTATTTCCAACCCCCCTTTTTTTTCCCAAAATTAACAAAAGTTACATTGTAACACTGATATCTGTCAGGAATCCCTGAATAACCCTTCACATGTATATATTTTTTAAAAGTAGAAAACAAAAGGTGATACAAAATAGTACACTGTACATGATGCACTATTGTAAACACCAAACACACAGTAAGTTATACTTTTGTCAGGGATTGACCTGATGTTATACCTCTGGGTTATCTGCAAGGTATAAATAGCTTACATAGCATACTACTGTATACATAATAAATGCTTAAAACAAAGAGGTAATGGGTCACTCACACTTCCCAGAGCCACGTTTAGCAGGCTCTGGCTATGTTGGCTTGTCTGTAAATAAAGTTGCTGCAATGGAGTCTGGATCCTGTAGCTTTTATTCCTCCACAGATGTCAAACAGGGAGACTTGATAAATATTAAGAAGAATTTACTTTGACCAAAGTGCAAAATACAGGAATAGTAGCAATACAAATGTCATATAATGTCCAATAAAAGCACAACATGTTTCAACCATATACGTCTTCCTTAGGTGCATACCATTTGAAAAATTGTAGTAGCCACAAAAACTCTTGCCAAAGCTAGCATTCATATTTGTTTTTTGCATTTTTTTTTATACAAAAACTGTACTTTTACTGGTTATTTCATCATCGTGAAACGTTTTACTGTTTTAAACACTCAGATTTGTGTTCAGCGAAGTCTCCCGAGTATAACAATTAGGGATCGACCAATTATTGGTTTTACCGATATTATCGGCCGATATTGCAAGCATGGCAGCAAGCTGTGACTTACCTACCAGCAGCTCCTCCAGCTCCCCAGTGTAAATCTCGCGAGTCCCGCAGCCGCAGAGCGTTGCCACGGGTTACCATGGCAACGCTCCGCGTGGCACGCAAACCGCGAGATTTACACTGGGGAACTGGAGGAGCTGCTGGGAGGTAAGTCACACTGCTCAGCCAATGCCACTGCTCAGCCAATGCCACTGCTCACCCAATGCCACTGGACCACCAGGGAATGCTATATCCCCCCAAAAATAAATAAATATAAAACATACAAATATTAAAAATACAAAGTGCCCCCCCTCCCTCCCATTTTACACAAATTACATCCCTTCACAAACACACACACACACACTGCATTCATTAATTATATACACACACTACACAAACACACACACACACTCTGCATTCATTATATACACACACTCTGCATTCATTATATACACACACACTACATTATATACACACAAACACACACACTCTGCATTCATTATATACACACACTACACACACTGCATTATATACACACACTACACAAACACACACACTCTGCATTCATTATATACACACACACACACACTATACAAACACACACTCTGCATTATATATATATATAATACGTGTGTATATAATATGTGTGTATGTGTGTGTGTACACACACACTTATTTCCTATAAATGTATAATATATTATAAAATAATAATAGCATTTTCTAATATATTATACATATATAATGCATATATATAATTTCATTATAAGTGTATTTTGAGATATGTGTATATACACTTATAATGAAATCATATATATGCATTATATATGTATAATATATTATAAAATGCTTTAATTATTTTATAATATATTATACATATATAATACATGTATAAGATATTTTTTTTTTTTTTTTTTTTTTACTTTTTAGCTGCTTGGGGAACTGCCTGACAGCTCAGACAGTCACCCTGCTTGCAGCTCCATAGACTCCTATTGCGGCCATGTGATCGTGGTGATCACATGGCCCTGGAGGCTGGAGGGCCGCGGTGGCCAGAGCTGCTGCAGGGGGACTGCTGGGGTCTCGGGCAGTCCCGTCCTGACTAGGTTTGCCGCGGATCGCCGATCCAGGTAAGTGTAGGGGTCCTGTTTGCTGTGCACGTATCAGGTAAGTCCAAGGTCGTTAACGACCATTTTTTGTTGGACATACCTGGTACGTCTGCGGTCGGGAAGGGGTTAAGAAACTTAATTTTTTCCTTTCAGCTATTTGCTAGATACCTCCTTAATGTATTACCCTTCTAAGGGATTGCCATATTTAAGGATACAATTTTACGAAGCCAAATTAGAGAGCTATGCTGGGGAACTATATTAGGGAATTATCTACTGAACAGTTGAAAGATCAAAATTAAGAAAGGGGCTTTTGATAATTTTGATCTTATTATGGTATTGCAAAATTACCTGTTTCCACCATGCAACGTTTTACAGATATACACATTTAATATTTGAGATAGAAGCTAACGTATTATTTTAAAAGAACACTGTGGCGTTTCCTTTAATGTCCGTTACTCGCACCCCACTAGTGAATAAGGTGTTAAAAAAAAACTTTAAACACTTATCTGATTTCAGCACCGAAGTCATCGATATCCTCCTCCAGCAATGTCACGCCAAAGGGGGACATGTCATGTGCGCATATTAGACCTTACCCATAGGAAAGCATAAAATCAATGCTATCCTATTGGAATTTTGAAAAAACTAGACATCCTCATGCAAGGCATGAAGGCGTCCAACGTCGTTTCACCTAGTTAATTTGCATGAAAAGCAAGGAAGCACCTTTATTTGCTGTCTGGAAGACAGAGGTCGTCTTAACCCTGACTAGAAGTTGTCTTAGCCTTGCAATGTAAGCATTGCTGTTTCTCTGAAACAGCTATTTTTACATTGCTGGGTGAAGTGGACAGTATCACTTCACGCAGGTCACTTCAATAAGATGAAGTAGTCTGGGTGCCTATAGTGTCCATTAAAGCGACACTATAATCTCGGTGTCAGGTCCCCTTCCCCTGCACCGCTTGCCTTATCACAGCGAGCGGGGTCATCTGGTCCCTGCCTTCAGACTGGCAGTGTCTCTGACGCTGCACACTCCAGAGCAGCTTCCTTACATGTGTGCTACACCCGGTCATGTGACCCGGCACACAGTGATGACCTCAGAGACACAAGGGAGGCAAGAAACTCCTCCCACGTGTTGTGGTTAACACTAATCGGAAATTAGCCAATCAGATACACCCTGTGTGTATATAAGCTAACCCCTCCCTTGTCTCAGTGCCCTGTTGTGGTCTTTGGTTTACCATTGAGAGTGGCACTTAATATTTGGATTTCCTGGTTATTGATATTTGGCTTTGTCTCTCGTTATTCCATCTCTCTGTTTCCCTTGACCTCGGCTTGTGTTTTGACTATCCCTTTTTGCATAACCCAACCATTCTAAGGATCGGTATTTCAATTCTCTCTACTCGGTCCTGTCTGCGTGTTAGGGTTCCCTAGTGAACACTATGGGTGGCCAAGGACCCTTATTTAGTGTTAAACTGCTCAAAAATGATTTAACACTGAATGGATAACCAGTGCCTCTGGAATCCATGAACTATAAGCAATTCAGTGAGGTGAACTGGTTAAAATGCCTACAGTGTCCCTTTAATTACAACTCAGCCCTTATCCAGCACTACAAACTGTATCCTGGGAAGCGACCAATCAGAGAGCAGCTGCTCATTTCGTATAACTTGAATGGTCAGTTTATTCCATAATGAGTTTGTTATGAGTTGCACTTGTTATTTCGATTTCCTGGTTACTGATATTTGGCTTTGTCTCTCGTTATTCCATCTCTCTGTTTCCCTTGACCTTGGCTTGTGTTTTAACTACCCCTTTTTGCATAACCTGACCATTCTAAGGATTGGTATTTCAATTCTCTCTACTCGGTCCTGTCTGCGTGTTAGGGTTCCCTAGTGAACGTTACACTCGGATTTTAACATGAGCAATAACAGACTGAAAACTCGCTGGGGTGGCCTGATAGGGCCTGTGGATCGGGGGTTGCCTACGACTGCTTTAAAGCAATAAAATGAGATCAAGCAATATATTTCCATTATGGGGAAAGCTGGCATGAGTTACATGATTTGTTAATATGGCTACTACTAAAAATATGTATAAAAATAGCCAAAAATACCTTTTGCCCAAAACACAGCAAATAAGTCTATGCAAGACATTTTTTGCTGTAGCTTTAAAATCTCCTGTTAATTCAAATCGGTTTAAATAAAGGGAGCACAATTAGGGAGGAGACGACTAACACAGCATACAACACATTGTTATACTAAAAAGAAAAGATGTGTATTTTGTCTTCTTTTATTACTTTCAATAAAAAATCACCCTGTCTGATTTTGGATAAACATGAGTACAATGAGAGTCAATTTTTTGGGTGTATTTTCTGTTGAGTAAAAAAATCCATTGTTGTCAAGCTTACCCAGTTCTTTTGATCCAGAAATAATAGAATTGAAATACTCCAATTATTACTTCAAGTGAAAGAACATTCTACCTTGTGCTGACATTGTGCTGTGAAATGTTTAATGGAAACATGATTGCTTAGAGAAGTAAAGCTGTCTTTTAACTCTGGTTTCTGCAGCATGTGTGTGCAACTGAATGTCATCATTCCCTCACACCACAGTTGGGGGTACCTGGGGAACAGATCAACCACCAGACAGGCAAAGGCCATTCTTATCATTGTACCACTTGCAGTAGTGGTGGTGGTCCTGGCTTGAAAGTCTTTAGGAACAGCTGGGCTGCAAAGCTCTTTTCACAAGTTCTAATGCCCTGATCCCCAGGAGGAGGCCAGCAGACTCTACTGCTGTAGGATCCATCCAATGAGAGTTTAAACTACTTATTCAAAGCATATTCATCACATAAAATGTGTTTTTTCAATGTCAGTTTGTGAGGGAGATAACAGTTTCCTGAGAGCGGGCAAATCATAAAAGTGTGCAGCCTTTAACAGATCTAACAAAACTTTGAGTGCTGATGGGAAGATGGTCACAGGAATGAGGATAGTAAGAGGGGCTACGGTTGCACAGCCCAGATAAGAATATGGGTGGTTAAGGCAAAATATGGGTACGGTACACACTGGAATTAGGCTCCACTGAGTGTAGGAAATAAGTGTGTTAAAGAACAACCATCATCATTGTAGCGGAGAGCTGGTCTCTCACAGACTATCTCCGCTGGTAATCCAAGTGAGGCTCAGGAACAAGTAAAACCCAAGAGAATAATATCCACAGTTAATAATGTAATCCAAGAATATCCCATCCCCTTTCCCAATGACTGGACGACACACAGCATCAGGAGCAGAACTGAACATTTATTCCACATACTCAGCTTTTAAGTATTTCTCCCATGCAAAGGAGACACCCACAGTAATTGGTACAGTAACCAATCATTTACACGTTACCTCCCACACATCTCCTCCCCTCAGCATGACACATAATGCCATTATACAGGACACATTTCTCCCCCTTTTTTTTGGATGTAACCCTAATACCAGAGATACACCCCTAAATCCCCTGGTAGCCCTGATTTGGGTGAGCAACATACTCAAAAATCACCCAGATCGGACCAGGGGTTCGGGAGTTACATAGATGTATTTATTTGACCGACCGCATAGGAGGTATAAGCCGTAATCAGCTCCATACTTTCTGGCCTTGCGGTCGGTCTCAGTTCGAGGGATGAAACACACAAAAGTACCGGGTTACATAGACTTTGGTTGGATTCGTATGAATCCCCTTGTTCATGGGATTCTTTCGTTTGATGGAAGTGATGGAAGTCCTCGTTGATTGCAAGCACAGCTTATACAACCAAGAAACGTGCAGGTAAACAAGGGCTAGTGCACATTCACAAATCATGCAATAGTACTGGCAAACATGCACTGTGTTTAAAACCTTTAAATTGTGTACGGTCATAGCAAATACAAGGTGGGAGCTTCTGACCAAAGATGGCTAAAGATGACTGCCCCGTAGAGAAAGAATATGCTTCTTAAGATTCACTGAAAGATATTGTAACAAACCCTTACCATGTTGCCTGAAAACCTCTACCCTTTGTTTGTTTTTTGCCCTCATCCACATTACCTGTACCTAAGAACAAAGACTGTGTCTGGTCCTTTAACTGTTTTGTGCCCAGTAACAAAACTGGAGATTGTGCACAAATATGACTATTGTCCATATTTTTTATGATTCCCTTCATTTGTTGCACTGTTCCCCATGTGTTTCATCTGTTGGTTCGGCTGGATAGACTACCAGACAAACTGTGGAGTTACTGGGTGGCCACCATTTCATGTATCAGAGGCACATGGTGAGAACAATGGATGAAGCACAAGGTTTGAACAATGGATGGCGGCCATTTTAACTCACAGACACTGTATTGACTTTTCTACACGGTGCCATCTCGCCGGTATTTGGTGCACAAAGACATCGTTCGGTAGTTTTAAACTACAGAACAGGAGACACATTTAACAGTAATTATTTTTCATATAGCCTGTATATGTTCTGCGGAATCTGCATTAAACCATATCTTCCAAACTACTGAACGGATCTGGTTGAATTTTGGATATGTGGTTCACCCAGATCCCCCGGTTCCGAGGATATTTATATATTTGTGGGGTTATTGCATGTTTTGGGGTCCCTGTGATATGTTTTATAATACTGTATTTTCCTGCCTGTGATAATTAAGTTAGTCTATTGTGTTGAGATAATTGTATCACAGGCAGAGGGGAGGTTTCTGATGTAATGACTGGGAGTGTTAGCTGTGTTGTAATGTGTTGATTGGTTGTTCTTCAAAACCCTGTGGGCAGTACTATGTTTGTAGAATGTGAATAAAAGAGTCTGTATGTGCCAGTACAGTCAGTTCTACTTTACCCTTCAAAATGTAGCTTTGTCTCGTTATTGTAAGGGAACCTGCTCAGCTAATCACTAGCTCTTTTAAGAGCTCTACCTCTCTCTCTACTTGGATCCAGCTGATAGAAAGAATGCTACTCCATTACTGCACAGCATCTTGCCGGGAAAAAGGACGTCTCCAACGACTGATACCCCCTCTCCACTGGGGTAGCCGTTACAGATACTATTAACTTATATGCATTCATTAAAAACTAATACAAACTGAGGATATATTGGTTCGGTTGCAATCTTTTGTTTTTAGGAATAATAAAAATACAAAAAATTACAGTTTTTTGTTTTTTTTAGGAACTTTAACAGGCTATCACAGAGCCCAGTGCTGGTAAGAATTGGCATGGCTAGAAGGAAGTGTGTAATATTTGTCTTAGCCAAAGCTGCAGTAGGGGCCTGGGCTATGGGTGGCCAAGGACCCTTATTTAGTGTTAAACTGCTCAAAAATGATTTAACACTGAATGGATAACCAGGGCCTCTGGAATCCATGAACTATAAGCAATTCAGTGAGGTGAACTGGTTAAAATGCCTACAGTGTCCCTTTAATTACAACTCAGCCCTTATCCAGCACTACAAACTGTATCCTGGGAAGCGACCAATCAGAGAGCAGCTGCTCATTTCGTATAACTTGAATGGTCAGTTTATTCCGTAATGAGTTTGTTATGATGAACAGGAGTGAAGCCCAAACATACAGAAGCTAGTCAGGTTATGAGACAGTAGAGAAAGGAAAGCAAGTTGTTCCAGTTCTTAGAGGCTAACACAATACCTATAGTAAGGCAACAAATAATGAACTTGCCAGCAGGCAGGCAAGTCAGGGACAGCCAAGGTAGCATAGCCAGAAAGCAGGATAAATGGGTTCATGGCTACTAGAAGTCAGGATCAATGATGAAGTCATCAATGTTCTTGAGGGTCAGGAAAGCACAATGGGGCAGACTAGCAAGGCCAAGCAGGCTTTTTACGATGACTGACAGGTGTCACCAACGTCTGTCATCTGTTGGAATGCCGGTCATGCGCATATGCACAGGCCTTGATAATCATTGAGCACAGGAGATCCACGTCATCAGCCAGACGGCTATAACACCAGCTGGCCTTCATCTTCCATTCCTGGCTTCTACTAGACAGCATAACACTTGTGTTAATTGTGCTGCTCTTAGCAAGTCAGGTTCTCTCGCCATGCAGATAACGGAGGCAGAAGACATGACCCTGACACCAGTTCACCGGTTGTTCTTTCTTGCATTGCTTTTGACATACGGGAACACACCACAAGACTTGCTGTTTTGGTGATGTTCGGATCCAGTCGCCTAGCCATCGCTATTTGGCCTTTGGCAAAGTCACGCAGATCTTTTCACTTCCCCATTTTTCCCGTTTCCAACACATTAAATTCAAGAACTGACTGTTCACTTGCTTACCTAACATATTCCACCCCGTGACAGGTGCCATTATACCGATACAATCAATGTTATTCACTTCAACTGTCAATGGTTTTAATGTTATATCTGATCAATGCATAGCGGTAAAATTAGGTGAGAAAAAGTTTGTTCGGCGCTTCAACAAATATTTGTGCAATGTGTATATTTCTGATATAAAAAGGGCTTCCACAGCCCTGAAAACAATATATATACAGCAAAAAATATAACGGTACATAAAATATACACTGAGTGTAAATAGTGAAAAAAATATAAAATATTTTTTTATATTTTAAAAAATATATTTTAAAATATACTTAATCTTCCAAGGCTCTATTTAGTAGAAGATTTAGTATTTTTAAACATTTTTTTATGTTTTTCACTAATTAAACTTGTTGTATATTTTCTGTACCGGTATATTTTTTTGTTGTTGTATATACAGTGTATATCAGTGCTGGAGAATATTTCAATGTAACAATTTTATTTTGGTTTTCGTAATATGGTTCTCAATGCACAGTGTAATGAATGTACCCCAAAGTGCTAATGGAAATTTATGGGTACTAGTGTCAATCAGAGCATACAATATAATCCTACTAGGAGCAGAACTAATGTGGTTTGCAACCCGACATTGAACCATGGTGTTTGAATAAGCTGCTGATTTATCTGATCATCTTTTCCCTGAACCCAGACATCTGGTTGAACCAGTTTCTCTCTTATTATCAGTTTGCTGCTGAGCGAAACCAGCACAGATCTAGAATTCCACAGAGCAAACAGTACAGACAATGTATTTAATCACATAATGCACAACTCTCCCATGCAACAAATAAGCTTCTTTTTGTTTTCACCCAATAGAATTGGCTCGTTCACAATGCTCTGTTTCTACAGTGTGGAATAAAATGTTCTTTTCCACCCTTTGCCCGTTGATTTCTGGATGTAGTCATATGCCTAAATACAAGGGCAGGCCTGCCAAGACATTTTGGCAAAAACTGATTTTGCATCAAGTTCCTTAGTAAACAAAATAAAATAATCTTTTCTTTTTGGCACTCATTACATGCCTCACAAACATACCCTGTTATTTTAGCACAATAGGTAGTGGTCTTTTTTTGTCCAATGGTCTGGCCGTGATGTCAGTAAGACATCAACCATACCTCCCAAGTGTGTCTATTTAGGAGGGACAGTCCCTATTTTGGGTCCAAATCCTTCTGTCCCTCTTTTCTATTCTAATGTCCCTCTTTTGTAGGAGCTCAATATTCATGGTGTATCTGAGTGTATAACAGAGCTCCACAGCAAGAATACTCCCAGTAATGTGTCTTTAAATTACAATAAATGTGTTTAGAAATTAGTCAGTGTAAATAAGATACATTGTTCTTGTTCTAAATTACACTTTAATTGCATAAATGGTTATTAGTAAATTACATTCAATTTCTAAGAACAGTCGGCCTCAGAGCACACCTACATTCACACCCTGAAAATTACAGTGTCCCTCTTGGTCGTTTTGAAATGTAAGGAGGTATGCATTATCGATCGGTCACTCACTGGGAAAATAAAGCACTATAATGTTCTGGAATATAAACAAAAAACAAAAATAACAACCACAAAAAAACAAAAACAAACTAAGAGTATAGATGCATAAAACAATTAATTGTTTTAAATAACGTCCCCAAGATATTTAAGTACATAATCCTTCTGCTTTGGTTACAAAATCATTAAGATACACCGCAAGACAAAACAAATATTCTATTGCATGGTTACTGCATGCATCATAAGCAAAATGTTTTTTTTAACAGGAACTTCCCTTTCATTCCATTCAGTGACAGATATGAGTAACAATGTAATTCAGTTAAAAGCATAAGAAGTGGAGCAACCTCCATGTAAACCAATTTGCAGAGTGGGGCAATACGTTTCAGGACACAGCAGACAGTTTTAAAACAGTACTGTAACATATAATCTTCCCATAAATACTGAATCTTTATGGAAAAACTCAAAAAGACAGAGGTAGAATTTAACTGGAATCCCAACACACTCAAAAAATGTCAAAAAACGAAGGACTACTTTGTGTTAAGGACAAAACTTGTCTTGGCAAAATATGCGGAGCTTCCACCACCAAATATTGACATTGCTCATCAGCAATCATAAGCAGGCACTGATGGGAACGGTTGTCTTCTTAAACAGTGCACAAAAGATAGTCAGAGGACTCTCGCTGGTCAGATCGTAACCTATGAGATCCTGATGTCTCACAGGACCTTCTCTAGAACTCAGTTTTGTACTCTTGCACAAGTCAAAACTTGTAGCCAAGAGGAATATGGCAGCACCTTACCTCTCTCCCTCAGAGTGCCACCAGGTATGCAGATATGTCACAGTGTTGGGTCTTGGACAATGACCGAACAGGTGTGGCAGGCTTCACAATCTATAAATACAAGTGGTTTTAGTGTACAGAGACACTGGCCTATTATGTTAGAACCTCAGATCCTCCTCAGGATGAACCTTCTTCATCCCAAGAATCATCTCATTCACCTTAAAGGACCACTCTAGGCACCCAGACCACTTCAGCTTAATGAAGTGGTCTGGGTGCCAGGTCCTTCTAGGGTTAACCCATTTTTTCATAAACATAGCAGTTTCAGAGAAACTGCTATGTTTATGAATGGGTTAAGCCTTCCCCCTATGTCCTCTAGTGGCTGTCTCATTGACAGCCACTAGAGGCGCTTGCGTGATTCTCACTGTGATTTTCACAGTGAGAGCACGCAAGCGTCCATAGGAAAGCATTATGAATGCTTTCCTATGTGACCGGCTGAATGCGCGCGCAGCTCTTGCCGCGCGTGCGCATTCAGCCGACGGGGAGGAGAAGAGGAGGATCGGAGGAGGAGAGCAGGAGGAGATCTCTCCGCCCAGCGCTGGAAAAAGGTAAGTTTTTACCCCTTTCCCCTTTCCAGAGCCGGGCGGGAGGGGGTCCCTGAGGGTGGGGGCACCCTCAGGGCACTCTAGTGCCAGGAAAACGAGTATGCTTTCCTGGCACTAGAGTGGTCCTTTAACATCCTAAGCATATGCCAGGCAACAATAAAACTTAAGCTCTTCCTGCTCAGCTCCCTCACGCGCTCAGCAGTGATGCCAGAGTCAGAATACGACGTCATTCCGGCTCCCCGCATCACTAAACGATGCACGAGGGAGCTGAGCAGGCCGTTTACAGCTCCTTCACCACCTCCATTGACTGTCCATCCACCCACTCAGAAGCACAGGAGACAGCCCAGCAGCACAGGAAAAGAATCCTCTCCCAAAGTTAGGGAAGCTGTGTAGATTTACACAAAATAAAAAGTAACAATTTGTGAGTGTGTGAGGCAATGTATGTGTATCTGTCAGTGTATGTTTGTTAGTGAGTGTGTATGTCTGTTAGTGTGTGTGTATGTCAGTGTAAGTCTGTGAGTGAGTCTGTGAGTGAATGTGTGTTTCTGTCAGTGTGTGTCTGTCAGTGTATGTCTGTGAATGAATGTGTGTGTGTGTCTGTCAGTGAGTGTGTGTCTGTCAGTGTATGTCCATCAGTTTATATTTGTGAGTGAGTGTGTCTGTCAGTGTGTCTGTCACCTATCTTAAATAGGTGACGACGTGTGTGTCATATCTGTGAGTGTGTTTGTATGTGAGTGTATGTGTATCTGAGTGTGTGTGTGCCTGTCATTGAGTGGGTGTGTCAGTGTTTGTTAGTCAAAATGCACGTTGGTCTTAAACAGGAAGAGGTGTGGCCTCGACAGGAAGGGATGGGGTAAATTTAAATTAAAGGGGTGCACGAGTTTCATCATGCCTCGGGCAGGACAAATCCAAAATACACTGTGGCAAACCTAGCCACTTCTAGAACACTGAACTTTATATGCCAAAAGGTTGTCTGTATTTTCTGCTTTGTTGTGTGTGTACTTGGATGTATATTATGTTGCCATTGAAATTCGTATGCTAGCAGCCGTAAGCCACTAGCATTCATGTACTTCGTTTCATGAACAGCGACTATACGGGCTGTTCGTGAACCGAATACGGGCCCCCCTGATAGACCACACATTAAGGGACGTGTGGCGCTCGTTAACCGATTGCAACAGTGTTGCAATCGGTGATTAAAGGCTCTCCTAGGTGGCCGTCGTTCGACTACCGACCACGCGGCGGTCGGCCATCTTGGATCCTTTGTCTCTCCAGCGGTGTTTGGTCGTTGAGCGCCTGGAACTGAAAACAGACACTCGACGACACGAACACCACTGAGCGTGACTTCCAGAGCGTTCGGGAGTTCCACCCGCATCACATTAATGTTTCCCATCAGTGTTCGATGGCTAAGTCTATTTCGTGCGGCGTTCGGTAGTTTTAGCTGGGATCTGAGCGGTACTCTCATGAAATATAACCCCAGACCCCAGCTATCGACTGACCATCCATTCGTGCAAATAGAGTGAATTATGGAGAAGTTACAGATTTTAACGTGAAATGTCGGTTCTGTTGCACGGAGGGATAATCCACTTAACGGTGTATCCCAGTGGGAGTATCCCTCTCGTGCAGCAGTGCCTGATGGGAGAAATGTCCAGAATGTTAAGTCCCCCATGTAGTCCCCTACTGTATTACCCCTGCTAAGACTGTCTGGAAACCCCTTGCATGGGGACTTGCATAAATACTGAAAGCCTGTGAATAAAGCGTCAGTTGACTCCCAGAACTATGTTTCGTCCGGTTACTGGGGGATTTGGGATATTACCTTACTTTTCAGCGCTGACTGTGGATTTACCCTTAATACCAGCGGAGATCGTGGGATTTAATCTTGCCGCTCCGCTACATACACCACTGGTTGCAACTGGGCCATAACAACGCTTTGTATGTAAAGTGTGCCAGAAAACATATTCTAACCCACAAAGCCACACAAATCCCAAATCATAAGTCATTATAACTCAAAAAAGTGGTCTCTCCACCAAACTTTGTGCATGTAACGAAAATATACCCCAACACGCAGGATTCCACTCAACAGAAGACAACACATAGGGGAGATACGTCTACCGGACCTTAGAGTGGCCGGACTCGACGTACATGAGAGGAGTACAGAGTAAGGAGCGATACGAGGTCAAGGGCAAAAAGAGACAGCGTAAACTAGGACTAGCCGGGGTCTGGTACACAGTAAACAGCAAGCCGGCAAACGGAACGGATAGGGATAAAGAGATAACGTAGTCAGAAACAAAGCCAAGGTCAAGTACAAAGGAACACAACTGAACACAACAAGCGCTAAAGGGAACTGTAACAGAAACCACGATAGGGCAAGGAACTAAGGGGAAAAGGTGAGTATATATACCTAAACATCTATTTTGATTGGCCCCTGTCACATCCACGCCCCCAAAAGGTAAGTGTATGGGGAGTGTGGCATGACAGGGAGCCAATTTAGGCTCCCACTGTCCCTTTAAGAGCGCGCCCGAGACCCGCGGCGCGTTCTTAGAGTCAGACAAGACACGTGACAGCTTCTCGCGGTCACTGCCCGCCTTCCTGTTGCAGCCGTCGGATGAGCCGCGTGCGGCTCGTGCAGCAGCAGGACCACGCGCGGCTTGAACAGAGGACCCCGGCCGGTCCCTGGAAAGGGTAAATACCGCTACAGTGCATAAGTATTTAATGTACCATCCTGTCATCCTAGTTAATTTACAGCAGCATAACGTATATCAGGGAAATGACAAGAAGAAAAAGTTCTAAAATTATGAAATATTCCACATTCGAGATGACATAGCCATGGGCTTCTCCCATCAGCATTAACCTGTCATTTCTGTAATTTTCTTACATTTCCTTTATCTCTCCAGCGGTCTGTTTGTCTTTTTTCTTTTAAATAAATTCCTTGTGTGCAGACAGGGAGTTGTCTGCATGCTATATCAACAGATAGAAAGATAAAGAAATTGCAAAATTTAAGACAAAATAGTAGAGCTGAAATATAATTTTCTTTTCTTTTTTATATATTCTTTATTTTAGTTTTGTCATAGCAGAATAATGCAATAAAGGACAGAAAAAAGGCAGTTGCACCGATACAAGCTTGACAATTCTGGGGTGTTGCAGCACCCAGTTCTTATAATTAGCAAAGGGAGGTAATGATCAAATAGGTATCGTCTGAATTAAGTTTTACCTCCATACTGTACATCATTTTAAACAGTGTTGGAAATATAATTTTCGAATTCACCAGTTTTATCTAGACACGTGCAATTAGTTTCGGGCCGAATTTCGGGCAATTCGGACATTCGGGTACTTCCGAATGGCCGAATAGCCGAATTGCCAAAGTGACGAATTACCGAGGTCCCGAAATTCCAAAATTACCGAATTTCCGAAGTGTCGAAGTGCCGAAGTTCTGAAGTGCAGTATTGCCTAAGGACTAATATACTTACCCAGTGGAAGAAGAAGAATGTTACACTGTATACAATTTTAAATAAAAAGTATACAAACATAGCCAGGATTCAGCTGTAAGCATTTGCAATACTTACAATAAAAAGCCTGTGGCTGCTCACTGTAAAAAAACAAACAAACAAAAAAAACACGTCCCCCCTCCCCTGCCTAACCTGAAGGGGGACCTATTGCCCCCCCCTTCCCTGGCCCCGACCCCTGAATGGAGCCCTCGTCCGGGTGAAGATGGATTTTTTTTTGCGCTCGTTTTTTTATTTTTAAGTGCGTCAGTTATTATGGCTTTTTATTTGGCCTGGTTTGGGGCTGAAAAAATAAGATTTTATAAGAAAGAAAACATCAAATGGCAAGTTTTATTTTATTTTTTTTCAGGTACTTAGTTAAATGGTCTCCCCCTCATTATTTTTAGGGTGAGGGGGGTAGGTAGGGGTTAATTTTTGGGGGAGGGGAGTGACTAGGGGTTTGGGGACCCCTCATCACCCGGGGGAGGGGGTTAATTTTTTTATTTAGGGCCCCCACCTGCCGCTCAGGGGTGGGGGCCAGTAATGTCCTCCCCCTTATTCTAATTTAGGGCCCCCACCCACCGCTCAGGGGTGGGGGCCGGGGGGGAAGGACAATAGGTCCCCCCCATTATTTTACTTTAGGGTTCAGGGGTGGGGGCCGGGGGGGAGGACAATAAGTCCCCTCCTATTATTTTACTTTAGGGCCCCCACCCGACGCTCAGGGGTGGGGGCCGGGGGGGAAATAGGTCCCCCCCCTTATTCTAATTTAGGGCCCCCACCCGCCACTCAGGGGTGCGGGCCGGGAGGGGGCAACAGGCCCCCACTGGCTGCCCACTGTTTAATAGACATGCCCCTACTCGCGGTATAGCGAGTAGGGGCACAATTTACTAATACTAAGTAATTTTTACTTAGTATTAGTAAATTTGGCTGAAATATCAATTTAGGTCTTTCAGCCTTTTGGTAGATAACTCCCTAATACCGTGGGAATTACGAAGTTATCTACCAAGCGGCTACAAGAGAAGTTCAGAATTTCCGAAGTTGCCGAAGTCCCAAAGTGCCGAATTCCCGAATTTCGGAATGCCGAACCGAAAAATGTTCCCATGCACATGCCTAGTTTTATCTACTTTTAGTCTTCTATTTTGTCTATTTATCACAAATCATTTTTTAAAAAATTTTTTATTTGAATACTATTATGTAAATTGTCCTTAAAGGACCACTCTAGTGCCAGGAAAACATACTCGTTTTCCTGGCACTAGAGTGCCCCCACCCTCAGGGACCCCCTCCCGCCTGGCTCTGGAAAGGGGAAAGTGTTTAAAACTTACCTTTTTCCAGCGGTGGGCGGAGAGCTCTCCTCCTCTGATCCTCCTCTTCTCCTCCCCGTCGGCTGAATGTGCACGCGCGGCAAGAGCTGCGCGCGCATTCAGCCGGTCACATAGGAAAGCATTCATAATGCTTTCCTATGGACGCTTGCGTGCTCTCACTGTGATTTTCACAGTGAGAATCACGCAAGCGCCTCTAGTGGCTGTCAATGAGACAGCCACTAGAGGAAATAGGGGAAGGCTTAACCCATTCACAAACATAGCAGTTTCAGAGAATTTCATATGTTTATGAAAAAATGGGTAAACCCTAGAAGGACCTGGCACCCAGACCACTTCATTAAGCTGAAGTGGTCTGGGTGCCTAGAGTGGTCCTTTAATAGAACACTGCCTTAAATATAAAAACACATATTACATTTATATCACAATAAATGAACTCAATGCAGCTCAAAAGGTTATACAAAACTGACTGCAGAGTATTAATAATTTATCACACCATATGGCAGTTTTATAGATGTTTGTTCACCCAAAGTCCTGTGAATATAATGAGTGATCACAAAATGCTGTGTGTACATTTATAAAGACAAAACGTGTTCTTGCTGCTGGCAGGGCTGTGTTCTGGGAGAAAAAACATTTATCAATTACACATTTAGTGTCAAACCGGTTACCATGTTATCTCTTCTGATATGCTGTCATGGCTGGAACTTCTACAGCAGTAATTGCCCACCAGGTCCTCAAGGTACACCAAAGTTCCAGGTTTTGCTAGAATTCCCACCGTAACAGAACTGGGCATTTTTCAATCACAGCGGCCCCCTAAAAAGGGGGCGGGTGCCAGATAGGGTGTGTTTTGTCATCACTAATGACAAGCACGCCCCCTCTCAAAGTGAGCATGTTGGTTCAATGCGTAGAACCCCGCTGAAGAACTCTAGCATGAGAAAAAGGCTCTGTATTTGTACTGAGCAGCGCAAGCAAATTTAATAACATGCTTGCGCTGTGTTTGCTTTTAACTTGTCTCTGGTGTCTCCATAAGTGGGATACCAGAGGACAAAAGGGCCAGGAAAGAGTATTGTGCATGTGTTTGGAGCTTGCTTGTGGGATTGCGTGTGTGTAGAGTGAGCTGATTGTGGTGTGGCATTGTGTAAATAGGTCGATTTCATTCATGTTTGTGGTGTAATATGTGTGGCTAGGGGCTGTAGAGAGTGTATGCATAGGGGGCATAGTGTTATAGGGGATGTAGCAAGTATGTGCATACAGGCTGTAGTGTGTGTATATAGGTGACATAGTGTGTGCAGGGGTTGTAGAGAATGTAGTATGTGTTTGCTTACAAGGAATGTAGTGTGTGCACAGGGGATCCAGAGTTTGTATGTCAGTAATATAGTGTGTGTAGGTGATGCAGTGTGTGTGTGTGTGTAGGGGATCTAGTGTGTAAAGGACCCAGAGTGTGTATAGGAGATTGTGTGTGTCTGTGTGTGTGGGTGGGTGTAGGATTCAGAGTGTATATAGGGTAAGGGATCTAGCGTGTATCTGGAGCGTAATGTGTGTAGCGGTGCAGTGTGAGGGGTGCTGTAATATATATATATGTGTATATATATATATATATGTTTGGACGTATTGTATCTGTGAGGGGTTCAGTGTGTTGGGTGTGCTATGTGTATGTGTGAAGGGTGCAGCATGTGTGTGTGTGTAAGAGGGGTGCTGTGTGTGTGAGGGTCCCTGCTGTCCCTGGTGGTCTAAGTGGTGAGAGTGAACTGCTAGAGTTGCACCGGGTCCTCTCTCTCTCTCTCCCTCCCTCCCTCCCCAGCTGGCGGCCGCATATCAGTGCCTGTGGGCCAGTGAGGGAGATCTTTGATTTCCCCACCAGCCCATGAAGGCACACAGGAGGGCCTGCGCTTGGATAGTGCTGGCCCTGCAGGGGCTGGCAGATCCTGTGATCTCCCCTGCCGACCTCGGCCCATGGCCATTACGGCCCACTGGGCATTTGCCCAGTATGCCCTACGGCCAGTCCGGGCCTAGTCAGATCTTTCTTGCCGCACGGGTGCTTTTCTGACCCAGCAGCATATTGGTTTTGCCTGTCGTGGGGGACGGAGCCTATCCAATTTTGTCACGTTTTCACCACGTAAGTGCGCAAAGGCGGATCCCGGTGGCCTGTACCCTTCTTGTGGTCCTGCTCCCAGTGGTAACAGCTCCTACTCTCCTGTTAACCCCTGGGTCTTTTTACTTCATTATTAACTGTATGTATGCTGTGTTGGGGTTACTCAGCCCTGGTTGTTCTCCTTCTGTTTAGGCCTTGCCTGTTGGGTATTACTTCACTGTGCCTGAGGCCTGTCATATAATTTCACAGTGCTTAGTCCTGGGTGTTTTACTAACTGATCCCTGGTCTACCCTGGCTATTTAATATTTATCTGCCCTATTGTGCTGACATTGGCTCCCCTGCCTGCAGCCGCTTGCTACTTTAAGCCCTTTGGCAACAGCACAAAAGCCGCATAGGAAGAGGGACAGGAATACAAGTTATGAAATATCGATTCATGTGACCAATCCGCAGAGCACATGATATGGACCAGAGAAGCACGTTCAGATAATGTGCAAGACACCGCAGCGTCCAGGACCGAAAATGAACGAAGCACTCTGGAAAAATAAACGGTATAGTAAACCTATAAGCTTAGCAGAAAGATGTGCTAATAATGTAATTGATACTCTATGTATCCTTAAGTAATGAATGTCTACAAATGGTGGGAATGTGTATGTGCCCTGTGGGGGCCATTCTTGGAGGAAAGCATCTGTAGTGATATGTGTATATTAAAGCATTAAAGGACTGTTGCTTTAAGAGGCAGGGGGATTCCCTGGGTATGAGGCTTTAGGAGAGCACTTGATGTTGTGAGATTAGCAGTGACTCTGCAAGTTTTGTTTTGTGACTTATGGAAGTAAAGCTGTTCAGATGAAGTAAGTGTCAGCATTGATTATTCTGCAAGACCTATAGAAAACACAACAGCATCTACTGCCAGACAATCCAGAAGCCAGCTGGGAAAATCCTGAGCCTGGTGGTTGATCCTCGAAACGAACAAGTCCTGGTGGAAGGCCCCATTGAGCTTAGATCTCACAGAAGATCAATCTGTCCAATCTGCCGTCAGGTTCAAGGTGCCTGGTAGATACTCTGCTTGGAGGGATCTATTTCTGTTTAGGCAAAAATGTATTAAATCTTTCGTAAAGTCTGCCAACATGCATTAGTGCATACATCCTAGATGATCGATTGAACGTATAGTGGGGAAATTGTTCATCCGTAAAAGGATGCAATAATTCGATAACCCTCTGGCAAAACTGTCAAAAGATCCCACAATCAACGCTAAACAGTCGATGTGTAATGAAGATGCTACAGTCAAACATGGTCCTCCTGATGACCCAATCTCGAATGTAACACCCCAACCTAGAAGGCTGGTGTCGAATTTCATCCAGGATGTTTGAGGCATACATCGTCTGTCAATGGAATCAGCTGATCTTAAGACGCTGATCGTCTGAGAGATATTGGGCTTTCAGATGTTGCTTGGCTCTGTAATGGAGCGGTCTCTGAAAAATTATTTGGATAGATGATAAAAGGAGTCCATTTAAGCGACCCAGAAGATGTACTGTCTCATGTCAGTGTCAAAGAACAAAAGAACAAAAGGGCCACTGCATTTTTATACTGACATTTGTGATTCCAACAAAATGGCTGCCGCATCATTATTCAGACTTCACGGCTCCAACAAAATGCCAGCTGCGAATCTAGCAAGACACAAGGCACACAGCACAGGTCTAATGCATTGAGAAAGACCCAGGAAGGTGAGAAAACAATAAATCGATTTTAAAAAAAAATGAGCACCAAATAGTAGCACTAAACAGCCAGCCACACAGACCCCCAAAGCTCTACCAGAAGTCCTGGGAGGACTGGGGATTATTTATAAAGCAATGGGGTGAGTAAAATCCAAGAGATGGGGATGACATAAAGGCACACTCTAAACACACACAAACAAAAGTGAATTGAATCACAAGACAGAAAAGTAGCTAAAACTAAACTTCATTCAAATAGTATGAATAATATAATGACAGAGTGAGGAGACAACAATACTCTGACCGGTTAGCTGGAATGGAGCAGTATAAATAGAGGAGGTCCTTCCTGTGAGAAGGCATTTTATACCCTTGTTTTTTGTTTGTTTGTGGTTGGTTAATGTTTACTTGGTTTTGCTGTTGGAAATGCAGTAAAGAAAGTTAAAGCAAATATGAAGCCTCCTGTCATGTTGTGAAATTACCTTCAACTTTTTCTCATAAAATTTTTTTTTTTTTAAAATGAACATATATATTTTATTTTTTGGCAACCCACAGAAGGCTCTCTACTATTATTATTATATGTGTATTCTTTTTGACATTTACAAAAGGTATAACATTTCCACTCACCATTATCAGGTGAAAATTCACCCCTTGTGAATGTGCCATGGACCTTTTCAGCTTGTCTAGTAGCGGGAGACTTTTGAGCCCTTGGTATGCATCTGACCTGCACACCAGTCCTTGGACTGTTGCGCTGTAATAATAGTAGCAAGGTCATGTTATCTAAAAAACTAATAATATAATGGAGCAGAAGGACACTTTACAAAGGTTCATAAATTGTTCCTATGTCTAAGTCACCCTGTACCCATTCAAGGTGCAGGTTGTTTATGATGTGTTTGTATATTGTTAATTGTTTTGTGTTCTCTCCTGTCCTGCTGATGCTTGTTATCAACTTGTGGGTTTGGCTATGGAGCCTGTAAAGTGCCCTCTGTTGGTGGCAACAGCGATATGCACTACCTGAATAGCAAGGCTGGTAATTTGCATATTTAGGTAGATTTGCATATTGCTAATTCTGCAGGCAGAGAGATATTTTGTGTTGGTCGTTGACTTCCCCATCCCTTTGTAGATATGTTATTCTGTTATTATTATTCCCTATGTGTTTTCTGATATGTTTTGATTATTTGTAGTTTTATTGAATTGTCATCATAATTTACATGAGGGGAGCATTTGGTCCAGTCCCAAGAAAAAAATAAAGTTTTGTATGTTAGTTCCATTTGGAAGTGTCCTGTGTGGATTTTAGGGATCCCAGCCATAGAGTTGTCGTACCTGTTGGCTGGCTGCATGATCTCCTAAACCTGGGATAAATCAAGAGAGGTAGGCCTGAGAGCAACAAGTGCCTTTGTAAAGGCAATATAAATCACATTGCAGGCAGAGGTGGATATCTGCCTGGAAAAAGGTCTGCAGTGGAATAGGCAGAGGGGACAATACCTGCATGGAAGAAGGACTGCAGAGGTATAGGCAGAGTGGATGTTACCTTCCTGGAAGGAGAGATGCAGCCTGTTTGGGTGAAAAAGCTCCAGAAGGACACCAGTCAAGCTACAGCGACTGGGGAGAGGAGCAGTTTTTCCCGGTTCCAACTAGGAAGCGATCCTGGATGGAGGTGCCCAGCCGGGGTACAGGGAGCTTTGCTACACTTGGCTTCTCCCAGAGCCAGCAGACTTCATTAGAAGATAGACCACCTGTGAAGACCTGCACTAGAAAGACTAGGACTCAAACGTTATGCCATTACCAGCATTTACACACTATGCAGAATCCTGGGTAAAGTCCCAAATTCGGTGTTAAAAACAGATCATCAAACACAAGAAACTCAATTGTCTACTAGCTTAGTACCTGTGGACATTTAAAGTCTAAACATGATGCACAAAAAACAGCCTGCATTTACAGCAGGATTGACAGATTTATAAGCTTTTCAGGTGTATGTTGGCCTATTAAAAAGCTCCACTACTTTTTAATCAATGATATTGTAATAACTAGTCTGTGTTAATTTCTTTGAATAAGTCTTTTATATATAGATATTTCTTCTTGGGTCAAAGGCTCGCTACATTAATATATGTCTGTATTAATGAAAAGTACTAATACGCAATTTGATGTTCTTTATAAAAAATATGCATTTATTATACTTCAAAAGCAAACAATAATATACTTAACAGATGGTATTTCTTAACGACGTTACAGAGAGTGAGAGATCTTAAGTAGTCGTCTTAATATCAACAAGTCAGGAACACATCAGGAGAGAAGATCGGATCGTAGGAGGAAGAGAACGTGGTCCTTTGTCCTCAGTCCTTTATAGGCAAAATTACATCATAACTTTTAATTTAGACTCTGGCCACATAAGGAAACTCCCCATATAAGGACCCTACCCCAAATCTCCCTATACAGCACATTCCAGAGTTCTAGCAAACACCATCTGTTCTTTTTAACCCATTAGACAGCCACAATTTAATATGTATTTGAATAGGAACATATAGAATATGCAATATTCTACAAATATAGATTATGTTTTGGGGGAGATTAAATTTACCACTGGAATTTACTCCAGTAACAGCTTACGCCCTGCAGGTCACAAGCAGGTAAAACGAGAATTTCAAAGTTTCACTGAAAAAATAATTCTTTGTAATTACGGAAGACTCCACCCGCTGTAGTTTATATATAGACTGAGTATGTCTAAGTTCTTTGTCTTCCGAAGAACAATCCTCTTTCAGATAGACCTTTCATGTAGATTCTATGACCGTGACAAGTCTAGAACAATACCTCTCGGCCCTTTAAAAGATTGCGGAAATATTGTTAACAAAAATATTGAACTTTCCAATTACTGAGGGAAATACGACATTGTGTATAAAAAAAAGAAGTTAGATGTTGCTATCTGCTCGAGCTGCTTTATGATCTCAAACTTCAGGTTCTTGCAGAATCTTTTTGATAATCTCTTATCTAGAACCTTGTGGCATATTTCAATTTACCTCTGTTGGAATTCTGATCCCATTGTGGGATGGTGACAGCTCACATCTCTGTTACCGATGACCCCCCTTTTCATAGACAGGGTAGTAGTGTGTCATGGTACCTGTTACTCAGACCTCATTCTCCTCCAGCAATTTCGGCACTTCGGACGCCGGCCGCAATAGCCCCGCCCCCTTTTATGACGCGGCGCTATGCCGCCGACGTCGTGACGTCAATGACGTCACGACCTGCCGAAAATCTCAAAGTAGGACGTTTTGGGGGCATGGTCATCAATTAAAGAAGCAGGGTATAAAAGGTACTCACTTACATTGAGTCATTGCCCTGTCGTGGTTTCAGCTTGTCTATTCCCTCAGTGCGTTTTATTGATTGTTCATTCGGTCATTGACTTGGCTTGTATCCTGACTTTGCTTACCTCTCCTATCCTTGATCTCGGCTTGGCTTTCGCTCACCTGTCGACCTCGGCTCGCCCCTGACCATTCTCTGTTTACTTGACGTTAGTCCGGCCACTCTAAGGTCCGGTACACGTCTTTATAGGTTTTAGTACTCTGCGTGTTGGATCCCTGTCTTGATCCTGACATAGTGGACATCTAGACGAACCCACAAAGGCAGCCAGTCGCTCACATAAAAACATTAATTATGAGATCCTGGACATGGATTAAGGTCATACTGTATCTCATACTGCAACATAAACCATATAATTTAATATGTGTTAATGAAATTGGTTTTTCAGCCTGAAGTTATGACTCAGTTTTTCATAAAACTCTCTGAATATGAAATATACTTCCAGCAAGCTTCATAAACATGGTAATATATGTCCTGTAGGCAGGGTGTGCAGAGAAGAAAATGCTGCTCTTCTGGAATTTTTTTTTGAGAAAGTGAGTTCCGAGAAATGGTGTCAGGATTCTTCATTTGGTACAGTGCATCATTCCTGCATCAATGTTGATGCAGAGATCTGTGCCCTCTAGTGGTCTCTAGTAACCCAAGAGTGGGTTCTTGTGTATTATTGCTTATCTGTATTTTTACTTTTTCTTGTACCTTGACTTCATGGATCTCTCCTTGCTCTGTCCTTGGCTTGTTTTCTCTACCTGTTACTCTGTACTTCCTTGACACCAGCTTGTTAATTGACCTTTGTGTACCTATGTTATACGCTAAGCCCAGCCACCTCTAAGGACTGGCAATGAGTACGGTACCTTTCCTTAACTGTCTTCGATTTGCATGTTGGAAACTTTGTACATTCCTGACAAACTGGTCCTTTTGGTACTATACCTGGGGCTTTAATTCTGTCTAGGTTAACCTCATAAATAAACAACAATCTTTTAGTTAACTTATTCCCAATTCAGTTATTCATCCCTTGCATCTAAATGTACTCCTTAGTAATGAATTACTGTTAACATAACAGTAATAACCTCACCACAACATATGCTTGGCAAAAAGTCACAGTTTATATAGGTGTATATGGCAGGCAAATATATTCTAAAGCTATATATTGAGAACATTTTCATTTCTTTTTGGGAAGGTAAAAAATAGATATATTAGCAAATGTCCTTCACCCTTATATCCCGCAGTACCCCTCTACCCCCCTCTTTTACATAATGGGCATCAGGACCTCCATTTGTTTCTTCAATGATGCACCAGCACAGAGAAAAATAGAGTTGAGCCACATGGAATTCTACACACAGTGGCGATGGAGCTGTGTATAACTGTGCTCTGCCTGCACAGCTCCCTCGTGTGCCCGCAGATATGATGTCACTCGAACCCTGGCATCATGGCAGATGGGAGCTGTGCAAGAAGAGCACAGTGATTCCAGCGGCAACCACTGACCACCAGAAATAGAATCCACTCCTCCCAGGCGTAGGTAGGGAGGTTGGTGCATAGGTGCCATCAATTCCAAATTTGCTAGTACAGCACAACATTTTGGGGTACTTTTCCAGCAAATATAAGTCCCAGGGATCTGTCCTGCATTTTTAAATCTGCAGGCAGATACAGGAGGGGACTGGGCTTTTCACGTGGACTAGGACAACACATGGAACACTTCTGCAGAGCTCTGTGCATGGTCTGCTTGAAGGGGCAGGCTATTAGAGAGTCAACCTCCTGGATGGGCAAATCTGCCCCTTTTGCCAGACAGACTTGCCCCTCTGACCAGCAGTTCTGCCCCCTGTACTGTGCATGACTGTCCCCATTGACTAGCAGGACCAACACCTGCATGCTTGCTCTATTCTCTGCCCACCTATGTCCCAGAAGGTGGGCAGGGAATGTTGGCACCTGTGTGGTTGGGTGGACATCTTTAAATAAACTGCAGAAAGATCAAAAGATTCAGCTGTTTAGTAGATGGCTCCCTAAATTGGTATTCTTATATATGGCAATTTCACAATCTACTAATATGATCTTCATGTTTTTAGCTAAATAGATAAAGGTGGCCCTCCATCTATTTATACACATGGCATCCAGCCTTCGTGGAAAAAGGGCAAGTCGTAAAAGGGCCATGCCGTTGAAAGATAATGGTCCTCCTCAAGAAATCTCTCAGCTCCTCTTTTGGGATTTGTGTTGAGCTCACCACGGTGTGTAACACGTCTAAAGGGGTTTAAAAAAATAAGGGGTAACAGATATCACACGTGTGCATGGAAAACCGAAGAATAATACATTTCTTATTTCGCTAAAGTAAAATAGATTTGGCAATAAACATAGATGACAGATAACACAAACTCTGCTCATCTAATATGCCACGTTCCTTCCTGGTATATACCCTACAATGTATAAGTACATTTTCATCTTGTGTTACTGGTACGCCCATGCATGTTTAAAATTCCTTAATATAGTGATCTCTACTTCTGGAAAGTTATCACTTTTGGAAAATGTTTCCAGCTGTCCATCATTCTTTCATTGAGTACAGTCCTGTTGTAAGAAATTATGACCCTCTTACAAGGATATTCTTTTAGGGAATGTGTGACAAATAAGACACAAACACAAGTGTATAATAACATTTATTTTTAATATTGATTTAGGATACTGTTACAGATTTAAAAAGGGATATACACAATACACATTATAAGCACCTCCAGTCCAAAACCAAAAGATACATAGTAAAAGGGCAATACTTAGACATTTAAATGAAGATCTTCCCCTTGCGCCTTCATCTTTGGTAATCTGGGACAGTCTCTCTCAATTCACTATGGCACCACTGCTTGCTGCGCTGTCCTCTCCAAAAGAGACAAAGAGAGAGAGAGGAGCCCAACCTCCTTGGCTGTTGTTCTTTTAAAGACTGATTCTACAAGTCCCAGAATCCCTTTTCCCTCCCAAAAGTATATAAGGGAATGAATCCAGCCCCCTTTTTCCAGAGAGTTCTGTCTTTACACAAGTCTTTCCCTTTGATCTCTTCCCTCCAGCTATCCTGTAACATTGTGTAAGATGTAACCAGTTAGGGTTGGTTTTTGGGTAGGTTGGGAGCATGCCTGGACTTCTTTTAGAGGCAGGATATCTTAGGAAAACACACAATGGTTACACCTCTTCTGATAACGTGCATGGAAAACTGGTTGGCAGAAGAAATGCTGGAGGGATGTAAGCGTTTGTTTTAGCTGGGTGCTGTAAAATGCAACTGAAAGCTTTTATCATTATCATACTGTTATCAAATAGATGACCCCAAGTTGTGAAACCAGCCACATGCACAGAGAGTTACATACAATATATAGATATAATATATACAATGTTTTGCAAATTAATTTCCTACACTGTGCTTATCCCATTTACAATTCATTACCCTTATTCATCTTTATCCCTGCTGCTGGGAGGTAACTCAATTTGACCACCATTCCCTCAAAACAATATTGCTCTACACCTACGCTATGGACATTTAAATGCCTTGCTGCATTAACCTCTACCACTTCTGGTTTCTTTTTCTGGAGTTTAGCCCTATATCTATATGTATGTATTTTTTTAAATGTACATTTTAACAACTTACTGTAGGAATGACAATGATTCCCCAGGTCAGACATACTTGAAGTGAAACAGTACTGTATAACATTACATATAATGTACCTTGAAATCGGGCCTCCAAAACTGAAGCTAACCTCAAACAATGTAGGATTCAGGCTCGGTCGAGTCCCCTCTCTGGCACAGGGTGTGAAAGTATTTAAAATGATGCCTCTGGTTAAATTTACAGCATTTCAGACACAATGCACCGAGAGTAATGGAGGTTCTTCCTCTCTCCATGTTGCGTTAATAAGTGCATAATTGTCAGCACATTATACTCCATTGGTATGCAGCTAAATTCAGTTACATACACCAAGCTGGCTGCTTTCAGCTCACTGGTTCACTACTTTGTGAGCTGACCTGCTCTCCAGTGAAGTTCTGGATCCATGATAGGTTTGTCCCGATTTTGTACAAAGCACTGAACAATGTGGAGCCTCAGTATCTATAACAGATAGCTAGGTCCCTAAATCAGCTAGGTTTTCTCATATTTTTTACATAAATTCTGCTAGAAGCCCTATGCTCTCTCCATGCTACGATCCCTTCGCCAACGCTGCACTTCCTGTAGGGCTTCTTCCCACAGCTCAAATCTGGCCTCATGTCTGTACCCACACATCTCCTCTTCTGAGACTTCCCCATCTCTTCAGGATAGGAAGACATGCAATCTGTTATCCTTGATTTGTGTGGAGAGTGTGTGTGTGGAGTGGTTACTCAGACCTTATAGGACCACTCCACACCTAAACTCTTTTTTTTATTTTTATTTTTTATTTCATGCATCTATTGATTGGAGGTATATCTTAAAAGAGCTTGCAAAGCCTTTACAAGCCCTTCCATTTCCCCCCCAGAAGAGACTAACAGTCTTTTTACTGGGAAACAGCCTCTGGCGATGTCCCTTGTACACGCACATGCACACTGCACAGAATTAAAAAAGGTCTGAGGTCTGAGAAGAGATATGCTTGGGGAGGAAGGCGTGCTCAAATAGACTTGTGTTAGTAATTATTTCTAACAGAAATTGGCACTTTTGTAAAGTGAAATTTTATTGAACACTCCTCAGCCTGAAGTGCTTTATTTATGGGTGTGGAATGATCATTTAACTAATGTCTGACCCACATATCAAGAAATCTACAATTTATTTGAATTCTGAAGCCAAAACAATGTTTCCTTCCCTATTTGTTGAATGGGGCAAAAGCATATGTAAATCCATATGTAATATGTAATGCCATATGTAAATCCATGGATGACCTAAAAACCACAAGTACATTTATTTGAATACTTGGTTGCTCGTCCACTAGTAGTCCAAAAGCAGCAGAAGAAGTAGAGTATACTAGACAACATCCTTCCAGAGGGGCATGGACAGGACCAGGGTTGTTCGAAGCAAAGGTCAAGCCATTGAAAACTGTGGAGTAGCAATACTCTGACCTGTGCAGCTTGCAGATGCAGCAAAGAAAGAGGATGTGCTTATACTGACAGTCTTATATTGCCTTTCTCTGTTTTGGTAATTGTTTTTTGATTGGTCTGTGGTGCTATGGGAGTACAGTAAAGTAAGTTTAGCAAAATATGAAGCCTCCTCTCATGTGGTAAAATTAAGTTGGTGGGGTGGGGGGAGACGGTTGCATTGTTTCAGAGCTCCGAGTTACATGACTATTAATTATTTCCATCTTGACCACTCTGGTCAAGTTCTGGATGATCCTCAGGCTTGTTTGGACTTCATGGGACACAAAAACAAAAACCAGACAATCACCAACTGGGCATGAATATCAGGGATCTGTGACGGCAGGCTCATGGCGTCCGTCACTGGAGGTTGTTCAGACTTCTCAGACGAGCTGTCCAATGAGTCAGAGAAGGAGAGCTAACCTGCACCCATAATTCCACTGCCAGCCTGACCACAGCTTCCGTCGCCAGGTCCAGACTCTGTTCTAGTGAATATAAGGGGGTCCCACTTGACGCGTTTCGCCTCTCCAGAGGCTTCTGGAGAGGCGAAACGCGTCAAGTGGGACCCCCTTATTTTTGGACATTTGTACCTATACTTTTATATGTGATATTTTATAATAAATAGTCTATTTTATACATTTAGACATCTATTTTTTATTATTTTATATTATTATTCTTTTATGTCCTGTTAACTACCTGGTGCCATCATATCCTTAGGTGGGGATAGTACCACCCATGCTGTGATAACTAGAGCAGGTCTTGCTCTACAAATTGTAAGTACATTACTTTATCTTACTACCCTGATTTTTTAGTACTTACTACACTATCAGAGCGTCTTTTTCTCTTTTATCCCCATTGTGCATTTGGAGGACCAGTACCATCTTTACCATCTTACATCCTTAGACGGGGATTATACCGTCCACGCTGAAAAAAGTAGAGCTCTTATATAGCTCTACCGTATGTGAGTGTTTTTCCTACAGTTACCTAGCACAAATATTTGCACTGTTATATACTGTATTGCACTATTATTTTTTTCTGTTTAATTATTCCGAGGTATTTTACCAACTTTTCCTCGCAGAGGTGTATGTACGTATAATATTTGGGCGCAGTATACGCCATATTTTATATCTTTAGAATCTACATAAGGCTATCACCATGAATGCTTAAATTTCCCATTTATATTAGCCTTCACAGTACTTCTCTTCGAAGAAGATTCTACATGTCCTTCCCAGTGTAGTATAAACCTACTTCATAAAATAAAGTTATGGTCCGCACTCAGGGATAAACTCCTGTAATCCACAGAAGAAATTGATTTCTATACGAATAAATAAGGGAATGAATATGTTGCAAAAAGTCGCATTTATTGATAATTATTGCAAAAAAAGTATAAACCTATACCTGTACCCTGCATGGTTAACTCACCATACTATATTAACTTCTACCACTTCTGCTATTTTCTCATATTCCATGGATTTTTCAGATTTGATTTTATTTATTTTCTAGAATGAAGAAATTCTTGTTTAACTGGCAGAGGGGGTTAACCTTTAAATATCGTTGCAGGAAAAACGTTAAGTGCCAAATCTTCTATCAACCAGCCTTCCCCTGGGCCACAAGTTCATTCCTGCTTATTATGATGAAGGGAGTGGCACTCGCACCTGTCAGTGTATGGGTTATTGGATTAAACTTCTTTATGTGTGTGTGAGACCTGGTACTATTCATAGCAGGGCGTTACCATAATGCCCTCTGGGTAGACAGAAAAACAAACCAGTATGGTGGGTTAAAGTGTAAATCTTCAGAGCTGGAAAAGGTGACGTGTATGCCTCAAGTGTGCATCCATTTTCTGTGGAGCAATGTGAGGCTGTCCTATGTGATATACTGAGATAGATATTTATATTTTACATCTTGATCTTTTATACATTGGTATATATAAATCTTATTGTAACGGAGCTCGGTACTCAGCCTGAGTATCTCCATTGATATCCCTTCTTTTCCAGCAGGACCCTTCAGTGATTATAACAGCTCATAGCAGCTCCCCTAAACATCAGCCAAGACTTGATGAAAACAAAAGACACTTTGTTTGGCTCAAATTCTCGCATTTATACACAGACCCAAAACATGGGGTCCTTAAAAGAACAATGGTAACCCACCCAGGCATCTGTGTCTGGGAGTAAATTAAATTTAGCACCGCAAACTCTATTAACTCCCAGTGTAAAATCTTTGTTTCTTCTGTGTCTTCTTCCAGTTAATTGATATTTATATTTTTTGTATATATAGTCTTGGGTCAAAGGCTCGCAACGTTAATATATGTCTATATTAATGAAAAGCACTAATACGCAATCTGACTTACGGTTACTTTAGCCCCAATCCACATTCCAGAGTTCTCATACAAGAAAACTGTTACAAACTATAACTATTCTATTCAACAAATTGCCCTGCTTCCCTCTGTTATGGAGAAGCCTAATTGCCAGCCTTCTCCCCCATGACTATGGACCAGACTGTAAAAGACTTATTTTCCCTGCAAAAAGGCTTATTCGTGCCTTTTCTGCCGGGGTGTTCGGTAGATTTTATCTACCGAACAAACTAACGAATGTGCGACCACCTGGGAGCTGGAGTGTGCCGTCAATTTACCCCCCTGAAGCTGCGGTTAACCGCAGCTTAATTGACGAATCCAGGGTGGTCTTTGTTCAGTTGCCGGCCACGAGGCGGCGGCCATTTTAATCGTGCGAAAGACCAGCGGTGTTCGGCAAAGATTCTATGGAACTAAAAACGGACAATTATTTTCACGAACACCGCTGAGCTGTCCGTCTCCTGGTTCCTATTCGTGGGGATGTAGCCGAACAGCCGTTCATTCGGTATTTTGTTCTATGTGAATATGTGTTAACCCAGATAGTCATGCCATGGAGCCTATTCGTGTGATTAAAGACTTTGGCTCCATGGCGATTAAACTGTGTTTGTGTGGTCTGAGTGCCATTCACCTAATAATGTGCACTCAAACCTAAGCTATCTGGGGATATGTGACATGTCTATGTTTTATGTGTAAAAAGTGACATTATGTATTTTAAAGTTATAGTCTGTCTTTGTGTCCCCATGTGTGTAATGGAGTTTTGCCTTTGTCCTGGGAGATAATTGAATTACTTCTCAATTATCTCCAGGGCAGAGGAGAGGAAGCCAGGATGCATTGTGGGGATGTTTTACATCTGTATGTCCTGAAATGCTACTTGTCTGTCCTTTGTCACAGTCTTCCATCTGGTGCCCTAGGGGAGTGTCCACCAGGTGGGAGACCTGCATAAATACAGGGGCAGGTAGCCCTCAATAAACAGACCACTGCTTGACCCTCAAATCGCAGCCTCGACTTGTTTTGTGGGGATTCACTGTATGCTGCTAGGGACTAATTGCCAGGAGTGTAAGCCGCTTGGGAGCTTTTCCTGTTCGTCTGTTAACAGCTATTCGTGAGATTCCAGTTCGGGAGTTTGGAGTGCTACCTTATTCCCTTGTATGCAGTTCGGGAGTTTGGTGCATTCCCTTATATCCAATTCGTGAGTTTTGGTGATTCTACAGTAGCTGTGCCTGTCTTTGAAAAGGGGATTATCGCCTAAACGATTTTAACCCCTTGATCGCTGAAACGGTCCGTTACAATTGGTGGCAAGCGGCGGGATCGTTCCTACAGCCAGAAGGACAGCTACAGGAGACACCATTTCTGTGGATTGTACAATTTGAGGGCAACGCTAGCCACTGCGCAGCGTCCCTACCTAGAGCAGCATGGAGCCAGCAAGTCCGTGCACAGCAGCCGAAATGGAGGAGAGGTTCCTTGACAGATTGCATGGCTTCCTATCCTGAAGAGATGGGGAAGTCTCAGAAGAGGAGATGTGTGGGTTCAGACATGAGGCCAGATTTGAGCTGTGGGAAGAAGCCCTACAGGAAGTGCAGCGTTGGTGAAGGGATCGTAGTATCAGCAGAGGGCAGCAAATCCAGGCTCGAATGGCAGAGCGGATGCCCCTCTTGGGCAAACAACCCCCTCCAGCGTGGGTGACTAAACTAGAGGATCTAGTTTATAGCGAACTGAGGCTCGACAACGCATACCAGGCGCTACAGTGGTATGCGACTCAGCTTGTTCCAGAGATGGCTGAGTATGAATTCCCTGAGTGTGGGGATTACAATGGCCCTGATCTATTCTGGGAGAATATGGATGATGATGACTTTGGAAGGGCTACAGACTCACGCTTCTGGGACCTGTATGATGACCGGGAAGACAAGCTGGGTCTCCCTAGAGCTATTGACCTGGAGGCAGACCTGCGGTACCTAGTCACCCAGGAATGTGACCTGGAGTGGAAGTACCAGTACATCATCAATGGGTCCCGGGAAGAAACAATCAGTTCCCTTTCTCAACAGCAGTTCCCTTTCTCTCCCCCACGAGAGCACAGCAGCAGAGCCAGATCGGGAGCCCTTCACCTGGAAGGATATCACAGAGGTATATTGGGAGGAACCTCTGATGGCAGGTAGAGATGGGACCGAGATCTCTCTACCGGCCCTACAGGGATGCTGGGCAGGCGGCCCAGATCCCCAACCCCTGGGTGAGTTACAGGGAGTGGAGAGCAGCTACCTCCCTCCCCAGCGGCAGCCTGAGTTACAGGGAGAGGAGAGCAACGACCTCCCTCCCCAGTGGCAGTGAACCGTGCAGAGGGAAGAGACAACCGGTCTCCTTCCCCAACCACAACCAGAGGTACCCAAGGCAGCGGGCCTCATAGCCTGGTCCTCGGAGGACCCCCAGCAGGCAGGTGGAGATGGTCTCCGAAGTCTCTCTACCGGCCCTACAGGGATGCTGTGCAGGTGGCCCAGATCCCCAGCGACAGACCCAGATACAGGGAGAGGAGAGCATCGACCTCCCTCCCCAGCCGGAGTATGCCTTCCAGGGAGAGGAGGCAACCAGTCTTTCTCCCCAGCCGCCGCATGTTCCACAGGGAGCGGAGAGCATCGACCTCCCTTCCAAGCGGCCGCAGGAGTATCAAGGGGAGGAGGTAAGCCAATTCCCCTCTCCTCAGCTGACTCCTAACTTGGGCCCAGAGGTAACGGGGGAGATGTTAACCCCATTGACCCCCACGTTCCCTTTGCCACCGGGCAGGACTATGCCCCAATTTCCCCAGCAGAAGAGCTGGCAGCGGGGCAGAGTGCAATTGGCCTCTTCCCTTTGACCCTTGTGCAGTGCTTGATATACTGCCAGCTATCCCAACGGAAGAGCTGGAATCAGGACAGAGCACCGCTGGCCTCTGCCCTACCGACCCCCGTGTTACAGGACTGGCCTGCACCCCCCTCCCCCCAGCAGAAGCACTGGCATCAGGGCAGAGCACCGCTGGCCTCTGCCCCCCAAGTACATCCAGCTATTTGCCCAGCTGCACCAGGAAGGCAGAGGGTGCTGCATTTTCACCCTACAATCTGGGACCTACAGGCAGGGCCGGCGCGTCCATAAGGCGGCCCAGGCGGCCGCCTTATGACACCCAAGCAGGGGGGGCGCAAAAATCCGAATCCCCAGCCACCGGCTAGGGATTCGGATTTTTATACAGCCGCCCGCAGCCTACCTTGCCCTGCTCTCCTGGCGGCTGGCTCCCTCCACAGACAGTCTGGTCCCGGAGGAGGTGAAGTCTGTGCTGTGCCGCCCGGGCCCGCCCCCTCCTGATGATTTCAGGAGGGGCGCGACTTTCACCTCCCCCAGAGTCCCCTGAGGTCCGATGCTGGCAGGGACGGGCTCCCCCTGCTAGCTGGCTCCAATATGGCGGCGCCCATACAGTGGAGCCCGCCCAGAATACAAGTGAGAGGGAGTGAGTCAGCACCTTTCTTTGTTTTTTTCTCCACCCTCTATGTGGCCATTTCTCCCCTGAGTCCGTTTTGCTTATATATTATATTGCACATATTGCTTCATACGCTGTGTGGAAAGTAGCTTCCCAGTTTCGGATGGTTTCTGTGGCGTCCGCCATTTTGGAGAGACCACGTTGCAGGTCCCTTAAGAGTAGTCACCAAGTAGCAATCATGAGGTAAGTGCTTGCTTGGTGGAGATCGGGATGATCCCCGCCGGCCCAGAGGGGGAGGGAAGGGTAATGGGACCTTGCAGTTTCCCCTTGAGGGCGCAGTGTCACCGAGGATGAGGGTATGTATGTATGTATGTCTCTGTATGTATGTGTCTGTATGTATGTATGTATGTGTCTACATGCCTTTACGTCTTTGTATGTATGTTTCTGTATGCCTGTATGCCTCTGCATGCCTGCATGTCTCTGTATCCCTGTATGTCTCTGTATGTGTGCATGTCTCTTCTTGTATATCTCCGTGTGACTGTGTCTGTATGTCTCTGTGTGACTTGTGTATGTCTCTGCCTGTGTGTCTATATGTCTCTGCCTCCATATCTATGTCTACATGGCTTGGAAGAAAATACACACAAAGGGATCTAGAGGGGAGGCACACACAAAACGGACTCAGGGGAGAAATGGCCACATAGAGGGTGGAGAAAAAAACAAAGAAAGGTGCTGGGGGTAAGAGACACAAAAAGGGGCTGGGTGTAAGTAAGATACATACAAAGGAGGTTGTAAGACACACTAAAGAGGGAATAAAATACATTAAAGCACAAAAGGGGTAATACATTCAAAAGAGGAGATATGAAACACTAAAGAGGGTAAGAAAGTAAGAAACCCAAAACGGGGGGGTTACAAGACACACAGGTGAAGATGCACTTTTTTTGCAGGTGGAGGGGGGCGTCAAAATGCATCTTCGCCTATGTAGCTAAAACTCCTTGCACTGGCCCTGCCTACAGGCCAGTACTATTTATTGGGGGGGGGGGGGGCTACTCTGACAATGTTTATTTGTGGGTGGGTTGCGAGACTAACTTAGGCACTGACCGACAGAAGGTCAGGTGCCTGGTTAGTCTCCCTCCAAAAGGGGAGATATGTTACAAACTGCCATTTGTAACTGTTATTCTATTCGACAAATTGCCCTGCTTCCCTCTGTTATGGAGAAGCCTAATTGCCAGCCTTCTCCCCCATGACTATGGACAAGACTGTAAAAGACTTATTTTCCCTGCAGAAAGGCTTATTCGTGCCTTTTCTGCCGGGGTGTTCGGTAGATTTTATCTACCGAACAAACTAACGAATGCGCGACCACCTGGGAGCTGGAGTGTGCCGTCAATTTACCCCCCTGAAGCTGCGCTTAACTGCAGCTTAATTGACGAATCCAGGGTGGTCTTTGTTCGGTTGCTGGCCACGAGGCCGCGGACATTTTAATCGTGCGAAAGACCGGCGGTGTTCGGCAAAGATTCTATGGAACTAAAAACGGACAATTATTTGCACGAACACCGCTGATCCGTCCGTCTCCTGGTTCATATTCGTGGGGATGTAGCCGAACAGCCATTCATTCGGTATTTTGTTCTATGTGAGTATGTGTTAACCCAGATAGCCATGCCATGCAGCCTATTCGTGTGATTAAAGACTTTGGCTCCATGGCGATTAAACTGTATTCGTGTGGTCTGAGTGCCATTCACCTAATAATGTGCACTCAGACCTAAGCTATCTGGGGATATGTGACATGTCTATGTTTTATGTGTAAAAAGTGACATTATGTATTTTAAAGTGATAGTCTGTCGTTGTGTCCCCACGTGTGTAATGGAGTTTGCCTTTGTCCTGGGAGATAATTGAATTACTTCTTAATTATCTCCAGGGCAGAGGAGAGGAAGCCAGGATGCATTGTGGGGATGTTTTACTTCTGTATTTCCTGAAATGCTACTTGTCTGACCACTGCTTGACCCTCAAATCGCAGCCTCAACTCATTTTGTGGGGATTCACTGTATGCTGCTAGAGACTGATTGCCAGGAGTGTAAGCCGCTTGGGAGCTTTTCCTTTTCGTCTGCTAACAGCTATTCGTGAGGTTCCAGTTCGGGAGTTTGGAGTGCTACCTTATTCCCTTGTATGCAGTTCGGGAGTTTGGTGCATTCCCTTATATCCAGTTCGTGAGTTTTGGTGATTCTACAGTAGCTGTGCCTGTCTTTGAAAAGGGGATTATCGCCTAAACGATTTTAACCCCTTGTCCGCTGAAATGGTCCGTTACAAAAACCTTGTGAATTATTGAAACCATCTGTTACTTATGTCAATTCAGACAACCATACATAATCAATAGAAACATAGAATATGCAATATTCAACATCCAGGCATTCAGGTGCTTAATACAATTATCCTCCAAACCTATAATTCCCCAAAAAACAAAAGGAAAGCAGGGGTAACCCTGACGCGCCCAAACTGTTAACATAGCAAAGCAATCTGTTGCACGGGGTCCGTGCTTCCACCACTTAGAGTTTTAGTGGGTTGTGTCACAGTTATGATTCGCTTGGCAGTTCCATAAGGTTTCCAGGTTTGTCCTGGTCAGACGCATGGAGGCCTCACGGCCGCATGGAGTCCTCCCAATCACTAAGTCCTGTGGAAGTCTGGTTGGGGCAGGTCAGCGTGGATTTTAAGGGGAACCCTGTGCCTCCGATAAGCACAGGGTGACTTAGACATACGTGGGGACAGGAAAGCATAGAAAGGGCATATGTGGGTTGATCAGGGCAACTTCCCCATGAAGTTGCAATGGCCCCCTCCCAAACTCAAACAAAACCCCCTAAGTTCACATTTTCAGAGGGTTGCCCTTATCAACCCACATATGAACAGTAGCCCTGTAACCCAATGTTCCTGGTCCAGGGTTGTATTTGTCACACTCATGCTGTATTAAAATCAGTAATGATGCAAGGGCGCCAATGGAGAGTGCTGGGGGGAACTTGACCCCGAATGTAGAGCCCTATAGCACTGGATTGTTTTACCCCCTATCCATAGGGTCAGTGCTACCTTGAAATGTGCCCTGTTGGCCATGCAGAAAAGAACATTTATGGGCCAGTGGGGAGGTCAAAGATCTCTCTCAAGCCCACTGTAAGAGGGTAAGGGGGACCCCAGAGAGCATCTGGTCTCTCCTTCTGCTGGATCCTGACCTGGTATATGGTGAACTTGACCTTTTGGTCAGTTCAGAGTGTTGTTGCAGGTTATCAAGGCAATACTCTGATCAGGGGCATTGCAAGATGACAAAAAGACCAGAGGCTTTAGTTCTGTAGTTCTCCTGCATGTTTTCTTTGGGGGAAAAAACTGTTGTCTGCAGCCTTTGCAAGCCCTCCCCACTTTCTCCAGCGCTGATTTTGAGAAATGTCTGTGCTTGAGCCACGAGCGGGAGCATTTGATGGCAGCTTTCCAATGCTTTTTCAATTAACTGTAATACAGGTCATTGGGAAAGGAGAGGCACGCTCTACCTTAGCTCAGTGGTGCCAATGGAAGTGAATAAACCCTCCATGGCTGTCTGATTGAAAGTCAGGGAGGTGTTTCTGTCCTCAATTCTAAAAGTGCTGAATTCTATTTAAATTGACACTTTTATAAACTGTTACATATATGAAAACCTCCAGACACACAAAGCATAATGTGCGTGAAGTGTTCCTTTAATTACAAACATTACATCGGCACTGTCACAGATTATATTTCTGTGGTGCGTCAATGTGTGGTGTTACATATAGGTACAGACATAGAGACACAAAGATATGCAAGCACACCATCATACTGTAACATAATCATGCAGACAAAGACATGCATGTGCAGGCACACAATCAGACAGACATACAGGCACAGACACATAGTCATACACTCAATCATACAAGCACTCAATCATACAGGCACGCAGTTATAGAGACACACACACATCCATACTCAGTCCTATGTGCAAACAAGTCTCCTTCATGAGACACCTTTCTCATGCTCACTTGCTATCCTGTTTTACATACTTGCCAACTCCTGGGGGTCCACTAATCCTTTCTACATGCTGTGTCCAAATCTTGCACGCTATATGAAGCCCTAATTGCTGTTCCCCCACAGTGGGATAAACATATTGTTTCAGGTAAACAAAGTCAAGGCTGAAAAAATGTGGCCTGGAGATTTGAAGACAGTAGCAGCATAACATGTTCCTAATGTCAAGCATGTCACCTTTAAGTTAGTATTTCAGGTTAGCCTCCAAGGCATCCCGTGTGCCGAGCCTTGCTAGAGTGGTGAAAGCCCTCTTTGTTTACTCAGTTCAAGAATTCTTAATGACATGCTTACTCAACATTTACTGGTGAGTTCGCTCTAGCTGCCCAAAGTGGGATATTAGAGGATAAAAGTTGTCAGGACTCGTAAAGGGCATTGTGTATGCGTAAGGTAGAATTGCCACCTTTTAAAAAAAATAAAAAATACCGGACATTCTAATTTGCAGAATTGATTATATATGCGTGACATCACAGGGCACGATGTACATAAAAGAGAACATTTGGAGTGGAAAATTATGGACTGTATTGTGGGGAGGATAGCGGCTTAAGGGTGTGAAGGAGGAAGTAAATAATTATTCAGAATAAATAAATAAAATATAAGAATTTAAAGGGACACTATAAATTCCGTTAGCCCAAGAAAGTAAGGGAAGCAGCAGTTGCACTGGGCTAGAGTTCACCTTCCTTTCCTCTTACTTAATGAGCGGTGCTACAGCTCACGCAGAAGCAATAGGAAGCCACACTCGCGGCTGCAGCACAGAGGCTTTCGAATGAGAAGCCTCTGATTGGTCAATTCCCAGCAAAGACAAAATGTCTGTGTCTGGGAAAGAGGGGAGGGCCTGCAAAGCATGCAGCTTTTACAAGTTGCTCTTTTCTTATACTCCTAAACAAAAGATGCAGAAAAAAAATACATGCATGTTTTTTTATGGGGGTACATATCTACTAAATTGTAAAAAAAAACAAAAAAAAAACAATGTCAGTGGCGTGTTTTTTTTTCTTTTCTTTTTTTTTTTTTTTAGCTTTTCATAATTCCCAGTTTGGATATTAATCTTAGCTGTATCCTGCATTTATTATAAACATGCTTACGTATCTGCGGAGGACTCTGTGTCTAATAAAGGGGCTAGCTGTAGTCCTGATTGCTTACAAAGTGGTATGGTTTCAGTGAGCTGCTACTGTAAGTATAGCACCCCCATACAGAACAGTGTGCTAAACAACAGAGTGTGAATAGGATATACAAATACAACATTCAATGTACCCCCAGCAATAGTACCCTTATCATGGGGGTAAGTTTGGGCTCTCTTCACCCATAGATCCTCAGTGCAATCAAGCATAACACCAAGGAAAATGTAATTGTCTGCGCAACGTAACATTAACAATTTACACCTTTATTTGTGCTGTGATTTCGTAATCATTATTTCTGCTGTTCATTGTATACTCTGCATATTTTGTGTATCATAGTATTAAATAAAGACTGCCTTTGTAAACATATTTCTGCTTCATGCAGATTAGTGATCAAATATCGTAGCCTGGAAATTCCCATCAGTCGATGACCGGAAGCAAATAATTTACTGATGAGTAAGAAAACTTGTATCTGTTAGAATTCTGATGTTTTTTTTCCAGTTTCTGTTCTCTAGTCCTGTGCGTATAGAAAAAATACGTAAACGATAGACTTGGAGATTCGTTTCGGGCCGAACCACAATTTGGCTGAATTTGGGCCCATCGGTCGATTGGAGCAATTCCCAAACTCCGAACTGAAATTTAGCCGAATCATGGACCAACCGAAATGCGCAATGGCCGAGCATGCTCATTTTGATTTGTGATTCTGGATTGCAAGAGTGATGGGGAAAAAAAAAGACGATTGATAGCAAGGTGACAGTAACTAAATGTGATAAGATCAATTCATAGTAACTAAATGTGATAAGATCAATTCATAGATAAGGTGAAAAGTGAGCGATAGAAGGATTTAAGGAGGAGCATTAAAATATATATTTCTATATTTATATCTATACATTATATTTCTTTTATAAAAATACACACAGACTTTTTTTACTGTTCCTTGGTTACTTTTTTCACTTGATTCTGATCTGTGAAGCAAATGGCAGGAAAATGATCCTATTACAGACAGTCTTCACTTACCGACTAGGTTCCGTTCTTACAACTTGGTCGTAAAACGAATTGGTCGGTAAGTGAGGATGTGCTAGAGAGCAGGTCTCTGTTCGGGGGAATTCAGTGTAGTGAGTGCAGTGTCTTTGTAGTGGATGTTGTGTAGTGGGTGCAGTGTTTGTGTAGTTGGTGCATTGTCTGTATTTGTGTAGGTGATGCAGTGTAGTGTGTGCAGTGTCTGTGTAGTTGATGCAGTGTAGTGTGTGCACTGTCTGTGTTTGTGTATTGTGTGAAGTTTAGTGAATGCAGAGAGTGTGTGTAGTGCATGCAGTGTATGTGTGTAGTGCATGCAATGTGTGAAGTGGATGCCGTGTCTGTGAGTAGTGCATGTAGTGTATGCAGTGTCTCCGTGTAATGCATGTAGCGTGTGCAGTGTATGTGTGTCTGTGTAGTGTATGCAGGGTCTGTGAGTAGTGCATGTAGTGTATGCAGTCTCTGTGTAGTGCATGTAGTGTGTGCAGTGTATGTGTGTGTGTAGTGGATGCAGTGTCTGTGTGTAATGCATGTAGTGTGTGTAGTGGATGCAGTGTCTATGTGTAGTGCATGTGGTAAGTGCAGTTACTCTGTGTAGTGCATGTGTGTCTGTGTGTGTAGTAGATGCAGTGTCTGTGTGTAGTGCATGTAGTGAGTGTAGTGGATGCAGTGTCTGTGTGTAGTGCATGCAGTAAATGCAATGTCTGTGTGTAGTGCATGTCGTGTGTGCAGTGAATGCAGTGTCTGTGTGTAGTGCATGTAGTGTGTGTGTAGTAAATTCAGTTTCTATATGTGTAGTGTGTGCAGTGTATGTATGTAGTGCATGTAGTGTGTGTAATGAATGCAGTGTCTTTGTGTAGTGCATGTAGTGTGTGCAGTGTAATTGTCTGTGCGTAGTGCACATAGTGTATGCAGTGCCTGTGTGAAGTGCATGTAGTGTATGCAGTGTCTTTGTGTAGTGCAAGTAGTGTGTGCAGTGTATGTGCCTGTATGTAGTGCATGTAGTGTATGCAGTGTCTGTGTGAAGTGCATGTAGTGTGTGCAGTATGTGTAATGAATGCAGTGTCTTTGTGTAGTGCATGTAGTGTGTGCAGTGTATGTGTGTCTGTGTGTAGTGGATGCAGTGTATGTGTATAGTGCATGTAGTGTGTGTAGTAAATGCAGTGTCTGTGAGTAGTGCATGTAATGGATGGAGTGTCTGTGTGTAGTGCATGTAGTGTGCACAGTGTATGTGTGTGTGCAGTGCATATAATGGATGCAGTGTCTCTGTGTAATGCATGTAGTGTGTGCAGTGTATGTGTGTGTAGTGTATGTAATGGATGCAGTGTCTGTGTGTAGTGCATGTAGTATGTGCAGTATCTGTGTGTGTAATACATGTAGTGTGTGTAGTGGGACTGTGAGGGGTGAGGTTGTGTATTTACCCCTCACTGCCTCTTACCTCTTACCAGTGTTTGTGACTAAGTGGCTACTAAAAAAGACTGGACATACCCCATTTGCAATACCTTGGGTTGTCTACTATTGCAAATGGTATGCCATCATAGGGGTAATTCTCATTCTTGGCCTACCATATGGTATTAAAGGCAACGTAACCAATCTGGCGAATTTCAATGTGAAAAAACTGAAAAATGTAAGATGCTATATTTGACGCTGTAACTTTCCAAAACACCATAAAACCTGTACATAAGGGGTACTGTTTTACACGTGAGACATCGATGAATACAAATATGTGTATTTTATTGCAGTAAAAGCTAACAGTATTATGACATTCACAGTTAAAATGTCACATAGGGGGGCGGGGCCTGACCGCCGAAGGGATCAGACGTGCCTCGTCTGAGCTCCCGCTCCGGGGCCGGAAAATCGGCGCTAACTGCAGGCCAAATCTAACCTACAAATCACGACGGTGACCAATTTGATCCCCAACTGCCGCGGTATGCGAAGATGCCTTTTGAGACCTTGCCTGGAACTGACAGTGGCCTGACAGGGACCCGGAGCGTGTAGGGGCTTGAGCCGGGACGAGACGGCCGCTCTCCCGGGTCTCCGGCCGGCGTCTGGCTTCCGCCCCCCCCCTCTGGACCGGGGGGGTCATCCCGGTCTACACGGGCGGCCACTTACATCATTATGGGCCTACAACAACCACCCTGCAGCGGATCGCTAACCAAGCAGCACCCCTCAAGATGGCCGCCACATGCAAGCCATGTGCGCGACCTGCCGCCAGGACAGACCTGATAGCGGAGGAGCACGACAGGCTGGCACAGGGCAAATACAGGGACAATGCCACCTCTTACCACAGCCGGGGGCTGGAAAAGCTCCTGAATCCTCGGTCCGCGACTGGGGGAGCCATGAGCGTATACCGCACGGAGCCTACATCAGGCACTCTCCCCATGCTACATCAAGCTAACAAGCACTGCACCTGACGTTGGCCTCAGCCATTGAGGAGAAGCTCAACCGCCACTCAGATGAGTACCCGAGATGCCTGCAAATGCCTGCAGATCCCTGTCACTGTACATTGACTTTGAGTCACAGCCTACCTTTCACATCTCAAGAGACTGCAGCCTTAAGTTCAATCCTTGCCGCCTACGACCTAGTACCCCTTGCTCTGCACCGTAACGGTATTGTCTGTTCTACCTACTGCACCCACAGACTTATGTCAGCCGACAGCGATATGCCCAGCTCCAGTAGCCCTACCTAAGCAATGTCTAGCCAGCATGTAACAAGATAGTTAGTTACTGCTTAAAATGTACCAACGTTTGAGATATACCTACCTTGTTCTATTGTTATATCCTTGCATGGCCAGCAATCACACTGTATGGGGTCTGCCTGTGTTCTCAACTACTTCTGTATCAAATCATACAATTACTAATGTCATAAATCCTTGGATTAAGCCTGCATAATCTGATAACTCTTAAACCTACCACGTATATTGTTAGTTGGATAAGTATGATGTATCAACCATTTATGTTTTCCATATCTCATGCCGTATTCTACTCAGTTATGTCTCATATAAAAAAAATGTGCAATGTACATGTGCCATGATACTGTCTATGATAAGCGTATGTGTGCTGTTGTGGCACGTTAAATATGTCTGTCAAGCACTTGCACAGAAAAATAAAGAATTGAAAAAAAAAAAAAATGTCACATAGAACTAAATTCTTTTAGAAAAATCTTATATTCTCCCATTTTTTTTATATTTTATTCATATTAAATTATGTTTAATAGTTAAATATTTGATGTTAAATGAAAGCCCTGTTTCCCCTGAATAAAATGATATATAATAAGTGTGGGTGCACTTAATATGAAAGAGTCGAATTACGGTTGAACAGACATAGCGCAAATTCCAAATTTTATTTATGTTTAGTTTTGATCATAACGTGTACATTTGGCTCAGTCCTTAAGGGGTTAAGCACCCTATGAAATCTAACTCATATGTTAAAGGGATCCTATAGTGCCAGGAAAACAAAGCCATTTTCCTGGCACTATAGGTTTAATAGGTCCCCCCCCCCCCCCCTCCCACGAGGCTTAAGGGCTTAAAACTCCTTCAGTCACTTACCTGAATCTACCGCTGATGTCCCTCGGAGCTGGGTCCGGCTCCACCCATGCTCCTCCCCCGCTGATGTGAGCCAGAAGCGCCCCCAGTGGCTGTCTGGTAGACAGCCACTGAGGGCAGACTTAGAGCTGCAATTACATTGCAGCACTAAGTGCAATAGGGACACTGCACCCAGACCACTTCAATTAGCTGAAGTGGTCTGGGTGCCTACAGTGTCCCTTTAACCCCTTTCTAACCTTAAACCCTCCTTTAACCCGAACCACTTCTAACGTTATCTTTAACCCTGCATGCATTTACACAGCGTTGTACTCACAGATTCAAGCACAACACCAAGCAGAGCAGAAATATGCACAAATATACACTTATACATATGTAGTTGTCAAATATGATCATATTTTTTTTTTAGATGTTAAAAGGCTTGGGTTGGGCAGCAGGGGGCACCTTAGAATTATGTGCCTACACGCACTTGACATTTAAATCCAGTCCTGCTGATGCCTGTTCCATTTAGATCACAGAGCAGAGCAGACTGATAGCTGTTTCGTTTAAGACCATAAAGAAGACTAATGTTTGTTCTGTTTAGGCCCCAGAGCTGTTAGTTGACTATTCATTTTAGACCATAGTGGAGATTACTGCTTGTTCTATTAAGACAATAAAGTAGCATACCAACCAACATTTCAAATGGACATAGAAGGATACTTTAAAGAAACACTATAGCATTAGGAATGCAAAATTATATTCTTAAGGCAAACGTGTGCCCCTTTCCCTAACTTACTAAGTCCATGTCCCGTCCCCCATTAACAAGAAAAGAATTAAAATCTCTTTCTCCAGCAATGTCAAGCCGATGGAGGAACCTAACATGCATGAAGGTCAAGACAGTGCACGCATTAGTCCTTCTTCATAGGAAAGTATTGAATCAAACTGTGAAAATGCAGGAAGCACCCCCTAGTGACAACCTGGAAGACAGCCACAAGAGACTGTCCTAACCCAGCAATGTAAACACTGGAGTTTCTCTGAAGCTGCAATGTCTTCACTCGCAGGGTTAAAAGAAACAGGAATACTGCACACAGACCACTTCAATACAGTTGTGCTCAAAAGGTTGCATTTCCTGGCAGATATTGTGAAATTTAGGCATTGATTTTGAAAATATGATTGATCATGCAGAATAATGTTTTTAGTGAAGGATAGTGATTTTATGAATCCATTTATTACCACATAGTTGTTTAGCTCCTTTTTAAATCCCAATGATAACATAAATCACCCAAATGGCCCTGATCAAAAGTATACATACCCTTGGATGTTTGGCCTTGTTACAGACACACAAGGTGACACACACAGGTTAAAATGGGGCCCTAATTTATAAAGATTTAAAAGGATATAAAAATATATCCAAAGCTTTGAAAATGCAAGTCGGTACTCTTCAATTACTTATTAAGAAGTGGACAATTCAGGGATCTCTTAAAACCAAGCCATGGTCAGGTAGACCAAGAGAGATTTCAGCCACAACTGCCAGAATAATTGTTCGGGATACAAAGAAAATCCCACAGGTAACTTCAGGAGAAATACAGGCTGCTCTGTGGTTGTTTCAAGGAGCACAATACAACAATACTTAAACAAAAATTAGTTGCATGGTTGAGTTGCCAGAAAGAAGCCTTGAGCTCTGAAGGCATGGAGAATCTTGTGAAAATTGATGGAAAGATGAATGCAGCATGTTATCAGAAAATTGAAAAGACCCACAAGTGGTGATGGTCCAAATATGGTACCACCTTCACCTGTGGAACAAACACCTAAGTGGACACTCCAGATGTGTCCTGGGGCTTAACCCCTATGCGTAGAACTAAAAGAATACTCCAGCCTCTGGATAGAAAGTCCCGAAGCTTAGAGTATGGAATGATCTAAAGTTAAATCTATGTAATGGTAATTGTTAGTGCAGTACAGCATAAATGCCCATAGATAGTCAGAATCCCATGAGTGATAAAAATCTAGCCTAATGGCTACACCTCCAAATATCCTAGTTATCAAAAATCTATATCTCCACAATGCTACAGACTGCAGCCTTTAATAGTATTACGTAGGGTCAAATGTCTGAAAGCTAAGAGATTAAATTATCCTGTCCCTAAGAATAAGGACATACAAATAACTAGGGAACTGGTCAGACGACAGACAGCTAGTATAAATCTGAGACACTATCGGTAGCTATACTATAAATACACAAAGGCTACCTTGTAAATATCAGAATACTGAGTGGGTAGGAAAAAAGGATTAAATATACATAACTGCAAAGGTTACAGCATGACTATAGAAAAAACTGCTACAGGTGAATCACAAAGTCTAATGTAACTATAAAGTGTCTAATGATCGTAGTTACAAATTAAAGTCTATGCTGATACAGTATATTATACCATGATGTCAGCCTAAAATGCTATAATTACCCACATTGCAGACCAAGACCAGTACAAGGAGGTGAAAAGATAAAATAAGTTTAAAGTGTACTAATGTGCAGAACCATACTTAGATGTGTTGGTTACCTGCACATATCGACAGAGTGCCCTAGTGAAATGACAGGGATAGAAAGAAAGAAAAAGAAGAAACCCGACGCGCGTTTCGGTGCTTCGGTAATGCACCTTCGTCAGGGGCTAACGTGACACTGACCTCAGGGTCTCAATTTATATATGTACACCGTTACCTGGTAATATATGTACACCCTTACCTCGAAATGAGCCTATCAGGATAAAGCGTGAGTGGACTTTCCAGCATGATAATGACCCTAAGCACAAGGCCAAGTTGACCCTCCAGTGGTTACAGCAGAAAAACATGAAAGTTCTGGAGTGGCCATCACAGTCTCCTGACCTTGATATCATTGAGCCACTCTGGGTAGATCTGAAATGTGCGTTTTTTGCCAAGATGACCAAAGACTTTGCATGACCTGGAGGCATTTTGCCAAGACGAATGGACAGCTATACCACCTGCAAGAATTAGGAGCCTCATAGACAACTATAACAAAAGACTGCACGCTGTCATTGATGCTAAGGGGGCAATGCACAGTATTAAGAACAGGGGTCATTTAATTTATTTCTTTGTTGCCATGTTTTGTTTAATGATTGTGCCATTCTGTTATTACCTACAGTTGAATAGGAATTCCATAAGAAATAAAAGAAATGTGTTTTGCCTGCTCACACTGATGTTTTCTTTAAAAATGGTTCATATATTATCAATTCTTCAAGGGTATGCAAACTTTTGAGCACAACTGTAAGTTGAAGTGGTCTGGGTGCCTACAATGTCCCTTTAATTTTTAAGCTGTGGCTGGGGATGTGGCTTTTTCTGAGAAATTCTAGGTGACTTACTAATATTTTATGCAACTAAAATTGCATAATATTTATATGTAATTTAGAACAAGAACAATGTATCTTATTTACACAGACTGATTTCTAAATACAAAAAAAGTACAGACAACAGAAGGGAAAAAACAGGCGCTAAAATGCACCCCTGGTGCCACTAGGCAGGGGGTGCCTTGGCCTAAGCCAGAGATGTGTAAGCTGTGTGGCTGCAAAAAAACCCATGGCAGCTGGGGTGACGGGTGGCTGACACAACTCACACATGCAGGGACCAGCAATGCAGCCACTTCAAAACAGGCCGCACGTAAAGAAAACTGGTGTCGGAGCTAATCAAATGCAGGGGTGGGGCCAAACAGTCAGCAGAGGACGGGACGTAACACGGCCCCATCAACTGGTGTTACTTCTGCACATCAAGGGGAAGCAAGGAAGAGTTCCTGCTTCCCCAACTAACAGACTCCATGGAGGGACTTCAGTGAATCCACTCCTCCTCCAGCCCATACTGTCTGTAAGTGAGAGAGAGTGTGTGTGTGTGACTGTCTGCATGTAACTGTGCACAGGGCCGGCCTTAGGGGTGTGCGAGCTGTGCGGCCGCACAGGGCGCCATGGAGCAGGGGGCGCCGTGCGGCCGCACAGCCGGCCGGGTTTAAAAAAAAAAAAAAAAAAATTTTTTTTCAATTTGCAGCGGGGGCGGAGCTTACCGTGCGGCGGGGGCGGAGCTAAAAGCGCCGGAAAACTGCTGCAGGGGAAGCAGGAAGGAGTCCCTGCTTCCCCACCAGTCACCAGGAGCTGCACTGCCTCCACAGGTAACTGTGATTGTCAGGTGAGTGTGACTCTCTGCCTGTGTGTATTACTGTCTGTGTGTGTGTGTGTGTGTGTGTGTATGACTGTCTGCCTCTGTGTGTCTGTGTATGACTGTCTGCCTGTGTGTGTCTGTGTGTATGACTGTCTGCCTGCATAGGCGTGCGCACGGGGTGTGCCTGGGCACACCCTAATCCCCGCAGCACGCCTATGTATTGAGACCGGCAGGGGAGATCTCAGGATCTCCGCTGTCGGCTCATGCAGAGCCGGCGCTATCCGAGCGCCGGCTCTGCTCTCAGCCTTCCTCCCCACCGACCCACAGGCAGGGAGGGAGGCAGGAGAGGACCGGCGGAGCTCTTGCCAGCAGCTCCGCCGGGTTCCTCTCGCGAGATTTGAGCGTTGCCGCAGCAACGCTCAAATCTCGCGAGAGTGAATTCTAGCCCCGCAGGGTAGAGTTCACTCTCCACTGGACCACCAGGGATGGCGGTAGCATGGTCCCCCCTCCCTACATAAGGTAACAAGGGAGGGGGGATATTAACTAAACGGCACCTCACCTCCACTGGACCACCAGGGAAGGCAGCAGGAACAAGAATCCCCCCTCCCTACATAAGGTAAGAAGGGAGGGGGGATATTGAGTCATGTACCCCCACCTCCACCCCCACAATCACCCACACACATACAGCACACACACCCACACACACAGCACCTACACACATACAGCACCCTCACACAGCACACACACACATACAGCACCTTCACACATACATACAGCACCTTCACACATACAGCACACACATACACAGCACACACACACACACACAGGACCTACACACATACAGCACCTTCACACATACAGCACCCACACACATACAGCACCCACACACATACAGCACCCTCACACAGCGCAAACACACACATACAGCACCCACACACACAGCACCTACACACATACAGCACCCTCACACAGCGCACACACACACATACAGCACCTACACACATACAGCACACACACACAGCACCTACACACACATATAGCACCCCCACACACACAGCACACATACAGCACACACACAGCACCCACACCCACATACAGCACCCACACACATAGCGCCCTTACACGCACACACACACACACACACACAGCAGTGTGTGTGTGTGTATAAATAAATATATATATATATATATATATATACACACATACATATACACGCGGCGTGTGTTTGTGCTTTAGGGTGCACACCCTAATGCAATAGGCTGCGCACGCCTATGTCTGCCTGTGTGTGTCTGTGTGTATGACTGTCTGCGTGTGTGTATGACTGTCTGCCTCTGTGTGTGTCTGTGTGTATGACTGTGTGTGTGTCTGTGTGTATTACTGTCTGCCTCTGTGTGTGTCTGTGTGTATTACTGTCTGTATGACTGACTGCCTCTGTGTGTGTCTGTGTGTATTAGTGTCTGTGTCTGTGTGTATGACTGACTGTCTGCCTTTGTGTGTCTGTGTGTGTGTGTGTGTGTGTATGACTGTCTGCCTGTGTGTGTGTGTATGGCCGTCTGACTCTGTGTGTGTCACATACAACCAATACACGCATATCACACACTGTTAATACACCCATTACAAATATCACACATAGCATACATATCACACACAGTCATCACACCTACTATCACATACACAGACAACACAAACATTACAGCATACATGGATGACGGGGGGGGGGGGCGCTGTGAAGATTTTTCGCACAGGGCGTCTAAATGCCTAAGGCCGGCCCTGACTGTGCGTGACTGTCTGCATGTAACTGTATATGTGATTGTCTGCATGTGACTGTCTGCCTGTAACTGTATGTGTAACTGCCTGTGATTTTATGTCTGACTGTCTGCATGTGACCATGTGTGTGTGTGACTGTCTGCCTGTGATTGTGTGATTCTGCCTGTGACTGTGTGTGTTACTGTCTGCCTGTGACAGTATATGTGACTGTCTACTTGTAACTGTGTGCGTGACTGTCTGTGACCGCCTGTAACTGTTTGTGCGTGACTGTGTTTGTGTGATTGTCTCAAAAACAAACAGAAGGTGTAGTTTGTGGCTCTAAAGAACAGCTCCTGGAACACACTAGTGGAATTTATTCACAAAAGTCCCACAGAAACCATAAAACAGCAGTACAAGAAAGTGTGCAGCGCTTGTGATAAGTACACAGAAAGGTGTATCCACCTTAAGTGAATATATAGAATAAGGATAAATACCTCAATAAAATAAGTGTCATTAGGTATAAATCCTATACATAAGAAACAGAAAAAATCATAGCATAATACTGCAATAGTAAGTGGATTTAATATAGCAGTCTATATGGTCTCACTCACATGAATTGGAGCCTGTTAATGGGTAAACTGGCTCAGGTAGTATCACTTTTAAAAGAAAATTTGGCGCGGAAAACGGGTACGTGGAACCCGCCCCCTTCGCCCATAAACCAATCGCGTCAGTCCTTTTCATCTGTCACTCCGGGCTCTGACGATGTTGCTATCCGATTTCCCCACTTCCGCATTTATGCGTTCCACCGCTGATACTTCCGGGGAAATCGGATTGCAACATCGTCAGAGCCCGGAGTGACAGATGAAAAGGACTGACGCGATTGGTTTATGGGCGAAGGGGGCGGGTTCCACGTACCCGTTTCCCGCGCCAAATTTCCTTTTTAAATGTGTATGGAGCTTGTGTACAATATTTCACCTGAGGAAGACGTCTTTTAACGTTGAAACGCGTTGTGCTCGTTATTGGCATTACAGAACTTTGAATGTAAGATTTTATATGCTTTTTAATAAATGATACTTTTGTTATATTTCTAATTGGTGTTTGCCCATCCTATCCCTCTCATATTTTGAGGATCAAGCTCCAGCCTTTTGGATTTCATTGGAAAAATCTTTCCCAAAGTGATACTACCTGAGCCAGTTTACCCATTAACAGGCTTCAACTCATGTGAGTGGGACCATATAGACTGCTATATTAAATCCACTTACTATTGCAGTATTATGCTATGATTTTTTCTGTTTCTTATGTATAGGATTTATACCTATTGACACTTATTTTATTGAGGTATTTATCCTTATTCTATATATTCACTTAAGGTGGATACACTACTGATATATATTTCTGTGTACTTATCACAAGCGCTGCACACTTTCTTGTACTGCTGTGTTGTGTGATTGTCTGCCTGTAACTGTGTGTGTGACTGCCTGTGACTGTATGTGTGATTGTCTGTCTTTGACTGTGTGCATGTGACTGTCTGTCTGTAACTGTGTGGGACTGCATGCCTGTAGCTGTGTATGTGACTGTCTGCCTGTAACTGTGTGTGTGGGTGTGCAGGGATTTCATAGACGGGGTAGGTTTTTGTATTGAGGCAGGGGTCTTGTTTAAGGGGGGGCTGAGCCCTGGATTTGTGAAAGGGGGGTGCATAGGTTTTGTAGAATGGGGCAATACAGGGGTTTTGTAGAAGGGGGCAGACAGGGGTTTTATAAAGTTTACAAGTTTGTGGGGGAGAGAGAGGGGAGCATGCCAAACAGGATCAGCCCTGGGTGCCAAATGCTCTAGGTACACCCCTGCTATTGCCTGTTCTGTTCAGAGCATACAGAAGCCTATTGCCTGTTCTGTTTCAACTGTACTCAAATGTATCCCTCCCTATAATTTCACTGCAATCCCTCCAAGCCATGGCCCTACAAATATCCAGATTCTGCTCTCATATACAAGCATTAGATCATTTGATCTTTCACTCCCTCTCATCCATAATTCCATTGAGCCTAGATGCCAAACCACATATCACATTGTGGAAGGGGGGTGGGGTGTTTTTTGTTTGTTTTTTGGTCAGAGCACAAAGCCAAAGGCGTAGGAGTAAGTTGGGTTTTGGCCAGAAACATTGTTTGGTGTGTTAGTTTGTGTATGTGTGTGTATGTGTGTGTGTCTGTGTGAGTGAAATAATGTGTATACATGTTTATGTGTATATGTTTGTGTAGAGTTACATTGTTGGGGGGTGAGTCACTGGCTGGGCGTTGGCTCATCCGCGAACTGTAAATGAATCGACAATTCTCATATAGTAACTAATTCCCTAGCAACAGATTTGAAGAACCCACAACTGTTTAAATATTATTTTCTAGGGCAACATTGGACTGACTCTCACGTTGGACCAAACCGTGCTTCCTAACCCTATGAGGCAGACTATTTAGCCCACTACCTCCATGTACGTAATCAGCAATATTGACCTGACTTACTGTTTAACAGAAAACTCAAAGTACCATAAACACTAACACTGTAATAGTTATGGTGAAAGAAATGCCTTGCCCCCTCCTTCCCCATTAGGGGAAAGTAGTTATCCCTGACTAAAACAGACACTAATGTATCCCTGGCTGTTTAAAGTGGTTATCCCACTATATAAAGAGGATCGGGCAGAAGAGCCTATAACCCTTCGCCTGACATACCCTGACAGCAGAAAATGAATGAACAGGTCCGATCCTGATCCTAGCAGACAGAAATCCAGGGGATTATTCCCTACATAGAGAAATTAGTTGATCTGGCAACCAATTAACAACAAATACGCTGGAGAAAATTCTAATTTTGCTACTTTCTAATATTTCTGTTGCTCTGTATATACCATGCACATTCTGCTTAAAAATTCTGTATAAACCATTGCCCCCTTGAAAATAACACTGCTCTGTATATTAGACACATACTACATATATAGATACTGCTCATTGCTCTCTGTATAATTTGCTTTACATTGTAGCAGTGACTTGTATAACACAAAGTCCTGTCAACCCGCAGATCATGTTTTAGAGCTCCATACTGCACCGACATCGAGATTATATTTGAAACCATTCCCATTAATAAAAGGCTAGAAATGGGCCGCCTGTGTGTAGTTTTAAGGGGCACAGTCTGGAGCTGAACTAGGACAAACATGCTCCTGTTTTTTAAATGTATGTTTAAAGGGACACTCCACTGCCCAAATACAAATCAATGTTTAGTAGATATGCCCCCAATTAAAACATACCTGTATTTAATTATGCATTTTTTCATTGAGGATATATCGAAAGACAGCTTGAAAAAGCTGCATATCTCTTGCCTGCTGCTTTTACAAGCCCACCCATTCAAACCCCGCCCAGACTTTCTGTGGCTGTCCAATCCCAGACTTCCCAGTGCAGCTCAATGAGCAGTCTTTGCAAGGCAGATGCTCTGAGCAATTGCTGCCTCTTTAGTTTAGCTCCATTGAGCTTAACAAACCAGTAAGAATCAGAATTAGTTGTCTGATTGACAGCCAGAGAGGTGTAACAAGGTTAAATTGGAAAAGTGCCAATTTCTATTGAAATCTGCACTTTCTGAAAAATTAGAAGAGAGATGACACACATAAAGCATTTCAGCAAGCATCCCCTCCTTTATCACTTTACTACCCTAACACTCACTCTTAATCCCCCTACACCATAGATGTCAAACTCGCAGCCCACAACTAATATATTTGCGGCCCATGGGCGGCTAGGGATTGCTGAGTTTGAGCTCTTCCTGCACAATCCCTGCAGTGATGCCGGGAGCCGGAATATGACGTCACTCCGGCTCCCGGCATCACTCTGTGGTGCGCGAGGTAGCTGAGCAGGGAGAGCTCAGAAATCAATGCTCCCTCTCTGCCTGTCCGCCCCCCTGCCTGCCTGAAAGTACACCTGCCCAGCAGCCCCACTAGACACCAGGTAAGATATCCACCAAGCTCTCCCAAAGGAAGGGAGACTGGATGGATTTTAATTAAAATAAAAATTAATTTAAAAAGTGTTGGGGGGGGGGGAAATGTGTGTTTGTGTGTATGGGTGTATGGCTGTCTGTGTGTGTGTGTGTGTGTGTATGGCTGTCTCTGTGTGTGTATTGCTGTCTGTGTGTGTGCATGGCTGTCTGTATGTGCATGGCTGTGTGTATGGCTGTGTGTGTGTGTGTGTGTGTGTATGGCTGTCTGTGTGTATTGCTGCCTGAGTGTGTGTGTGTTGCTGGCTGTGTGTGTGTATATGGCTGTGTGTGTATATTGCTGCCTGTATGCATGGCTGTCTGTGTGTGTGTGTGTGTGTGTGTGTATATATGACTGTGTGTGTGGCTGTGTGTATGGCTGTGTGTCTGTATATATGCCTGTGTGTGTCTCTCTGTCAGTGTGTGTGTGTCTGTCAGTGAGTCTGTGTGTGTGTGTGTGTGTGTATTTATGTCAGTGTGTGTCTGTGAGGCAGCCTGTGTGTCTGAGTGATTGTGTGTGTCTGTGAGTGAGCCTGTTTGTCAGTCAGTGCATGTATGTCAGTGAACGTGTGTGTCTGTGAGTGCATGTGTGTGTTGGAGTGATTCTGTGTGTATGTCAGTGTGTGTATGTCTGGCAGTGAGTGTGTCTCAGTGAGTGTGAGTGAAAACAGGGGCAGGGGTTTAGTAGACTGGGGGACTGGAATTTAGTAGACCAGGGGGTACAAAGATTTAGTAGACGAGGGGGGACTGGAATTTAGTAGACGGGGGGACTGGGGTTTAGTAGAGTGGGTCGCTGTTTTTTTTAAAAACAATACTGTACTTTTCAAAATAAACCTACGTTTCTATAAAAATTTACATTCGTGTTTTTTTGCGGCACACATAAACTTAAAGCTTGTTTATTTGGTCCTTGCTAGCCTTTGAGTTTGACGTACTTGCCCTACACTAACCTACCAATAACCCTAATCCCCTTTACCCTTACACTAACCTAGCAATAACTCTCAATTACCATAACCACTACACTTCCATAATACTAACCTTAGACTACAAATATCATGTACTATAAAATATGCCTATTGTTGAAGTGAATATTAGGGTCTAATAGTCCCCAGTCTGTGTCACATTCAAACACCCCTTGAGCAGATGCCTGCAAGGAAAAGGTTAAATGCCTGTGGGGATGGACGATGAGTCACAGGTTAGTTTGGCAGTCTGTTTGAGACATCCCATTAAACAAGCTAAGACTGTGCAGCCAATTAGAAGTGAGGAGGAGATGTGCCCCCCTCTATCTGCACTGTTTTGGGTTGAATAGGGTAGGGCCATATCTCTATATATATTATGCAGCACTAGTTGAGCTTGGCACTTTGTTGATATCTTCTTATATTGGCATCCTGTTAACTCCATTGACTGGTAAGTGACGTCCTATGAATCTACCCCTTGAGACTGGCATTCTGGCTGTACCCCTTTAGCTTAGCACTGTCCCCATATCCCTGGCACTCTGCATCCTCTCAGAGCAGGGTACGCTATCTGCACCCTGTTAGATTGGCACTGTACCCATATCCCTGGCACTGTGCATCCTCTCAGAGCAGGGTACGCTATCTGCACCCTGTTAGATTGGCACTGTACCCATATCCCTGGCACTGTGCATCCTCTCAGAGCAGGGTACGCTATCTGCACCCTGTTAGATTGGCACTGTACCCATATCCCTGGCACTCTGCATCCTCTCAGAGCAGGGTGCGCTATCTTCGCCCTATTAGATTGGCACTGTCTCCATATCCCTGGCACTCTGCATCTCCTCAGAGCAGGGTACGCTATCTGCACCCTATGAGATTGGCACTGTACCCATATCCCTGGCACTGTGCATCCTCTCAGAGCAGGGTACGTATCTGCACCCTATTAGATTGGCGAGCTGTGTCTCCATATCCATTGCACTCTGCATTGTGTTTCAGAGCAGAGTACACTGTACCTCATAAGCTGGGCACTGCCAGCAGTCTGTTTAATGAAACAGGGTGCCTTAACTTTAGACTGTCTCCATAAACCTTAGCCTGTTCCTTTAAATCTCCGACTGTTAATGTTTGTCTTATTGGAGCGAAGCAAACCACTTTTTTTTTTTTAGATTAGTTTTGGAAATAAATGATATTTGCTGCTCAGGCCTTGCAGAGCATTTATTTTGCAAATGAAGGAGCTCTGCCAAAGGAAACTGCATAATCTTCTTCCAATAGGAAAACCATGTAAAAGGGAATTGTGAGACACGGTGCTTCTAAAAACGCCCAGCCTTAATGCTGTACGACAACGACTGTGGAAACTCAATGGGGTTCAAGTAACACTGACAGGGTTATTCAATAAATTGAGAATTCCAAAATAGCTGAAATGGAAACGTTATCTTCGTCAGCTATTCTTCCAATGCAGCTAGCTTGGCCGAAAATGTTAATTCCCATTGAATTCCCAACCATTCTCAATTTAGTAAAAAAAACTTGTATATCATGCTACACCCATCCCCTTAACCCTCTCTCTGTGCCTTATGTTGCCAATTATAAAGGCTTTTTTTTTTTTTTTAATATATCATGGAGTTTCCCGATGTACCTCCTAGGGTCCCAAATTTAATTGTGGGACTAAAAAGCACAGGAGGGTTTAGCGAGACTTGCAGAATGATTATATATAACCGGCTTCTGATGTTTGTGTAGACAGGATCTGTCCACACGTGCAGACTGTTGTAGGTGAAGAAAGTGTGCCCCATGGGCTAGTTATTAAAGAAGATGTACAGCTGTCTGCTTTGCCTCTAGAGCGTGTTAGTGAACATTCCATTGGGACTAGAAGGTTTAAACGGACCATGGGTATTTTCTTGTAGACAAGATAATGGTCTGAATTCTGTTGGATTTGTCTATCCATGGAAGATCCGGGGAGTGAAACACCATTACAAATGCCACCCCTACCTACCTCAAGAAGTCAGTAGCATTTATGTCTGGTCAGTACCCGGATGTGTGTATGATCTGACTCTACCTGTGTATCTATCACAGTCTATATATCTGTGTATGCAGGAGGTATTGGACACTAGGACCAGGGATGTATTTACCACAAGGCAAACAAGGCATTTGCCTAGGATGGCACTTTCAGGGGGGTGCCAAAAAATGCCACCCCAAGCTCCCAGACAAATGCCTTGTTTGCCTCGTGTTCTAGGGCTGTCCACCTTACTGTGAGTGAGTGTAGCTGTTAGTGTGTGTCGGTGCGTGAGAATGGGTGTGCTTGTGAGTGTGTGTCAGTGTGTGTATGCCATTTTATGTGTATCTGAGAGTGTGTCAGTGAGTGGGTGTGTCATTGTGTCAGTGAAGTGTGTGTGTTGGTTAAACAGTGTGTGCCAATTACTGTGTATCTGTCAGTGAGTGTATATCAGCGCATGTATCAATGAGGGCATGTGTCTGTCAGTCAAAAAAAATTGTCCTTGACACGAATTGAGGGGGCAAATTTAGATTTTGTGGATGCCCGAATTTAGTAATGCCTAGGGCAGCACAAATCCAAAATACACCACTGACTAGGACCATTCACAAAGCACTCCATTAATGCCCCGTGCATGATCTGCCTCGAGGGGGAGGCTATATCAGTCTCCTGGCCACCTCCTTTGACGCATACAAACGCATACATGATTAGCAACACAAACATAACTAACCGTATACAGCATTATTCATGTGTAACACTCCACACACAGATCTAACAGGCACGAATACTTAGATGCACATGAATACTCCTGAAGAAAACACACATTTTAACTTTTATCTTTCTCTTACATAGAGGGAAGAAGAGGGGGTCCATGTTGTCCCTCGTGTTGAGTCTCGGGGAACCAGGAGAGCGGGGCATCATAGTATTCCCTAGACACAAAGGAGCACTTTTTTTTTTTTTTTTTAGGGGTGGGGATGTTGCCAGCCGGGGATGTGTCTTGAGACGTTTTAGGTGACTTACTAATAATTTTTAGAATTCAAATGTAACTCAGAACCAGAAACATATCTTACACAGACTGATAATTATTTATACAATGTCTTATAGTTTAAAGACACATTTCTGGGAGTATTATTGCTGTGGAGCTCTGGTATACACTCAGACACACCAACAACATGGAGCTCCTAGAAAAGAGGGACATTAGGAGAGAAAAGAGGGATCTCAGCCCAAAATAGAGACAGTCCCTTGTAAATAGGCACAGCCGTGCACACAACAGGCGTATTCTCACTGCACCGGGCAGGGAATTGGCAGTCTTAGACCAGCACAAAATTCTCGCAGAGCGTTTGCTTCTGTTTTTGCTTAAAATGAGCAATTCTCTGGTCAATTTCCAGTTTCTCATGGAGGAGTAATCAGTGCCTCATGGAACTGGGCTGTAGAGGTTAATACATTTATTATTTCTCTTTTTCCCTCTTTGACCTTGGCACAGACTCTGGTACAATGTCAGGGAAACCATTATCTGCATATTAAACAGGGGTTAATAAACTTCCTTTCAGCTCAAGCAGCAGTTAGAACAGTCTGTACTATTCCACAGACACACCCACACCCCACTTCCAATACGGAACATATTCAACTCAAAACTTCTACTGTTATCCTTGCTGGCTTGTTACATCCTAGATTGTTTCAATTTAGTATTCTCTGGGTTATAATTATCTCTGTATTTGTATACCTCCCAAGTGTCCCTATTTAGGAGGGACAGTCCCTATTTTGGACCCAAATCCCTCTGTCCCAATTTTCTCTCCTAATGTCCCTCTTTTCTTGAAGCTCCATATTGTTGGTGTCTGAGTGCATAACAGAGCTTCACATCAATAATACTCGGTGATGTATGTTTAAACCACAATGAATGTCTTTAGAAATGTTTGTAAATAAGTTACATAGTTCTTACATAAATTAGTAATTCACCTAAAAATTCTACAGCCGTAAAATAAAAACTATGTATCTGGCGGCTGGATGAGGGAAGAACTGTATGTAAAGTGACTGACTGATTTCTAACTCTGTAGAATAATGTCTGGAAACCTTGAAACATGCATGGCTCAGATCTGCAGCACCTTCCACAAGTATGCAGGAAAAGATGGGGATGCAAAGACACTGAGCAAGACCGAGCTGTGTGAGCTGGCAACAAAGGAGTTTCCTGCCCTGTGTGTAAGTACCATGTACAGTATTTATCAATGTCTGTATCGTATAGCTTTGCATGTTTAGAAAGCTTGCTGTTTTTTCTTTCTTTTAAGAGCCGTACAGATTTTTATATAGCGCCAACATATTTCGTAGCTTTTTTTTTTTTTTTAACTCTCCATTCAATAAATTTTTGACACTGAGGTCTAATCTAACACCGTAGATATCTATGCCAAACCTTTACTGACAGAGAGAGATCTATATCCTTTGTGTTTATTTTCCTTTCTCTGTCCTGGCAATCAAAGTTCTCCTTTAATTTTATTTGGGAGCTCGGAGAATTGCTGCTGGAAGCTGCTCTTTATATGAAATAGCAAGTTCTGTTCTTGGGCTTGAGAGCAGCTTGGGCATGGTGATAAAACAAATGTATTTTTATTTTATGAATTTCTCTTGCTTTTTCAGAGTAACCAAAACAAAGATCAAGTCTTGAAGGGAGTGTTCGGGAAGCTGGATATGGATGGCGATGGCAAAGTGGACTTCAAAGAATTCTGCGTCTTCCTTTGCTGCCTTACCATGGCTCTGAAAGAACATCTCAAGTGCTAGTGTCTGAAATTCCGTTTGTACTTGTACCTAAAACAGATGGTGTGTGTGTCTGTGCATTTCATATGTAACTAACTAAAATCTCCCAATAAAGACTCAGTGATGTGTAATCTAAAATGTCTCTTTCCAAATAAATACAACTGAATATCCATATAACAACTGCTTGCCACAATGGAGAAAAGGCTATGGAACACAAAAGGGTTGTACATAAGTGTTGATAACTAAAGTGAGACGCTAGTCCATGGAAACCAGTGGATTGCTAGTTTTTGTATTTATAGAGGGAGAGGCACAAGGTCGGGTTAGCCTATATCCTAACATTGGGAGCTAAAGAGAATTTAGTGAATGACCAATCTCTCCGTTGCATAAAGAAATAGTTATGTTTAGTAGTGAACAATGCGGCATCCAACTTCTACAATTTCAGTTTCAGAAAACATGGAATATCACTGACTGTGTAAGACAAGCATGTCAAAGTCAAAGGCTAGCACGGGCCACAGTGGCGGCTCTAGACTTTATGAGGCCTTAGGCGAAACTCAAACAAGAGGCCCCCACTAACACTCATGGTAAAAAACATATGGCGGTTGCATCGTGTGTATAATGAGCTGTAGTTATATTGTATGACAGGCTTGCAGCGCTGGATACAGAGAGCTAGTCTCTGCATTCATTGTTGGGGTGAGTGTGGCACGGTTGAAGGAGAAAGTGTGACAGGGCGAGGGGTGGTGAGAGTGAAAGGATGAGGGAGGGTTATGTGACAGGGTGAGTGTGGCATGTCTAGGCAGGATGAGTGACAGGATAGGAGAAGTTAATGTGATAGGGTGAAGGGGGATGAGTTTGACAGGGTTATGGGTTATGTGTTGCACGGCTGGAGGAGGGAGTGTGACCAGGCGAGGGAAAGTGAGTCAGACAGGATTATGTGACAGGGTGAGTGTGGCATGGTTGGGCATGAGTAAAAGGGGTTAATGTGAAAAATGATGAGTGTGACAGGGTTTGGGGTGAGTGTGACAGTATGAGAGAAGATGAGTGTGATAGGACTAGGGGGATTAATGTGATAGGGTGAGTGTGGAAGAGCGAGGGCTGGTAATTGTGGTATGGATGGAGGGGGTGAGAGCGACAAGATAAGGAGAGGTTAATGTGAGGGAGGCTGGGTGAAGGGGGCATGACAGCATGTGGGGGGTTGGCTGTATGTGTGTGGAATTCTGATGGCGGGTAGGTGAGAGTGTGGGAGGCAGTATTGGAAAGTGTGTGCAGTAGCAGTGTGTGGGAGGGGTGACTGTATGTATTGGTGACAGTGTTGGGGGCTGACAATATGGGGTGCAAGTGCGTGAAAGGGTAACAGGATGAGGGAGCAGTGTGGAGGAATGTGACAGTTTAGGGGCAGGGTGTGAGTGGAGGAAGATGACAGTGTGGGGTGGCAGTGTGGAGGATGGTGACAGTGTGGGGGGACAGGGTGTGTTACAGTGTGGGAGGGCAAGGTGTGTGGGACACAGTGTAGAGAGGGCAGGGTGTGTATGACAGTGTAGGGGGGCAGGGTGTGTGACAGTGTAGGGGGCAGTGTGTGGGAGAGAAGGGTTGGACACAGTGTGGGGGCAGTGTGTGACAGTGTGGGGGCAGTGTGTGTGAGAAACTGTGGGGGCAGAGTGTGTGAGAGACACTGTAGGGGGGCAGAGTTTTTGGTGGTCATTGTGGGTGGCAGGGTATGTGGGAGGCAGGTTATGTGGTGGTCAGTGTGGAGGGCAGGTTATGTGGGGGTCATTGTGTGTCATTGTGGTCAATATGGGGGACAGTGTCTGTGTTGGTCAGTGTGATAGTGTGGGGCAGTGTATGTGGTGGTCAGTGTGGGGGTCAGGGTATGTGGGGTACAATGTCTGTGGCGGTCAATGTGGGGGCAGTGTATGTGGTGGTCAGTGTGGGGTTCAGGGTATGTGGGGTACAATGTCTGGTGGTCAGTGTGGGGGGCAGGGTATGTGGCTGGCAGGGCAACGTGGGAGCAGTGTATGTGGTGGGCAGGGCATGTGGGTGGAAGGGCAACGTGGGTGCAGTGTATGTGGTGGGCAGGACAGTGTGAGGGGCATGGTATGGGACTGACAGGGCAGTGTGGGGGGCAGGGTTTGTGGGTGGCAGGGCAGTGTATGTTGGGGCAGGGCATGTGGGTGGCAGGGTATATGTGGTTCAGGGTATATGTGAGGCAGGGTATGTGGGGGGAAGGGCAGTGTGGGTGGGAGGGTATATGGGAGGCAGGTCAGTGTAGGTGGCAGGGCAGTGTTGGTGCAGGGTAGTGTGGGTGTGAGGGCAGTGCTGGGGCAGTGTGGAAGGGGGCAGGGCAGTGTGTGGATGGCAGGGTAGTGTTGGGGAAGAGGATGTGGGGGGCAGGGCAGTGTGGGGGGCACGGCAGTGTGGGGGACAGGGTAGTGTGGGGGACAGGGTAGTGTGGGGGGGCATGGCAGTGTGGGGGGCATGGAAGTGTGGGTGACAGGATAGTGTGGGGGGGCATGGCAGTGTGGGTGACAGGGTAGAGTGGGGGGGCATGGCAGTGTGGGTGACAGGGTAGTGTGGGGGGGCATGGCAGTGTGGGTGACAGGGCTGTGGGGGGGGGGCATGGCAGTGTGGGGGACAGGGTAGTGTGGGGGGAATGGCAGTGTGGGTGACAGGGTAGTGTGGGGGGCATGGCAGTGTGGGTGACAGGGTAGTGCGGGAGGGCATGGCAGTGTGGGGGGCATGGCAGTGTGGGTGACAGGATAGTGTGGGGGGGGGCATGGCAGTGTGGGTGACAGGGCTGTGTGGTGGGGCATTGCAGTGTGGGTGACAGGGTAGAGTGGGGGGGCATGGCAGTGTGGGTGACAGGGTAGTGTGGGGGGGCATGGCAGTGTGGGTGACAGGGCTGTGGGGGGGACAGGGTAGTGTGGGGGGGCATGGCAGTGTGGGTGACAGGGTAGTGTGGGGGGCATGGCAGTGTGGGGGACAGGGTAGTGTGGGGGGCATGGCAGTGTGGGTGACAGGGCTGTGTGGGGGGAATGGCAGTGTGGGTGACAGGGCTGAGTGAGGGGGCATGGCAGTGTGGGTGACAGGGTAGTGTGGGGGGGCATGGCAGTGTGGGTGACAGGGTAGTGTGGGGGGGGCATGGCAGTGTGGGGGGCAGGGTAGTGTGGGGGGGCATGGCAGTGTGGGTGACAGGGCTGTGTGGGGGGGAATGGCAGTGTGGGTGACAGGGCTGAGTGGGGGGACATGGCAGTGTGGGTGACAGGGTAGTGTGGGGGGGGCATGGCAGTGTGGGTGACAGGGTAGTGTGGGGGGGCATGGAAGTGTGGGTGACAGGGCTGTGTGGGGGGGGGGCATGGCAGTGTGGGGGACAGTGTGTGTGGAGGCTGTGACAAGCCTCCACACACTGAAATACCTTTGTGTTGAAATTCCCTGGTGGTCCAGTGGCAGCAGTCCCTGGTGGTCCAGTGGCAGCAGTCCCTGGTGGTCCGGTGGCAGCAGTCCCTGGTGGTCCAGTGGCAGCAGTCCCTGGTGGTCCGGTGGCAGCAGTCCCTGGTGGTCCGGTGGGATGACTATTCTGTCTGCAGCTCCGCGAGAGCTGCAGACCTCGTTCTCGCGAGCGCCTGTCAGAGCGTTGCTGTGGTAACCCGCGGCAACGCTCTGTAAGCTCGCGAGAACCACAGTAAGTGATCTGCAGCTCTGCACTCAGCGGAGCTGCAGATCAGAGGCTGGCTCTCTCTGTAGGCAGACCATGTGGAGGGGCCACCCGGCGGCATACTTGTCAAGCCGCCGGGCCCCCTCTCACTGTCGGGTCCTCGGTCACAGACCGAGGACCCAACATTTCAGGATGCCCTAAGGCGATTTAGGCGGCCGCGAGGCCCCAGCAAGCGCGAGGCCTTAGGCGGCCGCCTAAATCGCCTAATTAGAGAGCCGCCTCTGACGGGCCACATAAACAAGGTTTACGTTCATGTGGGCCGCAAAAAAAAAAAACCTTATATTTTCATAGAAACTTAGGTTTGTTTTGAAAAGTACAGTATAAAAAAAAGAAAAAATCACCCTCTACTGAACTCCAGTCCCCCTCGTACTAAATCCCAGTCCCCCCATCTGTACTAATTCACAGTCCCCCCTCTAGATATAAAAAACACACAAAAAAAGGCAATATTAGCCAACAAGCAGACTCCACTCACATTGCTGCTGCCATTATGCGACTATACTATAGTATACTATAGGTTTCAGTCCAGCCTCTGGTATACCCCCAATGGCGCGTCCGCATCCTGTGCCAAACGGATCTTCCTGCTACTCATTGAAAACATTTGAAGGTGGAGCACGTTGACGTCACGTCAGAATGCGGCGTGGCATTGTTTGCCTCCAGGTCCTCCACTGTCTAGCCGCAGCCATCGCAACACTGACCAACACACACTGACAGACACACACACATACACTCACTGACAGACACACACACATACACTCACTGACAGACACACACACACACCCTCTCTCTCACACACACACACACACACTCTCTGACATACACACTGACAGACAGATACAGCACACACTCACATCATTAAGTGTTCTTGCATAGCAAGACCACTTAATGTTATCTCACCTATATATTATTATTCTTATTAAGTGTTCTTGCATAGCAAGACCACTTAATGTTATCTCACATATATATTATTATTCTCATTATATTATTATTATTATTATTATTATTATTTATATAGCGCCAACAAATTCCGTAGCGCTGTACAATGGGTGGACTAACAGACACATAATTGAGATCAGACCACTGGACGTACAGGAACAGAGGGGGTTGAGGGCCCTGCTCGATGAGCTTACATGCTAGAGCCAAATTTACCACCCTAACTCCTCTCACAGTTTTTACACTAGATAGACAGAAATATACCAAAACATGCGGATTGTTCCCGATTGGATTGCTATTACTTTGTGGAACGTTTCGCCGAATGGTTCACGGAATATCGTCGATCTTGCGGCGAAATTGGTACCATAGGAATGAATGGCAAAATTTTCAAAACTAGAGTGGGAGCTGCTAAAAGCTGTAAAATCAGGACATGATTTCTAAACTGCCACCACTCCCTTATTTTCAAGCCCACCTACACAAATCTTATATCAAAACGTTCAGCTATCCCTGCTGCCACTAAAAATGTCCACGGCTAAGCCATAGTCCTGATAGTTTTCACAATATGACCATTTGTTTGCAACTCACGCCGTCCATTGACATTCATTGAAACTCCACTCTAGACAGCTCAAACTAGAAGGGCAATTTCTAAACTGCGACTGTGCCTTCAAATTTTTTTTTGAATTTGACAATTTTTATTTTCTCGTAAACATCAATAGGGATACAGAAAAGAAGGAGGGAAGGGTACCATGTGGACAATGTTAGTTAGTAGCACACAATGCATCAGACATTAGTCTGTAACATCCGAGCAATACACAGTGTGACATTATGCTGCAGCCTGGTATAGCATATTGTTGCATACATTCAATAAAACAATGAACACTTCCTAGTCTTCCCACCCTCCCCCCGTATTCCAGGAGCTGGTGGGCTGACCGGGAGCGCAATGCAAATTGCTAAGTCGTGATTACCCTTATCCCTAGATAGCCATAGGCTGATGTGGTAGCTACCTCTAATTGCAAGCCTCATACTCCTTTACTGTAGGGAAGGCAAACGGGTATAGACATGGATGGTGGGGGGGGATGGGGGGAACTTGGTGAGGGGGGACTAGTCCGCACTGCTTAGTCTGGTCTAATGTTGGTCGCACCTGGTTGCATTGGTTTCGTTAGAAAGTTGGTCCATCTAGCGTGTGCTAAGTTCATGTGTTTCTTTTCTCCAAATTGGCGAGCGTAAACCATCTCATAGGCCCAGTTAAGTTTAATTTGGTTCATAAGGGCTTCTCGTGGTGGGGCTGATGTCTGCTTCCACCTCCGAGCAATGCACATAGCTGCCGATATAAGGACATGGTATGTGACTGCCCACATATCTTTAGTGAGTGATTCTGGTGGTATGAATAGAATGCACAGTTCCAGCGTCAATGAGATCTGTGTGTGTATGATATCTGTTATGATAGAGTGTACCTCCTGCCAGAAGGGTGTGATAAGTGGACATGACCACCAGATGTGTACCTTTGTGTTGGCCGCATCTCCAGCATAAGTCGGAGGACTGTGGCCATATCTGGTGTATTCTAGCTGGTACTAGGTACCATCGGTATATAAGTTTACGTTGCAGCTCTATATGGGAAGCACATGAGGAGACCCCTTTATGCGAGGAGTATGCTTTAGCCCAATCTTCTTGTGATATGAATTTGCCTAATTCTTTTTGCCAGGCTTGAATGTGCGAATTATTGCACAGGTCATGTGACTGGGTCAGCGCTTTATAGCTGATGGAGATTAATTTTTTCGGTGGTGTTTTGTTGACGCACACCTGTTCAAATTCGGTCATTGGCCTGGTACTTGTTTCGGCCTGTGAACTGGGTTTATTTGTGGTTAGATAAGATTTGATTTGCAAGTAGGCAAAAACTAGCCGGTTTGGTAGGTTAAATTCTTGTTGGAGGTCTGGGAATGACTTTAAACCCTTGTCGTTATATAATTGCCCTATCTCGAGGATTCCCTCTTGTAGCCAAGGTTGAGTGTTTAGAGTTGGTATAACATGGTTTAGTGTGGAGAGTGGGGCTGCCAGTGGCATTGGTAGATAACGTACCATCATACCCTTGGCGGAATCCCATGTATGTAAGATATGTTGGGACGTGGGTAGGAGGTGGCTGGTGTCCATCCTGTGTGATTTGGGGGTCCATAGAATAGAGTGGAGCGTCAATGGGTGCGCCCAGCTATTTTCTATTTCTAACCATTGGGGTGCTGTGGGGTGTTGTCGGAGTTGTGGTACTACCATCAGTGCTGCCGCCTTGTGGTATGCTTTCAGGTCTGGGAGACCCAAGCCTCCCTGGGTGATTGGTCTCTGTAGTAGTATTGTCGCTACCCTCGGTTTTTTGTTTTGCCATGAGAAGTTTGTTAGTAATTTGGTTAGTGTCTTGGTATATTCAGTCGGTAGTGGTATCTGTAGTGTGCGGTATAGATATTGGAGTTTGGGTAGTAGCGACATTTTTATAGCCGCTATGCGCCCCACCCAGGACAGATATTTCCCCTCCCATGAAGTTAGCAGGGACTTGAAGGTTTCTATTAATGGTTGGTAGTTCATTTTATACAAGGACATGGGATTTTTTGTCATTTTGACTCCTAGGAATGTGAGGTAATCGTCTCTCCAATCCAAGGGAAACGAGCTTTTAAGAGTTGTCCTCTGTGGCTCAGGAAGGTTGATGCTTAGTGCCTGTGTTTTGGTGACGTTTAGTTTATAATATGAGACTCGCCCATATTCCGTAATGTGATGCATGAGATTAGGCAGAGATATGTGAGGTTGTGTGAGAGTAAGAAATATGTCGTCTGCAAAGAGACTTAATTTATATTCTTTCTGCTGTAATGTTACCCCATGTATTGCCGATTCCGCCCTGATCTTGGCAGCCAGTGGTTCTAGCGCCAAAACATAGAGCAATGGAGATAGTGGGCATCCCTGGCGGGAGCCATTGGAGATGGCAAATTTGTCAGAGCAGAATCCTGCGTTAAGGACTTTAGCCGTGGGGCAGCTGTACAAAGCTGCTACTGTGTCTGTAAAGTGGGGGGGAAAGCCGAATTTCTCCAGAACAGCTTTGAGAAAGCGCCAATTTAACCTATCAAAGGCTTTCTCTGCGTCTAGGGAGACTAGGAGGCTGCCCACTCCTTTCCTTCTTATGCTATGTATTAGGTCTAAAACCTTTCGGGTGTTGTCAGTACCCTGTCTCCCCCCTACAAATCCCACCTGGTCGTCGTGAATTATAGTTGGGAGTATCGAACTCAAACGTCGGGCATAAACTTTAGCGTACAGTTTTGCATCCGTATTGAGGAGGGAGATTGGTCTGAAATTCGGGCAGTGTGTTGGAGGTTTCCCCGGTTTTGGTAGTGTTATGATGTGAGCTAGTAATAGGTCTTCTGGAAGTGATTTGGTTTGGGTAGCTACATTAAAGAGATTGGCCAAGTGTGGTGCTAGGGCGCTTGCGAATGTCTTATAGTACATATTTGTGAAGCCGTCCGGGCCAGGTGCCTTGTGTTTGGGTAAAGATTTGATGGCTTCCACCACTTCTTCAGGGGAAACTGGTTGTTGCAGTACTGCGGCCTGGTCTTGAGTAAGTGTGGGTAAGGAGATGTCGTGTAAGAAGGACTGTATGTCTTGATCGGTAGGGTTGTGTGTCTGGTCAGACTGTGCTAAATTGTAGAGTTTGTTATAGTAGGTTGCGAAGGTGTTGCTGATGTCTATAGGGGAAATTACTTTTACGTTGTCATGGTTATAGAGGTGAGATATTTTAGCATTGGTTTCAGCTCGTTTCAAGCGAGCCGCAAGTGTTTTGCTTGCTTTGTTTCCCTGCGCGTAGTATATAGCTTTGAGTTTGCGTAAATTAAAACCTACGCGTTGTAATGTACGTAACTTGATTTTTTCTGTTATTTCTGTTATAGTTTTTTGTGTAGCTTCTGTTGGTTGCAGTTTATTTTTGTTCGTAAGGTCGATTAGTTGTTTATTCCATGCTATCCATTGCGCTTGGGTAGTTTGTTTTAAGTGCGTAGCACGCCTCAGTAAGAGACCTCTAATCACCGCTTTATGGGCTTGCCATAAAGTACACGCGGATGTGTCTCCTGTGTCATTGAGTGTGAAAAACTCATTTATGGCTTCCCCTATTTGGCCGGTGAAATTTATATCTGTCAGTAGAGATTCATTGAGTCTCCACGGGCTCTTATGTTTGTAGTCATAATTGTCTTTAATGGTTAGTGTAAGTGGGGCATGATCCGACCATGTGATTTGCCCAATAGAACAGTCCAAGACCTGGTCTAAATGTAAGCTTTCCATGTGAAATCTATCTATCCTGGTGTATGTATTGTGTGTGGCTGAGTGATACGTATAGTCCTTTTCTTGTGGGTGGAGGACTCTCCATACGTCATACAGTTTGTTGTTGTCTAATAACTTAAGATACAATGCACACGTTTTGTGTTGTCTGGTCTGAGGTGCTCTTGCAGCCTGTGATGTCGTGTCTCTAGTGGGGTCTATAATGTGGTTAAAGTCTCCGCAGAGGATCAGTATTCCTTCTTGTATTGGTTGCAATTTAGATAGTATTCTACCTAGAAAGCCTTTTTGGTTTGTGTTAGGGGCATATATATTTGCTAGGGTATATTTCGTGTTGTTAATCGTGCAAACTATTATCACGTATCTACCCTCTTTATCTATTAGTGAGCAGTGGTGTTGGAACGATACGGTGTTACTAATAAAAATTGAAGTTCCTTTAGCCTTTTTCCCTGACGTGGCGTGGTACTGGTTTGGGAATAAGGACGGTTTTAGGGTTGGTGGTAGCTTAAAATGTGTTTCCTGGAGGCATATAACGTCAGGTTGTGCCCTTTTGAGGTCCCTAAAGAGGCAATGCCTCTTGTATGGGGTATTCAGCCCTCGTATGTTATAACTTTGTATTTTCATACTTTGGGACAGTATCTTGGGTTGCTAGGTTCAGTTCGCGTGGGCTACTTATAAGGTGGGTTGCTCTAATGGTCATTGTTGCGGTAACTCTGACTGCAAACTGCTGGGCATTGGCTTTAGCAAGAGTGTTTTGCTTATCTGTACCTTGGATTATCCGCATTTGGTGTGCGGTCAATCCTTGATTCGGTATTGCATTCAGGTGGGTATTTTGGGTGCATATGTTGGGCGGATCTATCCCTCGAAAGAACAGTGGGTGGTGGGTACGGTAAGGGATTGGGGTGAATTCATACTGTGAGTGTATGAACAATAAGGGTGGGAAAACTATAGCCCATACATGGGCCCTGGTTCCGGATATCGGTACCATTGAGAACGTGGTTATTCTAATGTGGTAACATCGGTGAGGTTGGCCAACATCAATAGCAATATATCGTGACCATTTGAGATCCTGGCTTGTTTCACCCCTAACCTGGCGGCCCTGCGGTGGGGCAATAATTAGCAGCCGCTCTGGCCTACTGTGGCCTTTGCAATTACAGCTGACTCATCGCTTGGCAGTACAACATCGGGAACTCACAACTCGCAGCTTGGGGTATGGAACAGACAATGATATTGCAGAGAGATTGCAGGGTAAGCATAGAGAATATGGTTATATACATTTTTCTTTGTTCCCCTTTTTTTTTTTTTTTTTTTTTTTTTTTTCTTCTCCCCCCCATACATATAGGTGAAATGTATAAGTTTGTATATACTCCGTCTCCCATCTGGTCTCAACGTGGCCCTTAGGAAGCCCAGGTGTCCCTTGTTCTTATTCTAGCAGTATACCTTCTAATGCTTGTGCCTTAAGTTGGGAAGCGGTTTGGTTTTCTTGGGGGGAGGGGGTCCTTCAGTGTGGCCTAGGCTAGGATAAAACAATGTACTAACACGATGCGGTGCGATAGTCTGATTATCTAAGGCGCATAAGGCCCGCTTGGTGACTTGTGGCTGTCGTGTTATGCAACTAATACTGGTTGATCTTGTCCCTGTCCCCAACCTGATATACCTCCCTGGGGATCTTACAGTGGGGCGGGGTTGTTGCATGTGGGCCTATCTGAGGCGCTTAGACACTGAGTTAATGGCAAAATCCCCCTAGGTCATTGCAGTTCCCAACACACAATACAGTACATTATACTTGCATCATTTCCCTGGTGATACCTCCCCACAGACATCCCCGGACCCAGCGGCTCCACGTGGGCGGCTGTGCGACCATCTTCGGATGAGTTCTGCATTCTCCTGTTCTGCACACCCACATGGAGTGAGGCAAAATGTCCCCCATCCGGCTCACATTTTGTTCACGTCCCAGGGGTAGTCATAAGATGGCCTGTGCCTCAAATTGTCCCAATGGTCGGCTGTTTGGGGCCGTGCTTGTTCCTAATGTGGGTGCTATGAGCTAGACAAAGATGAGATTGTTCTATGTGTTCGGGTATGCTGCTGGGGTTGCAAGGGCAGTAAGGGTTTATCCGTAACCTGTTGTCCTTCCTGGAGACCAGTAGGCCATGCTTACTTAATTGAAACAGTCCCGGTTTTATATTTCCATGCGTCCCCCGGTTTCAGAGGTTGCTGCGGGTAACATATGGCATCTCACGCCATTTCAGCTGCTTGTTATAACCGAAAGTACTTTACCCCTCCAATTAGGCCGCAGGGCTCCGGTGTTAGTTGCGGGCTCTTTTCCATTCAGCGGTAATCTTGCTCGGTTGTGGATCGCCGCCGCTGCGCGCCTGGGTTTGGGGTTGTATGCCCCACTTCTGTAGGAGTTTGCGCCCGTCTGCCAGAGAGGTGATAACATTCATAACTCCGTTCCTATGTATTAACAGACGAACTGGGTGACCCCATCGATAAGGTACCTCATGGTGCCTGAGCGCGTCCGTTATTTCTTTATATTCCTTCCTTTTCTTTAGAGTCTGGGCAGATAGGTCAGTATAAAGCTGGATGGAGGAGTATTGGGTTGGGAGGTCTTTACGGTGTCTGGATGCCTTCATCAGCGCTTCTTTGGCATGGTAGTAATGGAGGTGGGTCAATACATCTCTGGGTGCTTCTGCTGGAAGGAAGCTTGGCTTTGCGACCCTGTGTGCTCTGTCCATAAGCAAGATATCTGCTGGGAGGTCTGGGGCTAGTACTTTAAAATAAGTTGTGAGGTATGCCATTATTTCAGGCTGTTTTACCGTCTCAGGAATTCCTCTGATCCGTATATTCTGTCTCCTTGACCTATCCTCCAGGTCCATAACTTTATTTTGGCAGGACTCCAGTGCCTGTTCCAGTTGGTGGACATGATCCGCCATATCATTATGTGCGTCCGCATATTCGCCCATGCGGTTTTCCATACGGGCTGTTCTGTCCCCCAGCTCCTGCACATCTCTTCTCAGGTCTGAGATTGATTTGTTAAGGCTGTGCAGTAGTTTGTCTGACATTTCACCCAGGCATGCTTGTAAAATATCCTGTGTGATTGGCAGGTCTCTGCTCCCAGGGGAGTCTTGCAGTGGCAGTGTATCGTCGCCATCTTGTTTTGGATCTCCTGTGCTCGGAGTTTTGGGCGGCTGATTGCGGACGGAAAAAAAAGCGTTTTTATCGCTTTTTTCGGGGATTCGCCTCCCCTTACCTTGAGCCATGTTTGAGGGTGAGTTGAGTGCTTATTGCTGGTCACAGTCGCTTATTTTATCGCTGTATAGGCCAGATCTTGAACGGAGCCGGTCTCACATGCGTCCGTTCGCGCCGAGCGCTAAGCCACGCCCCCCGACTGTGCCTTCAAATTTAATACTTCAGAGACATACTATGCATCAAAATGTAGGTCTGGGTCTTGTGATTCTCACAATATAACGCTCTTCGCTGTAGGATGTATAGTTTTAAAATACGACTGTTTGAAGATGGCAACTGCCAAAATACTCTGACCTGTGCCAGGCTGGAGCAGCAAGTGATGTCATAGACAGGGCATTTTGTACACCTGCTAATGTTTTTATAAATGTATGTTTTAATGTAACTGTGAAGCACTTTGGGCAACAACGTTGCAATTAAATGTGCTATATAAATAAATAAAAGTTGAAATGCATTTCTCACTCTATCAAGCTTGCCATGTGCACTTTTTCAATTTGATCAATCAATTGGTTAGTGTAATGTTTACTATCTTTACTCACTCCAAACACTCCATACAGTTACTCTGCCCAGTCCAACCTTTCCACAGTTACGCCAGCCACTCCAACCACACAATCTATTAGTTCCTGTTGGCAGTTGGTGGAATGTTCGAGGGATTTGAAAGATTTAAAAAGCTCTTCTCTGCCCTGTTTGAAATCTATTAGTTCATGTTGGCAGTTGGTGGAATGTTCGAAGGATTTGAAAGATTTGAAAGCTCTTCTCTGCCCTTTCTGTAGAGTGAGTGAACCACACTCCAACCTTTCCACAGTTACTCCAGCCACTCCAACCACACAACAGTTACTCAAGCCACTCCACCCAGTTAATCCGCCCATTCCAGTTGTAGACTACTGGTGGAGGCAAGAACACTTCACACAATTTCCCCAGAAATTGTAGCTTTTCTAGTTTTATTTATTACTCCCTACGTTTGGGAGTGGTGTGGGGCCTCTCCCTGATCTTCTCTTGGGAGCTCAGTCTTCCTGCTCCCTCACACGCGCAATTTAGTGAAGCCGGGTGCCGGAATTACGTCATATTCCGGCATCACTACAGAGAGCAAGCGCAAGGGAGCAGTGAGGAGCAGAAAGACTGAGCTCCCTTGCTGCCACCAAAGACCTCTCCTCCCCAGCCGGGTAATTTTGGCAGAGTAGGAACCTGCAATGTGGGTAGAGCAGGTGCCTACTCTGCTTTAGTAAGCATGACTCAAACTCACTGGTGGCTGCGAGTTTGACATGCTTGGTGTAAGAGCAGTCAGTGGATGCTTGTAGCCAACTGGTGACTGCCCATTCACTTAGATTCAGCTGTTATGGTGCCTAAACTGTCACTTCTATGTAAAAGAAAAACTTGTCTTTCAACTTAGCAACTAGATCCCTTTAACACCCAGGATAATACACCAGCCCTGGCACATCCACTGTACATGGATTTTTTTCTAAGCATCTGTATCCTGTATACAGATAACATTTTCACATTTTAAAAACATTATTAAGCCTTCATGTCTGATATGGAGAACTGAATGAGTATTTGATTCTAAACCATATTACAATCCACAACAGTGTTAATAAATTCCATCCGCTGGTGCTCTAGCTAAAGAGTTAAACATGCCCCACCATCACCGCTGGGCTTAGCTCAGGAGAGCTAACTAGTTCCTGTTTAAGAGATTGTATGTCTCCGTTGTCCATACTGGATCCCAGGTAAGAAGTCAAACCATTCTCATTATTAAATCATTTATGACTGGTGTTAAACCATACCTGGATGGGAATGTACTGGAGAGTGGTGATAAAACTGAATTAACTGTCTACACCCAACCCATTAAAAAATGTGGCACTCCCATTCATCATGTTGGTACTTCAGTACACCAAGTGCAACCACCAGAATGTGATGTCTTGTTTAATTTACTAAGCATCTACTAGGGACTATAGTGTAATGTCAGATAGTCAGTGTTAATCCTTCTTGAGATGATGTATCCATCCTCAATGAAACAGATTATACATTTCTAATAGTTTATCATTAAAAAATAAAAATGTGGTCCAGCTTAAGCAGACACGCAGCTTAATGGAAGATAGATTGACAACCCTTTACATATTAGAGGCACAGTCAAGGAGGTAACTGACTGTGACATCCCTCATCTGAGGAGGCGGTTTGCCTCAATACTCTCTCCTGCAAAAGCCAAGCCCATTCTTCTGGAACACCACTTCAGAGTTCCCATGTCACCTAGTGCATCAGAATGGGTCCCCAGAGACATATTAATCTTCTTCTAATCATTAAAATGCAAGTATTTAGTCCAAGCTACTCTCAGGGAATCACGCATCTATACATTTGAAGGGGAAGACTTGTCTTTCTACAACAACACTTCTGGATCCACAGTACTGTGGAGGCACACAATGAAACCAGTAACAAAGCACTTAAGAAATTGCAAAATCCGGTATCGCTGAGGCCCAGGTTGCAAACTCTCTGTTCTACATGACGGAAAACGCCTACATGTAACCAGAATCTCTGATACAGAGAGGCTCCTCACCTCGCTGGGACTGTCAGATTCGGCTACCTTAGAGGAGCCAGAAACTGATCCAGAGCCCAACACATCTTCACACATGTAGATCATTAAGAAGATCCAGCCTTTCTACTCAAAACAACCGGGCCTCAGGATTATTGAATCCGAACCTAAAGGACACTTGAGCTGCACACAGAACTTTTATTCTCCCATTTAGCAACAACTCCATGTTTATTAATTCCAGCTGGTGTTATTAGAGTTACACCAGGGATTTAAGTTAATGAGAATAAATAAATATGTTTTCACTTTTTGAAATAGTTAATTTTATGTACCGTATCTGCTGTTAGAAAGGCAGTAAAACTAACACAGAATGGGATAGCTTAATCTATGAACTCCAGGGCATCTCAACCCCCCCACATCTGTTGAACACAGCTCATATCTGTTTATTTTATTATAACATGCAGTACCTTAATGACCATAGTATATGTGACGGATTGTTATCTATACACTATAGGTTTCAGACAGCAGCTTCGACTGTCATTTGCCTTACTTGTGTTGCAATGAAAATGTAGCCATCTAAGCTTGGTTCATCGTATACTCTGATATGCTACAATAAAAAAATTCAAATTGAGAAAAAAATAAAAATGTGAATTTGTATTCTACTTCCATGTTTTTGTAACCTGAATGTAATAATGTATTTAGCATTCTTGCTGTCCTAGGCCTAGGGCAATGTTTAGTTCTCCCCTTACCTCCTCCTAATTTGACCCCTTAAGGACTGGACTGTTTTTGCGATGTTGTACATTTGCGACCAGGCATCTTTTTACACTTTTGTGGTGTTTGTGTTTAGCTGTAATTTTCCGCTCTCTCATTTACTGTTCCCATACAAATTATATATTGTTTTTTTCAGGACAAAAGGGGCTTTCTTTACATACCATTATTTATATAATCTCATGTAATTTAATTTAAAAAAAAATTAAAAAATATGATGAAAAATTGAAGAAAAAATATATGTTTTTTGACTTTTACTTGAAAAATCTTTTACTCATCTACAAAAGCTTATGAAAAAAACTGCTAAATAGATAAAAAAAATGTTGTCCTAAGTTTAAAAATACCCAGTGTTTGTTTTTTGTTTTTTTATTTTATTTTATATTTTTGTTGTGCAGGTAGTTACAACAGTGCCTGTCTTGCCACAACAGCATTTGCAGGCTCAATCAACATTGTTAAACAGAGATTGTGACGAAGGAAATTGACTCACCAATCTCGAATGGAGAGCTGCACACATGAGATTGGTGAGTCAATTTCCTTTGTTTATATTTAAACTGTGTTTATTTCACTAGCTAATTGATCTTGAAAAAGACCCTGAGGGGTCGAAACGTCGATTGAGATGTTTTACACTTCGTTGTAAAAATTTTTGCACAATAAATACACTATAGAGAAGTCCTTTTGAGTGCTCCTATTTATCGCTTGTCATATATTATATATTTATATATATGTCTATATATCATATGTTTAAGGCCGTTAGGCCTGTATTTGTGGGAGGAGTTAAGCGTTCCATATAAACGCTACTCCCCCCCCTTCCTACCTGCCGTACGCACGCTGTTCACTCAGTGACAGCCAGACTTCCGGTCCTCGCTCAGGCTCCTCCGGTCCTCGCCTCGTCCGGTCCTCGCCTCTTCCGGTCCGGCTTCCTCTTCGTTCCCCCCGCTCCTCCTTTCGGGCAACTAACATCCGAATGCAAGGTAATCAGCAAATAGCCGCGCTCGGGCTATTTGCTGTTCGACAAATCTCCAGCCGTACTATCAGCGGTCCGGCTTGCCTGCTAACCGTGAGTCTCATTCCGGTCCCCTCCACATCGCTGTGGTCTCATGGGGGACCGGAACACACATGTCTTATTTAAGTGTGTTAGTGTTTCCATACAAGCTGTTTTATTTGTAATGGGTGATTTTCACATCAGGGGCATGTCACGTGTGATGTTAAACAGCATCTCTTGTTTACCAGCCTCTAATGCTCATGCCATTAGCCGGGATGTTGGTGTTTGCTGGCTTACATTCTGATATTGCGATAGTCCCATTGATCACTCTAGATTTAGGTGCAATCTACATTCATACTGAGAGAGTGTGGCCCCTGTTGTCATGTACCAAATCACTTATCATGTCTGATAACCCAGAGCCCTGTGTCAGCTCACACTGCCTGTACTGTTATTACTGGGGTACAGCCCAGAATGGCACTCTGCAAGCGAATCTAGTGGCAAAATGCTTCATTCATGGTTTTTTTTTTTTGACACAATTGTTGCGAAAGGCACCATTAAGGGACAATCTGTACTCCTCTGCACTATGTTGGATGCTGCTGGGGCTCCGTATGCTACAGAGCAGAACTGGATATATGTTTAAGTGGTATTATCACTACAAGCTGAATTTACCCACATATACAGTGTCAACGAAGGACACCTAAAGGCAATAAGCTATTGTTAAGGACACGCTTTGCCAGTGCAGAGCTTAATTTACCAGCTGGCGCCCTGGCATTCTTCAGTGCATCTGCTGTCACTGGCGCACCCTTTCTGAAACCTCTATTAAACCGTTTTATCCCCTAGATTGGCGTTTTGGTTCATTATTGTCTTTATTTACAGTCATTGTAATCGTTTTACTTGTTCTGATAGATGCATGCAGGGGTTATACTTCCAACTAAGACGGTTCCTAATCATTCATTTATGTTTGATAATTAATCCTTTTAAATTAGAGGTTTGCCCCCATCTCGCCTTTGGTACTCCGTGGGTTAAGGCCCTGTGACTGGCATAAGTGTTCTCAGAAGGGTACATTGCTTTATTGTTTCTGCTTTGCCTCCTGTGCCTTTTGTGTCACTTACTGTGTGTATGTCGCCTACACTATGCATGTACTGGGTCAAGTTAATCTAACAAACTTAACGCTGTATATGTTGGATTATTTTGTCTCCCAGTTTACACTGACGCTTGCGCAACTCCTGTTATACATATTTTGAATTACCTCAGGTTCAGACGTTGCCGCCATTCGACATTCCTCGCTAATTACTATTAATGTTGCATACTGTCATTTGTTATCATTTGACAATCACTAGTTCGCTGTTATCGCCTTTTTTCTATCAGGTACAATTATGTTTTGTCCACATTTCTGACAACTGCCTCGACAAGGCCACGTTGTTACACGATGGGGTATCGAACCGACAGACATACTGGCATTCAGGTAATCGGTGGGAATAGCCTCGTTCGGGCTATCCCCGCCATACAACGCCTGTGCAAGTTATGGCCTATATTTCAAACGCTCAAACTCACGACCGTTCTAACCCATATACGCTTGGAACTCACGAACAACACGAATTGCATGAGACCGGCAATCAGGTTGCGTTTCGGCAGACTGTTTATTTTTGGTGATTATTATGAATTATGTCTGTATCTTTCTGCAGAAATATGATCGTTGCAGGTACCACTTCATGGTTTCTTTGACATTTGCGCCAATACATTGCAACCGTTACACAATCAGTATAATTGGCATTTCAGCGTTTTTCCTTGTCGATTTTGCAATTTTCCTGTAACTGTCAGTTTCACTGTTTTAGGCTGCAACCAAACACTGGTGTGATACGTTAATAACATGGTTTAAACAGGTCTTCAAATGTTGTTTTATTTATTGTGGTCCTTCATTGTAGGTAATTCCACTAGTGTTTAAATCGCAGTTGACTCTGACTGATCAGTTGACAGTACAATTGCCTGTCTCAATTACGATTACGTAAGTTTTGCAATATTATTATAGTAACTGAGGTTATCTATTATTCAGCCGCTTCACCAGGTGGATAACCATTCTTTCACAGTTATTGGACTGCCTGTCCTATCACTCCCAGCTTTGGCTAGGGTAATAATTTATGTAATTCCCCTTTTGGGGGGACAACTCTGTAAGTTATACTGTGCAGGCAGGACTTTAAGGTAAATGTTTTTCGTGTGTGTAATTTGAAGGAAACCAACAAATGTTACATTAGTTTCACAATTACTTTTTTCATATTGTTATCTGCTATCAGTAGACAATTACTGGTTCGCTATTGTCGCCTGTTTTTCACAGGTATAAATATGTTTTCGTTTACTTTTCCTACGATTGTTACGCAACTGGCCTTTAGTCAAACGATTGTCACCTGTTTCTATCAGGTTTAATTTCGTATTGTTTCCAAACAACTGCCTCTTCTACTAGGCCACGTTGTTACACGATTGGGTTTGGGGTACGGGGGCTTGATTCCTGCCTTGCCTCGTCAGGCCACGGCTCCACTCGACAACTCTTCATTCGTACTCACTACCCGTAACAATCGGTTTGTTACTCACTACCTTGCTAATTTCACCCTCCTCTCGCCGTCAGCTGCTACAACGTTTTCTTGGCACAACGCCTTCTTACATCTCCTTTCAGGTTTATATAGTAACCATCATGAGAATCTTCAGCACCCTCAGGGTCTATCGATACTGTACTATCAGCTATATCTCCATAGTACTTCACTATACTGCACATTATTTTCCTTCTCTCGACTTCAGTTCCTTTCCTCTTCTTTTTCCTCTTTTCTCTCCCTTCGTTTCCTCTGTCTCTGTCTGGGAATCTCCGGGTACCTATCATTAACCACTACTTGGGTTACCAAGCACATTACGTTACTCACCTTATCAAGCCCCCGTCTAGGGTCAGAGAACTGGCTATCTAGGGTTATGGAGCTGGCCTCAGCTGTACAAAAACGTAGCTGGTCCCGCGAGGCCAACTCCCCAATCTCAACACGGAGATTTTCGCCCCTCGGCCCAAATCATAGTTAGTGCCTCGCATTCACCCACCTATCGGGTTTATAGTTAGGGCCTCACCTGACACGGCCACACGTTTTTGGATCTTTACTATCACCGAGAGGCCACCACCCCGCCACCACGCTAGTGGCTCGAGCCCCACGCCCAAATCATAGGTAGAGCCTCTCACCAGCCGCTTGGCTACTAGCAGGGCCTCACTTGTCACGGGGTAGTGAGCTTTTCGCTTCGGCACTAGTTAGCCAGCCAGTTCTATTTTACTTAACCGTATTGTTGTAATTTGAGTTCATTGTTGTTGTCATGTTCTTTTTCAGGATGTCCTACGAAGGCAACATCGGACAAGGGATTGCAGCATTTTCATATCTATTAGGGACGACTATCAAAGAGTCGCTCAGTCTCGTACCTCACCCAACTCACATCTCTCAAGCATAATCCGCATTTTAGCATCCCCTTCCGGTCACTCGGCTGTTGGGGCTCGACGCAAGCTATCATCTAGAACATTATTCGGTTGCTCTACGATACATATAACAGAATCGGGACATTCTTCCTAGAATCTGTGGAGCATGACTTCCACAGGCATACTGATCACCCTGTAGTCTTTTCTACTTTTTGCCACCTTTTATTCAAACCTTCATACGCACACGGTCGCACTATTCCGAACTGACATACACGTTTCTGACAAGCCTTTCAAACCATACCCCGCTTTTATACAAGATATCAAAAGATAATTGGTTTATCGCTCTACAGTAACGTACGTACACAGATGGCAGTATCAGACTCCCTAAACAGCATTCGCGCCACACAACCAGGCCTTAAATCTATGTGCCTGCAACCATACAAGGGTTCGGGAACCCTATAACTCCACGATCACAACTAATCAGACTGGTAAGTCATGTCTCCCCAAGGAAAGTTTAAGAAGGTACAACACTACACCGCGTCACGTCAACATTCGAACCAGACAATCAAGACACTCGTCCTACTAATCATTCACTAACTACTTTTAAATACGATTCTACATTCACACTCCTGTCATTACAGTAAGTAGAACCACCGGCTCCTATTTTTCACATCCATTCTATAAGCCGACATCCAGTTGCAGTACGCCGGAACAAACAATTAGAGGCACTAGGAATCAGCTATATTATACAGGAACATTCCCAACGCATGAGTAGTAAGACAACGGATTTTATATAGTGCTATAAGTGTGTTTTTCTGGCATTTCCTTTTGCACTCTTTTTCAGGCCTACCCTCTACGTCGGTTCCGGCACACCACACCGACTTAATTCCAATCACAAGGTATCTCACTAAACGATATATTAGCCGACCACAAGTTTAAGGCCGTTAGGCCTGTATTTGTGGGAGGAGTTAAGCGTTCCATATAAACGCTACTCCCCCCCCTTCCTACCTGCCGTACGCACGCTGTTCACCCCACCCACCTCTCCCTCTTATACAATTCATTAAGGGGGGCCCTCTTTTTCAGGCCTACCCTCTACGTCGGTTCCGGCACACCACACCGACTTAATTCCAATCACAAGGTATCTCACTAAACGATATATTAGCCGACCACAAATATATATATATACACATATATAAAAAAATATATATTTTTTATTAACATTAACTTATTTTTTTATGATTTTACACTTGCAGGGAGACTGCCTATCAGCACAGACAGTCCCCCTGCAGGTAGACACTAGGACACCTATTGTGACCATGTGATCGCTCCGTTGAGCAATCACATGGCCCCAGGGGTCCTAATCCGCCGCGGGGAGACTGTCTGGGCTGCAAGCAGTCTCCCCACACCGGGAGCACCGCCGATCGCCGCAGGGGGAACGACGGCGATCGGGTAAGTACATTGGACCGTTAGGACAGTTCAGGACCGTCACCGGTCGGCATTGCAAAAATGCCGATGACGGTCCTGAACCGTCCTCGGTCCTGAAGGGGTTAAAGGGAAACTATAGTACCAGGAAAACAAACTCAGCTTCACCCACGCTCCTCCCTGACGATCTCTTGTCTGCAGCCTTTGCAAGCCCTCCCCTTATAACCCCGCCCAGACTTTCTGTGGCTGTCCAATCACAGACTTCCCAATGCAGCTCAATGAGAAGTTTTGCAAGTGAGGTGCTCTGAGAAATTGCTGCCTCTTGAGTTTACCTCACCTGCGGTAAACAACCAGGAAGTAACAGAACCTGTTGTCTTATTGACAGTCAGGGAGGTGTAACAAAGGTTAATTTACAAAAGTGCCAATTTCTACTGACATCTGCACTTTTTGAAAAATTTTAAGAGAGGACACACTCTTAATCCATAAAGTATTTCAGCCAGCAAAAGTGCTGCCCTTTCAGTAAATTCCTCTCCTTTATCACTTTACTACCCTAACACTAACCCTTAACCCATACACTACCCTAACACTAAGCCTTAACCCATTCACTATCCTAACACTACACTACACTACCCTAACACTAACCCTTAACCCATACACTAACCTTTAACCCATACACTAACCTAACACTAACCCAGAACCCATACACTAACCTAACACTAACCCTTAACCCATACACTACCCTAACACTAACCCTTAATCCACCTACACTTCCCTAACACGAACCCTTAACCCATACACTAACCTAACACTAACCCTTAACCCATACACTACCCTAGCACTAACCCTTAACCCATACACTACACTAACACTAACCGCTACCCCCTTCACAAACCTTTAACCTACTACATCACCTTAATTCTTTACTCCATAAATTACCCTTACCTTTAACTCAATACATTACAACTCAACCCTTAATCCCCCTATACTACCCTAACACTAACCCTTAATCCCTTACGTTACCCTGACATGAACACATTAACCTACTACATCACCTTGACCCTTAGCTCCTTAAATTACCTTAACACTAACCCTTAACTCAATACATTACCCTATCACTAATCCTTAACTCCATTAACTAGCCTACCAATAACGCTTAATCCCCTTACACTACCCTAGCGTTAACCCTTAACCACCTGCAGTAACCTAACCTTAACCCCTACACTTTCGTAATACTAACCCTAACTTCATAGACTACAAATATTATGTACTATAATAGATATATATCGGTGAAGTGGGTATTAGGGGAAATGTACTAGGGTTCTGGAGAATTTTAGAAACCACTTGACCTCTCAGTATGCATGCATAGTACAGGCAGATAGCTCTGCATACAGCACATGGATATAGTTCCCAATATAACATGAATTGCTCTGCATGTAATGCAGGTACAAAACTATTCTGCAAAAGTACAAAAAAGTAATTTACTCTGCATTTAGCACAGACGCATTTCTCTGCATACAGTGCAAGCATCAAGTGAACTGCGTATATATTACAAAGACAGGGCTCTGCATATAACATAAACAGGGCTATTCTCTAAAATGAGAATTGTCTGGAATATCACATTTAAGGCCATAATAGATTAATTTAAAACACTCTCCAAGTCAGCTGTGTTTCCAGATGAGCTATTTCGTTCTAATATGTGAAATTGACTTTGAATTCATTTTAAATTCAGGACAATTCTCAATTTAGTAAATAACTCTTCTACCTGTAACACACACCCCTTGAGCAGCTGCCTGCAAAGAGCAAGGAAAAGGTTAAATGCCTGTGGTGATGGAAGATGAGTCACAGGTTAGTTTGGCAGTCTGTTTGGGACATCCCATTAAACAAGCTAAGACTGTGCAGCCAATTAGAAGTGAGGAGGAGACATTCCCCCCTCTATCTGCACTGTTTTGGGTGGAATAGGGGTAGGGCCATATCTCTGTATATATTGTGCAACACTAGTTGAGCTTGGCACTTTGTTGATATCTTCTGAAATTGGCATCCTGTTTACTTCATTGGCTGGTAAGTGACGTCCCATCTATCTTATTATTTATATAGCGCTGTACAATCCCATGAGACTGGCATTCTGGCTGTACCCCTTTGCTTGGCACTGTCTCCACATCCCTGGCACTCTGCATTGTGTCTCAGCGCAGAATATACTGTACTGTGTATGGCACACATGATTTATTTATTTTTTACTTTAAATCTTTGACTGTTAATGTTTTGTCTTTATTAAAGGAGTTTTTTTTTTGTGTGTGTTTTTTAATAATTTGATTACAAATGGGAATGTGTAGGAATATGCACACTAAAATGTAGCAGAAACATCTCAAAATAATGTTTACCTAGTTCAGCAGAATGACATGGATTGCTATGGCTGGAGTAGCAGAAAATCACCATTGGGTGGTGGTGGGGGGGGGGGGGGGGGGGGAGGGAGTAATGCACAAATTAATCAAGCCCACTCGTGAAACCCACATTTATTGGAAGAGCAGGCCAAAATACAAACTTTTTGGGACCCTCTACATTTTAGCAATGTAACAATGCTCCTTGATATATCCTGGAGTTTCTTGATGTACCTCTTGGGGGAGGGGGGGGGGGTCCCATGTTTGTCCCAGATTTCATTGGTGGGGGGGAAAAAAACCCAGGAGGGTGTAGCAGAGACTTGCAGAATAATCATTTATATCTCTATCTGGCTTCTAATGGGTGTGTAGTCTGGATCAGTCTCAATATGCAGACTGTTGCAGGTGAAGTAGGTGTGCCCCGTGGGCTAGTGTGATTAAAGGAGACGTACAGTGGTCTGCAGGCACGCATAGATAGCTACACATACAGTTTCACTTTTAGACTCCCTCCCTCTCTTTATATTACCAAGAGGGGGTCCATGCTGTCCTTAGTGTTGGGGGATAAGGACAGCAGGACATCACAGTACTCCCTGTACAAAAAGGGACCCTTTATTGTTAGGGGTGTGACCAGAGGCAGGGATGTCTTCATAGATTTTAGGTGACTTAATGGACCACTCTAGGCACCCAGACCACTTCAGCTTAATGAAGTGGTCTGGGTGCCAGGTCCCTCTAGGATTAACCTTTTTTATATCTATATCTATATGAGAAACTGCTATGTTTATAATAGGGTTAATCCAGCCTCAAAATCCTCTAGTGGCTGTCTCACTGACAGCCGCTAGAGGCGCTTGCGTGATTCTCACTGTGAAAATCAGTGAGAGCGCGCAAGCGTCCATAGGAAAGCATTGAAAATGCTTTCCTATGAGACCAGCTGAATGCGCGCGCAGCTCTTGCCGCGCATGTGCATTTAGCCGAAAGGGAGGATCGGAGGCGGAAAGGATATCTCCCTGCCCGGTGCTGGAATAAAGGTATGTTTTAACCCTTTACTCTCCCCAGAGCCCGGCGGGAGGGGGGTCCCTGAGGATGGGGGCACCCTCAGGGCACTATAGTGGTCCTTTAATAATAATTCTTACCATTAAAATGTAACTTCGAACCAGAAAAATATCTTACAATGGTTATTTATAAAATGTCTATTGTGGCTTAGACATATTACTGCTGTGGAGCTCTGTTATCTATCTATCTCAACAATATGGAGCTCCTAGAAAAGAGGGATATTGGTATAGAAAACTGGCATCTGATCTCTATCTAGGGACAGTTTAGAGGTATGCTATTTGATTTATCCGGCTTGTATCCAGAATAGGGTGGGTAGTGCTGTGCACACAACAGTTGTATTCTCACTGCACCGGGCAGGGAATTGGCAGTCCTGGACCAGCACAAAATTCTTGCAGAGCGTTTGCTTCTGTTTTTGCTTAAAATGAGCAATTTTCTGGTCAATTTCCAGTTTCTAATAGCTGAGTAATGACTGCCTCATGGAACTGGGCTGTAGAGGCTAATATAATTTTTTTTCCCCCCTCCTTGAACTTGGCACAGACTCTGGTACAATGTCAGGGAAACCATTATCTGCATATTAAACAGGGGTTAATACGCTTTCCTTTCAGCTCAAGCAGCAGTTAGAACAAGTCTGTACTTTTCCACAGACACACCCACACCACACTTCCAATACGGAACATATTCAACTCAATACTTCTACTGTTATCCTTGCTGGCTTGTTACATCCTAGATTGTTTCAATTTAGTATTCTCTGGGTTATAATTATCTCTGTATTTGCATACCTCCCAAGTGTCCCTATTTAGGAGGGACAGTCCCTAATTTGGGCTCAAATCCCTCTGTCCCACTTTTCTAGAAGTTCCATATTGTTCGTGTGTCTGAGTGTATAACAGAGCTTCACATCAATAATAATCAGTGATGTGTGTTTAACCCCTTAAGGACTGAGCCAAATGTACACGTTGTAAACAAAAACTAGAATTTGCGCTATGTCTGTTCAGGCGTAATTCGCCTCTTTCATATTATGTGCACCCACACTTATTATATATCATTTTATTCAGGGGAAACAGGGCTTTCATTGAACATCAAATATTTAGGTATGAAACCTAATTTAATATGAATAAAATATAAAAAAAATGGGAAAATAAGAATTAAATTATTTTTTTTTTTTTTTAGTTCTACGTGACATTTTAACGGTGAATGTAATAATACGGTTTGATTTTACTGGAATAAAATACACATTTGTATTCATCGATGTCTCACATGTAATACAGTACCCCTTATATACAGGTTTTTTTTGGTGTTCTGGGAAGTTACAGGGTCAAATATAGCATGTTACATTTTTCAGGTTTTTTTCACATTGAAATTCGCCGGATTGATTCCGTTGCCTTTGAGACCGTATGGTAGCCCAGGAATGAAAATTTCCCCCATGATAGCATACCATACCAATAGTAGACAACCCAAGGTATTGCAAATGGGATATGTCCAGTCTTTTTTAGTAGCCACTTAGTCACAAACGCAAGCCTTATATTTGACTATAACTTTTTAAAACACCATAAAATCTGTACATGAGGGGTACTGTTATACTCGTGAGACTTCGCTGAACACAAAACAGTAAACCGTAAAATGTATCAACAATTATCGTCCGTGTAAGTGCCATTTGTGTGTGAGAAATGCAAAAAATTTCACTTTCACTGACAATATCGTCATTGTAATACATTTTACTGTTTTGAAACACTAATATTTGTGTTCAGTGAAGTCTTCCGAGTAAAACAGTACCCCCCCCCATGTACAGGTTTGATGGTGTCTTGGAAAGTTACAGGGCTAAATATAGTGCTTGCAATTCAACTTCTCTGCATATTCTGCCTGGGTTATCAGGCATGTCAATCAAATTTTAATTAAATAACTTAATTATGTTAAAAGATTACTTAAATATACACATAGAATTTTTTTATATTTAAAGTCTACACGTATGTGTGTATATATATATTTGCAGTTATTCATATTTTATATATAGAATGTCATTCTAAGTGTATTTTTATATATATCAAAATATAGTTAGAATGAAATTACATATGTATATATAATTTGTTTTTAATTAAAAGTGTGTGTGTGTGTATATATATATGTGTGTGTATATATATATATATATATATATATAATCTTACATGTAACGTCATTCTAAGTGTATTTTAAGATTAATATATGTACTAATAAAATACATTACATAGGTTTCATATTTGTGTGTGTGTATATACACTTTTAATTTATTTTAAACATGTTCCTGGGGCTGCAAGCTGTTACGGCGTTCTATGCCGCCGCAACTGCTTTAAAGCCCATTTAATGCGGGACGGCGTTAAGGGGTTAAACCACAATAAATGTCTTTAGAAATGTTTGTAAATAAGTTACATTGTTCTTACATAAATTAGTAATTCACCTAATAATTCTACAGCCCCGCCTCTGTCCACACCCGTAAAATAAAAACGATGTATTTGGTGGCTGTATGCGGGAAGAACTGTATGTAGAGTGACTGACTGATTTCTATCTCCGTAGAATAATGTCTGGAAACCTTGAAACATGCATGGTTCAGATCTGCAGCACCTTCCAAAGGTATGCAGGAAAAGACGGGGATGCAAAGACACTGAGCAAGACCGAGCTGGTTGAGCTGGCAACAAAGGAGTTTCCTGCCCTGTGTGTAAGTACCATGTACAGTATTTATCAATGTCTGTATCATATAGCTTTACATGTACATATTACTTTACAGAAATGAATGTTTAAAACAAAAAAAAACATTTTTAAAGAACCTTATAGAGTTTTTTTTTTTTTTATTTTGGGGCATTTTTATATAGTGCCAACATATTTCATAGAGTCAAAAAAAGTAATTCTCCTTTTAATTTTTGACACTGAGGTCTAATCTAACAGTTTAGATCTATATGCCAAACACTGCCTGACAGGAGAGAGAGAGAGAGAGAGAGATCTAGAACCTTTGTGTTTATTTTCCTTTCTCTGTTCTGGCAATCAAAGTTCTCCTTTAATTTTATTTGGGAGCTAGGAGAATTGCTGCTGGAAGCTCCTCTTTATATGAAATAGCAAGTTCTGTTCTTGGGCTTGAGAGCAGCTTGGGCATGGTGATAAAACAAATGTATTTTTATTTTATGAATTTCTCTTTGCTTTTTCAGAGTAATCAAAACAAAGATGAGGTCTTGAAGGGAGTGTTCGGGCAGCTGGATATGGATGGCGATGGCAAAGTGGACTTCAAAGAATTCTGTATCTTCATTTGCTGCCTTACCATGGCTCTGAAAGAACATCTCAAGTGCTAGTGTCTGAAATTCTGTTTGTACTTTTTTCTAAAACAGATGGGGGGTGTGTGTGTGTGCATTTCATATGTAACTAACTAAAATCTGCCAATAAAGACTCAGTGATGTGTAATCTAAAATGTCTCTTTCCAAATAAATACAACTGAATATCCATATAATTGCTTGCTACAATGGAGAAAATGCTATGGAACACAAAAGGGTTGTACATAAGTGTTGATAACTACTTAATCATTCCCATCCATTGACTGGCTAAGTAACTTAAAAACTTGATTGTTGTAAATGCTTACAGCTGAATCCTGGCTGTGTATACTTTTTGATTTATACTGGTATACAGTGTAACATTCTTCATTCTTCCACTGGATATATTAGTGCTTCGGCACTTCTGAAATTCAGCTATTCGGACATTGGGTAGTATCAGAATGTCTGAAATTCGTCTAAATTAACATTCGGAATGAAACAAACTGCACATGTCTAATATGGTTATGTTTGGTAGTGAACCTGTGGAGACACTCCAACATTTACAGAACTTGCAAGGCAGAGGCCTCTTACTTAGAGGTTTTAAAAAATATATTTTTTTATTTTTTTTTTTAAGGCATATAACTACACCAAGGGGTCAGAGTAGGCACTTGCCTACAGATGCATGCCGCATGGGTACACTTAATCTGCATGTTAAAAGTCCCCTCCTTATCTGTGGGAGCACTATGTTCAGTCTTAGTCTTGCATGCGATAGGTCCCAGAATGGGCAGCTCTGAAATTACAGGTACACACAGCTACCCAGACTGTACAGACATACACTGCTACACCTATGGATTTCTAATTGAAGTTGTCATGGTGCCAGGAGGCTTCCAGGTGCGCTTCTACCTCAAGGTGTTAAAACGTTCTAATTGTTTAACCCCAAATTGAGACTTCAGCGCCGATCTTGACTCCAGCAAGGCGGCTTCCAACTTCTACAGTTTCAGGAAACGTGGAGTATCACTGACTGTGTGACAAGTAGGTCAAATTCAAAGGCTAGCACGGGCCACGTAAACAAGGTTTAAGTTTGTGGGCCACAAAAAAATAAACGTGTTTTTTTTCATAGAAATGCAGGTTTGTTTTGAAAAGTACAGTATAAAAAAAAAAAAAAACAGCATCACCCTCTACTAAACTCCAGTCCCCCCCCCGCTCTGTATTAAATCCCAGTCCCCTCTCTACTAATCCCCAGCCTTAGTTTTTAAAAACTAAAATAAAAACCCCAATATTGGCCAACAAGCAGACTCTACTCACATTGCCGCTGCCAGCATGCGACTCGCGTCCAGCCTCTGATATACCCCCAAGGGCGCCGTCCACATCCTGTGTCAAATGGTGCTACAAATCCTGTGCTACTCGTTGAAAACCTTTTGAAGGTGGAGCACGTTGACATCACGTTAGAATGTGACATGGCCACGCTGACCAAGTGGGGTTCGTGCCCGGCAGACAGCTTTTTGAAAATACGCAACAAAACATTGACACAATCTGGACGCTCACTACAACCAAAACACCAGAAGTAGCCCTATCCCTCGACGCTGAGAAAGTGTTCGACAGGGTGAACTGGCCATACATGTTCACGCTGTTGGAACACTTACACATCACTCCCCCCTACATCACAGACGTGACAGCGCAAATAAAATTGACGGGGTCAAACAGCCGACGATTCCATATACATAACGGTACTCGACAAGGATGCACTCTTTGCTCTTTGTCTTAACTCTCAAACTCCTCCTACAGGCAATCAGGGAACACCCCGACATAACAGGGGCGAGAATATCAGATCAGGAATTCTTAGTTTCCGGGTATGCGGACGATGTCCTCCTCACCCTGATCGACCCCCTCAACTCCTTACATGCGCTAATGCCCCTCTTACAGAACTATAGCGCAATCTCTGGCTACAAGGTCAACATGGAGAAATCCAGTGCCCTCCCAATCCTCCTCACACAACGCGAGATCACCCGAATTACCTCGGAGTACCACATACGAGTGTCCCAATCCTATCTCTTCTATCTCGGCATTAAACTATCAGCAGATCCTGCAGCACTTCACAAATTAAATTATACCCCCCTAATCATGAAACTTCATGGATCGGGAGGATCCATTCGATCAAAATGAATGTCCTACCCCGCATCCTTTTCCTGTTCCAGGCCTTGCCCCTCCCCATTACAAAGTACGACCTAAAGCCGTTACAGCGGTCTATTGATCGCTTCATTTGGCACAACAAGAGACATAGAGTAGCCCGCACCATCCTATACCGTCCCAAAGCGAGAGGCGGCCTGGGCCTTCCACATTTACATTTCTATTACCTAGCGGCCCACCTGATGCAAATAGCAATGTGGCACGCCCCTCCTGAGACCAGGAGATGGGTAGACCTGGAATCTTCTGATTATGCAATCAGACCTTCCACATTTGGACCCCGAAAGAGCATAGAGCACTCCTGCGGACCGACTGCCCAGCCATCACAAACTCGATCCACATATGGGACAAATACGCAATAAAATATGAACTAACATCTCCCCTCACCCCCATATATCGAAATGTGGCATTCATCCCAGGCATGAGGCCTAAAGATTTTAAAGGCCTAGAAAGGGCGGACCTACAACGAGTCCACCAACTATACATAGGGGACGAAATCGTCCCGTTCTCAGAACTGCAAACTAGAACGACATTGACCCCGGAAGATTTTTTCAGATACCTACAACTATGAAATTACGCTAACCAAGAATCGGTCAAATCAGCGGCCAAAACCAAACCAACTTTCTTTGAAAATATATGTTTAGCCGAGCGCTACCGCAAGGGCATGATATCCCTCCTCTACTCCCACCTCTGCTCCACCACACGGGAATGGGGTACCCTTCATTACACTGACAAATGGGAAACCAATCTAGGGGAAACCTTAGAGGGCATAGACTGGCAGGACATATGGGAGGCAAATACCAAAACTTCTATCTGCGTCACGATGCAGGAACAGTCATACAAAACAATGTTCAGGTGGTATACCACCACTGTTCAATTATACCACATGAAAAAAACGCCCACAGACCTCTGCTGGCGTAACTGCGGAGAGAAAGGGACGTATGCCCACATGTGGGGGCACTGCCCCAAAATCCAAACCTTCTGGAAGACCATCCAAACTCTATCCAACCAAATCTTGGCCAGACCTATCACCCTCAACCCATGGACTTTCCTACTAGCCAGACCCCAAGAAGATTGGCCTAAACCAAGCCAACAATTAATTAACAAAATAGCGTTAGCAGCCAGGAGAGCGGTGGCTCAAACATGGCTACAACCTGACACCCCCTCGGTCACGACAGTGATAAATAAGATTAAAGAATGCTATCTGATTGACAAACTAACAGCCCAAGTACGAGGTACCACCAAAGCCTTCACTAAGACCTGGGAGCCATGGGAAACCTATGTATGTTTGTAACCTGAATGTAATAATAAAAACCAAAGAAAAAAAAAATAGTTACCTGCGCTCTCTCCTTAACCCCTATGTATATTTAGACAAATGGAGGTCATTTAGTTACTCCAAAAGGCCATTGGAGGGAATGCCCACCTGCAAATGTCCAGGCAGATCCCCCTAAGCGAGTCCTTCACTGACCCTTCACCTTGCTTCCTTGAGCTTCTGGCAAAGATATCTCTAATGAGACAAAGAGTCTCCACTGGCCATTGGAGTAACTAAATGACCTCCATTTGTCTAAATATGCATAGGGATTAAGGAGAGAGCACAGGTAACTTTTTTCCTTTGGTTTTTACTATATATTGGGGCTGATGTGTACTGTGGTCGTTGCTGAGGGCGCAGGACATATCTTTTTGTATCTGAATGTAATAACGTATTTAGCATTCATGCTGCCCTAGGCCTAGGGCAATGTTTAGTTCTCCCCTTACCGCTTCCTAATTTAAAGGGAAACTATAGTGCCAGGTAAACAACCTAGCCCCGCCCACGCTCCTCCCTGACGCTCTCTTGTCTGCAGCCTGTGCAAGCCCTCCCCTTCTAACCCCGCCCAGACTTTCTCTGGCTTTCCAATCACAGACTTCTCAATGCAGCTCAATGAGAAGTTTTGCAAGTGAGGTGCTCTGAGAAATTGCTGCCTCTTGAGTTTATCTCACCTGCGGTAAACAACCAGGAAGTAACAGAACCTGTTGTCTTATTGACAGGCAAGGAGGTGTAACAAAGTTAATTTACAAAAGTGCCAATTTCTACTGACATCTGCAGTTTTTGAAAGAGAGGACACACTCTTAATCCATAAACACTAACCCTTAATCCACCTACACTGCCCTAACACTCACCCCTATCCCCTACACAAACCTTTAACCTACTACATCACCTTAATCCTTAACTCCCTAAACAATCCTAACACTAAACCCAATACATTACCATATCACTAACCATTTAACCCCCTACACTAACCTACCAATAAACCTTAATCCCCCTATACTACCCTAACACTAACCCTTAACCTATTACGTGACCCTAACATGAACACATTAACCTACTACATCACCTTGACCCGTAACTCCCTAAATTACCCTAACACTAACCCTTAACTCAATACATTACCCTATCACTAATCCTTAAAGGGACACTCCAGGCACCCAGACCACTTCTGCTCATTGGAGTGGTTTGGGTGCCAACTCCCACTACCCATAACCCTGCAAGTGTAATTATTGCAGTTTTTTATAAACTGCAATAATTACCTTGCAGGGTTAAGTCCTCCCCTAGTGGCTGTCTACTATAATTGTCTGGAATATCACATTTAAGGCCATAATAGATTAATTTAAAACACTCTCCAAGTCAGCTGTGCTTCCAGATTAGCTATTTCGTTCTAATATGTGAAATTGACTTTGAATTCATTTTAAATTCAGGACAATTCTCAATTTAGTAAATAACTCTTCTACCTGTAACACACCTGTATCTATCCTGTTTCCCATTCACACACCCCTTGAGCAGCTGCCTGCAAGGAGCAAGGAAAAGGTTAAATGCCTGTGGTGATGGAAGATGAGTCACAGGTTAGTTTGGGACATCCCATTAAACAAGCTAAGACTGTGCAGCCAATTAGAAGTGAGGAGGAGACATTCCCCCCTCTATCTGCACTGTTTTGGGTGGAATAGGGGTAGGGCCATATCTCTGTATATATTGTGCAGCACTAGTTGAGCTTGGCACTTTGTTGATATCTTCTGAAATTGGCATCCTGTTTACTTCATTGGCTGGTAAGTGACGTCCCATCTATCTTATTATTTATATAGCGTCAGCAAATTCCATAGCGCTGTACAATCCCATGAGACTGGCATTCTGGCTGTACCCTTTTGCTTGGCACTGTCTCCACATCCCTGGCACTCTGCATTGTGTCTCAGCGCAGAAATATACTGTGCTGTGTATGGCACACATGATTTATTTATTTTTCTTTAAATCTCTGACAAAGTTTTTTGTTTTTATTGAAGGGGTGTTTTTTTTTTCATAATTTAGATTACAAATGGAAATCTAGCTGTGTCAATCAGAGCCAGGGGAGGTGTGGCTGGGGCTGCATAAACAGAAACAACGTGATTTAACTCCTAAATGCCAGTGAATTGAGCAGTAAAACCAGAGAGGCATGATCTATACCCGGCTTCCTCAAACTCCAGCCCTCTGGATGTTGCTGAACTGCAACTCCCATGATTCTATGAATGAAATATGATGAGAAACATGGAGGTTGCAGTTCAGCAACATCTGGAGGGCCGGAGTTTGGGGAAGCCTGATCTATACACTAAAACTGCTTCATTAAGCTAAAGTTGTTTAGGTGACTATAGTGTCCCTTTAAAGACATATTACTCCTGTGGAGCTCTGTTATATACACGCACACCAACAATATGGAGCTCCTAGAAAAGAGGGACATTGGGACAGAAAACGAGATCTGATCCCTAAATAGGCACAGTTTAGAGCTATATCTTATTTATATGGTTTGTATCCGGAATAGGTTGGGTAGAGCCGTGCACACAACAGGCATATTCTCACTGCACCGGGCAGGGAATTGGCAGTCTTAGACCAGCACAAAATTCTCGCAGAGCGTTTGCTCGTGTTTTTTCCTAAAATGAGCAATTTTCTGGTCAATTTCTAGTTTCTCATGGTGGAGTAATCCGTGCCTCATGGAACTGAGCTGTAGAGGTTAATTTATTATTTCTTTTTCCCTCTTTGAACTTGGCACAGACGCTGGTACAATGTCAGGGAAACCATTATCTGCATATTAAACAGGGGTTAATAAGCTTTCCTTTCAGCTCAAGCAGCAGTTAGAACAAGTCTGTACTATTCCACAGACACACCCACACCCCACTTCCAATACGGAACATATTCAACTCAAAACTTCTACTGTTATCCTTGCTGGCTTGTTACATCCTAGAATTGTTTCAATTTAGTATTCTCTGGGTTATAATTATCTCTGTATTTGCATACCTCCCAAGTGTCCCTATTTAGGAGGGACAGTCCCTATTTTGGACCCAAATCCCTCTGTCACAATTTTCTCTCCTAATGTCCCTCTTTTCTAGAAGCTCCATATAATACTCGGTGATGTGTGTTTAAACCACAATAAATGTCTTTAGAAATGTTTGTAAATAAGTTACATTGTTCTTACATAAATTAGTAATTCACCTAATAATTCTACAGCCCCGCCTCTGTCCACACCCGTAAAATAAAAACGATGTATTTGGTGGCTGTATGCGGGAAGAACTGTATGTAGAGTGACTGACTGATTTCTATCTCCGTAGAATAATGTCTGGAAACCTTGAAACATGCATGGTTCAGATCTGCAGCACCTTCCAAAGGTATGCAGGAAAAGACGGGGATGCAAAGACACTGAGCAAGACCGAGCTGGTTGAGCTGGCAACAAAGGAGTTTCCTGCCCTGTGTGTAAGTACCATGTACAGTATTTATCAATGTCTGTATCGTATAGCTTCACAAGTACATATTAATTTTTATTTATTTTAAGAGGCTTATAGCTTTTAATTTATTTTTGGTATTTTTATATAGCGCCAACATATTTCATAGCTTAACATTTTTTTTAACTCCTTTCAATTAATTTTTTACTTGGGTCTAATCTAGCAGTTTAGATCTATATGCCAAACACTGACAGGAGAGAGATCGATCTAGAACCTTTGTGTTTATTTTCCTTTCTCTGTTCTGGCAATCAAAGTTCTCCTTTAATTTTATTTGGGAGCTAGGAGAATTGCTGCTGGAAGCTGCTCTTTATATGAAATAGCAAGTTCTGTTCTTGGGCTTGAGAGCAGCTTGGGCATAGTGATAAAACACATTTATTTTTATTTTATGAATTTCTCTTGCTTTCAGAGTAATCAAAACAAAGATGAGGTCTTGAAGGGAGTGTTCGGGCAGCTGGATATGGATGGCGATGGCAAAGTGGACTTCAAAGAATTCTGCGTCTTCCTTTGCTGCCTTACCATGGCTCTGAAAGAACATCTCAAGTGCTAGTGTCTGAAATTCTGTTTGTACTTGTATCTAAAACAGATGGTGTATGTGTGTGCGCATTTCATATGTAACTAACTAAAATCTGCCAATAAAGACTCAGTGATGTGTAATCTAAAATGTCTCTTTCCAAACAAATACAACTGAATATCCATACAAAAAAATAGATATCTACAGAGGGGAGAATAAAAACAACTCCTAGAATAGTATGTCAAAACCAGTGAATATATATGGCTCAAGGTTGCCCTCACACAAATTGGTTGATTGCAGGCATGTCAAAAAGATATAAAGATGATATTGGAATGGTATGAACTCCTCAGACTCCAAAAAAGGGCATGTGGAAAACAAGAAAATATATACACAACAATAAGTTGTGTGTGTGTATATATATACACAACAATAAGTATACACAACTATCGTCCCATATCCCTGCTCCCTTACTCATCAAAGCTTTTGGAAAGACTTGTCTTTACCCGTGTGTCTCACTTCCTTAATTCCAACTCTCTCCTTGACCCTCTTCAGTCTGGCTTCCGCCCTCTCCACTCTACTGAGACCGCTCTTATCAAAGTGACTAATGACCTAATCTCCGCTAAATCCAAAGGCCACTACTCCATACTAATTCTTCTTGACCTCTCTGCTGCCTTTGACACAGTTGATCATGCTCTCCTCCTTCAAACTCTTCAATCACTCGGTCTCTGTGACTCTGTCCTCTCTTGGTTTTCCTCCTATCTCTCCCAACGCTCATTTAGTGTCTCCTTTTCCAAGGATACCTCCTCCCCTCGCCCTGTCTCGGTTGGAGTCCCCCAAGGCTCCGTCCTTGGTCCACTTCTATTTTCTCTTTATACTGCCTCTCTTGGAAAACTTATTGCCTCTTTTGGATTCAACTACCACCTGTACGCTGATGACACTCAGATATACCTCTCCTCACCGGACCTCTCCCCGGCCGTCCTGCAACGTGTCACTGCTTGCCTCTCTTCCATCTCTGACTGGATGTCGTCACGCTTTCTCAAACTTAACCTCTCTAAAACTGAACTCCTTGTCTTTCCTCCTCCTAATACTGATCCTCCTCTCTCACTCTCCCTTCAAGTCAGTGATATCCACATAAGTCCATCCCTACAAGCGCGCTGTCTTGGCGTCATACTTGACTCTGGTCTCACATCCAGTTTGTTGCCAAGTCCTGTAGGTTCCAACTCAAAAACATAGCCCGCATCCGCCCCTTTCTTTTTTTTTTTTAATTTCTTTATTTTTCATCTTGACAAAAATGGCATTATGACAGTGGTAATATGGCTTGTGCAAAAGCCCATAAGATCGCAAAAACAATATACATTGTTACATATATAATACGTCTAGACATTACATCTCCTATCCTCTGGGTTGGCCCGTATCGCCATTTGTCAAGGGTTTTTTATTTTTTGGTGAAGAATAACTACAATGGTATTGTCAGTTCTGTTTGTCCTAACAGTTGCAATTGTGCGAGGCACTATAGGGGAGCAAAAAACAGTAGGGGTCTTTGCATAGCAAATCAATCTCGTTCCCCTATGTCCCAGTTTAATAGGACCGGTGCTTGTTTCAACAAAACAAATCGCGTATGGTCGGTAGCGTACACTCTATCTGAATCTAACGGTACTAAACATACTTCATTCTATCTGAAATCGCTCATAGTGTAGTAAGGTAGTGTTTGTGTCGTGAGGGAACTCTGTCTTCCGTCCCTTGTGGTTTGTCCCTGGGCCGGCCAGGGGTTCTCCCTATTGCTATTAAACTAGGTTCGGGACTCGGTTCCCCCACGATATTGTGAACCAAGGAGAAAAATGAAGAGATAGAAAAGTAGAGAGGAGGAGGGAGGGGGCAGGGGAGGGTTGCACGTCAGGTCGGAGCGGTGTGAAGTTCTGTGGGCGACATCCATGTTTTGTAGACCCTCTTCTGGGGTCGTCACTAACTAAGGGGGTCGGCAATGAATCGCATCATCTGCGAGGGTGCTGCTCTGCCATGGTTCCCACAATTTTTCAAATCTGGACATTGACCCCCTTACCCGTGCGGTTAAACTGTCCATTAAGTACACTTCTTTAATGTTGGAGAGTACTCTTCGTATGGGTGGCGTGTCTGTTTGTAGCCAGGTCAACGCTACTGCTCTCCTAGCGGCTAGTGTGATCTTATGGATCAGATTCTGTTCTAACTTCGTCCAGTCGTCTAAAGATCTGTTAAGAAGATACGTCCAAGGGTCTAGTTTGGGCGCTCTGTGGAAAATCCCGTTGATTAGGTCTCGTATTTTCGTCCAGTAGGTCTGCATGTGCGGGCATTCCCACCACATGTGGATATAAGTGCCTTTTAGGCCGCATCCCCTCCAACAAGTGTCTGTCTGTGTCAGTTTCATGCGGTGTAATTTGGCCGGGGTGGTGTACCACCTGAACATTGTTTTTAGGGACTGTTCTTGGAGGGAGACACAGATGGATACTGCATTGTTTGCTTCCCAAATTTCCCTCCACTCTATCCCCTCCAGGGTCTCCCCCAAGTCCTTTTCCCAGGCATCTGCATAGGCTAGGGTTCCCCATTCCTTTGTTTCTGAGCATATGTGTGAGTATATCGTGGTTATTAAACCCCGCTGTGTGGTTTCGTTAAGGCACATCCTTTCTAAGAAAGTTTGTGGCCCCCTGGCGGCCTGCTGCACCTGTGGGTGTTGTACATAGTCCCTAATCTGCAAGTACCGAAAGAAATCTGCGGGGGTGAGGTGTGACAGATGTTTTAGGTGGTCGAAGGTGACCAACTGGCCGTGCTCAAACATCTGGCATATCCTCTGAATTCCCACTTTCTCTAGGTTCGTGAAATCTCTCGCTACCATTCCAGGGGGGAAAGCTCTGTTTCTCAGGATGGGGGTCAGTGGTGATGGGGAGGATGTTAATTTATATTTGTGAGCAGAGGCGTCCCAGATTCTCAGGGAATTAAGTATGGCCGGGCATGTAGTCCGTAGGATAGGCCTATCTACCTTGGGTACCCAAATGTGGTACTGAGGAAGGTCCGCACCTGTCAGGAGGGATTCCAGGTCCACCCATCTCCTAGTGTCCAAGGGCGCGTGCCACATGGTCACTTGCGCGAGTTGCGCGGCTAAGTAATAATAGTATAGGTGTGGAAGGCCCAGCCCTCCCCTCTGTTTCTGTCTGTACATGACATTTCTGGAGATCCTATGCCGACGGTTATGCCATATGAAGTCACTTATTGCTTTTTGTAAGTGAGCTAAGTCGGATTTTAAAAGTTTTATGGGCAGTGCCTGGAAGAGGAATAAAATGCGGGGCAGGATATTCATTTTAACTGCGTGTATGCGCCCTATCCAGGAGATGGGTCTGTCTTGCCACTTTTCCATGTCCTGTATTAGGGCTCGTATGAGCGGGACGTAGTTAAGTTGATGGATTTTATTAGGGTCACCTGGCAGTTGTACTCCCAAGTACTTTAGCTGGTCTTTGACTATGGGGATGTTGTATGAGTTACCCAGTGCCGCCGTGTCCTCCGCAGACAGGCCCAGCGGGAGGGCGCTAGATTTTTCTAGGTTTGCCTTGTAGCCGGAAAAAGCGCTGAATTGCGTGAGGACTTCTTGCAGAGCTTCCAAGGAGTCCCTGGGCTTTGTAAGGGTCAGCAGAACGTCATCCGCGTATGCGGAAACGAGGAACTCTTGGCCTCCGACTGCGATCCCTGTTATTCGTGGGTGTTTTCGCATGGCCTGTAGGAGTGGTTCCAGCGTCAGCACGAACAGTAGCGGGGATAGGGGGCATCCCTGCCGTGTCCCGTTTCCCAATCTGAAGGGTTTTGGCCCAGTTCCGGCTATCTTAACCTGTGCGGATGCGTGTTCGTACATTGCTCTGATTGCCGTCACGTAGCGTTCCGGGAATCCTAAGTGTTCCAAAAGATGGAACAGGTAAGGCCATTCCACCCTGTCGAAGGCCTTCTCAGCATCTATGGATACCAATAGTGTTGGTTCGTCGATGGTCTTTTGTCTCCAGATGAGATCGATGTTTCTTCTGGTGTTCTCAAATAGTTGCCTGTCGGGTATGAATCCCACTTGGTCCGGGTGTATCATTGTTGTCAGCGCGGGGTTGAGGCGATTTGCTAGGATTTTTGCCAGGATCTTGATGTCGTGGTTAATTAGGGATATAGGCCTATAATTTTCGGGTAGTAGAGGGTCCTTGCCTGGTTTTTGAAGAAGGACAATGTTGGCCAGGGACATCTCGCCTTCTGAGTTCCCGCCATCCATGAGGTTGTTGAAAAGTCTCTCCAGTTTTGGTGAGAGTTCCTCTTTGAATGTTTTATAATAGGATCCCTCGAAGCCGTCCGGTCCTGGGGCTTTGTTGCTTTTGAGTTCTGTGATCGCCTTGTCTATTTCGTCGACCGTAATAGGGTCATTTAAGAGTGATGCCGTAGCAGACGGAAGTTTTTGCAGGTCAAGGTCTTTCAGGAATGTGTGCATGCGATTCGTCGCGTCTTCCTGGGAAGAAGGATCCCTGGTCGTATGATTGTATAGCTTGTTGTAGTAATCTGTGAAGACCTGGGCTATCTCAGGTGGGGTACTCTTGATGGAACCATCCGAGTTTTTAATTGTGGTGATAAGAGTACTGTTCTGTCGTGGACGAAGGGTCCTGGCCAACAGTGTGTCCATCTTATTCGATTTTTCATAGTAGGTCCGTTTGGTCCACGACATGGCTTTAGCTGCGTCATCCAGTAGGAGTTCCGAAATGGAGCTTCTGGTCTCTCTCAGTTGTTCGAGGAGTTGCGTGGTTGGCGCGTCTTATGTTGTTGTTCGGTTTTCCTCAGGGCCCCAAGAGATGCTGTAGTTTTTTCATCTTTTGTGCTTTTTTCCTAGTTGCCAGTTTAATGAAGGTACCCCTGATGACCGCTTTATGAGCCGCCCATATGATGCTTGGAGACATGTCCTCTGATTCATTTGCGAGAAAGTATGCTTGTATGTCGTTGCGCAGTTCTGCCTGCGTGCCTTTGTCTCGCAGCAGGTAGGAGTTCATCCTCCAGTTCCACGGTGCTGCAGTGCATAGGTTGCCCAGGGTCAAGGATACATCAGCGTGGTCGGACCACGTAATGGAACCGATCCTCGAGTCCACCACTCTGGCCATGCTGGTGTTGTTCACTAGGAAGTAGTCTATCCTGGAGTAAGTCCCGTGAGGGGCAGAGTAGAATGTGAAGTCAAGGTCGCCGGGGTGTTGAGCCCGCCACACGTCTACCAGTCCAGTGCCTCGGATAAAGTCGTTGATCATCTTGTCTTGGCTTCCCCTTCCCTGTGATCTCTGTTGGCCCGCTCTGGAGCTCCTGTCTGCGGCTGGACACGGCACGGCATTAAAGTCTCCCCCCATTATGATCATGCCGTAGGGTAGGGCCTGTATCTTAGTGGTTAGGTTCTCCCAGAAGGAGGTGTCGGGAGTGTTAGGGGCATAGATATTGATCAAGTGGACTGGGTGCGAGTACAGTGTACCGGAGAGGATTACGTATCTCCCCTCTGATGTAGATTAATTTAGAAATAAACAAATATGTTTAAATGTCTATCTGTTCCTGTCCAAATCTGAGATGATTAAATTGCGTATACGCAGAAGTAAGCTCACACTGACACATGGAGTTCAGGTTAAAAGCACTTCAGAAAATTTAATACAATCTGGTTGGAAAACAGTTGTGCAGATCTTTTTAAAAGCAAAATGACATCATCATTGAATATCAGATAATAACAAATAAACATCATTAATTGGATTAAACATTATGTGACTAACTTCGTGTCCACCCACCAATATTATTAATTGGCTCAGGGATTTGAGTGACCAGCTAGGTGTCCTCCCACCGGGAGGTGGTATTGTTCTGGACAAGGGTGTGGACAGAAGGCTCAGGCGCCATCTTTCCCAGCATGAGGTTTACTCGGTGGAAAGGGGGGCTTGAGCGTCATTTTACACAGTCAGTGATATCGGGCCTCATGTCCAGGTGCAAGGTCTCTTATGAATAGAACATTTCATTACTACTGTGTTCTCGTGGCCTTCAAATTATACTATGTTGCAAGTTAGGGGAAAGTCAGTAAAGTCAGCAGTTCCTGAGTTAATCATATCTTTATAGAGAATACAGTCTTTGTCTATTGTATTAGATGTGCTGGGAAATTCTGTCATGTAATGTAGTTTTAAAATGAACAAGTTAGGTTATGAGGACAAAATGGAGGATTCACAGTATGCAGTTAAAATGGAGTTAGTACAATAATTCAATACAAGTTCAATAAAGATTTTTAATAATTCTACATCAGTCCCCCCTATGAAATGTTAATATTCTAAGAGATAAACTTTATTAGTTAGTTTCAGAAGACAGGTTAGCCCAAAGGCACAAAACCCTATGAAGTAACGGTTCTTAAAGTCTTCTTAGTTCTTCAGAGGGACATCATAAATAGACAAGCTTACATTACCATATGGACCTGTGTTATCTGGAATATAGGCACAACAAGTCATGGTGACAGGTAAACGTTGTTGGTTGCAATAGATATAATAAAAGCAAATCAAAATATTATTATTATTATTAGCAGTACCCCCCTTGGCACACCTATGGCATCAATATATATATATCAAACTTTCCCTTTAGAGGGGTGCTCCTTTTTATGTTCTGAAGCATGAATGTGGTGTGTCAAGAGTACCTTGTCATGTATTATGTGTATTGACATAATAACCTTGGTTAGGGTGTAGTATTAAACCTGTCCCACGCTACATCAGCGTAGGTGGACTCGGATCATTTAGTCAATATTAATATCACCACAAACTCAGGATGGGCAAATAATCCTGAGGAAGCTTGGCATTTGGATCTCTTCAGCTTCACGAGGTCTCCTTTTGGGGTCCTCGGCTTTCCATCGATGGCAGGTGGTCAGGCATTATTATGGCCATCAAACACCTACTTGCTGGTATCTTTTTATTTAACAAGTCATTTTTTTTCTTTAGAGTCAAAAGTGTGTCAAAATCAACAAATGTTACTTCTCATGTTGCAGAGATAGAGAGAGTCTTGAATCTGGAACAATGAATCCACTGAGTGATCTCTGCAACTTTCACAATGCACTATTGGATATATGGTCTTGGTTGTCACATTGATGACCGGCTAGGCTTCTGGCCATCCTGACAAAATGTCTATTATAACTAGTGCATATTTGACCCAGTAGCTCTTTGTCACCTGGATTCTTGAAAGGGATATTGAGAGTTAGCTAGGTGCTTAGGATTCTCCTCCTCTTCTGCCTGAGCTGTCCTTGGCACAAATAACACAGGATCGGCAGTGACTGGTGATTAGAGGAGTAATTCTAGGTGCTTTAGAGTATTTAGAGATCAAAGAGTTCATGAGGGTCTTGGATAGGTATAAAGTTCCATGGGCTCACTGCCCAGTACATGTTTTTGGGTAAACAGAGCTTAAGAGCGTTGGAGTACAGCCCGTCTTCAAGGGTTGCCCCTTTCTGTTTTTCCAGCTTTGTATTTCTTCAGGGTCAGTAGCTGCTTTGTCATTCTTTTAGAAGCTTGAGATCTGTAGGTAGGATCTACATGGTGAGTATAGAAGTTTCTTTAGCGGACACCATTCTGTCCACTTCCCTTGGTGCACTTGTGGCTTGGTTGGCAGCTTTTAGTCAGCTGAGTGGTGCTTCTTATCTTCCAGATTGATCCAAAATAATGTGCTGCACCCAGGGCATGTCTTGAGTCAGTGTAGGTATTGGCATGTCTTCCTTCAGGTATTTTGTATGCCACTGAGAAGGCTGTCAATTCAGCGTCTTGAGCAGATGTGAGTGAGGAAAGTGAAGGTGCTTGACGTACCTGATCTTCTGTAGCAACAGCAAATCCAGTATGGTACCTTTCCTCTTTATCCGCAAACAGAGTGGAGTCAGGATCTGGTAAAGCTACTTTGTCTTTCTATTCACAGTTCTCTTGCTGACCCCCCTCTGTAGAGATTTGTAAATTGAATGTTCATGTTTTGTTCTAATGAGTCAAGTTCCTTTCATGAGATTTCTGGGGACTTAGTGAAGAAAAAACATGAGGGACAGCCACCTCCCTTACTTCCATGGGAATCTGGGTCAGGGCCGCACTATTTCCTTGAGAGTGCCCAAAACAGTTCTTTCAGTGTGGTATTCCCCCCTGGGGAGTGGCGGAAGAGTGGCCAGAGCAACTTTTCTTCAAAATATAATGTTGTCAGGTAGAGGCAGAGTTGTCTATGGGTGGAGGAAATTGGTAAGGAATAAGAAGGGAGGAAGCATATAAAGGATATAGATATGGTGGTGGAGAGATGGAAGAATGAGTAGCGGATAGAGTGAGAGGGAAGAAGGTGGAGTAGGAGGAGGAGAAGGAGGAGTAGAGGAGAAGTAGGAGGAGAGAGGAGAAGGTGGAGTAGAGGGAGGAGTAGGAAGAAGAAGGAGGAGTAAGAGCAGGAAGAAGGAGTAGGAGGAGGAGAAGGTGGAGTAGAGGGAGGAGTAGGAAGAAGAAGGAGGAGTAAGAGCAGGAAGAAGGAGTAGGAGGAGGAGAAGGTGGAGTAGAGGGAGGAGTAGGAGGAGAAAGTGGAGTAGAGGGAGGAGTAGGAAGAGGAGGGAGGAGTAAGAGCAGGAAGAAGGAGTGGGGGGGGGTAGAGGAGAAGGAGGAGGAAAGAGGAGAAGGTGGAGTAGAGGAAGGAGTAGGAGGAGAAAGTGGAGTAGAGGGAGGAGTAGGAAGAGGAGGGAGGAGTAAGAGCAGGAAGAAGGAGTAGGAGGAGGAGAAGGTGGAGTAGAGGGAGGAGTAGGAGGAGAAAGTGGAGTAGAGGGAGGAGTAGGAAGAGGAGGGAGGAGTAAGAGCAGGAAGAAGGAGTAGGAGGAGGAGAAGGAGGAGTAGAGGGAGGGGAAGTAGGGGAAAGTGGGGGACTGTAGATGAAGGGGAGGGATCGGTGGGAGGAATAAGCGGGGATGGGCAGGTAAGGGAGCAAACAGGTGATGTAGCAATGGAGGATACATCAGAAATCAAGACTAGGTAGAAATGCAATGGAGGCTGCAAATAGCCCATGTACAACAACTATTAACTGGCCCTATGCTTTCCCTAGAGAAAAATAATAAAAGGCTAACATGCTCATCTTGTCTCCACAAGCCTCGAACGTTTCACTCCCATGGGTGGCCCATGATGGCTTGCCCACCACTTCTCCACACGGGGTCTTGTGCCCGCGGAGACAGACGCTATCCCTGACTCTCGTTCTTAATTTAATAATTTATATCTAACATCTCAAAATGTAATTTCTACTTATATCACAAATATACATTATCACAATTTTATGTCTCGTAAATGGGATAAAATTTATTCTACTCTTCACTGATAATGTATTTTTAAAACATACAAAATAGACAAATAACATTGCCTTCTGCAAAATAAATGGAAAAGATAATGGAGATTTTGTTAAGCTTATAAATGGCTATACATTAATCCACATTTATTTTCCTCCAGTTTCTGGCTGTTAATGACAATGTACAATGTAATAGAGCAGCAGGGAATGCTAGCAGAATGCTTGGTTGCATTGGGAGAGGTATTAGCAGTAGGAAGAGGGAAATGCTCATGCCATTGTACAGAACACTGGTGAGACCTTACTTAGAGTACTGGATACAGTACTGGAGACCATATCTTCAGAAGGATATGGATACCTTAGAGAGAGTTCAAAGAAGGGCTACTAAACTGGTTCACGGATTGCAGGGTAAAATTCACCAGGAAAGGTTAAAGGATCTTAACAGGTATAGCTAGGTGAAAGGACGAGACAGGGGAAATATGATAAAAGCATTTTAAATACATAAAGGGAAACAACACAGTAAAAGTGGAGACTATATTTAAAAGAAGGAAAAACTACCATAACAAGAGGACATAGTCTCAAAAATAGAGGGACAAAGGTTTAAAAAATAATATCAGGAAGTATTACATTACTGAGAGGGTAGTGGATGCATGGAATAGCCTTCCAACTGGAGTGGTAGAGGTTAACTCAGTAGAAGTGTTTTAAGCATGCGTGGGATAGGCATAAGGCTAAGCACTTGCTGCTAGTAACAGATCTAGAATTAATATACTATAATGCCCAAAGTCTCAATTCCTACGCATATGCAATAATAAAATATCTGGGCTTACAACAAAAATTATGTTAGTCAGTCTTTAAACTTGGCTTATTCATTTGTTCAAGAAATCTTGGTTTATTAGAACTTTCTTTTAGTAAATGTTCTTTAAGATAACCCTTCTTTCAGCATGTTATCTATCAATCTTTGTACACAAAGCTAAAACACACTTGTTACTTATACGTGAAACGATAGACATATATATTCTATCTACATATTAACCAATACTTGTCACAGACACCTTCCTGACACAGGGAAACTAATAGCAGGATAATCCTAGTAACCGTAACCTTTTTGTTCATAATATATGGGAATTAAGGAAGACAGCATGTCTTTAAGATAGGATGAGCATGACACAATACACGGGCGGAAAATAAATAAATAAAATAAATAAATAAACTCACGGAATGCAAACAATATACCTACAGCCATTAATCACTTTTCCTCTTCACAATCTAGCTTAACAACTTTGCATATTCCCTCTATCCACATTGCATAGTAATGCAACAAATCACACTTGCCTTTACATTTTTAACTCGTCCAAATAATTCTCTATTCCTGCATCAGATTCACTTTCCTAACCTTCGTAATAAACACTGAGCTACATCCCTGACTCCTTATCTTATACAACAGTCTTGGAGAAAATACTTTGTTCCATTGCTAAATCTTATCATTAGTTTCTGAATAATTTTACTGAACGCAGAACTGAAAAACCAGGAATGTCACCCCTCCCTCTCCCCCCTCGCGTCTCACAGAAGGCAAGGAGAGAGCCAGCATGAAGTTTTTTAACCATGTCAGCGCTGGAAAGACAGTTACGTTACAATTATTGCAAAAGCAAAGAGACACAAAAACACAACATTTAATAATACTCTTCAGTGAAACTCAATACAAAACCCCCACCCTCTACCAGGGTAATGGCTAACACAAAATACAAAAACAATTATTATAATATACATACATTCTTAACCCTTTGTGATCTAGTTCTTCCTCAACCCTACCTTCCTGCTGAATAGCATTGCTACTCTGTACCAGTAAGCTTGCTTTCTTCTCTGTCAGTAATCTACCACATGAAGGCACAGCAATTTTACACACTTTAGCAATCTCTATCTTCAACTAGATCACACGTGCTAGCCAGCCCTTATTGGGCTTTTCTAACCCTGTTCCATTCCCCTCCTATACAGGCGTCCCAGATATAGGGGGAAAAGGTTTTAAACAGTGTCTACAATGGTGGACTGACACTCGAGAGGGGTGGGTCCCCCCCCAGTGCGTCTTCCCAAAACGTAGACTAGTCACTAATTGGAGGTGAGAAGTGTGTGACCAATCACTTCTCTCACAATAGAAATAGGAGAGGATAGAATAATAATATAGGAAGTATAGAAAAGGGAAAAGGCAAGGAAAAATCCTTAGAGACAGACATAGGAGTTTAAATAACTCCTAATTACACAAACAAAACAACAGTACAATTGAAATACAGTGCATGCATCACAGTTCAAATGAAATCAACAATAATCCCTTTCCTTTACTCGTGTGCTTACTCCAAAGTCACCTCCCTCAATCCCGTAGTATCTTACTACCAGCGGCCAAGGATAACAGCTAACACCGGTCCGAAATCCATATGCCTCCCTCGTCACAGCAGCCCACTAATAGTGTCTGCGCTACCCTCACTCTTGTAGTGCCCCTATAAAGACCCACTTTATAAGTCCCACTACTCCGTGGTGATGAAGACAGCAATGCCTGCCCGAATTCACACACCACCAAATAAAAATTGGAATGGCTCCAGCTCAGCGCTCAAAGCTGGAGGGTACCACCACTCTGCAAGCAGAGTAACGTGCACAGAGAAGCTAGCTAGGCTATCAAAGTGACACAAGAAGGATCCCCAGGAAACTATGAGTCTACACAATCTCCACAGATCCAACACACCTCTTTTTCCCTACAGCCCCAGCCACGAGGCTCCTAAAAGAGTTAAACAGGAAAAGATGACCCCCAGGAACACATCCACAGGTCAACCCCCCTTTTTCCCTACAACCACAGCACCGTGGTTCCTAAAAGGGGTAAAACAGGCAACAGAAGACCCAGGCAAATCCCCTCAGGTCCACCCCCCTTTATCCCAAAAGGGGTAAAATACAAACAGATAGACAGATATACTGAAGACCCAGGCAAGTCCCCTCAGGTCCACCCCCCTTTATCCCAAAAAGGGGAAAACAAGCAAGACAGAACCCCAGGCAAAACCCCTGCAGGTCCACCCCCCCTTTATCTCAAAATGGGGAAACAGGCAAACAATTCAAACACACCCAGGCAACAGATAGACTAAAATGCAGGTAAACAAGTGAGTAACGAGACACCGGGCAAGATATTACCTGTCTTTGATGTCCTCCCGGGAAGCAGTCACAGACACGTGGACGGGTCAATCAAAGGGGCCGGAACATACCGGTGACTCTGCAGAAGTCTCTACCGTGTATCTGGAGGTGATCAGTCTCCCTTCCTACCCCCAGGATTCCCCCGTCCAACAGCATCTTCCTTAGGACGGCTCACCGGCCAGAGGCCATAGCCCGATGCCCCACGTTGGGCGCCAAATTGATGTAGATTAATTTAGAAATAAACAAATATGTTTAAATGTCTATCTGTTCCTGTCCAAATCTGAGATGATTAAATTGCGTATACGCAGAAGTAAGCTCACACTGACACATGGAGTTCAGGTTAAAAGCACTTCAGAAAATTTAATACAATCTGGTTGGAAAACAGTTGTGCAGATCTTTTTAAAAGCAAAATGACATCATCATTGAATATCAGATAATAACAAATAAACATCATTAATTGGATTAAACATTATGTGACTAACTTCGTGTCCACCCACCAATATTATTAATTGGCTCAGGGATTTGAGTGACCAGCTAGGTGTCCTCCCACCGGGAGGTGGTATTGTTCTGGACAAGGGTGTGGACAGAAGGCTCAGGCGCCATCTTTCCCAGCATGAGGTTTACTCGGTGGAAAGGGGGGCTTGAGCGTCATTTTACACAGTCAGTGATATCGGGCCTCATGTCCAGGTGCAAGGTCTCTTATGAATAGAACATTTCATTACTACTGTGTTCTCGTGGCCTTCAAATTATACTATGTTGCAAGTTAGGGGAAAGTCAGTAAAGTCAGCAGTTCCTGAGTTAATCATATCTTTATAGAGAATACAGTCTTTGTCTATTGTATTAGATGTGCTGGGAAATTCTGTCATGTAATGTAGTTTTAAAATGAACAAGTTAGGTTATGAGGACAAAATGGAGGATTCACAGTATGCAGTTAAAATGGAGTTAGTACAATAATTCAATACAAGTTCAATAAAGATTTTTAATAATTCTACATCACCTCCGAGTCCAGCTCCGAGGACAGTACGTGTATCGGGCACCTGCTATGTATGAGAATGGCCACCCCGTTACCCTTGCGGTGTGATCTGGCTTCATGTGATGTGGGGAACGTGTGATCCCGAATGCGGAACGCGGTGTTTTTGGAGATGTGTGTTTCTTGTAGGAAGGCTATGTCCGAGCCAAGTCTCTTAAGTTCCCTGAACATCAGTCGTCTCTTTTTGGGGGCATTTAGCCCTTTAACATTTATAGAGGTCAACTTCAAGGCCATCTTTTCAGTCTAGTAGTGTGCCTACCAGTGTCTAGAGAACTCCCAATCAATCTAGTCGGGCTATCGTCAGTGCGGGTGGATGACACCTTGTTGAGACTTCTGCCGCTAACCGATCCTGACGAACAGATAAGGGGAAGCAGGGAGGGGAGGGTAAGAAAGGGGAGGGTAAGAAAGAGATACAGTGAAGAAAGAGAGAAGAATAGAGTCAATTGACTGGTCTTACCCGTCGCCAGTCCGGTGTGGGGTGCGGATCCCGGATCCATGTTCCCGAAGTGGGGAGTGTAGAGATCGGGTTCCTGTATCGTGGGGGTGACCACACCGTGTATAGGTCGCCTAAAACGTGCTAAGTGGTTAATTCTGGCAAGATATAAAGGGGAGAAGTCACGCCCTGCAGCTGTTAAGGGTGTCCCAGGCTGCGAGCCAAGTGGTGAGCCCGCGGCATTACCCTGGCCGACCCAGTGTTCCGGGGCGAGTGCTGTGTCGTGCATGGTGTGTAGGATGGGTGAGGATGTCCTGTCAAACCGTGACCTAGGTGCTCCCGCCGTTTGGCTGGGTGCCATTGCTGGGGGCGTAGTTACCTATATCTGAAATTTCGCACACACAGTAGGAGACATTACATAGCATAACCATTACGTTCTATTTACGTAAGCAACCTATAACAAGGCTCGAACATGGGTATATATACATGTCTGCGCCCCCACCCCACCGTTGCTGTCTTCTCACTGTGGTCTGCTAAGGTAGTTGAGTCTGCAAGCCGACATTGGGCCTTTCTCTCGTCCCCATAAGTTGGACTTGTTGGGGGGGGGGGCCAAGGCGTCCGGTCATGGGTCGGGTGTTCCTCAGATCTGGGCCGTCCACCTGTCCCTTCCCTGGGCAAATCATAGGGTGCTGGTAAAAAAGGGGGGGGGCCTGCAGTGTCTGGTGGGTATGTACTTGCACAAGTTAAATGTCGGGTGCCGTGAGCGCACTGTGGTAATCGTGACCGTGTCTTGTGGGATGCCCTACCCCCCCTCATCCCTGCATAGCTCTTCTGGGCGTCTTCTAACCCCTGCCTAGGTAACTTATGCATTTATCCAAGTGGGTACATAAACAAACTTTCAACATAATCGTCAACATTTAAAGCAAAACATTAGTTTCAATATTTCCCACCAGTGTCCCCTCTCCCCGATTCCTCCCCCCAGTCCCTCCGCTCAACGTGAGCCGGGGCCCGAAGGGAGGAGGAAAAAAAAAAAAAAAAAAAAAAGGGAAAAGAGGGGGCATAGTCTACTATGGTTTCAGTGCCGGTGCTGTTGCTGTGGGGGCCGACAAGTGGGGCTTTTCCATTCCAGGACCCTTACAGGTGAATGTCTCCCTCATCCCCACCCCAACTCCAGGATTTTCCCGCCCGTGACTCGAGGTCAGCGGTTGATCAGTTTAGGGGGAGGACCCGTGGGCCCCCCTATAATGGAACCCCAGTACATCATTCCCCGATGGTCTGCCACTCTCCAGGGAGGGGTTGAAGGTCATTTGTGCCAGTCAGCGTTGCAGGGACTTGCGGTGGTGCCTGGATCCCCAGGTCCGCGAACAAGGCGTTGGCGTCGTCTCCGGGCTGTAAGATATGGGTCTTGCCATTAAGAAAGGCCAGCAATTTAAAGGGGTAGCCCCATGCATACCGCACATTAGCCAGCCTCAGGGTCTCCGTGATGGGCCTCCATTCACGCCTTCTCTGAAGTGTAGCCGGGGCTAGGTCCTGGTATAGCGTCAGGTTGGCTCCTTGGTAAGAGATCGGGCCATCTCTCCCCCGCCTGAGGAGCGCTTCTTTGGTCTGGAAGTGCAGGAATCTGATAATGATGTCCCTTGGGACATTTGTGTCCAGCCTTCTGGTGCGGAGTGCTCTATGGGCCCTCTCTATATGCCAGAGGTGGTCCGGCAGGCCAGGCAGCAAGGGTTTGAGGATGGTTGTAACGATATCAGTTACTGGGCCCTCTCCTGAATTTTCGGGCAGTCCTCTGAGGCGTACATTGTTGCGGCGTGACCTGTTCGCCATATCCTCTATGGCCAGTTCTGCTGCTGCCATCCTGGCGGTTAAATGATTCACCTGGAGTATAGCTGTGTTGTGGGCCGTTGTTGTGGCCTCCAGGCGGGATTCCAGCCTCGTGGTGCGGTCGCCAAGGGCCTGGATTTCCCCACGCAAGACTCGCGTTGAGCGCTCAATTTCCCCCGCGAGGTATGTCTTAACCTCGGCCAGGGTGTTTAATATTCGCGCTGTGTCCGTTGTTCCCGCCGTTCGCGGGGATCCACCCGGCGCGGCTGTAGCTGGGGAGGTAGCCGTGTCCGCATCAGTGTCGGCGCCATCTTGCGGGCCCGCTGGTCCGGCACGAGGGACCGAGAAGAACTCTGCTACGGAGGCACCCGTTTCCGGGCCCTTCTTTGGGTGTTTCTTGGTTGGCCTCTTCTCCATGGTAGTGAGATCCCCGTGAGATCGCTTAGGGGGTTTTAGCACGCTAATATTGGCTTTCTACGGTGAGGTCGGAGCGGAGCTCTAGGTAGTCGCGTCCAGCTCGCTCCGTGTCCAGGCCACGCCCCCCATCCGCCCCTTTCTTACGCAAGATGCTACCATTTAATGTGGATAAGTGCAAGATAATGCATCTTGGACGTAAAAACCCAAGGGCAGAGTACAGAATATTTGATAGAGTCCTAACCTCAACATCTGAGGAAAGGGATTTAGGGGTGATTATTTCTGATGACTTAAAGGTAGGCAGACAATGTAATAGAGCAGCAGGAAATGCTAGCAGAATGCTTGGTTGTATAGGGAGAGGTATTAGCAGTAGAAAGAGGGAAGTGCTCATGCCATTGTACAGAACACTGGTGAGACCTCACTTGGAGTACTGTACACAGTACTGGAGACCCTATCTTCAAAAGGATATTGATACCTTAGAGAGAGTTCAAAGAAGGGCTACTAAACTGGTTCATGGATTGCAGGATAAAACTTACCAGGAAAGGTTAAAGGATCTTAACATGTATAGCTTGGAGGAAAGACGAGACAGGGGGGATATGATAGAAACATTTAAATACATAAAGGGAATCAACACAGTAAAGGAGGAGACTATATTTAAAAGAAGAAAAACTACCACAACAAGAGGACATAGTCTTAAATTAGAGGGACAAAGGTTTAAAAATAATATCAGGAAGTATTACTTTACTGAGAGGGTAGTGGATGCATGGAATAGCCTTCCTGCTGAAGTGGTAGAGGTTAACACAGTAAAGGAGTTTAAGCATGCGTGGGATAGGCATAAGGCTATCCTAACTATAAGATAAGCCCAGGGACTAATGAAAGTATTTAGAAAACTGGGCAGACTAGATGGGCCGAATGGTTCTTATCTGCCGTCACATTCTATGTTTCTATGTTTCTATGTTGTCCATGCTCTAGTAATTTCCCGCATGGATTACTGTAACCCTCTCCTGATTGGTCTCCCCAAAAGCCGTACTGCCCCGCTACAGTCTGTAATGAATGCTGCAGCTAGACTGATTTTCCTATCCAGTCGGTCCTCTCACACCTCGCCTCTCTGCCAGTCCTTACATTGGCTCCCTGTATCCTATAGGAGTCAATTCAAAGTGCTAACCCATACATTTAAAGCACTGAACAATTCCAGCCCCTCTTATATCTCTTCACTGATCCAGAGGTATGCCCCTCCTCGTACCCTCCGCTCTGCCCGCGACCACCTCCTGACCGCTGCTCGCACCCGTACGGCCAACTCACGCTTGCAGGACCTCTCACGGGCGGCTCCTCTCCTATGGAATAACTTGCCTACTGCCATCAGACTCTCCCCTAGTCTTCAATCATTTAAGAAGGGCCTTAAAACCCATCTCTTCAGGAAAGCGTATGGCCTCCCAGAGTAATCTCTCCCTTACATACCTGTCGCTTGCTCTCCTATGGGATAGTGCTTTGCTCTCTCCTCCAGCTCTGCTTCACTCCTACTTGATATTTCCTATCCTAATGTTTCTAATACCCCACCTCCTATAGACTGTAAGCTCATTTGAGCAGGGTCCTCTTCAACCTATTATTCCTGTAAGTTTTCTTGTAATTGTCTTATTTATTGTTACATCCCCCCCTCTCAAAATATTGTAAAGCGCTACGGAATCTGTTGGCGCTATATAAATGGCAATAATAATAATAATAATAATAATAAGTGCAGACTTAAAGACCAGTAATTGCGCTAGATTAAATAGCACTTACACACTAGAAGTGTAGTTCAGGCATATAAGGGTCTCAGAAGATGGTTGCTCCAAAAATAGAAGATAGCTTCTTGGTAATAATGTAAACAAATTTATTGGATATAACAGTTATAAAATAAAAAAAAATTAAATGAATGAAAATAGATGAATAAAAATCCCACAGGGGCCCAACCCTACGCGTTTCGTCCGGTGATCCGGACTTCCTCAGGGGTATCGTTTGTTAAATCCTCAAAGTGGAGTCAGTCTGATGCCTTTAGGCTGTTCACGTCTTTTAAACCTCACTTGCCGCTCTTTTTTTCCAGCCGCAGACCAATCCGATACCGTGGGCAGCGGCTGTGAATCATCACTCCAAAATTAGATGACGTCACGCGTTCTTCCATGCTTCCATTTAACAGACGATACCCCTGAGGAAGTCCGGATTACCGTACGAAACGCGTAGGGTTAGGCCCCTGTGGGATTTTTATTCATCTATTTTCATTCATTTATTTTTATTTTATAACTTTGTTCTATCCAATAATTTGTTTACATTATTACCAAGAAGCTATCTTCTATTTTTGGAGCAACCATCTTCTGAGACCCTTATATGCCTTAACTACACTTCTAGTGTGTAAGTGCTATTTAATCTAGCGCAATTACTGGTCTTTTAAGTCTGCACTTATTGTTGTGTGTATATTTTCTTGTTTCCCACATGCCCTTTTTTGGAGTCTGAGGAGTTCATACCATTCCAATATCATCTTTTTGACATGCCTGCAATCAACTAATGTGTGAGTGCAACCTTGAATCATACATATTCACTGGTTTTGACATCCTATTCTATGAGTTGTTTGTATTCTCCCCTCTGTAGATATCTATTTTATTTTTTGTATTTTCTGTGAGGACTGGGAGGAGTCCTTTTATCCTCTACACTGTGGGAGATACATATAGGTAAAATTATCCTATATATTTTTATTCACCAAGTGGTGTGTAGAGTTTTCCATTTAAAAGGGTATACCTATTTGTTTAACTGAATATCCATATAATAACTGCTTGCCACAATGGAGAAAAGGCTATGGAACACAAAAGGGTTGTACATAAGTGTTGATAACTAAAGTGAGACGCTAGTCCACATAACTGATGCAATTTCCATGGAAACCAGTGGATTGCTTGTTTTTGTATTTATAGAGGGAGAGGCACAAGGTCGGGTTAGCCTATATCCTTACATTGGGAGCTAAAGGGAATTTAGTGAATGACCAATCTCTATCTCTCCATTGATTAAAGATATGGTTATGTCTAGTAGTGAACCAGTGGAGACACTCGCCAAAATTTACAGAACTTGCAAGCCAGTTTCTTCATTGAGGTTTTTTAACTATTTATAGGGCACATATCTACACCAAGGGTGTCAGGCTGCATGCCTGATGGGTACACCTAATCTGCCTGTAAAAAGTCTCCCTCATCTGTGGGAGCACTATGTTCAGTCAGTCTTGCGCTCGGTAGGTCCCAGAATGGCCAGCTCTGAAATTACAGGTACACACCGCTACCCAGACTGTACAGACATACACTACTACACCTATGGATTTCTAATTGAAGTTGTCATGGTTCCAGGAATCCCACCGGCTGTGCTTCTACCTCAAGGCGTTAAATAGTTCTCTAACGGTTTAACCCCAAAGTGAGACTTCAGCGCCGATCTTAACTCCAGCAAGGCATCCAACTTCTACAATTTCAGTTTCAGGAAACGTGGAGTATCACTGACTGGGTGAGCAGTCAGCGTACGCTCGCAGCTAAGTGGTGACTGCCCATTCACTTGGATTCAGCTGTTATGGTGCCTAAACTGTCCTTTTTTATGTAAAAGAAAAACAGTTTTTTCAACTTGGCAGCTAGATCCCTTTAACACCCAAGATAATACACCAGCCCTGGCACATCCACTGTATATGGATTTTTTTCCCCAAGCATCTGTATCCTGTATACTAATACAATGTTCACATTTTGAAAACATTAAGTTATTCAGGTCAAATATGGAGAACTGAATGTGAATGATTCCAAACCAAATTACAAGCCACACCATCATTTATGACTGGTGTTAAACAATACCTGGATGGGAATGTACTAGAAAGTGGTGATAAAACTGAATGAACGGTCTACACTCAACCCATTAAAAAATGTGGCACTCCCATTCATCATGTTGTTACTTCGGTAGACCAAGTGCAACCACCAGAATGGGATGGCTTGTTAGAATTACTAAGTGTCACGATTGGTAGGGCACAACAGACAGAATTGCGATACCGGTCCTTAGTCAAAGCAAGCCAAGGTCAAAGGGAAATAGAGATACGAAGAGACAAGCCAAGGTCAGGTAGCAGAGAAAACAGAGTAACCTAAAGACAAGTCAAAGTTTGGTGACCAATTATTCAGACCGAGTATAACGCGCTATCGGGCTAAACAAAGACCACAACAGGGCACTGATGCAAGGGGGAGGTTAGCTTATATACACACAGGTTGTGTCTGATTGACTAACCTCCAATTAGTGTTAACCACAACACGTGGGAGGTGTTTCTTCCCTCCTTTGTGGTCTCTGAGGTCATCACTGTGTGCCGGGTCACATGATCGGGTCTGGCATACATATAAGGATGCTGCTCTAGAGCATGCAGCGTCCGAAACACTGTCAGTCTGGAGCACGGCGGCAAGGACCCGATGGCGCTGCATGTGGTGACGGGGTAAGCAGGGCTGCTGCGAGCAGCGTGGAGGCAGGGGACCTTACATAACCCCCCAACGACCACCAGGAGGGCGGGAAGCCAAGGGCTTCAAAGGCAAACGAGCGTGAAAGACCAGAACAAGACGAGGGGCGTTCAAATCAGAGGCGCATACCCAGGAACGCTCTTCCGGGCCACTCCCAGTGTCTCCCTTTCTCCCAGTGTCCTCATGTCACCCAGTGTCCCCTAGTGTCTGTGTCCCCATGTCTACCAGTGCCCCATGTCGCAAGGGGACACTGTGAGACATGGGGGCACTGAGATACTTGGGAACACTGAAACTATGTATCACAGTGTCCCTGTGTATCACAGTGTCTCAGTGTCCCATGTCTCCCAGTGTCCCAATGTCTCTGTGTCCCCATGTTGCCCAGTGTTCCCATTTTGCACTGTGTCCCCTAGTGTCTGTGTCCCCATGTCTCCCAGTGTCCCTATGTCACTAGGGGGCACTGAGAGACATGGGGACACAGAGACATGGGGACACTGAGACACTTGGGGACACATGGAGACATGGGGACACAGCCACTGGGAGACATGTGGACACTGGGAGATATGCGGACACTGAGACACTAGGGACACTGAGAGACATGGGAACATTGAGACACTAGGGACACTGGAAGACATGGGCACACAGACACTAGAGACTCTGGGAGACATGGGAACACTGAGACACTAGGGGCACTGGGATACATGGAGACACTAAGACACCAGGGACACTGGCTTGAAGACATGGTGACACTGAGACACTTGGGGACATTGTGTCCCTAGTGTCTGTGTTCCCATGTCTCCCCGTTTTCCCAAGTGTCTCAGTGTCCCCAAGTCTCAGTGTCTCCATGTGTGTCTGTTTCCTCATGTCTTAGTGTCCCCAAGTGCAGGGTCATCTTTAATATTGATTGGACCCTGGGCAAGCATTTGCTTGGGCACCCTGGATCCTGCCGTCCCCCCACTCCCAACCCCCAGCTCCCTGGCATGCAATCACGGCCTCCTCCCCAACCTAGTGATGGAACTAATGTAGAGAGGGCCTGGTGCAATAATTTTTTGGGGTCTCCCCTCTAGTGCAATAGTGGAGAAAAGATAGATACCCATCTGTTGTACAACTGCCACAATGCTATGTCAGCTGGGGATCTTGTGAGCAGTGTTTGTGCATTTGAATGTAAGCATGTTTTTGTATAGAGTATGTTTGTGCATGAAGGGGTGTATTTGTATTTACTGTTACCATTGGAATGCACTGGTGTAATTGTGTGTAGTGTTTGCATTTGAATGCAGGTGTGTGTGTTTGTATGTAGTGTTGGCTTTTAAATGCAGGTGTGCATTTGTTTGTAGAGTTGGTGTTTGTGTATAATTTTAGCGCTGGCATATACACACATACACTCAAAAACACACTTTAACACACAGATACACAAACTTTGATACAGACACTGGTGTAGACACACTGGCACATCCACACACAAAGATGCACACAGACACACAGGTACACATGCAGAGATGTATATGTGTGCAGTGTTGGTGTTGAAATGCTGGTATGTATGCATTGCCACATACACACAGATGCACACTTACACAAACACTCAGATACACACAGGAACACATACACACATGCAGTTGTGTATTTGTTTGCAATGTTGTTGGAATGCAAGAGTGTCTTTGTGTGCAGTGTTAGTGTTAGAATGCAGGGGTGTATTTGTGTACAGTGTTAGTGTATGTGTGTACAGTGATGGCATTGGAATGCTAGAATGAATGCATCGCCACCCGCATAGATACACACTTACACATCTATATATACACACATACGCTCCGAAACACACGCACAGGTACACATACATATTGACACACAAGTACACATACACAGGTATACATTCACACAGATACACATACACACAGATGTACATACAGAGACACAAATAGCCAGATACAAACACTCCCACACACACACAGTCAGATACACACAAACAGACACACACACCCAGCCAGTTACACACACTGACACAAACACAGCCAGATACACACACTAAGTCAGATACACACACCGACACACACACGCACACACAGAGCCAGATACACACAAACAGACACACACATAAAGCCAGATACACATACACACACACACACACAGCCAGATACACACACACACACACATAGCCAGATGCACTGACTCAGATCCATGTACACACATATATATCAATTTACATCATATTTTAGCTACCCTAATGTCTCCTTAGCTTTTGGGTACAGAAGGGTGGCTTCCCTGGTGTCCAGTGGGAGCTGGATGGCCAAGGCTGATGGTAATCTGACTTCCTTAGTCCCTCTCCTCCTTCTGTGTGTGCCTTCTTCACCTCCTCTACCTCCCCAGCGGCGCTGTGTTACTTGGGAGGAAGTGATCTCATCTCACTTCCTCCCAGCAGGCAACATGAAAGGGTGCCGCAGACCACCGGGTTTGGTCTCCGGCAGGGGGCCCTTGGGGGTAACTGGGCCCGGGGCAGCTGCCCCGTTTGCCCCCCTTTAAAGACAGCCCTGCCCAAGTGTGTCTGTGTCCCCATGTCTTCCAGCATCCACTAGTATATCAGTGTTCCCAGGTCTCAGTGTCCCCTAGTGTCTTAGGGTCCCCATGTCTCAGTGTCCCCATGTGTGTCTGTGTCCCCATGTCTCAGTGTCCCCATGTGTGTCTGGGTCCCCGTGTCCCAGTGTCTCAGTGTCCCCAGAGGTCTCCCTGTGTCCCCATGTCTCACAGTGTCCCCTAGTGTCTCACTGTCCCCATGTCTCCCTGCAGCCTTTACCCATTCCTCACTTCCCTGAGCTATAGGCTGTCTCTGCAGGCTGGGAGCTGCTGTCTGCACTATCTGTGCTGTGTAGCTGCTCCCCTGCGGATCAGTGAGGAGATTCCCTCTCCACACACACAGCGACCCCTACTGGCCGGTGATGGTATTGCAGAGTAATCTCTGTTTATACTGAGAAAAATACCGGCATTTGTATTGCCGGTATTACTGCAATATCGGCACCGGCCAGGCAGCCTCAAAAAAATACCGGCCAGATGGCAGCCATAAGAGTAGTGTGTAAAAAAACAAAAAAAAAGTTTAACTTTTTTATTTTTAAATCAATGGGCCTATTCCATTGGCCTGGGCCTGGGGCTGCAGCTCCATCAGCCCCTATGTTAATCCGGCCCTGCCTCGACCCCATTTTTTTTTTTTTCAATTTGACAATTTTTATTGAGTCAGCGAAAAGGCAGTTGGGTACAGAAAAGAAAAAAGGGAAGGGCGGGTACATAACCAAGAGGGTACATTACATTACCATTATATCACACATGACAATTCTTGTTCGGCAATACATATATTTTTTTCAATCCCTATGCTATGCGTAACGTTAATGGGGTGTATATCGACTCGGGCTTAATGGGGCAGGGTGGCTTGTCTGTACAAGTGGTGCCATGTAGGGTTTGGTCTCAGGCCTTGTGCCTCTTACTGATGGCAGGGCAGGCGGGCTTCTGGTTATGGTAGCTTAACTAGACGATATGTATATATATATATATATATATATATATATATATTTTTTTTTTTTTAATCTAAATTTTGTGTGTTTGCATAGTGATAGTTATGTTTTTGTGTCTCCCTTCTAAAAGTGGTATTCAGATGTATCCGTTCCCCCCCTGTTCCTCCCTCAAGTCCGCCCAACCGCTTGGCTCAATTTTTTTTTTTTATATTTAAACTGGGGGGAGGGGGGTTTAAGGAAGAGGTTTGGGGGGGTAACTATTTACAATGGAGGCTCGCTTCTTCAGTTTCTTGTCAGGGTGGTCCCACTATTCAGGGTGGAGCCCCCGTGTTTGGAAGCCACAGAGTGCCCAGTGTCTTTGTTGATTGCCATTGCCGAGTGTGCTAAGTTGCCTGTTGTGAACCTTGGGCCGAGAGCCCCGAGTCCAGCCCAGATTTCCGTCCCCCTCTCTCATCCACCTCCCTGTTCCGCCTTCCTCGTTTGCCCCCGGTGGTGAACCTCCGTACCAGAGGTTTTGCGTCATGTTTAATTTGTCATGTAATAAGAGCCCTACAGTTAGCGTCTTGTGTAGTTACGTCTTCCCCCGCCTCTCCCCCTTGGTCCCGTGTGTCTGGGGTGAGGGTATGTTCCGTGTGTGTTTGGGTTTTAATGTAGGTGTCCCACATGATTCCCGCTCTCTGTATATGTTTTCTTGGGCTAATATGCTTATGGGCCATTGACTCGTAGTCCAGGTTCAGGGTAATCTGCGCCGTAAGGGCAGTATGGCACGGTATTTCTGTAGATTTCCATGCTCTGGCTATCAGCAAATTTGCAGCCATGAGTACGTGGAAAAGCAGAGTAGAGGCCGGTTTAGAGATGTTTCCCGTGGCATGAATAGGAGGCACAAACCAGGTGTGAGTGTGATACCCATCCCCAATGCGTCTGATAATACGTCTCCCACCATACGCCAATATCCCTCGATCTTGGGACAAGTCCACCAGATGTGGTACATCGTCCCCATTTCCTGTAAGCACCTCCAGCAGGAGCTGATAGTGTTAGGGTAGATTTGCGCCAGTCTGTCTGGTACCATGTAAAATAGAACAAAAAAAGGTTGCGCCTAAAATATACAGTAAAACATATAAGAGTGTATATAATAAATAATATAAAATAATACAATTTAATATAGAATATTAAATGAAATATAAATGGATAATTGGCAATAGTCCAGAGCACTTATCATAAGTCCATAATGGTAGATGCCGTGTATAAGAACAGGGATCCTGAGGCGTAAAATGGGGTGTGTCTTCACAAATGGGTACTTGCAATCCAGTGAGGTAATATGTGAAGAAAAAAAAAACAAGAGGAACTCCAATGGCACAGTATATAGATGAATAAAATGTTAAATAAAATAAAATAAAAGTAGTCTTACTCACACTTTTCAGAGCTAGAACCTAGCTCTGATATAACGCACGTGAAGTGGAATAATCCCCACTCAAGGATATGCGGCGTAATATTGATTGGCGAGTATCTGGCTCAGATTCAACGTCCAAGTTGGTATTATTCGACCCAGGGAGATAAAATAAAGTATATAGTGCTCTCTGTATAGTAATTAAAAGGTATAAAAAGAGAATAAATATACTACTCACAGTATTTAGAGCAGGCTTGTACTGCTCAATGTAGGCGCTTGGGTGGTATCATCCCCACCTAAGGATTCTTGAAAGAATCCTTAGGTGGGGATGATACCACCCAAGCGCCTACATTGAGCAGTACAAGCCTGCTCTAAATACTGTGAGTAGTATATTTATTCTCTTTTTATACCTTTTAATTACTATACAGAGAGCACTATATACTTTATTTTATCTCCCTGGGTCGAATAATACCAACTTGGACGTTGAATCTGAGCCAGATACTCGCCAATCAATATTACGCCGCATATCCTTGAGTGGGGATTATTCCACTTCACGTGCGTTATATCAGAGCTAGGTTCTAGCTCTGAAAAGTGTGAGTAAGACTACTTTTATTTTATTTTATTTAACATTTTATTCATCTATATACTGTGCCATTGGAGTTCCTCTTGTTTTTTTTTTTCTTCACATATTACCTCACTGGATTGCAAGTACCCATTTGTGAAGACACACCCCATTTTACGCCTCAGGATCCCTGTTCTTATACACGGCATCTACCATTATGGACTTATGATAAGTGCTCTGGACTATTGCCAATTATCCATTTATATTTCATTTAATATTCTATATTAAATTGTATTATTTTATATTATTTATTATATACACTCTTATATGTTTTACTGTATATTTTAGGCGCAACCTTTTTTTGTTCTATTTTGCATCATTTCTTATCATTAGGGGATTATAGGGGACTCCCCTTTAAGGATTGCAGCCTTACTATTATTTTCTTGTGTGGCAATCTAGCGCTGATTTTTTCTCTTTCCATTGTCTGGTACCATGTACCAGCGATACTGGATTTTTCTCATCAGTTCTAGATGTGACGCACAGCTTGTCTTCCCCTTGTGAGCTAACATTGCTCTTTTCCAGCTTGTGATGTCAAATGTTTGGTTTAAGTCGTTGTGCCAGTCGAGCATACATTTTTCGTAGCTGCGTGTTGCCGGGACTGTCAGTACTCGATATATAGAGGCTAGTAACTTGTTCGGTGTGATAGGGGCTAGGAATGCTTTTTCAAAAAAGGCCATGGTTGGCGAGTGTGAGAATGGGGGGTTGTGTGTGAGGAGCGCTTTTAGTTGGAGGTAGGAGAACAACGCCCTCGTCGGTAGTTCGAATTTATGTTGGAGGACAGGGAATGGCAGTATTCCATTGTCCCCAAACAGTTGGCTTATGGAGGAACGGCCTCCTTTCTGCCAAGGCCTGTAGTCAAAGGATGGGTTAACAGCATGTACGCAAGATTTTGGGGCTGCTGGGAGCCACATATGTTTCTCGCCCATGTTTTGTCTTAGTCTGTCCCATGTGTGGAGGAGCAGGTCAGTGGTACGCAACATGTTTGGCATGTTCGGGCGTTTATGTTGAGGTATCCAGAAGAGAACCTTCTATTCAGCCACCACTAACCAATGCTCAGAAGCAGAAATGTCTGCATTGGGCAGAAAAATACATGAAGACTAATTGTCAAACAGTCCTGTTCACTGATGAGTGCCGTGCAACCCTGGATGGTCCAGATGGATGGAGTAGTGGATGGTTGGTGGACGGCCACCCTGTTCCAACAAGGCTGCAACGTCAGCAAGGCAGTGGTGGAGTCATGTTTTGGGACGGAATCATGGGAAGAGAGCTGGTCGGCTCCTTTAGGGTCCCCGAAGGTGTAAAGATGACCTCTGCAAAGTATGTGGAGTTTCTGACTGACCACTTTCTCCCCTGGTACAGAAGGAAGAACTATGCTTTCCGTAATAAAATCATCTTTATGCATGACAATGCACCATCTCATGCTGCAAAGAATACCTCTGCATCAATGGCTGCTTTGGTAATAAAAGGAGAGAAAGTCATGTTGTGGCCTCCATCCTCCCCTGACCTCAATCCTATTGAGAACCTTTGGAGCATCCTCAAGCAAAAGATCTATGAGGGTGGGAGGCAGTTTACATACAAACAGCAGCTCTGTCCTTTTAACGTTAGTAGCCGTGTATGTATATTGTAATCTCGTTCGAGCAAGGTCTTCATCAAATTAGTGTTCCTGTTAATATGTGTAATCCTCTGGCTCATTTATGAAATCCCCTCTTTTATAACATTGTAAAGCACTGCAGAATCAGTCGGCACTATATAAATGCAAATAATAATAATGATCTAGAAATGTCCACTCACCTGATTCAATGAACCTTAATGATTATTCTTTTCTTGCCTCTTTTTTTCTTTCTACTTTTATCTGTAATTTATTTGACACGATGTATGTTAGATGTTGCAGTCATGTTAAACTAAACACTGTGTATAATTCTTCCTCTATATATGACTTTTCCTGAAATTAATAAGGAAATGTATTGGGAACCCATATGACGACTGTCGTTTATCTTTTTACAGCTCCCTCTTTTTTTCTCTACCCTATTTCTTTTTTTTTTTAAATGTAACAAAATTCAAGTTTAGAATAAAAAGTCCACTCGCCTTCCCATATATTTCTTAAGAGCGAGTGAAAATTTGGATAATGTGAGTTCATGCATGTTGTACCCGTGGTCGCATGCAACATGTGACTTTGAGTAGAAGGAAGCCGGGAGAGATTTCTCTTTCGGAGAATGAACACTGCCTCACAGAGTCTCCTTCCCCAGTTTGCTTAGCTCTTCCAGCAGGGAGACCTCATCTATAGTGCACAAAGGGTGACAAGGCGGAAGGTGACAAGGTGACAAGGCGTGATGCTCCGGCTGTGATTAGAGCTACATGCAGCAGGTGCACTCACACTCCATGTGGTTCAAGCAGCATAGATGATGCATTTTTTGAGGGCAGAATAGGCAAACAGGGGCAGGCCTCATATGGATAATGGCAGGGACAAGGCTGGAGAAGTGGAGAGGAAGGGAATCAACTACTATTAGTATCTGGCTGGTATTTTACTGGTACAGCTCTTATTTCATACTGCGTGGCCAATACAGGCATCACGGCCCGAGGTACTTGTTGAAGGTACTTTGTCTAATCTCTTATAAAGCAATGTGGCAGAAACGTATCTGGTGCTGAGGAAAATAACGTCACTGGGAGAGATGAGAGTTAGTTAACTTAACTTGAGAAAAGTCTAACTAAAAAATATGAAAATTAAAAAAACTTTGAATTTCTTTTTTTCAAATTAAGCAAAACGTTTGAATTCATTCTGTAACGGAAGAATTCTCTTGCTAGCAGATAGCCCAGACTGTATTATGCGGTGCACACGCATCACAATGCTCCACAGGAATACAATTCACCATAATTATTTGGTCAGAGCCAGGTGCAAGAATTTTTGGGTACACAGGCAAAGATGATTTAGCTCCCCTCCCCCCCCATAAAAGCATATTCACCTGTGTGCCTCTTAATCCCTATTTTGTGTCTTATCCCCTCTTTTATATGTCTTTCCCCTTTTAGTGTATCTTATGCCCTATTTTCCCCCGTTGTGTGTCTTACACCTCCCTTGTGTATCTCTTACAACCCCCATTTGTGTGTCTTACTCCCTCCAGCCTCTTTGTGTGTCTTCTTCTCTCCCAGCCCCTTTGTGTCTTTTACTTTTCACAGCTCCTTTGTGTGTGTCTCTTTCACCCCTAGCCCGTTTGTCTCCCCCAGCCACTTTGCATCTCTTTTTCCTCTTGTCCAGCCCCTCTGTGTCTCTTTCACCCCAGCCCCTGTGTTTTTCCACCCACAAACCCCATCTGTATGTCTTTCTTCCCCCTCACGTCACTTTGTGTTTCTTTCTCCCCACTCAGGCCCTCCCTGTGTGCCACTTTCCTCTTCCTGTGCCTCAGTGGTCCTCTCCCCTCCCTTCCCTGTCCCTTAGTGTTCATCTCCCCTTCCCGTCTCTTAGTGTTCCTCTCCCACCCTCCCTTAGTGGTTCTCTCCCCTCACTTCCCAGTCTCTTAGTGGTTCCCCCCATCCCCCTTAGTGTCCCTACCCACCATCTCTTAATGTTCCCCCCCTCCCCTTCCCTCTCTTTTAGTGGTCCTCCCCTGTCTCCTAGGGTTCCCACCTCCCCGTCCCTTAGTGTTCCTCTCTCCCCCGCCCCCCTCTCAGTGGTCCGCCTCCCTCCCTCCCTTGCATGCCTCATTTCCTTTCTTGTAGCATGGCTGAGCGCAGCACTTCCTGTCAGTCCGGCCGGGTACAGGAAACAAGCTCCTGTGCCGCAGTCTGCTCTGTTCGGCCATGTAACATTGAGTGACTGGTAGGAGGAAGCACTGTGCTCTTCCCTTTTGCCGGTCACTCTAATCTAGCAACCCCGGGCCAGGGGGCCCTAAGGTGGCCTCCTCTGCCGCCTTATGGACGCATCATCCTTGGTCAGAGCGTGGAAATGCCACTGCCTGAGAACTGGGAAAGCTAAGTTTGAATCCAATTCAGATCACCCCACCAGTAAGTTTCGTTGGGCACTTCTAATCTTATAGATTGTAAACTCCACAGAGGAGGGCCTTCTTTACCACTATAATTGTAAAGTGCTGTGGAATATATAAATACTAATAATAATATCTTTTTAACAGTTTACTACAAGTGGTAATTCAAAAACATCTTTTTTAATCAAATTTGTGAGGTATGGTGTGGGTGTTCGAATGATCTTGCACTCGGGACGGATTAAACAGGGTTGGTAACCTTCAGCAATCCAGATGTTGTGGACTACATCTCCCATAATGCTCTTACAGCCATAATCTGGATTACCAAATGTTTTCTACCGGTGGTCTACACTCTACAATAATCCCAGGCCCACATTTGATAGTAAGCAGATAATAAACAAAATACAAAGTAGTCCAGTTAAATAAAGCTATGACTAAGCAAAGATGGGGTAAAGCCATTGCCAAAGGCAATGCTTTATTTTTTTTAATATAAATGTTACATTACTATCCCATTAAAAGTCTTCTATATGATGCATGCAATGCTCAGCACATGGTGTATACACGATCTGTCCATTAGAGGTCCCTAAAGTACTTCACATAGATAATAGTAACCAAAAGGCCTGGATGTTATAACACAGACGTTACATATACAATTATAAATAATTACATATTTCTACAATGCTGACAGACACACATTAACAGTAATTAAGTAAAACCGTCAAGTACACGGAAGACATTGTAAGCTGCATGTGTGTAGTCAGGCTTATTGCTAGGTTCAAAAAATACCCGGGGCCTGAACCCAAATCATAACTGCGACTGTCTTATTGGCCCTCATTCTGCTCTCAATCTCTCTTTTTCTTTTGCTTTCTACGCTCATGTTTTCTCTGCTTAAGGTTAATGTATTTTTCAGGCAAATGACAAAACAAAAGAAAAAACACTTAAACAAAGTTGGATGAAGCAGAGTACAGGCTGTCCAAATATAAAACAAATATATATATATAAAAGCCCCAGTATAATTATTAATGTATTCTTCCCCTCATTTCCATTGTTCTCGGTCTTACTTCATTTTATAATTATTCTGTTCTTTTGCATGCCCTACACCAGGGGTGAGGTTCTGGACTACATCTCCCTTGATGCTTTGCGACCATTATGGCTGTAAGACCAAAGTTGCTGTTTAGTGGATAAGGGAGTGCGCTGGATTTTCATTTTTATTGTACTTATTGACTCCAAGCAGCACCCTATTTATGCATCTTTAGGTGAGTGCAGCCAGCCCCTTGTTTAATCATATATATATATATATATATATATATATATATATATATATATATATATATATATATATTTGGGAATCTAGCCAGCTCCTTGGTTTTGCACCCCTCCCTGTCACAGGTGCCTCATCCCAGGGCCCTATTTAACCTTGTACTGCAGAGAACTCCAGATGTATTTTTTCCCCAAGTAAGTAGCTCATGAAGCAGACATTAGGCTGTTAAGAGTAGGACCTGCCAAAGATGGGGTACATTGACGTTGTGGCAGGCTTATGCAATGTATGATCATAAAATGTAACTAAACCCCTATTATTTTTTGCCTAGATTAGGTGTTTTTTTAAAAAAAACTGACAAAATCTGTCAGCACCAAAGTTGCTGTTTAGTGGAAAAGGGAGTGCGCTGGATTTTCATCACGATCATTATGGCTGTAAGACCATTATGGGAGATGTAGTCCAAAACATCTGGAGGGCTGAAGGTTCCCCACCCTTGCCCCACACAAACACAATACTGACTAGTACACTGCATGTGATAGTATATCCAAGATTAACTTAACCTGTAATTTAAAAGCAAAGAGCAAAAAGATCAGCGTGCTCTTAACCTGCATACTGTACCTATATTCAACTGCAAAGTATGAGATGTGCTCGGCAAATAATCACGGCAACTACAGGCTATGCACTACTTGTGGTCTACTATGTCACTTGGTTATCAGCACAGAAGGCTATAATGAGAATTGAATTGACTGGCCATGGAAGAAAACATATCTAAACATAACCTTTTTTTTTTTTTTTTAATATATACATTTCTTAGCAAAATGTAAAGATGGCATTTAATCCTTCTTAATTTAAAATCAATGTCTACCAAGAATCAAGTTCTAGAAAGCAAGGTTGGGTGCTGTAAGTCTCTAGGATAGCCTGAGAGGACAATTGGGCAGCATCTACTCTGAAGAATTATTGTTTATGGTGTTAGGTTCAGGAGTTACATTTAGGAGTTAGGGATACAGTTTTGGATGTTAAAAGTCATGGTTATAGGAGTTTAAATGGAAACTAAAGGGTAGAAATGCAAAATTGTATTCCTAGCCCATAGTGCCAACCTTGCTCTAACCCCCACCAGTCACTTACCTGAATCTAGCGCCAATATCCCTCGGTGCTGGGTCAGGCTCCGCCTTAGCGCCTCCTACCCTAACGTCGGGGAAACCTAATGCGCATTCAGTTTCTCAATAACTGCTATAATTACCATGGCATGGGAATGATAGGTTAAGTCGGTGTGTTTCAGGGACATTTTGGGTGGCCTAGTGATGGGAGCGTTATATGTGAGAGGTGTCAAGCTATAGGAGTAAAATGAGATCACATAATATAGCATAAACCATCAGGTGTAGTCACATGGGAAAGGCTACATGCACAGCTGGCTACGGCTGCATGATATGGGATGATTGGCGTCCTATTGCTAGTACCATGCTAAAAACAAACAATATATTTGTAGTAAAGGCAACTAGTAGCCAACTATGCCTTTGTTGATATTACCCCTAACCTACAGGGTCATGGGGGGGAGGAGGGAGAGTACATCTCACCGTTTGCATTTATTCTATCTCCTGTCTAAGCCCATTTGTGGCAAGACTCAACCTAACTCTGTGACATAGCGACAATCAAAAATAACAGTGGTAAAGGGTAAACTCAAAATAAAAACAGGTAGACTTTGTAATAAGTATGGACTGCTGTTCGGTTCTCGGTTCTCGTGCCCCCTGCGTTGGCAGGAATGGAAGGCATGTGCAAGATAGTCAGGTAACTGTCGTCGTGGAACCTCCGTTTCTCGGAACAAAGGGCACAATTGTGGCTGGATCCCAAGACCCGGCTGAGGACTGTGCCTTTAGGTCCTAATCCGGCATCGGCAGTCCTAGGGCCTCATAGAAGGCACGTGAGTCGGCAAGTGAGCGGAGTGTGTGGGTAGTTCCATTGTGGCTTTCAACAAGGGAGCTAGGGGTCAACCTGCCGATAAGGCACACCAGCAGAGCGTAGGTGAGTGGTGACAAGCCCCATGGATCTGCGCCATTGTAGGGTTGCTCTGGTAAGATCTTGAAAGAAACATAGGTGGGAGTCTTCAAAGGAAAATAGTGTTTTGCCTCATAAGGCTGTCATGATAGTGATCTTGTCTGCGGTTGAGGTGCAGTGCACAATAACGTCCCGTGTTGTAGAGGGTCTGGCCGTGTCAGTAAATCTGTAGATCCGCTGTAGAGTGATCTTTCTGGCCACCGCAGGTGATGAAATGGAGGCCAGCAAACTCCGAATGTAGTGAGGTAGCTCTTCAGCCACAATCGCAGCTGATATTCCTCAGATCTTTAGGTTGTTGCGGTGTTGTTCAAAAATACAGCAAGAAAAACTTTAAGTAGTATGTAATAAACGTTTATACATTTACTGTAAACTTAGTAAGATTTCATTGTTGGGCACACCTCCAAATGCACATGAGTAATCTGTCAGGCATGCCCAATGCGCTTTACCAGCATTCCTAGGGATAGGGCACTGATTGGTTAGATCAGTGTCTCCCCTGGAGTCGGTGTGGAAAACATAAAAAAGTAGATGCAGGTAAAAATGAAAATAAATCATATTTACCTGCTTTTTTCAGCCTACAGAGTGAGGCAACTGAATGACAGTTTATTCAAAGTGATGCATGTCCCTTTAAATTTACACAGAGAACAAGAAACGGTTTCCCTAGCAGTAAAAAATGTTTTGTCTGTGTGTTTTTTTTAATCTGATTAACATATAGGCTTTGAGTTTATGAAACAGTCGTGGAATATCTTAACTATGAATGACGTTTTTTGTTCCCAAGCAACAGAACGAAAACACTCAATCATAGCAATAAGCATGATTCATCCCCATTCCATCAATGAGTAACCTCTACTCTGGGCTACAAAAAGTGCCACAAGTATGTACAAGTCTGTATTAAAGGCTAATCACAAGCATTTAAAATGCATGTTTGTTGTTATTTTTGGTATTGCATTATATGCTCAGTGGGACTTGGAAATGTTGAAAAGGGAGCAACAGTTATAGCCGCAGAATCCCCCATGTTGGTTACTCAGTAAATTGGGAATTGAGAATAACTGACAATGGAAGTGTAAATGTTTAGGTCAAAATAGGCAAAATGTGGGGGTGGGACCTGACCGCCATACTGACCAGTCACATGCGGGAAAGGCTTCTGCAAACTCAGTCCACTTTGGCTGATAATCTGGGCTCTCAACCAGAGGCGGATCTAGACTTTATGAGACCTTAGGCGAAACTCAAACATGAGGCCCCACTAACAAAAAAAGTGAAAACAATAGAGTTGCAATACATGCACATATGGATGCACAGTTTACCTGTGTATGTGCCTGAGAGTGTGTCCTGAGAGAGTATCCTTGTGTGTGTGAATGTATGTCTGTGAGCATGTTTGCGTTTTTGTCTGGGACCGTATGTGTATGGGGGAGTGATGTGAAGGGGGGTGGTGTGAGAGGGAGAGGGGGGAGATGTTGTGAGGGAGAGGGGGGTGATAGTGTGAGGGAGGGGGGTGATGGGGAGAGGGAGGATACAAAATACCTTTATTTATTCCCTGGTGGTCCAATGTGGGCTCCCTGGTGGTTTGGTGGCCATTACATCCGGTCTGTGGCTCCGCAGAGCTGCAGACCATGTGTCTCGTGAGACCCGTCAGAGCGTTGCTTTGGTAACCCGCGGCAACGCTCTAATTGTCTAGTTCTCGCTAGACACATGGTCTGCAGCTCTGCACACTGCTGAGCTGCAGACCGGTGTCTGTGATGGCTGGCCGGGCAGACAGGAGGGGCCTTGCACCTGGCGGCATACTCAGCAAGCTGCCGGGCCCCCTCCTGGTGTCGGAACTGACAGTGCAGTGATTCCTGCTGGATCGGCCCCACCACTCGGCCCATGAAGGGGAGACTGCCTGACACCCTGAGCTATACCTTGGCCCAAGAGGTCTCACTACCGTGCCAGTATGTCCTGGAGAGTCTGCAGGAGCTCATGGTCACACTGCACATTTGACGCCGGTGCCCAGCGGCTGCCTCTCACTTACCCAAGCTTCTAGCCAAGTGGAGTGGAAGTCTCCATCACAGCCCTATACCCTGGAGGGTGATCACCAACAATAAGACAACCAAGTAAGCCACCACCATCACGGCTCATTGGAGGACGGAACCTGAGGGCATCTGATGTCGGCTCGTATTGAGCTCACTACGCTGACCTAGCCTGTCTGATGGGACATTAATCTGCAGTCACCCGCAGGACGAACTGGGGATATGGGTGGTCCAGCGATCTCCTGTGAGAGGGAACTTTATTTAAGTGCTGAGCTATTATATGTATGCCCAATTTCGAGGTACCTCTCACTAGCGGGCAGTCATCTAGATATATTTTGGAAAGTTCGGGTTCGTACCGAACATTACGGTTTTTGGACATATCACTGTATGTTCACGGACATATCACTGTATGTTCGGGTTGGAGTTCGGTGTTCGGCGATTTAATGCCGTGTTTTGAAAGGCTGCAGGGCAGCCAATCAACAAGCGTTTGACTCGTGTGCCCTTAGAAGCCATCACAGCCATGCCTACTAATGTACCCTGCCCTGAGACCAGTGCCACAGACAGTGCAGTGCACTTGCAACTGCATGTGTGCCAGGCACATTACTTTAATCCTGTTCTGGTAGCTCAGTGGGCAACATCTAGGCATTTTTAAATACTGCAAATTTTTGGGTGCTAAATAGTACATTTGCATACTGCATTTCTTGCAGTCTAATAAAACCCTTAAATACTACGGTTACATTATTGGTTTAAAAAAAAATCTAAGTTTTTGGTGCTAAATAGTACATTTGCGGCCTGCGGTGCACTTCATATCTGAGAGTCAAGTAGAACCATCAAATACTGCTTTGACATTGCAGTTTGCCTAATTCACATTTTTTTGGTGCTAAAAAGTACATTTGTGGCGTGCACTTCATATCTGAGGGTCTAATAGAACCGTCAAACACTGTGCTTACATTGCAGTTTTAAACATTAAAAAATTTTATTTGCTAAATAGTACATTTGGGGTGTGCACTTCATATCCGAGAGTCAAATAGAACCGTCAAATACTGCTGTGACATTGCAGTTTGACTAATTCACATTTTTTTTGGTGCTAAAAAGTACATTTGGTGGGGCTGTGGTGGAATCTCGGTAAAAATAAATTTAGTAGGCCGAGATTACCACGTGGCATGTGTACGTGCATATGCTGACGTATCGATCAGTTGGTTGCACGAGGCAAGATACGATCAGTAGTGTACGGAGCATGTGCAAGAATACAGGATGTAGTATTCCCCTCCTCCATTGTGCTGGACAAGCCATGCGGTCAAGCAGGAAGTTAATTCTTATTTGTATTTGATTGGTCAAGAGAATGTGCGGGTGGAGCTTAATATGGGAGGAGTTATGTGCCTATATAAGGAGCCTGCACTATTGTCCGGGGCTCAGAACTTGCTGTATTTTGGTGACATTAGTCCCTCTGAGTCCCGATCGGTGATCCAATAAAGAATCTCTTCCTTCCTGAAGAAACCTGTGTCCATCTCTCTGTGCTTGGCTTCCGTCAGTTTCTCCGGTATCATTTGGTGCATTGGCCGGGAAGCTCATCGTTCAACGGTAGCTGAGAGGCAGAGGCGTGAGACGGTCTATCTTTGCCCACGTTCTCTACGGCTGCACCCCTGAACTTCTGCGTGGACCTCCCTTCGTCTCGGCGCCACTGGTCTGTTGTCCAGGAGATCATCGGCCTCTACGTAAGAAGTGCTGGGGTGTCCCCGTCGATGAGTGTGAACTCAGGTTCAGGAACGAGGAGGTAAGACAACTGCTGTTTTAGACGGCAGACCCACTAGGGGTATACCGATTGTGCGGTAGTAACACAATCTGTGTATGGAATCTGCCCCCTCTGTCGGAGGGAAGGAGCGAAGGCGCACCGCTCAATCGAACGCTCTTTAGTAAGACCGTTTGATTTGGTTTGGAGTCAGGCGGGGTCCTGTGTAAATAGCCCTAGCCGGACACCGGTGTCTTGTCTAGACTAGCGTTCTAGGGTGTATATTTTGTTCGCTAGGTCGGAGGGACCGGGAGACTAAGCGGCGTCTGTGTAAATTCGGTTCGCTAGATCTCAACCTATCTTGGCTAAGTGGGAAGGCGTGTAAATTTGGAACCCACTAGATTTTTGATAGAGTAAATAGACTAAGAGGGTTCTGTTGTAAATTCCGCCCTCTAGTTCGCTATATGTGGTGCTTGGGCAGTGTGGCTAACCAAAACGGGTGTACATAGTTTTAGGTAGTCCATTCAAGGTACTGGCCAATAGTTTAGTTGGGATTGTATATGTGTTAAAGATTGTTAGTAAAGTGTATATCTTGTTAGATAGCGCAAGCTCAGCCGTCTAGCGAGAGTGTTAATAGTGTGTTGCTGTATCATAGTGCACGGTACCATAACCCTGTATATTTACTGACACTGTATTTAAGTACTAATCATTGTCGTCCATTGCATGTTTAACACCATAACCACTAATAATTGTATTGTGACCTTAAATTGTGCTTTGACCTATGCTAACCGTACTGTAACCGCTATTTGTAAAAGACGATGTTACTGGGGTGTGTTATAGACGCGTAATTCGTATATAGAGAATTATAGGGTGGGTGACTGTATAGTTTCGCCAAAGGGCATAATATTGATTATTTAGTGACTGGTGTAACAGCTGTGTGTGTACGGGAATTCCCTGAGTGTTTAATGTGTTATTGTGTACGTTTCACTTGGTAACCGTACCACGTGGTGCTGTTGCAGAAGGAAACGGGTGTGACTGTTGAATAGAACGCGTGCATAGTATTCGTTGTCAACGACGTTCCATTGATAAGTATGGGCGCGTCGGAGTCAACGATTTTGGATCCCTTAGGTTGTATGGTAAAGCATTTTAAAAAGGGATTTAAAACATGTGATTTTGGGGTTAAAATGTCTCCTGTACGTTTGGTCACTTTGTGCACTAGGGAGTGGCCTATTTTGGTTGCGGCATGGCCGCCACGTGGTAGTTTGGATCCAACCCTGATACAGCGTGTACACGTGGCTGTGTCAGGTAGGCCTGAACTTTACGGACAGTTTCCATATATTGATTGTTGGAGACAGGCCGTAAACGACTCGCCAAAATGGATTCAGGGATTCAGATATGCCACGAGGAGCAATGTCGCCTCATGGTGGCCAGGACTTGTTTGTCCACTAGGACTGTGGTTAGGCCCATTTTGGACACGCCCCCTTAGTCCGAGATCCCTTTGCCGCCCCCTTACTTCCCTATAGGAAGAGGTGACGCGAGTGCAGGAAGTTCTATACCCCTCCCCTCATTGCCCTCATCCACTTCCGCTTCCTCCTCCAGTACAGAATCCACCCCCCCTCGTATTAAACCTCCCCTTCCGGAACCAGAACCAACCCCCGTTAGATCTGAATATCCTGATTTGGCGCCACTTCAAACTTCCGGTCAAGCTTCTTCTAGCTCGGCTGGGAGTATTCTATTTACTAGCTTTTCCCAAAATCAAGCTCCCACATCCTCATGCCTTATTTCCCCCCGACTGGAACCCATAACTGACGCCCCTTCACGTAGCCCTATACTAACCAGACAACTGACCGGTACCCAACAACTCAAACATTATCAGATGCCTCTTCGTCTGAATCCTGGGTCAGCCTATCTCGATGCCGCAGGTCAAATGGCACATGCTGACCCAGTCTTCGTATATGTCCCGTTCACGACTACCGATCTCTTGAATTGGAAGACCCACAATTCCTCGTACACTGAGAAACCACAAGCTATGACCGATCTGTTCACCTCGATAGTTCAGACACATAATCCGACATGGGCTGATTGCCAGCAGTTATTAATGACATTGTTTAATAATGAGGAAAGGACAAGGATTAACCAAGCGGCCATTAAAGCGCTAGAGGATAGAGCCCGTGCTTTAAATCAAGCCAATCCGGCAGCATGGGCCGCAACACATTATCCTAACACCGATCCCGACTGGAATGTTAATGGCGCAGATATGGTTCAACTCAAAGCCTATAGAGACGCTATAATTGCTGGCATGAAAGCCGGAGGGAAGAAAGCTATTAATATGTCGAAGACAGTTGAGGTGATTCAGAAAAGTGATGAAGCGCCCAGTGTCTTTTATGACCGATTATTGGAGGCATACCGCTTGTATACCCCCTTTAATCCGGAAGACGCAGATAATTCCCGAATGGTAAACTCCGCCTTTGTCAGCCAAGCTTACGGAGATATTAAGCGCAAGCTACAAAAGTTAGAAGGGTTTGCAGGAATGTCTATCACCCAACTAATGGAGGTAGCAAATAAAGTATATATGAACAGGGAAACAGAGACAAAGAGAGAGGAAGAGCGCAAGATGCGTAGAAAGGCAGATATGCTAGCGGTAGCGATCGCAGGCGTAGATAGACGGGGCCCAGATAGAGGCGATAGTAAGTGGAATGAGGAACCTCTGAGTAGAAATCAGTGCGCATACTGTAGGGAAGAAGGGCATTGGAGAAGTGAGTGTCCACGAAGGGAACAGTATGAGAGAGACAGACCCAGGGCAGGTTATGGAAACTTTAGAGGCAGAGCGAGAGGTAGAGGAGGCCCCGGAGGGAGCAATGGTAATAGAGGGAGTAACGGGAACAGAGGAAGTGTAAGGGAAGATAGGTATTATCCAGCAGCGCAAAGGTCCCGCGATAGAGAAGGTAGGGACTTTGTAGGATTGGCTGACACGGTCATGGAGGACTATTGATACCGACCGGGCTCCATCCCCCTTGGTCGAGCAGAGCCTATGGTCGATGTATCAATAGGGGGAAAAAGGAGTGCGTTCATGATCGACACTGGTGCTGAACATTCGGTAGTGACTGACCTAGTTGCTCCTCCATCTGGAAGAACTATTACTGTAATAGGAGCAACTGGAAGAAGTGCTGCAAAACCGGTTCTTAAAAGTCGACTCTGTACATTGGGAGGCCACGTAGTAAAACATCAATTCCTTTATATGCCTGAATGTCCAGTCCAATTGCTGGGACGTGATATGCTATCCAAATTACAAGCGCAGATTACGTTCCTACCAAATGGAACAACATCCTTAAAGTTTAATGGACCTTCAGGTATTATGACATTATCTGTACCAAAGGAAGAAGAGTGGCAACTTTATACAGCGTTGACTAGCCAAAACCCTAGGAGTGATGAATCCTTATTCAACATACCAGGAGTTTGGGCAGAGAACAACCAACCAGGACTGGCCCGCAATATTCCACCTATTAAAATCGAACTAAAACTTGGGGTTTATCCAGTAAGCCTAAGACAATATCACATCCCGCAGAAGGCTAAGAAGAACATCCAATCTTATCTGGATAAGTTCATACGGTATGGTATCCTAAAATTCTGTACTTCTCCCTGGAACACCCCATTGCTGCCTGTTGAAAAGCCCGGTACAGATGAGTATCGACCTGTGCAGGACTTGAGAGCTGTCAATGATGCGGTTGTTAGTATACATCCAGTTGTGCCCAATCCATATAACCTGCTTGCTTTAATTCCGGGCGGGGCTACTTACTTTACAGTCCTAGACCTCAAAGATGCCTTCTTTTGCCTCCGAATTGCCGCAGAAAGCCAATGTATCTTTGCTTTCCAATGGGAAAACGCTGTGACGGGCTCAAAACGCCAAATGACCTGGACAAGACTGCCCCAAGGGTTTAAAAATTCACCTACCCTATTTGGGTCAGCTCTAAGTCAAGATTTATTGGATTTCGAGTCCATCCCAGGAGAGTGTGTATTGTTACAATATGTAGATGACTTGTTGATAGCAGCAGTTACAAAGGAAATATGTCAGCAAGCAACGCACGATCTACTACACATTCTCTGGAAGGCAGGATACAAGGTGTCTAGAAAGAAGGCTCAGTTGTGTTTGCCAACTGTCAAATATCTGGGATTCCATATCTCTGAAGGTCAAAGAATTATGGGGCCAGAGAGAAAAGAAGCTGTGTGCCAAATACCGATACCCAAGAATAGAAGACAAGTGCGAGAATTCTTGGGGGCAGCAGGCTTCTGTAGGATATGGATTCCCAGCTACGCGATACTGGCAAAACCTCTGTATGCGGCTATCAAGGGTACAGAACACGACCCCTTCCTATGGACTCAAGAACAGCAAACGGCATTTGAAGATGTGAAGAAGGCTTTGATGCGTGCCCCAGCATTAGGTCTACCTGATCACACACGACCATTCTACCTGTATGTACATGAGCAAAGAAGAATGGCTGTGGGAGTATTGACACAGTACTTGGGATCATGGCAAAGACCTGTTGCCTACATGTCTAAACAACTGGATGCAGTGGCCAGCGGACTTCCACCTTGTCTAAGAGCCGTAGCTGCAGCCGCCCTGCTAGTAGCTGAAGCCGATAAACTCACTCTGGGTCAAGAACTTTATGTACGAGTCCCACATGCAGTACAGACGTTGCTGGATTACAAAGGAAATCATTGGTTTAGTAACAGCCGTATGACCAAGTATCAAGCAATGTTGTGTGAAAACCCAAGAGTGCATTTAGAGACTGTAAATACCTTAAATCCAGCTACCCTTTTGCCACAACCTACTGAAAGTCAACATGATTGTTTGGAAGTAATGGATGAAGTATTTTCAAGTAGACCAGATCTTCGTGATTTTCCCATCCAGAACCCTGATGTTCAATATTACACCGACGGCAGTAGTTGTAAAAGAAGATGTGAAAGAAGGGATCCGCTATGCAGGATATGCAGTAACAACGATAGACAAGGTGATAGAAGCTCGGCCACTGGCAAAAGGAACATCAGAACAAAAGGCAGAATTGATAGCACTGACACGAGCGTTACAATTGGCTGAAGGTTTAAGAGTGAACATCTACACGGACTCCAAGTATGCGTTTTTAACCACTCATGCCCACTGAGCTTTGTATAAAGAAAGAGGACTATTGAATTCAGAAGGCAAAGAAATTAAGTACGCAGCTGAAATCCTACAACTATTGGAAGCAGTGTGGGAGCCGAAAGAAGTCGGTATTATACATTGTCGAGCGCATCTGAGAGGAAATGGTGATGTAACCAAAGGAAATCGGATGGCAGACAGTACAGCTAAGCGTGCCGCTGATTCGGGAAGACAAGAGTATGTGGGGCATATAGCTGCTCTTATACCAACTCCACTGTCTCAATGGACTCCAGTTTATACAGCTCAAGAAGAGGAGTGGTTAAAGACTGAACCTGGAAAGTATTTGGAGAACAAATGGTATCAGTTAGAAGATGGAAGAATAGTCATTCCAGCATCACTAGCGGTAGAAATTGTCCAAAACTATCACAACGGGACACATTCTGGGAGAGACAGCACAGAAGAATCTCTCAGAAAACATTTCTACATACCAAGATTGTCTAACTTGACTCAGGCCATTGTACGAAGATGTGTAACGTGTGTTAAAAATAATGCAAGGCAAGGACCAGTAAAGCCACCAGGAGTCCAGTTTATGGGGGGACTCCCCATGTCCGATTTACAAATTGACTATACAGTAATGCCTAAATCTGGTGGACATCGCTACCTACTGGTAGTTGTGTGTACCTATTCAGGCTGGGTAGAAGCATGTCCTACTCGTACGGAGAAAGCAGGAGAAGTTGTGAGATTCCTGCTACGAGAAATAATACCCCGATATGGACTACCCTGCTCTATAGGATCGGACAATGGTCCAGCTTTTGTTCATCAGTGCCTACAACAACTGACTCATATGCTTGGTATAAAGTGGAGGCTTCATACGGCATATAGACCCCAGAGTTCTGGTAAGGTAGAGAGAATGAATAGAACTATTAAGAATCAGTTGGCTAAACTGTGTCAGGAAACCCAACTTAAGTGGAACGTTCTCTTGCCCATAGCTCTATTGCGAATCCGCAGTACACCTACCAGAAGGATGGGCCTCTCTCCTTTTGAAATCATGTATGGGCGACCACCTCCCGTACTTGGTAACTTAAGGGGGGATTTGAGTCAGTTGGGAGAAGGAATTACCCGGCAGCAGGTTGTAAAGTTGGGTAAGACTATGGAGGAGGTACAGAAATGGGTACAAGATAGATTACCTGTGAATATTTATCCCCCAGTTCATAGTTACCACCCAGGAGACCAAGTGTGGATTAAAGTATATAATAATGTACCGTAATGGAATAATGTACCGTTAGGGCCCAAGTGGAGAGGTCCTTATGTTGTTCTTTTGTCTACCCCTACAGCGATAAAAGTAGCCGAAGTGACTCCGTGGATACATCACTCCAGGGTTAAACCAGCAGCAGTCGATTCTTGGCAAGCTACAGCAGATCCAAAGAATCCCTGCAAGATCCGGTTAAAGCGCACGACTCAGTCGGAGTGACGAGGAACCTTGTGGATTACAAATTTTATTGTTTCAGAGATTTGGTAAGTGAGTGAGAAGGCCATAATAAAGCCTGTCCGCTCACCAACGAGTGTATAAGTCAGGAAAAGTCTCGAAGGGACCCCTGTGAAGACGAGCAGAACTCCATTCCCTGCAGCCCTTACATCCTGGAAGCTGAGGTGCCTTCGCACGGACGAAGACTGAGGATGACGTCGAAAGATGTATTCTTAATAATGTTTTTATATGTGTATTTTTATATTCAGGAAGGTAGAGGTACCGACACTCCTAGCTGTGAGGTATGCATTAAGACTACAAGAACAGGTAACCATATTTCCCAAACCCTAATTTGGCATTCGCAATACGAGTGTAAAGGAGATGTATCAAGATGTAGATACTTAAATATAGAATATAGTGTGTGCCATTTAGGAGTAGGGGAACCTAAGTGCTTCAGTCCAGAGTATCAACCTCGTACAATTTGGTTGACTCTCAGGAATGGAGATTCCTCTCAATTAATAAGACGGTATTAGAATCCGTACATTCTTCGGGTGTTCTGCTATTTGATGCGTGTAAGGCGATATCAAGTGGTAGAAAGCCGTGGAATGTATGTGGGGATCTTAGATGGGAGAGGACGTATGGGTCTAACGATAAATATATTTGTCCCAGTAGTAAAAATAAGTATGTGAGTCCTAGATGCCCAAATAGAGATTATAACTTTTGCCCATATTGGTCTTGTGTGGGGTGGGCAACTTGGGGACAGACAGTAGACAAGGACATGATTGTGACTAAGTTGCCTACCAGCCCATATTGTAAGTCTATGGAATGCAATCCAGTCCATATACTTATAAATAACCCCGACAAGTTCTTAGATAAATATGGTAATTTATTTGGGTTTCAAATATATGGGACGGGTTTAGATCCTGGGACAGTATTGTTTATAGGGATAGAGACTGATATGGTATCCTCCCAAACTCATCAAGTATACCATTCCTTTTATGAAGAGATGAGCATAGATAATAAGATCCCCCATAATGCTAAAAACCTGTTTATTGATTTAGCCGAAAGTATTGCCGGTAGTCTTAATGTTACCAACTGCTATTGTGTGGAGGTACTAACATGGGAGACCAATGGCCTTGGGAAGCAAAGGAGGTAATGTCCGGTTCTGATGCAGTTGACCAATTAATATCTACACAAGCCGATTATCATATGAGTGTTAGAGGTAAATCTGAGTGGAGATTAAAGACCTCCATCATAGGTTATGTTTGCATAGCAAGGAAAGGAATGATGTATAATACTTCTGTAGGAGAATTAACTTGTCTAGGGCAAAAAGCTTATGATGATGATACAAAGAATACAACTTGGTGGTCGGCTTCAAATGTCTCAGAACCCGTTTGCTAGATACGCCAATTTAAAGGATGTATGGTTCGATTTATCCATCACATCTAACTGGAGAGCCCCAGCAAATTTGTACTGGATCTGTGGTAAGAAAGCCTATTCGGAGTTGCCACAGGACTGGGAAGGGGCATGTGTGTTGGGTATGCTCAAACCATCCTTCTTCTTGTTACCTATTGAAACAGGTGAGACTTTAGGTGTTAAAGTGTATGATGTGAATCATAGGAAGAAAAGGGGACCCATAGAGATAGGCGCCTGGGAAGATAATGAATGGCCTCCCCAGCGTATTATAGATTACTATGGGCCAGCCACGTGGGCAGAGGATGGTACCTTTGGTTATAGAACCCCAATGTATATGCTCAACCGTATTATAAGATTACAGGCAGTGGTTGAGATCATTACTAACGAGACATCACAAGCGCTCAATCTTCTAGCGAAGCATAATACCAGGATGAGGACAGCAGTGTACCAAAATAGATTAGCCTTGGATTACCTATTGGCAGTAGAGGGAGGTGTATGTGGGAAGTTTAACCTGAGCAATTGCTGTCTTCAAATAGATGACGAAGGGCAAGCAATAGCTGAGCTTACTAGCCATATGGTTAAATTAGCGCATGTGCCTACTCAGGTATGGAAAGGGTATAATCCAAGTAGTTGGTTTGGTAGCTGGTATGAGTGGTTTGGAGGGCTTAAGGCAGTGGTAGGTGGAGTCCTACTGATTTTAATGTTGTGTCTACTCCTGCCGTGTCTTATACCCTTAGTAGTTAGGTCTGTGCAAAGCCTGATAGAAAATATAGCAGAGAGGAAGGCTGCAGCACAGATAATGGCTATATATAAATATAAGGCTCTAGATCAGGGAGAACCAATGCAGGAAGATGAGTGTTGAAGATTCACATCATAGATAAGTCTGGTCTGGTTCAAGGTAACTTGCGGTGTATGCAAACTAAGGTTAAGTGATGCCTCAAGTAATTGTGAAATATCAAGAGGCATCAAAGGGGGGAATGTGGTGGAATCTCGGTAAAAATAAATTTAGTAGGCCGAGATTACCACGTGGCATGTGTACGTGCATATGCTGACGTATCGATCAGTTGGTTGCACGAGGCAAGATACGATCAGTAGTGTACGGAGCATGTGCAAGAATACAGGATGTAGTATTCCCCTCCTCCATTGTGCTGGACAAGCCATGCGGTCAAGCAGGAAGTTAATTCTTATTTGTATTTGATTGGTCAAGAGAATGTGCGGGTGGAGCTTAATATGGGAGGAGTTATGTGCCTATATAAGGAGCCTGCACTATTGTCCGGGGCTCAGAACTTGCTGTATTTTGGTGACATTAGTCCCTCTGAGTCCCGATCGGTGATCCAATAAAGAATCTCTTCCTTCCTGAAGAAACCTGTGTCCATCTCTCTGTGCTTGGCTTCCGTCAGTTTCTCCGGTATCAGGGCGGGGCCTGACCAGCATGGCGGAGAGACGTGTTCTCCACGAGCTCCTGCACAAACTCGGCGACACAACAAAAATCAGGCCCCTGCAGGCGACTCAAGCAGCATCCCCAGGCACCCTCCTGCCACCCACAACAGGGGGCACACGATGGGTCGCCGGGCAATCCGATTGGGACCAGCTGGAACCGCGACAGACACTGCGGCCTAGTGCGCGACGGGCGGGGGAGGCGGCCGCTCCCTCAGCCTGGAGGCATATTGAGGCTGCTCACAGCACAAGAAAGCCCTGTACCCCCCCGGACCGGCGGGGGTAATCCCGGTCCATCCAGGCATACGGAGAAGCAAAATGGCGCCAAGACAGGACGGCAGAGACCTACCTAAAAAGGTGGAAGAGTCAAGCGCTGAGACCCTGACAGACCCACCACGAGACATCCTTTCACGCATCCACGACCACTTTGAGGCTTTCTGGAGCAAGCTGGAGGGTAAGCTGCACTTGTGAGCCCCGCCACAGCCTCCTACCCTCACAAGGCAGTCACCGCTACCAAACTCCCAGCAGGCGAATCGGCGCATGCACAGCCGCCCCAAACGCACATTCATCCGGGCACGGCACCAACGCAGATCTACTCACCAACCCTACCGCAGTTGCACCACACGCCAGCCCGGCTTACATCGACTCCATGCTCCCAATACTTCCTGGCGGAGAAGGCACACGCCACAGCGCCCACTACGGGCACAAAGGTGACACAGGGGACAAGGCCCGGGAAGAGAACCCTGCTACCCGACAACAGCCAAGCGGCAAAGATGTTCAGGACTTTGGGCCTGGAAGTACAAGGGCAAAATAAATGTTGCGGGACTCCTGCGGCAAAATGTGACTTGGCCCCGACGGGGAATTGGCTGAACACACAGCTATGCTGAGGACTCTACCAACCCTGGCATGCAACTCCTGGGGCACTCGTAACAGTCCTGTAACATATATTGCTAGCGCTAATGTTAATTTTACTATGTACCTCTACTTTTATAACCCCTGCCACTGAGATTAATACAGTAAATGAATAGCAATGTGGATAGCTAGGGCCAGGGTAACAATCTTGCCTCTTCTCTGACGTAAAAGCTAGACTGAGCCTGAATTACACTAACTGAATACCACTATCTGATGCCCAAAACTAGATGACTAGACATTCCAGTGATATTGACTTCAGATATGAGACAGAATCAGCTGCTAGATCATCTACTGCTAACTACTTAAACTCTCTAAATATAAAAATGTGCTTAATTTTGCATGTACCTATATGTTTCAAATGTCTTTCCAGCGTTGGAGGAATGCCTTTGGGGTACCTCGCAACAACCTGTTATCATCACCTGTTATCATGTAGCTTATGCACTACAAAAATAAAGAATTAAAAAAAAAAAAAAAAAAAAAGCACTTCATATCTGAAAGTCAAATAGAACCAAATACTGTGGTTACAGCGCAGTTTTAAACATTCAAATTTTACCCCCAAAAACTGGGAAAACCTATTGACTCGAGTATAAGACTAGGGTGGGAAATGCAGCAGCTACTGGTGAATTTCTAAATAAAATTATATCCCCCCCCCAAATTATATTAATTGTATATTTATTTACAGTGTGTGTATATAATGAATGCAGTGTGTGTGTGTATGAATGCAGTGTGTGTGTGTGTGTGATAAGGAGCCTTGGTGGGGGGTGGGCATTTTTATTATTATTTTTAAATTATTATTATTTTAATATTTTTTTTATATTATTAAAAAAAAATTAAATTGTATTATTATTATTTTTTATATTATTAATATTTTATTTTATTATTTAAATGTTTATTTATTTTTATTCGTCCCCCCTCCCTGCTTGATACAAGGCCAGGGAGGGGGTCTCTCATTCCCTGGTGGTCCAGTGGATGGGCTGTGTAGGAGGGGGGCTGTCAGGAAGCGTTTACTTACCTTTCCTGCAGCTCCTGTCAGCTCCCTTCTCCTCCGCACCGGTCCGGTCAGCTCCCCTGTCAAGTCCCACTGTAAGTCTCGCGGGCGCGCGGAGCGTTGCCACGGGCTCTGACCCCGCAGCTCTCGCAAGACTTACACTGGAGGAGAAGGGAGCTGACCGGACCGGCGCGTAGGAGAAGGGAGCTGACAGGAGCTGCAGGAAAGGTAAGTAAACGCTTCCTGCCAGCCCCCAACAGGACCGCCGGGCTTGTAATGAGCCCGGAGGTCCTGGTCTGTATTATGACAAAGTAAGTTGCCATAATACAGACATTGACTCGAGTAAGAATGATATGTATGAGTGTGTTTGCACGAGGGGGTGATTGTGAGAGGGAGGGGGGGTGATGAGGAGAGTGAGGGGGGTGATTGTGAGAGGGGGTGATGAGGAGAGGGGGGTGATGCAGGGGGACTTAAAAATTACCTTAAATCCCTGGTGGTCCAGTGGGGGCTGCCTGGTGGTCCAGTGGGGTCCCTGGTGGTCCGGTGGCCATCATTTCTGGTCTGCAGCTCGCGAGACCCAATCAGAGCGTTGCCGTGGTAACACATGGTCTGCACGTGCTCTGCACACTGCGGAGCCGCAGACCGCCGGTCTCGGCGATCGGTGCAGGTGGGGCATTGCAGTATGCCCCGGGCACCCCCCTAGTGATTGGCACCCGGGGCGGACTGCCCCCCCAGCCCCTCCCTTAGTACGCCACTGGTTCTTGGTCTTCTGTGTGCACAGCAGTTCGAACTGCGTCGGTTCCCTCAGCAGGGATGGTTTTTGGGAAATTGATCGGGTGTATTGCGCTATCTGTGTTCTCGCTAAGGTGTGTGTGAACGTGTGAGGTTAGTCGGGGAAAAGTTCAATCGTCGGGCGGGTGGCGAATGGGCGCTGAATTACGTCTTCGAAGCGTAGGGTTGGTATGTGTCTGGTCAGGCCCGGGATTTGGCCCTGGTCCCCCGCCGGTACATCTGGGTTACCTCTCAATGGGGGTAGTGGGCCTGGGTCTGTCTTTAGGTATTGTTTCGTGCCTTGTCTGTGCCAGATTTGCATGGTCGCTGTTATGAATGGGTTGAGCACAAGTTTGTGTCTGTATGCGGCTTTGGTGATCCATGGCAGGGTCCTTAAATCACAGTTGGTGATATCTGATTCCAGCTGCGTCCATGGTTTTGTGCTGCCTTCCATGATCCTTCCAGGATTGAATTAAGGGCTGCTTGCAGTTTCAGGAGGAGGACTTGGGGGAAGGTCTTGTAGTACGAGAGGGGAAAGCCATCTGGGCCTGGTGCTCTTCCTGTCCTTGCTCTTTTGATGACGTGCGTCAGTTCCTCAGTAGAGATGGGCGCCTCCAGGCCTTCCCGGTCTATATCTTCCAGGCTGGTCACGTTCACGGACTCTAGATATCTCTGAATCTCTTCGAGTCTGTTAGGGCTCCCCTGGTGCGTCCTGGTGCAGATGGTACAGTCCCTGGTAGTAAGTAAGGAACACGGACGAGATTTGGTCTGAGAGGTGCAGGTGTTGCTGTTGTGGGCCCTTGATTTTCGGGATATATAGTTGGGACTTGCGCTGTTTTAGGAGGTTCGCCAGTAGTCTCCCGCATGTTCCTTTAACCTTTCCTTCAAGTTCCGCACCGCGCGAGAGGCCGGGCTTCCGAGAAGGGGATCCAGAAATCTTGGGTGACCCCCTCCAGCAGGAGCCCCACGGCCTGCTGATTCCAATAACGGTCGAGCCATGTGTGCATTGTGCTTACGAGCACCGGCGTCGTCGCTCTGAGCCCCCAAGTCTCTTTTCTCCCTGGACTTACTCCTCTTGAAACAGCGGAGGCAGAGTGTGCCCCACCACGATGGGAGCATCCGTGCTTAAAGCAGCACGACCCGCCCCACTTACATCGGCTGACATTAAACTTCAAGCAACAACCTAGTCGTTGCTGTGAAGCCGATGGGGCAGAGCCACCCCCCCCAAGAAAGGAGGACAACCCCCCTTGATGCGCCGCCGGCCGGATTATGATGGAGAGCCAGGGGCAAATCTGATCCCACGCTACAGAGGGCTGGACCGCGAGGCGCTGACGAAATTGTTTGTTATAGTGCCACCAACCCAGCACCAGTACCAGCCCTGAGGGCAGACATCCAGGACACCCACAGGCCGAAAATCCAGCAAGCCCAGCAACAGGAGGAGGCAAGGAAACTTGTTGCTGGCCCGGCTCCTAAGTGGCCCTGAGGTCAGTCTCAATTGTCACCACCCACTTCCTCACATACAAAACTCCCCCAACATAAACACAGCCCATCCTGTTTCATCCATTCCCACACTCATACATGTGCCCTTGTCCGCTAAGCTGCGCACGCTCCCTGGGGCCTGCTCCATTGTACTCTCACCCAGTCTACATTAATGCTCACTTTCTCAAGAAGACATATCAATTAAACCATACCTCTCTGCATGCATCCTCCTATAATCAGAACTGGTGGGCAAGAGGGTCGCTTCAGAGAGTGACGAGTTTTGATTTTTATTTAATTTGGGCTCAGAGTTCAACCCTGTTTGGGGCCTGATTTATAAAATCCGGACATTGTTGAATTCCATGATCAATATCTAGATTTTGCAGTCTCAATAGTCTCATACAGAAGCGAATGGTTTGGGGCCATTCATACTTTAGAGCATGAAGAGTCCAACCTGCAGCCCCCTAGATGTTGCTGAACTACAATGCTCATGATTCCTTGGCTATCTGTTTCATTGAAAGAATCATGGGAGTTATAAATCAGCAACATCTGGGGGGCCACAGGTTGGACAGGCCTGCTTTAGTCAATTAAGTAAGTTAACGTTAACCTCTGCTACTTTTTACATACTGCATTTTGTCTCAGTGAAGCAAACTCCTCTTTTTGTTAGGTAAATCAGACCATATATCGGTGACCTTAGTAACCTGCCCTTGTCCTGACCACAATCTATATATTAGTAGCTAGGTATTGGCAGAATAGTATACAGTTCTAGGTATGGCAATATCCAAGGACTCAAGGAACATTGATAGTTGCGTAAATACATCCATGGGGCACATCCCATGCGTGGCCTGCTACGCCATTTGCTTAGGTATGTACATATGAGACAGAGGCAGACTGAAATTGGTGCAACAACCATATAATTTACCTTAGAGGACAGTTTAGAACTGGCCCAGCTACATCGTAACAGCTTCTCCCACAAGCAAGTGGGCATATGTGATCATTCAATGAAACATGAAAGGCTATTTCGTATATTAGACTTTTGGTTGAATTGATATAGAATCAAAAGATCAATGCAGATTTTGGCTTTGTCCCACTTTGAAAAAAACATCTGTGGACACCCGCGATTGTATTGTATAAACTGCACAGCTTGGGGTAGGGTAGCTGAGAACAGTATACTGTATGACATGGTTTGTACAGCTGCTTGAGTGGGCAGACTGCCTGTGCTCCACGTATTGCACAGTTTGGGGTGATTGTGCAAAGAGTCTCTGTTTGTTAGCTACATAATTACAGCCCTGGTCTGCCAAATATTTTGGGAAACAGCACTAGCTTGCTTAGAGGCACACTGCTTACATTTTTCTCATGCCCGCCCCGTCTGATCAAGATAAAATTGTAATAGGTTTATGTTTACAGGATAACATATTATATTGGAAAAAAAAAAAAAAGTTTAATACCTCATTTATTGCTGGATTCATCTTCCTGTCCTCTTGCACCTCCCACAGCTTCCCCGTCTGCCAGCCTTTACAGCGACTTTAAAAAAGATTTAGGGTTGAATTTAAAATTCTGGTTCTCACTTACATGTCACTTCATAACATTGCCCTTATCTACCTATCACCAATACACAAGTGTGCCCTGTCCAGGCCCCTCCACTCTGCATTAGACCTGCCTCTATCCTCTGTTCATAAATGCTCGCCTGACTCTCAACTTTAAGACTTTTCTAGGGCTGCATGAATTCCCATGGAACTTAACTCCCTGCTCCATCGTACTCTCACCCAGTCTACATTAATGCTCACTTCCTCAAGAAGGCATATCAATTAAACCATACCTCTCTGCATGCATCCTCCTGAAATCAGAACTGGTGGGCAGAGTCAAGAGGGTCGCTTAACAAAGTGACGAGTGTCGCTTCACTAGCAATGCCTACAATGGGTGGGGCTGTCAGAAAGGGGGCAGTCTCATCTAAATAATAAAAAAAAGAAGCGATTTAGCGACAAAAAAAAAAGGGTGAACTCGTCAGCTCTGATCTCAGTATTATTAAATGGCCCTATCCTACTTAAACCATGCTCTGGTCTCAGTATTATTAAATGTCCCAATCCTACTTCTTATATCTTGGTCTCAGCTGAGTATTATTAAAAGGCCCAATCCTACTTCTTATATCATAGTCTGAGATCAGTATTATTAAATGTCCCAATCCTACTTCTTATATCATGGTCTGAGCTCAGTATTATTAAATGGCCCAACCCTACTTCTTATATCATGGTCTGAGCTCAGTATTATTAAATGGCCCAGTCCTACTTCTTATATCATGGTCTGAGCTCAGTATTATTAAATGTCCCAATCCTACTTCTTATATCATGGTCTGAGTTGAGTATTATTAAATGGCCCAATCCTACAACTTATGTCATGGTCTTAGCTCAGAGTCATATTCGCAGGTGGTATGCACCTATCCCTTGGTGCCCTCAACGCCATGGAGGTCAGCTGCAGTGATCATAGTGCCTGTGGCTGCTGCTACCCAGTCTGCATCCTCTGAACCTCGATACATGGCAAGGAAACTCTACACAAAAGGTAAGGATAGTATTAGACAAGTGACAGTTACAGAAGAGGAATCAGTTGGGAGCTATTAACAGTTTAATTGATAAGCCTTTATAAAGAAGTGGGTTTTTAATGATTTATTGAAGGAGTGGAGACTGGGTGAGCATCTAACGGAGGAGGGAAGCGAGTTCCACAGGAACGGTGCAGCCCTCGAGAAATCTTGAAGGCGAGCATCAGAGGTGGGGGTACGGACAGAAGATAGATGTAAGTCTTCAGCAGATCGTAAGGGCCTAGACGGGACATACTTGTGTATAAGGGAGGATAAATAGGTGGGAGCAGCATTATGTAGAGATTTGAAAGCAAGAGCCAGAATTTTAAATTGAGCTCTATATTTTATAGGAAGCCAATGTAGGGACTGACAGAAGGGTGAGGCATGTAAGGTGCGGGCAGACAGGAAGATGAGCCTCGCCGCCGTATTCATTATGGACTGTAATGGCGCAAGTTGGGAGCACGTAAGACCACTGAGAAGCGGATTACAGTAGTCAAGGCGAGAAAGGACAGTGGAATGGACCAACACCTTAGTCGCATCTGGCGTTAAGTAGGGGCGGATGCGCGCAATGTTTTTGAGATGGAAATGACAGGATTTGGCGATAGATTGAACATGAGGCTTGAAGGAGAGGTCGGAGTCAAAGAGAACACCTAGGCAGCGAGCCTGCGTGGTGGAGCTGATGGTAGTACCATTGACTTGGAGGGAGACAGACACAGGAGTAACAACACTTGAGGGAGGAAAGACCAGAATTTCAGTTTTGGTCAAGTTTAGTTTAAGGAAGTGGGCAGCCATCCAGTTAGAAACAGCAGAGAGGCAGTCAGAGACCAGTGGCGGATCCAGAGCCTGATCTCGGGAGGGGCACTTGTAGATTATTTAAATAAATAATCCAGACACAATAACCACTACAGCTCAGTGTAGTGGTTATAGTGCCAATAATGCCAAGACCCCCTCCCAGAGTAAGTAGTCAAACTGTTTAAGAACTGTTTGACAACTTACCTGAGGTCCTCTGGGAAATGGGGCTGTAGTAGGGCAGAGGAGCAGTGGAATGTGTGAGTGGTGCAATGTGTGTGTGTGTGTGTGAGGGGGACAGTGTATTAGCAGTGTGTGTGTGTGAAGGTTGCAGTGTGTACGTGAGGGCGGCAGTATATGTCAGGGGTGCAGTGTGTGTGTGGATCAGTATGTGTGTGTGACAGTTACAGTGTGTGTGTGTATTGCAGTGTATGTGTGGGGCAATGTATGTGTGTGGGGGCAATGTGTTTATGGGGGCAGTGTGTGTATGGGGGGCAGTGTATGTGTATATGGGGGCAATGTGTTTATGGGGGACAGGGGCAATGTGTGTATATGGGGGCAGGGGCAATGTGTGTGTATATGGGGGGCAGGGGCAATGTGTGTATGTATGGGGGGCAGGGGCAATGTGTGTGTGTGTGTATATGGGGGGCAGGGGCAATGTGTGTATGTATGGGGGGCAGGGGCAATGTGTGTGTGTGTGTATGGGGGGCAGGGGCAATGTGTGTGTGTATGGGGGGCAGGGGCAATGTGTGTGTGTGTATGGGGGGCAGGGGCAATGTGTGTGTGTGTATGGGGGGCAGGGGCAATGTGTGTGTGTATGGGGGGCAGGGGCAATGTGTGTGTGTATGGGGGGCAGGGGCAATGTTTGTGTGTGTGTGTGTGTGTATGGGGGGCAGGGGCAATGTGTGTGTATGGGGGGCAGGGGCAATGTGTGTGTGTGTGTATGGGGGGCAGGGGCAATGTGTGTGTGTGTATGGGGGGCAGGGGCAATGTGTGTGTGTATGGGGGGCAGGGGCAATGTGTGTGTGTGTGTGGGGGGCAATGTGTGTGTGTATGGGGGGCAGGGGCAATGTGTGTGTATGGGGGGCAGGGGCAATGTTTGTGTGTATGGGGGCAGGGGCAATGTGTGTGTGTATGGGGGGCAGGGGCAATGTGTGTGTGTGGGGGGGGGCAGGGGCAATGTGTGTGTGTATGGGGGGCAGGGGCAATGTGTGTGTATGGGGGGCAGGGGCAATGTGTGTGTGTATGGGGGGCAGGGGCAATGTGTGTGTATATCGGGGGCAGGGGCAATGTGTGTGTATCGGGGGCAGGGGCAATGTGTGTGTATGGGGGGCAGGGGCAATGTGTGTGTATGGGGGGCAGGGGCAATGTGTGTATGGGGGGCAGGGGCAATGTGTGTGTGTATGGGGGGCAGTGTGTGTATGGGGGGCAGGGGCAATGTGTGTGTGTGTGTATGGGGGGCAGGGGCAATGTGTGTGTGTATGGGGGGCAGTGTGTGTATGGGGGGCAGGGGCAATGTGTGTGTGTGTGTATGGGGGCAGGGGCAATGTGTGTGTGTATGGGGGGCAGGGGCAATGTGTGTGTGTATGGGGGGCAGGGGCAATGTGTGTGTGTGTGTGTGTGTATGGGGGGCAGGGGCAATGTGTGTGTTTATGGGGGGCAGGGGCAATGTGTGTGTGTGATAAGGATTTTTTTTTAATGTGTGTGTGTTTTTTTTTATTTATTTAATTAAATAAATGTTATGTCCCCCCTCCCTTCTTACCTTTACTGGGAGGAGGGGGGACATCTTTCTTTCCCTGGTGGTCCAGTGGGGTTCATTGGTGGTCCCAGTGGTAGGACTGAACTCTAGCCCGCGCTCCAGGGCTAGAGTTCACTCTCGCGAGATTTGGAACGTTGCCGTGGTTACCGCGGCAACGCTCCAAATCTCGCGAGAGGAGGACCCGGAGGAGCTGCTGGTAACAGCTCCCGGGTCCTCTCTCCCTCCCCTGCCGGTCGGCTGTCAGTAATGTGCCTGCGGACCGGGGAGGGAGATCACTGATCTCCCTCCCCGGTCCGCAGGCACATTGCAGGGCTGGCACTTGGGCAATGTCAGCCCTGCATTAGCCGGCAGGGGAGAATCTCGGGGGGGGCAAATGCCCCGTTGCCCCCCCCCTGGATCCGCCACTGTCAGAGACACTAGTCAAGAGGGATGGGGAGAGATCAGGAGAAGACAGGTAGATTTGTGTGTCATCTGCATAGAAATTATATTGGAAGCCAAAGGAGCTAATGAGTTTACCAAGGGAGGCAGTATAGATGGAGAACAGTAGGGGACCAAGGACTGAACCTTGGGGGACACCAACAGAGAGGAGTTGGGGAGAAGAAGCAGAGCCAGAGAAAGAAACACTGAAAGAGCGCTGGGAGAGGTAGGAGGAGCACCAGGAGAGAGCAATATCTTGTAGACCGATATTGCTGAGGATGAGAAGAAGCTGTTGATGATCAACAATGTCAAAAGCCGCAGACAGGTCAAGGAGAATTAGGATAGAGTAGTGACCACGAGATTTTGCAGCGAGTAGATCATTGGATACTTTGGTCAGTGCCGTTTCCACAGAGTGCTCAGCGTGGAAACCAGACTGAAGCGGGTCTAGCAGAGAGTTTGACTCGAGGAAGTCTGTCAATCTCGCATACACAATTCTTTCAAGGATCTTGGATGCAAAAGGCAGTAGCGAGATAGGACGATAGTTGGATGGGGAGTTAGGGTCAAGATTGGGCTTCTTTAGAATTGGGATTACAGTTGCATGTTTGAAGGGCGATGGAAATATACCAGAGGAGAGAGAGAGATTGAGAATTTTAGTGAGAGGTGGAGAAAGAGAAGAAGACAGAGTACGGATGAGATGCGAGGGAATTGGATCTAGGGAGCAGGTGGTGGGGCGGGAGGACTGGAGCAGAGCAGAAACCTCTTCCAATGTAGCAGGTGCGAATGAACATAGAACAGCAGAGGGAGTGAAGTTAGGGGAAGTATTGCAAGGGGAAGGAGAAAGATGAGATATCTCATCTCTGATTGTAGAGATCTTGTCAGTGAAGTAAGTTGCAAAGTCTGAAGCGGTCAAGTTAGTAGGTGGAGGAGGAACAGCAGGGCGAAGAAGAGAGTTAAATGTGTGAAATAGTCGTTTGGGTTCGCGGGATAATGTGGTTATGAGGGTATTGAAGTAATTAACTTTTGCAGAGGAAAGAGCCAAGCTGTATGAGCGCAGCATAAATTTATAGTGGAGAAAGTTTCTCCAATAGCGTTCAGCAGTTCTGGAGCATTTTTGGAGGTATCGAGTGAGCTTGGTGTGCCAGGGTTGTTGTTGGGGGCCTGCGGCGTTTAAATGTGGCGTTTAAATATACAGATACTATTTACAACTATTAAACACTAGTTATGTGTATTTAATTAGAGACAAATTGTGTCAGTATTATTAAATGGCCCAACCCTACTTCTTATATCATGGTCTGAGCTCAGTATTATTAAATGGCCCAATCCTACTTCTTATATCATGGTCTGAGCTCAGTATTATTAAATGTCCCAATTCCACATGTTATATCACGGTCTGAGCTTAGTATTATTATATGTCCCAATCCTACTTCTTATATCATGTTCAGAGTTTTGCGTTATTAAATGGTCCCAACCCCACGTTGGTAAATGGATGAAAAAATGGTCCCATCCCAACATGTTACTTCTGACACGTTTAAAATTGTGTTTGGATTTGCTATTGGGCATCATGTTGTAGCCAATGACTCTAAGGACCAATGATACCTATCTTTTTATTCTTTCTTTGCAGGTTCTGACATTATCTGAGATCTAATATTTGGGCACCCTGTCATCCGTAGTCATGTAGGAAGACCTCAAATACAGTGCTTTGCCATGAGCATGCATTCCAATGGTCTAACACTGAACAGATTACATGACATTTGTATAATATCTGACACAATCATGTTCATCTTCTCAGGATGATGCTTGCATAAAAACCCATTCCTCATAGCACAGTATCAGCAGCCAAATATTAGTAAAAGATTGCCCGATTCTATCAGCCTGAAAGGCAATTGTGTCTCAGCCAAAAACAATGCTTACAAGCCCTCTTTCGTCAAACACTAATTGCCCGATTTGGCAGAGGAATTAATCCTTTAAACGTACTCTGTAACTAAGAATAGGAAAGATGGAACATAAGATCGCAGAAAGTGATATTATTGAAAAGTGAAGGGCAAGTGTATTTTCAGCATATTGATACCTGATTGCTCACACTGGGTGTAACATGCAGGGAAATTTCAGGGAGGCAGACAGCAGAGTGTTGGTCTGTATGTGGACCATGTAGGGTGGAGATATAGCAGGGAGTCACCTGAATTTTAGTTTAGAGAAGGTATAAAGTCTCCCTCCCTGCTCGCCTATATTCTGTCTCTCTAAGTGCTCAGTCTGTGCACCAAAGGGATAGAAGGATAGAATTTGTACTATACTCTCTCCATCTCAGCTGTATCTGGCTAAAGGCTGTACAGAAACCTCACCTGTGCAGGTAATGTATTCCACAACTATTTACTTTCAAAGGTATGCTCTAGGTGCGAAAGACTTGGAAGGCTGCCACTCCTTTGCAGTAATCATAGGGTTAAAAGCTTATTATACTTATTGTAACATAAATCTGACTCAACCACCCTTATATAAGCGGGGCTGTACTTTGCTTTTTATTCAAAATGTAACACAAATCAGGTCAAAGGAATCTGTCTTTGGTATTTCCATGCTGGACAAAGACATCTTTTAACATCTTCAAATCTGACAAAAGAATGACTTACAGGGTTAGTTAATAATGTCAGAATTATTGGGAAAGCAAAGGGAATTTCAACTTTAAGGACAAAGTAGAAAGATTCCCCAAGTTGACTATTGTTCCAGCATGCCTACATTGGCCAAGAAATGTTACTCCAGAGCCCACTGTAGTGGTTATGATTCCAGTAGTTACCTGGCACCATTACTCGGCAATGGGGCAAACTCTTCTGCAACGGTTTGCCCTTTTACCTGGGTTCCACAGGGCAGCGAATCTCCTTTCAAGCAGAATTAACAACATTCGGCTTTTGCAGATCTGCAGAAGCCAAGCGTTGATCCTGCTGCTTGCTCATTGAATGAAAGCGTCAGCTGAGCCCTCATAGCCAATGAGTGAGTGACTGTGCACTCAATATGCACACGATTGACATTCGCCAGCCCGGAAACTCTGGCTAATAACTTAAATATCTCTCTATGTGCAGTGTTTCCTAATAAAAGCCTGCACATACAGACTTCAAGCTACTACTTTAAAACAGCGAAGTGTTCATGGTGTTTGTATTAACCCTTTAAATTTGAAATCCACTTTTAACTTACTGTAAATTATCTCTTTAATAAGTAATCATGCTACTCTCACCAATCCGTATATGATCACGGAGGCAGCTAACACTCGATCATTTGCTAAACTGTGAATTGAAAGTGAATGACAAATTTCAGGCCAAAATTGGAATAATTCTCCATCTAAGCTAAGTTTTCTGTTTAGCTATTTTGATCATAAAATATGAAATCCATTTTGAATTCCCATCATTTTATTCTTTATAACCATGTCTGTGTATCTCTGCATGACTCGTTGAGAAAGTAAATGTAGTTTACATGTTTACAAGACATATAGAGCAGCTAGGCAGCCTTAATTGTTGGAGTGGTTTGTGCAACCTTAAATCCTCACCATTTTCCATAAGCAATCCCCTACATCCCAGACCATAAACATAACACAGAAGCGGATACGGGTGAAGATAAGCTGCGGTAAATAAAATATATGATAGGTATCAGGGATTCCATGAAATGCCTTAGTTATGGGCACCTTATGAAGTCTTGTCCTCCCTTGCCTGAACATCTGCATTTCTCCACTCCAAAAGGAAAATCAAAAACGGCGGAGGCACAAACAGGGTGAGTACAACCAATGTGTCCAAAAAAGTAATCTTCAAAATTAATTCACTAAATATGGTGTGAGTCAAATGCTTTCTCTATCCTTTTTTTGTTTTAATACCTAATTGAATAAAAGGCGCCCAGATTAGTTCTGAACAGTCATTCATATGTTTATCCCAATTCTATAAAATCACTCGTTCTTCTAACGTTAACATCTAACAAAGTTAACAGAAGAATATTAAAAAGCCTGACTCAGAGCTGCAGGCGACATGTTGTAAATGTATAAATATTTTTTCTGCTGTAGAATCTATCTCCGTATATTTATATAATTATTGATTTCAAAATTGAAGGGACATAGAAGCACAAATCATATAAAATCAAAAAAATCATAAAAAATAAGTGAAATTTCTGTCCACATTCCATTGAAATGCTCCTGGGTATGTTGGGCTCCACCTCGACAAACACATCGCATCTTGGATCGAGGACAGTAATTCCAACCTTAAACAAACACTTCTAGTCTGGGTGTATGCATGAAAGTCTATGTATATTTAGTTGTACAAGCCTGAGTCAATGTGTTGATGCCAAAATAGTTAAGAGTGATTAAGTCAAAGTCGAGTTCCACATGCCCATACAAATATTTTGGAAGAAGGTGAAAATAGCTCATCTGATGTTCCAAGCTGAAATGGTGTGAATTGGAATAATTGAAAACCATTTAACATAAAACGGAGTGACTGTCTCCATAGCCTATTTGCATTGTAACCATGAGAATAACATTGTTTGAATGATTACACTTAATCAAGTGGCATGGATTTGTTTGCAAACTATATTATTCTGCGTGTTGTCTTCTTCCAATAAAGATTATTAGTTTTGTTGGTAACTAAACAGGATAATGTGGAACTGATTGGGCTGCAGTGGTCATGGAGCCTGGATTGTCCCTTCACCCCTGTTACTTTGGGGTCAATTCACTAAACATACATTTAGACACCGGATATACAAATTGCAGAATCTAGCTTAAAACAGCCAGGCAATGGCTATAGCTGACTGTTCTTGTCTGAACTTTGCAAATTTGATTTTAATTTTCCTACAATTTGCTTGTTGATGAATAAACCCCACTAAATAATCTTTGATACCGATGACACGCTGATAGGTAATGCACCTCTGATTAGTGATTGCCACTGATTATTTTTAATCAGAAATAATGTCCTAGGAGTGGCTGGGCTTATTGTCCTCTTCATATAATGTATTTAAAGAAACTGTCATGTACTAAATGACAGGATCCAATATTGTTCAGCTAATAGTGTTATCTATGCACTCACGCTAGTTGAAATGACTGCTAATGACTGGATAAGTACATATTTTAACAATGCAGTTTTTATCTCCTATTTCTGGTTGTGACGCATGCACATTTTAAAATATAATCAAACTTTCATTAAACTGGTTTAGCGGAGGTTGCACTAAAATACAACAACACATGTTTAAAGAGTGAGTTTATCACTTTGCGTAGGTTATGGTGCAAAGAGACAAAGTTGTAGTTTCTTTTTACAAATAATTGTTCACTGTGACTACATTTCCAGCAGTTTTTGGATTTTTATTTAAAACATTCAGTAAAACATGGGGTTCACATCCTAATAAAATGAACTACACATGACCGATTCAATTGAGGGTTAACTGAGATATATTTATGGCCATTGTGTTTTGTTTCGTTTTGTGTCTGTGTACGTTTATGTTTGTTTTGTTTTTGTGTTGTTGGAGTTTTTTGGGGGGGAAGGGGAGGGTTGTCTCCACCTTTAGAACATTAAGATATTTAATGTAAAATTATTTATTTGGTCGTTTTGATCGTTTTTGAGGTTGATTGTGTAAATCTCTACAGCAAAGTTTATACTTGGCTCTTGTTGTAATTACGGTACATGATGATCTCATGCATAACCATAAATGACCATGTAATATTACACACTCAAAATTGTGTATAAAAACAGATAAGTGACAAGCTTGTTTATTTTGTATGTTGATAATTAAAAATATATATAACCCCCAAAAAAACAAATGTACCATGCAAACGTAACACCATAATATTAATCCCATCACCACATCCGTGTACCTCCTCACCACAATCCCCTTAATCCCCTCACCCCAGCCCACAAATGCCCTCATCATCTCTAGCTCCACAACCACCTCTACCCATTTACATAAACTTTACATCATCCTAAAACCCATAAATTTTTCTCTCCATCTTCATAGTCCATCATCGCCTCATTTAACATTACCCCCATCATCATCATTACAAATCACTTTACCCATCACTCTCTTCCACACTTACATTACCCCCATCTATGGAAGTCTTCTATAACTTAGAATATGTTCTAAGGCAGGTATAGGCAACCTTCGGCACCCCAGATGTTGTGGACTACATCCCCCATAATGCTCTTACACCCATAATCCTGGCAAAGCATCATGGGAGGTGTAGTCCAAAACATCTTGAGTGCCGAAGGTTGCCTATGCCCGTTCTAAGGTTCCATCTCTTTATCTACTAGTGATCATGTTTTAAGGGTTTCTGAAGAATATACTCTGATTTCTTTATTAGTAGCAGACATTATGTTGTGAAAACATGACTGTTGATCCATATATCCATCCTCATCGTTGGCCCCAAATAAGACACTGGACACCTTCTATGGTGGATAAGGGCAATGGCCACAGCCTTATTAACAAACATAACCAATTTAACATTCTCCATAACCCTGTCAGCTGTTGGGCTTCGACGTGTTCCATTTCTCATCTGTGCTGTCCAGGAATCCCACCACTGTGATGTAGCCCCAGCACACGCTATGCCGCATCGGCATTGTACCCCCTGCAGACAGCATAGCTTCTATCCACAACTGCAACCCCAAAATGAAAATGTCCAGTCCAATCGGGGATCCGCATCTGTTCCTGCTGACTGGTAAGTCTCCTCCCCCAGCTTCTCCACAAACCCGTATAAAACTTTAAACATTAATAACAGTAATGCTTCCCATCCCAAGTTGTCTAGGGGGAAACTTGATTTGAGGCTCTCTAAAGCTGAAAACTAATGAGATGTTTTTATTTTAATGTTATGTCTGTCTGTTCTATGAGATAATTGATACATCTGCTTAAAATGTATACACCTGGATAGCAGTTTTTTTGTTTTCATACACTAATTTATCATTTTTTATTCTGTCTGTTTTCCAGAACCCAAGTGAACCATGGCACAGCTTCTCAGAGCCATTAGGAGTATTATTGCAACGTTTCACAGCTACAGCAGCGCTAGTGCCCCCTGCAACAAACTTAACATTGAAGAGTTCAACAACTTGATTCAGAAGGAGTTTGCCAATATTATTGAGGTATTGCTACTCAAATTGCCATGTGCTCAGTTTTAATGGGTGGTCTTTATACAGAGACCCCTATCATGCATCCATTATAGTAAATATGAAATAGTAGTTCAGGAAACAATGTATGGACTGTAGTGGTTATGGTGGCACCGTACAACTTTTAAGGGGAGAACCGTTTTTTCTAACAGTTCAATGCTTACCTGGGTTTCCTGGGAACACACGTTCTGGCACCACTTGATGGAATATTTTTAACAAATGGAAATTCATCTCCCACTTTATAAATATCAATTGAGTCCAACTTTGGACAAAACAAATTAGCTGAGTGTCAGCTAACACTATCAGCCAATGAATGCCATCCAAAGACAGACTGGACTCAAATAGATCATGTAGAATGTAACATCTGCTTTAGCAATATCAGTGATGAAGGTCTGGACTGATGAGGAAACCTGGTAAATGTCAAAACACCTGGGGGTCTCATAACACCATAACTGCTACAGGACACTGAACGGGTTATGGTACTTTGAGTAGCCCTTTATGCTTGAATAGGCAATGTTGATAGAAATCTTGATGTCTGTTCATGTGGCGTACATTTTGCATGATAGTTCATTTTATTGCAACCTAGTTCATATTTGTAACATTTTGAAAGTACAGATTCTCTTCTCTCTGTGCACACGCATGTACATTCTTCATACTGCAAGGCAGGACTTTTAATATGTTGCCAACCAACTTGAAGGAATAAATTAAGCCAAGAATTCTGCAGATCTGGCAACCTCGCTCCCAGCTTACACCTCCCAGATTGCTCATTCCCCAGAGAAAATTGTATAAACTAACTAAAACTGGATACGAGAACACTCTGAACACCTTGGCAGAAGACGTGACATAATTAGTTTGGATATAAATACAGGGCAGGGATATCATCTCGCTCAATTATTTAGTAGCACCCTCGGGTGGGATTGGGGCATGCTAGTGCACACTGCTGTAAAGGGTGCAGCATTTCGTGGTCAAATGGTTTACTAGTTTAAGGTGACCAAAAAACACGATTTAGTATTTATATATCACAAAGCATGATCTCCATATAGGCTTATTTTTTTAAAAAATTTTTTGTGACAGACAAAAATGCAAATATGACATAGGAGTTTTTCTGGATTTATTGGGTGTTCCCCAAAGCGTGTGGGTGTTGGCTCTCCTGGGTGTAACTGTTTAACCTATCACGTTAACACAATACAATAAATACTTGTGATTGTCCAGATAATGAAATACAATTCTTAAAGGGACACTCTGAGCATTATAACTACACATGAAGGAGATTTCTATCAATGTTCATCATATTCAAATATAGCTTTGCCTTGTGTCAGCACGGAGTGGGGGCCATACAGCTACAACATTTTTGCAGATCCCCACAGCTATATGTCTCCACTGCGTACTGACATCACAATTCATTATCATTTTCCCATGGCTTCTTAGGACAGAGTCTGTACGTGCACAGCCTTAAATAGCTGCATGCATGAAAAATACAATTAAGCTGACAGGCAAGCTACGAAAGGGTGCAATTTCCACGCAGACATTGTATCACCAATAATATCTTTGTATTTCCTTCTTATGCAAAGGCAGCACTACATTAGTGTTGTGCATTTTGTAGGTTTGATGACTTTGTGTTCAGCTACATCTTTCAAGAACGACAATATCCATTTCTTTACATATACTTGCCAAGAATTTCTGCAGTTATGTTATCAAACTTGGAAGGATCCCATTTCAGTTCTTAATAATAAACCTGTAATAATGTATTATTCTGGTGCATCGTACATGTCTCATTAATGTCCGTTTAGTAATAACATTCTAGGTTATTACATTTGGGGGGTTTTGTCTCCTGGCCCGTTTCCATGTTAGCACCAATTTCGGCTTACACCCTAGTAATATTTGGCTTCTTGCATGTTTTGCACGTAAATTGAATTTGTATTTGCTGATTTTGTGCACAGGATGCTTGCCAGTGAGTACAAATGCTCAAACTTGTGGGAATGTGGTGGGACTAACCTGGCATTAATGTACAAGTGCATGCTGTACTGACTGATAGCCTGTTAGCCCGACCCTGGGCTGCACATGCACACAGCACTTTTGAAGGATTCTAGGCATAGGCTTCAGTTACAGGAACATTCTAATTATAGAAAAACAAAAGTTTCTTTAAATCTGTAGTGTGTCATTGATAGACTAGAATATCGAGACCCTTTAAAAAAAAAAAATACAATTAAACTTACCTATAATTCTCCTACTGTGAAGTCATGACGCCTGATGACTATTGTCCTGACAGATACTTCTCAGGATTGTGGACTTACTGCCCATTCATATGAATTGGTATGGATTGAAGCAAGTGTGTAATCTCTGCCTTAGCCATACTTCCAGGTCGGGGCCAGGCTGTAGGTAGCCAGTTACACCTATCCATTGTTAAACTGCTCAAAATGGTTAAACAGTGAGTGGAGGGACAGTGCCAGGGGACTCCATGCACTATAACCAATTCAAACTTTTAATAGGACACAATAAAGAGTTAAAAAAGAAAAGCAACACACACCCAGATTATCATAAATAATTATTACATAATTAATTGTGCTGTTTACATTAAATATCATAAATCATGATTATGCTAAAAGCTAAATTGATTTGCATAATACCAAAATGCATGCAAATAGCAGTACTATTATGTTATGTATATAATTGTACTGTAGAATCATAATAATTTAATAATACAAGCTATATATAAATCCCTGTTAGTCCCTGTTAGTGCTGGGGAGATTAGAGTATCTTTTGATATATGATTGCCCTCTCTGTCACATGGTTCAACATTTAGTAGCCATATACAGAGCAGCTCAATGTGCCAAGCCTTCATAATGAGCAATATACCACTGTAACAGTTTGGTTGAACCTCTCGGTTAATCCACTACCCCTGTGATGTCACCAGCTACTAGGCTAGTCCTATTATTATCGAAAGAAAGTAGAGAAAAATATAATGTTTTAAACTAAACCTTGTCGATAAAAATGTGCTTTGGGCAGTTATATTAGCAATACCAACAGATTCCAAAGAGGGATACTTATTTTTTTTTCAATTTTACAATTTTTATTTTATTGGGGGTACAGAAAGGAAAAGGGGATAGGGGAAATTGCAGATAAGCCAGTGTATATCACATCTGTACATCGCGTTGTATTGCATAGTTTAAACAACACATGTGCAATCGCCTTTCTGTAACGTTAGGTGATCAACCTCGGTGTAATGTTGTTGAATCAGAGTGTGGGCGGAACGCAGGTGCCTGGTGTTGGGGCACAAGGCGGGGTGTCCTATGAAGGAATTAGGGTTGCTCGCATTTGTGCCCTTCCCCTCAACTCCTCCGCTCCTGTCACTAGTTTATTGCCACCTCTTTAGGCCTTTGTCCCGGAGGTCATACAGTACTATGTTTTATTGGGTTATTGTTCCCTCTTTCCCACCATGTGATATTCTGACGCTCGCGCCGCCGAGGCTGGTCATTCCTCGTTGCACTCCCATGTAGATGGATCATAACCCTTCCTTTTGTGGCTATCTACCGTGTGGGGTGGGGGGAGGGGGAAGTAACTGGGTCTAACAATGTAACTAGTATGTCTTCACTGGGATGTCTCAATCTGCTCAATCGTCTTCGATCTGTCTCTTTTGGCTACTGTAGGGAATTATCTAGGGACCCGTCCCTCTACATAAGCTGTCCAAAGTTCTTTTGCTGTGGTGCTCCCTGTACCGACTTTCAGTTGCTGCCACACTATTGTCTCATAGTCCAGTGTTGTGGAAACCAATGTGGTTACTTCCGCTATGGAGGGAATCGTTGGGGTTTTCCACTGACGTGCTAATAACGTGGAGCCCGAGGAGAGGATGATGAATGTTAGTTTAGATATACACCGTGGCATGTAAGGAGGTAAAAGTTTGAGTAAAAAGGTTTCAATCTTGTATTCTAAGATGCACCCTGTGGCCCCTCGTATCAACTCTTCTACTTGTTTCCAGTATGACTGGACCGAGGTGCATGTCCACCAGATGTGGAGCATTGTCCCCTCCTGGGTTAGGCACCTCCAGCATTTGTTACTCGTGTTTGGGTAAATTTTTTTGAGTCGTGCGGGTGTCATATACCACCTATAGAGTAATTTTCGGGCTGACTCAAGAAGGGAGGCGCACAAAGTGGGTCCCTTGTGGGTTGCGTAGATGCGGTTCCATTCATCCTGTGTGAGGTCCCTGCCTATGTCTTTGTGCCAATCTGATTGGAACCGCCACTTAGGTTCAGTGTTGTGTGCGGTAATCAGTTTGTAACATACCAACAGTGTTTTTTGGGTTGGGATTTGGTGTAGGCACATCCTCTCGAAGGTAGTGAAAGTGGTGTCGAATGTGGGTGTGGGATCATTGTCTTTGGTGTTGCTTATTAGTGTTTTGAGTTGCCAGTAGGAAAACGTTAGCCGCTGTGGTAGATTGTGTGTGGACTGTATGGTCGAGAGCGTGTGTATGCCTTGTGGGTTGCACAGTTGGTGTAGGTGCGTGAGGTTGCACGCCTTCCATGCTCTATGTGGGAATGTATCATTGCAGCGGTTAATTGTGTGTAGTGGCGTTGCCAGGGACCACGGCCTGGCGGAGCAAAGCGTGTCTCTGTGATTATCCCACATGTAATGCAGAAGTTTAGTGGTGGGCAGAGTGCTTAATGGTATGCGCCGCAGGTGTTTGGGTATACACATGGTCGCCGCGAGGTCTGCTGTCCCACTGCAACTGGCCTCTATCTCTATCCATTGGGGGGGTATGAGTTGGAGTGCATAACCAGGACGTTAGCTGTTTGTGTTGCCACATAATACGCCTTAAGGTTTGGGAATCCGAGACCCCCTTTGTCTGACGGTCTCATGAGTAGTGTTCTAGGGACCCTTGGATGTTTCCTCCCCCCAAACTGAATTTAACAGACTAGATTGTAGTCTTTGTAGGTATGTCTGTGGCAGGGGTATCTGCAGGGAGCGGAACATGTAGAGGATTTTCGTAGGGTTGTCATTTTGATAGCCGCTATTCGGCCCAACCATGATAGAAATTTATTCTGCCATGAGTGTAGTATATGCTCTACCTCTTTGGCTAATTTAATATAATTAGTAGCAAAGAGGTTCGTGTGTTTTTTTGTTAGTTTTACGCCCAAGAATGTTAGGAAGTCATCTCTCCAGTCGTAGTGGAATGTAAGTCGATACCTCTGCTCCTCCTCTTTGGAGATGTTTATGCACATGGCCTGAGTTTTAGTTAGGTTTAACTGGTAATATGATTGTCTGCTGTAGTCTCGTATTTCTTTGTGTAGGTTTGGGAGTGATATTGATGGGTTGGTCAGGGTGAGTAGGATGTCATCCGCAAACAAGTTAAGTTTATATTCTTTGCCTCCTATGGTGACCCCTTTAATATCCTGGTTTGCTCTAATAGCTATTGCTAGCGGCTCCAAGGCAAGCACATAAAGCATTGGGGAGAGGGGGCAGCCTTGTTGCGTGCCATTGGTAATCGTGAAGGGGGTGGAACTAAATCCAGAGTTTAACACTGTAGCTGATGGGGAACTGTATAGGGCCTTCACCACATTAAGGAATTCGGGGGGGAATCCATATCCGCATAACACGTCCCGCAGAAACCGCCAGTTCAGGCGGTCAAACGCTTTTTCTGCGTCTAATGAGAGGAGTGTACTTTGTGTTTTGGAGCGGTCGAGGTAATGTAGGATGTCTAGTACCTTCCTCGAGTTGTCTGGACCTTGTCTGCCTGACACGAACCCCACTTGGTCTGTAGAGATCAGACCCGGCAAGATGGTTTTAAGTCTCTCTGCGTATATCTTAGCGTACAGTTTTGCATCTGCGTTTAGCAGGGAGATGGGTCTGAAGCACGCAAACGTTCACACACATGGCGAGCAATCCACATTAAGGAATAAGCAATGGTGGAGCGATCACGTTTGCGTGCTAGGGCATGATGACCATCCCTGTAACCACTGGGATATGTCCCCTTTCCACTCCCCACCCTCCCATTCAGTCCCCTTAGTTCAAACCTTTGACCATGGACCTCAACCCGTAATTGTCCCGTAATGTTCACTGCACCATCCGCCGGGCATGTCTCCTCGTTTTAGCTGTCTTCCACTCCCCTTTCGTTCTAACACTGCGAGGTTGGCTCGTGGGTGGGTTTTTCACTTCTATGCCCCATGTTTGGAGAAGATCAATGCCCTCTGTGTGGGATGCGACCATGTGCGTCTTGCCGTCCTTGTTGATGAGCAGCTTAACCGGGTATCCCCAGCGATATTGGAAGTTGTGCTGGCGTAGAGTTTCTGTAATGCTTCTGTATGTCCGTCTTCTCCTCAGGGTCTCGGCGGACAGGTCCGTGTAGATGTGTATATCTTTAAACTTCTCCATTGCCGTGCTGTTGGTCCGGTGGGCCCTCAGAATCTGTTCCTTGACGTGAAAGTAAAAGCTGCGTGGACTGTGTTTTGCATTTTGTGTGCAAGGTCGTCCAGCATTTGCTGCAGGATCTGCTTGTTTACTGCCATTCCCGCTGTGCGCTCACTGTCCGTGTCGGACTCGGCACCATCTTGGGCCTGCTGGCTCGCAGGTTTGTGTTGAGGTGTGCGGGCTGCAAAGAAATCCGCTTTTTCCTTGGCGTCCGCCGCTTTTTTCGAGTTTTTTTCGAGCGGTATTGCGACATCCTTAAGGGTGACCATGGTAAGTTTTTTGCAGAATTGAAGCTTGTAATCATGCTTTTAACGAGCCTTGTCGGCGGAGCTCGTTCAGTCTGCGACCATCCGGCTCGGGTTCCGGCCACGCCCCCCGAGGGGGATACTTATTTTAAGATTTTTTTAAAAAAAATATTAAGCAGGTCTACTGTAGGTATATTGGGTATTTTAATTAAAAAATAATGTTTCTAAGGAAATTTTTATATATAACTTGCAGTTCATGCTTCTACTTTTTTGCCAAGTTTAAGAATTACCACAACTCCTTTAATTTATTTTCTTTATACCAGTGACACATTCTCCAATTCTCAGTCAATGGGAAGTGTAAACTCTCAGGCACTGTTGCATTGCCTAATATGTAATGTCATATTTGATCAAAAATAACAATGTTTTTTTACATTTAGGATTCGAACAATCCTCAAACTATTACGAATATCCTACATTCCCTGGATCAAAACAATGATGGAGCAGTAGATTTTGAAGAGTTTCTTGAGCTAGTGTCAAAGGTTGGACTAGCGTATTACGAGGCTCTGGAAAGTAAAGGAAAATGTACTATATGCGAGGAAATCAAAGAAGCAGCCAAAGTAAAAGAAGAAAGATCTGGTAAAAATTCAGCAACAGTAATGACTAAAGAGGCCCAAAAACATGACCAAGAAAAGGAAGGACTAAAGGATCTGCCTCGTGAAAAACAAGATTCAGCACAATCACAGATACAGAAATCAGATTCAACACAAACAGGACAAAATCAAGCACAAGCTTTGCAAGATTTTCCTCAAAAACATGAATTGCCCAAGGAACAAAGCAAGTATTCCAAATATGATCAACCTCCAAAACAAACCAGCTCCCAAACACTGGAGACAGCCCCAGATCAAAGTTTATTTGTTCAACCAGATCAAACCAAGAAACTGGAACATATTCAGAAGACTAAACCCACTCAGAAACAAGACCCATTGCAAAAACAAGATCTAGCACAGATACCAGACCCAACACAGGAAAATGACCTATCTTGGACAAAATTAACACAGAAACAAGACACAACACAAAAGCAAGACACATCCCAGAAGCAAGATCAAATAAAGAAACCAGAAGAGACTCCAAAACACAATTTACCAGAAACAAAATACCCAGAACAGCAGCATGAACAATTTCAGTCACAAGATACAAAAAAGAAACAAGACCCATGGCAAAAACAAGTTCCAACTCAAAAGCAAGATCTCACACAGAAACCAGATTTAAAACAGAAAGATGCTTCTCAGAAACAAGATCCAGCACAGAAAGAAAAGCCATCTCAGAAGCAAGACACAACAGAAACCCAATATTCTTCACAGAAAAAAGAACAAACTCCAAAACTAGATTCCTCACATAAACAAAATCAAACACCAAAACAAGATTTTCAACAGAAAGAAGACATTTCTCAGAAACAAGACCGGTTGGAGAAACAAGATCACACTCCAAAACAAGACCAAACACAGAAAGAAGAACCCTCTCAGAAACAAGACACGACAAAGAAACAAGACACAGCACAGAAACAAGACCAGACACCAAAACAAGATTTGAAACAGAAAGATGCCATTTCTCAGAAACAAGACCCAGCACAGAAAGAAGCCCCATCTCAGGAACAAGACGTAAAGAAACAAGAGCCAGCACAAAAACAAGATACAACAAAGAAACAAGACTCATCACTGAAACATGATTTAACACAGGAACAAGATATAAAACAGAAAGATTACATTTCTCAAGACCCACTACAGAAAGAAAAAACATGTCAGAAACATGACACACAGCAGACACAAGACCCAGCACATAAATCAAAACAAGATTTAAAACAGAAAGATAACATTTCTCAAAAACAAGACCAAGCACAGAAAGAACCTTCTCAGAAACAAGACACAACAAAGAAACAAGACCCATTGCAGAAACAAGATCAAACTCCAAAACAAGATTCAACACAGAAACAAGATACAAAACAAAAAGATAACATTTTTCACAAACAAGACCAATTACAGAAAGAAAAAACATGTGAGAAACAAGACACACAACAGAAACAAGACCCAGCACAGAAACAAGATGAAACACCAAAACAAGATTTAAAACAGAAAGATATAATTTCTCAGAAAAAAGAGCCAGCAAGTAAAGATGAACCTTCTCAGAAACAAGACACAACAAAGAAACAAGACCCATCATCGAAACATGATCAAATTTCAAAACACGATTTAACACAGAAACAAGATTTAAAACAGAAAGATTGCATTGTTCAGAAACAAGACCCAGCACAGAAAGAAGCACCATCTGAGAAACAAGACACAAAGAAACAAGAATCAGTACAAAAGGAATCACAATATCAGAAACATGATAACACTGCAAAACAAGATACCACACCTAAACAAGATTTAAAACAGAAAGATGGCAGTTTTCAGAAACAAGACCCACTACTGAAAGAAATAACATGTATGAAACAAGACACAAAACAGAAACAAGACCCAGCACAGAAACAAGATGAAACCCCAAAACAAGATTTCAAATGGAAAGATAGCGGGTCTCAGAAACAAGATCCATTACAGAAAGAAGAACTATCTCAGAAACAGGACACAACAAAGAAACAAGACCCATCACTGAAACAAGATCAAGCACCAAAACAAGATTTTAAACAGAAAGATTACATTTCTCAGAAACAAGACCCAGCACAGAAACAAGACCAGACTCCAAAACAAGATTTAACACAGAAACAAGATGTAAAACAGAAAGATGAACTTTCTCAGAAACAAGACCCACTACAGAAAGAAAAATCATTTCAGAAGCAAGACACAACAAAGAAACAAGACACAGCAGAGAAACAAGATCAAATACCAAAACAAGATCTTAAACAGAAATATGACATTTCTTGGAAACAAGATCCAGCACAGAAAGAAGCACAATCTGAGAAAAAAGACCAATCTTCAAAACAAGATTTAACACAGAAACAAGATGTAAAACAGAAAGATTACATTTTTCAGAAACAAGACCCATCACAGAAAGAAGAACTTTCTCAGAAACAGGACACAACAAAGAAACAAGACCCATCACTGAAACAAGATCAAACACCAAAACAAGATTTAAAACAGAAAGATGACATGTCTTGGAAACAAGACCCACTACAGAAAGGAAAATCATGTCAGAAACACGACACAGCAGAGAAACAAAATCAAATACCAAAACAAGATCTTAAACAGAAAGATGACATGTCTTGGAAACAAGACCGCGCACAGAAAGAAGCACCATCTGAGAAACAAGACTCAAAGAAACAAGAATCAGTACATAAAGAACCACAATCTCAGAAGCAAGACCCAGCACAGAAACAAAATGAAACTCCAAAACAAGATTTAACACAGAAGCAAGATGTAAAACAGAAAGATGACATTTTTCAGAAACAAGACCCACTACAGAAAGAAAAATCATTTCAGAAGCAAGACTCAACAAAGAAACAAGACACAGCAGAGAAACAAGATCAAATACCAAAACAAGATCTTAAACAGAAATATGACATTTCTTGGAAACAAGATCCAGCACAGAAAGAAGCACCATCTGAGAAAAAAGACCAATCTTCAAAACAAGATTTAACACAGAAACAAGATGTAAAACAGAAAGATTACATTTTTCAGAAACAAGACCCATCACAGAAAGAAGAACTTTCTCAGAAACAGGACACAACAAAGAAACAAGACCCATCACTGAAACAAGATCAAACACCAAAACAAGATTTAAAACAGAAAGATGACATGTCTTGGAAACAAGATCCCGCACAGAAAGAAGCACCATCTGAGAAACAAGACCCAGCACAGAAAAAAGACCAAACTCCAAAACAAGATTTAACACAGAAACAAGATGTAAAACAGAAAGATTACATTTTTCAGAAACAAGACCCACCACTGAAAGAAATAACATGTAAGAAACAAGACACACAACAGAAACAAGACCCAGCACAGAAACAAGATGAAACACCAAAACAAGATTTAAAACAGAAGGATAGCATTTGTAAGAAACAAGACCCACTACAGAAAGAAGAACTTTCTCAGAAACAGGACACAACAAAGAAACAAGACCCATCACTGAAAAGAGATCAAACACCGAAACAAGATTTAAAACAAAAAGATGACATTTCTTGGAAACAAGACCCAACACAGAAAGAAACACCATCTGAGAAACAAGACTCAAAGAAACAAGAATCAATACATAAAGAAGCACAATCTCAGAAACAAGATCCAGCACAGAAACAAGACCAAACTCCAAAACACGATTTAACACAGAAGCAAGATGTAAAACAGAAAGATGACATTTTTCAGAAACAAGACCCACTACTGCAAGAAATAACATGTAAGAAACAAGACACACAACAGAAAGAAGACCTAGCACAGAAACAAGATCAAGCATCAAAACGAGATTTAAAACAGAAAGATGACATTTCTCAGAAACAAGAACCATTACAGAAAGAAGACCTTTCTCAGAAACAGGACACAACAAAGAAACAAGACCCATCACAGAAAAGAGATCAAACACCGAAACAAGATTTAAAACAAAAAGATGACATTTCTTGGAAACAAGACCCAACACAGAAAGAAGCACCATCTGAGAAACAAGACTCAAAGAAACAAGATTCAGTACAGAAAGAAGCACGATCACAGAAACAAGACCCATCACAGAAACAAGACCAAACTCCAAAACACGATTTAACACAGAAACAAGATGTAAAACAGAAAGATGAAATTCTTCAGAAAAAAGACTTACTACTGAAAGAAATAACAAGTAAGAAACAAGACCCAGCACAGAAACAAGATGAAACACCAAAACAAGATTTAAAACAGAAGGATAGCATTTGTCAGACACAAGGCCCATTACAGAAAGAAGATCTTTCTCAGAAACAGGACACAACAAAGAAACAAGACCCATCACTGAAAAGAGATCAAACACCAAAACAAGATTTAAAACAGAAAGATGACAATTCTTGGAAACAAGGCCCAGCACAAAAAGAAGCACCATCTGAGAAACTAGACTCAAAAAAACATGAATCAGTACAGAAAGAGGCACAATCTCAGAAACAAGACCAAGCACAGAAACAAGATCAAACTCCAAAACAATATTTAACACAGAAACAAGATGTAAAACAGAAAGATGAACTTTTTCAGAAACAAGATTCACTACTGAAAGAAATAACATATAAGAAACAAGACACACAACAGAAACAAGACCCATCACAGAAACAAGATGAAACACCAAAACAAGATGTAAAACAGAAAGATATACTTTCTCAGAAACATGACCCATCACAAAAAGAGCTCTCTCAGAAACAGGACACAACAAAAAAACAAGACCCATCACTGAAACAAGATGAAACACCAAAACAAGATTTAAAAAAGAAAGATAGCATTTTTCAGAAACAAGACCCACTACTGAAAGAAATAACATGTAAAAAACAAGACACACAACAGAAACAAGACCCAGCACAGAAACAAGATGAAACACCAAGACAAGATGTAAAACAGAAGGATGACATTTCTCAGAAACAAGACCCACTACAGAAAGAAAAATCAGGTCAGAAACATGACACAGCAGAGAAACAAGATCAAATACCAAAACAAGATTTAACACAGAAACAAGATGTAAAACAGAAAGACAACATTTTTCAGAAACAAGACCCACTACTGAAAGAAATAACAAGTAAAAAACAAGACACAACAAAGAAACAAGATCCATCACAGAAACAAGATGAAACACCAAAACAAGATTTAAAACAGAAGGATAGCATTTGTCAGACACAAGACCCATTACAGAAAGAAGACCTTCCTCAGAAACAGGACACAACAAAGAAACAAGACCCATCACTGAAAAGAGATCAAACACTAAAACAAGATTTCAAACAGAAAGATGACATTTCTTGGAAACAAGGCCAAGCACAAAAAGAAGCACCATCTGAGAAACTAGACTCAAAAAAACACGAATCAGTACAGAAAGAGGCACAATCTCAGAAACAAGACCAAGCACAGAAACAAGATCAAACTCCAAAACAAGATTTAACACAGAAACAAGATGTAAAACAGAAAGATTACATTTTTCAGAAACAAGATCCACTACTGAAAGAAATAACATATAAGAAACAAGACACACAACAGAAACAAGACCCATCACAGAAACAAGATGAAACACCAAAACAAGATGTAAAACAGAAAGATATAATTTCTCAGAAACATGACCCATCACAGAAAGAGCTCTCTCAGAAACAGGACACAACAAAAAAACAAGACCCATCACTGAAACAAGATGAAACACCAAAACAAGATTTAAAACAGAAAGATAGCATTTTTCAGAAACAAGACCCACTACTGAAAGAAATAACATGTAAAAAACAAGACACACAACAGAAACAAGACCCAGCACAGAAACAAGATGAAACACCAAGACAAGATGTAAAACAGAAGGATGAAATTTCTCAGAAACAAGACCCACTACAGAAAGAAAAATCAGGTCAGAAACATGACACAGCAGAGAAACAAGATCAAATACCAAAACAAGATTTAACACAGAAAGACAACATTTTTCAGAAACAAGACCCACTACTGAAAGAAATAACAAGTAAGAAACAAGACACAACAAAGAAACAAGATCCATCACAGAAACAAGATGAAACACCAAAACAAGATGTAAAACAGAAAGATATAATTTCTCAGAAACATGACCCATCACAGAAAGAGCTCTCTCAGAAACAGGACACAACAAAAAAACAAGACCCATCACTGAAACAAGATGAAACACCAAAACAAGATTTAAAACAGAAAGATTACATTTCACAGAAACAAGACCCACTACAGAAAGAAAAATCATGTCAGAAACATGACACAGCAGAGAAACAAGATCAAATACCAAAACAAGATCTTAAACAGAGATATGACATTTCTTGGAAACAAGACCCAGCACAGAAAGAAGCACCATCTGAGAAACAAGACTCAAAAAAACATGAATTAGTACAGAAAGAAGCACAATCTCAGAAACAAGACCCAGCACAGAAACAAGATCAAAAAGAGAATCAGAAAATTAAACAGAAACAAGATTTAAAGCAAAAAGACATCTCTGAAAAACAAGACCCAGCACATAAACAAGACCAATCTCAGCATAAAGATCAAACTCTGAAAGAAGACCCAAAACAGAAACAAGACTCATCTAAAAAACAAGATACCGAGCATAAGCAACACCAAACACAAAAACAAGACATTTCCCTCAAACAAGATTCAAACCAGAAACAAGACCTAACATGGAAATGGGACACAACACAGATACAAGAAACATCTCAAGAACAAGACCCTGCAAAGAAGCAAATACCAAAGCAGATACAGGATCGACTACAGAAACAAGATTTAAAACAGAAAGAATTCTTTAAAAAGCAAGACCAGACACAGAAACAAGGACAATCTCATGAAGAAGACAAAACTCAGAAGGAAGATCAATCTAAAAAACAAGACATTTTTCTGAAACAGGATCCAATACAGCATCAAGATGTTTATCAGAAACAAGAATCACCCCAAAAAGAAGAGCCCAGACAGAAACAAGAACCATTTCAGAAAGAAAACTTAATTCTGAAGCAAAAACAAGCAAAGGAAAAAGATATTTCCCTGAAAGAAGACCTAACACATAAAACAGATTTAAGATGGAAATATGATAGAACACAGACCCAAGAACCATCTCAACAAGATTCAACACAGAAACCAGGACCATCTGATAAACAGGACACAACTCAAAAGGAAGATCAAACCCAGAAACAGGATCCAACACAGAAACAAGATAAATCTCAGACACAGGACACAACTCAGAATCAAGCTCAAACAAAAAAACAAGGTGAAACTCATAAACAAGACATTTCTCAGAAACAAGATCTAACACAGAAGCAAGAACTATCTCAGAAACAAGAACAAACACAATATCAGCATCCGACACAGAAGCAAGAAGCATCTCGTAAACCAGATTCAGCTCAAGATCAAAACCAACCACAAAAACAAGACATTTCCTGGAAGCAAGATCCAAAACAAAAGCAAGATCCAACATGGAAATATTGTGCAACACAGACACAAGAACTATCTCAAAAACAGGACCCCACACAGATACACGATCTACAGAAGAAACAGGATTTAACACAGAAACAAGATTTAAAACAGAAAGAAGACATTTCTCAGACACAAGACCCATTTCAGAAAAAAGACTCATCTAAGAAACTGGATTTTTTTAAAGAATCATCTCAGACACCAGACACCGCCCAGAAAGAAGACCAAAAACTTGCAACAGTGACACAAGAAACACAAAAACAAGATCAATGCCAGAAAGAAGACACAGTACAGAATCAAGAGTCATCGTGTAACTATGATATCATTGGGAAACAAGACCCATCTGAGAAACAAGTTCCAACACCAAAACATGACCCAAACAAAAAACAAGATGAAACACAGAAACAAGACCCAGCATTGAAACAAGATGTAAAATGTAAATCTGACACAATACAAAAACACAAACTATTTGAAAGTCAAGAAGGCATTTCTCATAAACAAACAGACACAACTCAGATTCAAGACATTCCTCTGAAACAAGACCCACTTAAGAAACAAAATGAAAATAAGATTGAAATCTTATCTCAGACACAACATCACACATCCACACAAGACCAAACACAGAAACAAGACCTAAAATGTAAATCAGATGCAGCACAAAAGCAAGACCCAATTCAGGTGCAAGACCCAACAAAAAAATACGATCCACCACAGAAGCAAAATCAGAGTGAAGAGACAACCACAAAGAAAACGGAACGCCATGAAACTCATTATGTATTTCAAACGCAAGACAATTTACCACATGATCCTATGCAGAAACCACAAGATGTAAAAGGAGAACAGATGTTCCAAATGCCTCAGCAATCATCACATTTTGGGGAGCACTGGCAGTGGCATGAAGTAAATTTACCTTCCAGTTATTACCAAGTACATCAATTAGAACACAAGCCACCCCAGCAATCAATCCACGAAAAGGTAAACACATCTTGGCCTGTGAATGAGCAGCAGTTTAACACAAATTTAAATCCTGGTGCTAGTTTAATGCATCAAGATAATGTGCAGCAGCAGCAAAAGAAGGAACAGACACACATAGAAAATCCACTATACGCTCTCTCACAGCAGTCTCCAAAACTACTAAGGAACCGTGAGTCTGTCCAGCACACTGAATCTTGGCATTCCACCACACCTCAACAGCCTTCACTGAAACCAGAAGAAAAATCCAACATCCAGCAAAACCCCACTGCCCAAGGAGCTCAAGGAACAATGCAAACAAGTACTTCCTCAGACACACAAACAAGTCCTACATCAAAGGAGGAAAAAAATAAATCGAGCCAAAAAGGCTTCAAATGGCCATGGCAGTGATCACCCATCTATAGGTAACTGAATTTGTGGTATCTCAATCTGCCTCCTATTATCTCATAAACACTCTATCTTCAAGTTGGCTTACCAAAGCTAGTAGCAGTATCAACTCTTGGTCTCAATGTTAAAATAAATAATGTTGCTTATTTGACCAAAGATTCTAAAAGCCAGTCTTAAAGACCCCAGTAGACATAGTTTTAATTTTCTCATTGTTTGAGCAGATATAACCTAGTCTGAATGCCTGTGACACTGACTGAACTGCCTTTTATTTTAGTATGACACCCTTTTTTAATAGTTCTGATAAAGACAAACGCAATTATGTACAAACAGCACCTTCTGTCCTAATTAGAACAGGAACATGCTCTTGTACTAATAACATAATGCAAACTCTTCCATTCTAGGAGATGAATTTTATTTTATGAATGCACTAAAATTTAAAGAATTGCAAAAGACTTGACATAGCAGTAGTAAGAGGGAAGTGCTCATGCCATTGTACAGAGCACTGGTGAGACCTCACTTTCTAGTATTGTACGCAGTACTGGAGACCGTATCTTCAGAAGGATATTGATACCTTAGAGAGAGTTCAGAGAAGGGCTACTAAACTGGTTCATGGATTGCAGGATAAAACTTACCAGGAAAGGTTACAGGATCTTAACATGTATAGCTTGGAGGAAAGACGAGACAGGGGTGATATTATTATTATTACTGGTATTACTTTATATAGCGCCAGCATATTCCATAGCGCTTTACAATATTATCAAAGGGGGAGATTTAACAATAAATTAGACAATTACAAAAACTTACAGGAACAATAGGTTGAAGAGGACCCTGCTCAAACGAACTTAAAGTCTATAGGAGGTGGGGAGTAAAACCCAACAGGACAGGAGGTAGCAATCAAACAAGGTGGAGTGAAGCAGAGCTGGAGGTAGAGAATAGAGTGCTGCCCTTTAGGTGAGAGCAAGGGACAGGTATGTGAGGTAGAGGTTACTCTGGGAGGCCATAAGCTTTCCTAAGGAGTTGGGTTTTGAGGCACTTTTTAAATGATTGAAGACCAGGGGAGAGCTTGATGGTCGTAGGCAGGCTATTCCAAAGGAAAGAAGCCACCTGCGAGAAGTCCTGCAAGCATGAGTTGGCTGTACGGGTGCAAGCAGTATACAGGAGAAGGTCATGGGCAGAGCGGAGAGACCGAGAAGGGGCATACCTGCGGATCAGTGAAGTAATAAAGGAGGGGCTAGAATTGGTCAGTGATTCATAGGTGTGGATTAGTACCTTGAATTGACTCCTATAGGATAGAGGAAGCCAATGTAAGGACTGACAGAGTGGAGAGCTGTGAGAGGAGCGACAGGAGAGGAAAATCAGTTTAGCTGCAGCATTCATTACAGACTGTAGCAGGGCAATACGACTTGTGGGAAGACCTGTTAGGAGAGATTTACAATAATCCATGCAAGAGATTACTAGAGCATGGCCAAGCTCCTTAGTAGCAACTTGTGTGTGAAAGGGGCAGATGCAGATGTTTTTTAAGGTGGAATCTACAGGACTTGGTAACAGACTGGATGTGAGGCTCAAATGTGAGGCCAGAATTAAGTATAACACCATATGATAGAAACATTTAAATACATAAAGGGAATCAACACAGTAAAGGAGGAGACTATGTTTAAAAGAAGAAAAACTACCACAACAAGAGGACATAGTCTTAAATTAGAGGGACAAAGGTTTAAAAAATAATATCAGTTAGTATTACTTTACTGAGAGGGTAGTGGATGCATGGAATAGCCTTCCAGCTAAAGTGATAGAGGTTAACACAGTGAATGAGTTTAAGCATGCATGGGATAGGCATACGGCTATCCTAACTATAAGATAAGGCCAGGGACTAATGAAAGTATTTCGAAAATTGGGCAGACTCAATGGGCCGAATGGTTCTTATCTGCCATTGCATTCTGTTTTTATTTTTCTATATATCCAGGTTCCCACATTGCTGTAGTTGACTGAGAGGTTACAGCTTGTGAATTGCTATTTTATATCATTCTCTCTGGCTATATATTTTTAATGCTCCTAAAACTGTTTCCAGTTCTTACCTTCGATTTTATTGTGTCTAACTGCTCGAAGATATTTTTATGATCACACTTATATCATCCGTAACTCTGCGTTTATGGGATTTGACTATTACAAATATACAGAATATTTAAGAACAATTCATGAGATTCTTCAGACTCTAAGACTAATGTAACACTCCAAAATGATTTGGCAAGTTAGTATATTGAAGGAGCTCTGTCAGTTCATAATTCAAGGCATTGGCTTCTGAAAACCATTTTGTTTAAATTATTTTCTCCTAACACATAAATATTCTACAATCTACTAAATAGAATGGATTTGCGAATCTTTATTGCAGTATATGTTTTTACATGGGTGACTAACCTAAAACACCAACATAGTTATATACTAAAATGTGAATTGTCAGGAACTGAAAGTGAATTCAAACTGAATTTCAAAGTTTGGGCCAAAACGGCCGACTTAGAAAAAAAAAATCCATATTTTTAATAAAAATAAAATTTTGGCTTAAAATTTTAAACTCACTCTGAATTCCTGACAATTCTCACTTTAGTAAATATCTGTCAAAATTGCATCATATGCTATGTTTCTATATTAAATAGTTCAGTTTCTGGATATTTTATCTAGTGTTAGATATCCTTTTTATTGAACAATGATTTATATTGGTTTCTCTATTTTTCTCTAGGTATATCTGGACCTACTATTAGAACCCTAAACCATCTTATATCTCAACAACTATACAAGAATTTAATGTGGTGTACTTAATTATAGCCAAGCACAAACCTATTGTTGTATTTATGGTGCAAGAAGTGTTTTTATAAAAAGCTTGAAATCAGCCAATGCTTGGGCCCTCTGCTGGCACGGGTTTGTTTTGTGTGCAGTCTATATTAGCTTGCTTGTTTACCTTCATCTAATAAAGCAAATTACCCATGTTGGTAAACCAATAATAAACCTTAATGTGTGCTTTATTCCTTCGCTGGAGTCTGAAATTTAATATTAGAGAACTTGTCTCCTCTTTTCTACACAAAAGCCCCTTTTTATAAAGGTAACTTGGGTCTAGGGTGACCAGGTCGTTATTTATCAATTATTTTTATCTCAGTGAGATCTAAAAGAAACTGCTATTAATTTCACATCTGGAGTTATTGATTTATGCACACTGCCCGGCAGGACTTTTAAACTGTGAATGCAGGGATTACACGTTTCCAGCAATAACGTGGCAAATTGACAGCTCTGTCTGGATAAGAACCAATAGTCACGGGTTTAATGAAAGCATAACAAGTACCCCTGGTAAAATTATTGCTTAAAGAGACCAAAGCACCTAAGACAATATGGCTTAAGGGGACATTATAGTGACCAGAACAAGTGCTTAATGCAGTTGTTCTGGTGAGTATAGACTGTCCCTGCCGGCATTTTATTGTAAGCACTGCCTTTTCAGAGAAAAGGCACTGTTTACATTTCTGCCTAGGGACAACTCCTGTGGCCACACCCCAGACGGCCACTAGAAGTGCTTCCTGGGTCAGTGCTGCACATTGGATTGGCTGAGATCTCAGCCACGGAGGCAGAGCGAGAGCAAAGCCAGTGCGGCATACCCGTGTGGCGCTGGAATAAAAGTACATTTATTACCTCTTTAAAGGGATCAGGGCGAGGGTGGGAAAGCAACCTACATGGTGTTTTTAACACTATAGAGTCAGGAATATCTACACCAAAGAACAAGTAACAGATGGCGCTCAATACACGTCTAAAAAAACTTAAAACCTTAGAAGCAGCTCCCTTATAATGTGCAATAGCTCATAAAACACTAAAAATACAATAATACAGAAAAAAGGGTGTGCTGTGTCTTTAAGACAAAAAATGTGCAATATTTATTTAAAAGCACTCTGGTGCTTGTGGCAATTCACAGTCTCTATCTTATAAGTGTGATATTATTGCATACACTGGTGTAAATACAAACAAGGTGCAAAAGTGCAAGTACCACTGATATACCAGTGTTATAGTGAAACAAAAGGAAATAGAATAAATATAATAAACGGAGCGTATACAATACCCAGCTGTATATACCCTGGATCAGGTTACTCCGAATTACATGTACATATGTATAAAAAGCAAAAAGAGATACATAGTGTGATACAGTACAACAAATTGTAATTCGGAAACAATATAGAGACAATATATTAATATATTGTCTCCATATTACAATTGTAGATTATGCTAGCTTTAGTGTACCTATAATCTTAATTTTATTAATGACAGGAGGCCAGTATTTGCTTACGTCTCGAATTACTAGAACTCCACAGCAGCACAGAAAAAACAACCAATCAGAAAAAAGTTAGGTACTATAAAACTCCCCTCCCCATGCATCATTTCCTCTTTCAAGCTGCGACAAAACAGAATAAAAGGCAGAAAACATAATGGGGAAGAAACGAAGTCCTAGATACGATGAATACAACAATGTCCACCACCCGAGAAGAACTGCCAAACCAGATAGTGATGGACTGTAAACTGAAACGAGAGAAAAAACAGAATCGACAGGTTGATTATCCAATGAAAGGCACTCTGAATAAAACATGTGTGCACCCAATGTAGCAACCAATATTACCTTAAAATGTAAATATCCCAACCCCACTTATGAAAGAAAAGACATAAGAGCATGCAACAGGTAGCAGAGACAACAAGCAGAGTTGCATACGTACCTGATTAAACCAAACTATAAACATATAACAAGGGAGGGATAAAAATGGGTGGGAAATACTCGCCTCCTGTCATTAATAAAATTAAGATTATAGGTACACTAAAGCTAGCATAATCTACAATTTTATAACATGACAGGAGGCTTCGTATTTGCTGTTTCAACGCTCAGATCACCAATCCAACGCTGGTTGTGTCGCTGGTACCTATTCCAGGAGATAGCAGAGTAATCCTAATTGTACTTACCAACTGCGAAAAAACGACAGTAGACGAATCAATGAAGATGTCAGCCGATGAAGCATCTCAACACACAGAAAAAACACCATCTGCTGATAGATCCAACAAACTTGTGTTGTCACCCGCTTCCTAGCGGTTGGTACCTGAGCTTGCAAACTGACCTATCAGCTATTTTCCTGTAGTTGTAAAATAACGAAGGCCTTTTGCGGATGCAAGGCCGCGAGAAGAAACTGCCACCAAGACGCAATATAACCGAGTATGATCCTTCGTTCTCTCCTGGTCTACCTGGTGAGATGTCTCATCCGAGGATAAATCTGTAGTGCCTGCGAGAGTGTTGTCAACTAGCCGTATCCTAAGTGATTCCGACATTCCAAATGGACTGTGTAATCCTCGGACTCTGTAGAGAAAAGATTCCAAAAGGACGTCTAGTCATGGTTCCGAACTGAACTCATGTGGAGGAACAGTGGTCGACTATTTTCTGGAATAGTGAATCCCAGAAATATTCAAAGGGATGGAGAGTGCAAACCGGAGTGCAGATTTCCATCCAGGTATGTCCTCGCCTAAGAGTGAAAGGTGTCTGTGTAGGAGTCGGGGTACCCCAGGTACTCTCGCAAGGTCTCGTAGGTCTCCTCGACGGTAGTTGAAGAGTAGGTTAGCGTGAATCAAAAAAGCAGAATGGCTCCCGCGAGGGGTAAATAGCTAATAGACGGAGGACCCACCAACTCCGAATCCTGTTCACCAGGTATGCGTTCCGAGGAGATGGGGCCGTCCTGCCCCCTTCTCCCGAGATCGTAATGAGCAGGGAACTCAAGCCAACCGGGATGTCCGGTCTTACCATGTGAACCATGTGTACGGTTACCCAGAGACCGGATAACTGGCCCTCCTTAATCTTGGTACCCGAGCAAGGCAGTGTCCTTTCGCTCCATGAAGGTAGCTCCTGTCATCTTGATATGGGAGAAACGGTCTGTGCGGTTGGTCCGCAATAGCCTGGATATCCAAAACAGAAAGCAGATTTACGATTTATAAGGTGTAGAGAAAACCAAACACCTGCACTCTCGTAATACCTGAAGCCATCCGTTAGCCGTACTATCTTCAGTAGTGTGTGTACCTAAGTGATCCGGACCCAGTAGAGCCCTCACCGGAGATAGAATAGAGGGATCCAGACTAAAGTTTATATCTTGTATGACTAGGCAGTCCTCTATAACGAAATCAGTAGTACGGGCGTCAGATCCAATTGAATGCAGGAGGGATGCCCCTCTATGTAGTCACCGATGTCTTGCACAGGTACAAGCCTGTGTGGTGAGCGAATGGCCGGCCCTGTAGAGTGACGAGCGTATGAGAGAGCCGCGTTCTCATCTAATGTGATCGACTAACGTGACAGCGTCCGGCCGATAGCCTGAGCGGGCCGCGCCTGTTAACAACCAAACAGTAGGGTTCACATCCGTGATCGGTTCCTTCTATGAGAACGTGTCCTCCAAACATGTACTCTGTATCCAGCCCAGTATTCGGCCGAGGTTGAGGGAGGGCTGTGTCCCTCAATAACAGAGGGTTCGCTCTCTGTTCCTGAAAATAAAGTATTCTTGAATCGGGATGATGGAGGGCCGCACCCTCCTGTGGTCCAAACTAGAGTCCCTAGAGACTCAGGGTGACCAATTGCAGGGTACACCCAATACCAATATCAGTATAAGGCTGATGGAAATCCACGGAAGAAAACAACAATGGAAAAGAAAAAACTACCAACTGTCCGCCCGGATCCCGTGCGCGCGCGCGGGGTCCAGGACGACCGTTGGTAGCCGGAGGAAAGCTGGAGACGTTCTCCGCAATCCACAAGCGCCCGGGAGGTCGGGGGAGGTCAAGTCAGGCCTCTCGACGACCCGAGGGAAAGGAAAAGGAAGTTACGAAAACGAAAAATTTAACGTAGATAAGAGAAAATACATAAATTCTAGAACAGATAGAAGGGAAAATAGCAGGCCGGAAGGTAAGACCCACTGAACCGAGCCAGGAGCTAACCTAACGTGGGAAGTAACTACCGATACCTCTAAGGATACCGGGGAGCAGATACGGAGGTAGATGTAAAGGCAAGAAAAAAAAAAAAAAAAACACCGCGTTCTCCTTAGGTGTCTGAGCACCGATCCTTGCCTGTGCGAAGTCTTCCTTGGAGATGTATGACCGGGTGCCTTATAAAAAACCCTGCCCTTCAGGCATGAGGTTCAGGGCCTTCACCCTACCCACCATATTCAGATGGCCGTATACTGGTTTCCTCTTGGATAGATTGGCAAAGGTGCCTGTCTGGACACCTGCCTATTTCCATGTAACTGGTGGGCACCGGCATTTCCCCAGTGATATTCCCCCAGGTCTGCGGCCTAGCAGGGGTTCGGCACCCAGACATAACAGGCCGTCTTAATAGGTACCGACATTCCTAATAGGCACAGACATAGCCGGCCGCACTTGCATAGCAGGTCGTACTTATGGGCACAGACATAGCAGGCCGATCTTATGGGCACAGACATAGCAGGCCGGTCTTATGGGCCCAGACAAAAGCAGGCCGTTCTTATGGGCACAGACAATAGCAGGCCGTTCTTATGGGCACAGACAATAGCAGGCCGTTCTTATGGGCACAGATAATAGCAGGCCGTTCTTATGGGCACAGACAATAGCAGGCCGATCTTATGGGCACAGACAATAGCAGGCCGTTCTTATGGGCACAGACAATAGCAGGCCGTTCTTATGGGCACAGACAATAGCAGGCCGTTCTTATGGGCACAGACATAGCAGGCCGTTCTTATGGGCACAGACATAGCAGGCCGTTCTTATGGGCACAGACATAGCAGGCCGTTCTTATGGGCACAGACATAGCAGGCCATTCTTATGGGCACAGACATAGCAGGCCATTCTTATGGGCACAGACATAGCAGGCCGTTCTTATGGGCACAGACATAGCAGGCCGTTCTTATGGGCACAGACATAGCAGGCCGATCCTGGTTGTGTATTATTGTTATATTATGATAACATGTTATTCAAAATAGCGCCCTCCGATTCCGTAGCGCGTTACAATGGGTATTGAATGAGTAATGGGGACCTCCTAGTTCCAGTGGAGGTCCCTAAGAATAGCAGATTCTGAGAGCATCCTGACATAGGAACTCTAGACTCCAACCCATTAGGCAGTGTAATGCCGTGTGAATAAACCTGAACCGGGACTGGCAGTCCCTAGATGCCCAGCAGGCAAATAGTGGTATTCAGTCTGTATTGGGTATAAGTGGAAGTTGTTCCAGAGGCTATCATGTCCATGAATGTAAGATACACTGAGCAATACTCTCCTTAAACTGTGAATTGGTATGCCCGTGTTCACACAGATCTGTTGGAAATTCCTTATCGTATAATAGATTACCCTCATCATACCACCTGAAGGGTATTGTAACCATGGGCACTTCCAGGAGTAGGGCCAACGATAGCCAACCCAATGAATTCCCCCGGGAATCTGATAAAAATGTATGGCATCAGCGTAGACTGGTCTCCCTTACTAGTTTGAGTCAGAGCCAGGTCTGTAAGTGAGAGATATATGCCATGGACAGAGAAATCATACCAGAGTAGTCTCAAGAGACCTCCAGCCGGACAGAAAAAATATATATACTGAGAAGGAGATGAATCCTAGAGCTAACTGGCACTGTAAACACCCTGTACAGAATCTGTGTAACAGAGTTCATATACCTGTAACTCACAATAACCTGCAATATATCCCATCAGGCACTCACAAAACCTGTTAATATACACTGACAGTAAAAAGCTCACAGCGATCCGTGACATACACTGTCAGCAAAACTCACATCAACCTGCGATATACACAGTCAACAGAAACACGCAGCAATCTGTGATATACACTGACAACAAAAACCCACAGTAAACCACGATACACACTGTCGGCAAAAACTCACAGAATCTGTGGTATCACAGTCAGCAAAGCAAACCAACATGTCATGTACACTGTCAGTAAAACAAATATGTGATATACACAGTCAGAAAAACTAATGTGTGCTATACACTGTCAGAAGACTAATATGTGTTACACACTGTCAGTAAAACTAATATGTGTTATACACTGTCAGTAAAACTAATGTGCTATACACTGTCAGCAAAACTAATATGTGTTATACACTGTCAGTAAAACTAATGTGCTATACACTGTCAGCAAAACTAATATGTGTTATACACTGTCAGTAAAACTAATATGTGTTATACACTGTCAGAAAACTAATATGTGTTATACACTGTCAGTAAAACTAATATGTGTTATACACTGTCTATGTGATGTACACTGTGGGAAAACTAATTATGGGATACACATTGTCAGTGAAAAAACCACAGCAAGAACAGAATCTGTGTCAATAAAATTCACAGCAGATATGAAATATATATCACTAAAAAGGCTCAGACTACTATATATCCGACATGAAAAATGCCCTAAGACACACAGAAGCTGTGGGATACACGCTGGAAATAAATAGCACATAGGAAAAGGGATAGTACACTGCCTTCCGGCAAAACTGAAGGGAATCCGCCGGGGAAAAGGCAGGGCAACAATAGCCGCGATCCGACCACCGTGGGTGGAGGAGGGGTCGCGAGTAAGTGCGTTCTCCTCCACCCGGTCGGCCGCCTGCGGCTCTGTGAAGAAGTTGAGCGCGGCGGTCGACCACGTGGCGGACGGGGCGGCCACGAGAGTGAGCGGAGCGGCCGCCGGGTACTCGCGTCCGACCGCGAGTACCTCGGTTGCCGGTATGAAACTAGGGGGTCGGGAAATCAGGAGGCAGCCAGAGGCTAGTCTCCTGATACCCCTATACTGCGCAGGCAGCCCGCGGAAAATGGCGGGCAAAGAGAGTGGGCAGCAAGGGGAGGGGGGGGGGAAGGCATGGCGAAACAGAGAAAAAACCCCAAGACTCCCCTAAAACTACCCCCTGAAAGGGAAAGAATCCCTAAGAAGACAGGGGAAGCAAATGCAAGGCAAGTAGTAAAAAAGTATAAGCAAAAGTAACACGAAATATAACCAAAAAATATAGGAGTACAGAACACAAGATACTAGATAAAGGTACAAATAACAAATAAGAAAATATACTGAGATATCAAAATAAATCCCAATAAGTCATAAAACAACCCAAAGCCACCCACTATAAGCAGGAGGCAGTGGTACTCTGACCTGTACTGGTGCGGAGCAGCAAAGAAAGAGGAAATGATGCATGGGGAGGGGAGTTTTATAGTACCTAACTTTTTTCTGATTGGTTGTTTTTTCTGTGCTGCTGTGGAGTTCTAGTAAAGAGAGACTTAAGCAAATACGAAGCCTCCTGTCATGTTATAAAATTTGTTGTACTGTATCACACTATGTATCTCTTTTTGCTTTTTATACATATGTACATGTAATTCGGAGTAACCTGAACAATCCCCGTCTACGGATATATGCAGGAATAGGCGTCCCAAAATGGCTCAAGTGAAGTGCAGCATATAGGTCATATGTGGAGATAAATATACTCCAATGGTGAAATAAATATATAAAGAAGTGAAGTGTAAGGATAAATTAAATGTACTCACATTTCCCAGAGTAAGACTTGCTCTGGTGTATAGAACATTGGTGGTATAACCCCCACCCAAGGATATGATGGTACCAGGAAGTAATGAATGGAAAAATAAAAAAGTGTAAATATAAAGTAAAATACACTATTTAATAACCTTATAAAAAGGCATAAAAACAATATAAAAGAGCTCAAGGAGTCCCACTTTTCAGAAGTGTGGTATAGTCCTCTCTAAGTTCCGGTTTTATAAGCAGTCTATTGATTAAGAATAGCTTCCTGGTGTGTTGATTGATGGTTCCTGTAGCCATGGTATAACGCACGCATCATACCGGAAGTGACGTGGCATATATCCAACATGGACATTTGTATGTGTTCCAGCTTGGAACGCATATGAGCCAGAACGGCTACGTTGTGATTCCATTTATGTATTAATAGTCCTATCTATAAAGAAGAAGTTAGAATAATGGTGTACAGATACATCCCCGGTGACCACAGCGGTAATGAAATAACTGCTTGTTCCGCCTTCCAAGACCAGCTAAGGCCCCAGCCGCAGCACCAAGAGATCTCCTGGTACGCTCCCTGAATCAAGGAGACAGAACAGCGGTCCTCCAACCAATTAGAAAACAATTGCCATATATGTTTGAAGCCAAGCAACTCTCAATATATGCAGACTTATCGGGGCCGACACTGGCATGGCGCCACACAATGAAACCTTTCACAGTCCTACTCCGCCTGCACAAGATCAAATACCAGTGGAGGTGACCCCTGATCCAACACGGCGACACAACATACAAGGTTCAAGACATGCAGAGCGCCACAGACCTCCTGCCTACCCAGGGGTTACAACTGGACTCCCTGTCAACCGCGGGACTAAACCACCCAGCGGCACCGCTAACCACGAAGGACCCTGCGAAAGAGACACTGTTTGTTCCCCGATGGGCTGGATCAGAAGCCCCCACAGAGACCGCTACCTGAATGATCCAGGGAATGACCTGCACCTCCCAACAGACCTCGTGCTAAATGAGCATGCCGCACATGGTGACCTGCACTCCTATCCCTCCAAAGTTTTTGTTTGCAAATTTTATGGTTAACTGCATTACCAAGTTGCTCCCCCCTTCTCCCACCCACCCTCCCCCCCAGGGGTTAAGGGGCATACTTACCTACAATGCAGGAGCGTAACACCTAAATGCCCACACGGCAGCGAATGTGCTCCCCACGCAACCTTATATGACTATCTGATTATAATCCACTCACCAGCACACTCAGCCTAAAAGCCTTTATCAACGTCAGACCCATCGGCTATAAGGCCATACTCCCAGGCTCTCTAGGCTTCTGTTACAACGCTAACCCTTACTACCCAAAATAATTTTCCTCAGTTCACGGCCCAAAGGCACTCTTAGCTAGACACCCCGTCTGTTAAGCCCTACTTTCAAAATACCTCACCCTTCTAGTCTATGTCTTATGCCTTAGAGTAGCGCCGGCCCTGGTATAGCGCAGGCCGCACTTAATCATTTAAAATAACTTTTACTGTTTTGGTTGATGTTTATGTGGACTAAGTGATACAGACTGTGTGCCAGAGTAATTCGGGTAGACAGTCACGTTACCCAGTCGTTCATCTGTGAGTAGAAACTCACACTCCGGGGCTGCCGGTTCACAGTCCTTTCAGGGAAATAGTTTTGTTATTTAACCCCTTAAGGACACATGACATGTGTGACATGTCATGATTCCCTTTTATTCCAGAAGTTTGGTCCTTAGGTTGTTTCTGGGGAGTATTCTACACCCACCCATATTTTTTATCTCTTTTCAATCTTCTGGCTCCTCTGGCTCCCTCTTGCGTAGTCTTGGGTGGTTAGGTCATTAAGCATCAATTATTTTTATTACCGTGAGATCTGAAAGAAACTGCCATTTATTTCACATTGATTTATACACACTGCCCGGCAGCACTTTAAAACTTTGAATGCAGGAATTACAAGTTTCAAGCAATAACATGGAAAACCACCAGCTTTATCTGGATAAGACCAAGTAGCTACTGGAAGTAGGTGACCGATAATTATTATAATTTTTTTCTTTTTCTGTCTACTTCTGATTGTTGCTGTTTCATAACAGAGACACACATTGTTGCATATAGCAGCAAGTGAAATCTCTGGCGCTTCTTCCTTATGTGTACAGCAGCTAAACCTTTCCCAAACCAGAGTCTCTTCTTTCTGGTCGTTGATGCAAGTAAAGCGGGGGATGTAGGGAAGCAGTGCTTAACAATTTAATTATTAAGTGCTGCTTCTTTACATCCCCCGCTTTACACATTGTTGCATGATTTGACCAGATCCACACACCAATAGCATCCCTGCAGGATATAGATTTCAAGGAGGGATTTGCGACCACACTCTGAAGTAGCATTTTCCCTAAAGGATATTTTAGTATTATTACAGGTACGAGAAGGCCGGACTGGCAATACTTTTCTCAAAACATGTTCAGTTTACACAGATTGGGATTGTGAACTGGGATGGCGTGCGCATGGATGGTGGGGATCTTTCTTCTTCTAAATTCTTTTCTTTTCTTCACTATCATAATTCTATTCTTTCGGTACCTCAAATAGTACAGTTTTGAATAGACCAAATGGTAATTGGATACTGTTTGGTAGCAATGATTGCCTAGCTGATAGTTCAGAAGATAGTGACCGTGTAAGTCTTGACCGTGTAAGTCCTAAGTTGAGATATGCCAACACAATAATGTTACTTAAAAGTGTAATCATATGTATATAACAAAATAATTTCCTAGTACAATTCTATTTACACTTTTGAAATACTAAAATAAAAATTGCAAAAAAATTGATTAACAATGAATGCCATGCCCACACAGATCTAAGGTATTGATTAACCATGTCATTTCTTTGGAAACCAGACAAGCACAGATTAACCCTTCCTCTGACATTGTAAAGATCCTTGTGCCGATTAAATAATATTTTTACATTAAGCTGAAATACACCCATTTGCTTGTTGCACTACAGATAGCTAAATTCAGGGCCTCAAAGTACCGGTGTTTGCATATAATGTAGTACAAAAACAATAATAAATTTGGCAGGCCAGATTCCTGCAGACCTCACCAAGAGCAAGACAAACAGTAGACTTTTCCAAGGCATTACCAACTATGGGCAAGAGATTTTGCAGTACTTTACATTTGGGAAGACCCGGTTAGCATTCTCCTATTTTCATGCACATGCACACCTACCTCACATATCACCTGTGTGAGGTCTGTTCTTGGCAAAGTTGGTATCTGTGAGACTATTGCCTTGTACATATAGACAGGTGATAAGATCTGTAATTGGGATTTTCAGCCACACGGTGGCAGTATAATGATTGTGACAAGCTTCTTACCAGTAGCCGTCACAGTTACACCCAAGTTCAGCAAGCTATGCTAGTTACAAACCCTCTGGAATTAAGTGCAATAACTCTATGAATGGGTGAGGTTGTTGCTTACAAACTTAAGCTTAATACACAAACACGATGTAATGGGATCAACTGCTTTAGACAAACAATACTCAACATTACCGCAACATTCACTAATTGGTAGTTGTGAATTTTTACAGAATATTAAAAAGACTCTGCTGTTTATTACTAAAAAAAAAAATGCAGATTTTACACAAACAAGGACAAGCCTAGAAATTTAAGGAATAACCTGTAAATGTATTGTTTCAAATTCCAGGAATATTTCTCATGCTGGTGTGAGGTGTGATACAGCATCATATGATTTTTAAATGATTTTTACTTTATATGTAAGAAAGAAAAAATAAACACAATAGTCTGGCTGAATCACTAAAGCTGTTTGTGAGGACGACCTCTCCACACATATACCTATTCTACATTGGACCGTTTTAAAACTGGAACTTCAGCTACAAAATGCTGATGAGGTGGTATCTTACGCCGATGGTAACTGGCTCATATTACGGTGGGCATCTCAGATCTTTGCTGGAGAGACAGTGGGTGGAAATTCACAATTTTTCACATGTGGTGGGGATGATGCTCTAAGTTTTGGGAACATACGAAAAGCCTCAAGAATGATATCCTGCACATACCAATGGTTAGACCAAAGCTCTCTGTTCACAACAAGACAATAACGGGTTCTGTAACTTTAAGAACACTCTAACAGGATCAGTTCCATTTTTGTCCCTACGATGTGCTGCATGGGGCCTACCAAAAATACTAGGGCCGCCAGGTACCACAGCACTACTCAACTACCAATCCGCCAATAACTGAATAGATAAATAGTTCTTCCAACTTCACACCCAAACACAAGACACGTAAAGGGACAAGACAACTCGTTTAGCGAACAACAGGCAGGCTATTTATACAGTACAAGATGCCAAAAAGGTTGGATACTCGATTAAATGCAGTGACTCTCTCAAAAGAGCAGAGCAACCTAAAATTCACCTTCATAAGCACTTGGAGGAAATAATCTGATCCAACGAATCTAACAGCCGTATGCACTCGTGCTATGCCGTCTGATTTTGTCAAAATAATTTTCTTCCTGTGGATGTGTGTTGTGGGAGTTGTCGCTATGCTTCATTATAGCAGAGCGTTTACCTGCCAGAGTTCGGTAGAATTCTCTGATTGATAGGCTAGCCAGACTAGTCTTGCATGTCATTCGAAAACACATAGGTTGTGCCCCGTGTATTTTTTTTAGGTAACTGGGCTAGCAGAATTGTTAGCAAATATGTTGATCTTGATCATGAAATTCTAAACCACCTTCTCCCTTAAATTTCCCCTCATTCTGCATGTGGAGGAAGCAGATGGTCACTTAAGACCGGTTCTCCTGTTGCATTCAAAGTAACCACAGTGCAAGGTTTGACAATGTACTACACTTTGTGGTACACTCCCATAATCCATCTCTCAAATAAGGCAGAGAGAGAGCATGCTGCTAGTCTATGGTACAAGAATATCCAATTAATCCAAGGGATCGATAGGGACTACAACAAAAGCATGAGAGCAGAAGTCGGAGCATTAAGAAGAATGGAACAATATCAGAAACATGTTTGTTTATTCTCCAACACACTGGTACTGGTGCAAGAGTTTTGGCATCAGAGAGACAGGTGTGTCTTGCTCTGTGAATCTCTGTTATGCTTCTTAAACCATGGAAGCCAGTAAGGAAGTGGATAATAGGTAACTATTTTGCTGCAGAATTGAAGGAGTTTGTTATTATACTGTGAGACCTAGAAGGTAGGGGCTGTCCTTCCTCGAGAACATAACGTGATTCTGCAAACCAGTACAGAACAGGTGAATGTGGATAATAGGTGTACAACACAGAAAATGTAGGGATCCCGCTGATGTACCTAAAAACGAGGATATGACATAATGCAATATTGCCTGAAACAAACAAAGAAACAGGTTTTGCAATTGTCCCTCACAAATTTAAGATGATAAAAAATGCCTTAGGGGTTGATGTCAATAGGGGACAAAACTATTTTCCTTTTGGAAAATACCTCTGGACTGACCTGTTGGAAAACAAATTCTGTGGAAAGCATGAAGGTGGAGTTTTAGTCCCCTATTGACATCGAGGTGGCACCCCTAAGGCGCTCTTTTTATCTTAAATTTGTGAGTGCAATTGCAAAACCTGTTTCTTTGTTTGCTATGTCATGTCCTTGTTTTTAGGTACATCAGCGGGATTATACATCTATTTTGGTCGGTTACCATCTGGGAGGTAACCTTGGGAGGCTGTGTGTCTATCAGTTATTTTACATTTTGTTTTTCACAATTCACTGGTGTCACAGGTAATAGGTAATAGGTACGCATAAATTGGAGGTGGGATGATTATAACATCCACAAACATGCACAATGGCGACTATTATGGGTTTTTAGAGGATGTGCGCTGTGATAAAAACAGATTTACTGAAAGCGAAACTTTCACTTCTCAGAAGGTGACATTGCTTTACACCATCGTCTTAGTTAATAGTATCTGGACAAGCACAAACACAACAGTGACACGCAGAGCACTGCAAGGGCTGAATTCATTTACATAGTGTGCCCTAGCTGTGCCAGGACAGTGTGACATTAAATGCAGGGCTAAAAATAAAATGTATTTGGAATTTTAAAAAAATATACATTAAAAAATTGCATAATTCACAGCTAACCTAGTAATGTATCAGAATGTGCCAAAGCCTAATATAATTACAGTGTTATATTTAAAAAAATAAATAAAGGAACCCTGAACTTGGCAACACAGGATAACTTTAAACTACAAAGAACTGTCTAATTGTTAAATTGTTTTCCCAATAAAAAATCCAGGGGTCAAAAAGGATAATTTTTTTATGACTTCTTGAAAGGGACATTGTATGTAAGTGACCCAAAATTGTAGATTATGCTAGCTTTAGTGTACCTATAATCTTAATTTTATTAATGACAGGAGGCGAGTATTTGCTTAAGTCTCTCTTTACTAGAACTCCACAGCAGCACAGAAAAACAACCAATCAGAAAAAAGTTAGGTACTATAAAACTCCCCTCCCCATGCATCATTTCCTCTTTCAAGCTGCGACAAAACAGAACAAAAAGCAGAAAAAATAATGGTGAAGAAACGAAGTCCTAGATACAATGAATACAACAATGTCCACCATCCAAGCAGAACTGTCAAACCAGATAGCGATGAAGGACTGTAAACTGAAACGAGAGAAAAAAACAGAATCGAAAGGTTTGGTTAGCCAATGAAATGTACTCTGAACAAAACATGTAGGCACCCAGTGTAACAACCAAATTTACCTTAATATGTAGATATCCCAACCCTACATATAAAAAAAACAGACATAAGAAACAAGTGACAGGTAGCAGAGACAACAAGCAAAGTTGCATACGTACCTGATAAATCTAAACTATTAACATTACACAAGGGAGGGATAAGAACGGGTGGGAAATACTCGCCTCCTGTCATTAATAAAATTAAGATTATAGGTTCACTAAAGCTAGCATAATCTACAATTTTATAACATGACAGGAGGCTTCGTATTTGCTGTTTCAACGCTCAATACACCAATCCAACGCTGATTGTGTCGCTGGTACCTATTCCAGGAGATATCCGAGTAACCCTAATCGTACTTAACAACTGCGATAAAGGACAGAAGACGGATCAATGAAGATGCCAGCCGACGAAGCATCTCAAACACGGAAAAAAGACCATCCACCGGTAGATCCATTGTACGTGGTGTTGCGATCGGTTTCCTAGCAGTCAGTCCATGAGCCGGCATTCTGACCTATCAGACATTTTCCTGTAGTTGTAAAATATGGAAGGTCATTTGCGGACTTAGGGCCGCGAGAAGAAATTGCCACCATGTCTCAACTCTAGATCTGTAAGGTGGCTCCTCCGATCGTGCCAGGGTCATCCGGCGATGTGGCCTTGCAGGTAGATCTCCAATCTCAAGGGGTGTGCCTAAGTCCATCACCAATATCACAATAGAACCGAGTAGGATCTTTCGTTCCCTCCTGACCTTCCCGGTGAGAAGTTTCATCCGAGAATAAATTAGTATGCAGGCAAGAGTGTGATCAAACCAGCCGTATCCTAAGTGATTCCAATATTCCAAATGGACTGTGTAATCCTCGGCTGCGGTAGAGAAAAGACTCCAAAAGGACGTCCATTCAGGGTTCTGAACTGAACTTGTGTGGATGAACTGTGGTCGACTAGTCTGGAAATAGAGAATCCCAGAAATATTCAAACGGGATGGGAAGCGTAAACCGGAGTGGAGATTTCCATCCAGATATGTCATCGTCTAAGAGTGAAAGATGTACAGATCCAATGGTGATTGGGACCTGGAAACCACGAAGAATCCTCACGTGCTGTAGTGAGAGAGTGAAATAATCCGATTACCCGTAGCACGATCCTGTTCCATGCCCGACCTGTCAAAATGTGTGTAGGGGTTCCTGGTATACACGCCACCTACAAGATGGGTTATAATATAGCGAGACCTTTAGGTCCCTGTACCCCTGACTGTCCAGGCACGTAACTCCCAGAGTAGACCCTAGGACAAGGGACCCAGGAATGTGAGTATGATAATTGAAGTCAAAGTCTCCCTATAGAGGGGTACCTCCCTTCTTAGCTTGGAGTCCCGCGAACACCTAGCGTTCTCCAATGCGCAGGCAAGGCGTAACGTCCCCTCGCTCATGACAGGCGACTCCAGAGAGCAGATATAGTGAAAAAGAAGGGTCCAGCTTCAGCCGTCCGAAACATGTGATGTCCTGTTAGAGAATGTCGGAAGCCCCGTCTGAGTCTGCCACCATCCTGAACCGTACTCCAGCGGTAGGACGTGACCCGAGTTTGGTGTCTGTGTAGGAGTCGGGGCACACCAGGTACCTCCATAGAGACTCGTAGGTCTCCTTGACGGTAGTTGAAAAAGTGGGTTAGTGCGAAACCAAAACAAAACAGCTCCCTTGAGGGATATATAGAGTATAGATGGAAGGCCCACCATCTCCGAACCCTGGTCACCAGGTATGTGCTCCGAGGAGATGGGGCAGTACTGCCCTCTTATCCCAAGATCGTAATGACCGGGGAACTCAAGATAACCGGGGTTTCCGGTCTTACCATGCGATCCATGCATACGGTTTACCTTCAGACCGGGTAGTAGGCCTTCTCTAGTCTTGTTACCTGAGCAAGGCAGTACCCGTCTGCTCCATGAAGGTCTCCGAATCTCCTGTCATCTTGATATCAGCTTGTGCGCAATGGCCGGGATATCCAAAACTGAAAGCAATTCCCCGATTTATATGGTGCAGAATATACCAAAACCTGTACTCTCGTACTACTTGAGGCTCATCCGTTAGCCCTACCATCTCCAGGAGTGTGTGTAAATAAGTGGGAGTCTCCCCCTGTATACCTCTGTGGGTATTTCTCATGTGTGGGACAGTGGTCCGGGTCCAGTCGATCCATTACCGGAGATAAAATAGGGGGATCCACTGACGACAGATATAATAGAATGCCGGAGGGACGCCCCTCTATGCAGTCATCGATGTCTTGTACAGGCACAAGCCTGAGTGATGAACAAAAAGGACGGCACCGTAGAGCGTATGAGAGAGCCGCGCCCTCTAATAATGTGATCAAACTCTGTGATAGCGTCCAGTTGATAGCCTGAACGGGCCGCACCCGTGAATAACCATACAGTAGAGTCTACATCCGTGACCGGTTCTCTCTATGGGAAAGTGTCACCCTAAACATGTCCTCTGTATCCAGCTCAGTATCTGGCTGAGGTTGAGGGAGGGCTGCGCCCTCTAATAGCAAATCAGTGTCCGGGTCTGTATGTGAGAGGGGTTCGCTCTCTGTTCCTGAAAATAAAATATCCTCGGATCGAGGTGATGGAGGGCCACACCCTCTTGAGATCCAAACTAGAGTCCCTAGAGACTCGGGGTGACCAACTGCAGGGTACACCAATTACTAATATCAGCATAAGGCTGAGGGCAACCTACGGAAACAAAGATGGAAAACTACCAACTGACCGTCCGGATCCCGTGCGCACGCGTGGGGTCCAGGATGACCGTTGGTAGCCTGAGGAAAGCTGGAGACGTTCTCCGCAATCCACGAGCGCCCGGGAGGTCGGAGGAGGTCAAGTCAGGCCTCTCGACGACCCAAGCGAAAGGAAAAAGAAGTCACGAAAACAAAAACTAAAATAAACGTAGATAAGGGTATATACGAAAATTCTATCTCAGATAGAAGGCAAATAGCAGGCCGGAAGGCAAAACAAGTAAGCCCCACTGAACAGGGCCAGGAGCTAACCTTACGCAGGAATAACTACCGATACCTATATGGATACCTGGAGGCAGATAGAGAGTTAGTTGGTAAAGACAAGGAAACACTGCGGTCCCCTGTAGGTGTCTGAGTACCGGTCCTTGTCTGTGCGAAGTTCTCCTTGGAGACGTGCCGTCGCCGGTCTGGTGTAAACCGTGGACGTGTGCCCGGGGTCTTCATAAGAAACCTTGCCCTTCAGGCATGAGGTTTAGGGCCTTCACCCTTCCCACCACACTCAGATGGTCGTATACTGGTGTCCTCTTGGACAGTATGGCAATGGTGTGTGCCTGGACACCTGCCTATCTCCATGACACAGGTGGGTACTGTGTTTTCCTCAGTGATATTCTCAGAAGGGCACAGGCCCAGCAGGCCAAACGAATGGACACAGAATAGTTGGCCAAGCAAATAGGCACAGACAGAGCAGGCCATTCAAATAGGCACAGACACAGCAGGCCAATCAATGGGGTACAGACATAGCAGGCCGTTTAATTGGGCACAGACATAGCAGGCCGTTTAATTGGGCACAGACATAGCAGGCCGTTTAATTGGGCACAGACTTAGCAGGCCGTTTAATTGGGCACAGACTTAGCAGGCCGTTCTAATGGGCACAGACATAGCAGGCCGTTCTAATGGGCACAGACATAGCAGGCCGTATAATTGGGCACAGACATAGCAGGCCGTTTAATTGGGCACAGACATAGCAGGCCATTCTAATGGGCACAGACATAGCAGGCCGTTCTAATGGGCACAGACATAGCAGGCCATTCTAATGGGCACAGACAAAGCAGGCCAATCAATGGGGCACAGGCATAGCAGGGCAATCCTGGTTGTGTATTATTATTATATTATTATTAATATGTTATTTATATAGCGCAATCCAATTCTGCAGCGCTTTACAATGGGTATTGAATGAGTAATGGGGACCCCTGAGTTGGGTAGAGTTCCCAAAAACATCGTAGATCCTCAGAGCATCCTGTGACATAGGGCCCCCAGACTCCAACCCTTTTAGACAGCATAATACTGTGTTAATAACATATAACTGGGGCTAGTAGTCCCTAAATGCCCAGCAGGCAATAGTGGTATCCCAGTTGTAATAGGTATAAACTGAAAACGTTCCAGTGATAACTGCGTCCACATTAAAACAAGACGCAGTGAGCAACACATAATAACTGAGAATAGGGTATGCACATGGGCAAGCAGACCAGTCAGATTTCTTCATCCATAGTATGCATCATCAGCATGCCGCCCGAAGGTTATCGTACCCATGGTATATTTTCAGGAATAGGGTAAAAACAAGATTCAACTCAATAAACCCTCCTGTTGAGCTTGGAAGGGACCACCTTCCCATTCTACAAATCACAGAACTTGATGGGATTGAATCAGTGTCAGCATAGACTGGTTTCCCATACCAGTTTGAGCCAGAGCCAGGTCTGCTTAGCTTTTAACATATGCCATGTACAGATCATATCATGCCAGAGTAGTCTCCTATCTGACTCCAGAGATGGGTAAGGCACATATCAACTGATGTATAAGCATATGCACCAAATAACACTAGCTTACTTGTGCAATAAACAGGTTATCACCTATTTGTTTTTAAACAAAAAAACAACTGGTTACCAGAAAACTAAATTCTGCATATCCCTGAGCTCACTGGCAGACTGGTTCTGCATGCATCATGTTACAGAGCCAGAATGCCAGCGAGGAGGACACTGCATTCCGACCACCACGTCTGGAGGAGGGGCTGTGAGCATGTGCGCCCTCCTCTCGCCGCTCGGCGGCACGTGGCTCCCTGAAGAAGCCGTCCGCGGCGAGGCGGCCACGTGTGTGGGATGACCCGGCCGCCGGGTACTCGCGTCCGACCGCGAGTAACCCCGGGCGCCGGCATGCTCACACTGGAGCTCGGGGAGACAGAGGAGGCAGCCAAACGGCTAGTCTACTGCCTCCCCGAGCGGAGCGCCCGTAGCCCGCGGAGGGCTAACAGAAGGGCGCCAGGGAGTGGGGGGGGGGGGAGGGAAGGGGGCAAAACCCAAAGGAATCCCCAGGAAACCCCCCTAAAACTACCACATGTAGGAAACATCCCCAACATCCCCAACGAGCAACGAGTAAAAAAACAGGCAGCAAGCCCAAAGCCACAACAAAACAAACTAAAAAATATATAAATATATACATCAAATACAATATATACATAAATAAACAAGAAATATATGACTAAATACAAAAAAACATTAAATATATAAAAGGAAAACAACATGATATAAAATACAGAACAAATAACTAAATACAGTATATACATATATAATATAGAAATAATAAATACACAATATGGCAACTGAATAATATAAATCATATATATAAGTCATAATAAATCCCAAAGCCACCAACTAGAAGCAGGAGGCAGTGGTACTCTGACCTGTACTGTCTGCGGAGCAGCAAAGAAAGAGGAAATGATGCATGGGGAGGGGAGTTTTATAGTACCTAACTTTTTTCTGATTGGTTGTTTTTCTGTGCTGCTGTGGAGTTCTAGTAAATACGAAGCCTCCTGTCATGTTATAAAATTGTTTAAACATGCATGTAAGTCTATCGTCCAAAAGATGGTATAATTAGTGTAATTTGCCTGTAATTATGCTCAGTCATAAGATATTCAGTGTATTTAGGTCATATGTCACTATTATATGATTTATGGTAGCAATTCAGTTGTAAACAACCCTGCCTCTCAATCTGCTTGCAATGCAGTCAAACGTTTTATTTTATCACTGTATATATGAAAACAAGAAATCTTGACTTCTTTTTCTTGCTAAAACATTTTCTAAATAAATACATGTCTTGTCACATTGTATATCTGGAGGGCACAGCGATTTCCACTGATTAGGACGCAATCATTACTATAACCCCTTAGGTAATTAGAATGCGGCATTGCTATAAGCAAGAGACGGAAAGCCAGTACTTCCAGATACACTGTCTTAGTCTTTCTGGATAAACAATGGCTATTCCTGTTGGCCTTCCTCAACCACCCAGGAGACCTCGAGTCTAGTGCCGAATTGATTAAATGCCAGAGACCCTAATTGGCCCTGATCACATTCAGTCATTATTTAGAAATTATTGTCACAAGAAATATGGTACCATGTGGTTGTCGCAAGAATATACATTCATGGGGGGAAAAAGTACACCCTTTCTTTGAATTCTATGGTTTTACATATCAGGGCATAATAACAATCGTCTGTCCCTAAGCAGGTCTTTAAAATTAGGTAACACAACCTCAGATGAACAGCAATGCATATTACACAGTGTCAGGATTTATTTAACAAAAATAAAAAGGCCGACATGGAGAAGACATGTGTGAAAACTAAGTACACCCTTACTGCTTCCATAGGAACTGAGAGTATAAGTAGCAGCAGGGCCACCATCAGGGGGTGACAACCATAACGGTTGTCACGGGCCCGGCGGCCCTGGGGGACCCGGCTGCCCGGGCCCCACGTGGAGCGGTATCTGCACCAGGGCCCATCAGGTGGCCCAAGCATTTAGGGCCACCCGATGGGCCCCATATCTTCAGGGGCCTGGTCAGCGCTGCGGCCGGGTAATTGCGCGACAGGGCCCCTTTAAAAAAAAAAATTGCGGCTACTCCGCAAGGGCTGCTGGGAGGAAGTGACGGCCGGAAATGCTGTAGCGGGACCTTAAGAGAGCTGTGCAGAAAAAAATGCCAGCAAACCTCAATGAACTGAAGCAATGTTGTAAAGAAGAGTGGGTCAAAATTCCGCCACAACTATGTGAGAGACTGATAAAATCATACAGAAAATGATTACTTCAAGTTATTGCTGCTAAAGGTGGTTCTATAAGCTATTGATTCATAAAGTGTACTTAGTTTCCACACATGGCTTCTCCATTTTGACTTTATTTTTGTTAAATAAATCACGACACGGTGTAATATGTCATATATCTGAGGTCGTATTTACCTAATATTAAGGCCTCCTAAGGAACAGATGATTGTTATTATGTCCTGATATATAAAACCATAGAAATCAAAGAGGGTGTACTTTATTTTTCCTATGACTGTATGTGATGACAGAGATACTTTAAGGGCAGTGTTTTAGGTGTATAATTCTACATTTGCAGTAATAGTGATAACATGTCCATATCAGTGTGCACATAGTACAAGAGGATTTCTTTAAGAGACAGTCCTGAGTAAGTAATGGCTTTGGTGTTCACTCGCTGCTCAATCACCCTCCACCCCCCACACCCTTTCATTATCGGCATCGGGATTGCTGCTGCTCTCCACCCATAATTTAAAGGCATGTTTCACCTCCCTGCATTAAATTTGGGATCCTGTCAATGCATTGCATCACACATACTGATATATATAACATAATGCATAAACCGTGTTACATTCAGTAAAAGCTGCTGCAAGACTGGAAATCAACCATTAAACCATAAAACTATTCAGTGAACCGTAGAATTGTTAGGACACCAGAGAGAAAAACCTAGAATTGTGGGACCAAATCTGGGACATGGGAGGAAGGTGTATATTCTGAGAACCATATTAATCACTATTTTGGCTGTTTGTGTTCTCTTATCTTATATGGCATATACAGCCTGTTCCAAATTATTATGCAAATGCTATTTTTCTCATTTACCTAAATAATTGATGTAAATAACAGTCAGCATAATTCTCATGTTATTATCAGCTATTAAGGGTACAATTCAAATTTTATTGAACAAACTTCCTAATGATAACAGTATTTTGTTTTAAACACAAAAAACTTACAATGCACTTTTCCAAATTATTACGCACAGTAAGTTTCAAAACACTTTATGGGTTGTAAAGAACTGAAAAATGTCATTTGTTGTGTTTGCAGCATATTTACTGAAATAAAAAGCTATTTCAGTCAAACTTATAACAACATTTTAACTTTTTAAACATTTTAACAGGTCACGTTACATTTTAACATAGGACCCCTTATTTGATAGCAGCTTCACAAATCTTGCATCCATTGAACTTTGGACAGTTTCTGCTTGAATTTGTTTGCAAGATGTCAGAATAGCCTCCCAGAGCTGCTGTTTGGATGTAAACTGCCTCCCACCCTCATAGATCTTTTGCTTGAGGATGCTCCAAAGATTCTCAATAGGATTGAGGTCAGGGGAGGATGGAGGCCACACCATGATTTTCTATCCTTTTATCCCCATAGCAGCCATTGATGCAGAGGTATTCTTTGCAGCATGAGATGGTGCATTGTCATGCATGAAGATGATTTTTTTATGGAAAGCATAGTTCTTCCTTCTGTACCAGGGAAGAAAGTGGTCAGTCAGAAACTCCATATACTTTGCAGAGGTCATCTTTACACCTTTGGGGACGCTAAAGGGGCCGACCAGCTCTCTTCCCACGATTCCGGCCCAAAACATGACTCCACCACCGCCTTGCTGACGTCGCGTCCTTGTTGGAACAGAGTGGCCGAGCACCAACCACCCACTACTCCATCCATCTGGACCATCCAGGGTTGAACGGCACATCAGTGAACAGGACTGTTTGACAATTAGTCTTCATGTATTTTTCTGCCCAATGCAGGCATTTCTGCTTGTGAGCATTGGTTAGTGGTGGCCAAATAGAATGTTTATGCACAGTTGCAAGACTCTGGAGGACTCTACACCTTGATGTCCGTGGGACTCCAGAGGTACCAACAGCTTCAAATATCTGTTTGCTGCTATGTAATGGTATTTTAGCAGCTGCTCTCTTGATCCGATGCATGGATCTGGCCAGGGCCGGTGCTTGGATTTTTAGGTACATAGGCGAAGATGCATTTTTCCGCCCCCCCCCCCCCCCCCCAAAAAAAACCATCTTCACCTATGTGCCTCTTAACCAGCCCCTCTCCCCTCCCCGACCATTAATGGTCCCTTCCCTGTCCCTTAGTGTTCTTCTCCCCTCCCCCTCTTTTCCCTGTCTCTTGGTGTTTCTCTCCCATTCCCTCCCTGTCCCTTGGTGCACCCCACACCCCTTTAGTGGTCACACTCCCCTTCCTGGTGTGTCAGTGTGTACAGAGTGTAGCGGAGCGGAGCGCGGTACAGGAGCTTCAGTTTTCTGTACCCGGCCGAACTGACAGGGAGTGCTCTCTCTGTGAGCACCTCCTGTCAGTCTGGCCAGGTACAGGAAACAGAAGCTCCTGTACCGCGCTCCGCTCCGCTACACTCTGTACACACTGACAGTCACACACTCAATGACAAACACACAGACGTCACTGACTGACACAGACTCATTGACAGACACACTGATAGTCACACACAGACTCAATGACAAACATACTCTCACTGATTTGACAGACACACACTCATACACTGACAAACACACTCATCATACACTGACAAACACACTCATCATACACTGACAGACACACTCATACACTCACATGCACACACACAGACGCACTCACTCGCAGACGCACACGCTGTCACTCGCAGACGCACACACTGTCACTCGCAGACGCACACGCCGTCACTCACACACACAGACACATACACACACAGACACATACACACACAGACACATACACACACAGACACACACACAGACACATACACACAGACACACACAGACAACCTACACACACACACTCACACACACTCACACACACTCACACACATACACTCACTAATTATTTTACAAATAAATATTTTCCACCCATCCTCCCTACCTGGAGAGCTGGTGTGGATGATGAATCCTTCCCTGGGGTCCAGTGGGGCTGCTGGGCGGCGTGCGGCTGTGCTGTAATCAGACGCGGCGAGGGAGCTCTAACCTCTCTGCTCTGCTCCCTCGCGCGCTGTCTGCTGATACCGCGGGAGCCGGAATATGACGTCATATTCCGGCTCCCGCGGTATCAGCAGACAGGCAGCGCGCGAGGGAGCAGAGCAGAGAGGTTAGAGCTCCCTCGCCGCGTCTGATTACAGCACAGCCGCACGCCGCACCGGGGGCCGAGATGGTGGCCGGCAGGAGAGAGAGCTTCCCTCCTGACGGTCACTGAAATCTTGCGCCCCCAGAGCCCGTGCGCCCTAAGGCGGCCGCCTGTGCCGCCTTATGGACGCGCCGGCCCTGGATCTGGCAGAAATCTTCCTCAATGTGCGTGCATCTGCACAAACCCATCTGTGCTCTGAATCAGCCACAAATCTCTTAATAGTGCGATGATAACGCTTAAGTTTTCATGAAATATCTAATGTTTTCATACCTCGTCCAAGGCATTGAACTATTTCATTCTTTTCGGCAGCAGAGAGATCCTTTTTCTTCCCTATATTGCATAAAAATGGTGCTCTGCTTAATAATGTGGAACACCCTCCTTTAGTAGTTTTTCCTTAAATTGAGCCCTGAGAGGGGGCGGGCCGGGCCGCCGAGCTGAGCGGTCACGGGACAGATCAGCTCCCGACAAATAAGTCCTACTAAGCTGGCTAAGTGAGATCCATCGGAACCCTGGGCCCACGATCCTGTTGATGGGATCAATGGCGAACAGGCGCAAGCACCCACTAAGGCCTCAGGCCGAAGACAGGCGGTCCCTGGACGCAGTGACACCACGACCCCAGATAGAAACAGCATCTTGGTGAACTGGTGCAGGTCTCCGACCCAGCAGGGACTCAAGCTGAATATACTTTGTATGTTTATACTTTTGACTCTCACAGTTAAGCATTTAATTTCCCCCAGCGCGCACTGTAACGTTAACATGCATGTTGTGCGTCCACTCAGTGCTCCCTTAGCCTGTTGACGCATGCTTAGGCAACCTATGTGACCCAAGTATGCTTACTAACGCAGAAACTAGGCTATGCTACCTGAGTTAATCATTACCTAACGTGGTTTAGCGCTGTATGTTAACCAATTTACTCTCTTCATTTATAAGCAAAATATCCTAACCTGTCTGCACAGTCACCATTATATGCATGTATTGACGTTAGAACTGTATTAAGTTTCAATGTTACTCAACCGACTAGTCTCATATTCTGGCTGTCTAAACACACAGCACAACATGCTCACATATTGCAGTCACACTGGCTTAACTAACCAAGCATTGTAGCACTTAGTGGACCTAACTAGCTTAGATGTAGGCTATGTCATTTTTGCTAAGCTTTGTTTGCTATGGTTTTGCTTATGTTCAAACACGTACTTTTTCTCTTAAAAAAAAAAAAAAAAAAAAGAGGCATTACTAATCTGGAAATGAGACACATTACTGATGTATTAATCCAAAGCTGTAACTCATTCGAACATTTTCCTTGTTTTCTCTTCTGTATCCTATCTCATATGCCTTAAATAAAAAACAGATTGACAAAAAAAAAGAGCCCTGAGACACCATGCCATCCATGAGTTAAACTGAAAAACAAAATATTTAATCTTTGTGACACTTAAATAGAATTTGCATAATAATTTGCAACAGGGTGTAATGTAATTATACGCATCTTAATAAATACACTCCATTTCCTCTGTATATTTACTTGACCAGGGCCTTAATCAAGTTTTTTTGCTGTTGACCCAATGAAAGGTATTTTTGTTTGCTACTGAATGCAATAATATTTGTGTTTAACAGTGCACACGTTTGCATGTAGTAATTATTTAGAAAAATATTATTATTATTGCCATTAGTATTATATTGATAATAGCGCCAACAGGGTCTGTAGCGCATTTTGCTGTGTGGCTGCCACCAATGATTCTCTGTTCCCTCGTACTGAGGCTGACCGGTGTTCCTGCATGCAGCCTGGTTTTTGCACAGAACACGTGTACTTGCACTGTACATACATGATATAAATGTAAGGATAGATAAATATGTGTATTATGTGCCATATATAGTTTATTATATTTCTCTCTGTGACGGCAAGGTGACCTGATAAATAAAAAAATATTATTAATAATAATGTAATAATACAAACACTTGTCAGACTGGCACACAGCTAATGTCTATAAAGCACCATGACAAATAATAAAACGGATATAAAAAGATACAAACAGGAAATTCTGCTTAAACCTAAAACCAATTTTGGAAATCCACCAGGATTTTATAAAACCACTTGTTAGGTGTTGCGCAACTAATGTTTGGTTAACTACCTAATGACGGCTCAGGCTCAGTTCATCGGAGAGGTTTGCTATTTGGCCTTGTAAATGTGTCTGCACTAATAACTGCTAATTTAAAGGTAATTCCAGAACAGATGCTGAGCTACTTCTAAAACAGCAACTTGCATCTAGTTTCTGCTGAAAGATTGTGAGTTCTATTAAAAGGCTAATCCAGGTACCATAACAACTTCATAACAAGTTGTTATGGTGCAAGAAGATCCTGGACGTCCTATTCAATAAAGTGAAGGAATTTAGGGGCATGGCTTGAAAGGCGTCAAGAGCGGTCGCATGTATATGGAGCTCCGGCGACACTACATTATAAATAACCAAATTAGTCACCTACCCAGTGGCAATTCGACCCCATAGATGCCCCGGAAAATTGATAGCTGGACATCAGTCCTAGAGGCGCAAAACTCTCTCTGGCGGGGAAACCGGGCATCAGCAATCTCTTTCAAGAAAGGACTAGACCAAAGATGATAGCGCGGCCGGACTGTCTCACCTAAATCTCTGAGGAGGACTTATTGGATGCACCAGATGCCATACCTGGGGCAGAATGCCATGATGTCAACTTACAGCTAGTTCAATTACACTTATCTGGGCCTCGACAGAAACGAAGGCCACTAGCTCCATTGCGTGCAGAATATTGTCCCCTTCATGCCTTACTCCGCTGTGGACATTGGCTGAATGTATATGTTTCTGAATGAGGAATTATGAGCAATGCCCAGGTCAAGACTTTCCTAATGAAGCCTCGGACTCATATAGTAAGTGGAGAGGCAAAGCGATCAGTGCGCCCTATTCCAGACTTTGCCGTTAAACTGGCCGTTAACTGTTTAGCCCCTTAAGGTAAGATGCCTCAAGGGACCTACTTGCACGATAACAACTTCATAGCAATTAAATTGTTATGGTTCCCAGAGTGTCACTTTAACTAAACAAGGGATTGTGCGGAACTGGCTAGGCCAGGACATTTCAGATTCCTTTTCTTTACAATCCTCAGTTATGCAATCAAACCCAATGTGGAGTACAATCTGGATGAAGATATTTATGTGAACGTGTTATTAATGTCAATTATCTGAAATATGAATCATTTTCCCCTTCGTGTGCCTGTAGCCTGTAATCTCTGTTTCGTAGCTTTTCATAGTGTCCTATTTAATTAAAAATCAAATCTGAAATCTATTATAACATGTGCCTTTTACAAAAGCACTTTACTCTTCACCAAATCAGGCTTCAGAAATGTGGCACATCACCCAACATTACTTTCATAAACAAAATATACAGCAGGTTTTGGTGGATTCTTGCTGTGTCCAGTAATACATACATAGTTACATAGCCCATTCAGCCTTTCTCACATTTGATTTTTTTCTCCAAAAGAAGGTAAAAAAAACCCAGTCTGCAGCGATTCTAATTGTGCAACAAACTAAGGGACAAAATCCTTCTTGACCCGAGAATGGCAGTCAGATATCTTTATGGATCAAGAAGTTATTACCTCACTAATTAAAATTTATATCCCTGTATATTATGTTTTTACAAGTATTTGCTGTTTAAACATCGGCATACACTCTGATAAAACCACCTCTTCAGGCAGAGAATTCCACATCCTTATTGTTATTAATGCAAAAAAAAACCTTTCCTTTGCCTTCTACTAAATCTCCTTTCTTCCTGTCTGAATCAAAACTCTGTGTAAGAATATTGCAATAACTGTTGCATAGACCAGGGGATGGTGAGAATGTATCATGGGCCTGGCACTAAATTGGCATGGTGGCACTGTAGACTGCTGACTCAATACTGTGTATTAATAACAGAGCCTTAGTTTGTTTAATATGATGAATATGAGCCAATACAAAATACTGTTTTAGGTGAACACTAAGTATGACTAAACATGTCTATATCTGCCTATAAAAACATTGGACTGCTGATAGAGCTCCAGTGAATGACTAATACAATGCAATCCCTAACACCAGCTGGTAATTATGATCTTTTGATAAAAAAAAAAACTTCTGAAATAGATTAAAGAAAGATTTACTAGGATATCTATAAATTAAGAAATTAATGTCCCACCTTATGAATAATCCCACCTCTAGGCATGACTTATAGTCACATGATCAGTATACATAATAAATACAGGCAAGTGACACTGTAATGTAACCAAATACACCATCACACACATACATACTCAGTCTACACCTGAGAAAATATCATTAATGTATTTTTTTATAAAAAAAAAAAAAAAAAAAAAAAAAGAAGTATTTTCTTAAGTCGTTCAATGTTAGCCGGACACGAACAGAACAAGAGAAATTATGGCAAGACTTAGGTGGGTAGTCTACTAATAGTCTAAAAGAGTCAATAAAACAACTAATGAGTATAGTATATTTTCACACATGTCCTCCATAGAGTCTGGATTTAGCAGTCAGGTGTCATATTGCACTTGTACTGCCCTTAAACTTCACGCATGTATCAAAATTATAGCCATCATATTTTCCAATGGCATTCAATACATAACTCTTACATACATTTTAAGGAAGGAACTCTGGCTGAATCTGCAACACAGCATTCCATGCATGTTATGGAGGTCCTTGTGCATACTCTCACGTCCAGTTTGGTGACCAACACTTATAATAGCTGGATCGTACAGAGTGTCATTATGAATATTTTTCATGGAAGCTTAATTATCCAAATAATCCGATCTGTATGACGAGAGGAAATCTGGCAAACTGGATTAACAAGCTTTTTAAAATTCTTATTAAGTGACAAAACACAGCACATCAAAACATGCCAATTTCCATGTAACAGATTCATGTAAATGTCATCAAGCATCTTATATGAATTGTCCCTCGAGTTATTCCCTTGTCTCTGTACAAACAGACCTTGTGTCTGTAGGGATTCGACATAAGGTCTGTTTGTTTCACCCTTGCCTTTTCTAAGTGGGGAAAAGAGGTATGGACCTAAGAGGTAGCTGGAGAAGACCCTGGCCCTTGGGAGGACTCGATGACCAGTTTCTGTTGGCAGGGTGTGTTTGATGAAGTACCGGGTGTGCCAATGAGTCTAATGTTGGGCAGTACTGATATAATTGATTCTTCCAGTTAAACTGGTCTGGGCTGGGAGAGAAACTAAAAAAAGCGGTATAGTGTTGCCTCCTATCTGAAATTAGGACACCAGTTCCTATAAAGGTGCCCTTTTTCTAATCTGTTCAGTTCTCCTTTCTCCATCGGCACCTTGGCAGACAAGGTAAGTCTCATATTTACAAAGTTAACCATAAATGTACAGTATGGGGCAATGCTACAAGTTGTGAAAGCAAGACTTACTAAAATTTTGAACAGTGGTGGATAATTTAAAAAACTGTGCCACTAAGATGATGGAGAAAAAAAACCTTGAAATTCACCAGGTGTTACAATCATCTGAAATAACTAGGGCTACATAAAAAGCTCCTCCTTGCTTTTTAACCTCCTTCAGATCATGCTCCTCTTGTTATCAGCATGGACGGCATTGGGTTAACTGAGCTGAATGCAAACTTTTTTTAGAATGGACACGGGCTATAACACAATTTAGGGGATTGCTTTGCTGATAAGTTAAGCACATGTGAAATCATTTTGGGTTATTCATTTTGTTATTTAGCACTGAACATCCAACTTCACATCTTGATGATATAAACTTCATGACTTTTATGTCATTAAAAATATTCATAATAAAACTGTTTATAGTTTTTTTTTGTGTTAGAAAATTTTCAACAAACACATTCGTGAAAAAAATTATAAAATATAACACATCAGTTTTACCCCTGTAGATACTTAGAGATGTTGCACTATGAATGTATACTCTGTATTCCTGAACTCTTGGATTAGATTAAAGCAGGGCTGCCCAAATTGTAGATCCCCAGATCTTGTAAAACTACAACTCCCGTGATGCTTTGCATGCCTTTAGCGTTGCAAAGCATCATGGAAGCTGTAGTTTTAAAATATCTGGGGATCTTCTTTTTGTGAACCCCTGCCTTAAAGAGTATATTCAACAGTGAATTGATGTAAACTGAAAACTGAATTGCAACATTCAGACTCCAATGGTAGAGTCGTGACTACATTTGAGTGGGAGAGTTTGTCCAACTCCCTTTTTTTGTACTGAATTTTGTGATTGGGTCTTGGCTTCATTGCAATTCACATGCACTGCATTAACTGTAAGTTTCTTGTGATTCATGTCCCGGCAGAGATCAAGTTATGATTGCTCTTGCTGTTATTTTGCTGTAAATTGTAAAACCTAGCCAAACATTTTGTATATTTATTTTGATGAATCAGCTTACCTATGAGTAAGATTGTGCCAAAAATAAAAAAAACAATAACATAATAATTCAACAAATAATAATGTAACGTTTGCAATATGTGGTCAATTTTAACATTTGACGTTTTAGTCGCCAGACCAGGTATTGTGAAAAATCAAGGAAAATATTGCAAATGTTACAATGGTAACCTAACTAAAATCTGTATTTTTGACATAAAAGGTGCAATTTGCTAGTGAATATTTCACACTTTCTGGATTAGTTAAAACAAACAAAAAAATCTTTTGTTTAATGATATCTGCACAAAAATACCGAATGACTTTAGAGCAGGAGTGCCAAAAGGCAAATCATCAGATGTTGTAGAACTACAACTCCCATGATACTTTGTGTGCCTTTAGAATGGCAAAGCATCAAGGAAGCTGTACTTTTAAAACATCTGGAGAGCTACCTGTTGAGCACCCCTGGTTTAGGTGTCCTTTACAAGAGCTTCTTTGACTGGCAGAGTTATGATTACGGTTTTTGGTAGCAGATTCCTCTGTAGGGACCATATCTCCCCTTATAACCCCATATGTGCCCCTCCTCCCCACTTATGCCGTTCTGCCTCCCAAAATTTCTGACCCACACATGCCATTCTGATAACCTCTTTTTTATTTCACTTAGTTTTGTCTCTCTAGTGTTTTTCTCTATCACATGTCTCTCCAGCCCCAATCTGTGTCTTTTCAACCCCTTACATGTCTCTCCAGCCCCAATCTGTGTCTTTTCAACCCCTTAAATGTCTCTCCAGCCCCAATCTGTCTTTTCAACCCCTTACATGTCTCTCCAGCCTCAATCTGTGTCTTTTCAACGCATTACATGTCTCTCCAGACCCAATCTGTGTCTTTTCAACCCCTTGTCTGTCTCTCCAGCTCCAAACCCCACTGTATGTTTCTTCATATCCCTACCCCCTCCTGTGCCATCCCATAATCCACCCGCCTGGAATGTAGCATGACAGGGCTGGACCAAGGCAGAGGTTATGCATGCGCCTCTATCCAGTGTAACAATGTAAGTGGATATAGAGGAGAGATATTATGTCAAGTTATTTCTCCTCCACTTTAACTCACGGTGCATTCTGCGTGCTCACGTATCCACTGAAAAGCCTGGCACGTATAACCTTTGCCGTGGTCACAGTACATAGCCGTGAATGAGTGCTCTGTACACCCCGTCCCATCCGACACCCGGAGAGGTCTGCCCCCACTCCCAGAACCATACTCATCCCAGGCACTCATGGAATTAATAGGGTTAGTCCCGTTAGTGAATACATCTAACAGTGTACAACAGATACTAATGGACTTAGTGTTCTGAACACTAGCAGCCCTCCAGTTCAATGCACTGCAAGCCCTCAAATCAAGGTCACTGGACAAATGCGGCTTTTGCCCACATATCTCCATTCATTGTGTTATCTGAGTTACCAACTTACTGAGTCATTATGTGAAAGGATCACACAAGTGCATGACATGTGCCATATGTTTTATTCTCCTTGCAGGATTGAGGTATTTCTGCAACAATGGGAAAAGTTATTCATGCCATTGAAGAGATCATCGCAGTTTATAAAACATATGCAAAGAAGGACTGCAGCAAAAATAAGCTAAACAAGGAAGAATTAAACCAGTTGATCCAGAATGAGTTTGCTGATGTCATCAAGGTAAGAAAAATGGTGATAGAGACACACTCAATAAAGGGATTCTCTAAGCACCAAAATAACTGTGGCCTAACGACGTAGTTTGGGTAACCCTGCAGTCTCACTGTTCAAGGTTAATAATCTATAAATATTAGACTGACTTCTGCTAGTTTTTTTTTATTCTGTCCACCGGTGACACTTCAATGAAGTACGTAAAAACCAACAAATGGTCTGCGGCTTTGTTCTTTTGACTTTATATTTATTTAAAATCCCTTTGTCAGATTTAATAATATTGCATAGGAAAACCATGGCAGATGTCTCATAACAGATACTGTATTGATTCATTAAATAACCGACCACTACAGTAAAATCTGATGAAGAATAATGTAACAATAAAAAAAAAAAAAAAAAAAAACAGCTGAGGCTACTATTAATAAATTTGGAGGGGAACACTAAATGGGTTTCTTCCATTCTTATTTTAGAATCCAAAGGATCCCAATACCATCTCGACCTTAATAAAGATTCTGGATGAGAATAATGATGGGGAGGTTGATTTCAATGAATTCTGTGACCTTCTGTGTAAGGTATTACAAGCCTACTACAAAGTGGTGCATGCATCAGAGGACACCTGTCAACAACAAACAGGGGGAACACAAACACCTAGCAAAAAAACAACTGGGAGCAAACCAGACTCTCCACCTAAATATTATCAACGCCCTCTGTATCCAAAACATGATGAGAACACAGAAGAACCACCTAATTATGAAGCAACAGAGGTTCCTAAAGAGCCAATACAAAGTAGTGTGAACAAGCCAAAGGATGATACACACAAATGTGATGACGTCGAAACTGTGCAGAGCTATACACAAACAGATCCCCGTAAAACTGGACATGGGTATGGTACGAGAGATTCTTCAAAATATGATCTGCAAAAGGACCAGAAGACAGAGGAGTCAAAAGACCAGAAGACAGAGGACTTGCCTAAGGAAACAAAGCAGAACAGAGAAGATTCAGACAGGTGGAAGAAACCAATCATACAGGGTGAAGGCCAAGAGTCTCAACCAGGCAAAGTTACACCCAAACCTCCATTGGAGCCACAATACAAAGACCAGACACCCCAGCCAGATTATGTAACACCCAGGCCTCCTGTAGAACCACAAAGCAAAGTGGATCCACCCAAACAAGACTACGTAACACCCAGGCCTTATGTACAGCCCCAAAGCAAAGATCAAGTAGCCCAACCAGACTATGTAACACCCAAGCCTACTGTAGAGTCCCAAAGCAAAGACCAAGTAGCTAACCCACACTGCATAACACCCAAGCCTACAGTAGAACCCCAAAGCAAAGATCAAGTAGCTCAACCAGACTACGTAACCCCCAAGCCTACAATAGAGCCCCAAAGCAAAGATCAAGTAGCCCAACCAGACTATGTAACACCCAAGCCTACTGTAGAGTCCCAAAGCAAAGACCAAGTAGCTCAACCACACTGCATAACACCCAAGCCTACAGTAGAACCCCAAAGCAAAGATCAAGTGGCCCAACCAAACTATGTAACACCCAAGCCTCCTGTAGCTCAACCAGACTACATAACACCCAAGCCTACAGTAGAACCCCAAAGCAAAGATCAAGTAACCCAACCAAACTATGTAACACCCAAGCCCCCTGTAGGGCCCCAAAGCAAAAATCAAGTAGCCCAACCAGACTATGTAACACCCAAGCCTCCTATAGAGCCCCAATGTAAAGATCAAGTAGCCCAACCAGACTATGTAATACCCAAGCTTCCAGTAGAGCCCCAAAGTAAAGACCAAGCACCACTACCAGACAAATATACATCTCTGACTGCCAAGGAACAGTACACCATGGACCAAACACCACAAATCCCCCAACAAACTCAACAGTGGCATCAACCTCAACAATTTTATCAACAAACCGTGTGCCCACCTCTAAAACCTGAACCCTCAGAGGAACAGGGCAAGCAACATCAAGTCTCCTTACAACCACCTTCCTACAGTCAAAGCAAACAGGATCCGTCCCAAGAACAAAAACCAGATCAACAACCACCACAACAACCTCAGCAGCCGCAACGCCAGCAACACGTCTACACGTACCAATACCACTATTCTAGCCAGAAGAAGAACCCTTGAGCAGATTACAATACCCTATCATTAATTTATCAAGCAGGGAGCCAACCTGCACCATCTATAGGCTACCTATGTGAAGAAAGCCTGCATTTAATGCGATTATATTGATGTATAATAAAGAATTTATGATCTAAAATACATCTTGTTTATACTTTGCTCCTGGGAATTTCTGAACAAAAGAAAAGGGCATCAGTGTGTTTCTAGCTTATAAAGACATCTGAATGAATAAAGTGGAACTTCGATTTAGTGATTGCAGTGGTGCTCAGAAATAAGGGGGGGGGGGGGGGGGTAAGGAACACACTTACTTCGATTGTTTATAAATATAAAAATTCCACTTTAGAGCTTTGCACCCCGGGTCTGAATAGACACCTTTTTACATGTTTCAAAAGAGATGGTCATACAGAAATCTACACTATTGTCACCAATATAGGTTTTCCACATTAACCATCACTTAACTATGCTAGCTTGCTATTCGTCACTCCTTTAGCCCTGCTTTTCTACAGATATGATGAATATAAGTAGTTATAAGTATTGCATTACTGGGTTCTAGACTGTAATCAAAGGAATGCAATGATAAGCTGATATCAGTTAATACTCGTCGGCTATCTCTTTGCTGCTTGAGCGAATGATTCTGCTTTAGTTGAGCACCAAAGAGGAGGCATCTGACAAACAAATTAAAGTGTCTGTGTTAAGTCAATAAAACACGGTTTAACACTACAAGGTAAGACAGTGCCAGGGGAGTTCAAGAACCATAACCACCTTATGGAGATACAGCAAAAACATGTGAAGAAGGCTGAACTTGATATTTTCAGCTATGTTACTATGTATTGGTACACTGGGAGTTTTCTCCAGTAGTGTACACACATATGCACTGTGCATATGGCAATGTAAGTCAACTAATCTACATACATACGAAGCCTTGTAAAATAATAGCGCTATATATATATATATATATATATATATATATATATATATATATATATATATATATATATATATGTGTGTGTATACACACACACACACACACACACACACACACAGTACATATAAATTAATACACATACAGTTATGGGAAAAAGAAAGCAAAGACAGTACACCCTCTTTGGATTCTATGGTTTTACATAATAATAATCTGATCCTAAGCAGGACTTAAAATTAGGTAAATACAACCTTACATGAACAACACAACATATTACACCGTATCATGATTTATTTAACAGAAATAAAGCCATAATGGAGAAGCCATGTGTGAAAAACTAAGTATACCCTCACTGCTTCCATAGGAATTAAGAGGCCTAGTAGCAGACATGTACTGCTAATCAAATGCCCTTGATTGATTGATTGACTGATCATCAACAAGTTTGCTGGTCTGGAGCATTCAGGTTTGTGTTAACACAATGCCAAGGAGGAAAGACATCAGCAATGATCTAAGACAGGGGTTCCCAATCCGTGGTACGCATACCCCCAGGGGTACAATTCAGTGGTAGGTAATGGCGGCCGCACGGGTTGGGAACCCGGCCATTGGACAAATGCCCGGTTTGCCGCGATGGCCATGGGCCGACAGGGGAGATCACGGGATCAAAGATCTCCCTCACTGGCCCACAGGCACTGATAGGCGGCCTGCGGAAGAGGGAGGAGTTGGGAAACAGAAGGTTCCTCCTGCAAGTTTGGCAATTCAGTGCGTTGCCGCGGGTTACCACAGCAACGCTCAGAGGATCTCGCGGGAGGACTGAACTCTGCCTGCAGCCAGGATAGAGCTGCTCACCTCCACAGGACCACCAGGGCAGGTAAGAAGAGGGGAGAGGGGACATACAGTTTATTAATATATATTTTTTTTAGTAATAACATTTTTTTTGATGCATTACTTCTATAGGCACCGCGTGTCCTCCTCCCCACACAATACTCATTACCCACACACTGCACCCCTCACAAACACACAGAGCACCCCCCACACACTGTCAGGACAGGAAGGGGTGCTGCCCTGAGACAGCAATATCCCTTTAAATGTGGGAACCCAATTTGCAGAGAATAAATGACAAGACACAATGAATGAGAGTAAATAATAATAGGTATATATTATTACAAAAGCCAAAAGACAAAGAAATATCAAACCATATACAAATATACAATGCCAAAAACAAGTATATACAGTAAATTAGGATTAGCACGAATGGTGCAGACAGAGCATAAAGAACAGTCTTTTGGTATATGAAATACTCTTGGGCAGGACCGGGCAGCCACCACAAACAACAGACAGTACACAGGTCCAGAGCCACAAGGTAGGCTACAGAGTCACAAGGAAGCAAGGCCAGAATCAGGATACACGATCAAAGGAAGCAGGGTCAGGGTCACTGGATGGTAGACCAGAGGACAGGAACACAGAACCAGAGGACACGGGAACACAGGATAAGAGGACACAGGAACACAAGACCAAGGAACGCAGGATACAGGACCAAAGAGTGCAGAGTCACAGGAACCAGGAAACAATGATCTGACCAGGAGGGAAGGGAGAAACCAAACTATAAAGGTGCTTAACAATGGCCAGCTGTAGTGCTAATTGAAAAGAAATGAGGAATAGTGCCAAACAGTGAGAGTGGTGAGTATAGGTACTGCATGAAGGCATATCTTCTAAGGAGTGAACCGTGACACACACACACACCACCCCTCACACACACACAGCACCTCTCACAAACACAGCACCCCACACACCCACAAACACAGCACCCCCCCCCACACACACACACACACAGCACCCCTGTCACACACACAGCACCCCTGTCACACACACAATACCACTCTCACACACACACAAACAGAGCACCCCTCTCACACACATGTGTCAGTGATTGTATATGTGTGTCTATGTATCTGCATGTGTGTCAGTGATTGTATATGTGTGTCTGTATCTGTATGTGTGTCAGTGATTGTATATGTGTGTCTGTATCTGTATAAGTGCCAGTGTTTGTATCTGTGTGTGGGGAGAGCCTGGGGCAGATGGAAGAGCAGGAAAAGCCCGGGACTTAGGGAAAAGTGGGGAGAGCCGTGGGCAGAAGGAAATGCAGGGAGAGCCTGGAAAAGAGGAAAGAGCAGGGATAGCTTGGGGCACTGGGGAGAGCAGGGAAAGGCTGGGGCAGAGGGGAGAGCAGGGAAAGCCTGTAACATAGGAGATGCAGAGAGATCCAGGGGCATAGGAGATGCAGAGAGATCCTGGGGCAGAGGGAAATGCAGGGAGAGCCTGGGGCAGAGGGTCAAGCAGGTAGAGCCTGGGGCAGAGAGAAGAGCAGGGAAAGCCTGGCGCAGAGGGAAGAGCAGGGAGAGCCTGGGGCAGAGGGAAGAGCAGGGAGAGCAGGGGGCAGAGGAGAAGCATGAAGAGCCTGAGGCAGAGGGAAATGCAGGAAGAGCCTTGGGCAGATGGGAGAGCAGGGAGAGCCTGGGGCAGAGGGGAGAGCAGGGAGAACCTGGGGCAGAGGGGAGAGCAGGGAGAACCTGGGGCAGAGGGGAGAGCAGGGAGAACCTGGGGCAGAGGGAAGAGCAGGGAGAACCTGGGACAGAAGAAAAGCAGGGAGATCCTGGGGCTGAGGAAAATGCAGGGAGAGCCTCGGGCAGGGAGAAGAGCAGGGAGAGCCTGGAACAGAAGAAAGAGCAGGGAGAGCCTGTGGCAGAGGAAAAGCAGGGAAAGCCTGGAGCAAAGGGGAGAGCAGGGAGAGCCTGGAACAGAGGGAATAGCAGGGAGAATCTGGGGCAGATTGGAGAGCAGGGAGAGCCTGGGGCAGAGTGAAGAGCAGGGAGAGCGTGTGATAAAGGGGAGAGCAGGGAGAGCCTGGGACAGAGGGGAGAGCAGAGAGCAGGGGCAGAGAAATGTATACCTTTAAAATAACAGCAACTATGTTCATTACAAACATTTTGCTAATATGAGGGGTACAATTTATGGAGATGGACTGCCAAGGGGTACTCAAGTAAAAAAAAGGGTTGGAGACCACTGATCTAACAGAAGCAATTATTGCTCATCAATCTGGGAAGAGTTATAAGGTAATTTCCAAACAATTTAAAGTCTATCATTCTACAGTGAGAAAGATTATTCAAAAGTGGAAAACATTCAAGACAGTTGCCAATCTTTCCAGGAGTAGAAATCCAAGCAAATTCACCCAAAGGTCAGAACGTGCAATGCTCAAAAAAATTGCAAAAATTCCAAAAGTTTCATCACAGACTCTACAGGCCTCAGTTAGCATGTTAAATGTTAGCATTCATGCTAGGACAATTAGAAAAAGACTGAACAAGTATGGTTTGTTTGGAAGGGTTCCCAGGAGAACCCCTCTTCTCTCTAAAAAAAAAAAAATAACAGGTCAGCACAGCTTAGGTTTGCAAAGTTGCACTTGAACAAACCACAAGACTTCTGGAACAATGTCCTTTGGACAGTCGAGATCAAAGTGGAGATGTTTGGCCGTAATGCACAACGGCATACCAAAGCATTCTAGAGTAAAACGTGAGACCATCTGTCCGAAAGCTCAACTTTGGCAGAAACTGGGTCATGCAACATTGACAATGACCCCAAGTACACCAGGAAAGCTATAACAGAATTACTGAAAAAGAAAACAATCAAGGAGTTGTAATGGCCCATTCAAAGTCCAGACCTCAACCCAATTGAATGCTGTAGCGGGACCTTAAGAGAGCTGCGCATAAACAAATGCCAGCAAACCTCAATGAACTGAAGCAATGTTGTAATGAAGATTGGGCTAAAATTCCTCCACAACAATGTGAGAGACTGATAAAGTTATATAAAGATACTTCAAGTTATTGCTGATAAGATTGTCCTACAAGCTATTAACCCCTTAAGGACCAAACTTCTGGAATAAAAGGGACTCATGATATGTCACACATGTCATGTGTCCTTAAGGGGTTAAATCATTAGGTGTACTTAGCTTTTCACACATGGCTTCTCCATTTTATTTTTGTTAAATAAGTCAAGACACAGTGTGATATGTAATGTGCATTTGTTAATCTGAGGTTGTATTTACCTAATATTAACACCTGCTAAGGAACAAATGATTGTTATGTCCTGATATGTAAAACTATAGAATTCAAATAGGGTGTACTGTATTACATATATACACATGCATAATACTTTCCCACAATTTAAAAGTATTAATTTTTTTTATTAAATATTTGCTGCCTCCTGAGTTTAGCTCCACTGAGCTAACCAAACCAGGAAGTAACAGGACCGGTTGAAGTAATTGGACCGGTTGTGTGATTAAAATTTTTGTCTATTGAAATCTGCCCTTATTTAGGATAATCACAGCGATCTCAGAATTGTGTGACAAATAAAAGCAAAAGCTAGGGGGACACTATAGTCACCAGAACAACTACAGCTTAATGTTTTTGTTCTGATGAGTATTAAAGCTCCCTTCAGGCATTTTCATGTAAACATTGCCCCTAGGGACACCTCCAAGTGGACACTCCTTAGATGGGCTCTAGAGGGTCTTCCTGGCTCAATGCGGCACAGTAAGCAGCCCTGCCGTTCAGCGTTTCCACGCTCTGCATGGGGACGCTGAATTTTCCTCATAGAGATACATTGATTCAATACATGAGGAGGTCCTGATTGGCCAATACATCATTTTGCCCTGCCCCCATGCCGAATTTAGCAAATCCAATGCTTTCCAATAAGGTGAGTTTTAACCTTTTATAAGGGAGTTAAGGGGGAGGGGGTTGAGTTTCTTTTTTAACGTATAAATCTATTTCTTTCACGAAGAACATGTGGATTGTATCTACTGCAAGGGATACTTTTCTTGTGCTACCCATCATGGAACCTTTAGAACAGGCCCATGTACGTATCCCAAGTCATTGTGATTGGCGTGTACTGTAAAACACTGGGGTTGCCGTTGTTCTGATTATACAACCTGTTGCCCTAAAGCAATCACAATTTTTCTATGTAGTTAAAATCTACTACACATTGAAAATGTATCCAAAATAATAAATATCCTCAGTGAACAATGCTATTTGTCACCAGCAGATGGCGTCACACAGTACAGGTTAGAACTGAGGTAGGCAACCTTCAGGACTCCAGAAGTTATGGACTATATTCAGGGGCGGACTGACAGGTCGGGCAGTTCGGTCATGGACCGAGGGCCCGAGTCAGTCAGGGGGCCCGGCAGCACAGTCATGCTTCTGCTGTGGAGATCAAAGATCTCCACAGCAGAAGTAAGTTATGCAAAAATAAAGTGCTGTAAGAAGGTTGCAGGGGCCCATAATGACTCCAAGGGCCCCTGCAACCCATCAATCCCCCACAAGGGCCCCCACTCCACTCCGTGAGAGACCTGGCAGCATTATACCTGCTCTCACTGCCAGGTCTCTCTCTCCCTGCTCCGTGCTCTGTGTGAGGATGGGAGGCGGGGCAGGAAGTGACCTCACACCCCCTGCTTCCCTCTCACACGGAGCACACTGACAGTGGATGAATAGTGAGAAGAGGATCCTGGCCTCCAGAGTGCTGCTTGAGGAAGATGGAGGGAGAAAAGGTACAGGTAAGCAGGCCCATACACACACTGCCCCCCCCCCCTATACACATACACTGCCCCCCCCATATACACATACACTGCCCCCCCATATACACATACACTGCCCCCCCATATACACATACACTGCCCCCCCATATACACATACACTGCCCCCCATATACACATACACTGCCCCCCATATGCACATACACTGCCCCCCCCATATACACATACACTGCCCCCCATATACACATACACTGCCCCCCCATATACACGTACACTGCCCCCCCCCATATACACATACACTGCCCCCCCATATACACATACACTGCCCCCCCATATACACATACACTGCCCCCCATATACACATACACTGCCCCCCATATACACATACACTGCCCCCCATATACACATACACTGCCCCCCAATATACACATACACTGCCCCCCCATATACACATACACTGCCCCCCCATATACACATACACTGCCCCCCCCATATACACATACACTGCCCCCCCATATACACATACACTGCCCCCCCATATACACATACACTGCCCCCCCATATACACATACACTGCCCCCCCATATACACATACACTGCCCCCCCATATACACATACACTGCCCCCCATATACACATACACTGCCCCCCATATACACATACACTGCCCCCCCATATACACGTACACTGCCCCCATATACACGTACACTGCCCCCCATATACACGTACACTGCCCCCCATATACACGTACACTGCCCCCCATATACACGTACACTGCCCCCCCATATACACGTACACTGCCCCCCCATATACACATACACTGCCCCCCCATATACACACACTGCCCCCCCCATATACACACACTGCCCCCCCATATACATACACTGCCCCCCATATACATACACTGCCCACCCATATACATACACTGCCCACCCATATATACACACTGCCCACCCATATATACACACTGCCCACCCATATACATACACTGCCCACCCATATACATACACTGCCCACCCATATACATACACTGCCCACCCATATACATACACTGCCCACCCATATACATACACTGCCCACCCATATATACACACTGCCCACCCATATACATACACTGCCCACCCATATACATACACTGCCCACCCATATACATACACTGCCCACCCATATATACACACTGCCCCCACACACTTCCCCCCCATATATACACACTGCCCACCCATATATACACACTGCCCAACCATATACATACACTGCCCACCCATATACATACACTGCCCCCCCATATACATGCACTGCCCACCCATATACATACACTGCCCACATATATATATATATATATATATATATATATACACACACACATACACTGCCCACTTATATACATACACTGCCCACCCATATACATACACTGCCCACCCATATACACACACTGCCCACCCATATACATACACTGCCCCCCATATACATACACTGCCCCCCATATACATACACTGCCCCCCATATACATACACTGCCCCCCATATACATACACTGCCCCCATATACATACACTGCCCCCATATACATACACTGCCCCCCATATACATACACTGCCCCCCATATACATACACTGCCCCCCATATACATACACTGCCCACCCATATGCACACACTGCCCACCCATATATATACATACACTGCCCCATATACACACACTGCCCACCCATATGCACACACTGCCCACCCATATACACACACTGCCCACCCATATACACACACTGCCCACCCATATACACACACTGCCCACCCATATGCACACACTGCCCACCCATATGCACACACTGCCCACCCATATACATACACTGCCCACCCATATACATACACTGCCCCCATATACATACACTGCCCCCATATACATACACTGCCCACCCATATGCACACACTGCCCACCCATATATATACATACACTGCCCCATATACACACACTGCCCACCCATATACACACACTGCCCACCCATATGCACACACTGCCCACCCATATGCACACACTGCCCACCCATATGCACACACTGCCCACCCATATGCACACACTGCGCACCCATATACACACACTGCCCCCCCCATATACATACACTGCCCCCCCCATATACATACACTGCCCCCCCATATACATACACTGCCCCCCATATACATACACTGCCCCCCCATATACATACACTGCCCCCCCATATACATACACTGCCCCCCCATATACATACACTGCCCCCCCATATACATACACTGCCCCCCCATATACATACACTGCCCCCCATATACATACACTGCCCCCCATATACATACACTGCCCCCCATATACATACACTGCCCCCCATATACATACACTGCCCCCCATATACATACACTGCCCACCCATATACACACACTGCCCCTCATATACACACACTGCCCACCCATATATACACACTGCCCACCCATATATACACACTGCCCACCCATATATACACACTGCCCACCCATATATACACACTGCCCACCCATATATACACACTGCCCACCCATATACACACACTGCCCACCCATATACACACACTGCCCACCCATATACACACACTGCCCACCCATATACACACACTGCCCACCCATATACATACACTGCCCACCCATATACATACACTGCCCACCCATATACATACACTGCCCACCCATATACACACACTGCCCACCCATATACACACACTGCCACCCCATATACACACACTGCCACCCCATATACATACACTGCCCACATATATATATATATACACATACACTGCCCACCCATATATATATATATATATATATATATATATATATTCTGCCCACCCATATATACACGTGTGTGTGTGTGTATATATATATATATACACACATATATATATATTCTGCCCACCCGTATATACACGTGTGTGTGTGTGTGTGTGTGTGTGTGTGTGTGTGTATATATATATATATATATATATATATATATATATATATATATATATATATACACAAATACACTGCCCACCCATATATATATATGTGTGTGTGTGTATATATACACACTGCCCACCGCAGTGGCGGATCCAGAGCCTGATCTCGGGAGGGGCACTTGTAGATTATTTAAAAAAAATAATCCTAGCACAATAACCACTACAGCTCAGTGTAGTAGTTATGGTGCCAGTAGTGCCAGGATCCCACCCCGGAGTAAGTAGTCATACCGTTTAAGAACAGTTTGACAACTTACCTGGGGTCTGCTGGGATATAGGGCATAGGAGAAGTGGTGTGTGTTAGGGGTGAAGTGTGTGTGAAAGGTGCAGTGTGTGTGTGAGTGGTGAAGTGAGTGTGAGTGCGTAAGGGTGGCAGTGTGTGTGTTAGGGGGCAGTGTGTGTATGGGGGCACTGTATGTCTGTGTGGGGCAGTGTGTGTATGGGGGGGCACTGTATGTCTGTGTGGGGCAGTGTGTGTATGGGGGGCACTGTGTGTATGGGGGGGTCGTGTGTGTGTGTTTGGGGCAATGTGTGTATGGGGGGGCAGCAGGGTGTGTAGGGCACTGTGTGTGTATAGGTGTGCAGTGTGTGCGGGGCAGTATGTGTATGGGGCAGTGTTTGTGGGGCAGTGTGTATGGGGACAGTGTTTGTGGGACAGTGTTGTATGGGGACAGTGTTTGTGGGGCAGTGTGTGTATGGAGGCAGTGTTTGTGGGGGCAGTGTGTGTATGGGGTCAGTGTGTGTAGTGTTTGTATGTGGGGCAGTGTTTGTGGGTCAGTGTGTGTATGGGGTCAGTGTGTGTAAGGGGGAAGTGTGTGTATGGGGCAGTGTTTGTGGGGCAGTGTGTGTGTGGGACAGTGTGTATATGGGGACAGTGTGTGTATGGGGACAGTGTGTATATGGGGGCAGTGTGTGTATGGGGGCAGTGTGTGTATGGGGGCAGTGTTTGTGTGTATGGGGGCAGTGTTTGTGTGTATGGGGGCAGTGTTTGTGTGTATGGGGGCAGTGTGTGTATGTATGGGGGCAGTGTGTGTATGTATGGGGGCAGTGTGTGTATGTATGGGGGCAGTGTGTGTATGGGGGCAGTGTGTGTATGGGGGCAGTGTGTGTATGGGGGCAGTGTGTGTATGGGGTCAGTGTGTGTATGGGGTCAATGTGTGTAGTGTGTGTATGGGGTCAGTGTGTGTATGGGGTCAGTGTGTGTAGTGTGTATGGGGACAGTGTGTATATGGGGACAGTGTGTATATAGGGACAGTGTGTGTATGGGGACAGTGTGTGTATGGGGACAGTGTGTGTATGGGGACAGTGTGTGTATGGGGGCAGTGTTTGTGTGTATGGGGCAGTGTTTGTGTGTATGGGGGCAGTGTTTGTGTGTATGGGGGCAGTGTTTGTGTGTATGGGGGCAGTGTTTGTGTGTATGGGGTCAGTGTGTGTATGTATGGGGTCAGTGTGTGTAGTGTGTGTATGGGGTCAGTGTGTGTATGGGGTCAGTGTGTGTGTGTGGTGTGTGTATGGGGTCAGTGTGTGTATGGGGTCAGTGTGTGTAGTGTGTGTATGGGGTCAGTGTGTGTATGGGGTCAGTGTGTGTAGTGTGTGTATGGGGTCAGTGTGTGTATGGGGTCAGTGTGTGTAGTGTGTGTATGGGGTCAGTGTTTATATGGGGACAGTGTGTGTATGGGGACAGTGTGTATATGGGGACAGTGTGTATATGGGGACAGTGTGTGTATGGGGACAGTGTGTGTAGTGTGTGTATGGGGACAGTGTGTGTAGTGTGTGTATGGGGACAGTGTGTGTAGTGTGTGTATGGAGACAGTGTGTGTATTGTGTGTATGGGGACAGTGTGTGTAGTGTGTGTATGGGGTCAGTGTGTGTATGGGGTCAGTGTGTGTATGGGGTCAGTGTGTGTATGGGGTCAGTGTGTGTATGGGGTCAGTGTGTGTATGGGGTCAGTGTATGTTGGGCAATGTGTATGGGGGCAGTGTATGTGGGGCAGTGTGTATGGGGTCAGTGTGTGTATGGGGGCAGTGTATGTTGGGCAGTGTGTATGGGGGCAGTGTGTATGGGGGAGGGGAGGAGGGATAAAAAAATGTATTTAATAAAATATATTATGTCCCCCCTCCCTTCTTACCTTTATTGAGGAGGAGGGGGGACATTTCTGGATCCCTGGTGGTCCCAGTGGGGAATCCCTGGTGGTCCAGTGGTTCCAGTGAACTCTAGCCCGCGCTCCAGGGCTAGAGTTCACTCTCGCGAGATTTGGAGCGTTGCCGTGGTAACCGCGGCAACGCTCCAAATCTCGCGAGAGGAGGACCCGGAGGAGCTGCTGGTAACAGCTCCCGGGTCCTCTCTCCCTCCCCTGCCGGTCGGCTGTCAGTAATGTGCCTGCGGACCGGGGAGGGAGATCACTGATCACTGATCTCCCTCCCGGTCTGCAGGCACAATGCAGGGCTGGCACTTGGGCAATGTCAGCCCTGCACTAGCCGGCAGGGGAGAATCTCGGGGGGGGGCAATTGCCCCGTTGCCCCCCCCCTGGATCCGCCAATGGCCCACCGTTATACACACACACACACACTGCATACACTGCCCACCCATATACACACATTGCCCAACACACACATACACTGCCAACACACACACACACACACAGCCACACATACATTGCCCCCATACACGCATTGCCCCACACACCCTACACATTCACTCACTACACCCCCCCCCCCCCACACACACACACACACACTGAACCTTTCACACAAACTGCACCACTCACACACACCACTGCTCCTATGCCCTACTACAGCCTCATATCCCAGCAGACCCCAGGTAAGTTGTCAAACTGTTCTTAAACAGGTTAACCCCTTCAGCCCAGCAGGTTGGGGGAACCTAATGACCCTATTGTGCCAGAAAAACGACTTTGTTTTCCTGGCACTATAGTGCTCCTTTAATATTTTGTCCGGGGGCCCAGAAGGCTGTCAGTCCATCCCTGACTATATTTCCCCTGATGCATTGCCAGCATTATGGGAGATGCTATCCATTCCCCAGGCCACCACAGGGAGGTTTATACAGGTGTAATTTTAGTTGCAATTTAGTGAAGCAGATAAACTGTATATTCGCTAATTAGATGAACCTAGGTATTCATCAATTACCACAAGAAAGCAATTAAAATAGTATACAAGACAACAATGTGTCATTTTGATGCCACAAGCCCCTGACGAAGTCTGAATAGACGAAACGCGTAGGGTGGCAAGCTTTATTTTACTATTTATTTATTTTTTTTACTGTGCAATTTCTTCATCTCGGATGTCTTTGGGACTGTCTGATGATAAAATCGTTCCTTTGATGGAAGACATCGATGTTTGATTTGAAGTGCCTTTTTACTACCATAATTTTTACCCGTTTCTACACTGAGAAGCGAAGAAATATTTGAAGAGGACCAACTATACCCTGCCTACTTTTTACGTTTGTTTGTGAGTGTGTTTTTTAGCTTTTTATACACGGATTTTTTTATTTTCAGTCTGCACTATTGGTCTCCCTTTTGTACTTTTTTTAGGTTGTGCTTTTTAGTGTTTTATATTTTCGATATCAGAGACATTGAGGAGTCTCTTGCACCTCCTGAATTGGGGTATTTATATTTTATATATTTCTTTTTCCCCGTTTGATAGCCACAAGGGTTTTTTTGCAATTTTTGCAAATCACTTTATTGTCATATATATGTTGTGCTGATTTTACTAATGTAGCTCCTATAAGGTAGTAGAGGATTTGCCTGAGCACATTTAATTGTCTACTAAATTTTGTCATGAAAATGTTTCTCTCATTATTCTCCATTGCCATCATGTCACCATCTGTGCTACACCAGCCCTTTTAATAAATGAACCTGGAACTTCCTGGAACCCTTGTTGCAATTCTTCGGCACCTCATTATATACTAGCCACCCACTTGCTATTCATAGCCACAACAAGCTCTATCACCCATCCAGTTGGCTATGAATGACATTTCAGTTACAGTGTCACTGTAGCTTGGCTGTCCCTCACAGGAGCATGTGCGTAATTCTGAGATACATCAGATTTATCGGTTTGCAGGAAATTATAATAATTATGTTTAGAGATGGTATCAGGGAGGGTCTCCAATTCTAAATGTTAGGACATACCGTGTGATTATTGGGGCAGCACCATGCCCTCCTGCTTTGCAGAAATAGCTTGGGCCCTTTATCATTAGTGAGGTATTTGATACAGGATGACAAAGCAGACTGGTACAATTACAAACATCTAATTATTGGACGGTGCTGCGTTCCATAACACATTATAATAGCACAGTTCTTAAATAAATTACAGTGAGAAAGTAACATTGAGTAGGTTGCTCATTTTAAAATAATTCCCAATGAAGAAGCATTGAAGCTGTTAACTCCCAGGCTTCCATATAGGTACATACTTTTTTAGGTAGATATGTTATATCAAAATAAACTACAAGGGCTCTCTGAGACCCATAATTCCTTTCAACCCCACTATCAAAAAGTATTGCACACGCATATAAGCTAAATACTGTTTGATCCATACATTTTCTAGCAATCTGACTTGGTGATGCACACAACATAATTTGTGGTACAGACTGGGTTGTCTCAGGTTAGCCTGGGCTATATGCTCTCTACAGGGTACAGACCCTTAGGACACTTCTTGCCAGTTGCACTCACTTAAGGTATATTTGGCATGTAAGCAAATTTCTGGGGAAAATAAAGAATTCACTTTGTAATGGGTAACAATGTGTAGGGTGCTACAACCTGTACCTAGAATGCCCATTTACTTAGAGAAGCTTACGAAAGACGCATATTGGTGATGATTCACTGATTTCAATATAGCCCTGCAAAAATACACTTTCTATAAGTGGCCTTTTTTACAAAATGTGAAATATACTTTTTCACAACTGTAAGATTCATAATTCTGCGTCATACCATTAATGACATGAAAAATGAAAATAAGATATTTTGTGCTGTTCAAATTGTTTAAATGACTAACCACTTCAGAACACCCTATTGTCAGAGAATTATTCCATTAAGGCTATCTTGGGCCTGATTTGGAAATTCTATCAGATTACTATCAGAAAGGGAAATGTTTACATTTCACAAACTGCAGGGGAAGCATCTAGGCACCTAGACCATTACATTAAGACAAAAGAAAAAGGTTACCTGCACTTTCTCCTAAATCCCTATGTAGGAGAGTGCGCAGGTAACTTTTTCTTTGGTTTTTACTGTATGTATTGGGGCTGATGTGTGCTGTGGTCGTTGTGATGGGAGTGAGCGCAGGACTTGTTTTTTTGCATTATATTAAGACGTATTGTTTTTGTGCTTAGAGTGTCCCCTTTAATGTACCCTTTCTGTTATAGGAGAGGTCATTTTTAGCACCTTAGGATTTTGAAGAAATAAAAATGTTCAGATATTGATTGATGTTTCAATCTTAAAAGAAGTGTGGATATTATTGGCAACTGTAATTAACTGAACTGCCTTTTTTAATATATTACTTTAGTGTATATATAGTGATTTTAAAACAGTGGCAATCTAGGCCAGCTATGCAGCTATGCAGCTATGTTAGCTATTTGATTTATTCACACAGAGCATATGCCTGGAGAGTCCACCTAAATACAGGTCATTCTATTATATATTGTATCTATACGTATTCTGGGTGATTCCGCTTCTTTGTATATGTATATATTAACTCCTATAGTGGCTGAGGTCGGTTGGGGAGGAGAGAAGGCAGCCTGAGCCAGCGCCGAGGGACATCGGTGCTGGACCCAGTTAAGTGACAGAAGGGTTATTTAACCCCTTCTGCACCATGGGGGGGAGCCTTGATAAAGGGGGAAGCGATAGTAACAGGAAAACAAGTTTGTTTTCCTGGCGCTATAGTTGCCCTTTAACCCCTTAAGGATGGCGGGCATTCTATGCCGTTTTTGGGGGGGCTGTCCTAAACCCCGGTCATGGGGGTAATTTTCATTCCTGGGCTACCATTTGGTCTCAAAGGCAACGTAACCAGTCTGCCGAATTTTAATGTGTATAAACTGAAAAAATGTAATGTTCTATATTTTACCCTGTAACTTTCCAAAACACCATAAAACCTGTTACTGTTTTACCCGTGAGACATCACTGAATACAAATATGTGTATTTTATTGAAGTAACAGCTAACAGTAATGTGACATTCACAGTTAAAATGTCATGCAGAACTAAAAAAAATGTAATTTCTTATTTTATTAAATATTTTTTTATATTTTATTCATATTAAATTATGCTTAATGCTTAATATACAAATATTTGATGTGACATGAAAGCCCTGTTTCTCATGAACAAAATTATATATAATAAGCGTGGGTGCACATAATATGAAAGAGGAGAATTACGCCTGAACAGACATATAGCGCAAATTGAAGGTTTTGTTTACCTTTTTGATTTGATCACAACTTGTACAATTGGCTCTGTCCTTAAGGGGTTAATAGTTAAATATTTATTTATTAAGTTATTTGATATTCAAACATATTTAATTCAATACTGTAATCCATTATCTAATACATCCATTTACAACCAAGTCTCTATGCTGCCACCTAGTGACCTTTAAGTAAACTGTAAGATGAAGTGCAGTTACTATATGATTCATTAAAGGACCACTATAGTGCCAGGAAAACATACTCGTTTTCCTGGCACTATAGTGCCATGAGGGTGCCCCCACCCTTTTGGGTCCCCCTCCCGCCGGGCTCTAGGGGGTGGAAGGGGTTAAATTTACCTCTTTTTCCAGCGCCGGGTGGGGGACTCTCCTCCTCCTTCTCGTCGTCATCGGCTGAATGCGCATGCGCGGCAAGAGCCGTGCGCGCATTCAGCCAGTCCACAGGAAAGCGCCTCTAGCAGCTGTCAATGAGACGGCCACTAGAGGCTGGATTAACCCTATTATAAACATAGCAGTTTCTCTGAAACTGCTATGTTTATAGAAGAAAGGGTTAACCCTAGAGGGACCAGGCACCCAGACCACTTTATTAAGCTAAAGTGGTCTGGGTGCCTATAGTGGTCCTTTAATTTTTTAATATGATTTAAAATATAAAAAAAATGTCCTCTTTCGAGATAAAGTCTGATATGAATCTTTTCACCGTACTGCTTCAGTGATATAAGTAGACAATGAACTACAAATGTCATGCTCTGATTGGCTGCTGGCGTCACGTGATCACTGCAGCCATGTTTTATCATCAGTAATTGTCACTGTGAGTTTGAAACATGTAATGTCATTCCAAGATGGTGGCCTCCATGCTGTAAAAATGATCGATCTTTAGCTAAACTTACTATTGCCTGCATAGATTCAAAAAAGATTAATCCATTTGCATTACTCACTAAAAATGATTTATGGAAGGAAAGTTTCAGGAGACAGCGCTTATTTTAATGTACTTTCAGCAATCATTCAGACTGCAGCAAGAACACACATATTTGAATCTCTGTCCCTTTCTTATCTACATTTACAGCACTCTAATGAACATATGAGACACGTAAGCTGCCACCTTTTAGGAAATTGGAGTAATGGCCCTTTAAATGTAAAATCTAATTGTGATTGGGAAACGAAGAAAAGGCGCCTAGTGTTAAACCTCCTGGGAGTCCTACGTACTTCCTAATCTAAGAGGAGTATACTTCATGATGACCATGATAGTAAAATGGCTGGACATATGGGAGTGTCCAAGTATTGAATTGATTTAATTGAACTATTGAATTAATTTCCAGACAATGTTGGTGGCCGTCCCTCAGGAAGGATGTTAAAGCCTATGTATTGTCTTGTAATATATGTTCACAATCAAAACCCTCTCATCGAGCACCATGTGGCCTTCTGCATTCCCTTCCTGAACCACCTGTTCCATGGTCACAACTGTCTATGGGTTTTATAGTAGACCTACCTCCTTCTAAGGGTTTTACGGTTATTCTGGTTGTGGTAGACCGCTTTTCTAAGATGGAACACTTCATACCACTGAAGAAGTTACCATCTTCTGCTGAATTAGCATGCATATTCATTAAAAAAATAATACGACTTCACGGCATGCCAGATGTCATCGTATCAGATATGGGTTCAAAATGTATCTTGATGTTTTAGAGGGGCTTTTGCAAGGAAATGGGTATTGAACTTGCCCTTTCTTCTGCCTATCAACTACAATCTAATGGTGCTGTGGAATGGACTAATCAAAGCCTTGAGCAATATCTCCGCTGTTTTACGTCTCAACTCCAAGACAACTGGGCAGACCTTCTTCCCTGGGCTGAATTTGCCAGAAATAATGCCAAACATTCTGCCTGTGGCCACAGTCTTTTCTTTGTCACATATGGTTGTCATCCAAATTTGCTCTCAGCTGCATTCTCTTACAAGGGAATGCCTATTCTGGATGAACATTTGTCTACCGTACGTGATACATGGAAAAAGGTCCAAGCCATCCTGGAGAAGACCATGCCCACTCAGAAAACTTTTGCTGATAGACGATCGTAGAGCTGCACCTTCTTATCACACGGGTGATAAAGTATGGTTATCCACAGGAAATATCCGTTTACATGTTCCATCTATAAAACTTGCCCCAAGATTTATCGGCCCCTACAAAGTTTTACGGAAAATTAATCTTGTTTCTTATGCTTTAGAATTGCCGAAAAACTTCCGTCTATCCGTCTTCCACACCTCACTCCTGAAACCACTGGTTTGTAACAGGCATTCCAGGTTTCTTTCTCGTCTTCCTCCTGTTTTGGTCCATGGTCAGGAGAAGTACGAGATCCAACACATTCTTGATTCTCATTTCTCTCGTGGGTCCCTTTAATACTTGGTCCATTGGAAGGGTTATGGTCCCGAGGAACGCTCGTGGGTTCCTGCCTCTGAGGTTCATGCACGTAGGCTCCTTCGTGCATTCTATGTGAGGTTTCCTTTTAGCCCTTCTGGTGTTCCTCCGGTGGGCGTTCCTGCAGGGGGGGGTTCTGTCATACCACCTCCAGGCCGCGCTGCTCCGGCCCCGCCATCCGTCTTGTCCCTCCACTTCCGCAGTGTGCAGACGTCCGGCCAACATTGTCCGCTCAGTTGCGCGTGCATGCGCACGAGTGCACACTATTACAATCTAGGTGGCGTGCGCCTTGTCTCCGGCTTCTTAAAGGGGAAGTACCATTTTTACCATTGAACTGGCACTTTAGTTATATCTATTTAATTACTGCCCTATTAGGTTCCCTAGCCTATCAGCTCTCACTTAGCCCTATTTCTACCTCCCTCTTTCATCACTTCCTTGCCCTGTCATGGTCTTTTGTAGCCAGAGAGTGCGTTCGGTTGGTTTGTCTTTTCTGATATCTGACGTCAGCTTGTTTCCTGGTTATCCGTACTTCTGGAATTCTTGACCCTTGGCTTTGTTCTTAGTTTTTTCTTACGTCTCCTATCTGGATCTTGGCTCATCTGACCATTCTGTTCTCATCTCTGTACTTTTGCATGTTAAGTCCGGCCATTCAAAGGATCGGTAATACCTCTGGCTTTGTGTACCTTTTCAGCCCCTTAGTTTGTGTGTTGGGGAGGTTAACCTTGACACTAACCTAGCTGTATAGTCTTTGCATATACTGCTCTGCCACTCATGGCTTGTTGTTTATTTTCTCTATGCATAATATTGCCTCTGTTATAAACTGAGAAAAATTTAAAAAAAAACTAAATAAAGACTGTCTAAAAAAAATCATGTAGGGTGCACTTATATAGGTTTAAAAGAGACATGCATCCATCAAGTTCAGCCTTTCTCACATCTGTTTTTGCTGTTGATCCAAAAGAAGGTAAAAATCAAGTTTGAAGCACTTTAAAATTTGCCAAAAATCCTTCTTGATCATAGAATGACAATCAGATCTTTCCATGGATTAAGAAGCTGGTACCCCACCTATCAAAAATTATAACCCAGACTATTATGCTTTTGCAAATATTCACCCAATTGCTGATTAAACAACGGTACGGACTCTGATAAAACCACCTCCTTAGGCAGGGAATTACACACTACAGAGTTTTAGGTGCAAGTAGAAGTGTTTTTGAATTTTTAAAGCACGGGGCCGAATTTGCCTTTGGGTACATTCTTATTAGCCATAATGGATTACACCTGAATGGAAGAGGATCTTTTATGTTGGGGGAGAGGATGGCTAAAAGATTGGAGGAGGCTTTAAACTAGAAGTAGGCGAGGGTCAGTAAAGGATAAGTGTGGTAGATAGTTTAGAAAGGAGAGGGAATTAAGCTGATAGAGCCAGAAGTTATTAATTACATGTTGTCCAAATAAAGTCCAAGAAACAAATAGTAACTTCAAATGTCTAGTTGCTAATACAAGAAGCTTGTGTAGGAAAATGGGGAAGCTCGAGATAATGGAATGCAAGGAGCAGTGTGATATAATTGGGATTACTGAAACTTGGTGGGATGAAACTCTCTATTGGGCTAATTGTTTAATTGAATATGCATTATATACAAAGGATAGAAAAAAATAAACCTGAATTGAAGCAAAGTGTTGATACAGGTGAAAGCCTTATGGGTAGAAATATGCATACGAGGAAACAGGATTTCCAATATTAGTAGTAAAATGGTACAAGCCCCCAAACATTAATGCTGATGTGGAAGAGCAACCGCTATCTGAAATGACTAAGGCTGCACAACTGGGTAATTACTCAGACATTGATTGGACCAGACGGACTAGTAGTTCAGTTAAGGGAACAATAATTTCATGTCTGAATTAGTAGAAGCACCGTCTAGAAGAGATGATTGTCTGGATCTTGTAATAACTAATCATATGACTTTTATTCAAACATTCAAGTTCGCATTCAAGCAGAACTTGCGGAATAGCAACCATTATATGGTACATTTGAAATTAACGACAAAAAAAAACATTGTACAAAATTGGCTGAACAAAAAAAAAACCCTCTTCATTTCAAAAAGGCTACATTCAATAGGATAAGGGCATCTTTACAACTAATCGACTTGCAGGAATTATTCACTGGCAAAAGCACAGAGGATAATGGAAGGTCTTTAAATTAATTTCACAAAAGTAAATTTTTCAATACATACCTTTATACAACAGGCAAACAAGCAAATTAAAACCAAGGTCAGTCAAATGATAAAAGATAAGAAAAGAGCATTCAAAACATTTGAATCAGAGGGGTTACTTGAAAATGAAAAGATCATAGCCACAGAGAGCAAGACCAACCCCAAAATGTGTTTTTACAGTGTTTAATGTGTTTTAACAGTATGTTAATGCCAAAATGGTTAAGAGTGAAAGTGTTGGCACATTGAAAAGTGAGATGTGTGAGTTAATCAAGGAGGATTAGGACAAGGCAGAAATTCTAAATAACTATTTTTCTTCAATATTTATAAGAAGAATCTATGGCTGTAGATTTGCAAATCCCTGTTAGAAAAGTCTTACAACACACAAGTGCCTCAGGGATGAAATAAGATTGTATTAGTATTGGTATTCCCCCACACGTACTTAGGGAGCTTAGTGTACAAATATCCATATCCCTATTTGTAACTTTTCAGGACTCTTTTCTTTCAGGAATTGTACCAGAGGATTGGAGAAAAGTAGATGTAGTGCCTATATTTAAAAAAAAAAAAAATGTTCAAAAGCTCAACCTGGAAACTACAGACCTGTAAACTTAACATATGTGGAAATTATTTAAAGGTTGTTCACAGATAATATTCAAGAATTAATTTTGAACAAAAATATAATTAACAGGAATCACCATGGGTCATACCATGGCCATACCAAACTAACTTAACTGTGTTCTATGAAGAAGTTAGTAAGACTTTAGATCAAGGTGATCCAGTATATGTGACCTACTTGGATTTTGCTAAAGCATTTGAAAAGTTCCACATAAAAGGTTACTATTAAAACTCAAATCAGACCACATGCCATATCGCTGCTTTACCGGCTACTGCAGACACCGCCAACAAACCAGAACTTTCCGTATTTCCCTCAACACTGGGAACGAGACTTAGGCCACCCTCTGACAATAGAACAATGGACCAACGCCTTTAAGCTGACGCATAAGTCATCAATCGGCACGAAATACCAGGAATCCGGATACAAACTAATCTCTCACTGGTACAAAACCCCAGAGAAACTCGCTTCTATTAGCAACACCTGCGCACCGAAATGCTGGAGATGCGGCAAGGAGCTGGGCACGCTATTCCACATATGGTGGACGTGCACCCAGGTCCAACCATATTGGCAAGAGATACACCGGATCATCTCGGTACTCACGGACGACTCCGTTGAATACACCCCAGAAACCTATCTGCTCCACATGATCCCCATACCGCTGAAGACCTACAAGAAAACCGTCATTCCATATTTGATAAACGCCGCGCGCAGCCTCATCCCGACCTTCTGGAGGTAGAGTTCAGCCCCCTCCACCAAGGATTGGATCACTAGAGTGGAAGACATCAGGAACATAGAGGAAATCATCCTGATGGCAAGGGGAAAGAGCCAAACTTACCAGAAAATCTGGTGCCACTGGACACATTGGCTAACAACAATCTACCCAACCCGGAACGGAAATACACAACTGTAAGCAGCGATAGAATAGCCCCATAGTGGAAACAAGGACACCACATATGGCGGAGCCACCTCCGGATGCCTCCCCGCGTGGGCGGTGGGGGAGAGGGGACCCGGAGCCGACCCACTGACATCCCCCCTCTCCTACTAGATCCCATCCCTTGCCTCCAGACCAGACCCCCTCCTCCTCACCCTCACGCTCTTCCGTCACTCCAGGCTACTGGATGCAATACCCCTCCACTCTGGAGGAACATACCACACACATAGATGGCCCAGGCCGAACAACCACACAGTGGCAAAGACCCCCCCCCCCCCCGAACACAAACCCGACACCACTGGCCCACCCTCCCCGACCCTTCACCTGCCAATGAGCAACCGACATGTCGGAAACAAACAAATGGCTAACACGACAAGACCACAATGTTGCCCAGGGAACCCATACATGCAGCCAACACCACGCAAAAACCTTCTCATCCAACTCCCGAGGGAGGGAAGAAAGGTACCCCCAGACAAGACCACCTAATCCACCAACACCCCACAGGTACGTGACGTACAATACCACCGGTGTACATATAAAACAAGACAGAAGTGAAGTAGTGGGTGGACGGGACCTAGTAGAACTGCCGTAGGCCACTTAGGCCTGGGGGACAACGTAACATCCTAATCCGACCTTGGAATATCAGTTACGCTGGCGCAACCGGGGATACTGGGTACTCTTGTGGATCAGAAATGCAACCCATTCATGCACCCTCATCTTGTTCTATACTGCTTTTCTTTTAATTCTGCTTTTTGCTTTTGGTCTTCAGTTCTATCGCCCTACTGAGAGATACTTTCACTCTTTGAGCCTAATGTAAGTAATTTACTCGTTTCACAATATACATTTCAGACATTTCGTAGGTTCTGTAGCACAGGCCTATGTCTCCCCACCGACAAGCATGTTCAAGCTTTTACTAAACTGCAGCAACTTATAGCACCGCAGTAACTCATCACTAAAATTCAGCCTGTTATTGCTCAACTTGCTTCAGTTTAAAACAGGACACACACTCAAGCCAACGATAAGCCAGTATGCATATACGTGAACGCTGCTGTTTCTTAAGCTTATGTTACACCGTTATGATGTTGAACCACTAATTAAGCAAAATGTGCAAGTCGTACTCATGCCATATTCATAATATACTATGTTTCTAAAAAACGCGCTTGAGAATGCTGTTGTGGCAATTCAAGCACTGCTGTACCTACATGCAGGGCCGGTGCAAGGATTTTTGGGTACATAGGCGAAGATGTATTTTTCCGGCCCCCCCCCCATTCAAAAATAACATCTTCACCTATGTGCCTCTTAACCAGACCCTCTCCCCGTCCATTATTGGTCCCCTCACTTCCCTGTCCCTTAGTGTTCTTCTGACAGTCACACACACTCAATGACAAACACAGAGACTCACTGATCTGACACACACACACTGATTGACACTCATTGACAGACACACTGATAGTCACACACAGACTCAATGACAAAGATACTCTCACTGATTTGACAGACACTCACAAACACACACTCACATGCAACACTCATACAATCACTCACAGACACACATACACTCACTCACGCACACACTCAGAGACACACATACACTCACGCACACACTCACAGACACACATACACTCACACACAGTCACTCACAGACACAGTCACTCACAGTAACACATACACTCACTCACGCACACACACACAGAGACACATACTCACAGACACTCACTCACACACAGACACTCACACAGACACACACACTCACTCACACAGAGACACATACACACTCACAGACAAACAGACACTCACTCACACACACAGTCACTCACAGACACACAGTCACTCACAGTAACACATACACTCACTCACGCACACACACAGAGACACATACTCACAGACACTCACTCACACACAGACACTCACACAGACACACACACTCACTCACACAGAGACACATACACACTCAGACACACAGACACTCACTCACACACACAGTCACTCACAGACACACAGTCACTCACTCACGCACACACACACACACAGGCACTCACACACACACTCACACAGACACTCACACAGACACTCTCACACGCAGACACTCTCACACGCAGACACTCTCACACGCAGACACTCTCACACGCAGACACTCTCACACGCAGACACTCTCACACGCAGACACTCTCACACGCAGACACTCTCACACGCAGACACTCTCACACGCAGACACTCTCACACGCAGACACTCTCACACGCAGACACTCTCACACGCAGACACTCTCACACGCAGACACTCTCACACACAGACACTCTCACACACAGACACTCTCACACACAGACACTCTCACACACAGACACATCACATACATTCACAAATTATTTTAATACATAAATAATATCCACCCAGCCTCCCTACCTGGAGAGCTGGTGTGGATCATTCCCTGGGGTCCAGTGGGGCTGCTGGGCGGCAGTGCTGAGATCAGGCGCTGCGAGGGAGCTCTAACCTCTCTGCTCTGCTCCCTCGCGGGCTGTCTGCTGATGCCGCGGGAGCCGGAATATGACGTCATATTCCGGCTCCCGCGGCATCACTAGACAGCGCGCGAGGGAGCAGAGCAGAGAGGTTAGAGCTCCCTCGCAGCGCCTGATCGCAGCCCTGCCGCGCCGGGGGTCGAGATGGTGGCCGGCAGGAGGGAGAGCTTCCCTCTTGCCGGTCACTGAAATCTTGCGCCCCCGGAGCCGGTGCGCCCTAGGGCGGCCGCCTGTGCCGCCTTATGGACGCGCCGGCCCTGCCTACATGCACAGCAAAACTAAAGAATTAAAAAAAAAACTGAAATCCGATGGTCTAGAGTAGACTCTAGACAAAAAAAAAATGTGTTCCTGGATAGAGCACTGGCTTAAAGACAGAGACTAGTTGTAAATGGAAAATGTTCAATTTGGACAGAGGTGGTAAGTGGAGTGCCTCATGGTTCTGTGCTGGGTCCATACCTCTTTAATAACTTATCTTGAAGTGGGCATTGAAAGTCATTTATCAGTGTTTGTAGATTACACAAAACTAGGTAAGACAATACAGCTTGAACATGATCTAACTTCTCTACAGAGGGATTGAGATAAATTGGGGGACTGAACAGGCAAGTGGCAGATGAGGTATATATAAATGCAATGTCGTGCATTTTGGAATAGGGAACCCATAAACCACTTATACATTAAATGGGTAGAGTTATGGATAACATTAAATGAAAAGGACTTGGTAAATGCAATGCTGGTCTTTTCTTTTGCCTCTTTATAAATCAATTGCAATATCCCACCTTAAACATGCGGTGCAATTTTAAAGAAGGATATTGCAGAACTAGAAAAAGTGCAGAGGCGAGCTACAAAATTAGCAAGGGCGTGGAAAAGCATTAGTTATGAGAAAAGACTAGAAAAACTGGATTTGTTTTCTTTAGATATAAAGTACCTCAGAGGGATTATGATAGCACTATACATACATATATATATATATATATATATATATATATGTATATATATTGTGGCAAGGTCAGAGAGGCTTTCTATGTTAGTAATAGATTGGAGCGCTCTCTATTCCCAGCATGATGGGGTTAATTGGGGGGAGTCACCCCTTGAATGTTATCAACCAGGTGAATGTAATTAACCAGCACTAGGGTTTTAAAAGGTTAGCCTCTGAAGACATCAGAGAGTCTAACAGCTGGGAGAGAGCAGGTAGTTAAGCCTGAGACTCTGAGACTATGAGACTCTGAGAAAAAGGTACTGTGTGAAACCTGCTTAAAGTGCTGTATTTCATTTTGTTTAAAACTGGGAACCAGATTAGCTGGCCAGTTGGATAGTTAGTAACACTGTTGTTTAGTAAGTCTCTAAATTGGAGTAGGATTTATTTTCTTTTTGTTTTATTTTGTGGGAGAGCACAACATTGTATATATTGTGGAAAGTGACAATAAACTGCAGTACTATTTTATCCTGACTGTTGCATTTGAAGTTTATTGTGAAGAACCTGGCCATCCGGCCACAAGTGGTGTCAGAAGTGGGAAAACTGTTTGAACATGGAGGATGTATTAAAGGCCTTGCTGCATGCTACCACAGTGCAACAGGAAGCTAACCGGCTGATAACTGCTCAAATGGGGGCTGTGTTGCAGGCACAGCAAGAGGACAGGACTGTCCTGAAGGAGATTGTGCAGCAACTCTCAAAAACTACCAGAGAGGAGCAAAGCAGCGGTTCAAAGCCCAGGGCCGGTGCTAGGATTTTTGACTACACAGGCGAAGATGCATTTTGACGCCCCACCTCACGCCTCCCGCCAAAAAATAAACAATGCATCTTCACCTCTGTGTCTCGTAGCCCCCTTTTGAATTTCTTACCCCCATTAGTGTTGCATATCCAACCTCTTCATACATACACAATGATACAGACAGACATACACACACACACTGACAGACAGACAGATACACACACACACACACTGACATACACACACACACTGACATATACACACACACTGACAGACAGACATATACACACACACTGACAGACATATACACACACACTGACAGACAGACATATACACACACACTGACAGACAGACACATACACACACAAACACTGACAGACAGACACATACATACACACTGACAGACAGGCACACACACACACAGACAGACAGACACACACACAAACAGACACACACACTGACAGATACACACAGACAGACACACACACTGACAGACATACACACACACTGACAGACATACACACACACTGACAGACAGACATACACACACACTGACAGACATACACACACACACTGACAGAAATACACACACACTGACAGAAATACACACACACTGACAGAAATACACACACACTGACAGACAGAAATACACACACACACTGACAGACATACACACACAGACAGACACACACACACACTGACAGACATACACACACACACTGACAGACATACACACACACACTGACAGACAGACATACACACACAGACAGACATACACACACACTGACAGACAGACACACACACACTGACAGACAGACACACACACACTGAAAGACAGACATACACACACACTGAAAGACAGACATACACACACACTGACAGACAGACATACACACACTGGCAGACATACACACACACACACTGGCAGACATACACACACACACACACTGACAGACAGACATACACACACACTGACAGACAGACATACACACACTGACAGACAGACATACACACACACTGACAGACAGACAGACATACACACACTGACAGACAGACATACACACACTGACAGACAGACATACATACACACTGACAGACAGACATACACACACTGACAGACATACACTGACAGACAGACATACACACACACTGACAGACAGACAGACATACACTGACAGACACACACACACACTGACAGACATATACACACACACACACTGAAAGACAGACATACACACACACACACACTGACAGACAGACATACACACACACTGACAGACAGACAGACATACACACACTGACAGACAGACATACACACACACTGACAGACAGACATACAGACATACACACACACTATTCTGTCGAGTACAAGAAAGGAATCGTGGAGGACTCCCACGGCAAGAATCTGACCACTTTCTGCAAAGAGATGAAGTTAGATCTCTGAATGGTCCGAAAATGGCGAGCAGAGTATGGTAACTTCAGTCAAAAGGTGGACGAGGGAAATGCTAAGAAGAGCAAGTGTGGATCAGGTCGCCAGCCATTATATCTTGAGCTGGAAGATGTCATCTGTGAATGGATTGCTGACAAGAGAGCAAAGGCTTTGGTTGTGCGCAGGGCTGATATTCAAGCATTTGCCCTTGAAATGGCACCACAATTCGACATATCCCCAGAAGATTTCAAAGCATCACACCACTGGCTGGATGGCTTCCTTAAGCGATATGAACTGTCTCTAAGAAGATCGACTACACTGTTCAAGCTGGAAGATAATGAAGTTGTTAAACGTGCACTTGCATTCAAGTTCTTTATTGATGGCATAGACTTTTCTAAATACCAACTCTCCAACATGATTGCGATGGATGAAACTGCAGTGTATATGGGCCAAGGATCTCAAACGACAATTGATCAGAGGGGAGCCTCCTCAATCTACGTTCCCTCCACTGTTTATGAAAGTGCACGTGTTACTTGTGTTTTGGCAATTCGTCTGGATGGAACAAAAGCCACACCTCTAATTATCGCAAAGGGCAAGAAAGATAAGATTGAACGCGTTTCAGGAATTTATGTTCTTGAAACAGAAAAAGCCTGGTGCACACAAGCAGTTATAAGAAAGTGGCTTGATTTAATGCTGCCACTTGTTCTGAGAGGTGGCCAAAGAGGTCTGCTAGTCTGGGATTCAGCCAGCACTCACCGCGCAAAAGACATGAAGAACTTCCTTGCAGAGAGAAGAATAGATCAAGTAATGATTCCCGCAGGAATGACTGCTTATCTCCAAACTCTTGATATTGCAATAAACAAACCATTCAAGGACCATTTGCGCACGGAAATCAATGAATACACTGAAAAGAGATTGGTCAGAAATCAGCGTGGAAACTTTGTGAAGCCTAAACTGCTAGAGGTCGTGACATGGGTGAAGAATTCATGGGATAAAATCACTGACAGCTGTGTTGCCATAGCACTACGAGCAGGGTACATGGACAAAAGTACTCGTTTAAGGAGAGCTATATTGCTTTACATGAGAGATTAGGCCCAATGGTTCAAAAGGAAATGGAGATGCAAGAAATTCAGGCTGGCAATCAGGGTTTGGAGAGTTATGATGATATTCCAGAAGAAGATTACATGATTGTAATTTTATACATGTTGTTTACGGTAGGGAGAGCTAGTGTACCATATATTGCTGTAAATGAGAGATTAGGACCAATGGTTCAAAGGAAAATGAAGATGACTGTACCGGTATTTGAAGAAATGTTGTTTAAATGTTGTTCAATGTACATACCATAAATAAATAAGCCCTACCCTGAAAATAAGCCCTAGTGTGTTTTTTGTGACTAAAATTAATGTAAGACCCGGTCTTATTTTCGGAGAAACACGGTATATATAGAGTCAGCACAAACCACTATGTGCTAACCTATTCATTACTAGGAATGTACAAAAGATAAATAGTCACCCACTGAGACTGGAAGAAAGGCGTTTTTGCTTGAGGAATTCTCTTATCAGATTTATTTATTTTTTTATTTTTTTAATTCTTTATATTTGTTGTGCAGATGGTCACAATATATCAACAAACGCCACAACAGCGTTGTTCAAGTTTCATACCAGTTAAACAGTGGCATGATAATTTGCTACATTTTTATATTTAACATGCTTAACTAAACAGTTGATTTGTCCGATTAGATTAAATGCAATAAAATAAAATAAAGATAAAGATGCTGGGTGCTTAACATTGCTAGGTCATCTATGCTGTGGTGAATGTAGTGTGAACACATTTTAATACAGAGCAGTATCTGGTTACGAAATAAAGCATAGTAACATTGTGCCATGAATGTTTAGGCTAGGAGACATCATATTGTAAGTAACATTGCTAATATTTGCCTATATTGTAGAGTGACATCACTATTCTCTCTAGGCAACAGGTCATCACTGAGTATTAAGCCACTGGGAACATGTGTAGTCAAAAATATCATATTGATCACCAGTTACTGCTGACATGAGTGTATAGTCTGTTTAGGATATGCATGGGGTCTCTGAGTCCGGGTGTTTCGTTACCGTGTGGGCTTGGAACAGTCCAGGCGACGAGGACCCGTGTAGGGCGATATAATGGGTGCTTCAACCGATACCTAGTGCTGGTAAGTCCCGGATTTTGTCTTCCTCTGTCTCTCTATTGTCGCCCCTTGACTTGCTGACGTTTCTTCGGGAGCTGTCTCTGGCGGTAACCCGTGGAGTATGTTGCCGTGCAGTCACTTGTGTCTCGTCGTTTTTTGTGTAGCGTCGGTTCTTGCTGCACTGGTTGCAGAGATGTTGGACAGGTGAGACACTTGTTTGCGTCATTTGCTTTGTTTTCCCGGGTGTTTTAATTTGCGAGTGGGAGAGTGCGCCCGATATGCCTGCCGCCATTTTTCCTCTCTGGGCCAGCTGGTATCTGTGTTGTCGGACAGCCATTCTGGATGCTCGTGGTGTCTGCTTATAATAGCTGCGTCGTGCTGCCACCTGAATCCATGCGGTTACCATTATCTCCGCCTGGCGGTAGGTCGCTCCTCCGCTCTGGTTTCCCTGAAGCTTAGGCATAGGTGGTCAAATGTCTCCAGAGGGGACCTGGGTTGCTGGGTTTGGGTGTTTCGCTCTCTGCGTTGACGCTGGTTGGCCATCTTGGTATTGCCTTGTGGGCCAGTTGCCCCAGTATGGCTTGTGGCTGGATCATCAGCTTTTCTTCCTGGCTGTTGTGTCCAGTGGGGACCGGGATATCCCCCACCAGTCCAAAGGGGGGGGGGGAGATTAAGTGCAAGTCGCTTGAGGGTTCTCGCACCGAGGAGAGCGGCCGTCTCTCCTCGGCTTCAGCCTCAGTAGGCCGCATTTGTGTCTCCATGTTCCCGGCCTCGACGGGCTCCGAGGTGGTGGCGTTGGGTCCTGGAGGGCACCCCCGATGTGGATGATGCACCCCTGAGTGGTTTTGGGCTAAGTAGCCATTGCTTTTGCCCCAGATTATGCCCGCTCGGCTGGAGCTCATGTCAAACGCGTCTGCACGGCTCGATGGTCAGGCTCCGCCTCCAAACTTATCAGATTTATTTTTTGTCAATCTATGTTTTTTTTGTTTATAATTTGTATTTTATTGAGTTATTCTCAGCATTATACAACTTTTCCAATATATGTATTGTAATAAGATCAAAAAGGGAAACAAACAATAATGGGATTATTCAAGGACAGAAGGGTGCATATTTGCATATTTGTCCTGTGTATATGTCAGAGTCTTCCTCTCAAATGTTGTTGCTAGAGGTCGCCGTAGTGTTGGGCCCCTGTGGGCCACAGGTATGTAGGAGCCGTCTGGTGTCAGTGGATTGATTGATTTGGGCCAATGAGGGTAAGGGCGGGTGTCCAAGCTTCTATCACGGCTTCAGCTTCTTGGTGGTAAGTTTTGTTAAGCTTTTAAAGACTCGCTTGGCGTTGTCTCCACAGACTGCCTTGCTTGGTGAGGGTGGTGTATCCTCCAGCTGCGCCTGAGGTGCCAGATTTAACTTTTGCAGGAATTGGTCGGGGTCGTCTCGGGACGTGAGCGTGAAGCTCTCACCCCCCTTCTCCGCCATTATTGATCCCTCTGTGCCCCACCGGTACCTAATAGACGAGTCCCGTAGCCTCCTGGCCACTGGTGCTAGCCGTTTTCTCTCTACTAGGGCCGAGAATGGGATATCAGCATAAATCGATATTCTGTGGCCTTCATGTGGCACCGTCCCCAACTCTCTGGAACGCTGCAGTATTTCGGATTTCACCACTATGTCCCTGGTCACCGCTATGACGTCTCTGGGTGCGTCCTTAGGTGCTGCTGCAGCTTTCCTCACTCTAAACACTGAAGTGATCGGCTGAGAATCAGTGTTGGTTTCGGCACCCATACTTGTCAGCATATTGCGGACCCACAGCAGTAGCTTTTTGTTTTCGACTGACTCCGGGATGCCCCTGAGCCGCAGGTTTTTCCTCCTGTGTCGGACTTCCATGGTGGTCACCACACTATGTAGTTGCTGTACCTGCGAGGTGAGTTCTATTAGCCTACGGTCTGTAGCCTGAGACTTCTCCTCCCTAGCGGTCTCTCTTAGTTCCAGTTCCCGCACTTTTTGATGGACTACCCCTATTTCGGCCTGTACTCCTTGCAGGTCCTGCTTCCATACTTTCCTAAGGTCGAGTAGGAGGCGTTTGATGTCACCTTTGGTTGAGGGTGACTCGTCTTCTTCGGACCCCGACACACTGGAAGCCTCTTCCGAGGAGGGAGGGGGTGAGGTTGCTGCCTCAGCCTGCGAGGCGTCTGACTCCTCCATGTCATATCGGGCCTCGGGCGCCATCTTGGGCGGCTGTTGCGGCCTCGGCCGCTCGAAAGAGAGACGTATATCCGGCTGTCTAGCCGGTTCTAGTCGATGAGGCTTTTTATTTTTGCGCCCCATGGTCTCTGCTTGGGGGTTCTCTATCTTTCTGTTGATTTTCTTCGTTTTTGTCGTTGGCTTGAATCTCTATTCCCTGGTCCGGTACGGAGCTCACAGGGAAGACGTCCGCTCGGCTTCGTGGTCGGCCACGCCCCCCGTCAATCTATGTTTTATTGAGGTATTGGTACGACATAATTTACAATATTGTAGGACATCAATATGTGCGTCGTCATATATGTGCGAACAGTACAAGAATAATACAGAACAAAATATAATATAGCAACATATAATGCAGTTAAAATAAGATCTCTGACATACATTGAGTTATTACTCCTCATTTTAAATGAAAGAAACCCACTAGTAATAAGAATACATTTAGATAGCACCCATATTGCATGTGTTAATCTTCAATTTAAACTTGAGAGGGGTAGAGGAAACAGCATTAACACTGTGGTCAGTATTTAGTAAGGCATATCTTGCAGTGCAGTGCAGTGGCAGATGTGTGAAAGGATTATAATGAAAAACTAAACAAAACCCGCTCTACGTAGCAAAATAAAGGATAAACAATAAGTTCAACTGATATGTAAAAACATAGAGGAAATAAGATAACTTTCTAGTAAGTATGTGTATAAGTGCACATTTGAGACAAGAATCATTTCGCTTTCAGCCATTGTCCTGTCTTCTTCTCGGAACAAAGGTGACCACATTTTGAAAGTCCCAAAAACATGAAGGTTCTTCAGAGGGTGGGTGGTGGTGGCACCCTGCTTGGACAAAAATGTGGTGCCATCAGCCAGCGAGGTAAGGTTATGGAGTGTCCCATCTTGATGGATCAATTCAATTTTAAACCTTTGTTGCACAGCTGCATAGTGGCTAGAATCATTGATTTCCTCCACTGCAGGATGGATTGTGTGAGGTTGGTAAAAGGGTGAGTAGGTGAGACTCAATTATATGGGGATATCCTTTGGAGCACTGCCATTATGCGACTTTTATCCATTAGAAACTGACAGCGAGTGATCACATGCCTGCGGGCAGCGGCAGGTGTCCTAGGTGATTTGTTTTAATACTGAGTTCCTTCAGAGAATAAAAATGTGGCACATCTAGGTGGGAGAAAGAATGCAACTAATAAGAAATGGCAAGTTCTTCCGGCCCCACAGTATTAGATATGCCTCCAATGTTAATATTGTGTTGCCCACCTCTGCATTCTAATAAGTCCAACCTCAAAGGTAGTTATTGATGCTGGGACTGGATTTGGGTCAAATGACTCTTGAATAGTAACCAAATCTTGGTGTAATGCCATAACATCCTCTTCTGTTGCTTGGATTCTAGCTGTGACAACTTCCTGCTCCACCTTAACTACAGCAATATCCACATCAAGGCAGAGTTTGTGTAGTCAGGATCACCCTCTTCAGGTGAGGATTTGCAGGGTTCCATGGTAGCAGAATCTGGTGTTCAAGGTCTCAGGTGGCTCTGAAGTAATGTCCCGATGTCATGGCTATCAGTGTCTGGTATAGCAATGGGCTTTTGCATGATTCAACCCATCTATGATGCATCAAGCTGTTGAGTGTCCCAGGAAGGATTTACGAATGTTAGAAAGGATCTCACAGCACGTGGATGTCAAGCCTGTATTGCCTTTCACGGTTCAGCACTGTAGTCTGGCGGCATATTATTAGAGAAAAAGCATCAATCGATAGCTAGGTACATGCTGAAGCCTTATCCTGTAGGTTAGCACTGTTGTGAAAGCAAAAATGTGGGCAATATATAAAAAATTTAAAAAAATAAAAAGAAGCAATGACAATGGAGCTAGTCTAGTCAGACATCTTATCAGAGTATAGATAATTTTTAAAAAGGCTTGGATGCTTTTTTGCAAAAACAGAATATTCAATGATACTGGATATAAACACTGGATTTGGTTTGAGTAAGCTTTTCTGAGATGATCCACCACACCAAAGTGTAAATTTTTTTTTTGCTAAAACTCACCTTTGTTCCATTACCAAGTCCAAGTTCTCCCTTTAGCTCAATCCTCCTTGCCTGATGTCACTGACCCTTTGATGGAGGGGGTTGGAGGGCAGAGAAGAGGGACTGACGGGAGGACATATTATATGGCTGCCTTGCGTAGAAAAGTAGTTGGTTTCTTCCTAACATGCTCAGGGATTCATGGATTTATCTGTCCATACAGACCATACATACCTTTGATTGCGTAAATTAGGTATTTCTGGCAATGCTCTGTTCTCTTTCTTGGACCATATAACCAAGTTATTTCAGCACCTCATTACCCATTTATCCACAGCAGGATTCACTTCAATTACATTTCTTATTACAAGTGATAAAGGATAGGTTGTCTTCTTACCCAACTCTTATATGTCCAGGCTTTGGAATCTTTAGTAGCAAATTTAAGACCTTCTAGTGATATCCACAGTGTTACAATAGAGACACATTATGGGGACGGGGGATGGCAGTCGATCGAGCAGGAAGCATAATGGCTGAACTCCACTTTAACCTACATTTTCAGCTTTCACATCAAATTTTCTAATGGCGAGTAGCAGAACCTGTCTCTCTTTTATCTTGGGAGTAATCCAACCCCTAACTGGACTGAGTGTCCATCTAGGTGGTTGAGATTTTACCTAGCTGTTCTCCCTACAGCCTATCAGCCGGTGCAGGGCAAGGGAAGTAGACAATTCCCAATTCCCTTCTCTTGTGCAGCCTCAGTAGTGCACCGACACCTTGCCCCCATCCCATTTGGACCAGTGGGGGTTATTCAGATCTCCACTGGCGAGGTGAGCCTCATAGGATGCGAGAGGGATTTGGTTTCTTGGCACTGTGTCTGACATGCAGCCTGTGTCTACACTGATCAACATGCCTGCTCTGAAGACACTAACCGCCCTGCAAATGCCAGGTATGGCGTATTCAACAAAGCCTTCTAAGAACCCGATTTTGAGTCTCCATGGCTTAGGGCAACCTTCACATTATACAGGACTAGCATGTGGTCATAAACCCTAAACCAATCAGCCACACTTTGATACCTCAACTATCGGTATCACACTGCCACATTTACAGGCCACGAGTCATGGGGAGGAAACCCTTTTCACACAGCCCACAACCTAAGGGGTCCTCAGTTACCGCTCTGTGGAGCTCACATTGGCTAACGGCCGCCTGGAGTGGTCAGAATGGTGTGAAGAATTTGTTGGCTTGTGTAAAAGCAGTTCATGAACAGTTCATGAACCACATTTGATGTGGTTCCTTTAAATAAACATTGCAATAAAAGTTAGATGTTTCTCCAGGGACATTTTGCCAAGCAATGCTTGAGGGACATTAGAGTCTGTTATCCCCGATCTACAATCACTGCAATCACTTTAAATCTAATTCCATCAATGCTCAGTGTTGCTCTGTGTGACAGCAATGTCATTGTACATATAATTCTGATAGAATGTGTCATTTCCAATATAAATTATATTTTCCAGCTGTCATTCCACAGGAGTGACAGTAACATTTTCTAATAAAACACAGTAAAAACAGTAACGTAGACAGTAACATTTACTGCCTAATTATTTCATCTCAGTTTAGCTCTTTTCATCGTAATTTGAAGGTGTGATATAAAGACTAAATAATTGCAGGAAACTGACATTAAATAATGATTTTTTTCGGTTTTGTGTCAAAACAAGGAATAAACTCACCAGCTGTGGAGAAGATGGAATATATGTTATTGTTCTAAAAAAAATCAATTAAAATTCTTTATTTATGCCCAGCTTACAAGCGCAAGAAGGCATGCAGGAATAAAACAAAAGAGACATGGAATAGGTTATTTATGGTTTGCTAGAAAGCACTGTTGCCTCTAGAAGGTAGCAATAAGGTATTAACAATATAAATTTTTCCCGGATCAACCTCGCAGCACGGAGAGCGATAGCGGAACTGTGGGCCGATCCAAAAATTCCTACGACCTCCACCATCATACGCAAAATCAAGGAAACCCGGGACCTGGACGAACTCATGGCACAAATAAACGACACGTACAAAGCGTTCCACCGCACATGGGACCCCTGGGATATGAACCATGTGAAACTGAACGAGGACCCGACGAACTAACGGAACACAGGAAGTAATAGCAGCCATATCCGACAACACCCCGAGCCACGCGAATACCGCACACGAACGTCACCACCACAAAGCGGTTAAGCACCATCTAGGAGGAGCACTGTCACTATACTGCACCCATCCTCTCCCTCCCCTACACCCCCCCCCCCTGGTCACATCCATCCCCTCACTCCCCCTCCCCCTGCTAACATACACCCCCCCTTCCCCCTTTTTTATTTTATTTATTTATTTATTTTTATCCCCTTTCCCCCCTTCTTCTCCTAACCCATCCTGTAGGGGTTGTGCCCGCGCGGGCGGGGAGCAACCGCCCCCTGCCAAAACACCATACCAGAAACACCAGACGGACCTTCAAGCTCGACCCCACACTCACCCAATCTCCTCCCTCCCCCCCCTCCCCAGCCACCCAACCAGACACCCCTGTGCCCTCCCCTCGACTCGAACCCCTCCCCCGACTCACAGACCCTGAGTTAAGACAGAAGTTCAACACAGCACAATACGGGAAAAGTGACTGATAGGAGAGGTAACCGGGAACAAACTACCAAATAGATCACACACGCACGACCGCCACAACAGTTAAGCGCAACATAAACTCTCTGAACTAGGCGACGACACCCTCACTCCCGGGACGCCTCCTGCATCATAACCCCAATACAAAAGGGAATTTCAAACTGCAGAACTTCTCAACACAAACAATCCAACAGCACGTTACACAAAAGGGTACCCTACACCCCTCCATTTATTTCTGTACCCCACCCCACACCCAAGGTTACACAAGTTGAATGTTGAAATTAAGGTAATATGTGTTTCCAGACAATTGATATTAACTGCATCTGCTGACAAATGTCTAAGGCACGCATCTGTGATGCAGTAACAATGTACATTCTACAAACACTGTGCCACAAGCTTTAACTCCCTGCTTTCAATTCTGTACCCCCACCCCATGAAACAACAAAAACCTTTCAAAATAAAGAATTTACACCAAAAAAAAAAACTATATAAATTTTTAGTCTTCTGAAAAAGTTTCGGTTTTCATTCTGCCCCCCTTGTCTGCATCTTGCATTAACCCCAAACAATACAAATATGCTTTCCATCCAAGTCTCTGACTCATTACTCACAACCACAAGTATGATAGGATATGTGTAAAAAAAACGTTCCTAAAATGATAAAGGGCAAGTTTGTTACTTAGAGAATTGTAAAAGTTTTGGATAGTATTACCTCCCTGCTTGATGTGGAGTTAAACAAAAGGGGATTAGATTTAATACAGCTTGGTGTATTAGTAGCAGGATTACACGGAATATCTCATAATAACTGAACTTTACTGGATTCTACAAAACCTAATTCCACCTCTCAGCAAAAATAATTTCCTCGCCCCAATGCTCTTTAACGAATATATTGGAATCTTTATTATTACACATATTTATATACGTGCAATTTGTTATGAATGGCCCTGACCTCAAAAAGCCAAGCATGGCTGAATACAATAGGTCAGATATATTAATCGAGAATAATTCCCTTGGGTCTGCATCAGTGGATGGACTAAAATTTGATTAAAATTGTTAGTTGACAAAATTAACACTGCCTTGTAAATCAGTCAGTATTGTGGTCTGCCTTAGAGAAGTCAAGTGTGTGTAAGATATACCCGCACAGCACAGGATTTAAAGCAGCTCTGTCACCTTCTGGGGTTTTTGCATATTTTGCAAAGACCCCCAACGTTGACACCACCGCTTGATGTATGGGGGCCCAGGAGTGCATTAGGTGGGTTATACTTATCTGACGCTGTCCAGGAGCTTCCATAGATAATGTCTAATGATGAGCGATATTGGGACATCTGTGGGAAGTGACGAAATGGGAAGGTAGTACCTCCATCACATGTCAAGGTAGAATGTTACCATATGACAAAGTAGACCCTAAAGATTTCATCTTTATGAAATGCTCAATGATTTTAGTGGTGAAATAGCCACTATAAAAAAAAAAATCAGGTTTGGCAGTTCCAAGTACTCTCTGTAACACACTGCCCAAAGGAGACCTGCCTCACTACATGATGCAAACCAACCATTCTAATGCAAGGCACTTATCAATAAACATTAAAAAAAATCTCTGCTTAATAATTGCATTCTAAAGAATTAGCATGAGATTTAGAGAGATTTGTGGAGCATTTTCTCATTATCTGCTAATGCTGGAGACTTGTGCTGCGTGTTTATGACTGCATGGTAAATCCCATCCACTGTTCTCGTTATCCTTGGTGGTGTAATGCTAAATGTGTCTGTTTTATTAGGCAGAAGAATATAAAGTAAAAATAAATAAATTAATTTCATTAAACACAAATAAATTGTGACTGGATGCTACACAGAATAGCAAGCTAATCAGCATGCTCATTAATAAAGAGGTAGGCTTGTTTTCTTAAAAATGTAGGCAAGTCATGCAGAATATTTTAGACCATGGAAAACGCTACAATAACCTTAATTCACCGCAGACTGTACCCCATTTAAATCGCATCCTTGGGCTCTCACTAGCTATATATTGTATATAGGACAGCTGAAGATCACTCACCTCTGTATTCTGTAGAATAATGTGGGGAAACTTCCAATATTCACAAGTATAGCCATCACCTTAAAACAAAGAAATTAAATGTTTTTACATGTAAAATAAAATTGTCATCATTTTTTACTACAATAAATAAAAGATTTCATGCAATATAGCCCAGCTGTGGATTGATTTGAATTGCATATATGTGAATTAATAACGAATTACTGCATCTCCTGGCTTACCCTTGATCTAAGAGGGCAGTCATCTTTGGTGGCCTTTTTTGTTAGAAGCATATTTTTTCTGATAAGACAATTGTTTGAAGGTTTAAAATTGTCCAAAATTGCATGTTGGAGACTATCAAAGACTTGCATGTCAGGATTGGTAACATGCGCAGTACCTATACATTATCTACACAGTGTTTGGTTGGGTGAGCTGTGCTTTAGTTTAAATAAGTCCTAAAGATGCATGCCACCTAACAGTAAAGGGAAGTCAGGAGATGCACTGAAAGGAGGTATTTACTTATATGCATGCAGTACAAAGAAATACATGCAGATGCTATCATATATGTCATTTTATATTACAGGTTTTTTTTAAATCTGAGAATTATTGAGTATTAACAAGGGGATTATATATATTTACACCAAAGTAGTAGATTTGATATAATGATGAGTTGGTTATTTTTTCATTAGGTACTTTGGAATAAAATGTTCCATTCTCTTGTCAATTTTACCCAATTCCTAGTTTAGTTAAAACACCCTAAAAGGTATCTGTTGCCCCATTAGCAGTCACCCTCAGCCAATAGCTTATGACTGATCTTGTAAAGACAGAAAAGCAGCCAGTAAAACAATAGAGAGATTGTGTATTCCTGGGACAAAATTCTAAAAACTGGAGAAATCGTCAGGAACATTCCGTTGGTTTCTATGGAATCCAGATCTGGAATGCCATGTATATGGATGCATGATGGGCATCTTCTTCCCCATTTACTCACATAATTAATTTTACATTGGATGTCAGGCTGTGCCATGCACTCAGTCCAAATGAAACCATACCAAAAAATTATTTTGCTCTAGAACAAGGGTGCCCAAGGTAAATTCACAGATGTTTTAAAACTACAGCTTCCATGAGGTTTTGTCATTCTAAAAGGTATTCTAGAGGCACGCAAAGCATCATGGAAATTGTAACTCTACAACATCTGGGGATCTACCTTTTGGGCACCCCTGATCTAGAACTACTCTTTATAGAAAACTTACATTCAGGTTGATTTGCAAAGCAACATAATAAGCAACACAGCTCGGATGCTAGTTTAAAGATCCATATTATTTAATATCTTGCATTGCAGGCCAGCTTCCAAGCATAAATAATAATACCAGGAAAGGCCCAATTAGTCGGTCTGTGAGACGTAGAGTTACATTTTAAAATATCCCAGGAGATGCCCAATCTCCTAGGCCCTTTTATAAAATATAAAGCCCCCCCCCCCCCGCCCCCAAGAAAGCAGGGGAGATGCCCATCTCAGAGGCCAAAGTAGTTATTCAATCTCCACCCAATCTCTTGGAAGATGCAAGCCAACCAATCCCAGCATTCTAACGAGTAAGTCTAATTGATCTATAAATATTACTGACCAGGCAATACAATCACAGTGTTATGACTGAGAATTCAAGGTGGGTCTTTCCTGCCTTAAACATTAGGTCAGTATGAAGTCTTCCAACCAATCAAATTGGAGAGTGAAGATGGATTATATTTTTCATTGCAGATTTATTTTTTAACAGATTAAATAATTTTTATATTGTTTAAATTATTATTGACTACCCGCCACTATTCATTCGTTTGAGTGGTTGGTGAGAATATACCTAGACAAGAAAGGGTGTAAGGAATTATTATTGACTACCCACCACTATTCATTAGTTTGAGTGGTTGGTGAGAATATACCTAGACAAGTAAGGGCTCGGGAACCAATAGCCAACAATTTTGTAGAGTGTTAATCCTACAAGGGAGACTGGCCATCTCTTAAGGCCTATATGTAAAAGGGCCCTGGAGACTGGACATCACTTGGCCCTTTAAGACCAATATATATATATATATATATATATATATATATATATATATATATATATATATATAAATCCAAACAAAATAGCATCAAAAATACATACTTACTGATGGCTGATATCGCCATGATCCCAAACCAGGCAGAGACGACACCCAAGCCCAAAATTACAGACCCATTTCACTGATAACATTGACGTAAAAGTATTTGACAAACTCCTGGCCTCCAGATTGAACCCCTTGCTAACCACACTGATCCATCCAGATCAGATGGGATTTGTATCTAACAGAGCGTGGATATCATATTGTGGGCAATTAGAAAGCGGACGCCTTCTCTGGTTCTGTTCCTGGACGCGGAGAGGACGTTCTTCTGAATTGCCACTACTTGTTTGCAACACATTTTTTACAACACATCAGCCTACCTCAATCCTCTCTCACAGCAGTTAAGGTGCTATACTCAAATCCAAAGGCGTTAGTCTCTATCCCAGGATCTTTGCCTACCCCATTTAAACTTGGCAACAGCATGAGACAGGAGTGCCCCCTGTCACCCCTCCTATTAGTCATAGCCCTGGAACTGCTTCTATACCTCATCCAATCGCACCCAGAGATTAGAGGAATAAAAGTGGCAAACAAGAAATTTAAGGCATTGGCTTATGCGAACAACGTCTTGCTCATAAAAGACAACTACCTAATAGAAAAACTAGCAGCCCAGATTAGAAACACAGAGTCTGCTTCCAAAAGGGTTTGGCAACCATGGGAGGAATACCTAGAACGCTAGCTGTACAGAAGTAGCAACAGGCCTCTGACACCGAATGGTCCCATAATTACAAGTCTCTTCAGAGGAGACTATGCTGGTCTCTCCCCCGTCCCCCTCTCAGTCCCCCAGCCTCCCTCCCACCATTCCCCCTAACCCCCTTACTATCGTCTATTTTCTTTTTCTTTCACCTCTGGTTATAAAATCTAAAAAAGAGCCAAGAGATACATAGCGAACAATGCCACAAACCGGTCCTGTGGACTGCCACAATCCCGTCAATAGCGAGTAATGGACACAGCCTACACGCACTGATCATACATCCATCATGGACCTACCTCCTACTGACACTATCCTTACTTACTGCTAACTCTATGCAAGAAGTAAACAATTTATGTCTACCAAAATAAGGCTGTAACAAAACCAATTGTGTAATCTGCATCGAGTGTCTTGTAACATCTCTCATGACTTGTGTATCTAATATTTATTGCACTGCTATGTTATGTCTAAACGATGTATCAAATAAGTTTACTTGTGCTCATAAATAAAGAATATAAAAAAATAACAGATTTGGGATTGTGGCAGCCTCCCTGATGAGAAGGGTTTCGCCGCCAGATATGTTCTTTTCCCCCTATTGAGGGGAAGGCTGTAGAGTAGAGCAGGAACAGCTCTTAGAAGAGCTAGTGATTATAACAATCTAAGGAGCAATCCCAAGAGCAGGGATTATAGCAGGTATAGCAGGGCTCGAGTCCTGCAGGAACGCACGGGAACGGCGTTCCTGCACTTTTTCCAAAGCAGGAACACCGTTCCCAGTCCTGCAGGACCTGCCCTGCTAACTGCACACAGGGGCCATCACACGCGGTATTCTTCTCCAGCTCTAACTCTCGCGAGACCCGCAGCTGTAAGAGCGTTGCCACGGGTTACCATGGCAACGCTCCGCACAGGCGAGTCTCGCGAGAGTTGAAGCTGAGAGAGCTGGAGAAGAACGCCGCGTGTGATGGCCCCTGTATGCAGCGGCTGCTACCCTCCACCGGACCACCAGGCGATCTCCCCCCTCCCTGACAAGGTAAGAAGCAGGGAGGGGGGAGTAAAGTAAAAAAAACATAAAGGTTAAAAAGCAAATGCATCCCCCCCATCATCCAGCACACACACACATAATCCAGCACACACACATAATCCAGCACACACACACACACACATAATCCAGCACACACACACATAATCCAGTACACACACACACATAATCCAGCACACACACACATAATCCAGCACACACACACATAATCCAGCACACACAAACATAATCCAGCACACACACACATAATCCAGCACACACACACATAATCCAGCACACACACACATAATCCAGCACACACACACATAATCCAGTACACACACACACACACATAATCCAGTACACACACACACATAATCCAGCACACACATAATCCAGCACACACACGCATCATCCAGCACACACACGCATCATCCAGCACACACACATAATCCAGCACACACACATAATCCAGCACACACACGCATCATCCAGCACACACACACACACACACATAATCCAGTACACACACACACATCATCCAGCACACACACACACATAATCCAGTACACACACACACATAATCCAGCACACACACACACATAATCCAGCACACACACACACACACATAATCCAGCACACACACACATAATCCAGCACACACACACACACACACACACACATAATCCAGAACACAAACACACACACATAATCCAGCACACACACACATAATCCAGCACACACACACACATAATCCAGCACACACACACATAATCCAGCACACACACACATAATCCAGCACACACACGCATCATCCAGCACACACACACACATAATCCAGCACACACATAATCCAGCACACACACACACATAATCCAGCACACACACATAATCCAGCACACACACGCATCATCCAGCACACACACGCATAATCCAGTACACACACACACATCATCCAGCACACACACACACACATAATCCAGTACACACACATAATACAGCACACACACACACATCATCCAGCCCACACACACATCATCCAGCACACACACACACACACATAATCCAGCACACACACACACATAATTCAGCACACACACACATCATCCAGCACACACACACACACACACACACATCATTCAGCACACACACACACACACATCATCCACACACACACACATCATAGCCCACACACACATCATAGCCCACACACACACACATACATCATCCAGCACACACACACATCATCCAGCACACACACACCTCATCCAGCACACACACACACTTCATCCAGCGCGCACACACACACTTCATCCAGCACACACACACTTCATCCAGCGCACACACACACACACATCATCCAGCGCACACACACACACACACATCATCCAGTGCACATACACACATCATCCAGCACACACACACACACTTCATCCAGCTCACACACACACACACTTCATTAAGCACACACACACACCCACACACACTTCATCCAGCACACACACATAATCCAGCACACACACACTGCATTCATTATACACAATCTGCACTTACTACAAACACACTACATTCATTATACACACTCTGCACTCATTACAAACACACTAAATTCACTGTACACACTGCACTCACTACACACACTACATTCACTATACACACTCTGCATTCACTACACACACACTACATACACTGCATTCATTATACACACTGCATTCATTATACACACTCTGCACTCACTACAAACACACTACATTCACTATACACACACTGCATTCATTATATAGACTCTGCATTCATTATACACACTCTGCACTCACTGCACACTACATTCACTATACACACTCTGCATTCACTACAAACAAACTACATACACTGCATTCATTATACACACACTACATTCACTATACACATTCTGCATTCACTATACACACTCTGCATTCACTATACACACTCTGCATTCACTATACACACTCTGCATTCACTACAAACACACTACATACACTGCATTCATTATACACACTCTGCACTCACTACAAACACACTGCATTCATTATACACACTTTGCACTCACTACAAATACACTGCATTCATTATACACACTCTGCACTCACTACAAACACACTACATTTATTATTCACACTGCACTCACTAAAAAAACACTACATTCATTATACACACTCTGCACTCACTACAAACACACTACATTCATTATACACACTCTGCACTCACTACAAACACACTACATTCACTATACACACTTTGCACTCACTACACACTATATTCATTATACACACTGCACTCACTACACACACACTACATTCATTATACACATTCTGCACTCACTTCAAACACACTACATTTATTATACACACTGCACTCACTACAAACACTTCATTATACACACTCTGCTCTCACCACAAACACACTACAATTATACACAATCCGCACTCACTACAAACACACTGCATTCATTATACACACTCTACACTTACTACAAACACACTACATTCATTATACACACTCTACACTTACTACAAACACACTACATTCATTATACACACACTGCACTCACAACAAACACACTACATTCATTATACACACTCTGCACTCACTACAAACACACTAAATTTATTATACACACTGCACTCACTACAAACACACTAAATTTATTATACACACTGCACTCACTACAAACACACTACATTCATTATCCATACTCTGCATTCACTACAAACACACTACATTCATTATACACATCCTGCACTGCACTATATGCATAGGAGTGTAATTTTTTTTTTTAAGGGGGGGGAGGGGAGGCGGAATCTTGGGTGAGTTCCCACACTTTTTTCCCCAGGACTTGACCCCTGAGGTAAAGCTTTCCCCTACAAGCACGAGACGAGGCTCTGTGTTGAGGGTAAACGGGAACAGATTTTAATGGTGCCACACTTGGCCTTGTATGACAATCCCTATACAAGGGGTACGCCCATATGGACCTTGTTGAGGACAGTGGTTAGATGCATGACACTCCCATATACAAACACACAATCCCTCCCCTCTGCCTGGGAGATAATTGGATCAGGAACTGTACTAATCTAATCCAATTATCTCCAAGCACAGACAAAAAACACACATTTTTACAAACACCCCAAAAGTATCTTAAAACACACAACATCCCCTGATAGCCCTGATCTGGGTGACCAACATATCCAAAAATCACCCAGATCAGCTCAGGGGTTCAGGAATTTCCTGGAAGTCTTATTTTTGACCGACCGTGCACATGGTCCTATGCCCAAAACATTTCCAGGGAATCAGAGCTAACGGTCGGTCTCTCTGTCTGGAGTACAAAAGTACATACCTCACATGAACAGAGCTTTTTCAAGTGCATTGGGCAAGGTATATCGCAGGGCCCATAGTCCTGAGGCAAGAGGCTGGCCAGCAGGCCCCTCCAAGAACCAGTGGCGAGGTCACTTTCGCAACAGGGATCATGCATGTTGAACATCTTCTTTTTCTTTATATATATATCACATAATTAATTCTGCATTGGATGCCAGGCTGTGCCATGCATTCAATCTAAATGAAACCATACCAAAAAAGGCAAAACTACTTAATTTTCTCAACATGGCAGTCCCTGTTTAAAAATCTATCACAAAGCTAAAATGCCATTGACCATCAAATTTCAATCTTATAGGCTGATCTGATTTACCCTAATATCTCTTTTACCGTGGAGACTTTCTATAATAGTCAGGAAAAATTAATCATAATATCTAAGGATGGACCTGACATCACTTCCTTTTGATTTAAACTGATTCATGCTTCGTGAAGAAAACAAGCAACAGAACTTCAAAGAAATCATCTGCGTTGGACAATCCAAATTTTCTAAATCGGTGTCAGTAAAAGTATCAGAAACTACAAGGTGCTCTCATTAAATTTAGTAATGAGAGTTTGCTGTAGGAGTCCTTTATTTGTCATCCTACTTTCTGGATCTATTTATCTCTTTCAGGTCATTTAGGGGTGATTGAGGGTTAGCATTAATAGGAAAAAATAATCTTCAGAAAAGGTTTGAGATGCATAGAAGGTCCTTACAGCAGAGGTGGTAAGAAATTCAGGAGGGAGATCTGCGCAGGAAATTCAGGATTAAAAAAACCCTTTGTTTATTCACTCGATTCCTGCACAAATTTACCTCAGTACTCCACCTCCTCCGATGTCATCCAAGGTGGGGAATGCTAATGCGGGACTGTCCCTTCTAAATAGGAAAGCTTGGGAGGTATTGGTATAGAACTGGATCGGTAGAGAGTGGGTTTATTAAGAAACTAAGTACGGAGAGGGGATTTGACAGAAAGCAATGACTAAAGACTGCACTTGTCAGGAAATAAAACAATTAGAGACTGAAAACAGGTAGTAACAATAGAGAGAAAGACTGATTACTAGACTTCACAAGAGGCAAAGAAATGAGACATGAGTTGGCAGAAGACACAAATGGGCGAGACTGGCTTCTATGTACTTAGAAACAGGAAGATAGGTGAATAATGTAAAGAAACAGGGCTGAAATTAAAGTACTGATGGAAGATCTATCATATACCCATTATTCTTATGTGTAGGGGGGAGGTGGGGAGGCAAGAGGTGGGTGTTCCAAAACCGTGTACCCATCTTTATTTTGTCTTCTCTATTTGTTATTGACCTCTATGGTGCTTCTTCCTTAGTGAAGCTGTGACATCAAGACAAAGCCATGAAATGTATTTTAGTTTAACAGTGTAATAAAATTAATTTACAACTTTACAGCTTGTTGACTTGCTTTTTCAACCATTAAAAAGAATTGTAATTATCATGTCTAGTAAATATCCTGGGTCATTTCAAATGCAGCAGTACAAAACACATGAAAATACACAAGTTGCAATAAATAATTACAAAAAGCAGTAACTTTACAGAAAACCGATTTAGCTTGACTGCAAAAAATCCCAACAAAATTCAAACACAGATTGGACGCTTATTCACGTATGTTAATATGTATTGGGAACCTTGTTTTAGGCACATCCATTAGCGTTGTACAGATGAAACGATGCCCTTGATCAACACTGTTAATTTCTCGTACAGTAGTTTACTATATAACGTGCATTATCATTGCAAATAAATATATCACATACATTTAGCTATTGCAAGACCACACAATTAAAACCTTACAAAGTTATAAATCCAACAAAAAATCTGTGCTTCTGCACATTATGATATGTGGTACCCCTGATCACAGCTGTAAATCAGTGTGTTCTTCGTATGAGATTATAAGATTATATTTGGCAAATCTGGCCCTGAATGCAGGCTTCCTTTTGCATGGGAGCTCACTGGACCACTACTGTCTGCTAATATTGCTTGAAAATCCATCCTCTAAAGTGTTACTCCACGTATCATATCCACTACAGCACCCTAAGAGTACCCTGACCCCATTTCCTAGTAATGGGGCAAAATGTTTGGCAACGGTTTGACCTCTAACCTGGTTCTCAAGGGTGTCTGGTCTCCTTTAACGCTGTCATTTATGTGCCCACGGCTCTTGCAGAGCTGGATGCCCATCACAGCCAGCCACTCATTGGCTGAGAGCATCAGCTGGGCGCTCTCAGCCAATGATTGCAATTCTGTGCATGGGAATATGCACAGATTTGACATTGGTCAGTCCGGAACTATTGTTCTAGGAAGGCTGATGACTTCCCAATGACGCTGCTGAAGGTGGAGTTATACCTCCAGCAACAGAGGAGATAGTCTGCGTAAGTGTAGTGTTTCATAGTGAAATACTGCAAAAACAGACTCCGAGGTACCACAACTACTTCAAATCACTAGATTGGTCATGGAACCTGAAGTAACCATTTAACCAGTTTTATCTATTCATAGTCAGCCTTCATCTGGACAGAATCTGTTCTACATTTAGTCTTGTGTTGGCTATACAGCATGTATTTTCTGGTATTAATGCCTGAGAGGCCAGCCTAGGTTGTCATGCTATGATGTAAAACAATCTGCAATTAATTTACCATTTCCCCACAATTCCCAGTTTAATAAAAGGAACAAATCCCATATACCATTCTCCATTTAAAAGAGCTGGTGCTAAAAGGGTTAATTAACATCAAGGCAAATACTGGTAACAGCAAGAACCATGTGCAATGGATACAGCATTACTGAGAATGGGAGCCACTCCTAAAATCTCCTATGATCTAGTGGAATTGGCTGACTGGGTGTAGGGATTTTCAAAGACAATTGGGGGTGTAGTACTAGTGATTATGGACAGCACTCACAAGAAAATGAGGTAAAGGGAAACGTGGCGATTTTAAGATCGTGATACAGCAGGAACAGCAGCACTGCTACGACTTAATAGCTTGCTGTACGTGGTTACCTCAGCTACACCGTAACAGATGTATTCAGAAACAATAAGTTTTATGCACAAAATTTAATGTCGGGGAGAAAACAATACATTTTAGACAAGCTGGGAAAATGGGTGACTTGAGCAATTATTTTGTAGACTTACTTAATTAAAACTGGCCCACCCACCAACCCCAATAAAAATAATAAAAAATGCAAGCATTCAATTATGATTTATTTTTTAATAAGGGTATATCTAAAAACAGATCTCTTGTCTGCAGCCTGTGCAAGCCCTCCCTTTCTAACACTGTCCAGGCTTTCTGTGGCTGTCCAATCACAGACTTCCCAATGCAGCTCAAGGTGCTCTAGGCCAGGGAAAGGCAACCTTCGGCATCCCAGATGTTGTGGACTACATCTCCCATAATGCTCTTACACCCATAATGCTGGCAAAGCATCATGGGAGGTGTAGTCCAAAACATCTGGAGTGCAGAAGGTTGCCTATACCTGCTCTAGGCTATTGCCTGCATCTTGAGTTTAGCTCTACTGAGCAAAACAAACCAGGAAGTAGCAGGACGGTTGTCTGATTTACAGCCAGGGGGATGTAACAAGGAAGTGCCGATTCTTTTTGTAAAATGATTTTTAAAAAAGGAGGACACGCACTTCACACATAAATCACTTGAGCAAGCTAAAATGCTTTAGGTGTCTGGAGTGTCCCTTTAATTGAGAACCTCTCCAGTAACTAACATGTTGGGAGAGCTGCCGAGGGGAAAATAATCTAAGTGTGTCTGTCTCCAAAGCTCCTCTCTAGGTATATAGGTAAGTTGGGGTCTGAATTAATAATCACAGCTGCAAATAGCAACTATTCCCCCAAACTGTAACTCCACCAAACTCCTCCATTTCCTGCACTATCCTGATATTAGGGGCGCGCATGAGTCCCTCTTTATTGCATGTTGTGATGTTATCTACTGTGCAGAACAGGATTTGGAAGCATGATCTCCCTTTTGAAATGACACATTTAGAAAGAAAGCTAGACATAGTATGATAATTCATATTGCTACTAGTTATGGTGAGAAAAACAAAGTGTCAAAATAATGCTGTGAAAATGACTGATTTAGCACAATATTAAATGCTACATGTCCTCAGGGGCTTTCCTATGGTTAATAAAAGTTTAACAATTATGAGACAGAGACAGATAAGGTCAGGTAACGCACAGCTACAGTGAGACAATAGGATCTGCCCTCGGCATTTTTACAGCCCTTAAATAACAAAGAGTAATGAATTGCACCATCATGATCTGCTATTGTATCAGCTTGATCCCTTTAACCCTGCTGAGAACCTTTCCTTTGCAATTAAGGGGCTCATATGTATGTTGCGCAGGTAGCAATTTGGGTGAGTACATCCTGAAAACCGCACATTAGTGAGAACTGTAATTAGTCAGATAGTAAGGTCTCCTGACCCTCCCATCGTATTACCCGTTTGCTGGGTTCTCCTCTGACGCTGTCGAAAGGGTTAATCGTACAGCATTGCATCTGCTCAAAACTGCTAGGATACCTCCAGCCTTTAATGTGCAAATGCAGACATATTTCAATCATGATTCATGTCACAGAATGGCAGCTGGTAATTTCTCTAATGACTCTTTAATTTAATGTTGTTCCCTCCTCATTTACTGTTTCACCCTTTTCATCTTTTTTTTTATCTCTGCTCCTTAACCTAATACCTGCCAAAGTAAAGTCTCTGATGAAGTCTGTGGTTACAAGATTATATCGTCCTTTGGGTTCACCAAGAGTTAGAAAAAAAGAGCTACAGTTTGATGTTATAGTCAGCAAGCCGTAAATACAGATTTGTAGAGAATTGACAAGGGAATGGAGATTCTTATTCCAAATAGTTGAGTTATCATAATAGCGTAAAGTTTCATGTGCAGAAAACATATGACAGGTGCATAGTCACCATATGGGAGGGGGGGATATATAACCTGAACCCAACCCACCCAATAAGACACCGACACTCAGGGGTATGGGTCAAAAATGTCAACGGCTTTAATGATAATAAAATAATAATAATAATACTTGTGATTTACAATTATATATAAAGGTCATTACCTGCCACAACCCCAACATCATATCATCTCTCCCAAATTTAAATCAAGGCAATAACCCACAACATAACACATTTCCCAATATATAACAACCATATATATATATAACATGTAAAGTGCCAACATTCATCAATTTCACCTGGTAGGGGTATACCCAGCTACCCCTACACCACCGAGGTTCTGAGCCACCAACAGACTCGAAACCTACCAAAACATGTACAAACAGTATACCTTTCTAACCAACCAAACTCCTATATTAACTAAGGCCCATTTTTTCTTAATGTTCCTTACCCCACCCCGCCGCTGTGACCAAGAGGGGGAAAAAGGCTACAAAAGGGAGGGACCAACTCTGCAAGGTAAGAAATTAGAGTGAGGGATCACGTAATAGCCGACCCTTTATATCAGCCAACCCCCAAAACACTGATCCACCAATCCCCACTACTGCTCCCACCCCTAGCCTGCCTCCTAGTCCTGTCAGGGCCCTATTCCCTAAGCTGCACTTTCTCCATGGGCTTCAAATTACAAAACTGAAGTTTAAAGCAGGTGACCTATAAAAAGTCTTCAATTTATCTATAATCACACCGCACTTGAGTGGTCAATAAATAAATACTATTTAGTAGATATACACCCAATGAAAACATGCATTATTTTTTCACTGGGGATATATGAAAAAAAAGCTGTAGATCTCTTGTTTAAAGCCTTTGCAAGCCCTCCGCTTCTTCCCCAGCCTAGAATTTCAGTCTGTGCCGGGGAATTAGGAAGTCTCTGATTTTGATCCACGAGCGCACACAGCTTTCTATTCATTAAGCTAGCTGGGCAACCAGGAAGCCGATAAGGCCAGCACGCCTGCCACTTCCTTTAGCTCCGCAGAGCAAACAGAATCAAAAGATAAAAATCAGTCAGCCGGGGAGGAGTTTCTGCAATGAATAAGGAAAGTTCGGATTTCAAATAAAAATTGCCACTTTTATAAACTGCAATCAAAATGAGCATATCCTGACATGTAAAGCATGCTGAAGTGCTTTATGTGTGAATGTTGTGTTCCTTTAACCAGTTTGCAATCCACAACAATTTGGTGTTTATTATGAATAAACATTAACATTTAAGAATGTATTCCCAATTCATCTAATTTGGCATAAACGTTGAAGTCCACTTGTCAGTTCCACAATGCCCAGGTTAATCTTTTCAGATGACTGCCGAGCACCATACAATTTGCTATTCCACCAAAGTCTGGGAGATGTCTATTGCAGATTACAAACTTAGAATCCTTCCGGTGACAAGGTTCTTTGCAGACAGAGAACAAGTAACTAGCAAACCGGTACACTAATGTGAGTTTATTTTACTACAAAGTTATATCTGGGAACTGCAAACGCCAGGAGCAAGGCTAAAACCGTCATAGCTGATCCCTAAGCTTTCACATTTGTCAGAATTTTACGAATGTATAACGTTTCTCACTCCTTGTAGATTACTAGAAGAAGGGGTTGTAAAGAGTGTCTTCATACAATTCTGGCCCCTCTCCTTATAACTTTGTTCCGCTTTCTTTTTCAGTTAATAAAATTATTATTGATTGAAATAGAAACATGGTGAGTTGGTCAACAATTGTGCTTGAATTAAATAATGATAAAAAAAAAAAAAAAATACAGAATGAAGAGCAATATTTTCCTCCACATAGGAAAGCTTTTGGAAAAGTACCAATTATACAGATATATCAGGCGACTAAAGGTGCCTAGTGAAACAGCAACGTTTCGACCCTGCCCTATAAAGCTTGATAAAGACCCCATAGGGTCCAAATAGTTGCTGTTTCACTAGGCACCTTTAGTTGCCTGATATATCTGTATAATTGGTACTTTTAATATATAAAGCTGCTTTTTTTGTTGTTATCCCGGAGTGCCTAAACCATTATTTATTCTGCATATCTTAGAAAGAAGACCTGGCCAGCCCTGGTTTCAGAGCACCTGGGCTCCTTGGTGAGTGCGGTATCCAGGACATCTATTGGTGAAGATCAGGGCTGCAAAGGCATTATTATGCAGAAAAATGCTTTTTGGAAACGCCTGTGTAGAATTCGGAAAAATAAAACGCTCTATTGTCTTTTGCAACTGTATCAATATGAATTCAAAAAACAAAAAAAAATTATAACAAGCATTGGCTTACCAACATTCTCAATAAATGTGTTTATGAGTGGAGGAAAAAAGTGTGCATCAAGAGATAAAAGAAACAGAACAGAACGCTGAAGAGGGAGCAGACAATGATAGAGGTGAAGCATAGCTCTGACAGAATAAAACGGTTATGAGGGTGGGCACTCCCATCACCCAGCCTGGGAGAACCAATACAGCTAAGGACATGGTTCATGTTGACATATTCACCAACCTTTAGGCTATGTATGCAGCATCCCCAGGAGCTGATGGGAACCACAGCCAGTAAAAAGTCTCCTATTCTGCTTGCTCCCAGCACACAAAAGACAGGAAACTTCTGCATAAATTAATGTTGCTACATTAAAGCGGCTCCGTGACCCTCCCACCCCAATAAAAAAAAATGAGAATTTAATGAAGATAAAATCTTTCTCAAATATTTACCATGCCTGTGTACTCAAAATAAATCATAAGACAAAGTAAGTACTTTGAATTTTTCCTACACCTATGTAGGAAAAAAATTTCCATACACCTATGGGGGCTCCCACAGTCTCTCATACACTGATGTGGGCTCCTGGCAGAGGTAACGCCAGGATCTAAGGATCCCATGGAAGAAGATGGCGATGGCTACAACGAACAAATCCAGGTAAGAGGCATGACATGGATGAGGTGGGAAAGTGGCACTGGGAAAAGAAAAGGGCTTTTATTAAATTTTAACATTCAACAGTCCAATAGAGTGTACCCTAATTTTGTATCCTTGTATATGGCAATTCCACGTAAGGATACCAAATTAGAGAGCCATCTACTAAACCGCCAAAATACCTTCCTTATTTGGTATAATTATAGATGGCAATACCAAAGGACAAGAACACCAAATTTGGGAGCTAGCTACTACATTAATTATCTTCATATTTTCAGCTACATAGATGCCATCCACATAACATTCAAATATCAGCCCTCACGCGGAAATAGCTTGCTGACCCATGCTCTGGAGTAATGGTCAAGAGAAATGGGTGTAGTATTTCCAAAGTCTGGGAGTGCAAACACCACTTTTTTGTTTCGGAAGGGTAAGTTGGGAACAAGTTTCTGACATTTTTATTTAGCATTTCCAGGATTGTCAGTATAAGGATTATCAGTATTTATTTTACCAGTAAGTATGTAGGTTTGGATGGTATCTCCAGTTGGAACAAACAGTATAAATTAATGTTGAATGGTTTGGTTTGTAGAACTAAACATTAATTTGTTCCTTTGTCATCAATGGGACGGATCATTGTGAAACAATCCTGCTTTTCTATGGTTATGGTTAACTCATACTTGGGATATTTTTCATGCTTGCTGTGTGTTTAGTTTTGCACGATATTTACATACCACACTGTTATCATCATTACAGGTTACAGTGAGGACTTGGTAATTTTGATGGAATTCCTCCTGCAACTCCTAAAATATGTCAAAAGGTCACGCATTGCACTAACTTAATTTTAGAGGTCATGGGCAAGATACAGCGCAGTTCCTAACTATTTAGACAGAGTCCGAGTCCAGCAATAACCAGCGTTGTTACTCCAGCGCATTGGACGTGAATGAAAGAATGAACGACAGGATCATGTGCAGACCATCCACCTTAATCAGAGGGATATATCCACAAACTGGAACTTCTGTAGCAGTTACCTCTCACCAAAAACATCACATCTTAAAGTAGTGGTTTTGGTGAAGAGATACTGTCCCTTTACTCAAACAATGTAAAACACTGTCATTGAGACATTGCAATGTTTATATTTGTTCGAGAACATATCTTCAGTCAGTCTGACTGCCCATTAGAGGCACTTGCTACGTAATATAACATTCCAAGAACTATAACCACTGCACTCTGCTCTAGTGGTTATGGTTCCAAGAGTGTCCTGGCACCCTCCTTGGGAAGACTCTTCTTAATGAAAGCTGCAAAAAAACTCCACTGAGCTAAGGGCTAGTTTATTGTCTGAGTGAGTCACCTGATAACTATCAGCCGATTAGCTAAGCCCTGCACTGCTGGGTATAGGTTAATGAAGGAACTTCCAGGGGCAAAAGAGGAGGCAACCGATGCCCTGTTCTCAACTTGTTTGACTACTTATCCTGAGGGGAAGCCTGGGCAATACTGGCATCATAACCACTCCTGCAGGCTGTTGTGAGCATGGTGCTTAAAGTGTTCTTTTACCTTCAGCAGCATAATGCTAATTCAATACTTCTCTATGAAAAGCATTTAAATGGTGAAGTGGCAATTGATGCACATGTGCCATAATGTGTCTTTATCAGACGCATCTGATTGGACCAGAGATCCAGATAAATTCACTGAGAGTGAAGTAGCTGTTGTAAGGGAACTGCCCCAGTGCTGAATTACATGTGTGTTTAAAGGCTTTTTTTTATCAATCTTTTTATTTTAACAATGGGAGACCTCGAGCTAAAGTAAAAAAAAAAAAAGACACTTGTCATGTTAAGAAATTGGTTTTTTTTTAATTAAGAGGAATCTGTGTATTAAATACCCAGTCATAGTCAAATGTTTCTTATTTAAATCTGGAACATATGTAGAAATTACAAAATAAAAATGCAATTTATTACATATTGTGGATTGATAACCACAGTGTATCGTTTTTATGAAATGTCTCTTCACTTGGTCGCAAATAACCCAAACTGTCACAAATTAAGGAACATGGTGAAAAAAATGGCCCTATATACACTTTATTTAAACTGGCGCGCTCCTATGCCTTCCATAATAAGACTGATAACTGGAATAAATCTATCATAGAGAAAGCAATAGGGACATCAATAATCACATGTCTTGTGCCATGTATATTGCTCTGGTGATCTCAGAGGTACAAAAAAAAAAACAGTTAACGTAAAAGGAAAATCTAGTATGAGGAATGAAAAATGTTTAGACTTGGGCATTCATTCTGTAAGAAACATGAATGAACTAAATGCAATTTGCCCAAAATGACCGTAAAACCAAGTGACTATGGACGAACATTTGTTCATTCAGCATTCCTCTACTTACAAGGAGGGAACTACCATCTCCCTCCATGTGGATCATTAGATCTCCCACCACTCCCTCCCCATAATGGGTAGAATTAAATGTGCACGCTTAGTTCAGGAGAGATAGCTCCTGAAATAAAACCCTATGGGGGTTATAATAATATGTCCTTGCAATATTAGTGTAAGGGATGTTTATATTGCCCTCATGCACCTCCCCTATGTGACATGGGTACATACTAGTAACTGGCAGCTATTGCTGACCAGTCGCTAATACATAAAAGGCTACTAAGCTAAATAATAAAGCGTGCGGGGAGGTGAGGGGGGGTGAGGGGGGTAAGGTACAGGGAGCGACATAGATTGGTTAAGTTGTTAGTTGACAATTGCTCTGCTCTCTGCCATTCCCATCTTTAATCCCTCACTAACTAGCAAGAAGTGAGAGGTTCAAAATGAAAGCAGTTGTTTAAAATTATGTTTGCAACAAAAATATGCTAACAGTATTTGGACGAATCGAACCAAAACATGGACGCAATTTGTTTCTGCCAGATTGGCTTTTATTTTCTAATAAAACTATTCGGACTAGTCACAGTTTTAGCTCATCTCGTGCCATTACAAAAATAACCACATTTATCCATCACCCAGAGGTAATTCAGACATGGTTTTGTGACAATTATTCTGCAGAAAACAAAAACTGTATGGGCAGCATGACTTCAAATAAAGAATAAACTTCCTCCTACAAAAAAGACACTCGTACACACATTACATATGGAAATCGGACAAACAAATGGACCCGATGTTGAGAGTTTAGGTCAAGGCAGAGCTCCCAGATCACATGTAATGCAGATCGCTGGAAAATACTGAAACATGTTCTACATTATTATAAACAGCTTTACTAATATTTGCTGTTTTTACTTTATTTGTTTTAAGAATATTAAACAAAGTAAAGGGTATATTCTGTTGTCAGGCATAAAGAGAACATTCCTATTTCATATATAAATTCGTAAGATAAAATATGGCACAAATGAACAAAGTTTTAGTAAACAAAAACATTAAAAAAAGGTTGGACATCTGAATCACATATCCCATTAGTAATTATTTTTAACCTGCACAATTAATAGGAGTAAAATCAAAATAAACAGATTTTAGTGAAGGGGGGGAGGGGGGGACGGCCGGTGACAAGCACTGCTGTATAAACTAAATGTGGGCACCTAATTAGATAATTTTGGTATGATATCATGTGGCTTTGACCCTCACTGCCCTGTTTGTTTGTGAAATGCATGTGTGCACAAGATGATTGTGAGCAGGGAGGGAGTGATGATACATTCAGAATAAGCGTAATGCACAGTTAAGTCACTTTTATGGGACCAGGTTCTAGTGGGGAAGATTACTGGTGTCTACCTGAGGGTATAATCATGAACGGTTACATCATCTGATGAGTGTGTGTCAGCGTGCATGAATTAGGACACCTCGCTGTATATATATAGCACCAGGTAGCTATGCTCTGTACTGTATGGCTGTACTGCTCATCGCTGCACTCCATTCAACACACAGGTAAGCAAACTCTCTGCCTGGATCACTGTGACAATGCTGAGCATCCTCACTGTCTAGTATCTGCATAAAGATTTGGCTTTATTATGTCTTGGATTGCCCCGAATTCCATGTTATTCTAAGGAAGGGATTGCAAGTTCATGTCTATCATACATTCTATAACAGAATCTTTAGAGAAATTCCAACTTGTGGACAGGTGTTGAGTTATATTACATGTACTTTGTGTCTGAGAATGTTTGAACAATGACGGGAAATGATCAAGGCAGAGTATATCCTTTGTACAGAGCTTACAATCTATGGCTCATGCAAGAACATATGGAAAGTCGAATGGTTGTCTGTAGGAATACAGTTTAAGTCTTAGTTCTATGCAAACCCTGTTAAACACTAGGCATAGAGAATAAATAAATGTTTATAATATCACGATTGTTCAAGGGTGACTGTGGAGAAAAAACAGATAGAATTTGTAAATACCTGTTCCATCCATAGCTTTGATCCAAGGAGAGATCTGACTGTCATTCTGGGATGAGGAACAATTTTTCGTTTTCTAGTTTGTTGCAAATTTAGAAAGCAGTGGGGTTTTTTTTGTCGCCAGACTTGATGGATGCTAGCCTTTTTTCAGCCTATACAAATACATAAATAGCTAAATAGACTAGCAATTTAAACAATATCTGCATACATGCAATAATAATTTAATAATAATGATTATTTTTATATGTATTATTTAATGGCAAAGGAAAGGTTTTTTTTTTTAAAGTAAGAGCAATCAGGATGTGGAATTCTCTGCCTGAAGAAGTGGTTTTATCAGAGTCCATACAGATGTTCAAACAGCTACCAGATGCATACTTGCAAAAACAGAATATTCAAGGATATAATCTTTCAATGTAGGGTAATAACTGCTTGATCCAAGGATAAATCTGACTGCCATTCTGGGGTCAAGAATGAATTTTTTTACTAGCTTGTTGCAAAATTGGAAGTGCTTCAAACTGGGTTTTTTTTTTGCCTTCTTTTGGATCAACAGCAAAAAAAAAAAAAAAAACACAAATGTGAGGAAGGCTGAACTTGATGTCTCTTTTCAGCTATGTAACTATGTAATGGTGAATTGTCACTTATCAGATTTGTTTAATGTTATGTTTCCTTATGCCTATATTTAACAATTATGTATTTGTGAGTTTTTAAATAACAATAAATGTAGAAGCCTATTTAGGTTCTTCCCTCTTAGCTTGCCACCAATTATTGCTGTAAGCTTTGTCTTGGGTACCAGTCAGCATAAAGAAAGCATACAGTGATAGGAGAAATCAAACCATGTTTATTTTTGTCCTCTTCATTTGCAATGTTTGCAGATGATTTTCCTTATCTACAAGGGATAATGTTGTAATTCACTAAATATTTATAATAAAGGGAACAGAGCATCAGAAAGGTTAACACAATTTATAGATGCTATTCAATGTTGAAATTAACGGGATTAAGAAAAAAAATGCCTAAATATTTAAATTTATAATTCCTCTCCTGACCACTCAAAACTGTTCCCTAATCACTCCTCATAACTCCTCCCTAAGTCCTCCTCTAATCACTCCTCCCTAAGTCCTCCTCTAATCACTCCTCATAACTCCTCCTAACTCCTCCTCTAATCACTCCTCATAACTCCTCCTCTAATCACTCCTTATAACTCCTCCCTAACTGCTCCTCTAATGACTCCTTGTAACTCCTCCCTAACTCCTCCTCTAATCACTCCATATAACTCCTCCCTAACTCCTCCTCTAATCACTCCTTATTCCTCTTCTAATCACTCCTTATAACTCCTCCCTAACTGCTCCTTTAATCACTCCTTATAACTCCTCCTTAACAGCTCCTCTAATCACTCCTCATAACTTCTCCTCTAATCACTCCTCATAACTCCTCATTAACTGCTCCTCTAATCACTCCTAATCACTCCTCATTACTCCTCCTCTAATCACTCCTCATAACTCCTCCCTAACTGCTCCTCTAATCACTCCTCATAACTCCTCCCTAACTGCTCCTCTAATCACTCCTCATAACTCCTCCCTAACTCCTCATAACTCCTCCCTAACTGCTCCTCTAATCACTCCTTATAACTCCTCCCTAACTCCTCCTCTAATCACTCCTTATAACTCCTCTCTAACTCCTCCTCTAATCACTCCCTATTCCTCCAAATACTCCTTATAACTCCTCCCTAACTGCTCATCTAATCACTCCTTATAACTCCTCCTTAACAGCTCCTCTAATCACTCCTCATAACTCCTCCTTAACTGTTCCTCTAATCACTCCTCATAACTCTTCCTTAACTGCTCCTCTAATCACTCCTCATAACTCCTCTTTAACTGCTCCTCTAATCACTCCTCATTACTCCTCCTTAACTCCTCATAACTCCTCCCTAACTGCTCCTCTAATCACTCCTTATAACTCCTCCTTAACCCCTCCTCTAATCACTCCTCATAACTCCTCCTCTAATCACTCCTTATAGCTCCTCCCTAACTGCTCCTCTAATCACTCCTTATAACTCCTCCTTAACTCCTCCTCTAGTCACTTCTTATAGCTCCTCCCTAATTCCTCCTCTAATCACTCCTTATAACATCATTTACAGCTACTCGAATAATTCCTTATAACTCCTCATCTAATCACTCCTTATAACTTCTCCCTAACTGCTCCTCTAATCATTCCTTATAACTCCTCCCTAACTCTTTCTCTAATCACTCCTTATAACTCCTCCCTAACTGCTCCTCTAATCACTCCCTATAACTCCTCCCTAACTCCTCCTCTAATCACTCCTTAAAACTCATCCTTTACAGCTACTCGAATCATTCCTTATAACTCCTCCTCTAATCACTCCTCATAACTTCTCCCTAACTGCTCCTCTAATCATTCCTTATAACTCCTCCCTAACTCCTCCTCTAATCACTCCTTATAACTCCTCCCTAACTGCTCCTCTAATCACTCCTTATAACTCCTCCCTAACTCCTCCTCTAATCACTCCTTATAACTCCTCCCTAACTCCTCCTCTAATCACTCCTTATAACTCATCCTTTACAGCTACTCGAATCATTCCTTATAACTCCTCCTCTAATCACTCCTCATAACTCCTCTCTAACTCCTTCTCTAATCACTCCTTATAACTCCTCCTCTAATCACTCCTTATAACTCCTCCCTAACTCCTCCTCTAATCACTCCTTATAACTCATCCTTTACAGCTACTCGAATAATTCCTTATAACTCCTCCACTAATCACTCCTCATAACTCTTCCCTAACTCCTTCTCTAATCACTCCTTATAACTCCTCCTTAAACAACTCACAGCTCCTCCCCTAATAATCTCTCCAAAACATTGTATAGTTCCTATATTGATACAATAACCACTAATAATCACTAAATGATTTTCTAACTCAGGGATTCCAATACCGTATTTTAGTTTACCAAGGCACAATTCAATAAGATAAAGAAAACTCCAAGGCACACCTACTATTTTTTTTTATCCTTCATCAGTGGTTATAAAAATATTATTTACATATATTTTCAAAAATATCCTAACTTAATAAATATTCAACTTTAATTTGAATTAATTGCTAGATGTAAATCACAATTTTTATACCAACACTTATCATACTTATAATTTTAAGTACTACGTTCAAATTATTATAGCATTAAAGTAAGCGTGTTGGTGACGCACTTTGAGATAGCTAGCCCACTGATTCTTTACTACTGTGCTTAGACTCTAAAATGTCCACGGGTTATTTTAGCATTATTTTAGGATTTATACAGCGCCAACTTATTCTGCAGGATTTTACAGTTATAAGAAGAGGATATTTTAAACCCTGATCAAATGAGCTTACAATCTGTGAGGTTTTGAGATATGCAGATATATATCATTAGGGATCTTGCCCAATAACACTTACTAGTAAGGTGGTCTGACTTGGATTCGAACAGGCGTTTCCATGGTCTAGGGCAGTGATATTAACACTGGTGTAACCCCGACGGTTAAAACACATACATCATATTTATCACAGCCCTGGCAAATACCACAATAAATTGTTTCACCTATAATACTGCTTTCCCTAGTGTAAAGGAGACCATTTTGGAACTGGGGGAAAAAACTCAAGGGTTTTTCATAATAGATATGTGTTCTAGATGTAGACAGACACTTTTTACAAAGTTCTAAAAGGTTCCACTGTAATCTCACAGATGTCTCTTGTCTCATTATAGGTTAAACAGCAACATCAAAAAATGTCAAACCTAATGCAAGCAATTAAAAGCATCCTGGAGGTCTTCCAGAAGTACTCCCAAAGTCCCTGTCCTGGACCAAACCTTAAACCTGCAGAAATGGAGCAACTCATACAGGATGAGCTCTCTGAAGCAATCAAGGTGATTACATAAAAATAATGTTATGAGCCTGTACTGTTTTACTGTTTCATTTTGCAAAGTCGGTCAAATAATAGTGATTGGCTGTATTACGGTGGGAGTAATGTAGTCTTCTGTTTCTCTATCCCTTTGATTAGCAGAAGTGGTGGCATGTCCGTATTGGCACTTAGGGCAGCACCCCACCAGATAGGGGGGGGGGGGGGGGTTGACGCTGCTGGACGGTGGTAGCTCCCTCCCTACTTTGTCTCAGTATATCTCTTGACTGCATTGGAAATTCACTGGAATTCCAACATGGTCAAAATAAGTTTATCATAAAGATTCTATCGTTATCAAATACTCTTTTTTTCATGGGGGGCAAACAAATGCCCAATTTGAGTGCACATCAGAGAAGTTTGAATGCTCCTAGTAATTTCTGAAATGCTCCATTTAACTTCTAATTATGGCACCAGGACATTGTGTTCATAATAATGCAAAAGTCTAACAATCGCTCCAGGGACCATAAACACAACATCTTATCGGGATATCGGGATAGGAGTGTACTGGCACCATCCCACTGTAATTATTCAAGCCATTTAAGTGCAGTTTTGACACCTTTGCAAGGCATCTGTAAGCCAGCTGTCCTTTAGAATAAAACACGGTGATACTGAAATGCGCTCATGGCCTAAGATACTCTCAGCCCATAAGCACGATCCTGTACAATTCTATAAAGAAAAAGGGATTTGTCTGTGGGTGACCAGAAGAAGGGGCTGCAGCTGCAGGTGCCCAGTGGGACTTAGGCAAGTTGTCAAACTGTACTAAAATGATCTGACTACTTACTGTGGGAAGCTGCCATGATACTATTGGCACCATAACCACTACAGCAGTCTGCAACAATTAGAGTGCTGACAGGTAGAAAAAAGGGGTTGTAATGTAAAGGATGTGATGTGAGTTACTTTTGTATTGTGATTATTATAATTTTTTTTTGCTCATTCCAGTTTTTTGTTTTTTTTAAGTATTTTATTTTTTCCGTAAGTTCACTGAATTGTAATTAAAAAAACATATATGCCAATGCCATGTATGTATACAGTATTGTTTTGACATATTTTATAAATGCCCTTACTGGAACTTGGACAGACTATATTAATTTAACTTGTTGAGTTTCTGTGGGGTGTAAACTTGTAAGAATGAATACCTTTTCTTTAATTTGGTTTTTCAAGCCTGGCAATTTTAATCATTTAATTTGTAAGCATAATTTATTGTGTCATATCAGGAGAAATGCTACTAATTAGCTTAAAACAATATCTGTATACTGAATAATACATCATTTGCAATATGTAGCCCTAGGATTGATAGACGTGTCACTTCACTTATATTGCTTCATAATGAATTGGTCACATCTCTGGCACTCAACCGGTTAGATGAAGAACATATATATATTTATATGTTTTATTTCTTTATTTATTTTCACCTGAGTACAATAAATTGGGGAATAAATTGGGAGGCTATTGAGTACAAGACAATGTTAAAATATTCAAACCAAAGACAAATAGAAATAGACATGTTTAGGCATCAAATTGTGTTTACCTTTATTCTTGATTAGTTCTGATGGCTAAAATCAACATTTTAGGTCTATTGTTTTAACCTGTATATTCCTTAAATAATTGAGTTTTTTTAATTATTATTTTTTTGTATTTTATAGAACACAGGAGATGCGGAGACCTTGAATTTAGTCATGAAAGCTGTGGACCGAAATCGTGATGGAGAAATTACCTTTAATGAGTTCATCACTTTGGTGTGTGTTATAGCCAAATCATATAACAGACACCTGATAAAAGAAAATGAAAAAAATCCACAGTGTTGGCCTCAGCAACAGAGTTCGGAAACGCAGCAACTAGTGGTCAACAATCAGCAGTCAACCCAAGGATCAGGTATTACACAGCAGGTCATCCAGCAACAGCCACCTACCATCCATCAGCAACAAGTGTATGCCACACAAATCCCTCAACAACTGGTGCCGACCCAAACATTAGCTCCACCACAACAGATACAAGGACAAGTATTAATTCAAACACCAGGACAAAGTCAAGTGCCACTTCAAGCACCTATTCCAACACAGGAAGTAACAGTGCAACAGGTGCCATCCCAGTCACCAACTACAGCACAACAGGCACTACCACAAGGCCAAGTCAATGTCCAAACATTACCTCAAATGCCACTTCAAGCACCACAGACCCAACTACCCTCACAAGTGCAACCTCAGGTAACACATGTAATATTTCCGTGGGCAGCCCTGGAACAAGTCCCTATAAAACAAGTACCCTTTAATCTGCCTCAATTATCTCCAGCATCTACTCAAGTCCCTCATCAACTGACAGCTCAAGGCCCAAATCAAATATCACAGCAAGTTCTAGGTCAAATATCAAGTCACATTCAGCAAGTGCCACCTCAAATTCAAGCACCACTGCAGGTGCCAGTCTTTCAAATACTTCCTCAGTTCCCATCTCAGGCACCCTCACAAACACATCCTCAGCAAACATCCCAGACAACCCTTCAACAGACAACAGCCCAGGTACTTCCTCAGCTATCAACTCAGGCATTCCCTCAAGCACTTCCTCAGCTGCCACCCCAGGTTTCCCATCAGGCACTTCCTCAGCTGCCACCACAGGTACCCCTTCAGGCACTTCCTCAGCCGCCACCACAGGTACCCCTTCAGGCACCTCCTCAGCTGCCACCACAGATAATTACACAAGTGATTTCACAGCAGACCTCCCCACCTCAGGCACCAACTCAGGTACTTCCTCATCTATCACCTCTTTCACCTCCACAGCAAACACTATTGTCTCAGGTAATACCTCAGGCGCTTCCTCAGCTGCCACCACAAGCACAACCTCATTTTTTCCCTCAGATTACATCACAGGTCCCCACACAGGTGCTTACCCAGCAACCCCTCCCACCTCAAATACCATCTCAGGTACTGCCTCAGTTGCCAACACAAATAACTACACAAGTGCTTCCTGAACAAACCCTCCCAGCTCAGGTACCACTACAGGTGCTGCCTCAACTAACATCACAGACACCCTCTCAGTTGACACTCCCTCAGCTGATTCCTCAGGCCTCAGCCTCATCTCAGGGAATTCCTCAATTGCCACCTCAGACATATTATCAGATTCTTCCTCAACAGCTACTTGAAGTTACACAGCAGTTACCACCTTACCAATTTTGCCATTGGTTATTCGATATGCCTAACCATACCCTATTGCCACAAACACCAATTCAAGTGCCAACACAAACAACAACCCAAGTACCCCAAGCACCAGCTCAAGCTGCACCACAAGTAACACCCCAAGCACCAGTTCAAGCTGCACCACAAGTACCAGTTCAAGCTGTACCACAAGTACCAGCTCAAGCTGCACCACAAGGATCAGTTCAGGTTGCACCTCAAGTGCCCGTTCAACTTCAACAGCAGGTGCCAGCTCCAGTAACACAAATACCAGTTCAAGTTGCACCCCAACTGCCAGTTCAACTTCCACAGCAGGTGCCAGCTGCAACAACACAAACACCAGCTCAGGTTGTATACCAACTACCAGCTCAAGCAATACCACAGGTACCCTTTCAAATTCTACCATATGCACCAATTCAAGTTGAACCACAAGTACCAGCTCAAGTAACACCCCAAGCACCAGCTCAAGCTGCACCACAAGTACCAGCTCAAGCTGCACCACAAGTACCAGCTCAAGTACCAGCTCAAGTTGTACCACAAGTACCAGCTCAAGTTGTACCACAAGTACCAGTTCAAGCTGCACCACAAGTACCAGTTCAAGCTGTACCACAAGGATCAGTTCAGGTTGCACCTCAAGTGCCCGTTCAACTTCAACAGCAGGTGCCAGCTCCAGTAACACAAATACCAGTTCAAGTTGTACCACAAATACCAGCTCAAGTTGCACCCCAACTGCCAGTTCAACTTCCACAGCAGGTGCCAGCTGCAACAACCCAAATACCAGCTCAAGTTGTATACCAACTACCAGCTCAAGCAATACCACAAGTACCCTTTCAAATTGTACCACATGCACCAATTCAAGTTGGACCACAAGTACCAGCTCAAGTAACACCCCAAGCACCAGCTCAAGCTGCACCACAAGTACCAGCTCAAGTTGTACCACAAGTACCAGTTCAGGTTGCACCCCAACTGCCCGTTCAACTTCCACAGCAGGTGCCAGCTGCAACAACCCAAATACCAGCTCAAGTTGTATACCAGCTACCAGCTCAAGCTATACCACAATTACCCTTTCAAATTGTACCACATGCACCAATTCAAGTTGGACCACAAGTACCAGCTCAAGTAACACCGCAAGCACCAGCTCAAGCTGCACCACAAGTCCCAGCTCAAGTTGTACCACAAGTAGCACCTCAAGTTGCACCCCAAGTCCCTGTTCAACTACCACCGCAGGTGCCAGCTGCAACAACACAAATACCAGCTCAAGTTTCTTCTCAACTACCTGCTCAAATTTTACCACAAGTACCAGTTCAAGTTGGACCACAAGTACCAGCTCAAGTAACACCTCAAGCACCAACTCAAGTAACAATCCAAGCTCCAGCTCAAGTTACACCCCAAGCACCAACTCAAGCTGCACCACAAGTACCAGCTCAAGTTCCACCCCAACTGCCAGTTCAATTTTCACAGCAGGTTCCAGCTCCAGTAACACAAATACCAGCTCAAGTTGTACCACAAGTACCAGCTCAAGCTGCACCACAAGTGCCAGTTCAACTTACACCGCAGGTGCCAGCTCCAGTAACACAAATACCAGCTCAAGTTGTATTCCAACAATCAGCTCAAGCCATACCACAAGTAACCACTCAAATTGTACCACAAGCACCAATTCAAGTTGGACCACAAGTACCAGCTCAAGTAACACCCCAAGCATCAGCTCATGCTGTACAACAAGTAGCGCCTCAAGTAGTTACTCAAGTTCCACCCCAAGTGCCAGCTCAGCTTCCACCTCAGGTGTCAGCTTCAGTAACACCACAAGTGCCAGTTCAAGTCATAACTCAAGTACCAGCCCAAGCTGTACCACAAGCATCTGCTCAAATTGTAACACAATCAAAAACTGAAGTTCCACCCCAGGCGCTTGCTCCCGTAACATCACAAGTACCAGTTCAATTTGTACCCCAAGCACCAACTCAATTTGCAGCACATGTTACACATCAAGTGCCAATTCAATTTGTATCACAAGCAACAGTTCAAGGTTCCCCCCAAGAGTCAGCTGCAGTATTATTTCAAATACCAATTCAAGGCATACCACAATTAGCAGCTCAAGTTCTAACCCAGGTGCCAACATCCACAACAACACAAGTACCACCTCAATATATACCGCAAATACTAACTCAAATGGCACCACAAAACCAAACTCAAGTTTCATCCCTAGAGCCAGCTCAGGTTATATCACAGGCACCTGCTCAAGCTGCAGCCCAACAGCATATTATACTTCCACAACAACTGCCCACTCAAGTTGCACCCCAAGTATCAGCTCAGGTTGTACAGCAAGTACCAGTTCCAGTAACATCACAAACACCTGGTCAAGTTACACACCAATTGCCAGCTCAGGTTATATCACTAGCACCAGCTCAAATTCCATTCCAGTTGCCAAATCAAGTCCCACAAGTAACAGCTCAAGTTATACCTCAGGTACCGGTTCAGGTTGTACCACAGTTTTCTGCTCAAGTTATACCCCAGGTTCCAGCTCAGATTGTACCACAAGTTCCAGCTCAAATAACATCTCAAGTACCACCTCAGGTTGTACCACAAGTTCCAGCTCAATTCGCACCTCAAGCACCAGCTCAAGTTGTAACTCAAATACCAGTTCAGGTTCCTTCACAAGTTTCATCACAAGTTATACCCCAAGTACCAGTTCAGGTTGCACCACAAGTTTCAGCTCAGGTAATACCCCAAATACCAGCTCGGTTTGTAACACAAGTACCAGCTCAAGTTCCATATCAAGTACCAGCTCAGGTTATACCCCAAGTACCAACTCAGTTTGTAACACAAGTACCAGCTCAAATAACATCTCAAGTACCACCTCAGGTTGTACCACAAGTTCCAGCTCAATTCGCACCTCAAGCACCAGCTCAAGTTGTAACTCAAATACCAGTTCAGGTTCCTTCACAAGTTTCATCACAAGTTATACCCCAAGTACCATCTCAGGTTGCACCACAAGTTCCAGCTCAAATAACACCTCAAGTGCCTGCTCAGGTTATACCCCAAGTACCAGCTCAGTTTGTAACACAAGTACCAGCTCAAGTTCCATATCAAGTACCAGCTCAGGTTGCACCACAAGTTCCAGCTCAAATAACACCTCAAGTGCCTGCTCAGGTTATACCCCAAGTACCAGCTCAGTTTGTAACACAAGTACCAGCTCAAGTTCCATATCAAGTACCAGCTCAGGTTGCACCACAAGTTCCAGCTCAAATAACACCTCAAGTGCCTGCTCAGGTTATACCCCAAGTACCAGCTCAGTTTGTAACACAAGTACCAGCTCAAGTTCCATTTCAAGTACCAGCTCAGGTTGTACCACAAGTTCCAGCTCAAATAACACCTCAAGTGCCTGCTCAGGTTATACCCCAAGTACCAGCTCAGTTTGTAACACAAGTACCAGCTCAAGTTCCATATCAAGTACCAGCTCAGGTTGCACCACAAGTTCCAGCTCAAATAACACCTCAAGTGCCTGCTCAGGTTATACCCCAAGTACCAGCTCAGTTTGTAACACAAGTACCAGCTCAAGTTCCATATCAAGTACCAGCTCAGGTTGCACCACAAGTTCCAGCTCAAATAACACCTCAAGTGCCTGCTCAGGTTATACCCCAAGTACCAGCTCAGTTTGTAACACAAGTACCAGCTCAAGTTCCATTTCAAGTACCAGCTCAGGTTGTACCACAAGTTCCAGCTCAAATAACACCTCAAGTGCCTGCTCAGGTTATACCCCAAGTACCAGCTCAGTTTGTAACACAAGTACCAGCTCAAGTTCCATATCAAGTACCAGCTCAGGTTGCACCACAAGTTCCAGCTCAAATAACACCTCAAGTGCCTGCTCAGGTTATACCCCAAGTACCAGCTCAGTTTGTAACACAAGTACCAGCTCAAGTTTCATATCAAGTACCAGCTCAGGTTGCACCACAAGTTCCAGCTCAAATAACACCTCAAGTGCCTGCTCAGGTTATACCCCAAGTACCAGCTCAGTTTGTAACACAAGTACCAGCTCAAGTTCCATATCAAGTACCAGCTGAGGTTGCACCACAAGTTCCAGCTCAAATAACACCTCAAGTGCCTGCTCAGGTTATACCCCAAGTACCAGCTCAGTTTGTAACACAAGTACCAGCTCAAGTTTCATATCAAGTACCAGCTCAGGTTGCACCACAAGTTCCAGCTCAAATAACACCTCAAGTGCCTGCTCAGGTTATACCCCAAGTACCAGCTCAGTTTGTAACACAAGTACCAGCTCAAGTTCCATATCAAGTACCAGCTCAGGTTGCACCACAAGTTCCAGCTCAAATAACACCTCAAGTGCCTGCTCAGGTTATACCCCAAGTACCAGCTCAGTTTGTAACACAAGTACCAGCTCAAGTTCCATATCAAGTACCAGCTCAGGTTGCACCACAAGTTCCAGCTCAAATGACACCTCAAGTGCCTGCTCAGGTTATACCCCAAGTACCAGCTCAGTTTGTAACACAAGTACCAGCTCAAGTTCCATATCAAGTACCAGCTCAGGTTATACCCCAATTACCAGCTCAGTTTGTAACACAAGTACCAGTTCAATTTGCACCTCAAATACCAACTCAGGTGGTACCACAATTTCCAGTTAAAGCTGCACCTCAAGTACAAGCTCAAGTTGTAACTCAAGTACCAGCTCAAGCTTTACCCCAAGGAACATTTCAGGTTGTGCCACAAGTTCCAGCTCAGGTTGTAACTCAAATACCAGTTCAGGTAGCACCACAAGTTTCACCCCAAGTACCAGCTCAGGTTGCATCTCAAGTCCCAGCTCAGTTTGCACCACAAGTTCATGTTATATCCCAAGTACCAGCACAGGTAGTACCACAGGTGCCAGCTCAAGTTGCTCCTCAAGTCCCAGCTCAGGTTGCTCCACAAATTCCAGCTCAAATAACACCTCAAGTACCTGCTCAGGTTATAACACAAGTATCAGTTCAAGCTTTACCCCAAGTACCAGCTCAAGTTTTAGCCCAGGAACCAGTTCAGGTTGTGCCACAAGTTCCAGCTCAGATTGCAACTCAAATACCAGCTCAAGTAGCACCACAAGTTTCAGCTCAAGTTTTACCCCAAGTCCCAGCTCAGTCCGCACCTCAGGTTCATGTTATACCCCAAGGACCAGCCCAGGTAGCATCACAGGTACCAGCTCAAGTTGCATCTCAAGTCCCAGCTCAGGTTGCTCCACAGGTTTCAGCTCAAGTTATACCCCAAGTACCAGCTCAGGTTGCATCTCAAGTCCCAGCTCAGTTCGCACCTCAGGTTCATGTTATTCCCCAAGGACCAGCCCAGGTAGCACCACAGGTACCAGCTCAAGTTGCACCTCAAGTCCCAGCTCAGGTTGCTGCACAGGTTTCAGCTCAAGTTATACCCCAAGTAACATCTCAGGTCACCCACCAAGTACCAACTCAGGTCTCTAACCAAGAACCAGCTGCAGTAGCAACCCAGGCACCTACCCAGTTACCAACCCCAGTTTACCGATGTGCATGGGACCCCTGGACAGGAAAATGGATTATCCAGCAATACAATTAAAGAATAACATACATGTGCCAGAGCTGCAAAACGTTTGTGAGTTATTGTATGCCAATAATTTTTCTTAGAAGTAACATAGAAAACCCTTATTGTCTTCAAAGCAATAAAAATGAATGCTAAATTAATGCAGTTGTTTGTTTGTTTTCTTCTAATTAAGTTGACACCAAATTCTAGAATAATGCATTAAGATTGCTTTCCACTGTAGATTGCTACCATGGCTTCCTGTGGTACTAGAATAATGTTTATGTGTCTGGAGTAATTTTAGGACTGATATGTGTACTACCATGGACAGCAGGCTTTAATAATACAATAATACACCAAATGTGTAAAAATAAATACTCAGAGACTCATCTTTAGAGGTTTACTTCTCCCAGGATTTCCTAGTCCTGCTTCAAACAAATCCAACCAACTGCGTCACATCTGCCAGACCAAAGTAGCTTATAATTGTTCCACCTCTAGAGGTCTTTTTTTGTCTTTTGATCATAAATAATAGATATTTTTGGAAGGTATCTCTTGAGCCTCTGTGCGAAGATGGATGCCCAAGTAATTTATCTCCAGTCTTAAGTGTAGCTTTTACACAATGTTTGAATCCCTGGTGTTAGTTTGCCGTAGTAACTTTGTAATAGGATATAATACCATATTGTGCAAGTGAATAGTGTAACGCACATAAGGAAACTTGTGGATTAGATATTATTATTAAAATAAAGTTTGAAACATTGATATTTGGTGCTGAATACCCTAACTTTCTACTCCTGTTTTCTGGGTTTCCCTTGTGTTCTGCTCCCTGCCAGTGTCTTGTACCATTAGTAATAGGAAAACTCTCGCAGAGATACACTGCCGACAGAACTCTAACACTAGGATTGGTGTAAACTCAACACTGCGGTGGTAAACTCTTGGGCAGCCCACATTTTTTAAGTGTTTTGTGCATGTATGCCCAATGTAGTCAGTCGAACATCTTCTCTGCACAGAGTGATAGGAGAAGGCATTCAACTCCTCTCTCCGATATAACTTCTAGAAGGTCTTTGACCCGTTCAGAGGCATCAGAGACCTGTCTCCCTTTAATGAAACCAACTTGGTCAAAAAAATGAGGTTGGGCATTATGACTGATGAGTGGATAGCAAAGATGTTGGTATGAATCTTATAGTAAGCGTTTAGATAAGAAGTAGATAGCAAATTTGCTTATTTTGTGGGGGTTTGCAAAATTCTGGTAATGCTATTACGTACACTGTCAATTTTTCCCCGGAAATCTGCCTTTAATCATGCAGCTGTTAAAGAAAGCTAACATACAAGGAGTTAAGATATTTGCCATCTTTCTGTAGTAAAGTGCTAAGTATTCATCAGTGTTTGGTGAATTTCCGTACGGGAGAGATCTTATGGTTTTTGTTAGTTACTCAATATTAAGAAACCCATCAATGTCTTCTGGATTTGGTTGGCAAATCTGTGGGCAGTCCCTCCGATTATACGATGAATTATAAAAACGGGGATAAAAAATTTAACATGGCTTACAGATTGTAAATATTTTGAGCAAATCCATCCAGCAAATATGGTCCAGATGAGTTTAATGATTTACAGGAATGAGTTGCTAACATTCACCTTTCTCTATTGCCTTCAGTGTGGAATTTGGATTTCAATTTTCTGAGCATTAACTCTGGCCTAATTGTTACATAGTTACATAGTTAGATAGCTGAAAAGAGACTTGCGTCCATCAAGTTCAGCCTTCCTCACACCTGTTTTTTGCTGTTGATCCAAAAGAGAAAAAAAAAAAAAAAAAAACAAAAAAAAAACCCCAGTTTGAAGCACAATTTTGCAACAAGCTAGGACAAAAAATTCCTTATTGACCCCAGAATGGCAGTCAGATTTATCCTTGAATCAAGCAGTTATTACCCTACATTGAAAGATTATATCCTTGAATATTCTGTCTTTGCAAGTATGCATCTAGTAGCTGTTTGAACATCTGTATGGACTCTGATAAAACCACTTCTTCAGGCAGAGAATTCCACATCCTGATTGTTCTTACAGTAAAAAAACCTTTCCTTTGCCTTAGACGAAATCTTCTATCTTCCAGTCTAAACGCATGGCCTCGTGTCCTATGTAAAGTCCGGTTTGTGAATAGATTTCCACACAATGGTTTGTATTGGCCCCGAATATATTTGTATAATGTTATCATATCCCCTCTCAGGCGACGTTTTTCTAAACTAAATAGGTTTAAATTTGTTAACCTTTCTTCATAGCTGATATGTTCCATTCCTTTTATTAATTTTGTAGCCCGCCTCTGCACTTTTTCTAGTGCCATGATATCCTTCTTTAGAACAGGTGCCCAAAATTGCACAGCATATTCAATATGTGGTCTTACCAGTGATTTATAGAGAGGCAAAATGATATTCTCGTCCCGAGAATGAATGCCCTTTTTCATGCATGACAATACCTTACTGGCCTTGGCCACTGCTGATTGACATTGCACATTGTTGCATAGTTTGTTGTCTATAACAATTCCCAAGTCCTTTTCGTGTGTTGTTATCCCTAATTCGCTTCCATTAAGGGTATACGTTGCTTGTGTATTCTTTACGCCGAAGTGCATAACTTTGCATTTTTCAACATTAAATTTCATCTGCCATTTGAGTGCCCAGTCCTCCAGTCTATCTAAATCCTTCTGCAGCAAAGTAATATCTTGCTCACATTGTATTATTTTACAAAGTTTTGTGTCATCTGCAAACACTGAAACATGACTTTCAATGCTGTCTTCAAGATCATTTATAAAAATGTTAAATAGAAGGGGTCCCAGAACAGACCCCTGAGGGACACCACTTGCCACCTCTGTCCAGCTTGAAAATTTACCATTAACGACAACTCTTTGTATTCTGTTTTTAAGCCAATGTTCTACCCAAGAACAAGCATTTTCATCGAGACCGATTTCCTTGAGTTTGAGTTTGAACACTAATCTTTTGTACATCATTCATTTTTTTATCTAACTCTCTTTAAGGC